>NC_141689.1:2074643351-2076026348 GCF_964263255.1 Lissotriton vulgaris | reverse complement strand
GGTGGAACAGGACTGGAAACATGCCATGGTCGTTCCCCTGCTTAAAAAATCATCTGGTGCTGACATCACAAATCTTGCCAACTTCAGGCCTATATCCCTGCTGCCAGCCTGTTCCAAAATATTGGAGCGCCATGTTAATACCCAGCTCAATGAGTTTGTTGAAAACGTGGGATATCTTCATCCATCCCAATCAGGCTTTCGCGCTAATTATTCCACCGAATCCGCACTCCTTGGGGTGACTGAGCGACTCCGACACGGTATCGATGGCGGTGAGACCTTTGCGCTTATTCTTCTTGATTTAAGCGCCGCTTTCGATACCGTGTCCCATTCCATCCTACTGGAGTCTCTCTACTCCCTTGGTGTTGTTGGACCTGCGCTTGCCTGGGTGGCCTCATTTCTCAATGAGCGCACCTTTCAGGTTTTCTCAAACAAAGCTGAATCTGCGATTCACTCCTCTGCTTACGGCGTCCCTCAAGGGTCTATATTGAGCCCTTTGTTGTTCAATATTTACATCAGACCACTTGCTTCTATCGTAGAGGACGCCGGTCCGTCTATATACTCATATGCAGACGACACGCAGATTGTGTTTTCTTTGTCTAGCAGTAGGGCTCAGGACACTTCTGCCCTTAAAATTGGCCTTTCTCGTGTTGCAGCTTGGATGCAAGCGCATCTGCTAAAGCTCAACGGAGACAAGACCGAGGTGATTATACTAGGCAAACATAAAGATCTGTGGGGCTCTAGACACTGGCCCAGTGATATGGGTCCGCTGCCTACCCCCGTGCCTGTTGCCCGTAACCTCGGTGTCCTGATCGACGATAAACTCTCGATGAGGCAGCAGGCAACTAAGGTCGCTGCAATCTGTTTCAATACCCTACGCTGGTTGCAGAAGATCATATGGATGTTGCCTGAGTCCACTCATAGAACTATCGTACAGGCCCTTGTGATGTCCCGCATCGACTATGGCAATGTGCTTTATCTAGGAGCAGATAAAGCCACAATCAATAAACTCCAGGTTGTACAGAACTCAGCTGCTCGCCTGCGGCGCAATGTTCCTCGGAGAACGTCCGCAATGCAAGCCCTGCGTGACCTTCACTGGTTAAAAATTTCTGATCGTGTGGTCTTCAAAACTTTGTGCTTCCTATTTAAGATTCGTCAGGGTTCTGCTCCCATCTACCTGCACACTCTTGCCCAGCCATATCAGCCTAGCCGCTCTCTTAGGTCATCCAACAATGGCGATCTTGTGATTCCTAGAATCCGACTGGCAAAAATGGGAGGCCGTGCATTCGCATATCTAGGACCCAAGATGTGCAATGCTCTCCCGTTGGCGCTAAAAACAGAAACTAGTCTTCTTGCTTTCCGTAAAAAATTGAAGACTCTTTTGTTCTAAGTTCTTCGGTTCTGTTTTTTCTTTTCTCTCAGCAATTGCTTGTTTTCTTCTCCAGTCTGTCCTTGGCGCCGGGAAACCCATTGCGGGTAGCTGTGCGCAATATAAGTTCAATAAATAAAATAATAAATAAATAAATAAGGGTTCTGTTTGTTTAGTGATAGTACCAGAAGACAACTCGGTTCCATCTATGGCTCTCACTGGTTCAGGTTGATCTTTCATAATCCATGGCACCTTTAATTGTTCTGCCAACTTGATGTCCATAAAATTACCCGTGGCACCAGAATCTAACAATGCAGACACAGGAGCCCTATGGCTATTAGATATAACCAAACACACGGTGATCATAAAATGTTTAGGGACTCTCTTGACTGTACCAGAGATCTGATATGATGGATTGAGTTTATCCTCCACTATCAGATCCTCGGGTGGCTGCACACATGCTACCACTTTTTTAGAAGGAATCGAAGACGGTTTTACAGAACATTCTCTGGCATAATGACCTCCTTGCCCACAATAGAGACACAAATTCTGGGTACGTCTCCTACTCTTTTCTTCGGCAGACAGGGGACCCCTCACCCCACCTATCTCCATAGGTTCAGGAGTTGTTCGACCTTCTCCTGTAATCTTTGCTTCACTTCTAGCAGGGACCACTCGGGATACCTGAAAGCGGTTTTTCTCACCCCTCCTTTCAAGTAATCTGTGATTCAATTTTACCACTAGATCAATGAATTCTACAGAGTCCTCAGGTGGATTCACCACCTGTTAAACAACATCTTTCAAGTCTTCGGACAACCCTTGATAGAACAAGGAAGTTCTCTTATCCGTGGGCCAATGGGTTTCGGAAACTAAACGATTAAATGTAGACACATAGGTCAGTAAATCCTGTTTCCCTTGTCTCAACTTTAATAACTCGGCATCACTGGCTTGCATAAAGGCATGTTTTGCGAAAAGACATCACATCTGTTCCTTAAATGCCCCATAATTATACAAAACAGGGTCATCATTGTCCACCAAAGGTACCGCCCAAGAAGCAGCTGTTCCAGCCAAATAGGAGATAACAAACGCCACTTTGGAAGAGTCGTTAGGAAACGAAGTGGGACGACACATAAAGTGGAGATGACACTGATTCATAAACACACTGTATTTACTTGAATCTCCTGTAAACCTTTCTGGAACTGCCAACGGTACAGGGGTCGGGGTAGTAACATTCACAGTCAAAGGAGGATTACTTGCACTTGTACTCCTGTCGAAATGGAAAGTAGCAGGCTGGACCAAAGGCGGTTTGCCCATCCCCCAGACGGGATCTTTAGTCCTTCCTGCACTCATTTGCTGTCTTAGCCCTTGATTCTCTTGTTGTAACTCCTGAACTTTTGTCTGAAGGGCATTATTTGCCCCCATCAGGTCCTGCATAGTAGGGGCCCTATCCTCCAGAACGGATTGGTGTCAGTACAACGCGGATTTTTACATCGCATTCCGTTACAACGGAATTTTTACAACGCAGGATCCATTACATCGGATGCCATTACAACGCATGGCATTACATAGCAGATGCTATTACAACGCATGGCATTACATCGTAAGTATAGGTAAGTATACCTTTTTTTAAAAAATGTTATTAAGTTAATTTAATTAATTTAATTTAATTAATTTAATTAAAATACATTTTAAAATAGCCATTAATTTATTTTAATGAAATAATATCTATTTAATAAATGTAATTTTAATAAAAAAAGGAAATAATTTAATTTAATTAAAATAATGAAATTAATTTAATGTACATATTTTTAAAATTGAAATTAAATTAATTGAAATAATGTATTTAATTTAATTAATTTAATTTAAAAATGTAATTAATGTAATAAAATTAATTTAATTTATTAAATATATTTTAATTAATTTAAAAATGGTAAATATAATTTAATTATCCCAAAACACAAACCTACCCCTGAACCCTACAATACCCCTGTACCCCAAAACCCAAACCCTGCCCTAAAACCTAAAAAGACCCCTGTACCCCAAAACCCAAACCCTGCCCTAAAACCTAAAAAGACCCCTGTACCCCAAAACCCAAACCCTGCCCTAAAACCTAAAAACACCCCTGTACCCCAAAACCCAAACCCTACCCTAAAACCTAAAAACACCCCTGTACCCCAAAACCCAAACCCTGCCCTAAAACCTAAAAACACCCCTGTACCCCAAAACCCAAACCCTGCCCTAAAACCTAAAAACACCCCTGTACCCCAAAACCCAAACCCTGCCCTAAAACCTAAAAACACCCCTGTACCCCAAAACGCAAACCCTAACCTAAAACCTAAAAACACCCCTGTACCCCAAAACCCAAACCCTGCCCTAAAACCTAAAAACACCCCTGTACCCCAAAACCCAAACCCTACCCTAAAACCTAAAAACACCCCTGTACCCCAAAACCCAAACCCTACCCTAAAACCTAAAAACACCCCTGTACCCCAAAACCCAAACCCTGCCCTAAAACCTAAAAACACCCCTGTACCCCAAAACCCAAACCCTACCCTAAAACCTAAAAACACCCCTGTACCCCAAAACCCAAACCCTACCCTAAAACCTAAAAACACCCCTGTACCCCAAAACCCAAACCCTGCCCTAAAACCTAAAAACACCCCTGTACCCCAAAACCCAAACCCTGCCCTAAAACCTAAAAACACCCCTGTACCCCAAAACCCAAACCCTGCCCTAAAACCTAAAAACACCCCTGTACCCCAAAACAGAAACCCTGCCCTAAAACATAAAAATACCCAAACACCCCAAAACATATACCTCAGTACCCCAAAACATATACTCCTATACTCATACTTATTTAAAAAAATTCTTAAATTAATATATTTATTTTATAATATTTAAAAACATAAATAAATATTTTTATTTATAATTAATAATAATTAAATCAATTATATAATATTAAATAAAATTAAAAAAAATTATATACTTACCAATACTAACGATGTAATGGTATGCGTTGTAATACCATCTGCTATGTAATGCCATGCGTTGTAATGGCATCCGATGTAATGGATCCTGCGTTGTAATAGCTGCGTTGTAACAGCATTACGACGTAAAAGTTGCGTTGTAAGTGTTACATACCTCCAGAACATTCCCATCCTCATCCATTCTCGCTCGGGTGGTGTAAATTTCGTAGGCTTGGTTTTCTGTTGGATTTCACCCAACTCGACCCACACCACGGAAGCGAGGATGGCCCCAATCCTCTGCCCCTATTCAGAACGCAACACGCCCATTATACCACAGCGTGACAGCGGACTGAACAAAGGGAGAAGGTGGGAAAAAACAAAAAGAAAGAGAAACGCCAAGACTCTTTCTATGTTTCAGCTAGGCAGACCCTGTTCTTGTTGGAATATGTAGGTCTTCTAACCTGCAGCAGAACAAGAGAAGAAACAAAGAAAAACAGACTTTTAACACAGTTCTCAGTGTCCTCTCACCTGAATTCTCCACAGCACACACTTATCAATGCCCAACACAACCCAATTCCCCTCCTTACTTGGGTAACACAGAAGAATCCTCAGGAAGGAGACTTGTGGTGGTAAATCCAAAAGATATAAGTAGAAAAGCTCCCTTGTCTCCAAGCGTTTCGTTTATAGGGGGGAAAAAGTCATAAATCTGACAGAAAAAAACCCTTACCTAGCTATTAACAGCAAAACCGCTGTATTTGCATAGCGTTTAACCTAACTTGTGGCCACAAACTAAACCGCGTTCCTCGCAAAACGCCAGAAGCACTCTGCTTCGTGAAATCGTCCAAAGTTTCACACAACGATGTGAAACGGGTTACACAAAACCCGGAAATCGGCACCGCTGTGTGTATCAAACACCACACACGGAATAAGCCAGAGCCGTTCAATGTCCAAAACATAGAAATCCCAATCCTTCCTGGTGCACGCGCTGTCTGAAGTACAACGTCCACCTCCGACTGAAGAACAGCAGGCTGGAAGGCATCCAACGCGTCCCGACTTCAGGAAGCAGAACGAAGCCTCGTTCTGCTCGGCAAAGCTCCCCAGCGTATAACTTTTTCTCCGAAAGCGGGGAAACACGATCAGCGGGAGAAACGCTAACTCCCAAAACACAACCTGGAATTTGAAAACCAACCAGGCTAGAAACCAAGCCCGAGCACTGGCGCTGGCTCCCAGATAAGGAAGGAGGAGAAGGAGGGGCAGGAGGGGAAAGGGAAGGAGGCTACCAGAAAGGAGGAAACAGAGAGACGACACCGAGGATACAATGCGCAAAGAGGCACAGAAAAGGAAAGTCTGCTCACATCCGC
Source organism: Lissotriton vulgaris (assembly GCF_964263255.1). Lineage (NCBI taxonomy): Eukaryota > Metazoa > Chordata > Amphibia > Caudata > Salamandridae > Lissotriton > Lissotriton vulgaris. The sequence goes on along the minus strand of NC_141689.1, from coordinate 2,076,020,658 downwards.
TAATTCCCAACACCTGGATCTGAACTCCTCACTCTTCATTGGATGTTTCAAATGATGAGCAGCGTGAGTTAGGACTTCTCTACATCCAGTATGGCTGCCACCATTTCCTGTAGGTTTACAAGATATCACATTTCTTTCCAGCCATTGGCAAACTCCTGTATCAATAGGGACAAAGAACCAAAAAGAAACTTGGCACGACCAACACCTTTTTTTTTGCAATGTGCTATCTACCGTAGTTCTGACCAGCAGATCTTGCAACATTCTGTGGGGTGAGTTTTTAGAACTGCATACATCCATTAACAACATGCACTGGAACTTTCTAATAAACCTTGCAGATGACTTCATTGTCACTGGAAGAAATAGAAATTCAACTAACAGAGAAATGCATACTCTAGCAATTCAAAAAATTCAATTAACAAAAAAGTCTCAGACAACTCTTGCCTTAAGTGGCATTTAGAAGTGGACCAGCTTTCTCCTAAGACTCAGCACAAGCTCATAAACTTTTGTCATGAACATGATGAATTTCAGTTCACCGGGGCACTAATTCAGCAACGGATAACTCATAAGTTCACCCTGTAAAATTTCAACTTGAACAAAAGTAGAAAAACAGTGTTCAAGAACCCCTGCCTCCTATGAAGATATCAATGAAGCAAAGACGCTATATCAAGAAGCAAGCTATTCTATAATCCCAGTGATTGTGATTTCCATCTCTTTAATTGTACAAACTATTAATTTTACAGTTTTATATTGCTTACTCACTTTTTTAATTGTTCAAAACACTCCACCGTATGCAGAATTGTGGTTGAGAAAATAATGTGGCCAGTTATGCATAAAATGTTAAATATTATTATTTAAGTAATTAAGGATTGGGGAAAAAGTAATGCTGGAATGAAGTTAACAGACTGAGAGCCTGATTTAAGATTTGATGGATGGCACTCTAGCCATTAGAGTGTTAGAGGACATTACCTCCGCTATCCTGGCAGACCACTGTCCATTAAATTTAGAGATGACTGCCATTTAAATGTTGCTCTAATGTAAATTTACCTTGGAAAAACTAAAGACAAGAGGCATTTGGCAAAACAGGAATAGTTGGTTTAATTTAACACTGAGGCTGGGAGTTCAGTTAAAGAAGCAGATCTGAGGAGTATCTCAAAGTAAAATCAACCTGTGCAATTCTTTAGACAGTTTTTGGATATCATGAAAACACTTCCGCCAATCCTTGTTTGGTAAAAGAATACAAGCCTTGTCTGTGCAGTCATAAACTGGGGCCTGATAAAAATGCAGGTGGACCATTACCTTGCGTGGACACAATGTGGACCAGTGGGTAACGTTTCCAGATATTCAACATAAGGTGCGTGTGCTCACCGCGCGTACTTGTGTGCTGTGTCCTGATTGGCTATGTGTTCCTACGTTCATGTGGCATCTGACTTTATGGTGTTTTGGAAATGTGCGCACCCCTCTGGCCATGTGTGCTTTATTGGGGCCATTTACCCTGTACCATTATGTGTCACTGTGCTTATAAATGATGATAGGCTTGAGTTTACTGTTCACACCTTTTTATGCCATCTTCGTGCCACCCCACCTGTTACCTGTCAATCAGTAACTATGGCCTAGGTCGCAGAGCCAGCCTGACTGCGTATTTCTCAGTCTGGGTCGATGTAGAGTTCATGATGGGTGAATTTGATAATAGAGATGCGATTTTGTTCCTATATGTGAGTGTATCATTATAAGCATAGGCATCTATTTCATCAATATCAACACTAGCCACATCTTCTCTGTACATGTTGTAACTTTCAAGGTACAAAAAAGTTAGTGGACAGCTGCCATGAGTTTTGATGGCGGTTCACCAGATATTTTCATAGTTTTTGTTTTTCAGAAACAAAAATAGAAAAAAACTAAAATGTTCCACTCCCTGTGAGATTTTTGGTGGTATAGGACATAATAGAAAAAAAAAACATGACTCCGTCCACCCCAAATAGGGGAGTGGTGCAATGCCATTCCTCCGACTGCTGCTTTTCCATTGGGCCTTTAGAGGAAGTTTTTAGTTGAAGGAGATAACAGGGGGTCCCGCATTTAAAAACATAGCCCCCCTCCCCTGTGATTGTCGTGTGGAGACTGGGGGCTTACAGGGCATTTTTGATCGAGTACCTGTCTGCCAAACAGGCCCTTAGAGAGATAATACAAAAACACATTTGTTAACAGTAAATGGCAGAAGTAAGAAATAATGCCAGTTGGAAGAAAACTGTGTCAAACAAGATGTTGATTGAAATATATGAACAATTTAATTGCCCCTTAATTCTGGATGATGACTGAAAATACAGAAATCCTTAATTGATATTTTCCCACACAAGAGTTTTCAGAAAAACACACTACAACTCTCTTATGCAAGACAATTTTCTGATAGCAGAACACTCTCTTTCACAGAACATACAAATCAAACTGTGAAATGAGTTGTGGTGATGCAATTAGTAATAATAAACCTCTAAACTTATATTTTAGGAGCCTGAAAATGCCATTGAATAAATTGGGACTAATGCTAAAGGGGCTGTGTATCTTTAACACCTTGGCTGCTAGGGATATTTTCCTCATGTGCTGAAAAAAAAATATCCCATTGTTCATGACAAGCTCAGCTCGTCATGAGCACAGCTCAACCGTGCCTCTTGACGAGCTGAGCTCGTCATGAGCATCGAAGGGGTTAAGTAAGCAGCTAAAGAAAGTATAAAGGGCACGATGGAGGATAGCTGTCATCTTAAACTGACATTATTCAGAGGGTGTAAAGCAGACACATAAGATGAAGGAAGCTCTAGGGTCATGAAGAGTCAATAGATGATACATGGACTAATAACCAAGACCTAGCAATGATGTACGGGGACAAGAAAAATGAACTTTTGTAAGATGAGCAAAGGGAATAATAGCCAAGTTTACCAGTGTGTTGTTCACGAAGAGAACTAACAGCCAATTTGTGTAATAGCTGTGCCATACAAAAATAATCAATACATTAAAATATGTTTCCATCATGTGCTTTGCATGGTATTAACCTATGACATTAAGTGAACTTCTTTGTTCAGGAAACAAGAAAATTTCATATCCAAAAAAACAATAAACCTAAATCAAGAAAGAAAAATATTGATAATAATTAGAATGTGTCTGGCTTGACAGAAAGATTGCACAAGAACATGTATCACAACACTAGATAAACGGTATGGGCTTTGACTCCTCTATGAAAGTATATTGTTATTTTTAGTAAGCATGCAACAAAAATACTATGTGACATGAAGGAGCTAATTACGATGTCAGGCGGATTAACGTCCGCCTGCCACCAACTCAGTCATGGGATCGTCTGACATCCAGTCATCAGTCCTGACCGCCCCATTAGAAGGCAACCAAACAGAGTTCAGTGGCATTCCAATATTTCACTATGAGAGCATGCATTACAGACATAAACCTCAAGGTGCAGGGACCATTGGTGCCCCCTCTGCCTCCAACTGGAGTCTGTGCAATGAAGTGGGCCCTGCTGGGGGCCCCCAACATACTTTCTGACATGGTTTTCATGTCGGACAGACCGGCATGGAAACCATGTCATCAACTGTGTATTGTAATATCAAGGGTGTACCAACTGGCGGTCACGCTCTCCGAGCCCATTGGAAGCCAGCCAGAATGACTTTCCGACGGCCTCCATCAAAATGAGGTGGTCAGTCGGAAAGAAATCCGACCGGCCCATTACGATGAAGCCCTATCGTAATCGGCCCAAAAGGGTCCGCCATCATCATGAGAATGATGAATGCATATATATTTGAAACTATACAGTCTGGTAGGCATGTGATCACAATACTGCCATCTAGTAGCATGATTTTTCTCACAAAGAACTCTTGAGCAAACAAAGAAAGGATAAAGCTGAGATGACTCTAAAGTGTTTTAGCAGGACTCTTTACCTTGTGATAGTTGTCTTAGCCAGCTTGCTTATCTCTGGAACTAAGGAGAATTAACACTATGTTAATGTCTTGGGTGATGATGCACCTCCCTACTGAAGCATCCATCTACCACCAATAAGGATGTTATGCAGAAACGTAAATTTTTTGTTGATAAATAAGTTGAACCACATTTATAGTTGCAACTCTAACCTGCTTGTAGACACTCTGTGTTTCCAACCACTCTCCAAGGAATCTCCAATTACCAGAAGTCTACCTAAGCAACACCCAGTTTACCTCACACACAATATGCCACATGTTATGTTTAAACATGGGCACCACCATGGATTACCCCATGTAGGTGGCTATAAAGATATAATGCAAAATAACCTAAATATCTGGGAAGAAAATCATTTGACATTGAAAAATAAAATACGATAGTGAATATTTTCACATTATCCTTGTGTATGATACAAACAAAGAGACACACTCACATTTGAAAATGAAAGATGTTCTGTTATTATCACTGCCATTAAAAGGAATTTCTGTTACATAGGATATTTGCAGATTTAACTTCTTGAAAATGTGTGACAGCAAGCACAAATTGTGGGTTTGTCTAAATGAATTGTACACCTGGTCAGTAAATTAAAATATTGAAATGGCGTGGCCCTGTAAATATTCTTCTGCACATCCCTCATAAATTACTGTTCTCACAAAGAGACAGAATTAAGAGAAATGGCCTGTAGAAATACATCAAAACCTCATACTATTTCATAGCTAACATTAGAATAGAATCATTTTACACCACTAAAAATAAATAGAAAAACAGCAGTAGGGATAGTTACAACATAGAAAGCATCTTTATCACAAACAAATTCCATCTATTTTACGTTCATATGAACAAATTACAGACATGCAAACAAACTCTACTGAAAACATCAAGTATTTTATGACTTTTGAGTCAAAGAGACTAAGCACCAGACTCTTAAATAAGAAGAAAACAGGATTATAAGATACTACTGCTAGCTACGAAGCGTGGTCTTCGAGTTTAGGCCTGGGAACAACTGCAAAAATCATTCGATGCTAAAGAATATATTCAGGCTTCTCAAAGTAAATAGTAAAATATAAAAGAAAAAATGTATGTTGTGTCTTACTTGTACTGTTTTTGTGCTATTCCTTACTTTTTTTTTTTTACTGCAGGCCAGTATTCTGTCATACAGTGTTCAGGTGAAGTTGAATGTTAACATTCTAGAACGCGTCAGTTGCTGGTGGAGTGCTGCAACTGGTGGTTGACCTCCCTGTATCTGTGGGTCCCGAATAATCTCTTCTTGTGAAACTGCATTCTTCTCTGACTCCACATTGTTGTATTACTCGAATCAAGCAGCATGGAGCTCTAATGGGAACTGAAAGGATTGAAACAACATGTATTGACCTGGATAGATGTTTATGATGCATAATTAATCCTCTGCGCATAGAAGGCCCCAGTTCACTTAAAAGTACAATTTGACTGGGTTTGATGTATTCTAATTGTACGGAAAGGGAGTTTTGTTTTAGTACACAATAAGAATAAATATATTGCTAGTCTTTCATTCTCTTGGAAAGAGACAAAGATGGTGACTGCATCAAACACAAGGAAACTACCCTAATCCCACATAGTTTACCTATATCTTAATTGAAAGTACAAATACACATGTATCAGAAAAGGCTATTGACAAGACTGAAATTAGGTGAAATTAAGACATATCCTTTCCAATTCCTGACTTGAGTGTAGTGCTGGTATGCGAATGTTTGGCAAGTAGTTCAAAGTGTCTTATGAGGGCTAAGAATATTAGGATCAAAAGGAGTCACTATTTCTGAGATTTAAGAACACTGAGGATGTTCTTTATGCTATCACTAAATAAATTACTGCGTCAGTAGTGGAAAGTATGAGGATCAATAAAGATTTTGAACATCTATAATGTGTCTCCACAAAAGGAACAGAGCAGCGGATTTTTTAATGTCTGAGCACAACCAATGTACTTTCTGGCTGTGCAGTCTTAGTGGTGTGATATGAAAATCCAAGAAGCTGATTCTCAATGCCACTTAGAGCTCTCCAACCACTTGAGAATCAAGGAACACATCTCCCAGATGATGAGAGTATACAGAGGAAAGCGGAAGAATAGAAAAACACAAATAATGACATCCAGGACTTCCCCCAGCTAATTGAATTAAGCCATGTCACTAGCGACTCCTTCACGGCTTGGTTGTCAGTGTCTATGAAACAAATACAGTAGAACTTAATTTCTCATCAATATGACCCCTGAAATCCTCTGTATAATGATTAACAGTGTGCAATTTACCTTACATCTCTTACTTTTTAGAGTGTCTTAGAAAAGATGGTTCTCAAGAGGAGAAAATAAAACAAAAAGGTTGTGTGAGCCTATGAAAAAACAACATTAGTAGCAGAAATATCTTTATTCGGTTTTTACAAAAACACATAAAAGCTCAATCAATTTCACAAATATATACAATAATTTTACTATAATTCACAATAACATGTAAAAGACCTGTGAGTTAAAATACGAAAAATAATAAACCTACAAAATATAATTATTCCACTACAGATTAGCTACAAACAGTTTAATAAACTACACTACTAGACAGCTTCTCTAGTTCAGATTCACAGTAATTAACCACTTTATTTTCATTAGCATTAACATTTGTCTCAATAAAATGACATATGCAATATATCCCAATATAAAGAGCACTACATAGTTTTACGAATTACTTTAGCATTTCCACTTCCTGATACTGTGGGATAAAGTCGATTAGCCCTTTATGTTAAAAATTCTTAATACCATATAAGGCATTTTAAAATGTAATATTTCATGAAATAAATAAAATGTAAAATCAACCACTGACCTTTTCAGCAGAGAATTATTGCCAATATTTTATGGTGGATTTCATCTTCTTAATCTCCAGGCATACAGCAAGTATCTGGACATGGTGAAGAATAACCACTCTGAGTGATCACTTATGAGGATTCGATTGATGGGTTTTAAACGATTCACCGATAAGATGTGACATATTGCGATTAACCCGGTTCTTCTGATCTCAATATACTCGGGGCAGAAAAACAGGCAATGTTTTTCATTTTCATGATTAGCCGAGCATGTGGGAAGGATGGATAAAATATTAGTGCCCTTCCACTTACTGCAAAATTCATCAAATGGTAAAATACCATAACTGAATTTTATGAACAAGGATTTAAACAGTGTTTCTATACTATTCGCAAACTCTTCTTGATACATATTATCTCAATACTCTAGTTGTTAAAATCTCCTTCCCTTTCCAGGAATTCAGTTGAGAGCTGATACTGTAGGTGACTCATACCCAGTTTATGCATCCAGTTCTTAATGTGCTCTAACCACGGGATATTTCCTTTGGTATCTAATGCCATCACAACAAGCAGTGATTGGTAAATCATTTGACCATACTTGAATCCAAAAAGCAAGGGGCCTAAAAGCGATCACATATGCTACAATTTTGAGCCCCAAATCCAGGTGCATGGGTGTCAGGGGGGCATTTCCGGGAAGTTTAAAAACAGATCTCATTAAAAAATTCTCCGTTTTTTTAATATCCCCTACATTATTTTGACCCCATAGCTCCGCACCATATACTAATGCTTTAACACCCTTGGCTTGATAAACTTTAATAACTAGGGTAACAGGCCTATAGATTGACATTCTCCATTTTTTATTAATGCAGAACTTACATATTGAAGTGATAATTGGCTCTCTACAACTTGTGGGGCTCGTGATAATGAGTTTGTCAACTTTACCCCCAAGTAATCGAATTGCTTTACCTGCTCCAATGGGATATCACCCATTTGACTGTACCCATAAATGATTTATGTGGATTAAATGCCATGAAATTGGTTTTCATGTCATTAATTCCCAGCCCAGATTCCCCATAAGATACTAATAAGCAGTCCTATACATTTTGGAGCCCAAATGTGGTCCTGGAAATGTGCTATCTGCAAAAAATAGAGATGCCACAACATGGCTATCTAGCTTGGGGGATCTCCTCTGCAGTGAAGTAGAGTTTAAATTAATTAATAGATATATAGGGTGAACAGTGTGGGTGCCAGTACACACCCTTGGCGCACTCCTGTGTTCACCCTTACCCGGTCAGTCAGTTCACCGTTCCTCTCCCATCTATATTGGGCATAGTTGTACCTATGGAGTCTGATAAGAATTTCTAATATGTTTCTCTGGACCCCAATCTGGTGTAGGGCTACCCATAATTTGAGGGCCTAAATCAATTGCGACATTACAGGTCCACAAACACAACATATACATGTTCCGTCTTGATGACGACATATGTCCACAGTATTATTCAAATCCTAACAAATTGGTCAACAGTACTTGTGTTTTCTCTAAAACTTGCCTGTAGGGAAGACAGTATAGACCCTTCCCTTATCCAGTCTTGAAGTTTTTCCAGCAAATGCCTGCAACATTATTTCTGTGCAGTATTGATCAGGCTAATAGGCCTATAGTTTGATGGATTGCTTTTCGACCCCTTTTTGAATATGGGTATCACTTCCACAGCGAGCCAACAGCCTGGGATATCTGCACCCTTTAAAATCTGGAGAAAGCTATGGTTGAGGATCACACACCAAATCTCAGGTTTGTAAAGACTTAGAACACCTGGAATTTTATATAGACTGGCAGCTTTGACCTTCTGCAGTTTAACAAGTGTCATCTGTGTGTCTTCCAAGGTAAAATTATTCAAATCTGCATCCATTGCTCTACCAGGAAAGACCTCTGGTGTTGGTTCACTACTACCTTGTGTTGTTCACCCTTGCATATAGCAAGTTAAAGTGGTTTACCTAGGATTGTGACTGTGTGTAATATTCTTTTGATCCTTTGGCTAATATATGGGAAAACAGTCTACTGTCCTTAGTATGTGCTGAGATATACCAATCTCTCCAGTATCACTCATGCCATCTTCTTTCTGCCTCATTTTGGACCGAGTTATGATGTTTCCTTTTTATGGCAAACATGCACTTAAAGTTAATTTTGATGGCTGCTATCAGGTCTACCCTAGCTGCCCTTCATTTTTATTATTTCTGGATACCTTGGTGTTTCCCTTCTTGTAGAAAAACCTTTCAATCTGTCACGTTAATCTATACGAATGGGACCAATTTAGTTTGCCCTTCCAAGGAACATTGACTTAGATCCACCAATGGGTCAGCTACAATGTTGTAAATTTACGCAAGGATATCATTAGTCTTTTTGATCATCGGCCGCTTGACCCTCTTTCTATCATTACTGACAACTGCTGGATTTGTCAAATATTCTACTGGGAGGGTCTGGATGAACATAAACATATCCAACAATTCCAGTGATAGGGCATTGTGATCACTATATGGTCTCTTAACCCATATATCTAGAAGTTTTTACCACAAAAGTACATCTTTTAGGATGTAGTCTATCCTTGTTTTACAATTAGCTCTTTTAAATGTATGTCTTAGTTCCTTGTCAGAGGATGAGGGACCATTGCAAGCCTGTAGATCATACTTAAGAGTGAGAGAAGCAACTTGAAATACTTCCTTCACATTCTTAATGAGTCTTTTGGTCTCAAGCTTGGGATGCCCCTCACAGCATCCTCCTCATCTGTAAGATTCAGGGGTTTTTCTAAGGGTTCAAACGTAGTGTTCATATCCCCGGCAAGCACTAAGTTGTTAAAATCTCCTTCCCTTTCCAGGAATTCAGTTGAGAGCTGATACTGTAAGTGAGTCATGGTGCTGTGAAGGAAATCTATTATAAATATTGACCAGAAGCACCGAATTCTTAGTAATGGTGCTCTTAAGAGTCAAGGCTAAAAGATTAGTGGACTTTTTATCATGCCTTTTAGCTGTACAATTGTGATGAGTCTTAATCCAGATGATACAGTTTCTGCAATGTGACTGGTAAATCCCATCCGACATGTTTTGACTGTGACCCATCTTTCCCTAAAAAGGCAAATTCTCCAGGTGTCAACAAACGTTCCCCACCCCTCACAGTTAAGTTTAGACTTAAGGCCAGCTAAATTCCAAAATACTATCCTTAAGTTCCTAGTAGAGTTTGGATTTGCAAGGAATTGCATTCCCACATCTCCAGCCACATCAATCATGAATGTTTGGACTAGATCTATAGGTACACTGGGGTTGGAACCTTCCTCTATCAAGGTTCACTGGACACATCCAGAAGGCAACCACTCTCCCTGTCATATACTGCCATCCATGGACTCCTTTACTAACTGACCCTCTTTAGGAGCGTTTTGTCTAATATCCGGTTGACATACCTTGAGCCTCACATTCTCCAGATCAAGTATAGATGCCTTGTTGGGTGGAGTGTATTTGAACTGGATTCTAGATCCCTTTGGTAGTAGAGTACGAAGGTGCAAATTGACCAATCCCTCCCCTGGGGTCGTACTAACTAATTCCAGTACAGTGTAATCATACTCATTTCATACTAAATTAACTTCAAGGCAGTATACAGTTTTCCCAGGAAGACCATCCCCTGAGTTATTATATAATACCTCAATGCTCACTGGAGAAGCCGCAAAGTGCATGGTGGCAATGCTGAAAACACTTCTTCGTAAGAGAATCTTTAAAACAACCTTCAAGTAGTACAGATTTTTTCATGAGGTGTGTTCAACCCGTAAAAAAGAAAATACAAGCACCAACAGTGTTACAACATTTACTATAGTCAATAGTCTTTGATACTTGAAAATTGCATATGTTCAACTCTTTCCTTTAGCAGTTTCTTGCTTCCATAAGGTACAACATCCATCTTTGATTGTATTCATGAGCCCTTTGAGACCTCAAGGCAGAATGATGAACAACTATCCAAAAATATTTAAAGTCATGTATCATACCAACTAGAAAGAATGTCATCTGTTGGTAACTGATTTACACTCATATCTCCACAGGTGTAAGAAGAGCAAACACATGCAACAATACCAATAGTCCAGGAGCCGTTAGAGGGGAAGACTGAATCCTTCCAGGACTTGCCAAACACCACACAGCAATCCAACAGGATCAAACAGCAGGAAGAACAGGATATGCAAGTTCAGGTATGCATCATGTAAGTAACAATTAAAGACCCAGACTGTCTCCTGAATGCACCATTTGAATTGTCTCACCCGGAACCCGCCCGAGGCTTTGCATCTCGCTGGAAAGCTCGTACAGATGCAGAAGAATTCATAAGAACTAGTCCGCATCCCCTTCTTCGGCCTCTCCTCCTGTTTCTAAAATAGCGATTTTGGCATGCTCATGAAGTAGAGATGCACAGCTCCAATCCTATCATATTTGTATGAATTGAACTGTGTAACAGCTCAGCCAGCTCTCAATCAGGGCAGTGGGATTTTGGTTGCATCACAGCACATATGTTATTACACTTTCATATATATTAAGACAATTGGACACATGATGCAAGTACTTGGTAACATTTCTAGTGCTAACTAATTTTACCTTATAATTATCCAGTAAACATTTGATATTGTGAGTGTGGAAATCTCAAAATTAATTATAACCAGCTCCACCTTAAAACCTAATTAGTGAAACTCCAATGTCCATGCCAATTTCTTCTCCAGCTTGACAAATCTTTGCCGCCATGTTAAAATCAAGCTCAACCTGAGTACATTGCAAAAATATTCATCAACTTACAGCAATTAATGTTCAGTCAATGATGAGAAGTTTAATGAAGTTGTAAAAGCTTTCTTTCTCATTAAGATATTAGTTTGTATTTTTGATCTTTTATTCAAGATTATTGGGATCAATCTGTTTACAGAAATTTCGAAATAATTAAGATTAGAGGCAGTGTGTTACATAAAGGAATTATTCTCTGCCTTAATCTAAAGGACCTAACCTATCCTAGTGAGAACCCACAAAGAGATTTTGGGGAAAAGAGCAAGCAAAATTTGGAGCAAAAGGCAAATAACTATGAAAGATCGAACTCCTCATAAAGAGCAGCTCTGGACCCTCAGCCGAAACAAAAAAATCACTGTTAGCAGTAGCTTACATCAATCTCGGGCAGGAGTAGCACAGTAAAGTGCTAATGGACATGGCAGGGAAGGACTGCATAGAATTGCATTCACTCTCTAGCCAGGAACACAAACTATATAGAAAGTACAACGCATGTCGCAAACTCAAAATGTTGAATTAATCCTGGGAAAGGATCTTCCGATGGTCTGTCATCTTTCTTCTTGATTCCCATGGTAAACGTCCATGGTCACATTTTGCTAATTGAGTGCAGCTACAATGTATTACAAAAAGATACAGCTAGGAAGGTTCTCATGAGAACCTTTGGAAGCCTACTCTGCTTGCGGTTCAGTCTCCCATTGTGTAACAATGGTCTGCTCTATGAAATGAAACAATAACATCTAGAATGCCCTGGTTATATCATGGAATTTCAAACCTATAGCAAGCAATTTCTTTACTTGTTCATTATAATCATGTGAAGTGGAAAGAAATACATTTTGCAGCAAACAGTACATTTCAGAAGATATCAAGTATTTCATTTCAATTACAACATTAAGTCCTAAGAATATTGTGAGCCTAGCAGTAAGAACAATAGAAATGGGAGCTTTCTACAGAAATAACCAGCATTTTATTTTGTAACATTTAAACAAGCCACTATATATGTACATACATTTTCTATGTTAATGTTAAAGCACAATTCTATTTCATTATGAGGTTAAAATGTATGTAAAAAATGTTAACTATCAAAATATAATTCTCTACATAGTATTCATTCTACACAATATGCATTTTCTTCCATCTTAAATAACATATAAGCCCAAATCACTTTCTTATTCATTAAAAATATTCTTATACTTCTAAATTATAGTTTTAAACTGCCCCTGAAAGATATTGTGACTTGGGCCAAGACAGTTTTTCACAAACTCTTCTTGTAAAGTAAGTATAACATTGTTAGAGTTTTCCTTTACTTTCTAGCACCATGTCCAGTGGTGGCTGCCACAGTTTCTATTGTCTGGCGGCCATGGTTGGGCATGGTTGCTGCCCCTCCTATCTTCTGCGGCCCACAATCTGACACAGGCACCAGAACTCTGCTTGCATTTCTACTTGACCTCAGAAAGCAACTGTAGCAAATTGAGTAGGGCTATTTTTAACCCTTCTCCGCCATGTTGCACAGTGTATTGTGGTGCATTTTCTTCCAGTATTCCACCTGCAAGAAGTTTAAGCAGTCATATAATATATTAATTAATGTCATGATTTTCCTTTATTATATCTTCTTAAATGTCCTGTAATTCAATGGGATTTTTTTATTTTTATTTTACTATTTATTTTCTGAATTTCAATGTAATTTTGATTCCCAATCCAAGATGGCCGAACCACGTTCTGATGACATCACTTCCTGATCAGTACTATAAAAAGGGAAAGCTGTTTTGCAATTGTTTCTGCTTGATTACTTGCTCACTTGACGGACTTTTTCACTTGTGGATTTTACGTCTTCTCCAGTTCCTTCTTGTTGTTTTTGTTCTCACCTTGCTGCTTCACCTGGACAGCTGGAAGGTGTTTTTGGTCTCCGATTTTTCCATTCCTACTGGATATTATTTTCTGGAGCAATACTAGATCTCCCATTTCAATCTGATGTCTAGCGTTGCCTCTGGAGATAATAGGCCTTTTCAAGTATGAAGAAAACTATCCAAACATTGCCAAAAAGACAAGCTCTTGACAAACATTTATTCACATCGGCTCTGTAAAGGTCTGACGAATCAGTATTGCATACTGGCATATTTCCGGAGAATATATTCATAAATGCAAGCTTGGGAATCGCGACCCTCTCTTAATAAAACATTGTGCTCACTGAACAATGATAATAGGAAATTGCAAAAACAGAAACATGCATTAACTAGGTGATCCTAGAAAGATGAAGCTTATCCAGATACTTGGGGTGTTGTTTCAGCTTGTGTTACTATTTTGGCCACGAGTTTAGAGTTTTTGTCTGGCACACCTCCCTGTGTGGCATAGGGCTATAAAAATTATTTGTGAATATTTACAAAGGTGCATGCTTTTTGGTGGCCACCAACTGTCTCATGCATACACGCCCGGAAATGTTTAGCTGCGCTGACGAGAGCGGACCTGGCCTGGTTGTTCAGGCTGGACTGTTCCCATGGAGAGGAGGGTCAAGACTGATTTGCATATGGCTGGGTCCAAACTTGGGTGTCATGGTGAGCAAAAGAAACAATGGATCTAAGCAGACCTGTGATTGGGGTGAATATTTCACAATGTTCGCCATTTCGTCCATCATCTTTATGTGTTGCTATAGCAAATTTATCTAGACATAAAATCCACAATTGTATATAATTAGTCTGTGTACTTCTCAAATCATCAGAATGAGGAATAACTGCTGGAACAAGGAATATCAGGTCCTTTACCAGGCAGTTTTTCATGATTCTGGGGGACAAACTATTGACATTTTTGAACTAATCTGAGCATGTAAAAGTATCAGTAGAAGGGCTGCAAAGGGGCGAGAGTAGGATAGGGGGATCTGACCAGGCTTCTGTATGCTTTGGAGGAGGATTGTCTTCTCCCTCCGTCCTGTCAGGCAGCAACCGTGCTGCACCCACCTGTCCTTGAACCTGCATCGAAAAGCCAGGTCCAGTATGTCTGTGCTTGAAATCTTTGAGTCTGAATTTTGTGAACCCAATAATTCCAGTCCTCGATAGGCATATGCATCCGAGTTGTGGTATTTCACTTTGACTTATCACTCTGTGTGAAAAAACTCCTAATGAGAGTCTTGGTCATTATCCTTCTTTACTTCCATATGTATGATGTAGAGACCTGACACTAAGCCTTTCACATGAACCACAGTAATATTGTAGCGTTCACTATTCATTTCATATCACCTGATTTCAAACCAGTGTGGGATCTATGCATCTCTTTTTCCATGGAAGCCACAAAGATGAGCAGTGCAATTCTCTCAATCTTCAAAGACAGCAGAACGATACAATTAAAGGTTACTTTTGGGTGGCATCGAGTTCTTTCAGAAAAGGATAGCATCTATTACAGCAGCAGTTATTCCTTGCAAAGCTGCTAGCTGATCTAAAGGTTGAACTAGTTGTCTACCTTTGTAACCAGGTCAAAATGTCTATGTCCTGAATTATCTGTCTTTAACTTGGATGCTAATCACACAAGCCATTTTTTAAATGTTATTCTCTTCGCATACCAAAGGCAATAAACACATAATTCAAATCACCTCTTGTCAGTTTCCATACTTTTCAATACTCTGAAGGCTTAACCTCATAGTCTTCACCCTCTAAGATGTTACTAAGTATGCCCTTATCATGCAGGCCTTTTTTTGGTGCTTAACGACTCAGGGACAGATTTATGTTAACTGGCGCATCCCCAGGGATGTGCCAGTTAATGTGCGCCACAGTGCGCCACAGCTCCGCCACCCATGGTGTGCCGCATTTATAATGCGGCGCACCATGGTGCAAAAACGGCACAGATGCGAGATGCATCTGTGCCGGAAAGGTGGCGCATTGCTGGAGTTGCGTCGCAAGCGCGACGCAGCTCCAGCAAGGCTCGGGGGTGCCCCATCTTCACAATGCTGCGTCAACACCTACGCCTGCTTCAAGCAGGCGCAGGGTTTTGACGCAGCATTGGCCGGAAAGTGACTGAGTGAAATCTCATAGATTTCACTTAGCCACTTTCAGGAGGCGTTCCTGCGCAAGAACGCCCCCCCCCCCTGCGCAGGAACGCCTCCTTATGGCGCAGGGCTTTACAACTTGACGCATCTCCTAGATGCGTCACGTTGTAAATAGGGCACATTGTTTGCGCCGCCGTTGCGTCAAATAAAGTGCGGCAATAGCGGCGCAAAGAGGCGCAAGGGCATCATAAATCTGCCCCTTAGTACTTTACCACACAGCTAAGTACATTTTGGGGGGGTTTAGTTTGGTACTGCTGTTCCCAGTAGGAACACCTCTCAAAAATATAAATCGAGACTGCTTTGTAGTAATTAATCAAGGTTTCATATCATAAATGTATCTAAGGTATTTAACGATGAAGAAATATTATGTTTGTTTTTCATAGATTGAAGAGGAAAATGCATTGCTGTCATGTATTACTTCATGGGTGTAGTTTGGTGAAAATTTATTTTTACTTTCTAATCATCATTTATCAAATATTCTCTTGTTTTAGATAGTGTATTTGGAATATATTGAAACTACTAGTTTACATCAGTTATAGGATTCATGCAACACATTCTACTATGGTATCCATCCCAATCATGCTGCAATAAATAGGGTTTGGCTGTTATGTTTTCGCTATGCATATTTTACGACAGAACAATGTATTCATGCACTGCTGAGTCTCACTGCCGTTTGTTCTATGAAAATCAATGAAACAAATAACAAATACAAAAATAGGGTTTTGCTATTCCTAGAATTGAAGAGACATTACAGTACATTCAACCAATTGTTGTTATTCCTATTATATTTTTGAGAATTATTTTTTCCTCTGAGTGTTTAGCGTCAAACCTTCAGATAAATATATCCCCTGCACACCTTTGCTAGCTGAGTTCATCTCTGGCTTGTGTAGAGATCAAAGAACTAAACTCTCTTCCTAGTTCTGCATCTCAAAGATGCCCTGTTTTGAATGTTCTTCCTAGCGCTTTATTTATCTATTTTCTACATACAGAATTCTTGTTACAAGGAATGGATGTTACACTGATGCTGAGCTCTGATATGTCTGCTATGAGCAATGAATGAATAATGTAGTTTTATAAAGTATATTTTAAAATGATATGTTGAGAGTGTGTTTAGAATAGTATTGTAAGTATATATGTGTATTGTTTTTCAGCGTGGCGATTGAGTGCTTATATAATGCTTATATGAGTTTGCCATGAAGACCTTATACTAGAAGGCACTATATCCATCCTAGATACTAGGAACTATATAGAAAGTTGTGAAGCATATCTGCTCTACGAATAGTACGAAGTAGCTAATAATGTAGTGCCAAATGTAGGTCCCTGTCCCCTCTCTATCACCTACCCTATACTCTTCACCTTTTTGTTTGGTTTCATGTGTATTTCAAGACTTTTTCAGTGCTCTCTTTTCTTCTCCCCATTTTCTTCTCAAGTGACTTTTCTTTACTTGGTAGTAGCATATTCATCTTTTTTCCTGTTGTTTGCTTTCATGCGCTTTCTTTACCTCCCCCATGTGCATGCTCTTCTTATAGAAAAGCAAGTATAACAAAGGTGAGAGTCAACATGGATGAAAAAAAAATGAATTCCATTAGAGAAAACTTGGTGCTTGTAATAGCCAGCTACATTGATGCGATCAATATCTTTTATTATGCCAAGACTAGGGGTTATTATAGATATCAAAGGATTTAAGTGCTTAAGGATTGCTGCCAATGTATATTATAACACTGCAATATTTGGAGCTCCAGTGAAGACATCAAGTAGCACAGGACAAAAAATTACTTTTTCGCTGCTGTGTTTTGTTTGCCTATGCTTTTCCTTTTGCCTGAAGAGACTTCTTCTTACTTTCTAGTGCTACAGGCATCCATAGAGCATTCTTGTTTTCTTTATTTAGCTACGGTATTTGTATACTCCTCTCATACAAAACCAAGTATTACAAAGATGTATCTCAGTAGTGGTAGACAACACGGATGGGAAAAAAACAATTTATTGAGAACATGAGATATTGGTATAATAAGTTAGAGGTATGATGCCAAGTTGTTTCAAAATGCCAACACCTAAAGGGGGCTGATTTACAAACCCTGTGCAACATGTATGCGCCACTGTTGCATCACTTTTTGTGACGCAGCGGCAGTGTAAACATTGTGTCACGTTGCACTCCATTTTCAATGTGACGCATCTAGGGAGATGCGTCAACTTTAAAGCTCTGCACCACATTACACCTGCATTAGGTATAATGTATGCAGGGTGGGTGTTGCAACACGCAAAAGCCTCCTAGAAGTAATGCAGTGAAATCTACAAGATGTCTCTGTGCCACTTCTAGGACGCCACAGAATCAAAACCCTACGCCTGATAAGAGCAGGCGTAAGGAGTGAAGCAATGTATTAGAAATAGGCCTCCCCATGCATTGCTGGAGTTCCGTTGTGCTTGCAAAACAACTTCAGTAGTGCGTGACTTTTGTACCAACAGACCTGTCAAAACTTCTGACTTATCTGTCAATCCTTGCGCCATGGTGCAGTGTATAGTAAATATGGTGGATCCATGGTGGTGCAAGGGTTTTGCACGCAGTCACAGGGGAACTGATGCATCTATACAGATGCATAAGTTTCTTGTGAATAAGCCGCTAAGTAATCTATTTTCCTCACCCATTTCTATGCTCCAATTAAAAAAAATACGCATAAAGAAGATGCCAGTGGACAACAACGATGGTAAAAACTAATTTCATCAGAAAACATTACGTGATTGAATGGCAGTGAACCATAGTGATGAGGTCAAGCCCTTTCATGGTGCCAGGATTCATGGTGCTATAGAAAAAAGATAATAATGGAATGGAATGCTTAAAAACTGTCCCCTTATCTGTAGATTTAGAACATTGCAATGTTGTGATCTCCATTAAAGACAATCATGTAGCTGTGGACTAATAATGACTGGTATAAGCCTACTGAGCCAAAATCCCAATGTTTTTCTGTTTCTCTCTTTTTTGGTCGAGCCTAGAGCGAGTGCACATGCTATGCTCTACGAAACTTATTGTTGAGGAGTAGGTAAATAGAATCTCCGCCCACTATCTGCCCATAATTGCCAATGGCTTGTGTCATTGTCTGCCCTAAATGCTGGCTTCTGATTCCTCAATAGGCTTGTTAGTTTCTCCTTAGTACCGCCTCCTCTTCATTTGTCACCTCCCATTGCGACTGACCCGTTTCTTTGGTTGTTACAAGGTACCTGTTATTTAGACTGTGAGCACTATTTTCTTTAATGAGGTTCTTCTATTGCATGCAGGACATGCTTTGGTGCCTTCTTTTCCACCCCTGCCCTCCCGTTGTCTGTGCCTTCCCCCCTCCACCCTGCCGTTGTCCTGGTCTCCTCCCCCCGCACCCTCCCGTTGTCCGAACCTTCTACCCACGCCCTCCTTCCCGTTGTCCGAGATGCAATTGCTTACCATTTGCAATGCAATAGGTCTTGACTAATTGCAAGACCTACTGCATTGCAAATGTTTGTTTTTACATGCCTGTACAAACTACAGAGAATTCCAGAACTGCCTGCATTGTGTGTGGCATTGTTGCTAGGCCTACGTTTCATTCTCTGAAGAAAAACTACTATGGTAAATACTGGCGCGTCCTGGCTGTGTGGTTTCACTTTTGTTTCAGAAAATCCAGACTCAAAGGGAGCGAAGAGCGTAGCTCTGGAGCTCCACCCAGTTTTGTCTGTTGAATCCCGATAAACTCAACCTTCTTCTAAGCCAGGCTAGTGCTGGATGCTGACAAGGGTCGCTACTCCTGCCCAAGGAGAGGAGCCAGACCGACCGAGGGACTGTTCAAGTGGACCCCTACACAGAGACACAGGATGGGGAGGTGAGCAATGTGTGCGAGTATCTAATTAAAATTGTGCGTATACAATTACTGCTGAATATGAGGTGTTCCTCCACTTCTGTGTCAACACTGTGTAGTCCTAAGACCTGCATAGTAAAGCAACCGAGTCTAACGGTGGTTACACGCAGCACTTGTGAGGAGAATAAATATGTTTGTGGGTTTTAGCGCAACATAATGGGGGAGTGGTGGTGGTGCAGCCACTTCTCAAGTGGATTTGTTCTATAAGAAGTGAATGAGGATGAGTAAAAAGGAAAAAAAGGCTCAAGGGACATCCCAGGTCCGCTTCCCACGATATTACTGCATTTTTACGAATTACGCCGTAAGAAGCTTTTGCTTAGAGGCAGAAAAGCCATCAAATTGACAAGGAAAGCCAAGCTACAGACCTGGCTTGGCTCTAATCATGCAACAAGCCTAGTGCAAAAATATTGTAAAGGCTCTTCAAAATTAAATAAAGTGTTTAACATGCAGAAGAGTTTCACTCTAAAACATCTGATTTTATTAGCACATTAAGAGGTGTTTATTGAAAGTGATGCTTTAGGTGGAAGCCACTGTAATATCCGGCTTGATATGGTCTAGTGTCCCACCCATGATGTAACACACACTCTACACCACGGGTACTCATAGTCCGGACTGCAAGTCTTCCTTGGTGGCCCACAGACCTTGCAGACATTGTACATGCGGTTTTCTTTTTTTAAGGTGTCAACCCAGCCAGTTGCAGCAGCGCAGATTCTGCTCTATGGGGGCCAGGCGATTCTTTTCAAGACCATTTCAGGTTAATGAGGCTTTGTTGTATTTCACCTCTTCTTAGCGCCCCTGCATCTCGACTCTGACTGAGTGGAGATGCAGGGGCGCTAAGAAGAGGTGAAATACAACAAAGCCTCATTAACCTGTAAATGGTATTTTAAAGACCTGTGAAGTGCTCGGGTGCGGTGGTGTGTGTGCCCGGGAAGCTGTCTCAGTCCGGGCTGACACACGCGCGGGGTGAGGTGACAGAGGGTGACGGAGGGCAGCAGGGAGTGAGAGCTGGGACAGGGACAGACTGATGAGGCAGAGACATGGAGACAGAGATAGATGAGGCAGAGACAGGGAGACAGAGAGACAGGAATACAGAGAGACAGGGAAACAGAGAGAGAGAGAGGCAGAGACAGGGAGACAGAGAGACAGAGACAGAAACAGAGAGACAGTGAGACAGAAACAGAGAAACAGAGACTGGGAGACAGAGACAGGAAGACAGAAACAGGAAGACAGAGATAGGAATACAGAGACAGGGAGAAAGAGACAGGGAGACAGAGACAGGGAGACAGAGACAGTGAGACAGAGACAGGGAGACAGAGACAGGGAGACAGCGACAGGGAGACAGAGACAGGGAGACAGAGACAGGGGACAGAGACAGAAAGACAGAGACAGGGAGACAGAGACAGACAGAGACAGGGAGACAGAGGCAGGGAGACAGAGACAGTCAGAAACAGAGAGGGAGACAGGGAGAAAGAGACAGGGAGACAGAGACAGAGAGACAGAGACAGGGGGACAGAGACAGGGAGACAGAGACAGGGAGACAGAGACAGGGAGACAGCGACAGGGAGACAGAGACAAGGAGACAGAGAGACATAGACAGAAAGAGAGACAGGGAGACAGAGCGACAGAAACAGCGAGACAGAGAGACAAAGAGACAGAGACAGAGAGAGGGTGACAGAGAGGCAGAGCGAGAGAGACAGATAGACAGAGACAGGGAGACAGAGAGACAGAGACAGGGGGACAGAGACAGGGAGACAGAGACAGGGAGAAAGAGACAGAGACAGGGAGACAGAGAGACAGAGACAGGAGAGACAGAGAGACAGAGACAGGGGGACAGAGACAGGGAGACAGAGACAGAGACAGGGAGAAAGAGACAGAGACAGGGAGACAGAGAGACAGAAACAGGGAGACACAGAGAGAGAGAGAGAGAGAGAGAGAGAAATAAAGAGAGAGAGAGAGAGAGAGAGAGAGAGAGAGAGAGAGAGAGAGAGAGAGACATAGACAGGGAGACAGAGAGACAGAGACAGGGAGACCGAGATAGACAGACAGGGACAGGGAGACAGGGGGACGGAGACAGAAAGACAGAGACATGGAGACAGAAACATGGTGACAAAGAGAGAGAGAGAGAGAGATGTAGAGACATGGAGACAGAGAGACAGAGACAGGGAGACAGAGAGACAGAGATAGACAGACAGAGATGGACAGACAGAGACAGGGAGACAAAGACAGGGGGACAGAGACAGAAAGACAGAGATAGGGAGGCAGACAGAGACAGGGAGACAGAGGCAAGGAGACAGAGGCAGGGAGGCAGAGACAGACAGAAAGAGACAGGGAGAAAGAGACAGAGAGACAAAGAGACAGAGACAGGGGGACAGATACAGGGATACAGAGACAGAGAGAGAGCGACAGGGAGACAGAAAGACAGAGACAGGGAGACAGAGAGAAAGAGACAGGAAGACAGAGGGACAGAGACAGGGAGACAGAGATACAGAGAGAGGGAGAGACAGAGGCGGACAGACAGAGACAGAGAGACAGAGACATAAAGACAGAGACAGGGAGACAGAAACAGGGAGAGAGAGAGAGAGAGAGAGAGAGATGTAGAGAGAGAGAGGTGTAGAGACATGGAGACAGAGACAGGGAGACAGAGAGACAGAGATAGACATACAGAGATAGACAGACAGAAACAGGGAGACAGAGACAGGGGGACAGAGACAGAAAGACAGAGACAGGGAGACAGAGACAGACAGACAGAGACAGAGAGACAGAGGCAAGGAGACAGAGGCAGGGAGACAGAGGCAGACAGAAAGAGACAGGGAGAAAGAGACAGGAAGAAAGAGACAGAGAGACAGAAACAGGGAGAGAGAGAGAGAGAGAGAGAGAGAGAGAGAGAGAGAGAGAGAGAGAGAGAGAGAGAGAGAGAGCTGTAGAGAGAGAGAGGTGTAGAGACATGGAGACAGAGACAGGGAGACAGAGAGGCAGAGATAGACAGACAGAGATAGACAGACAGAGACAGGGAGACAGAGACAGGGGGACAGAGGCAGGGAGACAGAGACAGAGAGACAGAGACAGGGAGACAGAGACAGAGACATGGAGACAGAGGCAGATAGACAGGGAGACATAGAGACAGGGAGACAGACACAGGAAGACAAAGAGACAGAGACAGAAATACAGAGACAGGGGGAGAGACAGGGAGACAGAGATAGATAGAGAGAGACGGGGAGCCAGAGACAGGGAGACAGAGAGACAGAGACAAAGAGACAGAGACAGGCAGGTAGGCAGAGAGACAGAGACAAGGTGACAGAGACAGGGTGACAGGGACAGACAGACAGAGAGAGGGTGACAGAGGAAAAGAGACAGGGAGACAGAGAGACAGACAGGGAGACAGAGAGACAGAGACAGGGAGACAGAAGCAGTGAAACACTGAGAGGGAGAAAGAGACAGAGAGAGATAGAGGTTGAGACATGGAGACATAGAGACAGAGACAGGGAGACAGAGAGACAGAGATAGACAGACAGATATAGACAGACAGAGACAGGGAGACAGAGACAGGGGGACAGAGACAGGGAGACTACTAAGACAGACAGACAGAGACAGGGAGACAGAGGCAGGGAGACAGAGACAGACAGAAAGAGACAGGGAGAAAGAGATAGGGAGACAGAGACAGAGAGACAGAGACAGGGGGACAGAGACAGAGAGACAGAGTCAGGGAGACAGCGACAGGGAGACAGAAAGACAGAGACAGGGAGACAGAGAGACAGAGACAGGAAGACAGAGAGACAGAGACAGGGAGACAGAGAGACAGAGAGAGACAGAGACAGGGGACAGAGACAGGGAGACAGCGAGACAGAGACAGAGACAGACAGACAAAGACAGAGAGACAGAGACTGGGGGCAGAGACAGGGAGACAGAGACAGAGAGACTGGGAGACATAGAGACAGGGAGACAGAGACAGGGAGACAGAGAGACTGAAATACAGAGACAGGGAGACATGGAGACAGAAATACAGAGACAGGGGGAGAGAGACAGGGAGACAGAGATAGACAGAGAGAGACAGGGAGACAGAGACATGGAGACAGAGAGACAGAGACAGGGAGACAGAGACAGAGAGACAGAGACATGCAGGTAGACAGAGAGGCAGAGATGGGGGGACAGAGACAGGGTGACAGAGACAGAGACTGGGAGACAGGGACAGGGAGACAGAGAGAGGGAGACAGAGAGACAGAGACACAGGGAGACAGAGAGACAGTGAGACAGAGACAGGCAGACAGTGACAGACAGACAGACACTGGGAGACAGAGACAGGGAGATAGAGACAGGGAGACAAAGAGACAGAGAAAGAGACAGAGAAAGGGAGACAGCGAGACAGGGAGACAGAGACAGAGAGACTGGGAGACAGGGAGACAGAGACAGGAAGACAGAGACAGGGAGACAGAGCAAGACAGGGAGACAGAGAGACAGAGACAGGGAGACAGAGACAATGAGAACGAGAGACAGGTAGACAGGGATACAGGGAGACAGAGGCAGGGAGACAGAGACAGAAAGAGACAGGGAGTTAGGGAGAAAGAGACAGGGAGACAGAGGCAGGGAGACAGAGAGACAGAAACAGGAGGGCAGAGACAGGGAGACAGAGAAAGGGAGACAGCGACAGAGACAGGGAGACTGAGAGACAGAGACAGAGACAGAGACAGGGAGACAGAGACAGGAAGACAGAGAGAGAGACAGAGACAGGGAGACAGAGAGAGAGACAGAGACAGGGGGCAGAGAAAGGGAGAAAGAGAGAAAGAGACTGACAGACAAAGACAGGGAGACAGAGAGAAAGAGACAGGGGACAGAGACAAGGAGATAGAGACAAAGAGATAGAGACAGGGAGACAGAGACAGAGAAACAGAGACAGGACGACAGAGAGACAGAGACAGGGAGACAGAGACAGAGAGACAGGGAGACAGAGAGACAAAGACAGGGTGACAGAGAAAAAGGTGACAGAGACAGGGTGACAGAGACAGACAGACAGAGACAGGGTGACAGAGACATAGACTGGGAAACAGAGACAGGGAGACACAGACAGGGAGACAGAGAGACAGAGACACAGGGAGACAGATAGACAGTGAAACAGAGATAGACAGACAGAGACAGGCAGACAGACACAGGGAGACAGAGACAGGGAGACAGAAACAGGGATACAAAGAGACAGAGAAAGGGAGACAGAGAGACAGGGAGACAGAGGCAGAAAGACTGGGAGACAGGGAGAAAGAGACATGGAGACAGAGACAGGGAGACAGAGACAGGGAGACAGAGATACAGAGAGACAGACAGGGAGATAGACAGAGACAGGGAGACAGAGACAAGGAGACAGAGAGCCAGGTAGGCAGGGATACAGGGAGACAGAGGCAGGGAGACAGAAACAGACAGAAAGAGACACAGAGTTAGGGATAAAGAGACAGGGAGACAGAGACAGAGAGACAGAGAGACAGAGACAGGAGGACAGAGACAGTGAGACAGAGACAGGGAGGCAGAGAGACAGAGACAAAGACAGAGACAGGGAGACAGAGACAGGGAGACAGAGACAGACAGACAGAGACAGGGAGACAGAGGCAGAGAGACAGAGGCAGGGAGACAGTGTGAAAGAGACAGGGAGACAGAGAGAGGGAAACAGAGACAGGGAGACAGGGAGACAGAGACAGAAAGACAGAGACAGGGAGACAGAGACAGGGAGACAGAGAGACAGAGACAGGGAGACAGAGAGACAGAGGACAGAGACAGAGAGACAGAGACAGAGAGACAGCGAGAGAGAGACAGAGACAGGGGAACAGAGACAGGGAGACAGAGACATGGAGACAGAGACAGGGAGATAGAGAGACAGGGAGACAGAGACAGGGATACAGAGACAGGGAAACAGAGAGACAGAGACAGAAATGCAGAGAAAGGGAGACAGAGAGACAGAGACAGACATACAGAGACACAGAGATAGAAGGACAGAGACAGGGAGACGGAGACAGGGAGACAGAGAGACAGAAACAGGGAGACAGAGAGGGAGAGAGAGGGAGACAGACAGAGAGGGAGAGAGCGAGGGAGACAGACAGAGTGAGTGAGAGAGAGGGAGACAGAGAGAGAGAGAGAGAGAGAGACAGAGGGAGGGATATATAGTATATATATATATATATATATATATATATATATATATATATATATATATACATATATACATACATACAAATATACATACATACATACACATACATACATATACATATATATATATGTATATATATAATATATATTCACTGAAAAAACCATAGGTTATAGACCATATATAGTTAGGGATTAGCATTTACAAAACCTTATTTTACTCGCACAAAAGCATTGAAATTTGCATATATAGTTAGTTGCACTAACTATATATTGCGCACCCGCAATCCACTGCTGATGATGTCACATATTACATCATTCATGACATGGTCAGTGACATCACTGATGACATCACTGATGACATCTCAAATGACATCACTGATCACATCACTGATGACATCTCATTTGACATTACTGATCACATCACTGATGATATCATTCATGTGATAATACGATGAACCTCTTCAGACTCTAATATAACCTTAGATACAATCAGTGTAAACAGACACTCACAGACTGTCACTCATCCATGGAGTTACTCACACACCTAGTCAGTCATGCAAAGAATCAATCACAGCCCCACCTTTTTTCCTCACTCTGACTTTCATTTTTATGAGAGAAAGACCTACTTTGAATACCTTAGAAATGGCTTCATTAATAGCTGCAGCTGGTGCACCCCCACCACCACCACCACCTCCTAGGAAGAGAGGACCACCTCCTCAGGTTATCCTACAACAAGAGGAGGAAGAAGAGGGAGAAGAGGAAGAGGAGCAAGGGACAGGGAGGGTTTTACCTGAACAGCCAAGGAGGTCCCATGTCAAAGAAAATTATATATGGCAATTTTTTTCATTTCCCCAAGGACAAAAAAAGGTAAATGCCCGGTATGTTACCTGTCTGATCTGTAAATATGAACTGTCCAGAGGAACAGAAAAGAAATACAGTTATGGCAATTATACCATGCATCGGCACATGGAAAGGTGGCACCCTATAAATTACAGTGCTGCACAAGTACGTGATCTGCTGGATAACCCCCGACCTGTGGCCACTACAACCACTACATCCAATGATCTGGGCCTCAGGGGAGAATCGAATAGGTAAATAAACGGCGAGCCTCCCAGCAGCAAGTTTGACTGAGAGTGAAAATATGCCTAACGCTTTGAGCCCATGAAGCGTGTTGCACCTTGAAGCAACAAACTCCACCTGACGATTATCAGGAGTCCTGAGGACGGGTAAAACCGTGAGTTATTTTGAGGAGAGTAAAAATTACTTGATCTTCTCTTTTGTTTCCTAACGGTGTGGGCAGGCCTTAGTGTGCTTGGACCCCCGTAGGATTTGTTTCCTTTTTTATAATCTGGTCCTGAAGAAAGCTGAGCTGACTATAGCACCACCAGCAGAAACATGTTGACCATGCACTTTTTAAAGTCCCTGGTTAAAAATTAAAAATTCCAGTGACTCCACAGTTTTTAATGTGAACAACTGGCCCTTAATAAAGTTTGTTGAGGCACAGTTGTGATCTTTTACAACACACCTTTTTCACTGATTACTCCCTTCACACATACCAGCTCCGCTGCACTTGCAGGCGTGGTAGCACACAGGTGGGGATAGTCGGCCCCCCCCTGTGACCGAACCCCATGATGAAGCATGTCACCTCTAGGGTGAGTGAGGGTTCTTTTAGAAAATAAATAATTTTTCTATTTTTCATTGCCTCCCCCATTGCTTAGTGACCATACACATTTAGGTAGGTTTCACCTTTTGTTCACTGTGATATAGGGTTTCACTCGTGTCTTATTGGCGCTCTTTTGTTGATAATAGGTATTGAAATAAGGGGTGGGAGAGAAGCCATTATTCCCTTCCTCTCTTGTTGTATATACATTCATCATATAACAGCAGGGAAAAAAAACACAATCAAAATGATTGTGTTTAAAAAACCCATATAATATAATCAATCAGAAATCAGAACTCCTCAAAAGTAACTTACTTTCCATGACGTCAAAGGATGTCCTATGAACAGCTTATACTCTGTTGTGCTGTTATTATTTTCTGCCCGCCACTTTCTGAAAGATAAGCTCTATCGTTTTAAGAAAAATGAGACATACAAAGCAATTTAAAACACCACACTAAATTACAGCAACACCTAGAATCATTATAATCCAGTTACCTACCCTAAATTCTCACTTCTGAAAACAAGTCAAAGGGCAACATTGCTTCATAGTCAAATTCTAATCATTGCCGAAAGACCAGCCTTTTTAAAATTTCGAATAAGCTGTGTAATATCTTGAAGTTGTTAAAGGATCATCATGTCATATAATAGCTGCAGTTACAAATGTTCTTCCTGAAATCGACGACTGTGCAGCCAAAACATTTTTAATTAGACTTGACAACTTATTTACATCTGGTTTATATAGTTGGAATTGTAAAATGACATTTCACCGATAAGTTTCTATAAATGATGTAGATAGCATTACAGACTTACATCACCTCTACTCCTTCTTTTGATCTGCTGCTTGAATTAGCTTATTAAAAATAACAATTTTCGCTCTGTGCTACACTTATCCACAAGGCTATATAGTGTAGGAGCTATTAGAACCTCTTGAAATTCCTCAGAACAAATCCCGAGATTCCTTTCCTAAAATTTTGGTTGTAAGAACACCAGGTAAGAATTTTGAAGGTGAAAAGGCAATCTTTTTTTGAAAGTTAAAACAGAATCTTTGCAGAATGACCAGCCATTTCCAGACTTCAAATAAGTTGTGTAATGTCCTGATGTTGTTGAAGGACCCTCATGATATATAATTGCTGCAGTTAGAAAAGTCCTTCCTGATATTGACAACTGAGAAGCCACAACATTTTTAATTAAAGTTGTCAATTTTGTTCCATCAGGCCTACATCGTTGGAACATTAAAATGACATACTGGTCATATCTTCGTATAAATAATGTGGATAGCATTGCAGACTTACATTGGCTACACTCCATGTTTTGATCAGCTGCTTTTACTAGCTTATTAAAGGATACTGATTTAGTGTCTGGCAAAGTTAAATATATAAATCTTTCTGAGTCTACATTAGTAATACTTGATAACGTACAATTCTTGCAGTCATGCTGTCATTGATAAGAAAGGCCAAACAGATGATCTACATCTACACCTTCATCTTGCAATACATTAAGCATATACATTAAAAACTCCTGACAATCTTGCTGAATATTTTGAGAGAACTGTGTTTGACCTGAACATTCGTCTAACAGATTTCGAATTTCAGACACACTTTCTACTCTTGTTCTATCAGCACTACATTTCTCTAACACAGAATTCAACAAACAGCAAAAACTTTTATCCGAATTGATCACAATCTGTTCTTTTAAAGTTTCTAGAGAAAAGACAACATTAACCACTACATTAGCATAGCAGTTCACACCAGAACTATTTTCAAATTGAAAACCAACAACATCTTCAACAGAATTCATTTTCTTTCTGCTTACAATTTTGGGTTCATCGACTTTTGGTCTTTTTGCTACAAGCTCCCTACTATTAGTGACATTTCTTCGTTTCCGGCCTACCACACGTTTCTCAAACAAAGGATATTGAGGCAAATGTGGCGCATACTCTCTTCTTAACCTATTGTATTCCATAACACAATCTAGATCCGCACAAATGTTTGTGACATCACACTCAATCAAGTACAAACCCGATAAAGTTCTGACTCGTGACAATGCTACATAAGCCATACCCTCCTTGAACACAGAACTGCCAATATTCACCAAAGCACTGTCTACACTTAAACCTTGTGATTTATGGATTGTCACCGCATATGCCAAGCAAACAGGAAATTGCTTACGGCGAACATATAAGTCTTTTACAAGCAGAAACCTAGCTGTGCAACGACCAATTAGTTGTACTTTCTCAATGCCATCAAATTTAATTTTTAAAAATTCTATTCCATCCCTATTTCTGTATTTCTCAAAATCAACAACATTACCCATTGATCCATTTACCAGACCTCTTTCAACATGTAAATTTCTTCTCAAAATGATACGGCAATTTAAGCACACATTCAGAGTCTTTTCAAAACCAGCAGTTTTAGATATAGTCTTCTCTAAGGAATCCAATTTAGATTTCAAATTCTCAGGCAAAACAATTGTTGCACCCATATGCTCTATTCTGTCAATAGCTTCCAGTTTCACAATCTCTTGGTTCTCTAAATTCAACATTTTGTGGTTGAAGATGGAACATTCTGCAAGAGTTGGCATCAAACATATTCCAGATTTCTTCTCAGTAATTTTATGAAAAATATTCTCTGGCAGAACGTCTTCTTCTGGAAACAAATTTGACAGTAATCGTGCATGTAAAGCTTCTTTCCCACGCTCAGTCACTTTCCTGATTCTAACATCTTGTAGAATATTCTTGTAATCTTCATCCTTCGCCTGACGCATATTTTCACGAAGCTCAGCATAACTGAAGTTTAACCATATGTTAACGTTGCCAATGCTCCCTAGGCACTTCCTGGTATCTTCATGCGTAAGCAGTTTAAACACTGGTTGTCCTTTCACTGGTGTCAGCTGCAGAAGATCACCAAAAACAATGATGTGTTTGCCACCAAATAACACATCATACTCTGTTTTAAGAACTTCCTGCATTCTCAAATGCACAAAGGCAAGCATGACATTGGAAACCATGCTTACTTCGTCAATGATAAGAAGTTTCATCTTCTTCAGGACTCTAGATACTTCACAACAAGCATCTCCCGATAACTTGTGATATTGTAATTTGTTATCATTCTCCACTGGCAGCATCAGTAGCCGATGCAAAGTAATACCATTAATGTTATGTGCTGCCAGACCAGTTGGAGCGGTGACAACACAAGACAGCGATGACTCAGTCCTTTTCTGCAAATAACATGAAATTGCTTTAATGAGGAAACTTTTTCCAGTTCCTGCTTCTCCACTCAAGTACAATCGGATAGGCTTAAACGACGTACATGAGCACTGTTTCTTCTCATGACTTAATCCATGATCAATTTGGTTGGTAACTTCGTCATATATTTTCCTCTGCTCAACGTTAAGTTGTCTTTCTAAATCTTCGAAGTTAACCACATCCTTCTGAGCATGTGCCATGGCTCTTTCCCCTTCAATCATGGCAGTGGCAGCTTCATTTTCAATAACTGGTCCTCCTAGTGGATCCTGACTCAATGAAACAGAACTCTGACTGTCCTGAGAACTGTCTCTAGCAATCTCGGCTGCTATTGTTGCTTCCTGCTCGATTTCTGCATTCAACATTTCTAGATATTTTAGGAAAACAGGACATTCTATGGACTCCTTGGCTGCATTGAAAGAGTCTTCGTAACAGAGGAAATCTCCAAGCAGTTCCTCTTCTGCACGCCAAGGCTTGAAAAGTTGCAAAAGAGCTAAATAGAAAAACTCTTTTCTTTCTGGAGATTCACAATCCAATTTTTGATGTTTTACCAATAGACATTTTTTTTGCTTGACCAGACATCCCTCACTTCCAATTACAGCATACACTCCTTTATCAATATCTTCTGTGATGTTCCTCTTGAAAATGTAATTTTGTAGAACCTCATACAGACAAACATTCTCCAAGTGACTGCTTCTATTTGGATAATATGTATCCAACATGTTGGTCTTCAAAATATCTGTACTGCTTGGCTCCTTCTCCGCCAAATACTCAATTTCCTGTACAGGTTTGAGAACTCGATTACGCGTTGCAGCAAGACCAAGACTTGCCCAAATGATACTCCTAGATTGGGCATAGAGACTTGCTGAAGATAACCGGTCAGAACATTCATAAGCTCCGATTTCTCGATGCGACAACATCTTCAGACTGAAACTGTACAACTTCTTACTGAGGCTCTTTTCATGGGAAATATCCTTCCACATATCCTTGAGTTCTGTCTTTTCTTTTTTTGTGATGTAAGACGTCACATACCGAGCCACAGCCATACAGTTGTCAGCCACAAACTGTATATCCATGTTAGCATTCCACATGGACAAAATCACTGGGTTGTAGTCATTGATGTTCGTGGACTCTTCGTTTCTCTTCAAGTTGTATGTATTTTTGGGTGATTTCCTTGTCACATTATGTCGCAGCGAAGACATCAAATTGTTCACTCTTCCTTTAGATATCACCAATCGTGGAAATCCAAAACGACATTTTGTGTAGTACTTGTTCTTGTTTCTGAATTTACGACGACAGTACTTTCCACAACGATGGCTTTGAAATCGTAAAACTTGTTCTCTTAGACTTTTGTCTTCCTTTGTCTTTGGAACAGCACATGTAGAATACTGTTCTATGAAATTCATCACTAAGTCATCCGGATCTGTTCCAAATTTGGGTGCATCTTTGATCCATAGCAGCATATGTATATGAGGAGCACCTCGTGCTTGATACTCCTTTCTCCAGAAGAAATCCAACACCTCTCCAAGAGGTGGATTTTTCTTGTTCGTGATGAAAGACATCATAGCTTCAAATCTATGATTGAAGTACCTGCATACATTCACTGGATCCAAAGAGCACAGTTCTCCGGGTGTCTTGAATTCAATATTTTCAATGTTTCCATTTGCCTCTCGTAGAAATTCAAGTAAGTCTTCCCAGCCATACTCAGCACAGCTGAGAGTGAGGAACCATGTGGGAGTTCCTAAGTTCCTCAGCATACATTTTAAGTCACCATGACAACGGTACCAATACTCATTAGTACCACGCTGACATGCCATCAGATTAATCAGGTGAGAATCCAAAATAATGTATTGCACATTGACTTTATCCATAAAGTCCCTTGCTGAGATATTTCGCAGTTGTAAACCACTTTTCAGGATGTGGTTCACTGCATAAGACAGTCCAGACAGATCACTTTCAAACAGTAGATGAAGCAAATAGGGAATGCATTGACGAAACCTAGGATCTTCTGCATACAATCGTAAAGTCCGGTATTCAGAAGCAGGAATTTGATCAGGTCGCTCATCATATCGTCCTCCTCGACCTGTGGGAAATAACTGTGGAAAACACAGAGCTTCGAAACTTTCCTCCCAAACACTAATGGGACTCCCTTTGGCTTGTTTTATTTGAAACAACTCAATAGCATTCCCTATTACTTCCTTGGAATGCAAAGGATGAACACTATAATGTTCATATATTTCTTCATTTTTAGAGGCTTCTACTTTCTCAATTTGTCCAGCACACAATACGCTGTCTTCTTCTTCACTTACTTCCTCTCCTGCTACACATACATTCTTGTAGTACTCATTGTTTTTTTATCAAATACAATGTTGCCTTTTTGACTTTCCTAACATCCACTAAATCTTGCCAGATTTTCTTACTCTTTGTCGGAACACCATTAACTAGGATAACCAGAGGTTCCTCTTCCACTTTCTCTACTCCAATTGTATTAATGTTTTTCTTCAAATCTAAAGGCAAATAAACAACTCTTCCCTTTAATCCTCTCTGTAAATCTGATGGAGGCAATTTCCCTGTCTTTGGCTCCATTCGTACAATAGCCTGAAAGGGATGCACACTTTGAATCAAAATAGATTCATAAGTATTTAAATCCTTCAATTCAGAAGGAATGTCAACCAATTCAAGATTATTATGAACCGCTCTAGCAGGCATCCGGTTTTGGTTTAATTTGTTAAAACAATAAGTACACATACGTTGGTCCGATCCCAAATCAAAACAATTTTCTACCATCAAGTATGTAGCAAAATCCTTCCATTCACTATTGTTTTCCATTTCACTTTTTGCATATAAATCCACTAATTAGTCTGATTCTTATAATAAGTCCATCGACAACACACACAAGTGAAATTAGGCCTCTCACTTGATTTCACCTGAAAGATGGAAATTTCTTTGTGAAACTTATCTATATTAGAAATCTGTACACTGTCTTCCACATTACCTTCTTCTACTCGGTCAATTTCAACATTGTTCTCTTTATTAGCAAAGTAACAGAACTCAATTTCTTCACAAATATTTTTCATATGTTATTCTGAACCATGCAAAAGAGCACTGCTCAATTGTTTAAGCATAATTGCTGGACTCTTAGCATAATACAACATTCTCACTAATTTCCTCACTTTATTATGATGCACTGCTAGCATCCTGAAATGATGAAAAACACTCTGGCATACTCTTCTGGAAAGACAAGCCAGGGAATGCCCATGCAAACCTGTTACTTCTCTCACTCTGCAAGGATCTAATTCTTGCAACAACTTCATTTTCTGTTTTAAACTTTTCTTATTAAATGTACGGACAAAATCACAAAACAAATTGATGGAATCCTGTCGCACACTACAAATGCTACTACATTTCCAGGTGTAGACTGGTCCCTTAGGACGTCTTCCTAAAATCTCATCACCTAACACCTCTTCTGCATCTGCAGACACAAGTTTTTCTTTTTCAACCGGACAACCATCTTTTACCTCATATGCTCGACCACTGGTGTCAACTGCATGCACCAAATCATTGTCTTGAAAGTAACTCTCCTCATTGAAAAATGCCTCAAACCTTGAACTATGCATTCATTCTCCTGAGAATACTTCACAAAAATTACTACGATTAACTACTCTCTTCCATCTACTATTGGATTTGAAATCAGAAATTACCTTGTTTAGTTTCCTAATTCTATTGATTACCAAAATAAATAACTTTCGCTTAATTTCGAAAGCCTGATCAATAATTTTCTCTACATTTTTCTTTTTCTTATAAAATGTCACTTTCTGTTGGCCTTTCTTAAAATTTTTAAACAAATTGACAATTATCCTGTTGCGGAACATTCGCCTACGAATGTCCCTGAATTGATTTTCCCTTCTTCTGCCATGCACAGACTTATCTCCTGCTCTAGCAGAAACTTTTTCTACGGGCCTTTCCTTTTCCTTTAAATTGTCTCTCTTTTTATGCACTAAAACATGTTCAATACTGGTTTTTTTTTGTCTGCAAATTGTTTTTAAAAATGATTTTATTTTCTTACCCGGAGCTTTTTTGGCAACTTGATACGATTTCATATTACAGGACTGTTCCAAATCTTTACCAAGATGGAGTGTAAGTCGCTTTGCTTCTTTTAGTTTTCGCTGCCTTGAAGGCATTTTTAAAGTTTTCTAAAGATCTTCAGTTAAATCTGTGGAAAAATATTTAAAAAATGTATATTAACCACTATTACCAAACAGTAAACCAATAACAGAAGGCAAACAATTAACACACTAGATGTCAATTCCATCTACAGTAATTTAACAACATAGACAAAGGGGGCATATTTACAAGGCACTTGCACCATGGGGGAAATAAGTTAAAATTCCAAGAACACATAGGGTCGTATTTACAAGGCCCTTGCACCAGAAAGAAGTGACTTGAAATGGCCAAGCACACATGAGGGTGTATTTACAAGACCCTTGCATCAGGGGAAGTGACTTAAAATTACCAAGCACACATGAGGGTGTATTTACAAGGCCCTTGCACCACCATAAGGTGTGGCCTATGCAGAAGTATGCTGAATTGTCTGTCTGCCATGGTAAAACCAAGAAATATCTAGGAGCAAAAAGGCAGGTCTGGCAGTCACAAAAGTTTGTTTGAGGTGAGGCCTACTCAGCGTTTCAGATGAAATTTTGGCTTATTGAAGAGTACAGAAGACATAATACATGTGCAGGCCAACAGATGAAGTGAGTCATGTCCACTGCACACTTCAACAAAGACCAGACCTCCTCTGTCTCCCTGGACAGGCCTAAACCTCATCAGCACAATGTGATTAGTAATGTTAGGAAACACAGGTGATGTAATTGAAAAACGTGCACCCTTGCACCAGAAGGAAATGACTTAAAATGACCAAGCAGGCATGAGAGCATATTTACCACACCCATGCACCAGGAGGAAGTGAGTTAAAATTGCCAAGCAAACATGAGGGCGTATTTAAAAGACCCTTGCACCAGCAGAAAGTGACTTAAAATTGCCAAGCAGGCATGACGGCGTATTTACCACACCCATGCACCAGGGAGAAGTGACTTAAAATTTCCAAGCAGACATGAGGGCGTATTTACCACACCCATGCACCAGGGGGAAGTGAGTTAAAATTGCCAAGCACACATGAGGACGTATTTACAAGGCCCTTGCACCAGAAATAAGTGACTTGAAATGGCCAAGCACACAAGAGAGTGTATTTACAAGACACTTGCATCAGGGGGAAGTGACTTAAAATTACCAAGCACACATGAGGGCGTATTTACAAGGCCCTTGCACCACCATAAGGTGTGGCCTATGCAGAAGTATGCTGGATTGTCTGTCTGCCATGGTAAAACCAAGAAATATCTAGGAGCAAAAAGGCAGGTCTGGCAGTCACAAAAGTTTGTTTGAAGTGAGGCCTACTCAGCGTTGCAGATGAAATTTTGGCTTATTGAAGAGTACAGAAGACATAATACATGTGCAGGCCAACAGATGAAGTGAGTCATGCCCACTGCACACTTCAACAAAGGCCAGACCTCCTCTGTCTCCCTGGACAGGCCTAAACCTCATCAGCACAATGTGATTAGTAATGTTAGGAAACACAGGTGATGTAATTGAAAAACGTGCACCCTTGCACCAGGGGGAAATGACTTAAAATTACCAAGCAGACATGAGGGCATATTTACCACACCCATGCACCAGGAGGAAGTGAGTTAAAATTGCCAAGCACACATGAGGGCGTATTTAAAAGGCCCTTTCACCAGCAGAAAGTGACTTAAAATTGCCAAGCAGACATTAGGGCGTATTTACTACACCCATGCACCAGGGAGAAGTGACTTAAAATTCCCAAGCAGACATGAGGGCGTATTTACCACACCCATGCACCAGGGGGAAGTGAGTTAAAATTGCCAAGCACACATGAAGACGTATTTACAAGGCCCTTGCACCAGAAAGAAGTGACTTGAAATGGCCAAGCACACATGAGGGTGTATTTACAAGACCCTTGCATCATGGGGAAGTGACTTAAAATTACCAAGCACACATGAGGGCGTATTTACAAGGCCCTTGCACCACCATAAGGTGTGGCCTATGCAAAAGTATGCTGGATTGTCTGTCTGCCATGGTAAAACCAAGAAATATATAGGAGCAAAAAGGCAGGTCTGGCAGTCACAAAAGTTTGTTTGAGGTGAGGCCTACTCAGCGTTGCAGATGAAATTTTGGCTTATTGAAGAGTACAGAAGACATAATACATGTGCAGGCCAACAGATGAAGTGAGTCATGTCCACTGCACACTTCAACAAAGACCAGACCTCCTCTGTCTCCCTGGACAGGCCTAAACCTCATCAGCACAATGTGATTAGTAATGTTAGGAAACACAGGTGATGTAATTGAAAAACGTGCAAATCTTTTTGCTCATTTCACAATCACATCACCTGTGTTTCCTCAGCTTAGGTATCTCATTGAGCAGATATAGTCTAGCATATCCAAGAGTACGCAGAAGGTGAGGACTGTATGCAGCAGTGCAATGTACATAATTCTCCTCCAATGACAATTACAGAAGCCTTAGCATATCCATGCCCCCTAAACAGTCCTAAATGTATATCATAATTATCATAGTGACTATGAAACTCTACCAGTACATATTGTGAAACCTAAATGACTCCAAGAAACGACTTTTTAAACCATCAAAGAAGCAAAATATTCTCCCATATTCATGTTGAGAAATAAAATATTTATTTAAAAAAGCAAACCCCTTGTTGTCCTTCTCATAAATGTGAAAAGTATTTCTTTAAAAAAAAAAAACATTTTCTGGTCATAATTACAAAACACAAAACAGCTCCTATGTACAAGCACACCCTAGCTGGCTTCCTTATTTTCTCCAATAAGCATACTAATCTCCTTCTAAATAAAGGAATCTTTTCTCACCTTAGCACGATTTTTAAACACATCATGTAAGGAAATTAGTCTCCCAGATTCCTGGGAGAAGTACCTTAAAATTGTCTAGCACACATAGGGGCGTATTTACAAGGCATATGCACCAGGGGAAAATGACTTAAATTCGAAAAGCACTCATGAGGGTGTATTTACAAGAACCTTGCACCACCTTTAAAGTCACTTTTAAAATGGGGAAAATGATGTGAATGTGTCTCATAAGCCTTGTAAATATGCCCCCATGTTGACTATGTAACTTTTGCAAAACATATTGTGAAACCTAAATGACTTCAAGAAACGAGTTTTTAAACCAAGAAACAAGCAAATAATTCTCCCATATTCATGTTGGGAAGTGAAATATTTATTTAAAAAAGCACACCCCATGTTATCGTTCTCATAAATGTAAAAAGCATGTCTTTTTCTTTAAAAACGATTTTCTGGTCATATTTTGAAAACACAGCACACCTCCTATGTACAAGCACACCCTGTCAGTACTAATACTTCACATTATCTATAATTATAATTTGTCAAAGAAGCAAAATCTTTTTGGAAAAAATAATGAAAACACTTGACACAAAACAACATTTTAAATGTACAGCTAACTTCCTTATTTTCTCAATATACTATACTACTCTCTATCTAAATTAAATGATTTTTTTCTTACCTTAGCAAATGCTTTTTGAATTTCAAAACAGTCTCAGAAACACACCAATTTTTCTTTAGCAGAGCAAAAGGTATGCACTCCAGAGGCTGCAACCAACAAAGGCACTGAAATGCTGAAATTCATCACACATATCTCTCATGTGACACAATCAAAACTCTTCCCTCACTTTTTTCAAATCAACACCCTTCCCCCCTCTGCCCTTTCTGGCCTTTTTCCATAGCAACTACCTCCTGCCAGACCTCTCATGTTTACAAGTTCACACAACAATGTTTCAAATGAACTCTGAACTCTCAGTACACCTGCTAATCCACTGCAATGTTTCTTAAAATCATGTTTTCTTAGCCATTCAAATTACATGTTTCAAAGAATACATCCATGCACCCTAACTTTCTGTTTTCAGCAAT
The DNA here is from genome assembly GCF_964263255.1 of Lissotriton vulgaris. Lineage (NCBI taxonomy): Eukaryota > Metazoa > Chordata > Amphibia > Caudata > Salamandridae > Lissotriton > Lissotriton vulgaris. The sequence goes on along the minus strand of NC_141689.1, from coordinate 2,075,982,115 downwards.
GGAAATCCACCAATCACTGCTACTGAATCATGAGCACACAAACTCCACATTTTTTTTTCTTTACAAACTCCTACTGTTTCAACTGCCATTTCATTCCCAGGCTTCATCTGACTGCAGCAGAACCTGCTCTCACCATGTTTTCTGTCTGGATTGTTTGACATAGTTACATTCACTGGGCTCACAGGTATGCTGAAAACAGAAAATTACACAACCTCAATTTACAAAATGTGGAAATCAAATGGATTGGCCAAAGAGGATTGAGATGTCACCAATTGATACCATTGGTGAAAACCTTTTTACATTTGCCAAACCCTGACCTCATAATAGTGCACTGTGGAGGAGGATTTGGGCACTTTGACTGGGGTAGGTCTGGAAATGCTCTTAAAGGACACCTTTGAGCAATTAATGGCACTTTTCCCTAAAACTGCCTTGGTATATTCAATATATGCCAAAGACAGAAATGGAGGTGGTCCAATCAAATTTGTCCACAAATTGAGAAAGCGAGGAAGCATGTAAATAAGTCTGTTTCAGCTTATATGAGAGACCATGGAATGGGTCCCATCTACAACAAAAACTTGCGTTATTACATGCAAGATATCTACAGAGGAGATGGTGTGCACTTCTCAGATGAGGGAAATAGAGTTTTCATACAAAATTTAAGACTGTGTATTGGTACCTACTTATAAGTACCTAGAACTTACACAGAACCCAAAAGCTCTTTTCAGAGCTACCTTAACTATATTTACTTTTTTAAAATTTCAAATGTACCTTTTTTCACTAATTTTCACTCATGTACGCTTCCCGGTTCGCTACCCGGTTCGCGTACCGGCAGCTAACCGCGCGAAAAAATCAAATGTTTTTATTTTTGACATATATAAGCCTTCTCAGCTACCCTCAGAAAACCTAGGGGGTCAAGATACGTCTCCCGTGCTCCCTTACACCCATTTCCCACATTGTTATTCCTCCATCTTGTGATAAAATTTGTCCAAAACACAAAATGGCGAACTTTTATTTTTTTGCCCCGCGGGGCCCTTTAATATCCCCCTCATCAATCCTAGGGGGTCAGAAGGGATCTACCTTGACCCCTTTCATTAAATTCCCCCTTCGTTTTTCTCCAACTCTTGTCTCTCAATCCTACCGAGAGACAAGATGGCGGCCGTTCCGGACTGTTTAGAATGTTGACAGACACCGGAGAGCCAATCAGCTTCGCTTTGCGAAGTTCCGTTACGCGTCAGGTACGCGAACCGGAGCGCTAAGCGGAGCGCTGTCACAGATATATCTGTTTTTAAAAACGTTAATTTCTCAAAATCCACTGGAGCACATATATTGAGACATAGCAAAGGCACGTCTACAATATCTACAATTTTGCCAAGTTTTGTGTAAATCCATTCCGCCGTTCGAGCTAAAAGTGATTCCAACCGCCCTATGGAAAAATGAATGGGAAAAACGCGTTTTGGGACCCCCCTTTTTACTCGGCCCCCCTTGACGAAACCCCCCCAAATTTTCAGAAGCTGCTCAGAAACAAAATGTGCCATTTCCTGAAAATTTCAGCCAATTCCGTCCACAAACTCCAAAGTTATTCGACATAGAATTTTCAGAAATCCCATAGGAAAAAAATCCTAACTATATATACCTACTGGCGACCGCCAGTAGGTAATATATATACATATATATATATACACATATATATACACACACACATACATACACACACACATATACATGGCAGGTCTGGTGGCTCAGTGGACGAAGGCTTCCGCTGCATGGACCTGTGTTCTACCTCATGGTCACAGTTTTCTTTTTTGCTATAGCTGCCCCTTCCACTGACCCCACCCTCGGCCACAAACCACACTGTAAATTTGGTCTGAGAGAAAGTTTGTGAGTACCCATGCTCCACACCCACCCACCACAGCCGTCACTGGTCAGGTGACCCTGCAAATAAAGGATGCGGGTTGCATATGCCCCTGGCCAGTTACCTGTACAGTTAACATGACTCTGTGTACCTTATTTATGTAGCATGTTGGCCCTGGGCCCGTGACACCACAATGGTGACGAGCGGGGGTCTGACCCCACGTGCCTGCCGGGTGCACAGGTCTGGTTGTCGTAAAGGGGCGATGGACAGCCTGTGCCCAGGCACTCCCCGCACCGTCATATGAGAAAGGTTGCAGCGACAAGCCTCCAAGACATGCAGTGGCCTGCCCGTCTCGACCTCCGAAAGGCAAGAGCATACCGGCATGAGGTGAACCTGGTTGTCGAACAATATACCCCTGTCAAAGGAGAAAAGCACATATGTATGTCGCAGTCGGCACTGTGACTGCCAACAAGCACTGTGAGAAGCCCCACAGCTCAAGAAGCGCCCCCGCTTGCAGGAAGAGAGAGATGTGGAGACGTACAGGCAGAACCCCAGCGAGGCCCGTAGGTAAGGGCAGCTGCCTTTTGCCTTATCTCCAGCTCGCCAACACAGTGGGGAAAAAGGGGGAAGCGGTTTTCCAAATGGGAAGATATACAGCTACAGCTCCTGCATCCTGGAGCTCCAGAACAGCGCGGCATGAACAAGGCCCCAGCTGACCAAAACCCTGCACCAGTCTGTCTAATGTCCGTGAGGCCAACAGTTATAAGGAGGCTGCCATGATTTGTGTAGAAGCAGCTGCAGTGCCGTAGCAGTGGCAATGCAGACCCGCAGAAGACCGCCTAAACGTCAGACCAGGCTCTTCGTCCAGCATTACAGCCCTTCACTGTTTTGCTAGTGAGTGTGAAGGCCCTCGGAGAGCCACAGCAAGTGACCAAAGTGCAAAGCAGCCCCGGGGGGAAATAAACTGCCTCTACAAACTTTAGCCAGCTCCACTACCAAGGAGAACAAAAAATGCCTGCAGTGCCCCCACAACGCCGACTCTGACAGCCGCAGCATGAGTGCCTGCCTGCTGCGAGCAGTGAATTAAGGTGGCCTCGGTCCTGCGGTGAACATTGTGGGGCTGTCCCAGCCGAAAATCTGCACCCATTGGGAATGTTGCTGCCGTGGCCTCCTGCAAGGAGAGCAGCACCACCTATTGGTGGATATTCACCCAACATACAGGAAGACCTAACCCTCACCAAAGAAAGCACTGAACCGACAGTCGCCAGGCAGGGTGGAGGGGTTTGCTGCAAAGTGCCCAGCCAAGGAGCAGCTCTGTGTGAGTAGAATGCTGCAGGCCCGGACGAAGCGCAAGTTATGGATAGGGAAATACCGTACCTGCTTGATAGACCGGGGCTCCACGATGTGAGGACATCCAACTATGCAGCCATCTTGGGATGTTTCCTTCTTGGACACAGGCCCTTGATGTCCCTCTAGGCCCGCAGCATCAGGAAACCTACTGGGGCCTTTAACTAGCGCTCGACTGCCACCTAGTTGCCCTAGGCATTACTGCACTCAGCACAAGAGCCCCCAGCACCGGTGTGAGCGAGACAGCCGACGAGAAGAGGCTGCAGTGCCAGCTGCTGGCAGTTTGTACTACCGCATGTGAGCCACAGCCCAGAAGATGAGTAAGCAACTCCGACAACAAGCATTGGTATAGCAAATAGGTCTCGCCTTTGGGACCTTATAAGTGTTTAGCTATGCAACAGTTGATGTTGCACCAAGGATATTGTGCTGCATAACTAAATACTTTTAAGGTCCCAAAAGAGAGATCTATTGGCCGTGCCAATGCTTGTCTGTTTTGGGATGCATATAGTAGTAATTCAACCAAGATAAAACTTCTAGGCTAAGCTGCACCCAGGCGAGTCACTTCCAGGGAGCGTCCAGGCAGCCTTTTCATTGATTCGTCGTCCAGTTTATCCCCATGTTCACTCTCTGTGTTGTAATTTGGCAGTGATTTGGTTAGCATTAGCAGAAGCCATCCTGCATTTAGAGACTACCTTGACCATTTTGTGGAATCCATTTTGTATTTCTGTCAGCTATTTTGTTTGCCATGTGCTTCCATGTGCTCTGTCCTACCTTTCTGTTAACTGCTCTTGAAATCTGCCTAGAGACGAGATATATTTAGCATCTTCCACCTTCGCACATGCTCAGTTGAGCTTGCAGCTGTCTTTTCAGCTGCCACTAGAATGTAACTGTCAGGATGTGTTATCTAAAAACAGCCACTGTTAGCTCCTCCCAATTGTTGACTGTGCATTTTCTGTATGACCTTATATGACCAGCATTTTGTACTTGTACCGCCTTCATTTGAGCCCCAATGTGGGTATAAAAGGACCAAGCTCCTTTCATTCAGTGTGCTACTTCATACATTTCCGAAGGGTGCTGTGTGAATGGTGTTCCACCTCATGAGGTTTAGTAAATCTTCTAATTTCTATTCCAGTCTCTGTACCAACTTCTCTTCTATGGTCTGAGGACTCTGTGCAGAGAAGGGAGAACCCCTAGCATTGGTAGGCCTTGCTAAGGCCCAATACTACAAATTGGCGCCCAACGCGGGTCTCATCGGCGACTCAGATGCCCGAAGGACTGGTCGAAACGAAGGATTGGAATCTTGCTTTGGACGCGATCGCTGCCTGAGGAGGCCTGAGTCTTGGCAACCACGGCGTTTTTCCTTTCTGTCTGATCTGACCATCCAGGTGGTGCCGGTCCTCGACTCAGAACTCTTCTGTTGATTCGCCGTGCAGTGATCATTTGGTCGATTTGAGAACTTGGCAGTTGGAACCTGGACACCATTTCATTGGTAAGAGTCATTCTGCGGCACTTGCTGTTGGTTTGTGATGCCTAGGATTGGTAAGGTAGTTTAGTAACAATTACTGTGGATTTTGATTTGAATGATTGGCCAATATTTGTATTTGTTTGTAAGGTATATATAAATTGCAATTCATATAGGCAGGTAATGAGGAGATTTTTCTCTATTTTTATTTGTTTGAACAGCGCAACGTACGAAGAGTACCGTAAGGACTACTTTGATTATAATACTGCAAATTTTGCACTATTTTTGGCATGCCTGATTCTAGCACACTTTGTAGGATGTGTTGTTTCTGTAGAGGTACCAGGTTGAGACTCAATGAAGCACAACCCCCCCCTGAGGGGACGCATAATAGGGACATGTATATTAAGTATGGTATTTCTTGTATAATGTACAGCACGTTATGGAATAAATACACTCGTAAGGATCCTGAGTTGCGTTGGCCTATGCATGCGTCATTTGATTTGCGAAAGATTCAATATGTGGAACAATGTATGTTTAAGCGAAAGACTAGGCAAGATATGTTTGACTGTGTGCGAATGTGGGAGAAAGAAGTGCGTGAACGAATGAAGCGTGAGCAAGCCTTGAATAAAAAAGAACAGCTAAAGAACATTTAAGCAAAAGCATTAAGGTTGAAAAACAAGGACATAAAAGAAGTGAAAGAGAGAGGATAGGGAGCGCTATTTACTGGTAACTGGCCAATACACTGTTAGGCAACCCCTTTATCCTATCCTTCATAAACCGCAGGATGATTTCTTGTTATTAGATTGTTCTCCACCTCCGTATATTTTCCCTTCCGCTCCTCATAAGTCCGATGAGGAATCTTCTGCAGATCAGGATAAAGCGCGAGAAACTCGTTCTATGTTGCCCACTGCGCGTTCTGCTGAGCTTAGATCTGCTGCTCGCAAAGCCACCCGTAACACTGCTTCTGCCTCTGAACTTTTAGATGACATGAAGAATTGGCAGGAAAGGGAGCAAGTATGTTTTACAGAGATGTTTGCTGCAGAAGTAATTGAACGGTTTCGGAAACATTCTGAGGAATTGGATCCTTTTGATATAGCCAATGATTGTAAGCAAATGCGTGATGATCTTTTTCTCTTTTCTCAGGTGCCTGACTCTATCAGGCGTTTGGTTAAATTATGTGTTGAGGCAGTCCGTTTGCGAGAGGAGAAAAAGGTAGCAAACGCGGCTGCACAAACATCTCAGACTGGCGTGTCACAAACTTCTATCTTCGAAACAGATGAGACTATGATAGTTCATGCAAAACCTATGCGGGAAGCCGCGCCTTTGTATGTTCCTCCTAGAGGCGAGGGAACAGATGATGATAAAAGTTCTGCTGATTCGAAGGGTTACTTTATTTATAATTGGGTCTATACTCTTTGGAATAGAGGGGATGTTATGGACCTTAAAAATGCATTGCCTGATCCGCGCAAAAATCCAGCAGCTTTTTATGAGGAAGTTGAGGGTGCTATTAGCTCTTGTACCATGACTTTGCCTGATATTGATTTGTTTTTCGGATTGATATTGCCGCCTGAAATGTGGATTACTGTGCGTAAAGTTGATGATCGTGCAACCTTTGGGGCATTATGGAAAGAGTTAGAACAAATGGATGTAGAGCGGGAGCCTGCACAGAAACCGTGTAAATTGATTTTAGATCTCCCTACAGCTATATTAGTTAAGTTAAAGACGATTATTCCCCCTAAAAATATAGATTGGACTGTATTAGCGTTGTGTAAGCAAAAGGCAGATGAATCGGTTTCAGATTTTATTACATGCTTTGAGGAGGCATTCCACGATTTTAGTGGCTAGTCATTGACAGATGACACGGGTAGGCATCTGTTTTTTGATAAATATGTCGCAAACCTTTTGCCAGGAATAGCTAGTCGCCTAAAGGCCAGTGAGAGTTCATGGACTACCTCTTCTCCGGTTTCTCTTTTGACTATGGCTCAGTATTATGAACGCCAGGAATTAGAAGCAAAGGGTAATGAGGATAAAAAGACTAAAGAGTTGAAAACAAAGGTTATGTTGGCTCAGGCTTATGATCCGCCTTCTAGAGGTAATGATAGAGCTGGACGTGGATCTTATGGTTCGTCCTTTCCTTCCTATACTTGTTTGAATTTGTCTGTTGACCAGTGTGCGTACTGCAAGAAATTTGGACATTGGATTTCTGATTGTCCAGTGCTGCCTGCTCAGCAGTGTCCACGTGGTCGGTAACAAATGAGAAATCCTTCAGGATTTTTTGGGGGATGACTGGGAGCGGCTGCTTGAAGGTCCATGCTACATCGTTACGGAGGACAACAATATTATATATACCCGAGTTCCTGAGAGGCTTTTAAACTAGGAAGAAGAAATATGACTAATAGACATTCAGAATCAGACGATTTATCGTTTTGAGGAATTTTTACTAGTACGCTCGCCCTTCATCTAATATTTTGGATGCTGTGATATGAATCCTACATGGGGTATCACTGAAATATGAAACGTGACAACTACCAGAATTGGGGGAGAGGCAGAGAGTGTCAGTACTGGTGATCCGGCTGGACTCCAGGATTAGATAGGATATATGGATCACTCAATTTTTCTGGGATGTTGATACAAATGATTTAATGTCATTCCCTGGTTACTATAAATATTGAGCAGATATCTGGATAGGTCCTGAGGAAGGTGGTCTTAACAACTTTATCCCACCGAAACGCGCGTCGACCATATGTGGAACCCTGTAGTGTCTACTGTGGTTGTCCTATTGTGGCTGGATTTTCCGGTCCACAATTTGTACATAACTGTGTACAGATATTGAGTGTTTATATTGAGTATTAAAGTGATTGTATGAGTGTTGTATGGGTGTATTTATGAAATTGGAACCAGGTTTTTGTCTTTTAGAATATTTACACTGTAATGTTATTGTATTAGGTTGAGAAAAGTATTTGTTTTTGATATGAATTCTCATTTATGAATATGGATTTATAACCATGGTAAAAATATGAAATGCCTATTTAGAATGTATTTAAAAAAAATTGTAAAAAAGAGAGAAAAAAATATATATAAAAAACGTTTTTTGATAAATAAAAAGAATAATGAGATGATCATAAGTGTCACTGTTGTATTCTGATGAAAATTTAAAGGAATATAAACAATGTTGAAAGGAAAGTACATATAGGCTATGAGGGAAATATTTTGTATTGAATAGTTTGTAATTCCCCTATTTTCCCTAGCCTCAAATAATATGAGAGGTGGTCCCTTATTTCTTACTTTAGAAATTGTTCAGGATATCCAGGGCCTAGAGGAAGCACAAATAACCGTGCTAGGTTTGATACTAATACACATGGGCAGGATGGGTTTAACACTTTTGATTGAAGGAACCAATATCAAATGTCCGACTATGTGCCGTCTGATTTTCAAGATTCTGCTTATGCATAGGATTGCCTAGGATGGAGTAAGGAATCAGTTGAAGTGCCAGTAGATCAGAGGGGTCACTATGTTTTGGGTTCTACTGATCAGTTTCTGGTTGATACAGGAGCTACTCGTAGCACCTTATCTAAACAATTGGTTCCAAGGGCTCCCCTGTCTGGCTCAACCATTACATCAATAGGGTTTGATGGAACGCCTTCCCTTAGCCCACTGTCACAACCACTTGCATTCCATGTTGATGAGTTTACTGCTCCATGTCCATTTCTGCTCTCTCCGAACACACCAGACAATATTGTGGGTCTTGATATGCTCAAGTATTTCAGGGCTACGATCCGATGTTATCCTGAAGGAGTGCGTGTTATTTTGAATGACAACTACCCCATGACTGAGAGATCTTGTTTGGTTAAAGAAGATACTGCATTAGCTTCACTTCCTAGAGCTTTGTGGGCTACTTCAGACACTGATGTAGGACAAATGGTTATTCCACCAGTGCATATTAGTGTGAAGGAGGGCGCTTCATTGCCGCGCTTGCCTCATTATAAAATTTCTCAGGAAGGCGAAGAAGCACTCATTCACATTGTCCATGATTTGATTAAAGTGGGGGCTGTGAAGGAAGTCCCTTACAATGTTTGTAACTGTCCTATTCTGCCTATTCTGCCCATTTTGAAAAAGGATACTGATACTAGGATTTACAGATTCATTATTGATTTGCGAGAAGTTAATAAGATTGCAGTACCACAATACCCAGTGGTGTCTGACATAACGACACTACTTACTTTGGTTCCCTCAACAGCGATTACATTTAGCGTGATTAATTTGAAGAATGCTTTCTTCTCGCTCCCTATTCATCCTGATAGCAGATATTTGTTTGGTTTCACTTTAAATATTCGATCATACAGATTTTGTAGAATTCCTCAAGGCTACACTGAGAGTCTGGTATCTTTAGCCAAGCACTGAAAAGACAACTTGATTCTTTCGTCTTACCTAAAGGGGTGGCTCTCATTCAATATGTTGATGACATCTTGTTGGCAGCCAATACGCCTGAACTATGTGAAGAGTGTACTTCGTCTTTGCTTTCTTTTCTTTCTACACACCATCATAAAGTGTCACGAAAGAAATTGCAATATTGTAGACCGAAGGTAACCTACTTAGGTCACCTTCTGTCAAAGGAGGGCCATACACTTACATCACATCGCATTCAAGCAATTTTAGACACAGCAGTACCTTCCACTCAGAAATATGTCCGTGCATTCATTGGTCTGACCTCGTTTTGTAGGCAATGGATATTAGGGTTTTCTCACATTGTCAAACCCTTGCTAGCACTTTTGACGAAAGATACTCCAATGCCCCTCCCAAGGATAGATGAATGTGAGAATGCTTTTCGACAGTTACCTCAAGCTCTTTGTTTTGCACCAGTGTTAGGCACTCCAGATTACACAAAGCCTTTTACACTCTATGTACACAAAAAAGTTGGATGTGCATTGTCAGTTCTAGTATAAACACACCATGACAAACAGCATCCCTGTGCATATTTTTCAGCCGTCCTTGATCCTGTTGCTCGTGCATTGCCTGGGTGTTTTTTTGTTCAGTTGCAGCAACAGCTGTGTCCATATGTGAGGGATAGTTTTGGCACACAAACTGTTGGTGCTAGTACCCCATGCAGTAGATGCCCTTTTGAATCAAACTAAGACACAACACTTAAGTAGTGCTCGCCTGACAGGATATGAATTGACACTGTTAGCACCTCATATTACCTTGAAGAGATGTGCGACACTGAACCCAGGCACTTTGTTGCCTTATCCTGCGACTCAGTCTCAGTCAAAGGAGCCTCAAGATTGTATATTCCTTACTGAGGAACAGACAAAGGGCCGCATCGATTTGCAAGATACGCCCCTTCCAGATGTAGATGGGGAACTGTGGGTTGATGGATCCTGTTTGAAGTTGCCTTATGGTACGACCTCACACGCATATGCAATTACGACACTTCAGATAGTAGTGGAAACAGCTCGCATACCTCAGAAGTCGGCTCAAGCAGCTAAGCTAATAGCTTTGACACGAACATGTGAGCTTAGCACTGACTTGTGTGTGAACATCTATACAGACAGCCGCTATGCTTTTAGAGTGGCCCTTGATTTTGGCTTGCTTTGGAAGGAAAGAGGCTTTCTTACATCCCACGGGATGCAGATAATGCATGGAGAATTAGTGCATAACCTTCTGACTGCACTGACATATCCGAAGAAGATAGCGATAGTGAAGTGTAGCGCACAGAAGAAAGTGACTGACAAGATAGGACAAGGTAATGCTTTTGCTGATCGCGTAGATCGTGAGACTGCAATGCAACGAAAGCACTACTTCCATGTACGAAGTGAAGTCTCCAGCTGAGCGATGGCATGATGCTAGACAGGAAGTGTTAGATGTACAGAGATCTGCTTCTGTAGCAGAACTTGAGCAATGGGCTAAAGAAGGAATATTGGACGATGAGGGCTGTGGGATTATACAGAGCTTGAACGCGCCACACAGCCCTGAAGATTCAGAGATAACTTTATCTCTGATGAAACACATGACGGCTGGCTGCTTTGTGTAGAACTACCAATTAAAAGAAAATACAAGACACCGTCGTTGGATTGAAACCATTTTGTTGTTCTTTCACTAATTGCATTGTCTAATCTCAATCTGTGTGTGTGCTCGTGATAGTCTTCATAGTGCATGTGACAGGGTCTCCCAGTCCAAATTAAGGGGTTACTAGGGTTTTCCCTTCCCAGGTTGCACCACACTATACTTTGTTTCCATACACTCACGTTAACAAGCTGTGCGCCATTACTTCCTGGATACTAAAATCCTATTTCCTTGCCACATTCACGATCTGACCTTACCCCATATGAAGTGGTCTTTGGGAGACCAATGAACATTTGGGGAGTTCCTAAGCCACGCCCCATACATGATGTTCCATGTGTTCTGATGAATGATTATTTGGCACAGTTAACCGACAGTTTGATCTCTATTCATCAACAAGTTTGAGAAGCTCTTACTGACAGATCCACAGGTGAGGCCCATGAACTCCGTCCTGGTGACCACCTGATGGTCAAGGTCTTCGACAGATCGCACAGCTTGGAGCTGAGGTGGCGAGGACCAGAGCAAGTGCTCCTTGCGACAAGGACTGCAGTTCGAGTGATGAATCAAAAGAATTGGGTCCATAGTACTCACTGCAAGAGAGTACTACCTTTCTTGGTGGAACCTGCTGTGTTGACCAACCATCGAGAGATTCTGGAGATGGAGAAAGGTCAAGCTATCTCACCTGATGAATCTGCGGAAGGCTTCCCGGACCACACGATCGCTGGAGAATCCTGATATCAGCTGAGACCAAGGAAAGAATCTTCTTTGCTGAAAAAGACTGGTTGAGCTACCGCCCTGGGTTAGTAAAACGGAACGCCGATGTGCCAAGGGCGAGGGGGGAATCAGTCCTGCGTAGTGTAGCAACACCCGTCTTGGCTTGTGGTGAAGAAATCAACTGCTGTCAGGAATAAGAGCTCCAACGATTGTTTCAATGAGTTGTAGAAAGATCAATTATCGCTGTTGCTAAAATGCATAACAAAAGAATCATTTGTACTGTAGGGTTTGTTGTTGCTCTGGTGGTTATGGCAATAATCAATTGGTCTGTTGAGAAAGTGGCTCGACGGCTTTTTGTTGCCACTACTCCACTACCAGTGGAACACCACTACTTTATACTTCCCTACCATGAGCAGAAGCATCGACAATCCTACCTCAATATTATCTTCATCCAGATGTTGCATCATGCACATAATGCCAACAATACCACCAACTGTTGGGTATGTGGGATGATTCCTGCCCACCAGAAGAAGGGAGGAACACCTTTCATTCCTCTTCCCTTCTCTCACAATGGTTCTTGTCAAGCTTGGTATGCGCTTTTGTTTGCATCTGGAAGGCCTTCAGTAGGTGGGATTAACTTTCGTCTGAATAAAGTATGCTATCAAGATACAGATGGTTATCCTCAAACTAAAGGGACTAAATGGGAATGGGAAGAGTATCAACCTGACAATGTTTTGACACCATATGTCTTCACGAATATGAGAGCTATTAAGACCAATGGACTATTTGTGATTTCTTTTACTAGAGCTAAAGCAGATTTGTGTATTAGTAGTGTTGGGAGAATTCCAGTAGGAAGGAGTAAGTGTACAGTTGTACTGACTATTGAAGGTGCCAATAATAGCAGTTTTACAGCCTCGCATAATACTTACTTTGTGTGTGGCAATAAGGGATATTATCAACTACCTGTTGGGTGGTCAGGGATTTGCTATGTATCCTTTCTATTGGCCTCTGTGTTTCTGGCACCTGCATCTTATCATAGAGACTATAAACTTTATATTGATATCTCTAAGAATCGAAATAAGAGAACAATAAGTATGGACAGAGTCGATCAAAGTAATACTGCTCTACAACAATACGTCGATTTTAGCTTAGGATTGTTCTTCTTTGTGGGTGCTGCATTGAACAGCAGAAAGATAAGGCGATTGACTTGTGTTGTGAAAGCTGTTACCAATCAGACAGCTATGGCACTTGGAAACATTACAGATGAGCTACAAGTTGCGAGGATTGTGGCACTCCAGAATTGCATGGTATTAGATGTGATTCTGGCTGATCAAGGTGGTGCATTCCGCATCATTGGCAGCAGCTGTTGTGTCTTCATTCCGGATCACTCGCCTTCAGTATATGATGCAATCTCTAAACTGCATAAGATTGCTGCAGAAATTCACCCAGAGACTGGTACATGGACATTTTCAAACTGGATATGGACACTCTTTATGACTTGGGGCTGGAAGCTACTGACTTTTCTATTTATATTATTGATGATACTATTTACATGCTGTGTATGTATACAATGTGGTCCTATGCTTTTCTCCATGTGCATCACTCCTTGTACACCTGCCAAGAGAAATATTGCACAAATGCTAAATAAAGAGATCATTAATATTATGTGCATCAATGTACAGGATGCATATCTAGATTACCCCAGATAAACAAATGTCTTCAGCTAATGCTAAAAGGGTCATCTGTTGTAATTTGGCAGCGATTAGGTTAGCATTAGCAGAAGCCATCCTGTATTTAGAGACTATCTTGTCCATTTTGTGGATTCCATTTTGTATTTCTGTCAGCCATTTTGTTTGCCATGTGCTACCATGTGCACGCCATGTGCTCTGTCCTACCTTTATGTTAACTGCTCTTGAAATCTGCCTAGAGACAAGATATATTTAGCATTTTCCACCTTTGCACATGCTCAGTTGAGCTTGCAGCTGTCTTTTTAGCTGCCACTAGAATGTAACTGTCAGGATGTGTTTGCCAAAAACCGCCACTGTTAGCTCCTCCCACTTGTTGACTGCATTTTATGTATGACCTTATATGTACCTAAAACCAGCATTTTGTACTTGTACCGCCTTCATTGGAGCCCCTGTGTGGGAATAAAAGGACCAAGCTCCTTCCATTCAGTGTACTACATCATACATTGCCGAAGGGTGCTGTTTGAATGTAGTTCCACCTCATGAGTTTTAATAAATCTTCCATTTTCTATTCCAGTTTCTGTGCCAACTTCTATTCTATGGTCTGAGGACTATGTGCAGATTAGGGAGAACTCCTAGCACTGGTAGGCCTTGCTGAGGCCCACTACTACATCTGTGCTAGTGGCATACACCTCAGAGATAAAAAGTTTCCAACAGGTGTGCACTGGGGCTGATGAAAAAGTCTGTGTCAAACGTCATCAAGGAACACAATACTAAAAGAATCTCAGACATCATGTTAATTTACCTCTGCAATAAAAAGTGCCCCTTGGAGCAGGGAAGGGAAAGAGACCACTTCGCCGTAGCAACCTCATCAGAAGCCGCATTGTATGCCGCCTGTAAGAGCTATCAGCCCCAGTCAGCATCTGCGCAGGCTGAATCCGGTGGGAGGAGCTTGTCTTGCGGCTCTGGGTTAGACATTGCTCTCAGCTGGGCCGGGTGGTGGTGAGGGATTGACTGGACCAGGAAGCGGGTCTTTCTGTTATGATGCATTCAGTAACCACTGTCTGGGTTGTGGCGCTAGCCTGCCTATGGCTGCAGCCTGGTCGGGTAGAAGCGATCAGCAGGACACATTATTTTGGGATTGAAGAGTTAGACTGGGACTACGTCCCCAGCTGGAGGAATCTTATTAAAGGACAAGCAATCACAGAAGATGAGTAAATCACATTTTCAAGCAGCCTTTCCATGAATTATCAGCAGGTGTCACTGTTTGTTGTGGATTATAATAGGCAACACGCATTGGCATAGCAAATAGGTCTCGCCTTTGGAACCTTATAAAACTTTAGTTATCCAGCACAATATCCTTGGTGCAACAACATTAACTGTTGCAAGGCTAAACACTTATAAGGTCCCAAAGGCGAGACCTATTGGCTATGCTAATGCTTGTTAATTGGGGTGAATGGACTCGCAGGCAATCTGACAACAGCCCTGCAAAGCACGAGGATACACTCACAGGCGATCGGGCGCTCTAAAAATTCACATAACATAGCAAGGATGCATGCATGGATGCTCAGCAGTCAATGGCTTGCAGTGTCAGAACAGATTCGGTCATTCAATAGAATGCACTGTCTGCTATTGTATGCTACGGACTCATCCCAAAGTGATGCATGCACAGTAAGTCTACAAGCAAAGGTCTGCTTAATAATGCAGCAAGGCTACATACTTACCGACCCCTGAATGTCTCAATACCACCATTCTGGATGGCAATGGAGACACCTTTGAATGCGCACCTGAGCGCCAAGCCGTTAATGAACCAAGGTCACCACATTGACAACAAAAAGGAAGGAGGTCGCTGGACATACGAAACACCAAGCCCTCAGAATTCATGCAAACGGAAAAGCTGCATTTGATATTTTATCGCCATTCATGAATTGAGGGCGAGCATATGGTGGGGGTATAGGTGCTTTGAAATGACTGCTTTAAATAACACCTTTAAATGGGTCTCTGCTGTACCAAACAAGCTCGTAGGCTTAAATCGTTGGTGATTTTAGTAAGAGTATTTGCTAGACGCTCGAATGCGTTCATTAGATGTGCGCGTTGTGAGCATATTTTACTCGGATTGAGGAAATACGGCCATTAGTGAGGGGTTTATACGCTTCCGTTCCGATTGGTGCATTTGACGAAGGCTCGAGACTCACCAGAGTCATCACGTGGTGCTGGGGTATAGAAAGGGCCGATTGTGCTTAGACTCTCACTTCAACCGATGGGCCTCAGGCGTGCAGCATGTACAAAGTGCTTATGAAGTTAGTTTCTTTTAGGTGCCACAAAACCAGTGCAATTCAATCAAGCACTATTCCCCTTCCTCTGCCTGCGAATCTGTGGTTTCGTAATATGTTACTGCGGTCCTTGAGCTTATTAGCAGAGACAAAATTGAATGAAGAATGAATGGCAAACTTCATATTGGGTTAACATTATTGGCAAACTTCTTGATGGACTTTGTTAGATCAAACTTCCTCCTTGAAGCTAAACGTTCTAACACTGCTCAGTAAAGCTAACAATATATTATCAACAATGGTTCTGTCGGGTACAACACTGATTACTTCAAAGCATATCTAAAGTCATTTTGCATTCAGTTACTTCATATAACAATGAGCTTGACTAACCATTCAAGCTCTCTTCTCCTTTTTGTAATATAAATCCACACTATGAGGCAAATATCAGTTTATCAAGTAGTTACTCATTGATAAACGTAGGCTTCACTTCTGGGAAGTACACGAACGGCAGAGGTACTCGCCGCTGGTTCGGAGTCGAATGATCGCCTGAATCGGGGTCAAAACTGGGATTCGTTTCTCAGGTCGCGTGAATCATACTCCGCGCCGACCCCGCACAACTAGGAAATTTGAAGGTTACCTGATCCGAATCATACTTGCGATTTCGGTCGTATGACTTACACACCGCCCTGAGCCCATACGAATCTGAAGTGCCAAGGCTGTCTGAACCGAACTAAACTCGCACTTGGTCGCATGATGGTAACAGCAATATACCGCCCAGGCTCGGCTAATTAAGGAAGTCCCAGCTTGTTTGGACTTAGTATCACATACAATTGGATGTGAATAATTCGACTACACTCACCACTTCACAGGTCCTAGTTGTAGAAGAACCTTTTGGCGCAATCTCTTTTCTATGTCCTGAAGAAGACCCGCCCTAGACCCACAATCAAGGCATCCAGAGGGTCGAAACGTTGACGCTTTTTAATACTCGGACCAGTATAGGATTTCCATCTGTCAAATATTTCCATTAAAATAATACACTGAAAAATCCTTAATTAAGATATATACTGGCCATTTTCCTCCCCTTTCTTTCTTTCTTGATTCACTGTATATTGTACACTTTGAATGTCACCACTGCACTTTTTGTGTCACTTGTTTAGTCACTTTTTTCTAATAATGCGCCGCTTTACTATTGATGAACTGTGAATTGAACAATAATTAAATGAAATTCATGTGAAAAACTACATTTATCAATGAATAACTACTTGATAAACTGATGTTTGCCTCATAGTGTGGATTTATATTACAAAAAGGAGAAGAGAGCTTGAATGGTTAGTCAAGCTCATTGTTATATGAAGTAACTGAATGCAAAATGACTTTAGATATGCTTTGAAGTAATCAGTGTCGTACCCGACAAACCATTGTTGATAATATATTGTATTGCCCAGGTTCTGAGGGATACTGGGTCACCCCATGGTGATTTATACAGTAAAGCTAACAAGCATTGGCTGCGCGGCCGTGAACGTGAAACTGATCGCGATTGCGCGAAACCCAGGTAACTAAGAACAAGATGGCAAAAAAGAAACCAGGGGTGTGCGCGCGCGCTACAGCAAACGCGCGAGTGATGCGCGCGCAGCAGGGGCAAAAGTGAAAGTAATCACGTTCCAGATAGCGCCTCATGCGCTGAAAGCTGGCGGCAGAGCGCGTACACGGGCACGTGACCGCAAGCGCTAGGCCAGCAGAAGTCTGCGGTAGCACTTTGAAAAGCACAGTACTAAATGTCTCGCAGCACAGCGCATGCACACTGACTCAGCGAGACCTAAAAAGGGGCCAATCTAAATAAACCTTTCTGATAGATTCAAGTGGATTCAGTGTGTTGGGCCAGCAATGCGTCCGACAGTGAAGAAGACAGAGAAGTTTGGAGCCAACCTCACCTGTCAGCTCCCACATGATTAGTGCATGGCCCGCTCGCTGGGTAATTAAAAGAAGACTACAGCAAAAGCAGGCAGCTCAAGAAATAGCCCACAAATAAGCTGATAACCAACAAGCTGCACTCTGCAGACTGACTGATAATCAGACTTCACCCTAGGCACAAGTACCAACAACCTGAGAGAGACCTCACTGAAGCACACAAGAAAGTGTAGGAGAGGGGAAATAAGTAGCACAGCACTTCACATGGTGGCCACATGCTGCTACTGCAGGAAAAATAACTGGCCGGTTTTCCTCCCACGCTGGTTTTCAGAGGCAGCATAGCCCTCAGCATTGAGGAGGTGAGGAACAGCTCGGACAAGCCCTGAATGCACCACGAACTCCTAGGGGCAGGAGGCTGCTATTGTGCTACCACTACAGCAGGCTTCAGGAGAAAAACCCTCTACTTCCCACAGTAACTCTGCTGCATCAAAGCTGCACCGCCCCCCCCCAACAGTAAGAGGGTGGAGAGGCTCACCAGTACATCAGAGCACACCCAAAGGCTGTCTGCCACCTACAAGAAGGAGGAGTGATGATCCAATGAGAGAGCAGAGACCATGCCAAGAGGGCATACAGACAGAAGAATCAGACAAGTTTACAGAGAGCCTGGTTGCCCTCCTGGCATCTGCAAAAGAGAAGCGGCGCTAAGTCAAGCGCCCACAGCGATCCCCAAAGAAAAGGGAGGAGTGAAGGCCTAGCGTGGCCTGAACTCATGCAGAGAGCCTCTACTTCTCCACTGCACCAGCACCACATTGGGCCATAGACAATGAAGGGAGTGCTCCAACACTGCCGTAAGACTGTACAACGTCTCATTACCGGCAGAGGAGACTTGCACATCACCAAGTGGCAAGCTGCCACCACCATAACATGGAGAGGAGAGTGTGGCACAACGCCACATCATGAAAGAAGGAAAGAGTGTCCTCCCTCACACTACCTCAAGACTGAGACGCCAGTGGCCCTAGACAGGCAAGAGGAGAGTCGCACACCCCATGTGGCAGGCCGCCACAGCAACAGATGATCCAACAGAACAGCGACACATGACCGGACATCACACCGCACAGTAACAAAGGAGCCTGTAATGCAGAGTGAACAGTTCGGACAAGCGCACCGGATGAAAGAAAGAAGCAGGCGCCACAACGGCGCAGCCTTGGGGCAAAAACAAGCCGCCATCAAGTGAAGAGAAGTGGGACGCCGCTATCCCTGACGAGGGGATGGTGCCAATGGAAGTCCCTAAGAAGCACATGCAAGTCCTACGGACAGGACAGGCCTGCAAAAGGCCCACAAAAGGGAAGGAAAGACCGTCCCAAAAACAATGAGACCAGTGAGGTGTCCATGTGGTGCAAACATGGGACAGGTGGCAGGACGCCACATCCAAGGAAAAACCTGGTTGGAAGGAGAAGAGCGACAGGACCAAGGACTCACACCAGCGCTGAGGAAGGTGTTCATCCCCACAAGTCAGCCACTGGGTTGCAAAGACGTCACTGGAAACAGCTCCGCGGGAGGACCTACTGTAAGCCGCTAGCAAGTGCGATCTGCGTCCTGGCCCCACGCTTCTCAGTTCGACCAATCTCTCGTCTGTCACCGGCTGCTTGGTATCGATAGCACCATACCTCACAGTTCACTTGTCTGAAGACAACGGAGCGGTGCCATGAAGTCCCTCAAGTCCTCCTCACTCCCATAGGTCACCCAGACAGTAGATTACCACCTGTCTGCCCTCCAGGTGCATCATCACCAAGGAACATCCACCACCTGAGTGAATCCACACAAACACCGAACAACCGGAGCTCAAGGAAGCGAATCACCCAGGAACAGTCTGTGCACCCCAGTCAACCTACAGCCTGCCGAAGTCGAGTACATCCGGCCAATGGAAGATCCACCCTTGGGGACTACACAAGACTTGGCCGTGATCCTGTTGGGAGTTCTGCAGTGACCCCTAAGCATGGCCTATGCAATGGCCCGCACAACCCACGTGGTCACGTGGCAGTCCAGGGGACAAGGGCATCGACAGAGTTCCTGTGCAAAGGGAGTCCGAGTAGGAGAGATGTGTCAGCCACCGCACCGTGTCAGGCGCAGGAAACACAAAGGTCACGGCTGAAGACTGGTCACACACAAGATCGCCAGAGGAAGGTGAATCCAGACAGCAAGGATGCCAAGTCAAAAACATCACTCTCAGTGGCTACATGAGCGACTTGGCTGTGAATCCGTTGGCAGTTCCTCAGCAATGCCTTTGCACGGCTCACAGGAAGCCCTGCACGGTCCCCACTGTCCCATGACAGCAAGTGATCCAGCGTCACAATAGAAATTCTGTCTCTCTATAAGCACCAATCTCTACCTAATACTCACCATACTAATCAAAACAAAGGCCCATACAACTGAGACAGAAAAGTGTGCAGCTGAATCATATCGCCTAATTAATCATTCTATCTAAACAAACTATGTACATTATATACAGCTGCAGTATAACATTTTATTCATAAACTTTAGGAAAAACATTTAATTAGACCATTTTGGTCAATGGATTAAGCTATTGGTAATGACTAAAATAATCAAGACCAGCTTGACGTTTTAAGTCTTTTATTTTTTAAGTTTCAAATTTTCGGTTTCAAAATCTTTATTAGCTCATTTATTAATTTCAAACATTTCTATTAAATCAGTATTATTTATTAGTTTATTGGCACAAAAGGTCTGGCACTTCAAAATTGCACAAAATTAATGAATTAAAATAAACATCAACCCCTATTTCCCTATGTTAAGCTTTCTGGCCTGAAAAAGAAAGACATTTAATATGCATTCAGTATCCTTACGTGTCCAAGGAAAATCGGACAGCACTTCGCCCTCAGGAACAGTCAGCCCCGCTCCCCTCAATGGGCTAAGTTTTTATACTTTTTTCAACTCACTAATCTAACTAAACAATATATTTTTAATAGTTTCCAGCACCCTGATTGGTTACTGCCTGTCAGACCACCAAGAGGCCACCACTTCCAAATATTAAAACGTCACTCGTCATTGTTCATTGTCATGAAGCGACACCGGCTTCCGAAGGATTGATACAGTATCCAAAGTCATTTCACTGTTTCCTCCATAGCTCAGCCAAACCATCCCTTGTCACTTCCTTGGCCTTGTAAAAATATCATTCAGAGCACATTACGCACAAGTGTCTTTGTTCAGGCTTCAGTTTATTTCAAAGAATAGTTTTTGTGGAAAAGCTTCAACATGACTGTGCTTGGCTCTGCTCACATACAGGCAAACCATCATTTTCCAGAACTAGGCCTCAAGCATTTCTCTTGGGCTAGTATTCAAACAAACACAAAAGAATAATTAATACAAGAAAAGAAAGTCGTTCTGTTACCCAACCTCTATTACTAATATTATCCCATTAGTACAAGTCACCTAGCAGAAGCACATAAAAAGCAGCACATTTATAATCTACCTTTCTTCATAAAATTCAGCAGGTTTCTTCATAAATCTGAAATGATAAAAAGAAATACAAACACAACATAGAGAACAACATAACGTAGACATTAGCACATATAAATTAAGCACATGCCATCAATAAATCAGCTGCATTAATGTTGACAAAGACAAAGACAAAGACAAAGACAATAGGACAAACAAAACAACATTAGTTATGTATTATTAAACGCACCAGCAAATGCAACAAGAGCACATTTATCATTAAACCCGCGTGTAATGCAATGATGATCTTATAATCTAAATTGATTTAATACAACAAACATGCAATAACACATTAATATATTAGTTCATGTTACAAGGAATTAATTTCACGAGCCAGAATAAAAACATTTCTGAATCTCTCTCCATCAACTCCCTCATCTGGTGATTTCACCAAACAACACCCAAAATTTAGAAAATCTTTTGAACCCAATTTAAAGACATCACATTTTGAGTTCTTTCAGTATTAGTCTCCCTAAACCCCTGTTTCTGCTGTTTGCTCAACACTATCAAACTGAGCCCTTCGCATTTCCTCTAACTCATATTCTTTCTCCTGCTCCTTTCTGAGTTTATAAATCCTCCTCTTTTCCTTCTGATGCCTCTTTCTCTTGTGAATCATGCAACTAATTTTTAACAGCAACATCACCATAATGATGACAATTACTGGACAGAGTTCTTTGCCGATGATTGAGCCACCAATCTCTGAAAACTATTCTTTAATTGCCTCAATCCTTTTGCCTATTCGTTCAGTGAAATTTTCTTCTTCCAGGGGTTCTATCTCTTCATGAAATTCTGTTATGTTTTTAATAAGCGACTCTATATTCCGACTCTTGTCAGGAATATATGTACAACAATGCTGGACATGTAAAACCCCACAGACTCCTCCCTCTTTTGCAAGCAGAATGTCTAATGCAAGACGATTCTGCATAACCATGCTGCGGGTAGCAACAAGTTCCGTGTTAACTAATTGGAAACCACTTGCTGTATCTCTAGACAATCTATCTACAATTGTGGAAACTTTTCTAATTTTGATTGAATTCATGGTAATCCCTACCATGGGAATGACTACACCAAAAATGTCTCCCAAGACTTCTGTAAAACTCTCTCTTTTGTACCTGTTCAGGTGTTCTCCAAATTCAAAGGTACCCTTTTCATTTCTGTCAACATGGAACATTTTTGGAAAAACTAATCCAAGATAGCACGTCTCATACCAATGGTCTGGGAGGCTAAAATATCCCTTATTACCACAAATAAAATAAATTGCAGGGAAAATTGGATCTTTACCACCTTTAAATCCCCATCCCCCTATGATACGATAAGTATCCTCACATTGACTAGCACCAACAAAAAAGTTATCATAAAGTGTGTTATCTCTTCTAATGCAAAATTTACCTCTAACTGGTTCATCTATATGTATGGCTGCATTTGTGTTAACACCATTAAGCTTAGCGTCCTCCATTTGCCAGAATTTTGATTTGGCATGCTTAAGGACCTCATATTTTTTATAAACAGCCCTTCTCTCCTCAACCATATTCAGGAAAGTCTTTTCTTCTGCTCTCATTTTGCATGTTAGATTATTTCTATAAGCATATTCATAATAACGTTCATTAGTTACTAAAAAGAATTCCCTCATCTGCTTTGCAGGCTTTACTTTATTTAATCTATTTACAACTTTGAGGTTTGCAAAAACGTCATCAAAGTCTGAGTAATAATACTCCAGACGACCAGTTTGATAAAACAAGCTAGCAATTACAGTGCAAGTGATGCCATAAGTGCAGTAGTGTGGCTCACTGGTTAGAGGCGGCAGACCCGAGAGCAGAGGACGGCCCGGGACCAGGGTTCGATTCCCGACGCGGCAGGTTTCTGGACCAGGGTCAGCGGACTCGATAATTCTCTCGCCTCGGTGCCCACTCTGGTCAGCGATCACACTCGGCAACTCTGGGCATAAGCTTGCCTCATCTGCACTAACGGCCCCACCAGACCGCCGGGGATGCCTGGTCTCACCCTGGAGATACCCATTAAGGGACCATCTCCCAGGGAAGCCAGGAAGGGTTTCGCAGCGGTCGAAGCGCGGAGATACTCCTCCGGGAGTCTATCCTAGCGCTATATAAACCCACAATTAATTAATTAATAAGTGAGAGGTAACATGTTATAAGTAACCCCCTCTGAGACAGAAGCAGGCAGCTTCACACAAACATAGCAATCCTTTACATTCATTACTTTAACATATTCAGACAGAAGCCTAGAAAATGAATTGCTAGAAAAATCTCCAACAGATCTATCTTGATGGATCTCTGGATTATGCTCAATAACTCTACTAGACTTGCCAGCATGTTTTTCTTGTTTAGTCTCTACCTTACTTGTTATATTAGTCCTAAGTTTCTGTTTATCAATACCAAAAGGATATACTACAGCTAAAATTAACCAAGCCAGTATTAAAAGAACCACACAAATTGAAGACATTTTGCAACATCTTTTCAAAATGGAGCACCTTGAAGTATCAGAGCTAGGCATTTTGAAAAACAAAATTTTTAAATAATGTGAGTAATAAGTTATAAAACTAAAACTAAAACTATTAAACTATAAAATATAAAATATCCCACCTTTTAATTTTTATAAGAACCCTAAAACAGCTTTTCTTCGACCTTGCGTCACATGAACGTGTGTTTTTCAGCTAACACAATTTCTTCGACCTTATGTCACCTAACACATTCTCTTCAGCCTTAAGCCAGGAATCAAAAGCCCTTATCCAAAATTAAACAATTTCAATCATTGTCACTAGCTTCTTCCAAATCTTCTTGACTACTGCTTCCTACCTCAACAATTGGCGGAATAATGATGTACGTCCACTCTGGGGATTTATACTTTTGATTTGGCTTTATTATTCCTTTTGTCTTACGAGTGATTACTTCAATTTTCGTATTCTTTTCGTCTTTCTTATCAGAGTCACCTCCCTGACTAGAAACTTCGTTGATCTGTTCTTTTGATTTCTTCACTAGTTTGAATTTCAGATTTTCTTCTGGCCAAATATCTCCTTTCCTCAAGATTTTCTTTTTTGGCACGTTTTCGTTACTTTCAGCTTTCCAAGCTCTTTTTCTGAATTTTCTTATTTCAGATTCTTCATCACGCCCATCTGTGTCTGTTTCTGAGACTTCAAATCTGTATCTAGGAACTTCTTTACTCGGCAGCTACACTCCATTAGGAACATCATCCTTACAGCTGGTACTTGGTAATTCTTCCTCTTCTTCAGGGATCACCTTCAGCTTCCCAGTTTCAGAATTCTTGCTCCTGCACACAGAGCTACTCCTTTGCCTTTCAATACTCTCCTGGTTCAGATTTTTATCCTGCTCAGAGTCTTTTTCTTCTGAATCTTCTTTTTCTTTTTGAGATTCTTTTTCTCTCAAATCTTCATCAACATCTTGACCTCCAGTCACAATTTCCAGATCTTTTTCACTCAAGTCCTGATCTGCGTCTAGATGTTCCAGATGTTGATCTTCTTGCTGATCATCAGATTCTTGATCTTCAGGATCTCCTTCTGAATCAGAATCAGTTGTTGTCTCACTTTCTTCGTCAAGATTATCAGGAGGTGGTACACGAATGGTATGGCTTGCATGCACCCACCTTTTCAGACCTCTACACTTAACAGCATTTGTTGTGACAAGAATTACTTGTCTTGCCTTTTGCCATCTAGGTACTAAGCAGTTTCTCCTTCAATGCACTTTGGTTCTCATCCAATCTCCAGGCAACAGATCATGAGCTTGTTATTTCTCCTTAGTTATTACATCTGTTCCCACCTGATGAAATACACAATTAACTAAATCAGAAAGGTTCTGACAGTATTCAATGATTGCACTATCATTAATACTCAAAAGCTTGCCAGCTGGAACAAATGCTTGCCTCATTACTCTGCCCATCAAGATATCATGGGGACTAAGGCCTGTCTTTTTCTCTGGAGTACTTCTCAAAGACATTAGAACAAGTGGAAGAGCATCTGTGCATTTCACTCCTGTGGATAGACACATTTTTGAAATCCTGTTTTTTTATTGTTCCATTTATCTGCTCTACTACACCTGATGCTTCTGGTCTGTATGCACAATGCAGCTTCTTTTCAATGTTTAAAGCTTCACAAATCAGTTTTAGCAATCTGTTTTCAAAATGCGTTCCGCGATCACTTTCAATAGTTACCAGAAAGCCATATCTAGGTATGATCTCCCTCAAAAGCAATTTTGCCACAGTCACTGAGTCATTATGACGTGTTGGGAAAGCTTCCACCCATCTTGAAAACAGACAAACAAATACAAGCACATATTTCAGCTTGTTGTGCTTTGGCATATCAATGAAATCCATCTGTAATCTGGTAAAAGGACCACCCTCCCGTCCTATGGTTCCCAAACTTACAACAGTTTTCCTGTTTGGATTCATTTGTTGACAGGTCAAACATCTTTGGCAAATGATTTCTTTCTTTCTTTCTGCTATGATTCTGAATTTTGGAATAAACCATGTTTCTCTGAATAATCTGATCATGGAATCTCTCCCTAAATGCCCTGGACCATGGTACATCCGTGCCATGTCAGCAATCATGCAATTTGGCATTACAGGTCTGCCATCTTTGTAGACCCAAACTCCATCTTCCTCTCGCTGTCTGCACTCTGCTTTTAACCATGTGTTTTTCTCTTCCTCATCTGCCTCATCTTGTAATTCTTTTACTCCCTGCCATGTTTCAACTACAGATATTAGCATGAGAGAGTTCAACATGTGACTTTTGTCTTTTTCCCGATTGATTGAGAAATTATTCTTTGCACAGTATCTTGCAATTTCATCTGCATGAGCGTTACCTTTAGTAATGTAATCCTCACCTTTTTTATGAGCTGCACATTTTACGACAGCAATTTGTTCTGGTAATTGAATGCCATCAATCAATCTTTTAATCAATTTTGCATTTCTAATTGGCGTTCCCGCAGAGGTCAAATAACCTCTTTGAGACCAGAGCTGACCATAGTCATGAACTACGCCATACCCATACTGACTATCAGTCACTAGGGTCACTTTTTTACCAGCTGCTTTTTCACAAGCTTGAATCAAACCAATTAATTCTGCAATTTGGGCTGAACGAATCCCATCAAGAGGTGAGCCCTCTACAACCTCTGAAACAGTACATACTGAGTATGCTGCTCTCAGAATTCCTTCGTCTGATCTTAGACAGGAACCATCAACAAAGTAAACCAAATCAGATTCAGGTGAAGGAACATCTTTTATGTCCTGTCGAGGTTTGGTGCAATAATCTACAACATCCAGGCACTCATGATCAATGTCAGTTTCATTGTTGACTTCAGTAACAACACCATCTGGCAATAATGTGGAAGGATTTAAATTCACACATCTTGCAATAGAAACATTATCTGATCCCAGAATTGTCTTCTCATATTTTGTCAATCTGTTACTAGTTAGATGCTGAGTTTTGCTTCTGGTAAGAAGAATTTCAACTGAATGAGGTACATATACTTTTACAGGAAATCCCATAATGATACCCTCACTTTGTTCAAGACTTACACTTGTTGCAGCCACTGCTTTTAAGCAACCTGGCAAAGCTTTTGCAACAGGGTCCAAAACAGCTGAGAAATAAGCAATTGGTTTTCTCAGTTTTCCATGTCTCTGGATCAAGACTGACAGTGCACAACCTTCCCTTTCACTGCAGTACAACTCAAATTCTTTTTCATAGTCTGGCATTCCCAAAGCTGGAGCTTCACATAAGCTTCTTTTTAACTGTTCAAAGGCTTCTAATTCAACTTTTGACAATCTGATTGGATATTTTATGTCTGCTTTTGTCAGTCTTTGTAGTGGTTTTGCAATTACCGAAAAATCCACTAATCCATTGACGACAATATCCAACCATTCCCAGAAACATTCTGACCTGTCTTTGTGTTGTCGGGGGCTGTATTGCTCGAATCATTTTGATTCTTTCAATAGTCACTTGTCTGATTCCTTTTGCAATTCTGTGACCAAGATACTTTACTTCTTGTTTGCAAAACTGTAATTTCACAGGTGACACTTTATGTCCCTCATCTGCCAATCGATTTAAAAGAGTAATGGTGTCAGTTACACAATTTTCTCGTGTCTTTGCTGCCACGAGCAAATCATCAATATACTGAACCAATGTAGAATTTCCAGGCAATATCAGATCTTCCAGGGATTTCTTTAATAACTGATTAAAGATAGATGGACTCTCAGTATACCCCTGTGGGATACAACACCATGCTAAAATGCGATTTTGGAACCTAAATGCAAAAATTTGCTGGCTCTCTGGATGCAGTGGAACTGTAAAGAAGGCATTACACAGATCAATGACCGTGTACCATTCTGCATCATGCGGAATCTGATAAAGAATTACCGCAGGATTTGGAACAATTGGGCAACATGGAACAACAATTTGGTTAATTTGTCTTAAATCCTGAACAATTCTATATGTTCCGTTTGGCTTTTTGATACCCATAATCGGTGAATTACATGGACTACTCTCAATCGCTTTTAGTACACCTTGACTTATGAACTTCTCAATCACTGGAATGACACCATCAATTGTCTCAGCTTTCATTTTGTATTGTAGAACATTCGGAAAATCTATTCCCTGTTTTACAGTGATTTTTACTGGATCTACATTTTTCATAAGACCCATATCATTTCCAGTTAAGTCCCAAATTTCTGGTTTGACTGGCTTTTTGAGCTCTTCTGGCAAATCATTTTTGTCAAAGACAGGAAATAACAATTTCTTCGCTTCTTCAACCATCAACATTGTCAATTTGTAAAGACCATCTACTTGTTTGTAACTCAATGCCATCTGGTGAGCAATATATCTTGCAATTCATCTTGAACAATATATCACAACCCAACAGATTTACTGGACTACTGTCACAAACCAGAAACCTGTGTTTATCTTTGTAATTTCCAATCTCAACTTTTACAGGCTCTGTCAGACTTGTTTTAATTTGCTGATTTGCTACACCTACAACTTGGATGGACTCACCAGAGGGAGGAAGGTTTTCTATTTCTGTTGATCTAACAGTAGAACAGGTAGCACCTGTGTCCACAAGAAAAGTGATATCTACATCATTCACTTTACCATTAACAAATGGACCAGACTGATCTACCTCAAGAGTGGGTCCAAGCACACACTCTTCTTCCTCTCTCAGGCACCGTCATGAGTAATCTTCTAATGAATCACTCTCTTCCTTATTTTTCATCCAAAACTGCTGAGAAGCATTTGACATATTCATTTTTGACCCATTATTTAGCGGATTACCACCACAGATACCTGTTTCTGGTGTAAACCTTTGAGCATTTACACAATTTGGAAATGGTGCTTGTGGAATCTGGCTCTGCTGAATTTGGCTCTGCTGAATCTGGCTCTGCTGTATCTGGCTCTGCTGTATCTGGCTCTGCTGATTCACTACCTGTCGCTGTAGCTGTCTCTGCTGACTTAACTCGTTTAATTGCTGCTGTAGCTGTTGCTGTTGCTGCTGATTTAACTCACTCTGCATCTGTGGATTTAATGAAGCATTTTTAAAATTCTGGGCGGGTTTTTACACTCGCGCTTCCAGTGTCCAATTTCACCGCAATTAAAACATGGGAGCTTCTGTTTTAGCTCTTCAACATTTACATTAAATTTAGGTTTATTATTAAAATTATTCTTAAATTTGCCTTGATTCTGTTGCACATTTTTATTATCAAAAGCCACTTGCTGTTGTTCAGCTACTTTAACTTGTGCCCACATTGCTTTCTCTTTAAGATTTTTCTGCTTCGCATCAATCTCATCACTGCAATATTTTGCCTTTCTCAGGATGTCATCAACCGAAAGTGATTGCCAGCACACAATTCCATTTTTAATCATCTCCCCAATTTCAGGTCTCAGGCTGTAGACAAATCTGTAAATAAAGTGGCTCATGTCCTTTTCACTTAATTTTTCATAGCCACTATACTGTTTAAATACTAACAGCAACCTTTCATAAAAAGAATGTACTGATTCTTTTAGCTCTTGATTTGTTCTGTCAATTTTAACCCAATCTACTTCTTTCGGGGGAATTTTCCCTTTCAGCGTATAAATTACTTTATTATACATATCCATAACATCTTTGGATGGAGCACCTGTAATTGTGTCTCGAGCAGGTTCTTCTTTTGGCCAACTCACAGAAATTTTGCATTCTGTCCAAAGATCTGATGGTACAACAATGTCAAGAAATCCATCTAGATCAATCCACAGAACTTTTGACACTTTAATAAATCTGTCTACCTGTCGATACCATTCAACAGGCTTTTCTCTCAGCCGAGGGAAATCGTTCGTAAACAACAGAATATCCTGTCTGGACCAAGGGACATGCACATAACCTCCACCTGCTATTTCCCTCATTGGAAATTCTGAAACAGTTTCACTCCTGGCTCTTTTGTCTTGTTCTTTATTCTTTGACCATTTCATTCTCCCTTTTCCTAATTCACCTAATCTTTTCAGAAAAGCTATCAATTCTTTAATATGGGTCATTCTTCCAGCAGTATTGAGATTATCAATATCCTTTTCTGAAAAATCCACTCTATAACGTTTCTGCAAATGTTTCTGTTTGCTCAGATCAATCTCTAATTCAGCAGCCATTTCTTCCAGTTGCTCATACCTGTTTTTCGTTTTCCACTGAATACTCTTACAAATAAAAAGAAGTTCATCATCCAGATACAATCTTAAACTGTCAGTACCAATTGTTCTAATTATTAATTCCTCCAAATCAGCTTTTAATTTTGCAACATCAAGCTTTTTAAATTCAGGAGCTTCTGGAGACAATGCATTTTATGTTAAATCTATTCTATTTAAGCCTCTTTCTGATGTACCTGGATCTGATTCTGCAACAGATGGGGTCTGAGAACCTGTTAGACTTCGATTTAAAGTTAAATTTGGCATCATAGATTTTTCTCTGTGAATTTCTGAAAGTTCCGAATAACATTTTTCAGCCACTATTTGAATTTCTGCATTCAATGGAACTGTCAAAGCAGAATGTCTAATTTCTCCCTGATCAAAAACTGGGACAACAGGACCAATTGTTACTGGTACTGTCACTGCTTCCATGCTTTTTGTTAATTGCTGAATTAAATCTTCCTTTGCTTTATTATAACTTGAAATTTCTGGCATATCAGCAAGAATTCTTTCCCGATTACTTTGAAAAATATTTCTCTGTTCTGAAAATCTATTTTCTCTGGGTGTACTAGAATTATTTATTGACCCTACTCTTTCAGGTAATTTTAGAAATCTGGGCGAACCTTCATTAGCTTCCCTAGGAGGAGGTGCACTTGAAGAAGTTCCTGTAGAAACTCTCGGGGTGGATTGAGAATCTATTTGATAAGGTGGCGGTTTGCGTTTAGTAGAATAAATGTCCTCTAAAATTGCATCATCCAATTCCTCATCAAGTCTACTACTCTTCTGTTGTGCTTCCTTTTGACCTGGATCTTTAGTGATCATTATTCTCACCGGGTACAGACCATCATACATGTCTGCTTTTCTCCAGCGTCTCACCTTGTCCTCATGTGTTTCTCTGTTTAGAATCTCCTTTGAATTTCTAGGTGCTGAACATTTGCTTTCACGTTCAAGCTCCATCATCTCAACCTCCCATTCAACTAAAGCCTCAAATTGTGTAGGTCTAGGCTTTGGCACAAGATCCATCATTTTTTCTCTCAGGTTCCTTAAAACCTTCATATTAAATGACCCATCTTCTGGCCATGCTAATACACCATCCTTTCGTGTATAATGCATCCAATTTTCAAACCAAATGACAGTATGATAGGCATATTCGCCTTCCATATAGGCTGCGGGTGTTTCTTACTTATGAAGTAATTTTCCACCACGCGTTACAATTTTCTTGTCAGGTTTAAATACATTTTTCATTTTCTGGAACCATGAAGGCTTCTTTTTCTCATTATCATACCAATAACTCATGTTTTTAATCAAAATCACTTATTCCGAAACGATCGAAATGTTTTCTTGATGTTCCGCTACTTCAGCCAATCCGTGCGCGAAAGACACCAACAAGCCAATCAGGTCAAGCTACGTCACTACCTTGCTCAACCAATTGAAATACAGTATTCAGAACTAACCAATCTGGTATCAGCTCGTCACTGTCACGTGAACCAATCAGTGTGCTTGCTGTGACGTATGCTAGTCAATCACAGCGCGGACCGAAATGACGTACACTGCCGCTGCAGCTTCACTGTGTGCTACTCCGTAAACTCACCCCTCCTTCACAAAAACTTTTCACGGTGCCATTTTAAACAACACTTTTCTAATTAATTTCAATTAGAAACTACAAATAAACAAACCACTTGTCTGTTTCGCTAAATAAAGTGATAGTTTTACAAACATTCAGAATTCTTTTCGCATAAAGTAGACGACGCTATTTCTATACGATCATTCTCACATTCAGACAGAAACCCGGATCATACACACACAATATCTTTGGCAGGACTTGAACCAACCACAGAAATCGTCAAACGTTAATAAGAATAGACGACGCCATCTTACCCTTCACTCAAGCTTGGATAAATCCTATTACACTTTTCACAAAAGTTTTAAAATGGGCTCACCAGGTCCCTATGCTTAATGCTACAATTTCATAGACAATCCTCACTATTACATTTAACCAGTCACATCTAAGGTCCCTAAACTTGTGCTGTACGTCCACAACACTTTGCGATATATTCTATACCACAATTTTGAAACAGAACAAATGCACTGTGTAACTCTTCTAGTCACACTACTCTTTTCCGGCAAACAACCAGGAATTTTTCACACTGCAGGAAAAATCCTTTTGACTACATTCAACGACTGAACAAACTTAACAACATGTTTTAGACATGTATCCTATGTAATTAACATGTACTATGTCAGTTACCATAGCAACCGAACTCTGCTACCAGAGATTTGATCCAGCGTCACAATAGAAATTCTGTCTCTCTATAAGCACCAATCTCTACCTAATACTCACC
Organism: Lissotriton vulgaris; assembly: GCF_964263255.1. Taxonomy (NCBI): domain Eukaryota; kingdom Metazoa; phylum Chordata; class Amphibia; order Caudata; family Salamandridae; genus Lissotriton; species Lissotriton vulgaris. The sequence continues at coordinate 2,075,950,297 of NC_141689.1, read as the reverse complement.
ATACTAATCAAAACAAAAGCCCATACAACTGAGACAGAAAAGTGTGCAGCTGAATCATATGGCCTAATTAATCATTCTATCTAAACAAACTATGTACATTATATACAACTGCAGTATAACAATTTATTCACAAACTTTAGGAAAAACATTTAATTAGACCATTTTGGTCAATGGATTAAGCTATTGGTAACGACTAAAATAATCAACACCAGCTTGACGTTTTAAGTCTTTTATTTTTTAAGTTTCAAAGTTTCGGTTTCAAAATCTTTATTAGCTCATTTATTAATTTCAAACATTTGTATTAAATCAGTATTAGTTTTATTGGCACAAAAGGTCTGGCACTTCAAAATTGCACAAAATTAATGAATTAAAATAAACATCAACCCCTATTTCCCTATGTTAAGCTTTCTGACCTGAAAAAGAAAGACATTTAATATGCATTCAGTATCCTTACGGGTCCAATGAAAATCGGACAGCACTTCGCCCTCAGGAACAGTCAGCCCAGTTCCCCTCAATGGGCTAAGTTTTTATACATTTTTTAACTCACTAATCTAACTAAACAATATATTTTTAATAGTTTCCAGCACCCTGATTGGTTACTGCCTGTCAGACCACCAAGAGGCCACCGCTTCCAAATATTAAAACGTCACTCGTCATTGTCCATTGTCATGAAGCGACACCTGAAGGATTGATACAGTATCCAAAGTCATTTCACTGTTTCCTCCATAGCTCGGCCAAACCATCCCTTGTCACTTCTTTGGCCTTGTAAAAATATCATTCAGAGCACATTACGCACAAGTGTCTTTGTTCAGGCTTCAGTTTATTTCAAAGAATAGTTTTTGTGGAAAAGCTTCAACATGACTGTGCTTGGCTCTGCTCACATACAGTCTAACCATCATTTTCCAGAACTAGGCCTCAAGCCTTTCTCTCGGGCTAGTATTCAAACAAACACAAAGGAATAATTAATACAAGAAAAGAAAGTCGTTCTGTTACCCAACCTCTATTACTAATATTATCCCATTATACAAGTCACCTAGCAGAAGCACATAAAAAGCAGCACATTTATAATCTACCTTTCTTCATAAAATCCAGCAGGTTTCTTCATAAATCTGAAATGATAAAAAGAAATACAAACACAACATATATAACAACATAACGTAGACAATAGCACATATAAATTAAGCACATGCCATCAATAAATCAGCCGCATTAATGTCGACAAAGACAATAGGACAAACAAAACAACATTAGTTATGTATTATTAAACGCACCAACAAATGCAACAAGAGCACATTTATCATTAAACCTGCGTGTAATGCAATGATGATCTTTTAATCTAGATTGATTTAATACAACAAACATGCAATAACACATTAATATATTAGTTCATGTTACAAGGAATTAATTTCACGAGCCAGAATAAAATTATTTCTGAATCTCGCTCCATCACAAGCAAGGAAAGCCATCCAAGAGGCTCCAGTGGCAGAGGAGTCCAGGCGACAGAGGCAAGTCGAACGTCGCTCAGCAGTCAGGAGTAGGGATGGTCACCGAATACGTCACCCACGCAGGAAGGCCTCGCTCACAGAGATCGTCTCCGAATCCAGAGTGGATTTCACCACAGCTCCAGATGCATCAACACTGAACTTTTTACACATAGACTTCAACACCGTGAGACAAGGTCGGTCTGAAGAACATCGCCAACACGGAATAAAACATCCTGACCATGTGATCCAAAGCTCCAGCACCTCCTGGCTGACGGCCTGAAGAGACTCATTTGTTGCTACGTGTTGTTTATTTGTTTTATTATAGGTTGGACTCTTGTTTGTTTTTTATTCATTAAAGTTTGGGAGGGATGTAGTATCCAGCTGGATATGGTTTCGTGTCCCACCCATGAATGTAACACACACGCTACACCCACCCACCACAGGGGTCACTGGTCAGGTGAACCTGCGAATAAAAGTGGCCACGCGTGTATGCCCCTGGCCAGGTGTGCACCTTATTTATGTAGCATGTGGGCCCTGGGCCCACAACACCACAGCCACCAGACAACTGTCTGGTCTCTCTCTCTCTCTGTACGTGATATGGTGATGAGCTATGATTTTTTTCATTTTCTTTCATTTCTGGAGATCTCTGCTCGAGACTTTCTTTTTAGGAAAGGCGTTTTAGGCCCGGCGCTGAGCTGCTCTTGAGATGCTTGATTTATGCAAGTCAACAGGCAGACATGAGTCTTCTCTTACACAGCAGCAGCCCCCCCTCCCTCCACAAGGCCAATTATGGAGCGAACCGTCACTCCGGTTCACCTAGATCTCAGTAGCCTTTGACATAATTGATCATAATGACCTACACATCTATCTGACAGAAGATGCATTGCCCAAACTGCCTAATCATACTCTGGCTCCTTAATCCCATCAGAAAACAACGGGTCTTTGAGGGACATTTCACCCCCAGTCCCACTTCTGCTCCTCACTGCAAAATTTCACATACATACTTCTGAACCCTCTGAAGCAGCTGGGGAAGTGACAGACAGATGTCCGTGCCATAATTTGACCCTTGACATTGACATAAGTCACACATGCAAGTACTCGCATTCATAGAACAGGAATCACAAACCTAGCTGCTAGAGAGCATCATAAAATTCAACATTCAATCGGAAAATAATTGGAGGTTTCCATCATATTTACTAAGGTGGTGCCTTGATACCCACCTGAGATGTCATTAGTTAGTTTACCATGTAATGCCACCTTACCATGAGATCTAAGCAACATAATGTAAATGAATGAGGTTTGATAGATTTGGTCTATTTGGCTCCACTAACCGTTAGTAACTCCAGCAGCAGCTGCAGAACATGCATTTCAAAACACTGTAAATCATTTAGAGGGTTGCTGATAATTCTTTCCCTCCTTCGCCATCTGGAATTTACCTATTCTCAGGTATTAGCCACACCTTCTCTAAAATCAGAAGGATGACTCTGTAATCTATGCCAGAGCCAAAAACACAACCTGCATAACCCAGACCCCCTCTTTATTTTTACTTTATTTCTTTCAAAAGATGATGTTGAAATTGTCTCAAATTCAAATAAATTTTTAGGGTATTAAGCGTTATACAAAGTTGCAATGCACTACTTATACATTTACTAGTCTAGCTAATGGCTGAGTAGTATTGTATCTCATAGTGGTCCAACACTCTTGTAAGGGGACGTTGCTGAAGAAAAATGCAAGACCTTTTAAAATGGGCCTGCATTGTTCTTCATCAATTGTCCTTTTACAGGACAGTACACACATTGTGGGTACCATCTCGCCGCTTCACTGCTGTTGCTGGTTCCATCACCTGGGCCTTCACCACAACCATCAGCCCCGTGCACCACCTACCCATGCCAAAGCAATGTAGTTGCTTTCTACTACATGCAATGAGCTTTGCTCAGAGTTTCGGGTTTGCTTTGATTAAAGATGGCCTAGTGCAATTAGAGGGACGACCGATGCCCAGGCCATCACATTTTTTTTCTTATTTCATGGGGTGGCACTGCTCCTTCAGGCAAGCTTATCTCACTTCAACTTCAATTCTGCGAGCCACACTGGAGACTCTTATTACATTTTTGTGGCCCACACGTTACTGGCACAAAGGCTGTCACAGTGTTGAGCGGGCCCTTAAGTATGCCGTTGGGTTACACTCACCTTGGGCATACATTTTGTAATAACCAACCGGAGTGTGAAAGAATTTGCCCAGGTAATGGGAGCATCATTTATGGTGGACATCTTGGACGTATGGCTAGGGTGGGTGAAATAGTATTGCTTGCAAGTGTTAGAATTGGCCCTTTTTGCAGGGTAATCCCAGAATTTTTGCCTTCCTCCTGATATTTTTTCTGACCTGGTGTTAGTGGTTTGAGGACTCTGGGCACTTTATCACTTCTGTCCAGTGGTAAAATGCATTTGCTCTCTGTGGTAAACGAGGTAAGATTGGTCTACACCTGTTTGGCATATTTAATGTAAACATCAGTCCCTTGTAAAGTAGTATCTCGTATACCCTGGTCCAGTAAATGTAATGCTACTGGTGGGCTTGCAGCGCTGCTCGCACGACCCACCAAAGGAGCCATTCAAACCTATGTCAGGCCTCTACCATTGCAGGGCCTGCACGTGCAGTGTACTGCCGCTGTGACATGGAAAATAAAGTGGTTGCCACTTCTGTGACTCCCCATTTACTACATATCAGTCACCCCTAAGGTAGGTCTGAGCTACTCCTATGGGCAGGGTGTGGTGTAGGTAAAAGGTAGGTAGGCCTTAATTCTGTGGCATGTCCTGGTAGTGCTAAAGAGCCTATTTGGGTTCTCACTACTGTGAGGCTGTCCTCTCATAGCAATGCATTGGAGATTCCCTGATAAGTGTTTCCGTGGTAATTCCTGACATGAGAGGAGTAGCGCGATCAGGTTTGGTATGTTTGGAATAGTGGTAATAAATGTTGCGTAATGGTGTTCGAAGATTTATTATCACTATTTTAGAAATGCCAATTTTAGAAATTGGCATTTCTGTGTGCTATGTGTCTTTATGCCTGCCTGTTGTGTAATGCATGTCTGGCTCTGGAGAAAAACGGTGGGGGGGAGGAGTAGCACCTACCCTGAATAGGTCCGCTCCCTTGTGGTGTGTCTGGGGCCGGAGCCTACACTAACAATAGGGACTGTTGTGTACTTGTTAAGTGCACAACAAATAAAACAGGGAAAAACAGCAAAATGGCCATGAGGAAGGCGCCTTAAAAACGAGCTCCAGGGCACTGGGTTCTCCCTTGTCGTGCTAATCATTTGCTCTCTTTGGGGTAGGTTCCGGTTAGTCTTCAATCTCCTGAGGGTGTGAACCTACCCCAAAGTGAGCAAGCCTGAATCTCGCTGCCTCCATCACCAGGAACGTGGAAAAGACGATTCTAATCCCGACACCTCCAGGACTGCAACGGATGCTTTGGAGATGTTCAGCTCTGCAGGTTTCACGCAATGCACGGACACCCCGCATTTTGGACCCGCGATGGTCCCTATAACCCAGAACCAGGACTGAAATAACAAAGAGCATGACCGCAGCTCAAGCTAGGTGAGGAACTGGCATTTAGCTACGGTGAACTCCGCTACCCGCCAGTACCTGACCCCAAGATGGCCTCTGAACTTTCACATGCTAACGATCTACACCAGTGACCTGCGAGAGTCCCCACTGTCTGGGACCTGGTATTGAGACCGAAACAACAGGAAGCAGAACTGCAACAAGTTTGTGGTGAACGATTTTAGGCATAAAGACAGCGAGCTCCGTTACTCACCAGTGCCTGACCTTGTGATGGCCCCCGGCTCTGAACTTTCTCATGCGAACAAGCTACACCGGTGACCTGCAAGAGTCCCCACTGTCCGGGATCTAGGATCGTGACTGAAACAACAAGAAGTAGGACTGCAACAAGGGTTGGGTGCAAGACTTAAGGCATAAAGCTACAGCGAGCACCGTTACTCAACAGTGCCTGACCTTGTGATGGCCGCCCCCGGCACCAAACTACACCCAACAATCGAACTATTTAGGTAAACCACCGACTTCCCACAAGAGACAGCTGGCAGGAGTCCCGACTATCCCGGACCCAAGATCGGTGTGGAGAGCAGTACTAAGTATGAGCAAATGACAGGCTCTGCTGCAAAGTCTCCAGTGGCTGACCGTAAGATGGCCACCCTCGGCACTAAGCTCCCAATGAAGTTCTGGATGCTCCGGTCTCTGTTAATTCCATTTGGAAACTTAGGCTCGCTACCGTCTCACCTATGCCCGGACCCACTGGTCACTGAGGATCCCATTATCATCGTGACCGCCGCCTCCCCACTCGGCGCGCCCTCAAGGCCTGTCCCTAAATTTGCGGGCCAGTGCAAACTCCTGGGAAATACCCCAGGGAATCACTGACCAAATCTGAAGAAATTGTCTGCCCACCCACCAACTTGCCATGGCCCATTGGTACCAGATCAACCAGATCTAATCTTGCATGATCTCAAGTACAGCGCAACTTACTCCTGCAGAGTGCTCTCTACCTGCTTATTGACTGACCCCATGATGGCTGCCCAAGGCTAAAACCCTGATTTTTTTCCACTGCCATTTTTCCGATCTAACCACTAATAAGAGACCCGGTCATCTCAACTTTCCGAACTCTACTTTGGTAAATTCTGTTTGTCTGTCATCTTTCAATCTAAAAAGCACAGAATGAAACCCTTCCATTTCACTGGTGCTTGTGTTGCTATCGTAGCAACAGGGGAAGAAGATAATCTTGCAGAAATCCATCTTGGAAGGAAGAAGAAAATGTAGCATTAAATCCCATAGCTCCAGTATGCTTTTGAAAAAGGTCATTGTTTGCACATTTTTGTCGCAAAGCGGGAGGCGAACTGGAGGATTCCTTCTCACTTCATCCCCCCTGCTCTGCCTCTAACAGAATAATGGGGACCGACTGAATTCAAACTTCAAGGAGTCATCTCCCTTGCCTGACTTCATGATGGCCGCCTCAGTGGGACCCTCCTCGATGCTCTATCTCTCCTGGTCTAAAAACATTGGTCATTGTTCTGATCTTGACCAGCCCTCACCCGACCCTGTTCCTGCTCACCCACCAGGGCATTTACTCTGAGAACTTTCCCTAGACTGCTGAGACCTAGCCATTTTGACATATGCCCTGTGGAGCTACCTTGCGGGCTAATGGGGAGATGGACTATTGACTCCCTCCTTGGACATCACCTATCCAGCCGGTCTTTGAGCAAACTCTCCTGCGTCTCTTCTTACCTTACCTCCCTCCTCCCCTTCACCCTACCCCCTACCCCTTTCCGCTCTACTCTTCTCCTCTTTCCAGCTATTGACCTTTGCCCTTACCCGTCCTTGCTCATAATTCCAACCCGATTTTTCCACTGGTTCGCTTCTGTGAACCTTCACTCGTCAGTTGAGACCTGGCTATTTGACTGATGCCCGATGGAGCTACATTGTTTAGCGAAAGGGGAGACAGCTTGTGCCTTCCCTCCTCGGACGTCACCTACCAAGTCTGTCTTTGGACAGACTTCCTTTCATCTCTCCTGACGTCCTTTCCCTCGTCCTCCCCTTCAAACTTCCCCCCTTTCACTCTATTTGTCTCACCTTTCTTTCCTCTCTCAATGTGTTGCTTATTTTTGATGTAATGCGTAATTGTTATCAGTTTCTGTAACAGTGTGTAACCTAATGTAATGCGCTCTGATACCTACAGGTCTAGCCAGCGATATATAAAACTCATTAAATAAATAAGTGTCCCCAGATCTGGTTTGGACTAGGTCAAGTGCCCTGTGCCAGGGCAGAACAAAGACACTATGAGATATAAGTATTGGGGCTATGATACTGTAAGTGTGCTGGACTGGTGCTTACTTGATAACTGCTGGGTGCCAGGAGGAACCGCCGTGAAGGACTCCCTCTCTGCCAGAGGGGCCTGTCAGCTGACCTGCATGGGCCCTGCTCCGCCCTGTGTGACCTAAAATTCAGAAGCGTGGTGAGGTCTGTGCTGGATGCATCACCCTGGAGTGTGAGGAGCACTTTGCCACTGCTTTGCCCCTCAGTGCTGTGCCACAAACAAGAAGCGTGTGATTGGCACTTTTTTATTGATATTTCCCGAGCCCGAGACGTGGGCTCCAACTGTGCTTGTAATCTGCGCTGTGGCTAGGAAGGAAGTCAAGCAGCGCTTGGGGCCTGATTGTGGGCCGGGCCCACAAGCGAGCCACGGAGCAATCCAGGAAGTCAGGTGAAGGATGCCTGGTTGTAGGCGGGGCTCCCGTTAGAAGAAGAGAGCCCCACAGGATTGTCAAGCTTGGTCAGAGGTGTGGCCGCATTCCAGGATGGAGATGGAACCCGCCGCTGGAGACGGTTGGGCAGAGGGCACAAAGCTGACGGAGACTTGGCTCCGTGTCCCGCCACCACTGTGCTGTGCCGAAAGAGCCATGACAGCCTGAGGTTGGTGGGGTGAGGGACCCGCCGTAATTTGTGTCACGGCCATAGGAGGCATGGTGGGATCGTCCTTTGCCTCAATCGTGGGCAGCTCCTACAGAGCCATTTCATAAGCGGGAGACCCATCAAGGTCTCCCCACCCATTTTTAGTAGAGTGCATGTCCCTCATGGGGACTTGCAATGGGGCATATGGTAAGAGTCTGGCAACGGCAGTTTGTGGGATCCTGAAGGATCCCAGACTTGCCAAAATGTTGCAGCAGGAGTCTTTTTGTTGCTCCGCACCGGGTAAGCATCAACTCCCCCTCGGCCGTAAGAGAGGAAGAAGCAAGGTGAGGAGCCAAGTCAGCGTCCCCACATGTGGCCTGGGTAGCAGCTGCCCCGGATGGTAGTGGGCAGCTGCCGAAGTGACCCTTGGCCTCACAGCCCTACTTTTGGGGGGCAGAGGCCTTGTTGGGGGTCTTGTAAGCTTTGGGTACACCTTGACAGAGGCCCTGAGCCTTGGTGGTGGAAGGGTTGTCCAAAGAAATCACTGCCCTGTTCAGGTGGTGAGCGCAGAGGGGCTGGGACTGCCGATTGGGGGCCAGTGGGCTCCCAGCGAGATTGCTGCCTATAAGCAATTACGTCTCTGCCTAAGAATGGCCAATGCAATGTACACTGTGGCAGGTGTTAATTTGGTGCACGGCTGCTGATGTTATGCATACATGTGTTGTGCTCAGGGTGACCCCAACTGTAAGGCTCCTGCTGAGGGAATGTAATGTGCTATAGTGCACAGCTATTGGGTGCACCTTATAAGTTATTATGGTGCACTTTTGCTGATTATATTTTGCATATTAATGTGCTAAGTGTACCCTTACAAGTAGTTATTGGCTGTTTTCACTAACTGTAAGTTATGATGGTTATGACAGTGGCCCGATTGCCCCTGTAGTGTTTATAATCACTGTAAAGTCACACCAAGTGCCAGGTGGCACAGTGTATATATGTGATTTTGTTCTAGTGTGTTTCATGAGTAATACAAAGGCTAATTTTGATATAACCTTATGTGGAGTTTTCTTTTGTGGTGTGTCTAGTGTTTTGCTGCTGTGTGTGTGTGTTGCGCAAACACTTTACACATTGCCTCTGGGATAAGCCTGACTGCTCTGCCAAGCTAACAAGGGGATGAGCAGGAGTTATTTTCGGTGTGTAACTCCCTTACCCTGACTAGCGGGGTTGTTTCATCCTCACTTAGGCGCTTACCCCAGCCAACCAGAAATCCTATTTCTAACAGTGGGTGGCTAGGGGACGGGAGGGGAATGGTGATTTGAGGAATATGTGCAGTGGTCAGCTTTTCCTGTCTTCCTTATTTCCATCCACTTCATTATTCGCCATACGCCTCTACTTGGCAATTGTCAGGTAAAATTCCAAGTTTGTTTCGTTGTTGTGATCTCCTGCCTTGACTACTGCAATAGCTTGGACATTGCTCTGTCCATGAAATTAGTCACCAAACTCCAAAGAGTTCAAAACCACGTTGTCTTGCTATTGCTGTAATCATATTAAGCTTGCTCTAAAACTCGAAGCCCTCTAACCCCCATACCCCTTAAAAGACAGAGCAATTTTCCGAACACTGACTTGTCTGTAAAGTTCTACAGGGGAGGTCCCTTAAGTAGTTATGGAAGCTGTTTCTTCCGTATCATCTAGCTAGAATTTTTCGATCTAGGAACCTCAACTTGCTCTCAGTTGGGTCATTTAAGAGGAAAGCTAAGATCTTCCTCATGAGTAAGTTGCTACCATAGACAAGACAGTTCTTCTCTAATACTGTGACATAGATGTCACCAAACAGAACAGCTTTGTACGTAAAAGAGAAAGTCACCAGCGATACTGGAGGGAAACATTAACTTACTCAGGGAGGGAGATTGCAAAGGGAAATTACACTCCAGAACTATGTTGGTACTGGAAATCCCAGAACTCATTTGATTCCAAGATGTATCCAAATACTTAGCTCATATGTCTATTTATATATATGGTTAGATTAACATTTATGATTGTTTATTCACCTACCTAATATCAAGGGAAATTTCTGTTGTACAAGATGTTTCTCTAAAATACCTCATGTAATGTGAAGCGCTCCGATACCTAAGGGTCACGTTCGCGCTATACAAAACTCTTTAAATAAATAAATTAAATTAAATAAATAAAAATAAAAATACAGCCATAAAGTTTGGTGGCAGGACCCTACATATAAACACCAGGATCATCCCATGGGAACTCACTACCTTTGGATCACTGACTGAAAAATTACTTTCTGAAATTCAGGAAACTCATAAGAACCCAGGTTTTCTGCCAACCCCATTATTTGCTTCCATGCAGGTGGCCATTTTTGTTATAAGGCTTGGATTTGTTGGACTCCTAAAAACCAGCAACTCCACTCACGGCCCTTCAGATTCTCAAGAATTTTACAACTTCACTACTGACTATTCGGTATCATTGCTGATTTATAATGATGCTATATGTTAATAGTGCTCTGAGGCTACTTTAGGTGGTGTGTAGCGCTGTGTAAACCCCCCTGCCCCCCAAAATTAATAAAATGATTAACTTACTTTGATGTGAAAGTGGGAAACAAAGACCTGTTCAACATTTCCGTGCTTCTTCCCTAAAAATTTCCCAATGGATGAATCACACAAAAAATTGCTTCTGTACCAATGCTTAGAAATGTTTGAGAAAACAAGCATACAGTAATCATAAAACTTTTGCTTTTTTATTGTAACTTTAATAATCTATTTAATGTCAGCTTACATTCATTGATGAATGCTATTCTAATATATTGCCACCCATCACTAGCCCAACTTTTCTGGGGTTTCCATCTTTCGATTTCTCACTATTTCCTGTTTTGGCACCAATTCCCAGAATGACTTTATAACTTGTGAGTACATCTCGTTCAAGTTTAGTGAAGCCCTGTGTATCTTTTTTATGTTCGGTGACCGTGAAATGTATCTTGTTCCCGTTGTTTTTTTAGGTTGAGCCTGGGCAGCACATGCGCTGCTCTGCGAGGCATGCTGTATTGAGGTAGGGACTTAAAGCTTTGCCCTGTCTCCGCCTACATTTTTCATTGGCTTGTGAATTGACCTTTGTAAACTGTGGCTGTTCATTGGTCAAAAGGTATAGTAGTCCCTCCTTAGTACCTTTTCTCATTTTGTAACCTCCCATGGCGACACCTCCTGTTAGGTGTGTTGTTGCTCGGTAGACTTTAATTACAGCCTCTGAGCACTATTTTATCAAATAGCTTTGTCCAGCCTGCTGTTGCAGGCAGGACATGCTCTCCTAGCAAAATGTTATATCACGCATTGAAATGCAACAGGTCTCACATTTGCGAGAATTTAAGCTATTAACATTGTAAACCCCTGGGTTATAACGCGCCCCTGGGTTATAACGCGCTATACAAATCAAATAAATAAATAAATAAATAAATAAAAAATAAATGACAATGCCTTTTATTTATCTGTTTTAAAAACAACACACAAATAAAAGGCATTGCCATTTACAGTGCCAATTGCTCAAAGTCTCATAAATGCGAGACCTATTGCATTGCAAATACTTGTTAATATAGAACATTCTACCGTCAGTGAATCGAATGCTTTAATAGCCTTATATTCTTTCTGAGTCTGGCTATTCCAGTTGTCAATGGCCTTTTCCATTGTTATAGGCCCTTACCTGCTGGCCTACAAGTTGGGTTCAGAGCCTTTAATAGCCAGTATAGCCCTGTGTAGTGGGCTACAGGGCCATATTTATAATTTAAAACATCAGATTTGGTATGAAATGGTTCGTATTATCTTTGTGGCTTGTGCAAGTTAAGAAGTGACACAATGTAAAGGTTGCAAAACTATAGTGAGAAAAATGTTGTTCAATATAGCTTCACATTATTAGTTTTCCATGTTCTCTGTGTTCTTCTGCTATTTTTCCATTTGTTAGTGAAATCAGTTTGCCCTACATATTGCTATTGTATCAACTTTTGTTTCCCAGCTGTGCTTTTGTGTGGTCTCTACACCTCACCCATTAATGTGTTCTTTTTTAGAAACGTTTTTGGGTTACACCTCAGGAATGCTGAATAATATGGATGGGGAAATTGTACTGTATTACACTGCCATGTTGGGAGCTCCATTGAAGACAAGGAAGTGCCTCAGAGCTAATATGCATGTATACACATTTGCACTGTAACATTGCAGTGCTTGTCTTTCTATTTCTCTCTTTGTAATTCAGAACATTCTATCCTCAAGCGGTGGAATGGTTTAATAGCCTTATGGTCCTGCTTTGGGCTATGCTGGTTGCTTGAGGACATCCCCCTTGTTATAGTCCCTTGTCTAGACTTAGGCTTATAGTTCAGGTTCAGGGCCTTTAACAACCAGTACAGCTGTCAGCTGTCGGTTGCTTTAGGACCTCTCCCATGTGTAGTGACGGAGCCACTCAGCCCGTCCACGCGTGCCACCTGCGCATGCACACACCCCAAGGGTGGGCTCGCCCGAGGGCTTAAATAAAGGGGCTCTCGACCGCTCGGGATGTGAACCACAGTGTCAGTGTCCGTCATTTGCACCTCACACGAGCCAGCGGCCTACCCCACACATCCTGAGTATTCTGACATAGCAGGATACCACTCCTTGTCCATGACTTAGGTCTACATTTCAGGTCCAGGGCCTTCAACAACCAGTACAGCTGTCGGCAATAAGCTAAAATGCTATTCAATAGATTTATAAGTCACCATAGCAGGCTATACTGACCATTAAAAGCATGCTTTAGTGTTATAGCTCTGAGTTTAAAGATGTGGAACTATAACAAGGGAGACATTAATGGTTGGTATACCCTGCATTGTTAGCAAACTAGGCTATTAAAGAATACACCTGTTAAGGATGAACACTCAAAGGGTTCCGAGCGCTAAAGTCTCCAAGACTGAGTGAGTTCCAATGCTTTTCCTGTGTGTGTGCTTGCCAGTTAGTAGTGTTTTTGTACAGAAAATATGGGAGAGTCGGTAACAATCATAGCCATCCTATTTGAGGTTTGTAAAACTCTTTTTTTATCATTTGCCAGAGTAAAGAAACACCACAATTAATTTGAGTTTTCTCCTCCCTCTCTCCTAGTGACATTATGAGCTTTGGCTTGTGCGCCCCTTACATCACAGCATCTGTCTTCCACGTTTCTTCTTCCAGTCAACGTATTCTACAGAGTTAGGGGAAGACGGAAGCACAAACTGTGATTAGCACATTGTGGTGTTTAAAGCATCAGGTGTATATTAGGTGTTACAGTGTGGTGCTCTTCTTTATTATCCAATGGACATGTATAATTGTAATCTTTCAAAATGCCTTTTAATGTTAGAAGTTGGCTCAAAATTTAAAATATTAAAAAAACTTCAAAGTAAACACAATTTTTAAAATTATTTCTGGGTTCCATTGCACTCCTGCAGGATTCAGAACAGGAACTAAATCCCATGCAGGACTCCCCTGGGGACCCATCATTGGTTCAATGAGTGCAATAGAAATACACCAATACATTATGAGAGATTAACAAAAAAGAAAAAAAAACAGCCATTTGAATGATCATTCAGGACATACTACTGAAAAAAGACCACGGGCCTCATTTATGAAAAGTGACGCATCGCTGCGTGAAAACAGCGATGCGTCATTTTTCACTGCGCACTCCTTGCGACACCAATGATGCGTCATATTTAATGTATGACGCATCATGTCGTAAGGACTTACAGATACGTCAGTATTTCTGACGTATCTGTAAGCGCAAAAGTGACGCATTGCTGGAGTGTGTCACAAAAGTGACGCAACTCCAGCAATGCGTCCTTTCACATGGGGAAAGCCCCATGTGAAAGGGCTTGCGTCAGTCTTACGCCTGCTGTGAGGTAGGCGCAAGATTTTGACGCAACAGCATCCTAAAAGTGACGCAGTGAAATCTCATAGATTTCACTGCGTCACTATTACGAGGCTTTTTGCAGGGGAACGCCCCCTCTGCATACATTATACCTGACGCAGGTATAATGTGTCGCAGGGGTTTAAAAAGTGACGCATCTACCTAGATGCGTCACTTTTTAAATATGGCGCAACAAAGCGCATATTTTACGCCGCTGGTGCGTCACAAAAAGTGACGCACCGGCGGCGCGAAACTGACGCAAGGCCTCATAAATGAGGCCCCACATCCCTTAGAAACACCCTAGGAATTGTTTGCTCATCACCAGTCCTGGACCGGTGCTTAACAGAGACACTTTGCTATAAATGCAATCTGAAGTCATCATGGTCTCATACAAAAGGAGATACCTGCAAACACCTAATGCATCTTGCAGCAGGCCTATTCAAGTTGCACAACTGAAGAACATGACATCACTGTTATTTTATCCACCTCTAAAGCATCACAAAAAGCAACTCCAGAGAAGGAATCACTGATGTGGTAGTTTTTTGCACTTTCCTCTGGAGAAAAAAAAGTGTGCTGGAGATTATGCGCCCTTGTGGAAGAAAATGCCGGGAAGTGGGAAGCCTGAACAATGTCAGTGGGAGCCAGCGGAATGTGGCAACACCTGAGGTCTACACACCCAAACAGCAAAGCTTGTGCAGCAATGCAGAAGAAATGAGCGGGAACTGCTATAATACATATATCATATTACCTACTGGCGGACGCCAGTAGGTAGTTATAGTTAGGATTATTTTCAATAGGGAAATCGCAAAATTCTATTGGGAATAACTTTAGCGCCGGTTGAGGAATCTACCTGAAAACTTCCTCAAATTTGCCTCGCGGCGCTCCGGACCTTGCCTGAAAGTTTGGGGTGGATTCGTCAAGCGGGGGCCGAGAAAAAAGGGGGGTCGCAAAACGTGTTTTCCCCATGTTAATTTCCATAGGGCAGTCGACCTCACTTTTAGCCGAACGGCTGAATGGATTTCCACTAAACTTGGCAAAATTGTAGGGACTGGTAGCCCGATGTTCCTTTGCTATGTCTCAAGATATGTGCTCCAGTGGATTTTGAGTAATTTAGGTTAAAAAAAATATATATATCTATGAGCGCGCCCCGGCACGCGCACCGGGGCGCGAACCAGCGCGCTACGCGAGTTCGCGCGCGGAAAGCTGATTGACTCTCGAGTGTCTGTAAACATTCGAAACAGTCCAGAGTGGCCGCCATCTTGTGTCTCGGTAGGATCAAGACACAAGAGGTGGCAAAAACAAAGAGGGAAATGACCAAAAGTGGGCAGGATAGACCCCCCTGACCCCCTAGGTTTGAAGTGGGGGCCATAAAAGGGCGATTCAAGGGTTACATTACACTGAAAGGAGGTCTGTCACTCTGTCACAAGGATGGTGTCATCAGTGATGTCATGAGTGATGTCACTGACCATGTCATGAGTGATGTAATATGTGACGTCATCAGCAGTGCATTGAAGGCGCGCAAGTTATAGTGAGTCCAACTAACTATAACGTGGGAATTTGAATGGTTTTATGTCAGTAACATTTCCAGCTAACTATAACTGGTGTGAAACCTATGGTTTTTTCAGTGAATTTTATAGGTTTAAATAATAATTCCTAACTATGACTGGTGTGAAAACTGTGGTTTTTTCAGTGAATATATATATATATATGAATATACTCATTTAAACTTACATTTGATGTAAACAATGCCTCCTACAAAGTATTAAACTTCAAAATGTTAAAATTGTAAACATCTCTGATATACCTCTACCACCTCAACGTTAAGCAGGTCCTGCTTCTGTTCGATAATATCTGCCCAGAGATGCATGACCTGCTGCTGGGTGCAGGACACCCTCTGGTGGTGGCAAATGATGTGCCGCATGCCCCTAAATGCAGGTACCGCTCTGTCAGGCATGCCAGGCCTGCCGCTTGCTGCCCACATGAGGAGAGGTGCGGCTGCACATAACAAAATATAGCGCTGGGACCTCCTTCTAAAAAACAATGCCCAGGGCCCACTACTGTCCTCTACCATAACTGCGAGAAGGGCAAGGGTGACAGCAAAAGCAAACCAGACAGGTGGGGAAAAAATGAGGCAGGAAACCAGATAAGCAGTGAAAATAAAGTTTGAAAATATGAAATATAGATAAAAAATGATGGGATAGATTTGGATGGTATGGGTAATGTGAAACACCACAGATAGTTAGCAGCAACCTTGAATCAGAGTCCAGGGCACATTTTGCCCGTCATGCAGTTTTGTGGCCTTTTCATGCACGAGACACAAGAAGATACATTTGGCATAACTCTATGTACATTTTGCCCAGTTCTACTAAGTTGTTTATAGACAGGGTGGGTGCTAGTTTTGGTTTTGTATCATGCTACAGAGGTTGGTGAAGACAGAATCTGCGCTATGCATTATCTTAGAGGTCAGGATTTTCAGAGACTTTCTTGAAGATTATTTTCTTATAAATAGAGGCACCCAGGTCTATTGCAGATGCAGCATCTGAAAACAGGCGTAGTCTTTAGTGGACATGATCTCTAATTGCAGCCTGGTTTTTGACATGAGTAAGTTATTGAACTAACCAGCAGCTTTGCCATTGGTAGGGGTAAATGCTTTTTCTGCCCATTACAAATGAAACTGTAGCTAATGCAACAATGGCTTTGCTTGACTTGTGGTTCAATTTCCCAAGTCAAAATCTCAAAGAGTGTAAGCATTTTGATAATGAAATCTATTAGCCCCCATTTGACATCACCCACTGATATAGCTTTAGCAGTTGCATCTCCTCTGCTTTTTAGAACATAAACCTTTATAGACTTATACTGATCAAACAGGAGTTGTGTGGTGAGCAATAAAAAAAGATGAATTATACGTAAATCTGTGTTGGGGGGTGTTTGCATTGTTCAGTATTCCAGTCATCATCTGTTCCTTTTTGCTTTTGTCACCATAAGTGGGATGGGCATACCCAGAACTGGGTCCCAATCTCACCGTGCCACTGGATTCAAGCTAGTCTGGTTGATATGGGGTGATACCCCAAACCAAGTTCCAGGATGCTTGTTTCCGATCCAGCGAGGACCTTGCTTGGCAGGTCACGCTGGACTGTTCTTAAGAGGAGCAGGGTCAAGACTGATTTGCAAATGGCTGTGTCCAAACTGGGGTGGTGTGGTGAGCAACAAAACCATGGGTAAAACCCATATCCGTGACTGTGGGTGAATGTTTGCGTTCATCAGCTTCTGTCCATTATCTGTCCTTTTTGCTTTTGTTGCCTTAAGTGGGCAACCCAGATATGGGTCCTGTGCTCACTGTGCCACTGGATTCAAGCTAGCGTGTCTGATGAGGGGTTATCCCCTAAAAGCAGTCCCAGAATGCTTACTTTCGATCATCTAGGGAGGATTGGCTTGCAAGATCAGGCTGGACTGTTCCCATGAGGAGCAGGGTTAAGACTGATTTGCATATGGCTTAGTCCAAATTGGGGTGGTGTGGTGAGCTAAAATTTTTTGGATTAAACCCAGATCTGTGACCAGGGGTGAATGTTTGCTTTGCTCAGCATTCCTTCCATCATCTGTTTTTTTTTTGTTTTTTCACCTTACGTTGGAAGGGTATGCCAAGACATGGGTCCTGTGCTCACTGTGCAACTAGATTCAAGGTAGCCTGGCTGAAGAGGGATGGTACCTCAAAACCAGTCCCAGGATGCTGTTTCCAGTCCAGTGAGGAACAGGCTTGGCAGTTCGGGCTGGATTGTTCCTATGAACAGCAGGGTCAAGACACATTTGCATGTGGCTGGTAGTCGTGGGCGGTGCAGGTAAGCGCTATGGAGAGGGAAGGGGCGGGGGTAAGTCAACAGATGGCAGAATAGGGGAAATAAAATAAAGAAATAAAACCGCTGTCTGCCGATACTCTCTCCAGCCCCGTCATGCCCCATGTAGTGTAGTTCCTATATTCCCAATAGGCTCTGCGCATTGGAATAACATAAACAGCAATGTAGACGTAGGACTGAGGTCATCTAGGTCTCTACTGACTACGTTAGACTTAATTCGTTTTGCCAGCTAGCTCAGAGGTCACTAGAAACTTTCTCGAATGAATAGGGAGGGGTTAACTTCCCTGATTTAGCTACTGACAACGATATAACATGACAACTTTGCTCCCCCAGAATAAGGAGTGTATCTCCAGAGTCGTGTGAAAACAATAGACAGCTATTTCATTCAGTCAATCGTGCATTCTTAGTTCCACCAGAGGGCAGAGAAATAGAGAGACGGGCGTTTCCAATAAAAGGTGTGATTTTATTGAGCAGACATCTGTCTCATGCAAGAGAAATGAATTACCACAACTGCAATACTTATCATGAAGTAAAGTGCGTACAGTAAAAGGAGTATTATGAAATAATACTGTAAAAGCATTGATATGGTTTCTTAGCCATATGATACTTTAAAACTGATAAAATATTTACATACATAAAAACATTGACTAACGAACTCAACTAATGCTTCTAAGATACGCCTACCCCGGTGTACCTGACCTAAGCCTAATACGTGGGAAGGAGTAAGTAAGTTGCAGTTTTAAGTTAAGTTGGGTTTTTTGCCAAGAACCTGAATCAAGAATTCTCTCTAAGGTTTGAATCAGCTCCGTACCTCGGTTATAGAATGAAGGAGGTCTTGTATCTCGTTTCTCAGGACTCGATCTCCCAGTAACCCGCAAGGGTGACTGGAAAACACCGGAGTTGGATTTCTCGGTGTGAGAAAAGGCAGCTTCTCCAGTGTGTCAAAGGGGAGGGGCAGCTTCCTTCGTCTCTCGCATCAGCTGGGCTTCGGATAGGTAGATAGCTGCTCTGCTCCACACCACCGTGTGTCTGCTTAAGGCAAGTGTTGGTATATTTATACCTGGAAGGTGCCATGTTTGACGTAAGGTTGGACATAAGACGTCAATAAAAGATGTCACTAAGAACTGACTGTTCCTTTAGTGCTCGCAGGAGTTCAATGACAAATCAAAACAAAGACATGGGGAATTCCCAGGTTACTGAAGGTTTGGTGTGTCGAAAGAACTCGTTGTGCTCTCTAGGAATCTAAGGAAGTAGCCTTGCCATATTTGAGCCGCGTGGGCTATGACTGAATATGGGTAAGATTCTTATGCCTTCATTAGGACATGATTTATCATAACCGCATAAGGGCATGAATCAGGAATATTTAATTAGGGTCCTAGATACATTCACAACACCCACTCCACGTATAATGTCCATCATTACTAAATACTAAGCAATATATAAACATATAGGTATGCATGTGTTTTCCAACCCACCCCAATATACAATAAATGCATTTGAAATAATATAGATACACGAAATGAGTATTATACTGTACGCTTTCAAGCAGAGTTATCATTCAGGAAATGTAAATATGAATATTGGCTGAATGAATTGCGAAAATTACATTTATGAAATGGCTCTGAATACAGTAAAAGGTCGAGACCATTCCATCACAAAGTTATAGAACATTGTACATATGCTAGAGGCTGTTTCAAAATATTGTCTCTAGAGTCTCTAAAAATAGAACTTCTGTTCTCTAAGAAAAGTTCTACTTTAAGCAGAGTACCATGTGCCAAAAAATGGTAAATATTTTGGAATTTAGGGGAAAATATTTTGTTCTCTGGAAGGGAAAAAAAAAAATAGTTTCACTGTCTTTTTTGGAGTTCTGTTTATCCAAAACTGAAGGCCGAATTCAGAGTTCAGGGAACGCTGTGAGCTTGTTTTTTCAAATATTATTCTCATTGTTAGAGGAGAATATTACTTCTGATAGGCCGGTAAAAAATTTGTCTACAACAGTAGGTGAAAGTTGGGCCAACTCTGAAAAGGTGGAAATAGTGCAAATGTGCGATGCATTGCCATCATCAATGTCAGGATCAGCAATGTTCACAGAAGGTTGTACCAGTGTGGTGCCGCTTTCATCTCGTACCTCACCGCCACTTAATCGTAATGGTGAAGTCTCAACGAATGCCGTCATCAGAATAGGTAGCCGCTGGGGACAACACGTTGCATGAGTTGTTACAGGACAAAGCAAAGCATTGACATCCATTGGTACTGCTGATGGTAGTGTAAGACAGACGTCCAACATGCATTCTTCTCCGCATAGCAGACATCGAAGCACAGGTAAGATGCAATTTTGCCAAATTGGTCTGAATGAAAGAAACCAGGTTGTATTCAGATCTCTTAGCCGGGCCAATCGAGGTCCTTAGTGATACGGTCTCGATATCGTATTGCTAGGATCGTTTCTTCCATCGTAGCCAGAGTTTTATCTGTGACTTGGCTTACCATATCGGAGCAGAAGGAACAGAAATAAAATTCCTGCTACGAGTCCCAAAATAAGAGGCAGGCCACCGAAGAGTGAATGCACAAAATTCGGGAAGATCTCAAGAACTGCTTCGAAGGGTGTTAGCAGTCCCGAAAAAATTGTCTTAAATACATGTGCGATGCCACTGGTATCTGACATGTTTAAGATTTGACTTAACATTTCTACAAAATGCACCGGGCAATTTGTCGATAAAAGGGTATGTATCTCTGCCGCTGTCCTTGCAACTTGCAGGTCATATGTCTCTTTGGACGAGGTTAAAGGCACAGTTGTCTGTAAAAGAATAGACTTCATTCTGCTTAAAGTATCAATTCGAATAGAAGAGATATTCACATAAGGCCATATTGCCACCTCCATGTCTGGATTGCTGTTTGGATACAATTCTTGCATACAGCAAATGACTCTGGCCGTCACAGTTACGAGATAGGGTTTTCCTGGCACCATGCCACAGCAGCTGTGATCACTTATTAGAATGTAGCTACCGTTGGAAAGCTGTCTGAAAAATGGCTCTATCTGTGTAGTAGGGGTGCCCTGAAGATGACATGAAAGGTTGTTCGAAGAACCTTCACAGGCCCCATGCAAGTTAATACCTTGACACAGGAGTGTACTGCTTAGTGATTTTTTACATTCATTACCACTAAGAAATACCTCTTTTTTCCTTCACTGTAACATTTGTGTGTATAAGGTAAATTCCAGGATGATTTGATGTATCCTTTACCCAACCTTTCATACAGATCTGCTGGTATATATTTTTGGCAGTATTGAAACTGAAAAGTCGTAATTGGGATTGTAATGGTGCCATGTATTATCCATTCAAAGACAGGTCTTTCTGACATTGTCAATGGTAATCTCTCAAGTTTTTCAATGCTCAGTATCGTATAGTCTGCTCCTTTTTGTGCCAAACTGATTTGTTTATCAGTAAGGTTAGAGATAGAAAACAATGACGTTGGGTTGATTAAACGCCAATGGCACATAGCCTGAACGCAGGTTTTGTAACGTCCAACCTAGTTGTACAATAGAACGTAATTGGGACTGGCCATGTTGTAACATTTTGCACGGGAGTGTTGGGGATTCCCACACTGAATGCTGTGGTGCTCCTGTGGAGGTGATTACCTCAGTTTATTCAAAAAGTACTCGGATTCAACAATCCAATAAGTTCATCATGGTTTTAATCCATAAAGTCATATATTAATATTCATATAGACTGTGAAGTTTTAATTCAGTTCATTCAACACACACGTTTAGAAATGCCAATATCCCTATGCATTTTGGGACAAGAGTCCCTTCATCAGGGGAATGGTTTAATCTGTGGAGGAAATAAACATTGTTTTAGGAAGGGGACTGTTCCCTCAATGTGCTAAAAAAGAAGATAGAAAAGAGTGACTGGAACGTGAAAATCACGGGTGGTAGGTGGAAACCAAAATATTAAACATGACCGGACACTGGTATACAGTTATGCAGTTCGTTACACTGGTATACAGTTATACAGTTCATTCCGCGACTGTTATGTGATGAAGGAAAGGTAAACGTAAAAAAGTGAGCAACTGAGTGAAGATACCCGAGTGGCGTCAAAGACAGGTCGGTGAAGTCAGAACCTGAAATCGAACGGAACGTCAAAATCCCCAAAGATTAACACCCAGTGGAAGTGCATCCCAATGAGTGGCTGAAGCCAGCTATCGAGTGAATAGAGTCTTACCCAAAACGCTCTCTTTACAGCGTGATCGCATTCTCCGGCGGTTGCCGATTCAGTGACCAGAAGTCCCAAAGTACGCGCAAAGTTAGTACCATAACATAAATGACGGACCAAGTGGAGTGAATAACATAAAGAAAAGACTATGACAATAGAAGTCGCTGTGATGTTGAAATGAAATGTGCAATAATGTCCCGCGGGTTTCAAATAGTACAATACTGATCCCAAGAAAAACGTGATTGGAAGAAGCCAAATATCGCACCAACTGGATATACGCAATGATACAGTGCAAAATTAGAGGTTGTGTTATCCGATCGGTGTCGGCCATGTTGGGTAGGGAAGTTTCAAAAAATGTACATTTTCAATACGTAAATAATATGTCTTAAGGTTCGTAATTGCAAAGTTCAACAAGAACGTTATACTGCCTCAGCATCAATCGCTAATTAGACATTAGAGACAAAAGTATGATGAGTATACAAGAGCTGTAACGAAGTAAAGGAAATAGCAAAAACAGGGTAGAAATGAAATCATTTGGTAAGGGAAAAGGTGTAGAAGCCAGGGGAGTAAAAGTGCATGTGGAAAAGGAAATAAGGATGCAAGCAATACGAGAGAGAGAAAATAAGAGAAAGGATGGTTTAGGAAAACATGGAGGGTTGGAATAGAAAACACAAGCAAATATAGAGAATCAAAAGCTAGGCGCATGTTTTTAAAGGAAACAACTATATTCAATCCGTTCGTTAAGTCCTTTTGGTTGGCTTGATTCCAATAATTTGATCCAAAAGAGTTCGCGTTGTAATAATCTCTTGCGATTGTATACCAGTGTCTGGTCATGTTTATTATTTTGGTTTCCACCTACCACCCGTGATTTTCACGTTCCAGTCACTCTTTTCTATCTTCTTTTTTAGCACGTTGAGGGAACAGTCCCCTTCCTAAAACAATGTTTATTTCCTCCACAGATTAAACCATTCCCCTGATGAAGGGACTCTTGTCCCGAAATGCATAGGGATATTGGCATTTCAAAACGTGTGTGTTGAATGAACTGAATTAAAACTTCACAGTCTATATGAATATTAATATATGACTTTATGGATTAAAACCATGATGAACTTATTGGATTGTTGAATCTGAGTACTTTTTGAATAAACTCCACCTCCACAGGAGCACCACAGGATTCAGTGTGGGAATCCCCCACACTCCCTTGCCACTTGTTTCCAATATTTGAGTCTCTTACCAGCCAAAAGAGACCGTTCCTGAGGCGCCCAGAAACAACTCACTGAGTCTCTCAAAACTACTTTTGTTTAAACCTGCATTAAAATTTCGGGTCTGCCACACCACCTTTCATTTCATTCATTCATGTTGTAACATTAGCATGTCCTGCTCTATATATATCAATGATTCAGAAAAGGGGGTGGTGATGAACAGAGTGTCTGAAATAAGCAGACCACTCTTACCCAGTCCAAAGATCAGGGCTTTATCCATCACCGTTTTTTAGCTCACTGCACCATCCCAGCTCAGAACTTGGCTATATGCAAATTAGTCTGACCCTGGCCCAGTGCATCATGGGAACAGGGCAGACCAAACTACCAAGCCAATTCTTATACTGGGAAGAAAACAAGCTACCGGGGACCGGTTTCTGGCATTTCAGCCGTCTTCGGCCCGGCTTGCTTGAATCCTGATGGTGCAATGAGCTAGGGACTCACATCTGAGTATACCCTTCCACGCTTATGGTGGACAAAAATGATTCAGAAAAGGGGGTGGTGATGAACAGAGTGTCTGAAATAAGCAGACCACTCTTACCCAGTCCAAAGATCAGGGCTTTATCCATCACCATTTTTTAGCTCACTGTTTCCAATATTTGAGTCTCTTACCAGCCAAAAGAGACCGTTCCTGAGGCGCCCAGAAACAACTCACTGAGTCTCTCAAAACTACTTTTGTTTAAACCTGCATTAAAATTTCGGGTCTGCCACACCACCTTTCATTTCATTCATTCATGTTGTAACATTAGCATGTCCTGCTCTATATATATCAATGATTCAGAAAAGGGGGTGGTGATGAACAGAGTGTCTGAAATAAGCAGACCACTCTTACCCAGTCCAAAGATCAGGGCTTTATCCATCACCGTTTTTTAGCTCACTGCACCATCCCAGCTCAGAACTTGGCTATATGCAAATTAGTCTGACCCTGGCCCAGTGCATCATGGGAACAGGGCAGACCAAACTACCAAGCCAATTCTTATACTGGGAAGGAAACAAGCTACCGGGGACCGGTTTCTGGCATTTCAGCCGTCTTCGGCCCGGCTTGCTTGAATCCTGATGGTGCAATGAGCTAGGGACTCACATCTGAGTATACCCTTCCACGCTTATGGTGCACTGGGCCAGGGACAGACTGATTTGCATATAGCCAGGTTCTGAGCTGGGATGGGGCAGTGAGATAAATAACGGTGATGGATCAAGCCCTGATCTTTGGACTGGGTAAGAGTGGTCTGCTTAATTCAGACACTCTGTTCATCACCACCCCCTTTTCTGAATCGTTTTTGGCCACTATAGGTGTGGCAGGGTATACTCAGACATGAGTCCCTTTCTCACTGCTCCATCAGGATTCAAGCAAGCCGGGCCGAAGACGGCTGAAATGCCAGAAACCGGTCCCCGGTAGCTTGTCTCCTTTCTGGTGAAGAATTGGCTTGGTAGTTTAGTCTGCCCTGTTCCCATGATGCACTGGGACAGACTGATTTGCATATAGCCAGGTTCTGAGCTGGGATGGGGCAGTGAGATAAATAACGGTGATGGATCAAGCCCTGATCTTTGGACTGGGTAAGAGTGGTCTGCTTAATTCAGACACTCTGTTCATCACCACCCCCTTTTCTGAATCGCTATATATATCAATAGCAGATGATACAGTGCTGTCCAGTGAATAGATTCTGGAGGACAGAGTCGTTAGCCCACTGTCCACTACAGAAAGTGATTTCTCCAAATTGATACAGCCAATTTCTAGTATTTTTTCTGCAGTTTCAATTTGTTTCAATTTCCAAGCTTCATTGTAAGCTGCGTATATACCGGAGTATATGAAACGTTTTTGACGCTGTTTGCGAGGACCCATTATGAAATCTCGCAAGCCAGCACCTTCTTTAAGTAAAGTTAAGTGTTGCTTTATTTCGGGAAGTGTGGATTTCTGTAGCCAGTCAAGGCATAGTTTTCCTACACTATGGGCCTCATTAGGATGGCGGGCGGAAATCGGGACCGCCTGCCGAAAGGGCGGGGGTGCCGACATTGCCATTAGTATGCACCTGCCACAGTGGCGGGCGCATTCCTCAATTTAACATTGTGGCAGGCGGTGCTCAGTGCACCGCCCCCACAATGTCAACAACAAAAGCACGCCTTTGCACAATCGAAGTGGCAGGCACCGCGCGGTGCCTGCCTCTTGGATTATGCAAAGGCAGGGGGGTACCACAGGTACTCCCCCGTGTGCCACCCCCCTTTGTCCGTCACTCTGGGGGGCCCACAGGGGTCCCCAGAGTGAACTCCGCCTGCCTGTAAAATGCCCATAGTAATATGGCGGGCAGTGTCTAACAGACACGCCACCATGTTACTCGTTACATGGCGGGCGGTGTTTAACACCACTGTGGTCTCCCCCCGCCATCCGCCTGACATCCTAATGACCCCCTATATTTTGTTACTATCCCTGGATGTTATGTTATGTTATGTTATGTTATGTTATGTTATGTTATGTTATGTTATGTTATGTTATGTTATGTTATGTTATATGTGGATTCATAACGCGCTCCAATAGTCAAGACGGTCCTGGCGGGGGGACGAAACTGAATCAGAGTGGAAAAGGAGTCAGCTATTCATGGATTTGAAAGAGGTGAGTTTTAAGCAGTTTTTTAAAATTTATCAGATTGGGAGCGTGTCTGAGAGCGTCTGGCAGGGCGTTCCACATTTGAGCTCCCTTTACCGTCAGAGATTGTCCACCCAGGCAAACTCTTTTAAATCTGGGGACGACCACCTGCTTTCTGGAGGTAGATCGCAACTGACGGGTCGGGAGGTAGAGAGTGAATCTTTTGGCTAGATAGGAAGGGCACGGTCCATTGCGGGCTTTATAAATGAGGACCAAAGTTTTAAAGCGCACTCTTTGGGCCACAGGAAGCCAGTGAAGCTCCTTCAACTGTTTGCGAATGCTGAGTCTCCTTGAGATGTTAAAAATGAGTCTCACCGTTGCATTCTGGACTACCTGTAGCTTTCCGATCAGGTAGTCAGGTGCCCCTATATAAAGGGCGTTTGAGTAGTCCAGACGGGAGAGCACCAGAGCTCTGGCTACCGTTTCTTTGGCCGTTTGAGGAAGAAGGGGAAAGAATTTGCGAAGAGTGGTCAGGGTTCCAAAACACGTCCCCGCCAGTCGCGAGATCTGGTCGCGAAAACATAAGTCGGCTCCAAACCAGATACCCAGGTTCTTGGCTATCCCACTCTCTCCCGTTGGGCATGTTGATTCACTGGGCCAAAAAGACTCCTTAAAGTCAGTGGGAAATTGGCCGTAGAGCAGAATGTCTGTTTTATCCTCGTTGCATTTGAGGCAAGCTCTAGCTAGCCAGGCAAATACAGAGGATAGG
Source organism: Lissotriton vulgaris (assembly GCF_964263255.1). Lineage (NCBI taxonomy): Eukaryota > Metazoa > Chordata > Amphibia > Caudata > Salamandridae > Lissotriton > Lissotriton vulgaris. The sequence continues at coordinate 2,075,923,806 of NC_141689.1, read as the reverse complement.
CATTGGCGTACTCCAGAGGTGCACAAGTTCTCCTTTTTCCAGGTGAAGAGAAGCTGGGTGTCGTCGGCGTAGGCCATAATCTTAGCACCCCAGTTCTCTGCCAGCCGGATCAGAGGAGTTAAATAAATGTTAAATAAAAGGGGACTTAAGGTCGACCCTTGGGGTACTCCAGTTTCTACCCTTCGATTAGAGGAGTGATAGGGAGGTAACCAAATCTGTTGGGTCCGGTCAGATAGGAAAGACCTGATCCATTCCAATGCCGTGCCCGAGATGCCAATGTCCTCCAGCCTAGATAGAAGCTGGAGGTGGGGCACCGTGTCGAACGCGGCAGAGAGATCCAAAAGAATAAGGGCCGCTCTGCCACCTCCGTCAAGGCATTTCCTGATGGCCTCTGCCATCTCCACCAATGCAGTTTCAGACAGTACTGAAAGAGGTGCGGAAGCCTGATTGGGCCGGATGAAGAGCCTCAGAGGATTCCACGAATCTCTCAAGTTGCCTGAATGCAGCCTTCTCACAAACTTTAGCAAGGGCTGGCAGGAGGGATATTGACCTTTAGTTGGAGGTGATCGATGGATCCGCGGAGGTTTTTTTTATCAGAGGGAGAGGTTTGGCTTGTTTCCACTTGGAGGGCACAATTCCTAAAGTTAGGGATTCATTGACCAGGGCAGTGACCATAGGGGTAATTACTTCGGCTACTCCATTTAGGACCCTCGCAGAGCAAGGATCTATAGGTGACCCTGACTTCAGAGTTTTTAATATGGTCATAACATCTATATTTTCAACCTGAGTAAATTTGGTCATCTCTGCTTTAGCCTTATTTACTTGGGAAAGTGAAGGAGGAGGTGGTTGGTAAATTAAGGCTAGATCAGATTGCGGGGAAAGTGGCTGGTCAGGGTTATTCAGACTGTCTTGAATTTGTTGAATTTTCTCAATGAAAAAAGTGGATAGTTGCTCGCACCAGTCTGTGGAGGACGGAACTGAAGTCTTCTCTGCTACCGGGGCAGTAAAGCTTTTAACTATGGAGAAAATTTCTCGACTGTTGTTTTTAGCTTTTTGAATTCTAGACGCGTAGAATTCCCCTTTAGCTGTTTTAATCGCTGCGTAGTAACTTTTTTGGGCTGCACGGAGTTCCGATATAGCAGTAGGGCAATAGTTCTTTCTCCGTACTCGCTCTAGCGCCTTACATCTTATTTTTAAAATGTTTAATTGTTCAGTATACCAGGGGGAAGTGGGGGTGATCCTATGGTTATTTTTTCCTTTGCTTTTTGGTAATGACCTAATGGAGGAATCTATCCAGGATGAGAAGTTGTCTACAGCTTCATCCAAATTTTGTGCTTTCATTGGGGTGGAGTGGGTGAGGGCCTCCACTAGATCCGGAATATTAATTCTTCTAGGGCGTTCCCCAGGCTTGGGTGTGGATGACACACGGGTGTTGTTAATGAACCAGGAGAAGTGAACAGGAAAGTAGTCTGACCATGTAATGGGGTAGGGTGGATCAGCAGAGATGTTAAAGTTAGAGTATACCAAATCTAAACAATGACCCCCTTCATGAGTGGCAGATTGCACCTGTTGAGCCATCTGAGCCAAACTACAGATTTCTTTCAGCTCTTTTACTCTGGGGGCAGAGCTCGTGTCCATATGCAAGTAAAAATCTCCCAGCATTAGGAAGTGTGGGAATCTGAGTGCACGTTGGATGGCGATCTCCTTCAGGGATTTGATAAAATTGCCTAGAGGACCCGTTGGGCGATAGATCAATAGACCCCTCAGAGTAAATTGGGGGGATAGTGCTAGGGAGAATTCCATAGCTTCTCCATCCTCAATCCTTCCTGTGCATTCTATCCTCAGAGTCCATTTCTCCTTGTAGATGACGGCTAAGCCTCCTCGCCTGTCCTTATTACGGTCCTGTCTGGTGATCTTAAACGCTCTGGTGACAGCCAGCTCAACTACTGGGGCGCAGCTCTCATTCAACCACGTCTCCGTGATGAATAGGATGTCAAGGTTCTTATCAATAATGAATTCATATACTTTCTCTGAGTGCTTTGATAGGGAACGTGCATTGATAAGGGCAGCCTGAATAGGTGGGTCATTTGCTGTGTTAAGCTGGGGGACAGGGGGGTTACATTTAAAGAAGCAATTTTGACAGGTTCGTGAGGAGGAGTCTAAGACATTCCAGTGGGCGCCATTACATAAAAGGTTGTGATTAAAAGCTCTCAGTTCGTCTGAGTTGTATGTGATAGGGGGAATAGTCCCATGCAGTGTGGAATCAGCAGGGGTCCTGGCCCTGTGCGCTGCCGGGGCGCGGATGGGCGCAGACGGGCTTGCCTTAGGCGCGCCTTCGGCGCGCAAACGGCACTCCTGCTGCGCTTCCTGCCCATGCACATGATAAGAGGTGAAGAGGGGGGTGTGGCCTCAAGGGGGCGTGGTCAGCGAGCACGCCGGCGATGGCGGCCCCTAAACAAACAATTACCGCTGCAGCGACCAATCGGCTGAGTGGTATGTGGGCAGTGGATTTCCGCCCTAAAAGAGTTCAGGTAGGATTTGTGGTTTTAAAAGTGAACAGAATACAGCTAGTGAAACACACACAATTTTTAAAAACAATCTTAGCGTACTGCCAGCTCCCGGCTTCTCCCTCAGGACTGGGAATCAAGTTTCTGTAGACGCTTGTAATTTCAGCGCCTTTTAACAGGGCAGGGGTCGTGGCCTCAAGGGGGCGTGGTTAGCGAGCACGCCGGCGATGGCGGCCGCTAAACAAACAATTACCGCTGCAGCGATCAATCGGCTGAGTGGTATGTGGGCAGTGGATTTCCGCCCTAAAAGAGTTCAGGTAGGATTTGTGGTTTTAAAAGTGAACAGAATACAGCTAGTGAAACACACACAATTTTTTAAAAAAATCTTAGCGTACCGCCAGCTCCCGGATTCCGCCTCAGGACTGGGAATCAAGTTTCTGTAGACGCTGGGAATATCTAGGGTCTGGCCTGTTCTGTTTGAACCCATCTATTTTGACAGTTATTTGTGTCTATGGGCCAGATCAAGCATTTTTCCCAATCAGGATTTGTTCTGTTTTGTATTAAAATATAGGGCACGTCTAACCCCTGATCTGTAGTGGTGTTACTATCAGGCATAGGTTTTGGTATAGACAGGTTATTTAAATCTTTTATCTTAGCTAAGCCAAGACAGGTTGTTTTCTGAATTGTGTCATTCAGGAACATTATTTGTTCTGGGATCATGCAGGCTCTAAATAATGCTTCTAGACCTTGTACCTGCCATTCTTTTGTTCCCCAGCTGGTTTTTGTTTCAGTGTTGTTTTTTCAAAACTCAAAACCAAATGTTGAAATTTTGTCATAAAATTTTTCAGAATAAATCAATTTAGTATTTGTCAGCATGCTTTTCATTCCTGCCTTATTTAACATCTTGAAATAAAACATTTCTGGATCAGTGTGATTGAACCCTGAAAAGTATGGGAATTTTTCATAAAACGTTTTCGAACTACCTATTGGCGGAGTTGGACAATGTTCCCACTGATTATATGTAAAAACATTTCTAGGATTCGCCGACTTATGCAGATAATGATGACCATAGTGGTTATAACAGTACATCTCTTCATAATTCGATGAGCTCTGTAAATAATCATGTTCTGTAAATTTTGCTGACATTTCTAAATCTGACATCATATTATTAATATTTTCAAAGTCCCAATCATCAGAGAAAGAACTTGGTGTCACAAAGTCACTTGATGAAATCTTGAATTGGTGTGGATACTTCAGGAGCTTTACCGGGCCATAGATTTCATAGTCAGTTCTGTCCCATGCTATACCACCAGGTATAGGCTTTGCTGTGATGTTCACTGATGATAGTTCTCTTTTCTCTATGTGAGAGGATCTGTGTGGTTTCAGGACCAAGTTGATGTTCTGACTTGCTGTGTAAATTGTACTGTATTTTCCATCAATAAATGTACCCAAAATTAAAACTAGGATTAGCCAAAGTAGAAGGATAAATACACCTAACACAATCCATAGTTCAATCCAAGGGGAAATCAGATATGTTTCTTTGAGTTGATGAAAAAGTTCTTTGGAGATGAGGAGGGAGAACATGGCGGCCGCAGGCTAGTGCGGTGCGCGTGTCAGACGTCGGTCTCCGAAACACAGCGGAGCTGCTGTTTCTGTCTCTGTCTTCCCGAGGAGTAATGTGAGAGCACAGCACTAAACGTCTGCCAAAACCGGTATCAGGACCTCGAGGCACACAAAGCAGGGCTACGAAGCTGAATCCGCATCACGTTTCCTCACCACCCGGATCCCTGCTTTCTTTCGGAGTTTGTGAAGTGGGCGGCTCCCGTGGATGTGCCGCTGCGACGCCCTGCTATTCCTCCCCGGCAGCCCACCACCTCTTTGGAGCCCGTGGCAAAGAGCAGCCGTGGAGCTCCGCCGAGGTCGTTCAGCGCGGGGGCAGCTGAGAGGTAGGCTGGGTTGTGCTGGGGGAGTGGGGCTTCAACTGCTGCAGTGACGGGTTTCCTCCGAGGGGGCTCCTGACATTGGAGTGGATGCTGGACTTAATGTGACTGACCAAATCAGACCTGAACAGGGGAGCGCGACTGGAGGGGTTTGTGATGCCGTCTTAGAGAATGGGAATTAATTAGAAGAAGTTCTCGGGGGGCATTGAGAGAGAGCGAGGAGTATGAGGAAGTCCCAGAGCTAATTAAACCTATAGTTAAAGTTAAACCCCCCTCCCTTAGAAATACGAATCCCCAAAATACCAAGAGTGTGAATGAGAAGTTGGGAAAAAGCAGAGGACGAGTAAGAAAAAACTACAACCCCCAGAATCCCCTTCTTCAGGAAAAGTGGCAACAATTGAGCCCTCTACTTCTATCTCCATAGACCCAGCAAAAGTTAGGCTTAATCAGAAGTCTATAACTAAGGGGAAAATAAATAAAAAAAATAGCAAAGGAGGTCTCCAAGGGGGGTCTAAGACTTTAAACTTGACTAGCAGCTCTGGGAGAATAACCCCCTCTCTGCGCTCATACTTCAAAGTCTTGCCTCAGGTATTAGATTTGATACCAGCTAGCAATCCAGATAAGTGTCAATCAATCAATCAATCACGGCATTTGTAACCCGGGAGGGTCTCAAGGCGCTGGGGGAGAGGGGGGAGAGGGGTATGCTACTGTTCGAAGTGTGACAATATAAGCACACCTCCTGTTCTTATGTCCACAAATATAAACTCGGATACTCACAACAGTAACTGTGTCTTTGAGATTTCTACCCCAGTAACCGATATGGCGGAGCTTTTGTCTCCCTCACCACTGAATGTAGTACTAAATACCCTGGAAAGTGAAGGCGGGGCGCAAGCTACAATTCCCCAAGGAAACATACACAACTCAGTGGAGGGAGATGAGGAAGAAGGAGATAGTTGCAAGAGGCCCACTAATACTGAGAGCGCATTGGAAGCCCTGGCAGCCTCAATAGCTTCAATGAGAGAAGAGATTCGTAATGACTTCTTGATCTCTAAGGCAAATCAAAATGATATCCGGACATCCTGTGAGGTGCTGGAGAGGAAGGTGGATGGGCTGGGGGAAAGAACAGAAGTATTGGAGAGCTCTGTCTGGGTGATGAAAGCTAATCTGGAGGCAGCCGAGTCAAAAATCCATAGTCTATGGCGGGAAGGGGATGCTATGAAAGAAAGAGTGGAATCTTTAGAGAATTATTCACGACGAAACAACCTGCGACTCCTGAAGATACCTGAGGGAAAGGAAGGTGGAGACCTTAAGACCTACATAATTAAACTATTGAAGGAATCTCTAAATTTCGAGGAGTCAGCAGAGGAGCTCGATAAAGACATACAGAGAATCCACCGTGATCCCTTTCGATTAAACCCCGGTAGAACTAAACCTAGGAAAATTTTGATAAACTTTCTGACGCATTCCCTGAAAGAAAAAATCCTTAATCTTGCGCTTAAACTAAAATCTATAAAAGTCCCAGATTTTCCTTTTGAAATTCGCTCTGATGTCTTTAAACCCACGCTGGATAGGCAGTGGGAACTAGGCCAGAGGATGGACAAATTTAGAGCTGCTGGCGCAACAGTCCAGATGAGGTTCCCTGCATTTTTGCGGATTATGTATAATAATAAAATGCATAACGTCAAATCACCCTTTGAGGCTGATGAACTATTGGAATCTATCTGTAATCATTCCCAGGGCAAACTCAAACTGAGTAGAACTATTAAGTTCTTGTTCTTATACCATTCCGCTCACCTTTACCAACTGATATATATTGAGAACAGAGTCCAGGAACATCATATTTTTCTGTAACACTCTGCTCAATGCCTCATATTCAACGCCTGGTTTAGGGATCTATAGTTAGTTTCTAGTATGTTAAGTCAGAAATCGATTCTGAGCTAGCTCAACGACAAGAAGGAGATACATAGAAAAAAAAAGGAACTCGCACAAGGATTCATAAGTTTTATAGGATGGGGGAAAAAAAAGAGGGGGAAAAAAGAAGTAGAAAGTCCCTAAAAGTGTTAAAAAAAAAGAAAAAAAGACAGAGGGAGAAGAATATGTAAAGTTGTTTTTGCACTTGTTTATGTTTTTCAGTTGAGGCAGGGGGGGACTTCGCGGTGTGGGAGGAGAAGGCGTTGTAAGACGCGAATCCGGCCCTACATCTGGTCGAGTAAGTATGGGGGGGTTCTCCAAGGGTGGGAGGGGGGGGTAGCATTAAAATTCAAAAAAATCCTCAGGAGCCAGGCCTTCTAAGACAAGTTTTTAGTCCAAATAGAGCAAACTGCCATTTTTGGGATAACAACTCAATTATGACAGGCAGGGAAGTGCAAATAGGGATGGATGTTGGAAGATGACCTCTGTTCAGTTCCTATCTTGGAATGTCAATGGTCTGCGCGTGTGAGGGAGAAGAGAACGTATTTTACAATATTTATGAGACTCTCCAGCGCAGATCATAGTCATCCAAGAATCACATCTTTTAAAAAGTGAGGCCAACATAATACTAAAAAAGCAGAGATGTATAGACAAATTTATTAGTACTGATCACAACACTAATATAAGAGGAATTCTCCTAATTTGCAAAAAATCAGCAAAGGTTCAGATTCTCCATTACAATGAAGACCAAAGTGGAAGATGGCTCTTGGTGAATATGTCTATTAATGGTTGGGTGTGTAACTTAGTTGGATATTACGGTCCTAACATAGATGATTCGTCCATTTTAGAAATAATAAGGAACCATTTAACGACCTCTTCGGATCAAATATTATGGACAGAGGACTTTAATGTTATATTAAATCCAAAACTAGACAAATCCACCCATCACAGTGGACATAGAGGTCATGCTCCTTCTAAATCTAGACAGTCCCTTAAGGGAATAATGGAACAAATAGGCTTGTCAGATGTATGGAGAGAAAAAGTCTGTAATAAACAAGAGATATCATATAGAAACTTAAAATACAAACACACCTCAAGAATTGATTTTGCGCTATTTAGCTATTGCCTCCAAAACTCTATAACTAGTATTAGTTATATCCCCTCTCATCTATCGGATCATTCCGTTCTCTTATTTATTGTAAAACTTCCAGCTCAAACCAAACATCCTTGCTGGTCATTTGACCGCACTATCTTATTAGATCCAGAGGAAGTGACATATTTCAACAGTGAAACAAGTATGTTCTTGGACATAAATTTGTGCTCAGCTTCCCTTGATACGGGTTGGGAGACTCTAAAAGCATTCTTGAGAGGATGTATAACAAACAGATCCTCCCACCGGCATAAAATGTATAGATTGAAGATTAATACTCTTGAACAAGAACTAGGAAAGATTGAGCAGAGGCTTGGTGCCTCAATTGGTTCACCTCAAGACCTAAAAAATATGTCTGACCTGAAAAACCAACTAGATAACATTTTACAAGAGAGAGTAACGAAGAGATGGGAGGCGAGTAAAATGTCTAATTTTGAATTTGAAGAATCAGCGGGCAAGATTTTGGCTTGGAAGGTCAAGGCCGATCAAGCCAAAAACTATGTAAGAGAAACCAACGTTGAGGGCGAGAGTGCCGCTAGGACATCTAATCAAGAGATAAGTACTACCTTTAGGGAATTCTTTGAGGAAATATACAGGGAAGATACCCCAGACGATCAGCATACAAGGAACCTATGGTTAAATCAGATATCCTTACCGCCCCTCTCATCCGCACAGTGCAAAGAGATTGAGATGGATATTTCTGAGGCAGAAGTGAGGAAGGCCATTAGGTCACTAAAGCATGGTAAGGCCGCAGGACCTGACGAGCTTCCAGGCGAATTATATCGGGCCTTGATAGATGTAACCATTCCTACTCTATTGGCCCTCTTCAAAGGAATCTTGAGGGGGGGACATGACCCCCCTAGATCTTGGGGTGAGGCCACTATAGTATTGATCCCCAAACCAGGCAAAGACCCAACATTATGTGGGTCATACCGCCCGATATCATTACTGAACAGCAATTACAAGATATTTGCTTCCATTATGTCATCAGTGGAGAAGTGTGGCTCAATGGTTAGAAGATGCAGACCATGAAGCAGAGGTCAGACCCGGGATCAGGGTTCAATTCCCGACGCAGCAGGGTCTTGAGCCCAAAAATGTCAACGGACTCGATAATTCTCACTTCGGTGCCTGCTCGAATCACAGGTTCACACTCTGCAACTCCGGGCAATAGCTTGCTTAATCTCCACTATGGCCCCCCGTGGGGGGATGCCTGGCTTTCATCTTGGGGGTGCTCAGTACGGCTTATCTCACAGGGAAAAACCAGGACTGGTTCCCAAAGCAAGCGCTTAGAGACCGTTGGTGATAATGCGCTATATAAATATAAATTACATTTACATTTACATCTAGATTGGGTTCAGTAGTGGGGAAAATCTTACATCAGGACCAAAAAGGATTTATCAAAGGTCGCCAGCTATCCGATCTAACGTATGACCTTGTGGGGGCAATAGATATCGCCTCATCCTTTTCCCTTCCGTTGGCAACACTCACCTTAGATGCGACCAAAGCCTTTGATAGGGTTAATTGGCCCTATCTTGGTGCTGTCTTGAAGAAGTTTAACTTCGGTGAGAAGTTCTGTTGCATTGTAGCACTTATGTACAACTCACCATCTGCAGGGCTCTTAATTAATGGTACACTGTCTGACCCATTTAAAATCTTGAGAGATACTAGGCAAGGCTGCCCGCTCTTCCCTCTACTCTTCAATTTGTACATTGAACCATTCGCAGAAGTTTTAAGGGGTGATGTACTTATTCCATCATTCAGAATTGGGGAGTGGGAAAGGCGGGTAGCCATTTATGCAGACAATATTTTAATTTTTACCTCAGATCGGGAGACCTCATTCCCAGAGGTTATTAAGAGAGCCGAAGAGTTTGGTCGCATCTCGGGGTATGAGATTAACGCAAGTAAAACCAACATCATGGCATGGAACATCCCCGATCTACAGCTGGATGTGACCAACTCAATGCGATATTTGGGTATTCGAGTAGTACAAGATGTCAGTAAAATTGCCCAAGTCAACCTTGAAAGAATGTTCAATGATAGCAGGAAACTGTTAAAATCTTGGTCCAATCTTCAATTGACTATCCTCGGCAGAATAAGTCTGATAAAGATGTCTATTCTCCCTAAATTCACTTTCATTTTTAATACCATCCCCCTCGCATTTGACAATAAAATCTTGGAGAAGTGTCAGAGAGAGCTTAACTCCTTTTTCTGGAACTATAAATCATCGAGAGTGGCATGGAAAAAACTGAGGAGGAGGAGGGAAAAGGGGGGACTGTCCTTGCCTGACTTGCAGTATTATCAATTTCAAATTTTGCATCTATTTGGGAATCTTCCGGGCTACCGCTCTGTCTGAAATATAGGCTGGCAATTCTGATGAGAGATGGAGGAATATCAACATGGGGTGATTTGCTTGTAGGCGAATCACTGAGGTCCTGGGAGGAAATACAGGAACAACTGGGCTCAGAGTTTTCGAGGTTCAAGTTTTTACAACTAGATAGTTGGGGGAAAGCACTGGCTAGGTCAGGGGTAATACTTGGGAAGAGCAGCACTATAGAACAAAACTTGGTAGAACAACTAGGAGGGGGTAAAGAAGTTTTGCAGTGGTACTGGAATCTGCTAGAAGAGATTGACGGAGAATTCACCCTCCCGGAACAACTATGGGGAACAGAGCTTGGGGCCCAAAGTATCGATATCTGGCAGAAATCTTGCACCCTGTTATATAAAAGTGTTAAACCAGCATGGCTAAGGCGTAACCATTTTTTTACGATACACCGAGCCTATTTCTCCCCCATAAAACTGTCCAAATTCATTCCAGGAAAGAAATGCACTGAATGTAACTATATTGCGGCCTCGGACATCCATATGTTTAAAGATTGTCCGAGCATAGCACAGTTCTGGACTGAAGTGAAAGAGACTCTGGACTCCATTCTTAATATCTCGGTGTCCATTACATTACCCCTTATTATATTTGGATGGGACAACAGTATAAAGGGTCATGCAAGGACATTCCTGTTCAACGCAATATTACTTGCAAGAAGAGAGACATGCAAGGTTTGGATAGAAAATTCGGCACCAACACACGCAAACTGGTTGTCATCCCTGTATGAAACATCTAAGACAGACATGCTGAGATCATGCAGCTCACGTAACCTGGCCTTTTGGAACATTTTGGTTCAGTGGAGACAATAGCCGGGGTTTTTTTTTTCCCCCGGTCCAATGATTATGCCACAATACTCCAAGATCTAGACCCCTCCTCTCGGTTTTATGGCTGGTTCAACAGGTTTTAATCCCAAGTTTGGAGTCATCCCCTCTACCTCTTCGGGTCATCTCCTGCCGATTTTCACTAATCGCGTTTTCTGGTGCAGTTACAACTATGCACTCTGATTTAAGACGCACATGGCAGTTGGAGGCTAATTAAGAGGAGGGCAAGGCAAATGAGGATAATAAAAATAAAATTTTAAAAAAGTTCTTTAATTTTCTTTTTGAAAGTTTTTGTTGCTGGCTTGTCTCCCCGTTCACTCGGGTCATCGGAAAAATCATCAAAGTTGATAAAGTAGCCAGATGCAGTTCTGTCAATTGGTGGGATTGCTTCCGGATTTCCATTGATCTTTGCATTTTCTTCTGTTACATTTGTATAGTCCGAGGCTACATCATTGTTGACTGGTGTTTCTTGAACTGTTGCAATTTGGGTTTCAAGAGGCAAAAGTTCCATGGCTTTGTTGCATAGTTCTTTTTTATTCACTGATGGTTTATCGAAAGTGATTAGTCTTTCAGTTTGAACCTCTTGGATTGTAGCAAGACTTGGTCTTCTGCTATTTCTTGGGAGTCCACTGGGCCTACTACTTATTATTGGCCACATGATTGTGGTTTCACCAGGTCGATGGAAACAACTCTGCTTTCCTTTTTACCAGCAAGTGGCGGTAGTACTACTGATCTTGTTCCGCTGACAGCTAAGACAGGTACTGCTTTTCTGTAAGAAGGCCCAAATTCCTTCTTCACCGCGATCTTTTCTCTGACCAGATCCCCAATCTTTGGAATCCAGACAGGTCTTGCTGGGACAGGTGGTTCTTCAGTGGTTGTTGGCTTAGACTTTATGTTACTTGGACTTTTTCTTGTTTCATTCAAATGCTGTAAAACAGCCAAATGATCTTTGATATCGAAGGTTTATTCTTCTACCACTGAAGTATGACAATCTAAGTGCTGGATTCTCATGCTAGTGCCGAACAATAGTTCGTATGGAGTGAAACCTTTTAGAGAATTTCTTGGCAGATTGTTAGGACTACGTTGGACACTTGTTAAATGTTTGACCCACCCGTCACCCAAACCTAATACCCTCGCTGTTATAGATTGCTTTATGTCATGGTTTTTTCTTTCCACAACCGCATTTTCCTCAGGATGGAAGGGAGAAGAGTACCGCAATGCAATGTCCATGCTGCTCATGGCCTCTTTGTAAGCTCGAGAGCTAAACACAGGACCCTGATCAGAATGTAGCATGCCAATTGCGTATGTGCCGATAAAGACTCGCAAATCTTTTATAACAGTTCTGGCATCAGCCGAGATCTGGGGCCACATCCTAAGTGAATCTAGTCTTAATACTTATGGGACCCCATTTGTCCGGTCGGACGTCTGCGCATAGATAGCCTGATGCTGTCTAATAGTGGTGTCTGGGCTGGTACCTGGTCCGGTTCACAACTGCGATCTCTGTTGCAGTCCTCACAATTTATTGCAAAATTGTAAATTTCTACGCTCATCCCCAGCCACCAGTATTGTGATTGTAATTCTATCAGAGATTTCATGATCTCTTGGTGCCTCAGACCCAATCCCATGTGTGCTTCTTGTATCAAGAAGATTCTCTGGTTCATGTTAGGAATTACTCTATCCCAACTCCAGGGATTCGCGCAAATGGAACGGAGTTCGCATCAATTATGTATGTAATATTGAGTGGATAGTTGAGAGGTAATGCCGCATAGTCGCCTTTTAATGAAGCTTTTACTGCAAGCATGGTTTCTCTATTTATTTGTTTTTTCTGAACGCTTCTTAGTGGCTACGGAAGCCGGTTGACCAGCCGCTGCTGTGGCTCTATCAGCCAATGAATTCCCTGCAACGTGAACGCCATCACGTCAATGACTCAGTGTATGTATCACGTGAGTCTTTTGTAGTTCTTTCTTTAAAAGAACTACTTGTTCCGTAAGTTTTTTATGCTTTATTGTGGCACCTGTGTCATCTTTGTAACCGTTTTGAATCCAAGTCTGCAGGCTCTTATTGTAAGACTGGACGCAGTAATGTGAATCACACACTATAAGTGTGGGGAATTCGGGATTTGCATTTTCAAGTGCCATCTTTAGGGATCTTATTTCAGCTCGCTGAGCTGTACAGTTTCTGAATGATTCAGTTTTAATGACCATTGGTCTGAATTTACCTAAGCGCCAACGACCTTTAACAATCGCGCATGCGTTGTTGTAAATTTGCTTTTCCACAACGAAATGTTGTGCAAATCTGTCTGTGTAGATTACACAGGTGTACTGTTCCAGAGGCAGAATTTTGGTCGGCAGAGGATATTCATATTCGTATTCCAGATTTTCTAGTTTTTTTATTTTCGGATCAAAATAGTGTTTCACGTCTTCTGTAGTAAGTGAATTTTCCCATTGTATCCATTTCGGAACTAATGCCACATCATTTAGATTGCGTGGACTTGTTAATGCCTCAATGGCTGATTCTGCTGTTAAAACAGATATTCACTTGCCTTGGGCTAGGGCTCTTTCTCTTGCTACAGCAGTTTGAACCGCTGTCAGAATTTTTTCTGTAGAACTGAATTTTATTTCAGCTTGTGTGTACAAATATGATTTGTAAGCTATTGGTACCGTTTCTCCCTCATTAGAGGTCAGGTATGTGAATCCGTATCTTCCTGGGATTACTCGGATTACAAGATTGCGTTCGTTTGCACTTATTTGCAGTTTTGTTTTAGTTAACATGTCTGTCTGTAATGATCTTAAAATTTCTTTGTGTTTTTGAGTCCAATTGTTTGGTTTGAAATCAGGTTGTATTAATTCGTAGAGAGGTTTAACCCTCTCTGCATAATTTAAAATGTACGTTCTTCCGAAATTCAGGAAACCTAGTATTGATTGTAAATTCTTCAGCGTTTTAGGTGCTTGGAGTACTGTACATTTCTCTAAGAAATTGTCTGCTAGGCTTTTGTATTCACTTGATAATTCATATCCTAAAAATAGGACAGATAGATGGGCTATTCTTAACTTTTTAAAGTTGAATTTGTAAGCTTCGGATGCGAACCCAAGTATTATGGTGTTCACTCTTTTCAAGCGAGTCTCTAGGTCATCGTCTGTAAGATAGATGTCATCGACACAGGATAATGCCTCATCATCATACATTTGTAGTAATTCTGTTACCCTTACTGAGAATAATCCTGGGCTATTCTTGAATCCCTGTGGGAGTCGACAAAATTGTTTTTGAGACCCCATTATAGAGAAAGCTGTCAAATACCTGCTTTCAGGCGCAATGTTTTGACAGAAGAATCCATTAGAGATATCTAATGTCGTTTTATATTTTTTGCGCACAATGTTATTAATTAGTGCTGCACTGTGAGAGTTTTGGACTGCAAACGTTTTACAGCAGTAGTTTAAATGTCTGTAGTCCAAAACTAGACGATATGAATAGTCTGGCTTGGAGACAGGAAACAAAGGATTGTTCATTTGTGAGGTGCATGTTTCAATCACCCCTTGACATTCAAGTTGATCTTAGATCTCCCTGGCTTGTTTTTAGCTTCCTGTTTAACTGGGTACTGCCTTTGTGCAGTAGGTTGATTTTTTAATTGGATTTTGTGGGGAGGAGAATCCTCATCCCATCCTACATGATTTTTATATAAAGCAGGGGCTTGGGCCACTGCCCATTTTCATGCAAATGTGTATTTTTTATGAATTGGGACATGATTTGAGAAGGCAGGCATAATCATTTCTTCGCCATGAGGGCACTCCCTGACAAACTCCGGTGGCTAGTCTTTTTCCGCTAACAGGACATCATGGCCTTTAGAAAGATTCTCCCAAAAGAGACCTTCTATTTTCCTAGTTTTATCTCCCTTTATACGTAGTGTTATTTCATATAGTTTATGGGGCACGCTAACTCGCGTGTCTGCAGTTTCCACCTGAATTTATTCATTCGTGTCCACTGTCTCCAGAAGATTCATCAGGATCTTGCGAGCTATGGTCACTTCTGCTGCGCTGTCTAGCATTGTCTGGGCCCACTCTCCGTTTTTCAGTTGTGTCCTCAGGATTCTCTGCATGTTTAATTTTAATACTTGGTACCTTCTTTCTGGGAAATTGTGATTTTTTACTTTGATGAGCAGGTTCTTTGTCTTTGGACTTGACGTGCTCTTCCTTGTGTTCTGACCGTCCTCTTCTTTCCGATTTCTGTGAGGAAGTCTGAAAAGATCAAGAGGGACGTGTATCAATATCTTGATATCTGTCAGGTTTTCTTAATTTATCCCTATCTCTAAGGTTATATCTTTTCTCAGAGGGCTCCCTTTGGGGAGACTTGTCCCCTCCTCCTGGAGACCTATTTCTCCGTTGGGGAGACCTTCCTCTGGACTGAAATCGTTTTTCTCTGGGAGTAGTTTGTTTATTACCCTCCCATTTCTTCTTTTGAGAATTGAGATTGTTTTTAATAAAGGTTTTTTCAGGATTTTCAATTAGTTGTTCTAATCGGTAGTTTGTACTGTCAAGTGTATTTTGAACTAAATCTCTATATGCTTTTGTTAATTCTTTTATTTTAACTAAGAGTTCTTTGCTTGACATTGTTTAAATGTCTGGGTGTGGTGTGTAGCTGGCTAGAACCGGCCACGGGGCTCCTGGTCTTCCTAGTGGACCGAGCCTGGTAATGTGATTTTGATGTTTTAGGGCGCCATTAAATAAGAGCAGGTACTCTTGCTATGTTAGTGGAATTTCAATTTCCTCGAAAGGAGAGTATTCCGCTGGGGATTCCACTATTTTATAATAGTGGAATTCACGTGTCACAGTATGTGCTGCTGGAAAAGTTATCCAGGAATAGAATACCTCTGTCTGCCGATACTCATGTGCCCCTACCACAAATACAACTGTACCACCTCTTGGTGATACCCCATTTTCTATAAGTTTTATAGTTATGGTTTTTCTTATATTGACCGGGATGAGTATTGCATCCTAGTCGTCTTCATTAAACCCTGTAAGGTCTATACCCGGTTGATTCGCATTTACTGCGGCTTCATCGGTGTTGTTGTTGCCACCGTGGTTTGACATTGTTTAATGAAAGTTTTTTTTTGCAGAGCAAGTTTTGAGGAAACAAAGATTAGGTGCACAATATTTTGGAACACTGTATCCTTCAACATTGACTATACCGTAAACTAATACATAGGATTCGCATCCTACTAAGTTTTGGCGGATATTAACCTTTCACCCACTCCAGACGTCTACTGGACTTTTTACGGGAGAAACTGGTCTGTGTGAAAAGCACGACTGAGTTATTCTAGTATCTTGCGTTAGATTATCGCCTTACCAAACGTTGGGCGCCATGTAGTGTACTTCCTATATTCCCAATAGGCTCTGCACATTGGAATAACATAAACAGCAGTGTAGACATAGGACTGAGGTCATCTAGGTCTCTACTGACTATATTAGACTTAATTAGTTTTGCCATCTAGCTCAGAGGTCACTAGAAACTTTCTCGAATGAATAGGGAGGGGTTAACTTCCTATATTCCCAATAGGCTCTGCACATTGGAATAACATAAACAGCAGTGTAGACATAGGACTGAGGTCATCTAGGTCTCTACTGACTATATTGGACTTAATTAGTTTTGCCATCTAGCTCAGAGGTCACTAGAAACTTTCTCGAATGAATAGGGAGGGGTTAACTGATTTAGACAAGAAGGGATTAGCTTCTGACAACCATATAACATGACAACTTTGCTCCCCAAGAATAAGGAGTGTATCTCCAGAGTTGTGTGAAAACAATAGACAGCTATTTCACTCAGTCAATCGTGCATGCTTAGTTCCACCAGAGTGCAGGGAAATAGAGAGACGGGGGGATTTTCAATAAAAGGTGTTATTTTATTGAGCAGTCTTCTTTCTCATGCAAGAAAAATGAATTGCCACAATTGCAATACTTATCATGAAGTAAAGTGCGTACAGTAAAAGGAGTATTATGAAATAATACTGTAAAAGCATTGATATGGTTTCTTAGCCATATGATACCTTAAAACTGATAAAATATTTACATACATAAAAACATTGACTGACAAACTCAACTGGTGCTTCTAAGATACGCCTACCTTGTGGGAAGGAGTAAGTAAGTTGCAGTTTTAAGGTAAGTTGTTTTTTTTGCCAAGAACCTGAATGAAGGAGGCCTTGTATCTCGTTTCTCAGGACTCGATCTCCCAGTTACTCGCAAGGGTGACTGGAAAACACCGGAGCTGGATTTCTCGGCATGAGAAAAGGCAGCTTCTCCAGTTTGTCAAAGGGGAGGGACGGCTTCCTTCGGCTCTCGCATCAGCTGGGCTTCGGATAAGTAGATAGCCGCTCTGCTCCACACCACAGTGTGTCTGCTTAAGGCAAGTGTTGGTATATTTATACCTGGAAGGTGCCGTGTTTGTCGTAAGGTTGGACATAAGACGTCAATAAAAGATGTCACTAAGAACTGACTGTTCCTTTAGTGCTCGCAGGAGTTCACTGACAAATCAAAACAAAGACATGGGGAATTCCCAGGTTGCTGAAGGTTTGGTGTGTCGAAATAACTCGTTGTGCTCTCTAGGAATCTAAGGAAGTAGCCTTGATGTATTTCGGCTGCATGGGCTATGACTGAATATGGGTAAGATTCTTATGCCTTCATTAGGACATGATTTATCATAACCGCATAAGGGCATGAATCAGGAATATTTAATTAGGGTCCTAGATACATTCACAACAACTGCACTTACCTGCACTGGCCGCGACTGGTAGCGGAGTCCAAACTGAAGTGGTGTGATGAGCTAAAAAACCTTGTATTAAATCCTGAACTGTGACTGGGGGTGAATGTTTGCCTTGTTCAGCATTCCAGCCATCATCTGTTATTTTTGCTTTCAAAACAGGGTTAAAGCATGTGTAGGGTGGAGATCTAAATGGTTAGTACCTCTTGTATGAGTACACTTAAATGGACTTTATAAACTCGCTAAATATCCCCCAAGCTCTTCCAGGATTTGAAGAAATGGCTAAAATGTGGGTATATACTGGCACAAGTGACCATTGCTTTGTAGGTAGTAGTGGGCGTAACTTGCATATTTTGCTGTGGCATAGTTACACGAAATTACAGCAGCATTACGGGAGATTACGCAGAATTACACAAGGAGAATAAACCAGCATTTTCTCGCATGCAAAACTGACAAGACAATTATTTGTGCTGAGAAAACAGCACTAAATGCATCAGAGCACGAATAGCAGAAGCCAGCAGCTGCCCAAGCTCTCTAAATTTGTTGCTGTTGTGCTCCTTGGGTATGATTATTTGGGTCAAATTACTCACAATTAAAGGAACCGAAATGTGCAATTAATTTCAATCAAACGATTAAAGTGAAAATACTAAAATTACTCTGGATCCTCTGCCATAATTGACATTTCGCCTAAACCTATTTGTGGGCTTCATCCTTCATTTTAAGGATGGCCTGGTGAGATTAGTAAACTCTCAGAAGTATTCTCTGTTTCCATGGGTTTGATACACACTCTCACTGCCACCATTAATGGTAAGCAATTGAAACCTAAAATACCGAAGTTCATGCCGTTCATAGTCTTGGGTAGTGAATTTTCCCAGGATTTTAATAGCTTTCTCCATGAGAATATTGGTCCTGTTGCATGTTGACAAATGCTTTAAAAAGCATCACCACTGATTGCACAAATTTATAACCTGGGATGTATGACGTTACAACGCATACTTTTACCACGCATGCCTTACAACGCGGTTTTTACATCGCAAACCTTTACAACGCATAGCGCTTTGGGGTGCTGGATAGTGAAAAGTTTAATTTACTATTCCAACTCCAGTCCCCGTGGACACTAGGGAAGGTGTTGGATTGTAAACTAAACTTATTCCCTATCCTAGAGCGCCCCCCAGCGCAATGCGTTGTAATGGTTTGCGTTGTAATGGTTGTGTCATAATGGTAGTGCGTTGTAAATGTTTCGTTGTAAAGGTTGTTCACCCCTCTTAAGGTGTACATGTGTGCAGTGATACACATATAGTCTGGAGCTTGAAAACTGGTACGTATGCCTGTGGCAAAGTAGATGGACTTCACAATATTCTCCTTCATTGCATTAGTAACAATCCCAACACTTAATTTTGCAGCTGTGTTAAAGCAACATTTGGGAGATAGCTTTGAACCATACATTTTGGACAAAGGGCCTCCACAAATTCCATGAACTACTCTTAGGGGGACTGTGATATTGCCCTTTTGCTTGTGCCAAGAAGACACTTCTACTTGTGATAAATACACTATCAGAAGTTTGTTCTGACAATATCTGACTTCAGCACTGAGGGCTCCATGGGCTTTAGTTTTGGTGATGGAACCATTTATCCAGGGTGATCATGATATCTTTCTGCCCAAAAGTCTACAGAAGGTACACTGTTTTGCGCACCTTGATGGAAAAAGAAGAATTGATGACAGTGCTACTTCCAGTATTGAGAGCATTTTTCCTCGCAGCCTCTTGCTTGGCAGGAAGTGGGTACATATGTGTTCTTTTCATCACTTCTGGTCAGTTTGCAGAGAGGTTTGTCTCAATATCATTCACATGTAGGAAATAAGTTGGAAAGAAGACTGTCAGACTTGGTCATTCTAATGAATGTAATTCAAGTCACCATAACACATAACAATAATAACCTTCTGTAAACTAATTGCTAGAAAAGGCTCTAAGTTAAAAAAAATTCCTT
This sequence comes from Lissotriton vulgaris, assembly GCF_964263255.1. Taxonomy (NCBI): domain Eukaryota; kingdom Metazoa; phylum Chordata; class Amphibia; order Caudata; family Salamandridae; genus Lissotriton; species Lissotriton vulgaris. The sequence continues at coordinate 2,075,904,365 of NC_141689.1, read as the reverse complement.
CATGAAAAGTTGGAAATAAAGAAATATTAAAACCATTCAATGATAAAGACTGCCTTGATATTGGTAGATGGTACAATGAGTTTGATATCATGATGCAATCCGACCACAGCACCCAGGGACCTAAGACCTTTTTCAACTATGTATCATTGTTAGATGCCTTGACTCTGATTACAAGTGTTGGTGCAATTTATTACACTTGATAAATTACTATATCACGGGGTTCGTTGTTTATCAGTGGCAATAAATCCCACCTAGCATGTGTTTCTGGGGAATAACAAGCAACGTTTGTTGTTTAATGCATCAATGTATGTTTTCCCCTTTTTGAACTGCTAAAATTTAACGTATGTTCAGGATTTTAACGCTTCTGATAAATATAGGAAGTGTTAAATAACACTCCACTCGTAATTCCGACCCATGCATAAACAGGGGTTTATGCACGGATCAGAAAAGAACGATTGACTCATAATCAGACCCATGGAATAACAAAATGGAGTAGGTAGCCTATAGAGATGCAAAGATGCTGCAATGTTACTAAAATGCCAATGTTGCTTACATTTTTATTTTTTTTAATTCTCTCACTCTCAATTTCTAAGGCTTTTTTTCATAAAGTTGAAAAGGTATGGTCCCAATTCATCTGGCAATTCAGGAAGCCAAAAGGGCCATATTTTTAAGAGTACCCCGATTTCAGCTAGTTCGCTTGGGAGGCCAATCACTTGCTGTCACCGCGGCCAGGACTTGGAATACCCTCCCCCTTTCCCTGAGATTAACTGAAAATTTTGTGACATTCAAGAAGGCACTTAAAACTTATCTCTTCAGAATGGCTTATTAAATCCCTCATAGTAAAAGAAAATTCTGATCTCTTCTTTCTCTCCGGCCACATGCATGTTTCTTTTTTACGCGCCAGGACACTCTGGTAGTATATGAGCGCGATATAAAACAGCTAAAATAAATAAAAAAAATAAATAAATACAACAACCCCTATGCAAGGTAGGTTGAGGTCTTTCTTTTTTGACATTTTAATTATTAATCATGTTTTTCAACAAGCTTTTCGACGGTTTCTGGTCTATCATCCCCTGAATGGCCAAATCGACATTCATGTGGAGCTATAACCTCAGATCATCGATTCTTTGAACCAGCATGATCAAGAAAATTAGATTTAAAACATTGTTGGCATACTCACTGAAATGGATGGGCATGGTTGCCAAGTTACAGATTCCCAAATATAATAATTACTTTTCTTTGTGGAGTAATCCATGTTTTCCGCATTTTACTCCTGATGAATTGGTACAAATTGGGTCCTTTACAAAGTTACAAACCTAAGATCATTTCTTTGAAGGGACTGTGTTTCACTCATTTGCTCCATGTTTTTTAATTATTTCTGTTGCCATACTGTTTTTTCTAACATTTTACAGCTGTAAGAATACCTTATTGTTAACTCTCCCATCTACTTTAAACCATTTAAATACATAGAATATCTAAGCTTCACAAAACATAAAGGTATAATTGGTTGGGTCTATCTTTTGCTCTAGTAGAGGGAGCCTAATACTATGCAATGTCTTGCGAATCAGTGGTAATCAAGACTTACAGCCTGATTCATCAAGCCGAAATCGGCTCGCAAAGGGCCAGATTCTGAGAATCTGCCCCTTTGCGAGCGCTATTTTTGCATTTGGGATTCATCATCCCAAATGCAAAAATCGGTAATAGCGATTTCGCTATTTTGCGAGGAATTACATTTAAGGAATCTCTATTTGAGATTCCTTAAATGCAATTCATCATCCATTTAAAAATTGCGAATTCGCTATTTCGGCCCGCATTTACCGCGAGGTCAAACCTCGTGGTAAATAGCGAAAACTTAGATAAATGCTTTTAAAAGCATTTTTCTAAGTTGCATGTTGCACACACACATGTCCTTTGGACATGTGTGTGCGCAACACCTGTTTGTATTTACTTTTAAGGGGTGCTACAGGGTGTCCTTTGGACATCCCTGGCACCCTTTAAATCGCTTTCTTATTTGCGATTAGCTAATTGCTTTTCGCAAATAAGGAATACTCCCCATTCATTCCTATGGGCCTTTTGGCCCATAGGAATGAATGGGGAGTTATTCCTTATTTGCGATTAGCAATTTGCTAATCGCAAATAAGGAATATGTAGGAATCGCATTTGTTTTTGCGATTCCTACATGAATCCCGTTTTGCGAGTCTGGAATAGCGATTCCTTATGAATCGCTATTTCAAACTCGCAAAACGGCACTATGATGAATCAGGCTGATAGGGCCATATGTATCAAGCCTTTTGCGATGCGTTAAGGCGAATCACAAACCGCCTTTTTACCGATTTTGGAATGTATGAAAAATTAGCAAAATAAGGAATCGCAAAAAATCACGATTCCTTATTTTGCTTAAGCATTTAAGGAATCGCAATTTTGCGATTCCTTAAATGCTATGTATGAAGCTTTTTAGAATTGCGATTTCAGGTTTAGAAATCGCAAATTACCACCAACTTGTAGTTGGTGGTAATTTGCGATTTCTTGTAAATATGCACAATTGTGCATTTGTGAGGGTGGCATATGATGCACATACATGCCCATTGGGCATGTATGTGCGCCATATGCACACACATGTAATTTACAGGGGTGCAGCAGGGTGTCCTTGAGACACCCCGCACCCTTGAAATAATTCTCAAATTGCGATTAGCAAATTGCAAATTCGCAAATTGAGAATTATTTCACAGTCATTGCTATGGGCCTCCTGGCCCATAGAAATGAATGGGAAATTTTTCCTTATTTGCGAATTCGCAAATGCGAATTCGCAAATAAGGAATAATTGGAAATCTTTAAAAAATACCGATTTCGTACAGACATACCATTTAGCGATTTCTAAATAGCGATTCCTTAAAATTCTCTATTTAGAAATCGCAAATGGTGATGATGATACATATGGCCCTTAGAGATCCGGTCAATAGTACAGAGACATATCAAACTATTGATTAGAGTAAAGAGCTCTTAAATATATCTTGTCTCAGAATCCACCATTATAGATTTATATAGGTGATATATTCTTAACTGAAATTGCTGTTTTTGTGGGGGTGCAGTTCGGATTCCAATTGTTTACAATGCCAGGTAAATGAAGCTGACACTATACATATCTTCATGAAATATAAATCAATTCAACTATACTAACAACACATTTTCGACAAGTTGAGCAGACATTTAGATTTTATAATTTCTTCCACTCCAAAATTGATAATATTAGATTTTCCTATCAGTCCTGCGGAGGTACGAGGGACTTTGATTTGCAGCAACAGGTCTGGTTAGATTACAATTGCAAAGATGTAGCTTCAGAAAATTCCACCCACAAAGACAGAATGGTTGTATCAATTAATTTATTTATGTGATATGTAGCTTGCTCCCTAGGGTGCTCCATCTTCTTCAGGCCATTTTGGAACAATGAATAACTTTTATAGCTACATTGTGAAGATACATACCCTTATATCAAAAGATGTTATTTCTTATGTTGATAATATTGATTTGAATGATTTCAACTTAATTAGATGTCCTAGTAGTGCCATGGTAATTAAGTATAAGTTCCTATCTATTTTGATATTTTTGTACTATGACAACATTTTTCTTCATAAAAAAAGAGAGCAAAGGGGGAGGCTGGCGCAAATCAATTACATAAATTAAATATAAAAATTAATATATAGCATAAGTCTTTACATGCCCAAATGCAGCAAAAAATGACAGAAAAAAACCTATGGTTTTAAATTATTGAAAAAGAAAGGGAGCTGTCCATCTGCTCACACTCATGCATGCGCAGTTAATGCTAACTGTGACCTATGGAAAGGATGGTATGCAGGAGTGTAAAATAGCCAATCTCAATAAGATCCAACCGAAAGTATACAAAACTGTGCAGAACATCCCAAAATCAGCCTTGTCAGCCCAGGTACATCTAGAGTTTGGCTTGAACATAAAACAGTTTTTCTTGTATTTCAATGCAATGCAAGAGAGCTTATATCAAAATGTGCTGGAGAGTGCACACCTCTGTGAGTGGCTCCTTCAACAAGTTATGGTGGCTGGAAATCGAGGAGCAAAAACACAGTAACTTAAAAGGCTCCTGAGGACCCAATCTAAGCCAAGCCATTAAGGATTTAGATATCCAAGAAGCCTGGGGTCTGAGCATGGTACAATCTGCATATTATCGAGCAGTAAATGCTTCAACTCAGATCTTGTCTTTCTTAACAGATAAAAATGCTCTTGCACGAAGACAACACTCTTGGGCAGTGATCAACTCATATAATAACCTGCAACTCCAGGAGTATCTCTCAGTGCACTTTTTGCAGGTCCTAAGGCACCAGTTCATGCTATTCCGTTTTGGCATCATTAAGACCAAAGACCCCATTCCCGTAGTGAGCACAGGACCCACGTGAAGGGTATGCCCAGACGTGGGTCCCATGCTCACTAAGCCACTGGAGTCAAGCTATCCTGGCTGATGATGGCTGATAGCCAGAAACCAGTCCTAGGATGCTTGATTCCGGTCCAGGTGAGACATGGCTTGGCAGTTCGGGCTGGACTGTTCCCTTGAGGCACATGGTCAAGACTGATTTGCATATGGCCATGTCTGAACTGGGGTGGCGTGGTGGTGGGCAGTGATTGGTTTAGAGTGTGGGGAGGCGGTGCTGATCGCTAGCACGGCTTCTACAAAGCCCCAGTAAATCAGGCGTTCTTCCTAAAGACACGCGCATTCATTCATTGCTCATAGCGCGACCTGGATGCTAACTGCGCCTCTGTGTGGATTGATTTAAAAATTGCACTAAGCGCGACCAAGCTACTTTTTAATAACTGTGCGTGAATTTATGCACTTTGACTTTTAAAACTTTATTGTTCTTTTAAAAACTTATTGCACTCTACTGACCTCTCTGTGGCGATCCTTGCCGCCCCTACTACCCCGGTCCACCGCAAGCGCTAGGCTTGTTTGTTGTGGAGGGTGCAGGGCGCTACCTTTCTTCCGGGTTCTTTTCCCGGTGCCGGGCAGTGTTTGGTTTAGAGTGTGGGGAGGCGGTGCTGATCGCTAGCACGGCCTCTACAAAGCCCCAGTGAATCAGGCGTTCTTCCTAAAGACACGCGCATTCATTCATTGCTCATAGTGCGACCTGGATGCTGACTGCGCCTCTGTGTGGATTGATTTAAAAATTGCACTAAGTGCGACCAAGCTACTTTTGAATAATTGTACGTGAATTTATGCACTTTAACTTTTAAAACTTTATTGGTCTTTTAAAAACTTATTGCACTCTACTGACCTCTCTGTGGCGATCCTTGCCGCCCCTGCTACCCCGGTCCACCGTAAGCGCTAGGCTTGTTTGTTGTGGAGGGTGCAGGGTGCTACCTTTCTTCCGGGTTCCTTTCCCGGTGCCGGGCAGTGATTGGTTTAGAGTGTGGGGAGGCAGTGCTGATCGCTAGCACAGCCTCTTCAAAGCCCCAGTGAATCAGGCATTCTTCCTAAAGACAGGCGCATTCATTCATGGCTCATAGCGCGACCTGGATGCTGACTGCGCTTCTGTGTGGATTGATTTCAAAATTGCACTAAGCGCGACCAAGCTACTTTTTAATAATTGTACGTGAATTTATGCACTTTGACTTTTAAACTTTATTGGTCTTTTAAAAACTTATTGCACTCCACTGACCTCTCTGTGGCAATCCTTGCCGCCCCTGCTACCCCGGTCCACCGCAAGCGCTAGGCTTGTTTGTTGTGGAGGGTGCAGGGTGCTACCTTTCTTCCGGGTTCCTTTCCCGGTGCCTGGCAGTGATTGGTTTAGAGTGTGGGGAGGCGGTGCTGATCGCTAGCATGGCCTCTAAAAAGCCCCAGTGAATCAGGCGTTCTTCCTAAAGACACACGCATTCATTCATTGCTCATAGTGCGACCTGGATGCTGACTACTCCTCTGTCTCGATTGATTTAAAAATTGCACTAAGTGCGACCAAGGTACTTTTTAATAATTGTACATGAATTTATGCACTTTGACTTTTAAAACTTTATTGGTCTTTTAAAAACTTATTGCACTCTACTGACCTCTCTGTGGCGATCCTTGCCGCCCCTGCTACCCCGGTCCACCGTAAGCGCTAGGCTTGTTTGTTGTGGAGGGTGCAGGGTGCTACCTTTCTTCCGGGTTCCTTTCCCGGTGCCGGGCAGTGATTGGTTTAGAGTGTGGGGAGGCAGTGCTGATCGCTAGCACAGCCTCTTCAAAGCCCCAGTGAATCAGGCATTCTTCCTAAAGACAGGCGCATTCATTCATGGCTCATAGCGCGACCTGGATGCTGACTGCGCTTCTGTGTGGATTGATTTCAAAATTGCACTAAGCGCGACCAAGCTACTTTTTAATAATTGTACGTGAATTTATGCACTTTGACTTTTAAACTTTATTGGTCTTTTAAAAAATTATTGCACTCCACTGACCTCTCTGTGGCAATCCTTGCCGCCCCTGCTACCCCGGTCCACCGCAAGCGCTAGGCTTGTTTGTTGTGGAGGGTGCAGGGTGCTACCTTTCTTCCGGGTTCCTTTCCCGGTGCCTGGCAGTGATTGGTTTAGAGTGTGGGGAGGCGGTGCTGATCGCTAGCATGGCCTCTAAAAAGCCCCAGTGAATCAGGCGTTCTTCCTAAAGACACACGCATTCATTCATTGCTCATAGTGCGACCTGGATGCTGACTACTCCTCTGTCTCGATTGATTTAAAAATTGCACTAAGTGCGACCAAGGTACTTTTTAATAATTGTACATGAATTTATGCACTTTGACTTTTAAAACTTTATTGGTCTTTTAAAAACTTATTGCACTCTACTGACCTCTCTGTGGCGATCCTTGCCGCCCCTGCTACCCCGGTCCACCGCAAGCGCTAGGCTTGTTTGTTGTGGAGGGTGTAGGGCGCTACCTTTCTTCCGGGTTCCTTTCCCGGTGCCGGGCAGTGATTGGTTTAGAGTGTGGGGAGGCGGTGCTGATCGATAGCACGGCCTCTACAAAGCCCCAGTGAATCAGGCGTTCTTCCTAAAGACACGCGCATTCATTCATTGCTCATAGCGCGACCTGGATGCTTACTGTGCATCTGTGTGGATTGATTTAAAAATTGCACTAAGCGTGACCAAGCTACTTTTTAATAATTGTACGTGAATTTATGCACTTTGACTTTTAAAATTTTATTGGTCTTTTAAAAACTTATTGCACTCTACTGACCTCTCTGTGGCAATCCTTGCCGCCCCTGCTACCCCGGTCCACCGCAAGCGCTAGGCTTGTTTGTTATGGAGGGTGCAGGGCGCTACCTTTCTTCCGGGTTCCTTTCCTGGTGCCGGGCAGTGATTGGTTTAGAGTGTGGGGAGGCGGAGCTGATCGCTAGCACGGCCTCTAAAAAACACTGATGATGCCTAACACGCGCAGCGGTGACGCGCAGCGCCCGTGCCGCCCCCACGCCGAAGACACGCCTAAGACTAGCCCGTCTGTGCCCGTCCGGGCCAGGACGGGGAATGGGGCGGAGGGCTTTGTTCCCCGAACTAGGCCTTTACAGGTAATGTCACCTGACCAGATTAAAGCACTCCGCCCTATTCTACATGACAATTGTACTTTACTCAAAATCCCACACACGGGAAAAGCTACCTGCCCTTATTGCAGTTTTACAATTTCATCCTTTCAACCCTATCCCCCTCGTAGATCAAGACATAGGAACCAACTCAAGCAGCCCCTTCCTACTGACGAAAATTGTTTGTTCTATAGCATTAATTGTCGCTCCTTGCCCATGCACAGGTTAGATATTTTTGACTTGTTATTGGATGACAAACCTAGCGCACTATTCCTCGCAGATACCTGGTGACATGCAGGCTCTGGCTCGGATGTAGCTACGGCTCTTCCTCCCCATTACGCGATTGTCAGGAAGGATAGAACCTGCAAAACGGGGGATGGAATTGCTATTATTTATAACAAAAAATTTAACTGCACGTTCAAGCCACTAGTAATCCCTGAGTATGAAGCCACATTTTTTAAAATCTGCTTGAATCCCAACTTCACATTGCCTGGCATTCTTATGTACCGGCCTCCCGAAAACGGCACTAAATTGGCTAATCATATCACCCCTTTTCTTTTGGCCTCTAAAAACTTCTCTATTATTGGAGACCTAAATCTTCATCTAGAGGACAAATCAAATACGACATGTGCCAACTTGCTAGAAGATCTTACAGCACTAAATATCCATCTCCTCAACTCAGGACCTACCCATAAGGCAGGACACTTGCTTGACCCATTATTTTCTAACCTCCCACAACTCACCTGGAAGGACACCATCCCTGTGTGCTGGTCAGATCATTATTTAATTAAATTCAATTTTAAACCACCTATTAGTTCTTCTGACCAACCTATGTTACCGGCTTCACTAAGGAAAAACTGGAAATCCTTAGATATCTCTAAACTTAACATAGAACTCAGTATGAATCCGCCTAATAAGAACCAAAGCATGGAAAGTATTGCAACTGCCACCCAACAATGGCTCACCACTGCGGCTGAGTCCTGTCTACCCACTCCTAACACAAAGGGTAATAGACATCGTCCCCCCGCCCCATGGTTCAATGACTCACTTAAAGAGGAAAAAAACAAATGTAAGGCACTTGAAAGAGTGTTGCGAAAAGATTTCGACCCTGACAAAAAAATAAGGTACCAAACAGCTAGAAATCTTTACCATACCGCATGTAAGAAAGCACGTGCCGTGTATGTAGCCAATACCATCACGGGAGCTGTAAATAAAGCTAAAACACTGTTTAATACGGTTAAAGATCTAGCTGGGGCTCAAACTACAGCCCCATCGTGCCCGCTAAATGAGAGGCAATGTTCTTCTCCGATAAAATCGACAAATTAATCATTGAAATAGACAGCAACAGTGTTGATACTGCTTCTAAGGAAGAGTGGGAGTATACCCCGACTGTAAATCAGACCCTACAACAATGGCCGCCCATTACAATCGATATTCTTATTTCCATCATGAAGACGATTAAATCTGGCTCTCCGCAGGATCCCATTCCTATCAATATAATAAAATTATTGGACACGAACTCTCTTGAAATCATTGCAGACACTTTAAATTCGTCTCTAGAGCTCGCCACAGTACCTACCCTATGTAAGCATGCCATAGTGACCCCACTATTAAAGAAACCCACAGCAGACCCGGAAAAATTAGCCAATTATAGGCCCATCTCACTCTTCCCAGCTTTTTCCAAATGTCTGGAAAGACATGTGCATTCAGCCCTAACTCTTTTCTCAGAAGAAAACGCCCTTCTCCACCCAACCCAGTCAGGACTCCGAGCTGGTTTCTCTACGGAAACTGCTTGATTGGGAGTCTCTGAAACCATTAGGAAACTCCTCGATGACGGCCACACGGTGGCGCTTATTTTACTCGACTTAAGCGCAACCTTTGACCCTGTGTCGCATAAAAGGCTACTCACCACGCTTGAAAAAAACGGAATCTGTGGAGCTGCCTTGCAATGGATTAGATCCTTCTTGAGCCAAGGGACATATCAAATAGCATCTGCTGCTGCATGCTCCGGACATTTCAGCTCCCCTCATGGAGTACGACAGGGCTCCATCTTCAGCCCGCTCTTTTTCAACCTCTATCTTAGACCCCTAGCAGACCTAGTGGAAAAATCTGGACTTACCCTCATGACGTATGCAGACGATTCACAAATTGTATTTTCATTGTCTGAATCCCAATCGTCATCTTCGTCCCTTCTCAAAGAAGGTCTCCTGAACATCTTCAACTGGATGATAACTAACCAGTTGAAATTAAATGGAGACAAGACGGAGATTCTCCTTCTGAGCAAGCAGCCAGATCTTTGGAGTACATCACACTGGCCTGCCCAGATGGGTAATCTTCCTACACCAGTGCCTCATGCAAGAAATTTGGGAGTAATTCTGGACAATTCACTGTCCATGAAGCAACAGGCTAGCAAAGTAGTGGGCCTCTGCTTTACCATCATAAAATGGCTCAAGAAGATCCTTTGGATGCTGCCAATCTCCATGCAAAAAACAGTAGTCAATGCCTTAATTACATCTCGGCTTGACTACGGGAACATCCTGTACCTGGGTGCAAACAAGGCAGTTATAAAGAGACTGCAGCTTGTACAAAATGCGGCTGCCCGACTCCTTTGTTAAATACCTAAAAACGCCAGTGTGTCCCCCTACTTGCGTGAACTGCACTGGTTGAGGGTGGAAAATCGTATCAGATTTAAGGCCCTAAACTATATGTTTAAAATCAAAGCAGGTACCACTCCCAAATACCTTCAGGCATTAGCCCATCCCTACATCCCAAAAAGAAACCTATGGTCTCAATCAGCTGAAAAATTTTGTGTACCTAGATTCAAGCTCTCCAGGATGGGAGGAAGATCTTTTGCCCACCAGGATCCTTCTATCTGGAACACACTACCACTCCATATACGAAAGGAGGGAAGTCATTCCAGGTTCCGTAAAGAGATAAAGACCTGGTTGTTCGATCAGTAATCTTGAACGACCTCTGCTGAACTTATTCCATCCATTGTGCTGTGCTCTTAGGAGCCGGGAAACCCTTTTTGGGTAGCTGTTTGCGCCCTATAAGTTAAAAAAATAAATAACTAAATAAATAAAATAACGATGGATTAAACCCAGATCTGTGACTTGGGGGTGAATGTTTTGCCAATGTGCAACATTCCGTCCATCACCTTGTGTGTTTTGCTATTCACCCTATGGGGGAAAGGTATGCCCAGACGTGGGTCCCGTGCTAACTAGGCCACTGGAGTCAAGCTATCCTGGCTGATGATGGCTGATAGCCAGAAACCGGTTCTAGGATGCTTGATTCCCGTACAGGGAAGACATGGCTTTGCAGTTCGGGCTGGACTGTTCCCATGAAGCACAGGGTCAAGGCTGATTTGCATATGGCCATGTTTTAACTGGGGTGGCGTGGTGAGCAAAATAATGATGGATTAAACCCAGATCTGTGACTGGGGGTGAATGTTTTGCCAAAGTGCAACATTCCGTCCATCACCTTGTGTGTTTTGCTGTTCACCCTATGTGGGAAGGGTGTGCTCAGACCGGGGTCCCGTGCTCACTATGCCACTGGAGTCAAGCTATCCTGGCTGATGACGGCTGATAGCCAGAAACCAGTCCTAGAATGCTTGATTCCGGTCCAGGGAAGACATGGCTTGGCAGTTCGGGCTGGCCTATTCCCATGAGGCACAGGGTCAAGACTTATTTGCATATGGCAATGTCTGAACTGGGGTGGCGTGGTGAGCAAAATAACGATGGATTAAACCCAGATCTGTGACTGGGGGTGAATGTTTTGCAATTGTGCAACATTCCGTCCATCACCTTGTGTGTTTTGCTGCTCACCCTATGTGGGAAGGGTATGCCCAGACGTGGGTCCTGTGCTCCTACGCCACTGGAGTCAAGCTATCCTGGCTGATGATGGCTGATAGGCAGAAACCGGTCCTAGGATGTTTGATTTCGGTCCAGGGAAGACATGGCTTGGCAGTTCGGGCTGGACTGTTCCCATGAGGCACAGGGTCAAGACTGATTTGCATATGGCCATGTCTGAACTGGGGTGGCGTGGTGAGCAAAATAACGATGGATTAAACTCAGATCTGTGACTGGGGTGAATGTTTTGCCAATGTGCAACATTCCGCGCATCACCTTGTGTGTTTTGTTGTTCACCCTATGTGGAAGGGTATGCCCAGACGGGGGTCCCATCCTCACTATGCCACTGGAGTCAAGCTATCCTGGCTGATGACGGCTGATAGCCAGAAACCAGTCCTAGGATGCTTGATTCCGGTACAGGGAAGACATGGCTTGGCAGTTCGGGCTGGACTGCTCCCATGAGGCACAGAGTCAAGACTGATTTGCATATGGCCATGTCTAAACCGGGGGGGCATGGTGAGCAAAATAACAATGGATTAAACCCAGATCTGTGACTGGGGATGAACGTTTTGCCAATGTACAGCATTCCGTCTTTTGGACCCGGCCTTTTTGGCAGGTTCACCCCAAGACTTTTTGCTTTTTCCTAGCCTGTTTCTGGAACCTGGTGGTGGTGATTTTAGGCCTCTGCGCACTTTTTCACTGTGGTACAGTGTAAAGTGCTTGAACTCTCTGTGTATGTGTGGTGAAGTGCCATTTTTAGAAGTTGGCATATTTGTGTAATTTGTGTCTGGCGTGTGATTGGCTGGTGAGCCTGGTCCAAGGTGATGTGTCCCCTTACAATTTGTTCTTGTTTTTTTTGGACTTGAATCTTGCCAGAGGCGTGCTGCTGCTTGGGCCCAGGGGAATCCCTGGGCACTGCCCAGCCCCTGGACACTTGATGGACTGCTGATGTCCTGGACTCTGGAGACCTTTTACTGGGTCCCCTTTGCTTCACTTTGCTTAAGGACCTTGCTGGACTTGTGGACCTTTACTTGTCCCCAGCACTGGGAGTGCTTTGCTTTCACCCCTAGGGCCTGGTGGCGCTTTATCTCTGCCTTTAGCGCTGGGAGCTCTTTATTTTGTTGTTCTAGCGCCTGGAAGCGCTTGTATGCTGTCTCTAGCACTTAGGAGCGATTTATCTTTGCCCATAGCGCCTTATGTGGTTCTAGCGCTGAGGAGAGCTTTGGCCGGTGTCCACCCGGCATTTGCCCAGGATTGAGGAGCCTATTGAGTGCCCACCTCGATTTGAGTAATTATCTAAAGCCGGTGCCCAGCAGGCATTGCCTCGTGTTCTCACCTCCGTGGCCCGGGGACCGAAATTGACCAGAAGCCGCGGAGAAAGAAACAGAGGGGCTGCGCCGTGATTGGCTGACCGGCCCGGGATTCCTGGATTACGTTTCCCCGGGCCACACCGTGATTGGCTGCCAGCCCGAGGAGATAGAGAAGACGAGTGAGGCGGCCATTGCGGGGCTCCCGGGGAGGCGGGGAGAGCCCTGCTGGTGCAGAGGACGATATTGCCGGTCTCCCCTGATTGAGAGGGAGACTGGAGAAGAAGAGAAACCGCACTGCAAGAGAAGCCCCACCTGAGGAACAGCGCCAGAAAGTCCCCGCCGTCCCGGTGAGTGCGAGGCAGCTGCATTATGTTCAGAGCGGCCCCGGTTGACAGCGGGGCGCTCCGCAGGAGAGATGGGGCACATCTAAATTTTTGAGCCCAGAGAGGCTCGAGGCCAGTCCCCATTGTTGGTTTGAGCCCTGCAAGGCTCCAACGTAGGGGCAGAATTGTTTAGGGAGCCTGTGTGGCTCAGAGGGGGCTACATATGTTTAGAGAGGCCCCACTGGGGGTCCAGAACCCCGCCCGCAGCCCCTGAGGAATAGGGCCAGAGAGTCCCCGCCATCCCGGTGAGTGCGAGGCAGCTGCATTATGTTCAGAGCGGCCCCGGTTGACAGCGGGCCGCTCCACAGGAGAGATGGGGCACATCTGAATGTTCGAGCCCAGAGAGGCTCAAGGCCAGTCCCCATTGTTGTTTTGAGTCGTGCAAGGCTCAAACGTAGGGGCAGAATTGTTTAGGGAGCCTGTGTGGTTCAGAGGGGGCTACATATGTTTAGAGAGGCCCCAGTAGGGGTCCAGAAGGCCCATGATTGTTTTAGGAGCCTGAGTGCTTCGACGGGAATTCCTTTGGATCACGAGTCCCCAGAAGGGGGATTCCAACGTTTGGGGAATATGTTATGTCAGAGCCTGTGTGGCTCCCACGTGGACACGAGTGTTTACGGGGCTCCCGGGGAGCCGGGGAGAGCCCTGCTGGTGCAGAGGACGATGTTGCCGGTCTCCCGTGATTGAGAGCTCCAGCAGTGGGCGCAGTTTGCGCCTAAGGGCCAGAGAGGGCCCCATCACAGTTTGTCTCCAGCTGCCCAGCAATTAGTGGGCAGCTGCACCGTTTAGGCGCAAGATGGACAGTGAGTCCCTGAGAGGGTTAGAGATGGCACAAAGGCCCCGCCAGTCACAGCTGCGCAGCACTTAGTTCCAGCTGCACCGTTTAGGTCTTGTGATTGTTCCCAGGTGCCCAGCAAGTAGTGGGCACCTGCAACGTTTAGGTTTTGCGCCAGTGGCGCACCCCTGACTGGCGCTGCGTGGCAGCGCGCCCTGACATTCTGGACACAGGGCTCTTTAGTCCCTTTATTAGATGGGGGCTGGTATGTGATTTCTGCGCTATGTGATTTCTATGTTTTTAATAGTAATTGCTAAGGTGTTTTTGCACTATTGAGTTATGTTCTGGCACCTCTGAATGTTTTAATGCATCATGTGTCTTCCTTGATCTTACACCTCTGAATGTGTTGGTTTATGCATCATGTGTTTTTCCTTCCTTACACCTCTGAATGTTTTAGGCATCATGTGTTTTCTCCGGTACCTCTGAATGCGTTTTGATGCATCATGTGCCATGTTATTACACCGCTGAATGTATGTTTTGTGCATCATGTGTTTCTCCTTCCCTACACCTCTGAATGTTGGTTTTTCATCATGTGTAATGTGTTCTTACCTATAGCCCTAAATGTATTTTATTTTTAGGTGGTTGTTCTTTTTAGTACAGGTGGTCCTAGTGAGGGCCTGGTTCCCTGCGTGACATTCTCCTAAGGTGTTTAGGGTTGCGTAGGTGGTACTTACCTGTTCCCAGTAGTTACTGGATGTGATCTATAATTGTTATTTTGTGCTATACTTATTCTAATTTCTACTAAGTGCTGATTCTGACAGTGGCCCATTTGGCCCTGTCCTGTACATAAAGCCTTTTGAATATTGCCCATGCCAGTTGGCACCATGTATATTGTGTGATACTATCTGATGTGTTTTTACAATACAAAAGTTATTTTATAAAAACCTTGTGTGGAGTTCCTTTTGTGGTGTGCCTAGAATGTTGTTGCTGTTGTGTGCTGGCTTACACATTGCCTCCGAGTTTAGCCTTACTGCTCGTGCCAAGCTACCAAGGTGAGCAGGGTTTATCTTGGCGTGTGACTCCCTTGCCCTGACTAGGATGGTGGTTTCTGCCTAGCTTTGGCGTCAACCTTAGCCAACCAGAAATAGCCAGTTCTAACACCGTCTATCACCGTCTATCACCTTGCCTGTCACACTGTTGTACAACGATGCAATGGCAATCCCACTCAAGAAGAAATCAGCTGAAGATCCCTTATTGTTGCAAAACAACCCATTTGTTCTTAGTCTTTTCTAGCAAACTTGTTAGAAACTCATCTAGCACAGTGCCTTTGCTCTCATTTAGTCAAAATTTTAGGGTCCCATTAAGACAGTTTTCGTCCCCCACTCTCCACTGAGTCAGTAATCTTAGCACTGGCAGATGATATGCACCGCAAGTGTGATGAAGTATCTACACCAACGTTATTCCTACATCAGCAACTTTTGACCTGGTCGGCCATAAATTATTGACTGACCGTTTCAATGTTGCAGGGCTATGTAGCTTTCTACTAGACTGGATTAAATCATTTTTGGAAGTTGGATACCAGTCAGTATGACTTGCCCCTTTTAGGGTATCAGTAGTTCACCTTGATTGGATGTTCGGACCAAAAATATTAAGTTGTAATTATTGTGTAAATATTGTGATGTCCAAATATCATGTGCCAAAATATTGTTGACAAGAATATACATTTCCTAAGGTAAGTAATATCAATATTAAAAATATCTATTTTGTTGTCAATATCATTTACAAAAATACCTATGTTGTTAATATTGATGTTAAAAATATCTGGGTTTTTAATATCCTTTACAGAAATGTGATTAATAATATCATTTTAAAATTATTTTTATGTTTGTTAGTGTAGATTTAAAATGTATATGTTATAAATTGTTTGTATATATATATATATATATTGCTCAAGTTTTTAATATAGGTTGTCCATTTGTAGTTGTGGGATTCATAGAGGTACAGGATGGGAAGTACATTTTTAATTGATATTAATTATTTAATTGATAATTACCAATGTAAATTGTGTAATAATGTTTGGAAAGTTATGTTTTAGATGCAAGTTGTGTAGTTTTTTAGTAGTATAGGGTGGGAAGGAATTTAATTCAACATAATTAATAATTGTTTTTCAATTATTAGTAATTATATAGTTGATAATTATGTGAATTGTGTAATTAAGATCTTTTTTAAATTATATATGGGGTGCAGGTTTTTAGGTCTGTAGGGGTTAAGGGTGGGATATTAATCAAATATAATTAATGTATTACTAGTTAATTATTATTTATTTCTTAATTGATAATTAATTATGTAGTTACAATATTTTTAAGTGTACATTAGGTATGGGTTGTTGGGTTTGTAGGGATAAAGCGTGGGAAGTTAATTAAATGTAATGAATGAATTATTCGTTAATTATTAAAAATAGTTTTATTGATAAATTATTTTGTAAAATGTGTAATTATTAATTTTAAAGATATGTTTTAGGTGTTTGTTGTTTAGTATGTAGAGGTATAGGGTGGGAAGGTATTTAAGTTATAATAAATGTAAAAATAGTTATTCATTCATAATTTTTTTTATTTATTATGTTATGTGTTAATTGTGTTATGTTTTTTAATTGTAAATATAATTATATTTGTTGGTTGTTATGATTGCGAGGAGATAGGGGCTGATGTCGGGCAGTTGGACCACTGCCCTCTCTCCCTACTCTTGCACAGAGTGGAGTAGGAATAGTACATTTGACCTCTCCGCAATCCATAACTTTCCCTATAGTAGCACTGAATGAAGTGGGAATAGTAATTTGTACTTCTCCTGAGTCCAATACTTTCCCTAGTGTTGCACCTACTGAAGTGGGAATAGTAGATTTTACCCTTCATGAGTCCAAAGTTTTCCCTACAACTGTGGAGACTGGAGTTTGAATAGTACAGGTATTATTTTTTTTTTATATTTACAATTCCTACAATGGTATCATTTAGTTTACATTGGTTAAATGTATATTATTGTGATGTTTCTGTGTATTTAAAATTATATTATTTGAATTAGTAATGATTGTAACATGTAAGAAATTTTTATTCAAACTCATTAAAATGTGTGTTCTCCCTAAGTGTGCCTACCTTTTTAATAATATACCCTTGGAATTTGATAAAGGGGATCTTCTTAAAATACAAGCTAAGATCTCCTCATTTATCTGAGCAGCTAAAGGGATTAGATTGTCCTGGAAGAAACTAAGGCTTAAACTGTCACAGGGAGGAATGTGCCTGCTGGAACTTCAGTTGTACTGCTGAGAAAACCAATAAAAAACTGCAGGATGCCCCCTTGAAGCAAGATAGCTCCCTGATCGGCTGCATGTTTAAAGCTAAGATCCTAGACGTAGATAAGCTAGGCTTTATGTATACATTTGGTGCTCCTATATTCTTTAAAAAGGTAAGATTGAAGACTTTATATCTTGCGGCTAAGGTATAGTTGGAGTGCGGGATTTGTTTGGGACTGTCCTACTATACCGAATGGGCTCCAGTGTGGGACTCCCCAGAAACATTAGAATTCCTTTTGGACTCTTTAGCTCAGCCACTAAAGGAAGCTGGAGTCACACACTGGAAGGTCATGATGGATGGTAACAAATGGTATCCTTGGGATGTCTGGAGGAACCTCACAAGTGGGACTCTCTCCAGATTTAAGTATTACTAATTCTCTTCATTGGTCTTTCCCGGAGGATAACACCATGGAAGATGAGTTACAAGACCCAACTGTTGAAAAAAGGAAGTAGGACAGTGGTATCAGCACCTTCTTGCTGCAGTGGATAGAAAGATGGAGCATCCATACTTGGTCTGGGAGAGGTGTTTGCAGAGTGAAGATCTAAAAAATGTTTGGCAAGTATCCTTAGATATTTTATACCCATTGATTAAATCTGCTGCACTCAGGAAGAATCCCTTTCTCACACTCCACGGGATATACCTCTAAAGCTTTAAAAAATAAAGGGCAATAGAGAAGCAAAGTGTATGAGAAGTGTGATTCAAGAATTCTGGGGTAGCGTGGGTAAGACCTTGCCTGGCGTCCTTGATTCGGAGGTTGAGGTAAGCCCTTCTCTTATCCTTTTTGGTATTGTTTTGAAGCCAGAAGGGGTGTTGGGATTTTGGGGGTTACAAATTAAATTGGTATTTTACTTGGTCCTTTTGTTAAGAAGAGAGATCTGTAAGTTATGGCGCCAAGCTGTACCCCCAACATGGAGAGACTGGTGGAATGCAGCAAGATATTTTAGGGACTTGGAGCAAAAGGTTAATCTAAATAGAGATAGAACAGATTTTGGGTTATTTTGGAATTTGGTATATCGTTTAGAAGCTGTTTAAATTATTTTATACTATTCACTGATTGGTCAGCTCATGATTTGTGGTGCGGCTGAGTCTCACAAGAATAACATCAGCTAAGTTTAGATCCCTCAGCTAAGAGCAAGGGGGTGGCATTTATTGAGAGGTTGCTTCTTCTATGGAGGTCATATGAGGATAAAAAAATATACAAAATACGTTTTTCATAAAATGTAATTTTATATATTGTTAGCAGGTTATGTGTAATTAAATAGGTATGTTTTTAATATATTATTAATAAAAAACATATATATTATATTGTTGAAGTTTTCAAAAAAATTGTAAATTATAACATAAATTTAAATTAATATTTTAATAATAGTGTTAAATTATGTATGTCTAAAGAATCATACATATGTGTGTGTTTTTAAATGAGTATAACATTTATAATATTTCAAATTACATAAATACATTTAAATTTCATTATATTATTGTTACATGTAATCTAATATTTTAATAATAGTGTTAAATTATGTATGTCTAAAGAATCATACATATGTGTGTGTTTTTAAATGAGTATAACATTTATAATATTTCAAATTACTGAAATACATTTAAATTTCATTATATTATTGTTACATGTTAATATATTTAATATTTACTCTTTTTAAATATACAATGTTACAAAATGATATTTTGTCATCAATATTAGTGTAGAATGATATTTTGTTAAATATTTTTTGCAAATTACATTATAAGAATACTCAATATTTTTATACCACTATATTTAGAGTTTCTATATTTTGTCAGTGGACCCCTTAATCAAAGGACCATCAGGCTCCTGTTTATCACCACATCTTTTTAAAATCTATTTCTGCCCCTTCATCTCATCACTTAGAATATGAATTGCACAATCTATAACTATGCTGATGACATGAAATTACTTTTTAGGCTGTTCTGCACCTAAACCTTTAAGGATAACTTCCTCAATACAATGTATTTAATTCGCGATCAGATGAGGAGCAATCATCTTAAACATAATGTGGAAAAAACTGATATTTTCTTCACGAGAAGTAAAATGAACTTTTGTAGTGCTTCCTTCTGGCCCAGTGACATGGGGTATCCCCCTAAGTTATCAGTAAGCAGCTTGAAAGTTATCATTGACAATGAGTTATCTTTAAAATCTCAATTAGGAGCAGTAAGTTCATCTTGTTTCGTATTTCTTTGCAGGATTAAAAAAATAGCTAAATTCCTCACCTTCTAAGCTCTCATCCAAGAAGTCATGGCTTTAGTTTTATTTCGCCTTAACTATGCTAACTCTCTTTACATTGGACTCTCAAATATTTTACTCTTCCGACTAGAAATTGTTCAGAATCAAGCAGCTCGTCTGATTTACAATCAACATGGGCACTATCATATCATTCCTTGTTAGATCTGACAGACTTAGGCTGGTCTTCCCCCCAACTTTCTGCCTTCCTTCTCTACTTTTTCTGACCTTGTTTTTGCTAGTATTAGGACTCTGCACAGTTTACCACTGTTAACCAGTGCTAAAGTGTCTGTACTCTCTCCCCTAAACATGGTAATCTTACCTTATCCACAATTGTCATATTTAATTTACTTATAGGTCTGCAGTACTGATTGTGCCATCCACTTAAGTTGCCCTCTAACCATGACTTAGGCCTGCCATTGCAAAGCCTATTGCTACAGTTTACATTGCCATCTAGACATAGCAAACTAAACATTTTGGGTGATTCAAACCTTCCCATTTTATACATATTTTACCCTTAAGGTAGGCCCTGGGTAACTTAGAGGTGAGGGTACATTGTGTCTAAAAGAAAGGCGATGTAGTTTTAAGTTTGACATGTCCTGTTAGTGTAATACTCTTACATTCGTTTTTCACTACTGCAAGGCCTATATTTCCCATAGGATAAGATTTGGGATTACCTTATTACATTTTATAAGTGAAATTTCCATATTACTGATTCAAGATTAGTGTCTCTGTAATCACAATTTAAAATTCAAACTCATGGTGAAGTGGGTACTGAAATTGCAATTTCGAAAATGGCACTTATAAAATGTTGTTATTATCTTACTTTAGCCATTTGGTGCCTGCTGTATATCACTGATCACAAGTCTGAGGTGGGTGACAGCTGCTGGGCCTTGTGTATTTCCCTTAGAGAGCCATACACAATGGGAGCTTAGGTTATCCTTGATGGGCCACTCTGACAGGTTAGAAGGGAGGAGCTGGACACTGCCTCACTTACACTTAGTTAGTCTGTCCCCTACCCTCACAGAAAGGGCTGTGTAACCCCCTGAAGTGAGTCTGGAGCCAGGACGGGAATTGAGAACCTCTGTGCACTTCACGGGCATGTCTTTGAAGTCTCCAAACTTCAAAGGCACCACTTGGTATATGTACTGGACCTCAGACACCATCGCATCAGTACACCTCTGGTCCTATGAATACTCTACCAGGAAGAAGGACTGTTGCACTGCTGGAGGAATGCTATTCTGCTGGACTGCTGCTTTACTTGACTTCTGCTATGATGTGCTGAACTGAAGACCTGCTACCCTCCTGCTTGGATGAGAATTATTGGACCTGCTTCTCTTGACCAAGAACCCAAATGGACTCCAAGGGCTAGTTGGCTGGCTTCCTCAAGCCTCAGAGGCATAACAGGCTTCTAACAACCTTGCATCTGCACCTGGATTCTGCCACCTGTGAGTCTACCATGCCAAGTAGTGCCACCTCAGTCCTGGACCCTCGGAAGTGGACCTAAGGTGCTTGCCTCCAGAACCAATGCATACTTTCTGCTGAGTGATGCATCCCCAAGCAGAACTGACACATCTCCTTGGCTTATCGGTGTATTGCTGAGCAGAACCAATATAGCACTGCTGTTATGTTGACACATTCCAAAAGACTCGCATCTCCGCATCCTCATGTATCTCGGACCAATGCATCTCCTATGGAACCACCTCGATGACAATGCTGAAACTCCACATCGTAGCTTCACCGCTTTTCAGAATTGACACATCCACTCTCTTGCATCTTGCATCTTCAACACCGGACTTTGCATCCAAAGTCCCTCTGACAGGATTGTTGAAGCATCAGGACCTCACACCGCAGCCTCACCACATCTCAGAACCAACGTATTACATTTACTGCACGACTCACCTTCAATTAGAATCTACGCAATGCTTTGCAACCAGAATACACTTTGCTCAATGGGTCTAACTGGCTCCCTGTAGCCAGCCCATGCTCCATTGCAGTCTGCCTGATCTTGTGACTTTGTCCTGGTCTGACAAAACCAGATATTCCCAGTAGCATTTTTTCTTGTTTAGCACTATTCTACTTAAATAAACTTTTACATTCAAAATCTCCAGCTCTACCAATTGATCTTTGGTCATTTTGGTTTTGTTTTCTTTATTCAAATCGGAGTCATTGTTCTAACTTGGTGTGAAAACATTTTACGTGGTGTTTCACTGATTTACTATTTGTAGTGTTGTACAAATTCTTTACACACAGCTTCTAAAATTAAGCCTGATTGCTCTGTGCCAAGCTAACAGAGGGTGAGCAAAGGCTAATTTATAGTTTGTCTGCCACTTACTTTGTGTAAAATTGTGACTGCCATCTTGACCAGGAATCATACCCCAGTCAACCAACAACCCAATATTTAACACGCCCCTATGGAGAGACCTCTACTGGCTCTCTTTCGAGCAAAATAGTATTTTTAAAACAGGGCGCCTCATCTTCAAAGCTCTTGCTGTGGTAAGCCCAGCCTTCATAAATTCTAGATTTAAGAAATACAATCTGAGTAAGACACTTTTGCCCAGATGCATCAAAGTACTGTTTTGCGATTCCTAATTTGCGAAAATTACCGAATCGCAAATTAGGAATCTCAAAATGGTATGCATCATTTTTTTCGCATTTTTTTTGTGATTCGGTAAAAATCGCAATTTTTATCGAATCGCATAAAAAATGCAATTTTCAAATTGCGAATTCGCAATTCCCATTCATTCCTATGGGCTGAAATGCCCATAGGAATGAATGGGAATTGCGAATTCGCAATTTGAAATCGGAATTCAACAAAGCCTTTCAAGGGTGGAGAGGGGGGTCCAAAGGACCCCCCCTGCACCCATGAAATGCACTTTTACATGTAAGTTACATACACACATGTCCTAAGTACATGGGTGTCTGTAACTTAACAGTTTAAAAAATGCATTTTAGTGCATTTTTAAACAATTTTGCAAATTACCACGAAGTTCAACTTCGTGGTAATTTGCAAATGCAATTTTTAAAATCGCAAATGTTTTGTCAATGATGCATTGCTTTTAAGGAATCGCAAATTTGCGATTCCTTAAAAGCAATCGCATTTTTGGAATTCGCTAAAAATAGCGATTTTCCAAAAATGCTTGATGCATCCCAAAAACCAATTTAGGAAGTGCAAACGGCCGATTTTTGCGATTCGCACCGTTTGCACTTCCTAAAAAGGTTGATGCATCTAGGCATTTGTTCCTCATCTCAGAATCTACTTTCCATCACCAAGTTCAAAAAGTAAAGTATGGGTGGCAGCAGATTCTCTGTTTTAGCTCCTCAGACTTGGAACTCATTTCCTCTCAATATACCTGTGGTACTGAACTACTTGACAGGCACTGAAGACCTGGCTAGTTCAGCAAGCACACAATTAGTGCATTACCTCAATGTAGGTGATTTTTCTTTGCATTTCCTTTCTTTGCAATTGAGTACCAAGGAACCTTGCGGTGAGTGAGCGCTTTGTCAAGTTTCCCTTACAGAAAACACTTATACACACATGTTTGCCAACATGATGGGCAAGCACATAATAAGATATAAGAAAGCTTGTAGCAAAGCAAAATTACTCCCTGCCTGTGCCTGAATTCTATGCTATCTCATGCATCAGTAAAACACCCACACTTTTACAAGAATTTAAGGCGTTCCACTGGCCCTTAAAACATCTGTAGCACTGCAGCAGTAAGAAGCTAAAAAGCCAATTAAATAAACTGAGAAAAATATCTATGGCCCACAGCACTCTAGAACACTACAGTACAATAACAAACCATTTCACAAAATACAAGAATATTCAATGTTTTTCATAACTGTGATATTGTGTTATACTTTACCTTTACACCGTTCACTCTTCTTCCCTAGGTTAAGACTTGCCCCAATGTCACCAGCTACAAATAGAGTAAAGGAGGAACACTTTGGGCTCTTGAGTGCTGGCTAGCAGGAAATCCCTAGCAAAAATAAACATCTTTCCTCTTTTTATGCAAGTTTGGTTTGTGCTTTCCACATTTTTCTGCAGCCCTTTCCACTCTACTCTTGGTACACCAAAATAGCATTTGAGTTGCACATGGTGCCTTCAGCATCCTAATAAATACATTATGAAAGACCTCCGACTGATTATTTAACTTAAAGATTTCTGATTAGGAGTCTCTGTGCGCCTTAGTAAAATATCTTGATCTCACCATTCCCAATGTATTCGCCCTTACGTTTGGATGGAGGACCTGCTGAATATAAGCTTCCTTTGTCTGTCATTTTGGCTGTTTCGTAATGTAATCTACTGCAATTTTTCAGCTGGAATATTGGATCAATGCTTGTGGAGAAGAAACTATTTTGTACTTCCTATTTTTCACAGCATTGTGATTTCATTACAAGAACGGAGGCTACATTATGCATTATTCCTTTAATGCAGTCCAAGCATCCGCTTACATCACAATATTAAAAGGTTCCAGAATAGGACAAAAGCAACACATGAAAGGCATGAACCATCAACAATCTGCCTCGTTTAAATGCGGCTCCAAGCAGATAAGTACATTTTCCTTCATTACCATTATTCATTTGTATCTCTATTTTGAAGTTCCTTTGAGTGTGGCTTAACCCCACCCCCCTTCCTACTGCCTCTATACCGATCTCCAATTTACGGAGATCTCTCTACACCCCTTCCCCTAATCTCATCCTTGCGTGACTGACCAGATTAACCTGCCTTTTCTTTCAGTTTATGTACTATTTCTAATCCATGAATATATTTAAAGATTTTTAGATTTAAAGACATTTAGGTGTTTAATAGAACCTTAATATTTTGTTTTTTTGTGTACACGATTATTCTTCTATAACAAAACTAATTATAAAAGAGTAATTATTCTATTGACATTCCTTCATCTATAAACCTTGTCACTATTATTAAGGGAAATCCTCCCTAATTATCTTTCATTAAAGGGCTTTACCACTTTTTACAAGTGAAAATTTCCTATATACCATTTCTGCCCCTTCTCCTAACATAGACAACAAATCCCTACAAAAAAATCCTTCATAAGGAATTGAGGTCCTGCATGTTTGAGACCTTAAGTAAGATCATGTCCTCTTAAAGGTCACTCCCTGATGAGGACGACATCTCAGAAATTCCAAACCCCTACTCTGACAAGATCACTGAATTAAGGGGTAAAAGACTCAAGAAAAGTAAAAAACATTGATAAGAGCAATATAAGAGGTCCAAGCACCTCATCTATTCAGGGAGGTCTTAGCACCTCAACTTCTAATGGAGGTCCTGGCACCTCAAACTCCCAAGGTGTATAGCGGCACAACTTATCTGGTTGTCCTTAGTGACACGAAACATCTTGGTGTCCCTAGCGGCACAAAATATCATAATGCTCTTTACAATATGGGAGACAACGAATCTAATGATATAATCCTCAGACACTCCTGATGAGTATGTCCTTGACCTTGATGAAGATGATCAAGAATTTTACAAGTCATAAGAGGAACTCCCATCATCCTCTAAGGACATTATCCTTGACCCCTAGGGGAGGAAATGTTTTCCCCATTAATTCTGAAACATTAAAGTTCTGAGTGGTTCCTTCAGGACCACGTTGCAAAATTCATTAAAAAATTGATAAAAAACCTCTTTGAAAGGGACACTCGTAACATCCTTAGAGCTGAATGCTCTAGACCTTCTGCTGAAGATAAAAGCTGATATACCCCCAAGTTGGACCCTGAACTAATTAAATCCCTATTCAAACTTGGACGTTATCCAAGAAAAGGGATGGAAAAATCCCTGAAAGCGTGCCAAGACCGTCTTCTTGATGTACTGCGACCATTAGCCAGAATCCTAGATTCCGCAGAAGCCAGCCACATCAATGGCACTCCTCTCAACACCAATCTCATCAAGGGATGGAGCCAGAGAGCATTAATTTAATTGGGTAATGCCAACGCTAGCATTAATGCAGAAAGACAAAGAGTTGTTTTGACTAAAATAAATCACAAACTGACATGGCGGATATAGAACCCTTGCAAAACCCAAAAGGTTTACTCATTGGAAAAGACCTCATTAAATACTTGGGGAAATATGTCTTTCACCACCCTGGACAAGGCACCTTTTTCAACGGGCCAGAAGACGGGGCCTCTCATCAAGGCGCTCCAATCAAAGGCCATTTCCAAGATCATGTGGTTTTGGATGAGGTTATCATCAGTACAGAGTGCATCCATTTTACTTCCAGAGAATTAGAGGCCAAACGCATCAGAGGATTTAGATCCTGTGGAACCTGCATCTCAAATAACCCTGCAAGTGAGAACTCTCTCCCCTCTCCCTTCTCTTTCTTTCCCCAAAAAGTGGGTGGCAGACTCAAATATTTCCTTCACAATTGGCGATTGATCACTCAAGATTTCTGATGAGGCTAACGCCCCATCCCTAATATGATAACGAGGCGTTCAAAAGTTTGATCCATAAAGAAATATGATCCTGTATGTTGAAGACGTTATCTAAAGTTATTGTATCTAAAAGAGCACTTCCCTCTGAGGAGGATGATGTCATTGAAAACCAACATACCCTACCCAATGACGATCTCTTTGAATTTAAGGAGAAAAGACTTGGAAAAAATAAGAATATTGATCAAACATCCCCCAAGAGCACTATGGGAGGTCTCAGCACTTCAACTTTTATAGGAGGTCACCGCACCTCAAATACAATGGGTGTCCTTGATGGCACAACTCTTAATGGTGTCCTCAGTGACACAAACTATCTGGGTGTCCCTAGCGGCACAAAATATCGAAGTGCTCCTAGATGGAGTATGGCTAGTCAAACTGGACCTAAAGGATGCTTACTTCACCTTTCCTATGGCCGAATCCCAGTAACCCTTTCTTCATTTTGTCACCTTTACCAATTTCAGCCTCTCCCCTTCGGACTCTCCTCTGCCCCTTGGTGCATCACCAAGGTCATGAGAGCTGTTGCCTCATCTCTAAGAATAAGGGGAATTCATTTAATCATTTACTTAGATGACATTCTTATAGTGTCTCAAGATCCTTCACTACTAGCCAAATACCTGAAGACTGTAATGGATCTCCTAGAACGTTTAGGATTCATCATAAACAAAGGAAAATCAATTCTGTCCCCTTCCAGATCTCTGGAGTTCCTAGGTTTCCCAGTCAACACATTGAAATGTCTACTACCTTCCAAACAGATTACCAAAACCAGGAAGGAAATAAGACACATTCTGAAACAACAAGACGTATCTCTTAGAGAACTAGCCAGATTTCCGGGTCTCCTCTCCTCCTCCCTCCAAGCCATCTTTCCCGGTCCCCTCGAATATGGGGCCCTCCAAAGGGTAAAGGCGAAAGCCCTAAGTTCTGGCCTCTAGTACCGAGTTCAGATCTGTCTGGATCAAGAAGCCAAATCGGAACTTGCCTAGTGGCTTGAGAAACTAGACGCGTGGAATGGAAAAGCAAGCTTTGGTTCAAAACCAGAGTCTGTTTTAAAATCAGATGCAAGCCTTAATGGCTGTGGATCTTGCCTTCTCAATCAGAACACTGGTGGTATCTGGTCACAAGAGGATTCATCTCACCACATAAAATATTTAGAACTAACAGCTGGGCTTTACACCCTCATGAGCTTCAAACACTCTCCAGGGGAGGTCAGTCATTCTAAAGATGGATAAAATGTCAGCGGTAGCCTATATAAATTGTCTGGGAGGCACCAAATCTGCGGACCTCTCAAATCTATCAAAGAACATTTGGATGTTCTGTCTGGAACACAAGATCGCTCTCAAAGCGGAATACCTTCCCGGGAAATCGAAAATCTTTGCAGACTGGAATTCAAGGTTCCTGTTAGATCACAGCAATTGGAAACTGAATGTTTCCGTGTTCAGTACCCTAAACAAGATCTGGGGCACTCTAGAGATATACTTACTGGCGAGCAGACTAACCTTTCAACTGGAAAACAGCTTCAGCTGGATGCCTGACCCAGGTGCTGTAGCAGTCAAAGCCTTACTACAATCTTGGAAAGGAGCCAAGGTGTACGCATTCCCTCCCTTTGCCATGATTCTGAGAGTTCTTCAGAGAGTGAGACAGGATCAGTGATTCCTTGTCCTAATAACTCCCTTTTGGCCATCCCAAGCCTGGTCCCCCCCACTCTAGAACTAGCTTGCAACCCCCCTTCTTAATTCCTACCGTAGAGAATCTTCTTGCTGACGTAGACAGAGGAGTTCTCCCCCTAATTCAGAACAGAAGTTTAACTCTTCTTGCCTGTAGAGTTTCAAGAGATCCAATGAAATCTCAGGACTTTCGGCGGCGGCTGCAACTCTCCTCAGAGAGATTTTGGGCCCCAGGCACTTACTACAGATATAACAACATATGAAGAATCTGGGCACATTTGTGCCTAGAAAGGAACCTGGATTCCTTGGAAGCACCTAGTGTTGACATAGTTAACTTCCTTGTTAAACAATTTGATGAAGGCCTCAGCTATAGAACTATCAATTGCTATAGATTGCCTATTTCTGCTGTTCATGTCCTTGTCAATGGTAAAACGGTAAGTAAAAATGTCATTGTTTGTAGAGTGATGAAAAGCATTCGTTTAAGAAGACCTCCTAAACCTAAATATGAAAGTCTTTGGGATGTCAAACCAATCCTTGATCTTTTCAATAACTAGCCTGTTATTCCTCTCCTCAATAAAAAAATTAAAAAACCTTTCCATTAAGCTGGCTACTCTACTATGCCTAATCTCTTGATGCAAAAGGGTCTCTGATGTCAAAGCCCTGTAGATTACGAATAGATCTCATAACACGTTCGGAGTCAAATTTGAGATTTATAGAAGAACAAAGACTATGTCTGAATTAAGCTTTTATCCATGTTTTGAGTTATGTCCAAAACTTTGCGTTGTGGACTACATGAGAGAGTATGATCGCAGAACGCTTGCTCTTCGCACTCAAGATGTTAACCAATTACTTATATCCTTTGTTAAACCCCACAAAGGCATAACATCAACCTCTATTGCTAGATGGGTTAAGACTGTCATGAGTTTAGCAGGTATTGACTTAAATACATTTTTCAAGCTCACTCTTGTTAGAGGGGTGCTATGGACAGTAAATCTCTCTGGTCTGGAGATAAGTTGGACGACATTCTCAAAGCTGCTGACTGGTCAAATGCTGACACCTTTGCACGTCATTATTGCAAGCCTATTGAACATATGTCTGATGTTGTTTTACAAAACTACCAACATGCATAATGTAGCCTCTGTTCTTGTAATGAAATTGCGATTCTCATATCACTATGACTAGAGAATTTGGATTTCATTACAGACACAGATGCTGACATTATAACTCCCATCCCACCCCTTGGTGGTTTTACAATGATTTAATGGTGTTTTTGTTACAGTTTATGACTGTCCTTTTTATTAACAGTGCTTGTTTCTTCTCTTGTTCCTTTTAGCTTGATAAGATTGACACTATTTTTTACTTCAAGAGATATTTACTTTCTCTTTTCAGGTAAAGCTCCTTAACTGTGTGTTCTATGACCTTTGGTTTTATCTTTGTTCTTCCTTCTCCTTCATCCTGCTCATCAGAAAGGTCGTTTTGATGTTTCAAGTTTCATGAACTTATTTTCCTCCACATTTAAAAGAGGCAGATTGTTGATGGCTCATGCCTTTCATGTGTTTCTATTGTCCTATTCTGGAACCTTTTAATATTGTGATGTAAGTGGCTGCTTGGACTGCATTAAAGGAATAATGCATAATGTCAGCCTCTGTGTCTTTAATGAAATCCAGATTCTCTAGTCATGGTAATATGAGAATCGCAATTTAAAATAAAACATAATGGGCCCGATTCACAAAGGGCCTTCGTACTCATTGCAGAGACCCCACAGTCATGGAGGGGGGGGTTGCACACATGGTGGGACCTCTGCAATGAGTAACTGGGCCCAATAATGTTAGCACTGAACAGAGCACATGGTTTTAGACTTCCTTCATTTTTCAATTTTACTTTCATATTCATGTTAATTTCAGGATAGGTGTAATGTTTTGTTTTTAAGTTGTTGCTGTAAATATAATAAGCAGTTGTTTTCTTGATCAATGGTGTTCAAATTAGTACAATATAAACACTATCCAGAGAGGGGGGGGGGGGCTAGGAGCTGGTTATGCTGGTTATGAAATGGGAAGGTCCTCAACCAATGCTCCTAAGACAATCGTCATCAACAAAGTGGTATCAGTTCCTAACAGAGAAGAGAAAAGGGCTCTCCAACCAGTTATGGTTGCGAGTGATTTGCAATAGTCTCCAGATAACAGTGGAGTGTGCTCTCCTTGCGAGTTTAAAGCATCACCATTGGGCAGTGCTCTTCGTGGGGGTGGTGCTGCAGTCTCTCACAGGCCCTTCAAGAGGGCTCTTTGGTGGAGATCTTTTAGGATGTGCCGCACTTGTGCATGTGGGTGTTTGGGCCAAGTGAATCAGTGCGAGTGAAGTTAAAATTACCTATTGGTACCCAGGTAAGTTTAATGTCGGGTCCTTTAGGTAAATTAAAAAGTAGTGGGGGTTTGGAGACTCTCCTCCAGCAAAATAAAGGGAGGGACTAGTGTGTTCCCACCGCTCTCAACCCATAAGAAAAATGTGTGGTGTACTAGAGGTGAATAGTGGTCGACATGTTTCGCGCAACCTGTTCCACCCTAATTGATCCCTCTGCGCTTCATCAGGACTGTGTGCATAAAGTAATAAACAATGGGAATCAGGGAAAAACACCCTATAATCCCACTTCACCTATTTTCAGGTGAGATAAGATGTCTCTGCGTCTGAGACACGTGTTATTTGTGTTCTCAAAAACCCAAACCTAGTGGAAACTGATGAAATAAAGATGAAAGGAAAGGAAAAAAGATTGTTACTGAGCTTGATAAGGTTTATCAAATAGCTCAATCATATTTAATGGTATGGACGAAGGTGAAACTTTACAACAGGGTCCCCTAATTTTGTGCCCTTACTATTCATACTGTGATGCGCGCGTTATGCATTACAATAAAAACTGAGTGCTCAGGTAAGCTCAGCTAGAACCACCCGCAGGCAGTGAGGTCTGTGGGTACAATATCCAGAGAGAGAATGAAATGCCAGGCATCATAAACATATAATGCTAAACACACATTAAAAAAGCGTATGGAGAGATACAGTTGACCGGTCCTCCAATGGTGACTGCGAGGTAGATGTGTAATGGTTATGCCATTCAGTACTGGTCCTATAACGTGTTTCTTCGTTGATAGGACAGTAATGTTAATGCCACTTAATAAGTCAGTACATTGACAGGGACAAGGATTATGATTCCGCTTAGGGGTTGTCTATGAAGGCCTACAATAGCAGTTTGCACCACACTTCCTAGTGCGTAATATGATAGTCAGTTCTTTAAGAAAGCACCACTTAAATTTGAGGTGTTCTTAAATTTAGTGTCCCAACATAGACAGGCATTCTAATTCAGCATGGGTGTAACCTGAAAAGACAAACATACGCAATCCGCGTCACACTTGTTTGTGCAGGGTTTGCTAGTCAATTCTTATCTGATAACCATTGAAATATGATAGGAACAGATTCTGTAAATATTTTAACAGATCGAAAAATACTAGTGTTCATACCCTCCCCACGTACAAGAAGGGCCACCCCGGCAAGTGGTCAGGCTGCCGAGTGGAACAAGCTTGTTTGTGAGAGAAAAGGCAATATTTGAATTGTCCCCCACAGTTAAATCCACCTCCACCTGTGCGATGCAGTTAGATTACCTTGTGTCCAGTACTGGCAGCAGTCGGAACTTACCGTCTCTCCCTCGTTATGGCACCTGTTAACCTGTCACCCGATCAGGTTCGTTGGTTAATTACACTAAAACCGCCGGGTACATATAGGGGATTACTTTCTGGGTTTTTGAGAGGCGTTATCTGGAGACTATTACAAATTACTCGCAACCATAACTGGTTGGAGAGCCATGTTCTCTACTCTTTTACCAAATTCATACAGTGCCTGCTTTCATTTTCCTTTTGTAGCATTCCATTTTGAGGCATTTTGATGCCTTGTTTAATGAAATATATGTCAAAGTTATCATAGTGAATATCATCCTTCTACACAGAACTGGCTATCTTCCAAGCCCAATATCACTCCTTTTCTCTGTACAAATATCTCTTGCCTGATCCTGTTTTCCTGATCCCTGTATTCATGTTCCCCAAAATCCATTGCTTCAGAGGTTTCCTTCCCCTAAGGCTTCCTGTTTCCTTCCTTAAAAATCCATGAGATTCCATGCCTTCAAGGCTCTCTCTGCATACCTGTATAAGTAGGGCTATTTTACATTTTTCCTGTTCCAGTCCCCTTCTAGTAACACAATTGTTATTTGGAATATTAATTGTACTGGCCAACGATTTAGTAGAGCCTACACAACATATTTTGTCCTATCAAGCTCAACTAGGAGGGGAAAATGGCGGCCAGTGATTAACAGGTCGTGGAGGCTCCAACGGTGCCAGGACGGGATATGGCGTGATACAGCTTGATAAACAATCCTCTAAACTCACCTCACATGGTGCGCATGAACTCGACTTAAAGAATTATCTAAAAGAAACAAAGTTGCTTCAAGTAAGAAGGAAAGAAACTAACTCTCACCGGAGGAAGAGGCGTGGTGTTCAGCGGTGCGGGATTAGCTGCAGCGAGGACGCTGAATATATGCTGCACTTGCAGCTCCACAGTGCCAGGAGACACAGGAGATACAGGAGGAGGGGGTTTCACTATGGTAACGGGCATCCCTCAAGGTTCAGCGAGAGCGCAGGACAGCTGCTAGATTTCTCCATAGTGGTAAAGGTTGGGGCTGCATTGAACTCAATTTCCCAGAATCCACCAGGAATTCACGGGGAACAGAAGGTGCAGCAAGAATTCAAGTAGTGCAAGTAGGGAAAGGTGTGCTGTTTGAAGGACTCGACTTGGATTCGAAGAAGTCTGTAAGTGCTGCTAAGATATACCTGGGAGGGAAAGGGGCCTCAGGAGGAGGACCCACAGTGAATTTTTAGCGAAGGGGCAAAGGGGGAATAGTTGGTGCTGGTTTATCATTGTGATATGCTTTAAGAAGCAAAAGCAAAAAATCTTATGATACATCCAATGGTTCAACAGCAGATGATTTAGATCACACAGGACCCACCCAGCCCAAGTGCTCGATTAACGAGAATCCAGTAAAGCCTGTAAAGCCTGTAAGACCTGTGAAGTCTGTAAAGCCGGTAAAGTAAAAATAAAAAAGTAAAAAATGTTGCTGATTTTACAAAGTTAACCAATTCAATCTAAGGCTAAACACACACCCTCGCTAAAGGGGCCATTTAACTACCTAGAGGGCATTTTAAGCCGTAATAGGTTTCAAGTACTTGAGGCCGAGTCAGAAGGAGTGGGACCAGAAAGACTCATGATGTCAGATGTAGGAGATAACGTTTCGAATTTGGCTATTAAGCCTATTGACGGGAATGTACCAGAGACAAATCTAGCTACGATGAAGGAGGTGAAGAATACTTTTTGCTCAAATGGGAGTTTAGTGGACTCATCAACTCCTCTATCTGTTCCGCATCTGTTGCAGTCTTTAACTGAGGAGATGAAGAGTAGGTTCCTAGTCTCAGAAAAAAATCAAGGAGAAATCAAGATCTTTTGTGAAAAATTGGAAGATAAGCTTGACTTACTGGCAGCTAGAGCCTTAGCTTTGGAATCTACAGTCACAGAACTGACAGCCCAAACCAAGGAAAATGTAAAAGAACTCACTAAAATAAAAGAGCATGACTTGGGATTCCAAGAGAAGCTGGAGTCTATTCAGAACTCCGTTTACTCAAGGTACCTGAGGGAGCGGAGGGAAATAATATTAACGAGTTCGTGGTGAAGCTGAGCAAGCAATCAACTCAAATGGACTGCTCAGAGCAACACCTAATGATTGACATCCAGAGGGTGCATAGATACCTGTTTAGATGAAACCCAAATAAAACTAGAGCCAGAAAAATTCTGGTCCACTTCTTAACCTACTGTCTGAAAGAGGAAATAATAAATAGAACTCTTAAGAAGAACACACAAAGCGCAGAAGTGATAACTTTCCAAATTAGGTCAGATATTTAATCAATAACAGCCTCTAAACAATGGGAGCTAGGTCAGTTATTAGATCCCTTCAGGCAGCAAGGTGCAACAGCTCAGTTAAAATTCCTTGCTACACTGAAAGTAATGTTCAACAATAAAATGCGGGTATTTAGGCGGGTGGAAGACGCGGTAACATTTCTTCAATCTATATCGGGGCATGCCAATAAAGCTGCAGTTCGTCAGTATACCTAGGCTTTCCCTGGTCTGTCAGTTTTTAGTTTAGTTTTTCTCTTCTTACCCTTCCTTTATAGAACTAGGAGTAGAATTTGTATTAAATTGCAGTTTGCTCCATTTTATGTTTAAACAATGAGATATAGGTACTTTTACCGTCCTGGACACTGGGAGGGAAGCCTCAAAGGCCAGGGTAGGCCACGAGAGGAAGAGTGGGGGTTCTCCAGGGGAGCACAAGGGTGGGAGACAGGGGGGTGTGGGGTGGTCACAAGTTGGGGAGCATAGGGAAAAAACTAAAAAAAAGTCTGGTTCGACAATATAGGCCCTTTAAGCAATGTATCACCCATACTTTGAGAAATGGCACAAGCTACGGCTGATAAGCCACTATATCTGAGGGCCCTGTAGTGGATCCTAAACGGGCTGAGGGTAAAACATAAAATTAAGAGAATTTTCCAATATTTAAAAGACACTCCTGAAAGGATTCTTATTCTTTAAGAAACACATTTAATAGAGAAGGAGATGAAGAGCCTGTGTGAAACAAAAAATTGGATTCGGGAGGTCATTTGCACTACACAGCAGTTGACCACAAAGGGAGTGGCCATAGTTATTAAAAAAATACTCTGCTCTATCAGTAGAAAGCTCCAAAGTAGATAAGATGGGCAGTTGGGTTTTAGTTGAGAGTGGGTTCCATATGTATAAATTTACTGTGGCAGCTATTATGGACCCAATCTGGATGACCCAGCACCGCTTAGGGAGTTATTTGCAGAGCTATTAATCTTTCATGATCCTTTAATTTTGGTTGGAGATTTTAATTTGGTCTTAGACCCTATGATGGAAAGAACCTACAAGAGTAGATCAGCACAAATTGTAAAATGAGATCCTCCTTACAAAACGCAATGAAGCAGCTGGGTTGGATAGACATATGGAAGAATAGAATGGGAAGTACGAGAGGGTACACCTTTCACAATAAAAAGTATGGACATAAGTTCAGATTAGATTTCTTTTTAATTTGCACAGAGCTGAAAAGATGGGTGAAAGGCATGAAGCATCTAGGGGGGCATTTATCTGACAACTCAGCAGTACCGTTAGTTTTGAAATTCCCAATAAATGGAGGCAACAAAAGATGGACCTTAGACCAAACCATTCTGTGAGAGGAAGAAGTAATTGACAAACTAGTAGTAGAAACAGAGAACTTCTTTTCGATTAATTTGGAGAGCACCTCAATAGAAACGGTATAGGATGCTTATAAAGCTTTCCTGAGAGGGTATATAACATCTATCCAAATTGCCAGGCAGAGGAAATATAGGACAGAGGTGGAAGAAATAGAGGCTAACATTTTAAGCTCAAGCGGAAGCTCATTGTTCATAGGGATACAGCCCTGGGGAACATCTATGAGAAATTGTTGTCATGTAAATTGGAACTGACAGGGATGCTAGATACTAGGCTAAGGAAAAGGTGGGAGGCTAGTAAGCTGGCCCTCTTTGAGTAAGAGGAAGCCTGTGGGAATCTCCTAGCTTGGAAAACTAAACAGGACTTGGAGAAAAATAATATAAAAGAAATAGTCTGTTATACCACGGAAAATCTACTCTTGATCCCCACAGCCATCGAAGATGCCTTCCAAAAGCACTTCGAACAGGTTTATAGAGAAGACCTAACTCCACAAGATAATATTATAGAGTCTTGGCTTGACCAATTCCCCCTGAATAAATTTGATGAGGTAATGTCTAGTAATATCAATAGATCAATAAGCTCCACTGAGATAAAAAAGACAATCGACTCAGGGAAGAAGGGTAAGGCACCAGGACCAGATGGTTTGCCAGCTGAGCTGTATAGAGCTCTGGTGGAAGTGCTTGCCCCTGTATTGCACAAAATATTTTCTCTTATCTTTGAAAAAGGAGGGAATATGCCCCCATCCTGGAATGAAGCCACAGTTGCCTTGATTTTAAAACCATCAAAGTCACCTAGACAATGCGATTCATATAGACCAATCTCGCTTAATATTGATTATCAGATATTTGTCAAGATTTTAGCAGAGAGAATAAATGGAGTTATAGGAGGTCTATTACACAAAGACCAAAAAGGTTTTGTTAGAGGGAGGGGCATTCAAGATTTGACATATAACCTGATCGGTGCATTAGATCTAGCTACACTGCACAAATTGCCATTGGCCTTCGTCATGCTGGACGCCAAGAAGGCGTTTGACTGAGTGAACTGGGTGTATTTAGCTCATGTACTGGAAAGATGCAATCTTGGCAAAAAAATCGGCAGAGCAGTTTTATCAATCTACCAAACGCCCACTGCCAGAATCCTGGTAAATGGCATCTCTCTGCTGCTGTAGCAATAAAGAGAGGGACAAGGCAGGGGTGTCCCTTGTCACCACTACTTTTTCATCTATATATTGAGCCCCTTGCAAAAAGGATTAGAAAGCAAGTTGATATAGCCCCTTTTAAGTAAAAAAACTGGGAAAGGAAAGTATTTTTATATGCCGATGACATGATGATATACACGTCTGATTTAGTTGCGGTTATTCCAATAATATATAGTTTAGCACAACAATTTGGCCAGATCTCGGGATACGAGATTAACGAGTCAAAAACAGAATATATGGCCTGGTATATGAACGTTAGTCTCCCTATAATGAAAAATGAGATTAGGTATTTGGACATCAGAATCACGAAAAACATTGAACACATACCAGACACAAATCTACGTAGAATTGATAAGGAAATCTCTAACTCTCTAAGGGGCTGGGCGTATCTGCCTTTGACTTTCATAGGAAGAGTCAATATACTAAAAATGATGCTTTCAGAGAAACTCATATTTTTATTCCAAAACATCCCATTAGTTTTAAGGAGGAGGGTCTAAGGAAAATACAGGCAAAAATAGGCACCTTTATGTGGGCCTCCAAGGGCATAAGAATTTCATGAAAAACGTTACGAATAAAGAAAAGCAAGAGGGGACTATGTGCACTAGATCGATCCTCTATGCATGGGTATTTTTAACGAGGGCAGGGAAAATGCTTATGAACCAACCAGATGACTCAGACATAGGGAAAATGTTTAAAGTGATGCTTTGGGATATAAAAGGAGGAGATCAAGCCTTTATATATAGGTTTGGTGACCCACGCTCTTTCAAGAATGTATGACTGAAGTCACTAACAGATATAGCGACCCCCTGGTTTAAAATCAGCTATTATAGTGGTATGGCACCTATCTGGGATTACCCAGGATCACTAGAGCGGTTTAAAGATGCGCTGGTAACTCCGCTGAAATCAGCTGGGATTAAGTGTTGGGCTCAACTCAGTCCGGAGGGTTCTTTGTTATCGTGGGAAGAACAAAGCAACGTTACAAATTGCGAACTCTCAAAATTCAAATATTTACTGAAAAAAAGCTGGACCGAGGCGACAGGCACAGAGGTGGCGGTTCAAATGAACTGGAGAAGGCTTTGGATATGAGAAAGCAGAATACGAAAGAGACGGCCAATCTATACTCGATGAAGATGGACTTGACTGACAGTGACTTCATCCTTCCATCTCTGACGATATCAATATGTTTTTAAGATGCCCAATGTTACACCTGTTCTGGAGTCCTATCATCGAAGGTATGGAAGCCATGTTTGTTTTTGATATCCAGGTGAGCATAATTTTAGTATTTTTTGGTATTTTCCCGAATTATAACTTGTTATCTTAAGATATAAGTTGTCTCTGTATCTAATTTTACTTGCCTGGAGAGAAATTTGTAAATGCTGTATCAAGTGTACCCCCCGCCTTTTCTAGATTGGGTACATTCAATCAAGTACACAATAAAATTGGATAGGGCCACTTGGAAGAAGAAAGATTTTTGGTAGGCATGTATGGGTTGGCTTGATAACCTTTGATACCTGAGATTCATCTATCCAATGATTATGCCTTTGCACAGACTTACTTACCACTCGGGTCAGTTGCAGGAAACATCCAGATAGAAGAACTGAACAGACCGAATACGAGAGGCTTTGTGTAAAGTGCATCCATTCAGATTAGAGTTCTCTTCTGCCAGTGCCAATCAAGTTAATCGTGGGACGCAGAGCAAACAAACTAGACTCTAGGTACATCCAATGGCGCATTAGGAAAAAAAAACCATATTTTGGCTTGTGGGATGATCCCCTTCTATCTTAAGCACAGAGCGGTCATGGTCAGGCCCCAATTACCATCACTATTGGCTGTGGGAACCGGTTAATGTCACTATTGTCTACTCCATTGGGGAAAGAGTTTCCCTATTTTTTCAAATACTTAAAAACATAATTTACATACTGTCATTGGTCCCTGAGGGAGAATATTCTGAGTTTCCTCTATTTCTTTGAGTCTGGGTCTCTATTTGCCAGCTCAGGTGAGGTTATATGGTGTGGGGAGGGACAGTGACAGTGGCAGAGTGTTTTTTTTGTGGTGTACTATTG
Organism: Lissotriton vulgaris; assembly: GCF_964263255.1. Lineage (NCBI taxonomy): Eukaryota > Metazoa > Chordata > Amphibia > Caudata > Salamandridae > Lissotriton > Lissotriton vulgaris. Next base: position 2,075,866,181 of record NC_141689.1, on the reverse strand, counting down.
TGTAATATTATGAGGTGGGGTAGGGTGGATTGTTGTACTGGTTGGTGTGACCTGACTAGAATGATTTGTTATGATAGAAACATTTTCTATGTTTAATATTATTAAAAATACATTTTACCTATTTATTTTAAATGTAGACCGAAATTTTTAAAAGCGGCAGCACTATTAATTTAATTATGAAATATTTAATTAGTTTAAACATATGTACTCATTTATTTGAAATATTTAATAAATAAAACCCACCTAAAGTAAATTTACTTATTATATATTAAACATTGCATAGAGTTAAGTATAGAACACACTTAAAATAATATATTTGCCTTTTTTTCAATAAAGTTACATTTATTTTTAAAGTGAAAAATAGTTTTAAAATGTCATCATGATATATTATATTTGATATAGTTTTTTAAGATTCAATTAAATGTACATGTATTTTAGAAATAATCAAAATAAATTAATTTAATTTAACAATATTTCTTGTGAGGTTCTGTTTAAAGCACCTGCCGCCATTATTATCTGGGGTAATGTGTTGCAGTACCAGCTTTTGACCACCATATGTGGAGAACTTACACCATGTATTAGCTGGTGTACATATACTACTGTTGTGGGTCCTTTATGACTGCTGTCACCTTAGAAGTGATGTTTGGGAACAGCAATGGTCTTACTCTTTTGTAGATGTGTCTGTCCCTTCCTAAATCCTTCCATACTCCGGCCTAATAGCCCTTCCCCTTCAGCTGTACATTTTCCTCTTTTTCCAGTCACTCTGCTGGTCCCTCCTACATTTATTAATATGCAGTAAACTTTCATGTGTGAGGATCTCCCAATAGAAAATACTGAAGAGGGGGAGATTTACACTCATGGGTTTGCAGGTTGCATTTTGTAGTAAGTAAGTAGTACTATTGTACTACTACTTCACATATTTCAAAATAAAGTTTATAAATTGCCCTCAATATGTCCATATTTGAATATTTATATTACATTTTACTTTAAGTCACTTACTATCAGACAAAGATGTTTCCAATAGTTCATGTCAGAGGTTACTGCTTTCATCTTCACCACTTTCACATTAATGACTCATCTCTCCAAAATCACCCTGGGGTTCCCAATGGGATCACCATCAGGATTGAACGGACTGTTTCTCCACAGGAATATGCTGTGAAGTATACAACATAAAAACAATGTTGTATACTTCACAACATTTTCCTGTGGAGAAACATAAAAGCAACAATCTGGCAGACCTTCCAATGAGAGAAGAGGAGGACCACTCCAGTCTTATCTAGGCACCAAACCGAGTATTCAGGAACCCCAAAGCCTGCTCCACAGGCTCCCTTGTTTACACATGGACCTAATTGAAAATGACTTAAACTGTTGTTGTTGGCTTTCTCAATGGTGTTAAAAGCTATGTGCGGATAAGATAAGCTGAGTTCCCTGTAAAATAGAATTGCAAGAACAAACATAAGTGAAATTATGTGTGGAAGCCCTAAACTTCCCTAAACAATATCACTATACCAGTAATTTTGCCACTTACCAACAAGCCAGTTTCTCCTGTGCAAGAACTGGCATGTTTTGTGATACAGAGCTGTTCCATAATACAAGCAAGTCATGGGTGGAGCCAGGGAATCTTGTGCATAAACAGGCATTGTTAGAGATCTAATATGCAAACTACAGACTCATTGATGGAGCGGAAATTCTTCTTATTGTGGTACAATTGCTCTCGGTCATGATGTGGCACCAATACTGTCAGAGCGGCAATGGGGCTCTTCCCTTGTAAGCCTGCACTGTGGCGTTGAGGAGTCATTATGGACCCAAATCCTTATACCATACCTTTCTGGATTGTGAGTATATTCAAACAACAAGGAAGATGGACGGGACTAGGAAGGAGGGTCTTGTTTAAAGAAGCACCTTTCTGTTTGCGCCTTTCTGTTTTCTTCCCTGAGCAGTTGCTGAACCTTATCGGTGTAGCTGAGGTTATCTGACTCGTCAAAGGTATTTGCTATATTTCCCTACAATCAACTGCTTTTTAAATGTTGGAGGGGTGCTGGGGGAATGCTCCAACGATGACTAATTGTCTTCTCTGTCTCTTCTATGGTTTTCTGGTTGACTACAACATAACAATTTCATGTAAGTCTTGTATATGTAACACTTAGCCCTCTTCCAAACAACTGTTACATATTCATATATTCTTATATTCCTAATGCTAACTTATATTGCCATGTTCACCAAATCTTTGTGTCTATTTTCAATAGTCCACTACAGTGTCATTCTTCCCACAGTAGATACATTTGATTAGGTTTCTTCAATTCATTATAAATTCCATTGCACATTAGTCACTTTGGTAGAATCTATTGTGGCTTGGTATCCGGGTTCTATTAGTCTTATGCATAGCCATTTATGTGTTAATAATTAAATCCGTACATTGATTCTCGAAGTAAAGCAGTCATTCATATGTCTGAGCTTTACATCCAGGACTGGGCTAAGGACACCTAAAAATGTTGGCTGCACCATCCCTTTTGAGTTGCTAACTGTACCCTGGAAGGAGCAAGTAGCAGAAAAATGTAACACTGCCATAATCTTCACATTAGATGGATTGGTAGTCGGAATTGTTATGTCTGGCGTCTGGCAACTATTCTGATTGAAATTGTATTGCTAATGATTCCAAGTTGTCACGTTTGGACTATTCTTCTAGTGGGCACGGCTTGGACGCTGGCAGGAATGGCTGCTCCGTTGTGAGCTCTGTCGCAGTGCGAGAGATTTCTGTTTGTGTCACAACAGGATCTCGCCATTGAGCTTGAAATGTGAGGTGCCACCCAGTGAAGTTGCCCGCATCTGTTTTTTGGCAATGATAGCTGCCTTGCTGTGAGAGAAGGTCCGCATTTTACATTTTCCTACACTGTCGTAGTTTCCCTCAGGGATTGCAACCACCATCTTGTTTTCACAGTGAACATGTTTCTTTCTTCAGATATAAACACCAACAACTGTTTTAAGCCATTTAAGCTATGAAAACCTCAATTTTAGAATTCCTGCTTACATTTACAGTAGCGACCCCCCCAGCGCCTTGAGACCCTTACGGGTTAGTAGCGCTTTATACATTTTACTGATTTGATTTGATTTGAAGCATAATGCTTTTACATTGCAATTACTTTTCTTATATTTTCCCAGTGGACTTGAAATAATTTGCATTGTTTATGAAATATCTTCTGGTGTTTTTTTTCAACATTGCCTCAATTACTCTTTTGTGTAATTTCTCGACATAAAGTGTATGTTATCATTTTTGCTGCTCTGCTGTGTGCCTTTCTCAATATTCTGGCTGCTTGTTCCTTTTATGCAATCTTGTGTTAGGGGAGAACAGAACCTACTTGTCGCTTTGCCAATAGTTCTTCATCTTTTGTGGTTGATTTCAACCCTTTTTGCGTACTTCAAGCGAACATGGTGGATGCAGACCAAGGTGCATTATCAAATCTCCTGTGTTCAAGTATCCCACTTCCTAGTTCCAAAATGGCGTCCAAATTAACGGCTGAATCAGCCCTCTCACCTGGGAAAAGGGTTTAAAAAGATCCGCTTTCACTCTTCCTTCAATCTCTATGGAAACAATCCTTGACGAAATTCGGGCTCTTAAACCTTACATGGAAAAGACCAATATTTGAATTCTACAATTGGATGATAAATAGTCACATATCAATTAGAAAAAAAAGTGGATTCTTTTAATTCTGTTGCCATTCAAGTCCCCTCTATGCAATCCCAAATCTTGCATCTTCAAAAACAGATTGAGAATTTTGAAAACTACAATAGACACAACAATCTTCGTATTTACGAGTCATTTCTCCCAAAAATTCTGGATCTACCTGAATCTCTGTCATTAAAAGTTCAGAGGGCTCATCATTTAGACCATGTTTCACAGTCTGTTTCATCATCAAATAAACCAAGAGGAGTTATTTTGTATTTTTTAGAATACACAGACTTGTTAAAGGTCCTCCAAGCAGTCAAGGTCAAAGGTAGAATCTCCAGGCACAGATCTGCCCTTTTCTTTTCCCAAGACTAAGCCAAGGCAACCGCGGATAGACCGAAGATATTTTGGGACATGAGGCCAGCACTGAAAAATCTTAACGCCAGATTCGGTCTTATCTATCCTTCTCTGGTTAAAGTCGCCTATAAGAACAAGACCACAACCTATGAAGAACCTTGTCTTCAATGATTTTTAGGCAACTGAAAGGAGAGAAGATATGGAAGTTACTGACCTATTACTCAATTTACTTCAATAATTATTGTTAATACAATCCTGGTTATATGTTTAATATGTTTTTTATATTGTGTTTGGTAATATTTGTATAACCTGTTTATTCTTCTTTTTCTCAGGTAATGCCTTTGTCATAAGTCATACATGTGACGTCTTCCTTCCTCTCATGCCCTTTTCAGAGAGTTCCAGTTGTTATACCATCTCCCTTATGTGGCTCCACCACCTTCGAATTTTGTGTTTTCTTTACGGTATGTTATTTTTCATATTTTATGTATGGGTTTTGTTTATCTTTCTCTTTTTTACTTCTTCACATTTTTATACTCCTGCTCTACTTTCCTTTTTTTGAAAAATTGTTATCAATTTCTTGTTTATTTCTAGTTCTATTTTTAGGTTTTGCCTGCAAATGCTCATGTAGTGAGCATTCGCTAAAAAACCTATTGAGTTCTATATATGATCGATGACCCGCCTCTGCCTCTCATTGGCTAGCTCCGTAAATGGAGGCTAGCCATTGGGAGACAGAGGGTGTCAATCGCGCTTTCTCCCGAAAACGCGATTCGGGGGCGTTTCTGGTGCTTTTTTTAAGCCCCGCCCCTTTGTCCCGGGCCGCGCTGCGATTGGCTGCCGGCCCGGGACACCCCCGTGACGTCATTCCCGGGCCGCGCTGTGATTGGCTGCCGGCCCGGGACACCCCCGTGACGTCAGCCAATCACAGCGCGGCCCGGGACCTGACTTGTCTCTCTGTGCTCGAGAACCAGGTCAGGGGCTAAGCCTCATGTCGAGGCATCCCGGGAGGTACTCCTGGCGCGGCCTCTGCAATTGCGGGGTTGTTTGCGTGGGCCCGCGTATTGATTGTAATGTGCACTGGCGCTGGATTCGGGTAGAGGCCATGGATGGTGACATGCAGCTTGCCTCTATTTTACGAGCGCGTATGTATTCGATGTTAGTGCTTTGGAGAGTTCGTGGGGAAGGCGATGTCCGGCCATCGCAGAGTGGGTGATGCCTAAGAGGGGGAGGTTTAGGAGTTTCCCCCGATCTTGTGCAGGCTCCCAAAGTGTTTGTAAGTCCGAGAGTAACTTCTGAGGTGGCGGGCGGCCATCACTTCGGCACTATATGCGATTGCAGTGGTCTCAGCTCGGCTGGTTGCTGGACCCTTTGGTCTGGCGGTGGGGGAGGGCCTGTGTGAAGGGCCCAGCACGTGCGTGGCCAAAGAACCCCCTCATCAGCCTCACGAGGCACGACATGGTGTGCAAACTTACATCGGTCCTTCTGTACCGCTTTGGTCATAATTTTTCAACTTTTCAACAACGTCCCTGCCGAGTAATAACTTCTTATCGCTTTCAAAGCTAGCGCGATCCAGCCGGTCCTCCGCTGAGCCCAGCTTACTGCTATCCCACACCGGCCCCCCTATGTGCCTCAGAATAGTCATGTGAGAGCACTGAGGCACGATGGTGAGCAACGGTCATGAAAGAATAGCTTCGCTTCACTTTCCCAGTTTTATAATATGCCGGGTATTTCGCATGGTATTCCGTTTTCCAGAGGCGTACTGCAAATAAAGGTTGCAGTGTTGATTTGCGAAGGAACTTGGTAACTGGATACCAAGATTGTTCGGGCAGCAGGAGGCACATGGGAGCTAGTGGCGCACGCTGTTCGTGCAGCCAAGATACAAGCAGCACATCCCCGGGTTCGAGACCCGAGACTACGATATAAAAAACTTCAATATCTGAGTGAAGTCTCTGAATTGTGCTGCTTAAAACAATTTGTTTTGAATAAACGGGGGGTGTCATTAAATTTTTAAGCAGCTGCCTTTGTGGTATTTACTGCTTTTAGGAGACAAGTTGTAGGGTAAATCAATTTTAATTAACTAACGTCTGCAGCTGTTGCAGACTTGAAGACTTTCGGCCTGATGATCGTGCGCGGGAACTTCATGGAAGGAATGATTGCATCTCTGGCCTCATGGGCTGTGAAAGCGACGTTTGTATTGCACGTTGTTTCTAGAGTTGTGTGGTTTCTAAACATTCATGGACGACTAATTTTGATTAGTGCGGCTAGAGTTCGGGCCGGTATGGGTACTATTCACAGGCTTATATGCGTAGTGTCAGTTCACCCCCTTAACATGCTATCAGCATGAGCCTTTCCGAGCTGCTCTCTGCAGAGAGGCCATCGGCGGTATGAGCACTAGGGGCCGCTTCTCGGCTTGCATACTCAATCACGCTTCTCTAAACAAACTCGCGCTCCGGCCATGGCCCACTGGTGCTCCTGCTTCTAGGACAGGCTGGTATCCTGATTCTGCGCTTTTAACCAGCGTTATGCTTTGTCGCTTGTTGGGTCGTCAGGCAGGTACCTTCTTTTGATATCGAGCATGGAATACTAGGCTCCATGCAGCAGCTCTTGCTCGGGGGCTCGACGGCAACCTTGCTGTGAATTAACTTTTGGTATTTACAAGTGAGGTTGTGTTACGGCTTTAATATGTACACCGACGTAGATGCATAAATGTTTATGGCAGGCAGGCGACGGGAAGCCTGGAATTTTCTCTTGCGGGGGCATCACTCGTAGGCCTCCCATATATTTCATTTGAGTGATTTTAGTGTGAAATATTTTCGTTGCTACATTAGCAGCCTCGTGGCGCTACCCTTAGCGCGTTCGGCTGCGTGCAGATGGTTCGTGCCCACCCACAAGGTATATAATTAAAAACAATTCATTACTTAACTTCAGCTGGTAAATTCATGCACAATTGTTGGTGCGCTGCTTCAGCAAATTTTACGCCTTCCTAATTGGTACCAATGAGATATAGAACAATTGTAGTTATCTTTATTTATGACAATTGCACCTGTGAATTGTGCATTTTTACCTTTCGCTTGGAAAGGTGTACATAGGCGCGGATTTCAATTTATTCACGCATTCGACAAATTAAACTTATTATGCGGAAGATATGTGATGCACCCCAGCAAAGCAAGCTCGAGTGTGCAGGTGGCTCGGTGGTGCTGCAGTAGATTAGATGTGCGCTGCATCCAGGAGCCGGCCGATGACGTGTAACCTCGGATTCTCCCTTTACCCCGTTCCCTACCTTAATCCCTGACCAGATCTTTGTGGCGAGCTTATCGCACCAGGGTATGCGGGGTTTATGCAGAGGGAAGCAGTAAACAACCCAGGGTGGATTGTGTGGGTGATGCAATGGGTATGCGGGGTTTATGCAGAGGGAAGCAGTAAACAACCCAGGGTGGATTGTGTGGGTGATGCAATCTTGTGACGGGTGTAGCGGTCCCGCGGGGGTCCGTTTTACTGATGGACCGGTACTTGCAGGTAGACTTCGGTCACATGTATCTGAAGGGGAACACATGCCGAGATGGGCCCGCATTAGAAAGCATGAAGCATATATGTATGTAATGGCTGACTTATTACCTCTGGGACAGTCATAACGGATTTGTCCCATTATTATTTATGTATCAATCCATTGGGGTGTTTGCCTATGTAGGTGATTACGGTGAGGTAGGGAGGGTCGTTGTGGCTCAACACGCTGTGGTAGAGGTTTCCGTTTGCTAGGTCACTTTCGCGCAGATATGGCAGGCGTGTGTTCCACCGAACCTTCGGCGTAGTCACGTGTGGATCACCTCCGGGCCTATTCAGACACTCATCCCACGAGAGAATAATGGAGAGACTTATGGGTAGCTTTTCACGGACTTTCTCCGCAGCCCTCCGCGTATGTTATGGTTGTTTTCCTATTGTAACAAGCATGCTTTTGCATGATGCTTTCGGGCTAAATCCGACACTTCCGGCATGCATCTCAGGTGTTCCCCCATCGCCCGACCTGCCACGTGCGCTGTCGCGAGCCTCCCCGGCGGCACCCTCTTGCGGGGCGCGGTGGTTCTAGCGTCGTGCCCAAGCACAGCCCCCCCCCCCCTCGCTGACAGCACGACGCTTCCTTGACCCGAGAAGGAGCTTGCAATCACACATGCAAGTGGAAGCTCAGAAACTGCAAATAGGACAGTGATACAATTAATGCAAGTTCGTGTGTTGGAACCAAGCACCACCTCGGGCTACATACCATTCCAACTTGAGGCCTTGGCGTGCTTTCCCTTTGCCTAACTTTTTAACAAAGTAATAATCAGAACAGATGCGAGAATGGGCCTGCGCTGGCCTCCTCTAAGGTTAGAATTTCTAAGCGGGGGTTTTAGGTAAATCCTAAATAGTGTATTTAAGCTGTCACTGGAGGAGCACTTTGTAAGATTTACTGGGTTGTTAATAAATAACCAATGAATTTACACAACATACAATGGATTTCCTCTAATTGCACAATAGATAGGGGCACGGCCGCTCAGTGCACAAAGGGCTAGAATTCTTGCACGACAGACATGAGATTGTACAGACCAGTTTATTAAGGGTTTATCTAAACAAATAGATAAACGTATGGGCTGACCGCCAAGGCTCTCATGCTCGACACAATATATGCTCGGTCCAGAGTAAACACTACACGCCGGTCCTGCGCATGACCGTTACTTACTTTGGTGCCGAGACGCAGGATGGTATTCATTGGCTAAGTAATGATTTTAAAATTAAAAGTCTCGTTTTGTATCTTCCATTAGCAGTGCCGAGGCATAACCTTTCCTTGACAGTAGCCAGAGAATGTAGAAAGCATTTAATGCAAGGGTACCATTCATAAGACCGTTAAAATAAGGCCCTCAGCTCAGCGGGTTTTCTCAGACTTGATGGGAGAGGAAGATATACATTCCAGAGAGTGGACATCTTTTAACAAATACCAAAGGCAATGGACTTGAAGCTACACGCCTGTTGCTCACTAAACACATCGCACGGCTGAACTCTTGCATACCCTATCCCGCTTACCTGTATCCTATTTACCACAGAAGGGTATGGAGCTCACAGGACGGATAGTAAAAGGGGTCCCATGAGCTCTCTATAGTTCTCGTCCTAACACAATTTCATTAGCCCTGAGACCACGGATATCAAGAGCAGTGCAGGTAGCACCAGAGAGCAGGCAGTCAAATTGACTTCAGCAGATAGGGGTAGCTAGTGCAACCCCTGGTTAACCTTAAAAAAGACTCAATGATCTATTCAAATTATCCTCCAAACATCAAGTGCAGAGCAGGCAGCCAAATTGACTTCAGCAGATAGGGGTAGCTATGGATGAAGACAGCTCCACAAGTAGGCAGACCCAAGTGGCTGGATCCTTGAAGAAATTAAGGCAATTTTAACGTTTATGTCTGGAAATGGAAAGATAGGAAAAGCATCTTTTGAGTTTATCATGTCCAATGTTCAAGGAATCTGGTATTGCTTCTGTTACAAAGAGCAACGCAGTATTAACAGCCCACCATCGTCCCAGCATCAGGATAAAATTTATAGGCACACCTTACGGTGCCCTGATCTGCAAATAATACAGAACAGAAGACATCTATATTAATTTGGCGGTAAACCTCCGTTAAAGCTAGAGCAACACAAAAGCAACAACAGATTCAGTTTTCTTTACTAATGTCGACCGGAAAGGACTTATCACTTAGCTTACTGACCGTATAATAGATTTATTATATTATCAGAATTTATCCAAAATCTTAGAGGCAGGAAATGCACCGGTCACACCGTAATTATTTGTTCACTGCAAAACAAGACGGACGCAGAACAGTTACACCACGCCAGGGCAAATAAACTAGTAAAAGTAACGCGATGCATCTGTGTGGCCAAGAATTACAGAGCAAATAGATCAGCACGTTGCCTCCGCCACATACACTTCCATAATAGAATAAAAAGCATATCCCCCAGTCCACATCGAGACACACCAGCATCCCCAGATAGCTTCTGTACAATAAAAAAAAATTTAAAAAAAAGGTACCATTTTGGGGAAATGCAGTGCTGTATATTCGGTGGGGGTGAATTACCTTCAGCTCAAAGTCAATTAGGGGTTTCAAAGCAAAGTCATTTATGGGATTCACAGCCAGGCGTGTCACTGTGGGAGCAGGACGCACACCTCGTGTTTCTAACCGTCAAACTTGTCTACTTTATCTAAAAAGCGCGTGCAGATTGTGTCAAGTGCCATGCCAAATTGGCACTGGTATAATAAACGTCTCTGTAGTGGGGCATTATCTCGCCCCGAAACAACCGCACAGCTAATTGTGCCTGCTAGGCAATTAATTGTTTATTAGTTCACCGTAATCCCTATTAATCCATGTAAAAACTTATTATCCAATTTTATTCGAGCCCACACGCTGAGTGTACATGCCACTTCCTAATTTCTAATGTTCAAATTGTGCCCATCCGGACCTTTTGAATGATCTGACATGAGCTCTTTCTAAATGCTCAGGTAACCATTAAACCGGTGAAAAGCTATAGGAGGTTGGAAGCCCATCCTCTCCGGAGCTCCTGGGTGATTGGCTAAGGACCTCCGCTTGGAAGCAGATGGGCACACCTTAAGGGCTCATCATTATGAGAGCTTCGGGATAGGTTCGGAATAGATAGCTGCTTTAGAAGCAAGCCCTGAATATGGCCAGTTTAAGGAAATAAAACGGTTTGCATTGATCTTGGAGTTCTCCATTGTGTAGGCGGTTGAGCCGCGATTCAAAGAATACCTGCAACCCAGGGGAACTAGTGGATGTCTTTCATATCTAATTTATGAGGGCTCCTAGCACAGAGGGATGAGGAAGGACTTGAGCACCCTGAGCGGCGAATTAGGACAGTGCAGCATACACTGGCCAGAAATACCCCCCCAGACCTATTTGGCATGGGGCAGTATCACAAGGGGCATTGGAAGTCACTCACAGGCGAGTCAACGCAGCAATGCGGAAATTCAGCGAAAAAAGAGGGGTAGGTTTCATTAGGCATGGCTTGCTGCACGCCAAATCCATTGGGTGTCGGTGGGGTGCACCTATCCAAAGTGGGCATGGCGATCTTCCTATTAGACCTGGGTGAAGCGCTAGAAAAAGCGGGGTGTAGATAGAGTAGGACTAAGGCTAGGTAGTGGGGGCCCTGGGCGCAGCGGGTGCCACGCCCAAGGCTGTGGAAAAGGTAGTAAGGCAACCCCAGGCAGGACAGGCGCAGGAACAGGACCTGAACCCCACGTGCAAATGCACAGCGATGAGTCATATATAAGCCCAGGGGCCCTTCTTGGGGACTTGGTTCAACGGCACCCCGTTAGTCCTTAGGGCGGTTGTAAGCCTGAACAACCGGGGGTTTGCTAATAACGCCCCGCCTGGATGGGCAAGGTGTGAGTTGACTCTCCCTTGTCCGGAGGGTGGGGCAGGTGGACGATAGGTCCACCGGTGGGAGGCTGGTGCCTCCCAGGATCGACACCTGGCCAGGGCCACTGTGTCCGCATCATTGGCTCAACTTCAGGTGCCCTGCCACGAGGGGTGGCGGGGCTCAGGGGGGTCGCCTGTCAGTTAACCCGCTCTGTTATTTGTATCACAAATAAACCTGCAACTTCTTATTCCCAACTTACTTGTCTGTGTATCATTTGGGCGGTGACAGTTGTGGGAGGGCGAGGTGTACCGATGCAACTACTATGGCCAGCGCCGGCTTCTTTCACGTGGGGCCAATGGACCGGGTCCAGTGCCTCTCCTGTGGGGGCATACTGAACTGTAGGATCTTTCGGGTAAGTGCCATGCAGGTTGCAGGAGCATCAGAGTGTACATCCCGTACTGCCCCTTTGTCATGGGCAGGTAAGTGGGCAACATACCCACGCCTGCTTAATTTGTGCCGGTGGTTTCTCTTCATACTGTGTCATTGTCTGTCAGGTCATCCCCCAGATAGAACGTCCTCAAGCCAATGTGCACTGTAATATGCATTGACAATTGATTCACTGTACTTATGCCTAGTCGGACTACGAAATTATGCGAGTGTTAAGGAACCGGCATGCTTGCACTGTGCGAGGACGCTACTCTGAGCCACACGTTTGATTATTAATGTCAGGAATGTTAATCCCAGTAATGCACAGGGACACTACCAGGGCCTATAAAAAGAAGTGGGGGGCCTGATAGTATGCAAATGACCTCGTGACGTAACGTGCTGAACGTGTGCCGGTGTCTGAAATTTACACCGGGACACGTTCAGCATATTTCTGTGGGGCCCAGCTTCTTGGCAGGGGGGATGGCGTCCACCCTTTCAAAAGAGTGAGGGGACGCCGTCCACCCGCGTGGACCCCAGTCTCGCGCCCTGGACACTACTATGGCATTAATAAATAGGCCTTTGCAAATGCTTGTATGAGCCTTAAAGTACCTAGGTTCGTATACGCTAAAATAATACAGTATGTACCGGTAACGGACAGTAATTCACTCCAATGCAGGGAGCCATTAACATCATTGTTTTCAAAAGGAGCAGGTCACGCTCCGCATCATCTCGTGAGACTTCAGCCGCGCGCCGTTCAAACACAGACCATGTCCCGAGTAACGCGTTTGTGATTAGCGCTCAAGCAGTGCAGAGACTCCCGGCTGAACCAAGGTAGGAAGTGCGCCTCCGTTCTCATCTTCGTGTCGGTAGGGATGATTAGAACTGCAGAACTACCAATGTGCAGGTCCGTACAAAAGCATTTCGCCCAAGTAAGAGTTGGCAGTATTAACGAGGAGCGCCTATGAGCAGCGCCAGCCCAAATACTCCTCGATTGTTGTTAAGAGCACTGGTGGTGACAGACCGCTTTTGAATATCGCATTGGTAAAACCCTTAGCGAATGCACGAGAACTGCACAATGAGATGTAAACTTGAGGCTAAAGTGAGCACGTATTATACATTGGACAATTCACACTTTACTTAATCAGAAGTACCATGGCTGTGTATTGTTGCTTGCCGAACGAGTGCCGCACATTGAAGCTATGAACTGCTATCGAAGCACTAGATGCAAACCGCATGGTACAGGTATGGCCAGTAAATAGCACTAAGAAACACTGGGCCTCAGAGGCGGACCAAACCATATACTAAAAAAGTGGTATAAAAACCACGACCCAAGTGGGGCTCTGTCTGAGTGTGTGTGGGGGGGGGGCTCTGTGTGGGTGTGTGTGGGGGGGGGCCTGTTTGTGTGTGGGGAGGCTCCGTGTGGAGGGGCTCTGTGTGGGGGGGGGCTCTCTGTGGGTGTGTGTGTGTGGCATTTGCGAGAGATTAGGCTATTGCCATTATAAATGACAATGCCATTTATTTATCTGTTTTCAAAACGAACACATAAATAAAAATGTTGTCATTTACAATGCCAATAGCTCTAACTTCTACAAAGGCAAAACCGTTGCATTGTAAATGCTTGTTTTTTAGGTTTCGGCTACCGTCCCACTGCGTAAGCAGTGGGTGGGCGGAGCCGAAATCTTTTGTTTGTAGTATGGGGGCCTGAAAACGCCCCTCTTCTCCATTGGCTGGCCTCGTAAATGCTGGCCAGCCATTGGAGGAGAGGAGCGTCACTGAGTTCAGGGCCCGCCTTGACGCGATTCGGGGGCGTTTCCGTGTCTTTTTTTAAGTCACGCCCTCTCCTCTTCCCATTGGCTGGAATTTTACCTTCCAGCCAATGGGAAGGGGAGAGCACGCCCCCGAATCCCTACAAGCACTCCCATCCCACCCCCGTCCATTCAGTCCCCTGTCCTCGCCCTCCCTCTCTCTCTTGAAACACCTACGCTGTGTATTTTACGTTGCGCAAGTCTTGCTGGCAGAAAGGTGAAGCCAGAGACGCAGTGCCGGCTTGGACAGAGTTTCCTTCCGTTATGGTCGTTGTTTTCAAGGCTGCGTGCAAGGCATTATGACTATCAAAATGATTGCGCAACAAAGTCTGCCCTCGTGCCAGATAAGAGCACAAAAAAAAAAGCCTGCCGTATCTATGGCACCCCCTCTACCACTCTGGCCCCCGGCCCTCTGCCTGCCTTCCCTCCCAGCTGAACACGCTGAAAGCGAGCTGCAGGCGCTACCCAGCGTGGCAGGCCAGACTGCTGCGTGCCAGGGTGCAGACATACAACTTGTTAAGGATTATAATACTTAACGCTAAACTAAAAGTATCATAGTCAACCATGCTATGGGATTGGGTTACCGTTTCATCTACATATGTCCCGCGCACGGTATAGTGCCAAGAAAGGAAGGAACAAGCAACAAGACTACAACTCCCAGCGGCCCCTGTCCAGGAAGAGGTTGCAAAATAAAGGCAGCCGGTGCTGGCAGGCGCTGTGAGGTCCAGGAAACCGTGGGAGAAAGTGCTGGCTTTGCTGAACCTGGGGTAAAGTTCTTCCCTGCCTGCCCGGCGTCAGCCCGCACTCCACGAGCCCCACAGGGCGAAAGAAAGACTGGTCCAGTCTGACCGGCTACCATTTTAGTTTCCATGGGCTTTTTCGTGCGACATGCTATCAGAAAGTTAGATGTTGCATGCATATCTACTTTCATCTTTGAGCAAAAACAGACCAGAAAGACTTGAAGTCGATTTTTTAAATTACATTACTGCGACCCTGTTGAAGAGGACTCCCGGGGGGTTGAGGTTGGAACTGCTTGGCTGAGTCGGTCCCCAGCCGCAATGGAGACCGAGCCGCTGCTCCCGCCGACTGTGGAGCGCAGCTGGTGCGCCAACCCGGACTTCGAGGCGCCTGAGCGGGACACCAAAGCCAGGACTTGCTCCTACTCCTCGTCGGGCTGCTCGGTGACGTGCGTGCTGGAGCCAGGTAATGTTCTTTACGGGTATATGGTGCACATGGGTATGGAGTTGATAGCGCCTAGTTGTGCCCAGGGTTGTTTCGTGGCGCTTAATGTGAGCACTTGGGGATCCCACACTTCCGAACTTGCACTGGTGCCTTCCCCGAGGTCTCAAGCTGCCTGCACCACGTGTGAGTAGTTTCTCGAGTACAGATCTTTCTTTCGAACGTGCTATTTGCATTTTTACTTTCCAAATGTCATATTTTTGTTTTTAAGTGTGAAGGCACACTCTAATACTATGCTGTAACTTTAATTCCTCGTCTGCGTCTCCTCTGCCGGCCCGTGGGCAGAGGCTCCTGCTCCGAGGAAGTATTCACCCCATCGCATCTTCTGTGGTACTTTACTCCCGCCCTGTGAGCTCTACACACCGCTTTACTTTCACACGAGGTGGGCGAGCCCCAAAAAAATCAAGAAAGCCGAGCCAATGGCCTGGCTCTAAAATCATGCGCACGAGCCGAGCCTTGAAAAATATTTGGTGCTGTAAATCATGCAACACCCATGTAAAATATGATGGCCTCTTCATTTTTTAATTGTATTGCTTTTGACATGTGGTCAGTGCTTAATTGTGGTGGTTGTTGATGGGGGGCCACCCTCATTTGGTGGACCGGCACTTCTTTTTCCTCATCTCACATTTATGGCAAGCAAGCAGGGAGGAAAACGTACAAAAGGAGAACGATGGGGATGGGGTGGGAGATATATGCGGAAATACATCAAAAGGGAGACTGTAGGTACTGGGAAGAGTGAGTTAAAAGGGGAGGGAGTGATGATAGTGGAGTAAAGAGGCACTGAAAAAGCATCCTTACTTTTCGGCGGGTGGACATTTAAGCAGCTGGCCACGGGCTTCTGCGCGGTGTTTTGGGCTGCGCTCAATATTTTTACAAAATAAGCACTCATAGCGTTTTCGCATCAAGATATATCCTTCGCTGCAATGAAGGTAATAGTTTAAAAAAAACATACCTGCCTTCCCCAGAAATGCCAATAGTGAACAAAAATGTGGGTCTGGTGTCTCAGTGGACTAGCACCCCCTGTGTTCGATCCCATGGTCCGGGTTTCGAATCCTGGCGGGTCCGCTCAGCCCTTCATCCTTCTGAGGCCGATAAAATGTGTTCCGTTAATTTGGTAACAATAAACACCTGTTATTCAGCGCCCGTTGTCCTGCATCCTTTTTGTGACCTGGATTCTTGCTGTACATGCTGCAGCCTCATAGTTTATATTCAGTGCCAGAGGCTCTCGCACAGAACACCTATTCTTGAAAGCATGCATCTGAAGCTTCTCCCATATGTCTCAGTGAAGAGGAAGCTGCGAGAAACAACCCATCGCCTAGAATCCCACGATTTGGTAATGCAGAGAAGCGAGCTTGATCCGAAATGTTGTGGTTTTACTTTGAGGGATCCCACCACTACATAGGCGTTTGATTTCCTCTGCCTGCTTACACGAAAGGCCATGTCTTTAATTCTTGGTGCCTGCGAATAGTGTGGGTGGCAGACAGACGTCACATGTAAGCTCGGCTCGTTTGGGCTCGAGTCTCCAAGAGTTCCCTGGGCAGAGCATGGCATCTGGCTCGAGCTTTTATGGGCTCGCCCACCTCTACCCTCCCCTTGTCCAGTTTACTGCCCCAGAGCCTCCTCTGTGCTACCACCCTGTGTGCTCTTAGGCACATCTTGGCTGCTGCCACCTGTCCTATTCGCCACATCTTTATAATATTATCCTCTTGAATGGCCCTATCATGCATACGATTAGAGAGACTTCCCGTTTTTTTGGTTGGGTGAGCAAGCCTCAGACTTTGCTGTTTCTGTAAATCCTCGATCGTGGCAGTCGCCATTCCCCCCCCTCCCCCCCCCCCCTCACCACTCACCACCACCCATGTTGTGTCAGCTAGGGCTGCTGCAGCTTCAGGACACACAGAGTTCTTTGGCTGGTGTGTGCTGGGCTGCGCTGCTGATGGGCCCCAGTTCCAGCCTCGTACAGGGTATTTCCTAGGTCATCCAGAGGTTGAGGTGCATAGAAACAACTACGTGAACTTTGATGCTGAAAACAAAGTTGGTGACGTGGCTTAAAAAACTAAAACCAAATGTTCTGCAACAATTTTGTTCCCCTTCACCTTGAGGTAATTACAGATAAGATACCTTAATTGAAAAATAAAGTGTGTGTGTGTCACTAGGCAGTCAACCAACTGAATCCTGATTGGGGCACTCGTAGAATAGTGGTGACCGCTTAAAGTGCCTCGAGGTCCCAGCTAGTGACTGAAAGCATTGTGCATGTGACAGTCATTATTTTTTAAATTCTATTGCACACAGTATTAAAAACAAGCATTTACAATGCAACGGTTTCGCCTTTGGAAAAGTTTGAGCTATTGGCATTGTAAATGACAACATTTGTTTTTATGTGTTGGTTTTGAAAACAGATAAATAAATGGCATTGTCATTTACATTGCAAATAGCTCTAAATTTTCCAAAGGCGAAACCGTTGCATTGCAAATGCTTGTTTAAAATGACTCTGCATATCGACTCTTCTTTTTCTATTTACCTGTCTTCTTTTCTCCTTTTTTCTCCCTCTACTTCTCTGATTTCAAGTTTTACCTCATATGCAATGTATCCTGATAAGTTGTTACATTTTCAGGTATATACTATATTATCTTTTGCTGTTTTATTAGTTATCGCAGAATGTTAATTATTACTACCTGTTATGTATTCTATAAATGTATTTTGATTTTATAGATGGCTTTAAGATTTATCTCATGAAACGTAAAAGGTTAAGGCTCCCCTATAAAATCTCAAAGGGTTTTGTCTCACATTGCCAACTTAGGAGGTGAGTTTGTTCTAATGCAAGAAATACATATTTCAGACAAAGAAGTGACTAAACGTAAGAGATGGTGGGTTGGTAATGTTTTTGCTTCTCCGGGCTCAGGAAAATGTAATGGGGTAGTTATTGTATGTCATAAACATCTTACAATACACACTATTTCACAAGATGTTGACTGTTAAGGAAGATGGGTTTCAGTCTCCTTACTTATTGATAACATTCTGCTTACTTTTGTTAATCTATATGCGGCTACAAACCCAGATAATTCCTTTTGGCCATGAGTGTTGTCCAAACTGATGACTTATACTGATGATTACTTGATTGTTGGCAGAGATTGTACTATGGTTTTTAATTCCATCATAAAAAGACCCTCCAAATCTAGATTTCTATCTTCCAAAATACACTCTCAGTTCAAGTCAACACTATCCCAACAATCTCTTATTAATGCTTGGAGATTGTGCAACCTAACACATCAGGAATACACTTTCTTTTCTCCTGTCCATTTTCCCCAATCACGCATGGATTATATATTTATTTCTAACGCTCTAGCTCAGCACGTCATTAATTCTGATATACGATCCCTTTTGATCTATGAAAATGCACCAGTCATCTTGGATTTGGATCCCCTTCCTCCCTCCCAGGGAATTAAGCAGTGGAGATTTAATAATTCTCTCCTCCGGGATTTGCAATTTACACATACCTTTGAGCAATTTGCTAACACAATTTTCAAAGAAAATGAATGCCATGATATGTCTCCTCAAGTTTTTTGGAATACTTTTAAAGCTGCTTCTTGAGATTTTATTATTAATTTTGTTTCCCATAAACAAACTCTACCTCCAATAAATTCAAAGTACTTAGTACACGCATTAAGCAATTAGAATATTCTTTTTATAATTCTCACGCAAAAAGTATCTTAAATGATTTAGTGTCCACTAAATTTGGGTTTAATACACTTGCCACAGAAAGTGCCAATTCTTCTCTACTTAAATCTAGTGCAACATGCAATGGGGTCAAAATAAAGCAGGGAAATTTATTACCAATTATCTTAAAATAAAAAAAGAACATACAAAAATTGATTCTAGTCTAACCTCAACTTATCAACATGTACACAAAAATGAGGAGATAATTCTGGAATTTACAACATTTTATCAGGCCCTATATACTCTGGGATCTCAGTCTAGTTCCCAAGATCTCCTTTCTTATCTATTATCCAATCTTTTGCCTTCATGTCAGGACATTGGTTTTTCCATATTGGAAAAGGGATATCCTAATCCAGGATATTTCTAACACTATTCCTTTAATTAAACGTGGCAAAGCTCCCAGACCTTAATCTAGATTATAACATTTTTGCAAAAATATTAGCTTTTCATTTAGATTATTTATTACGCCAATTAATTGGGAGAGAACAATGTGGTTTTATCAAAGGTAGGCACCTTTCAGAAAATACTCGACTATTTCTTAATTTGCTTAGTAAATCTAAATCATATAATTCTTCTTTGGCAGCTCTCTCTTTGGATGCGAAAAAAGGGTTTGATAGTGTAAGTTGTCTTATTTTCTCCATGCTTTTCTTGTTTGCTTTTAGTCCTAATTTCATTAATTATGCTTCTTTGTTATATTCTTCCCCTGAATCATCTATTTTGAGTAGTGGCCTTATGTCTCCTTTTTTACCTCTTCATAGAGGCGTTTGGCAAATTTGTCCGCTCTCCCCTTTATTATTTATACTTGCTTTGGAACCTTTTGTAATAAGGATTCACTCTAACTCACATATTACAGGTTTTGCTTATGGGGACACTCAGCTCAAACTCTCTATCTATGCCGATGATATTTTGCTTTTTATCTCTAAACTGCAAACTTCCTTACCAGCTTTTTTATTAGAAGTGGATACGTTTGCGTCTGTTTCGGGCTATGAATTAAATGCAGACAAGTGTGAAATCCTCCCACTAAATAAGTCATTTTTTCATGCTTATTTTAGTTCAACTTCCTTAAAGTGGAATCCACATATGATTACATATCTAGGTTTGTGGTTCTCTGGCACAGTTAAGGATACTATATCCTGTAATTTGAAAATGCTACACTCAATCCTTCCAACACATACATCTATTTGGAACCCTTTGTTTTTATCCCGGTAGTCTCTCCATAACACTATAAAAATAATGTTGATACCTATTAAATTGTTTTATATCTCAAATATGCCAGTTAATATTCCACAGTTTGATTTATCTATTTTTTTATTGGATAATAAAAAACCTAGGATGTCATTTTTAAACTTAAAAAACCAAGGCATCTGGGTGGAGTCAATTTTCTAGATTTCCATAAATATCATTTAGGGTTTTGTCTAAACAAACATTGCTTTTATTACAAGTAAAGTATTCTCTACTTTATCCTTGATGGACAGATATTGAAAAATCAAAATCCTTTTGGCATCCTTCTTCCCTGAAGAAGTGTTTGTCTTTTACCTCTAGACCTTTATGTTTTTCTCTTCTGATTTTTTGGAACACAAGTAACATTTTGTCTCCATCTTTATTTCTTATCAAACTTCTAAAGATCAGTTTTTGAATTAAATAATTTGGTACAATAACTCTATTAACATAAATAACAGAATAATTTTCTGGAAATATTGGTACTCTAAAGGTTTTAAATGGATTCAATAATTCTTTCAAGAAGGGACCTGCTTGCCATTTGGAGTAGTGCAATCGTTTTTCTCCTTTCCAGATTTATGTGAAGTCAAATACTGCTTGCTTATCTCGGCAACTCATTCGTCTTATAACAAACTCTCTCTTGACCAAATAATATCTCCCTCACCTCCGTCTATGCAGAATTTATTGGATGTATTGCCTTATGCATCCCAAATATATAAACATCTTACTCTTGTTCCGAGGTAGAGAATCTTTGGCAAATCGATCTTCTATCTACTTTTTCTTTTCAAATTTTGAATAAAATTTGGGTTAAAATACGAAATTGGTGGAGCCGCAAAGTCATGCACCACCAACAACGCCATGATTGGCTGACTACAACCTGACTGGGTGGTTGCAGCCGCTATTTTATCGAACTGTCCCAAGGCCTGAAGATTTTTCTGTAAAGTGAATAAAGGGGTCATGGTAGAGGTAACTTGACCCCTTGGGTATGTGAGAGGAGTGTCAGAGGGAATTATTTTGGGTACAAAATTGAGTTATAGCATTTTGTTTTTCCTCTTTGGGAATCTGCGGACCACCAGTGAGGGTCTCACGGCCCGCTGTCTAAATCTGTGACAGATCCATGAATCTTGATGCACTTTGAGAAAAAACACTTTCAGACCCACTCAGACAGTTTGTATCGATAAACTGCACTTTTGTAGTATCTCTCACTTTTGTAGTAATTTACTCAATTGTAGGAAGTCCATTACTACACATGGCCATCCACTGGCTACTGAAGCACCCTTCCATATAAAACAATTGGAGTAGGGACTTACCACAACAGTGTAAGTTACTGCAAAAGTGCAATTTGTGAATACTCAAAAGTGTGTTAGAAATTGGGTTACTGGTTGAGGGAGTAAACCCTACTCAAACAGCACCCACACTTTTTGTTAGGGTGATATCACATGCAACCCCTCAATTAATCTGTGGTCAGCCCTTGGGTATCTTGACACAAGAGCAATCAGGCCTAAGTTAGAGGCAATGTATAAAATACTTGTGCAACACTTCAAACAGTAATTTATTTGAAAACACAACACAAGATAAATCCCACGACAATTTAGAAAAATAGAGTAGAATTTGATACGTTATTTGGCCCCAAAACAGCAATAATCCAATCAGTAAACCCATACATATGCAACTTTAAATAATTAAATATAAAAAGTGCTTAAAAGCACAAAGTGGAAATGGTGGATATCTGATAGCATCAGACCAGGACAAAGTCACAAGTTCAGGCTGACTGTGAAGGAGTGTGGGCCGGATACATGGACCGAGGACTACTGAACAAAGTACCTAAAATCCTGGTTGTGGAGTGGTGGGAAATCCTCAGTTGAAGCTGTATTGCACAAGGGCAGTTCCAAGGAGCTGTGAGGCGGTGATACTAAGTCCTGCATCATAGTCGAGGAGGCCATCAACAGGGGTCTTGTGATGCAAAATCCTGCATCAAAGAATATTCACGCACCAGCATTCCAAAGAAGCTGCTGACCTGGAATGAGGAGTCCAGTGCCCTAGTCAAAGACACTGTCGACAAGCGGCTTTTAATGTGAAGGCCTGCATTGAGGATGAGTCATGTATTGGAGGTTCCAAGGAAACTGCAAGCTGTGATGTGAAGTCTGGCGTCATGCTGCAGTGGTTCCAAAGTGATGCTGGGAGGAGATGTGTTGCACTGTGTCGCTCCGACCACGTGACCACAGATGGGTTAGCAGAGCAACTTCAGGCCCACTTCCAAGGGTTCAGGACTGGGGTGGCATCATATAGGGCACGACAAACATCAGACTGCATCCAGGTGCTGGGTTCAAGGAGTTTAGAGTATTTTTTGTCCCTCAGGGTATGATCTGGAGGACAGTCAACTAGCCCTTAGAGTTACTCTGGTGGTCCTGGGATCAAGCCACAGGTTCCGTCCTTTCATTCAGGCACAGTGGCAGCAGGGCAACAGAGCAGAACAGCAGACCATTTGAGTCTTCTTCAGGTCCATAGGTCTACTGAAAAATTGGGTCTGAGGGTCCACTATTTATACCTGGTTCCCACACTGAAGTAGGATATGGTTCTGAAGGTTTCTACCCTCAGAGGTGTGTGGAAAAGCTTGCCTCCCTACCCTGTCGCTAGCTCGTCTGGGGTCACAAAAGACTAGTATCAAAACGCTTTGAGTGTGCTGGGCAGAACCTTTGTGATGTGCAGTAGTGCAAGAGTGACTGGTGACAGCTTCCCCCTCATGAAGTTAGAGATGGCCCATCCAACCAGCCATTTCCCCGTTGTCTCACTGTTTGGGAGCAATACACAAAGACCAACTTTGATTTATACCTAGTCATGTGACACAAGTTACAGGCCGGAAGCACAATATGATTGAGACCAGATAATTCCAACTTTCCAAAAGTGGCCTTTTCAAAATTGTGCCTTAAAACCCAACTTTTCCAATTACAGAGGCTTTTGCAGTTTGAATTCTACATCAAACTCAACATTCCTACCTGCTCTCAATTGAAAGTCATCATATATTTAATATATTAACTCAATGTTATCCTATGAGTCAGGTCATGTAGAAGTGAAAAATTAATATAATAGATTTTAACTACCAGGACATGTAAAACTGAAAATAATGTGTACAACTTTTAAAATAAACGGCACCCTGCCCTATGGGCTAATTAGGGTCTACCCTAGGGGTGACTTATATGTACTAAAATAGAAGGTTTATACCTGGCTAAAGGTTTTTTTTGCCAGCACAAAATGGCAGCCTAAAAACTGCACACACAGGCTACAATGACAGGCCTGGGACATGGTCAAAAGACTTCTTTAGTGGGTGGCACCATAAGCGCTGCAGGCCCACTTGTAGCATTGAATCCATCGGCCCTGGATACATAGTACCACTTTAGTCCAATCTTACAAGTAAATTAAATGTGCTAAGTTCGTTAAAGCCAATTGCAACATGTTTAACCCCTTGCACACTGCGCAAGTTTTCGCACTGTGCAGGGGATTTATTAAGTGGGCGGGATACTGATGGCCCCCGACCGTCGTCAGCACAGGTCCACCGTGACACAAGGGTTAAAGGAGAAAACACATGCACTTTAGCACTGGTTAGCAGTGGTACCGTGCACAGAATCCTAAGGCCAACAAAACAAGATCAGCAAAAACTGGAGGAGTAAGGCAAAATGTTTGGGGGGAGGCCACCCTAAGACCAATGGGTCTAACAGTAAGTTACTAGAAAAGTTTGATTTGTTGACAGCACTTTGTAGCAGGTATTTTAGTACTATTGTAGTACTACAAACATACTACAAAGTGCTGAATGTGAAGAATCGAGCCCCTCGTTTTTGACAGGCTGTACTCACTCGCAAAACTCTAAAAAGAACCCACAGTATGAAATGATTTAATGTGATGTTCTGTAAACTGTTTCAGTGTAATATGGTGCAGCATGGTACAGACTAGCACAGTATTGTTTTGTATGGTATGATTTAGTGCAATATAGTGTGCTAATGCAAGGCATAGTCTAATTGATTAGCAATGCTATTAGCGACTGTAGTGTTGCACTAACTTAGGGGCCTATTAGGATGGCGGACGGACCTGCATCCGTCTGCCACCCCAGAGGAGGAGGGACCATCCGCAGGGGCAGCGGCGGTCCTTCCTTGCTAATTAGGATGTGACCGCCACCCCCCATGTGCACCCCCCACCCCCTCTTCACCCCTGGGGGCCCGCAACGGGCCCCCAAAGAAAAGTCTGTATGCCTTTCCACAGCGGAAATGCCGCCGTGTAAAGGCAAAGGACCGCTGACATCCTAATATGGCTGGCGGTGTCTGATAGACACCGCCAGCCATGTTAGAGCTTTTCCGCCACGGCCGGAAGGCAACCGCGGCGGAAAAGCGGCGGACGGAAAAAAGATCCCCCAGACATCCTAATCTGGCGGGGGTCTTTTTCAGTCCGCAGCGGTTAATCCGCATCCTCTGGGCCGGCCCGGAGGATGCGGATTAACCGCAAATCTAATGAGCCCCAAAGTGAAATGGAATAACCTGAAATTTCTATTTTTTGTTAAATAGGAATTATCCTATAAAGAATGTAGATGTATTTGCATAGTACGTTTAACAGTATACGCAATTCAAAGTAGTTTACTAAATTATGTATATGGAAACGGTTGTCTTTTTACACATGAGTATACTGTTGAAGTTTTCAAGTTGGAATAATCATATAAGCTATTTATTTCCTGCACAACTATTAGCTCCTAATATAGTTTCATCAGTTACCAGAAGTTGCAATATGTTTCAGTGATCTGCTTTTTAGAACTGTGATATTACCACCACCTGCAGTAGGAGATTGACAGTAAATAATGCAATTTCCTGAATTTATGTTCGTATCTATTTTCTCAGTGTCAATCTAGTTTCACCAACCCCAGCATGAACAGACGCCAAGTAACTTCCAGCGAAAAAAAATGGGCATGCATTTCCTACTACTCTGGAATATATATCTAGCATAGCTCGTATTTCGAATATTGTCTGGTTTTATAAACCACAGTTGAACATAAAAGTATTATTTCAAAGATGCTATTTTCAAGTGAATTAACTGTGTAGGTACCAATGATGGCTTGTATGACAGGACCATTTGCTTTTTCTTGGAGCATGGAAACAGATAAGACAAACTGAAGAGGATTTGAGTGATAAATGCTGGCAATTTCTATATCAAGAAATCTATCTTTGTTTCGTAGACAGTGCTTCAACTTCTATTATCAGAACCATAAGAGACCAATAGAATATTTTAAATGACAAAAAAGAATTACATGGAGGCCGTTGGCCCTCTTTACAAGTGGCCTGAAGGAAGGTGAAATATTTAAGACACCTCATAAAATCTGACTCCACAGGGTCGGAATAAGCAGTGGAGTTAGATTTTAACGCCAAACAACACCTATTAGAAAGTGTTTCCTCGAAAATGAGCAATAAAAAGCAAATTATGGTGCTTACTGCACCAAAATCCATGTTCCTCTAGTTTCAGAACATGTATCATCTGGTAAATTTATCTGGCAAAATGTAAACTGTGTGAAAACTTTACACACTATGTAATTACCGGGAGCAATAACATTCAAATAAAGTGTAATTCCGACCCAGGTGTTTGAAGGGGTAGCTCAGGAGGGGAAAGCACATTGAGCCCATCTTTATGAGGGCCACTCTCTTCTAAAATCGAATTTGGCAGAGCTAAAGTACTATAATGGCATTGTAAATGCTCCACGTAAAGCCAGCTATCAGAGTCATATGTTGCCTAAACTAAAATGTATAAAGCAGGTTGCTACTGAGCAACACTTCATATTGCCATTTCTTTTTTGGCAGTAACATTAATCACAAAACTGCTATACTTTTAGGGGCACATGCATCAAGCTAGGCAATTGCGATTCCTTAATAGCGATTATTAGGGAATCACTATTAAGGAATCGCAAATGCCTATGCATGTCGGTTTCGTTAAAATATTTGCGATTCCTACACATTCCTTAATTGCGATTCGCAATTAAGGAATGCTTTCCCATTGGTTCCTATGGGCATAAAGGCACATAGGAATGAATGGGACAGCAGTCACAATTTGGGAATTCCAAATAAGTATTTGCAAATTGCAAATGGCCACCCTGATGCACCCCTAAAACATGCATGTGTGCACATGTGGCACACATGCCCTAAAGCATTGGTCTTCAATCTATGGGCGCGACCCCCGGGGGGGCGTGGAGTCATTGGAAAGGGGTCGCGCATTCACCTGCCTCACGGCTGCCTCGAATCCAAAACGTTTACGTTTCGTTTTGGATTCGAAATAATTACATCTAAGGAGCCTCTCTGATTGGAGGACAGGGCAAAATAAGCCAATCCTAATGTGGCTACGTCATTAATGCCTGTCCTCCAATCAGAGAGACTGCAGCATGCCCACCAGGAAATGCCCGCAAACTTTGTCCATAAAGATGGACCAGCACCTTCGTAATGCAGGCTGTACTCATCTTCGTGGCTCATTGCTGCCTCTGCATTGGGATCTCCTTCCCGACTGGTTTCCAAGGCAATCCGAAGCTACCAGGAATAATTAGGTAAGCCCCTCCTCATGCCCCATGCCCTGGCTTTTCAGCTGTAGACGACATTGAAACTTGCACGCACGCAAAGACACACACAGATTCTTATCTGTTTCCTTGATTGAGCCATGTGGATGGAGGTGTGGGGGGTGGGGGGAGTTGGGCAGGAAAAAGGCTCTGGTTAAATTTTATGACTGGAATGGTGTTTATTTCGGTGTACTTTCTGTTTTTGTTGCAGCAGTTTTATATTCATTTTTGTGATATGTAAATGTTTATTTTCCATGTTCTTTTTATTTTTTTTTATACTTGACGCAGCAGATTGATATGATGCCTGTGTCCAACTACAGTTGCCACACTTTCCAAAAAAAAAGCGATAGTTATTTGTCACGTGTAAAAGCATCCATCATTGCACCTTACTTGATGTAGTGGTTTTTGTAGTACAAAAAAAGTTATCACATGGAGGAATCATTTTAAACCGGTCTGGGGAAGAGTTCATCTGATCATTTTTTTTTTGTCAAAAAGTTCTATGGATATGATATGTTATGGGCTCATGGAAACCTAAATAGCCTTCTGAATTTCAGCTGTGCTTAGTAATAGATAATTATGTCCTGCACAGAAAGATATTGTTGCTATACACATTAGAAAAATGACAATATTTGTAATTACAAAATCATGCTTATTCATGTGTTTTGCAAAGAAACAAGATTCCAAGACATGGAGTATTTTAAATTGTGTGGTTCAAATGTATTAAGAAAGCTTCTATAAATGACAAGCAATGGAAGTACTATTTGCGATAATACAGCAAAACATATGAATATGCCAGAACATTTAGTCAACCATGTAGATACAACTACAGTTTCAATGCATAAGTATCTTCTCATGAGTAACATCATAGAATTGGTCCACAAACGTGGCCAAGCACTAACTCTAGAAATGTCCATTAAGTTCATTCTTAACTTTTTCATGCATCTTTTACTATTCTGATTTCCCCTCCCAAACAAACCTTTCTAAACCCCTCCCTCTGACTCTTCCCCTTCCGTCTCCCTTTTACTCATCCCAAGCCTCCTACTACTGCTGTGAGCACCAAAACATCCCTCCACTATCCTTCTCAATCCAAATAACATAATACCATATCCACCACTCTAATGACTTGCCTTGTTCACTATACTAATTCACCACTAATCCTTTATGGGTTCTGGAGAAGCGTGCTACTTGCTGAAAAAGCGCTCTGACACTTGGTGAGGGGTAATAAGCGTTATATAAATGCAACTACAATAAAATACAATATATTTGACACACTGCAGCAGTGAATGTTTTGTGGGTCTTCAGTTCATATAGATCACATCCCTCCATTTTGTTTGCAATGAGATTTTGTGTCCTAAACTGAGCACATGTGACTCAATGCTGAATGGTTCCTCCGCATATATGCTGTTGTCATTGTGGTATTGAATTTGTGCCAAAACTATTCTCTTGTGGCATCATTTTCCATGACTGGTCTATAAGTTTGTCAGCAACAAATCGTCATAAATCACCCATACCAGGGAAGGAAGAAGGAGGAGTCAATGGCATGCGGTAAACAGCTGCCTGTCTCATGTCAAGGAGAGGCTCTCACAGAATCGCCATGTGTGCTAATTTGGAGGCTACTCAACACCTTGCTGACTGCCTGTGTGATCTTGAATGATCTAGTTTACCTGTCTGTTAGATTACCGGCCTCTGGGTACAATGAACCTCACCCACAAAAAAGAAACAACTGGTGTCTTTTGGCTTCCCTCTCTAGACGAATGTGTTTTGCTACCTTTCAAAACCTCTCTTCTGACCCTCACCTTGCAAAGGCCTTTGCAAGACAAAGGTTCAGTTGAGCCAGTCTGACCGTGCAACATGTTGTCCTCCACCTCCAATAAAATGCATGGGACCACGTGTTCACAATAGGTGCTATTCTCCTTCCAGAAACTAAGCCTCCCACTGTACTGAATGTCTTTCCTGAATAGAAGGACACTTCTAGGGGCACTGACATGAACAAGGTGATATGTCACCTGCTGGGAACAGGAGATGCATGGTGAGCATAGGTAGTCTACTTCAAGATGACCTTTGTGTATAGCCCAAGCACACACATCAAAAGGGCATACCCCATGGTCATCCTTTCACCACATGAACATAATTATAGCCCAGGTTACTGGACACCAGGGCAGCCAGCCTCTTAGCATTTTCTCGTGGCCTTCAGAAGTTACAGTTTACTTGGTCAAAATAATACAAAAAACTGAAACAAATAAACCCCCAAAAAATATCAGGTGAATTAGCATGACCCTGTGTCCCCAGCCAAATAAATCTGAAGCATCCTTCTCTGCACATAACAAACACATAAGGGCAGTAATAATTGGGGGTGCTTTTGGTTGTCTATGCTGATGAGTATCAAGTTCTAGAATTCTTTTGTCGGAGGGGGTCCTTACGCCTAACATTTTATGACAGGGGGGTCTCGGCATCAAAAAGTTTGAAGACCTCTGCCCTAAAGGCATGTGTGGGCACTAAAATACACTTAGAAAAATGCAATTGTATGCATTTTTTATGGAATTGCAAATTACAATGAACTTGAGGTTGATGGTCATTTGCAATTCCAAATTGCAAAAACGTCATTTGCGAATGCATTATTAATCGCATTTAGGGAATTGCCATTTGTATTTCCTAAATACATTCACAGTTTACGTAATCGCAAAAAAATTGTGATTACCTAATTTGCAAATACATTATGTTTGATGCATCGCAATTTGCATTTTACCGGTAGCAAACGGGGCGATTCTGCCAATCTGCCAGTTTGGGACCAGTAAAAGGCTTGATGCCTGTGCCCCTATGTTATTTTTGTTGAGGTTTTATATAGCGCTTTACATGAGTAAAAATTACATTACATAAATTTTTGTTGGGCAGTGGGAGATTATGTAATTTGCCCACAATAACAGGATGTTGGGCATCCCTGCCGAGACATGAACGTGGTTCCTCAGCTTCGAGGTCGACCGCTCTAGCTGTTAAGCCACACCCAAAAGCAGAGCTTACCTAAGGAAGCATTTAAGCCTAGCCTTTCTGCCATTTGCATAGGTATAAACGAATACACACACTTTCTTGTGTAGGCCTTTCCATTGATCCCCATGTGCCCCGGCTAAATATTTCTATTTTTGTGTGGTCATCCCCATGTCTTGCAGACTGTAATGCTGATCTTTACACTCTGCACACTGGGCACTGTTTTTTAGTCTTCTGTGTTTGTGCCCAATCCCTAAAAAATTGTAAAATTGACTATTGGCATATTTAAATTTCCCGTAAGGCCATTTTTTTATGATGCAGAAAATACATCAATGAAATGGATATTTAATGTGACACGTCAACTGCAGCCCAAATTGTGCCATCCACTAGGCTGGCAATTATACCATGGTTTAGAGCCTACATATATAGGCTGATTGCTGCACCCTACAAGGTGACCTGTAAAAATAAACCTTTTTGAAATGAAGGAACACTACTTTTAAACAATATGTGAATCACCTCTGAGTAGGCCTTGCAGGACATAAGCTAGGGTGTTCAGTGTTATGAAGTGAAACACAAAAAGAAATTAGGGCTGCCATTCTCTTACAGTGAGTAACCACCAAAGCTACTTTCACGGTATAGGGCTATGGCTTGGCTTGTTTCATATGGAGAGTTAAAGTACAATTAAATCACTGTGTTTTGGTGTCTTTGGCTAAGAACCAGCTACAAGGTTAACCCCAATTTTTTATATGTATTAATAGGCCTTATACTTGGTGAAGTTAAATGTTGGTTAGAGAAACAGAAACAGTAATGTTTAGAAGGCTATACTTTTTCTGCCTTAAGCTTGAGCGGGATAATTAGCATTAGCCCTGCCAGTGCTCTCATTTGACAAGGTGTGAAATAGTGCAATCATAGAATGGGCCTAGGTGGAAAGCTTGTGTAAGGTATGTTACCCAGCTTAACCTTGGAACGGCAGTTAAAGAGCATCCAGGATTTTTACTAACTTAACTGGATTTAAGGGGTGTCTGTACTTTTGTAGCATAGTGAGAAAGAAATCCTTAGATTATGGGTCACACTTATGAGGTTTTGCAGTAGGGAAGCGCAACAGACCTTGATGCTGCACTTCCCTACGGCAAAAGAAAAGGGCAGGAATGTGCCGTATCTATAAGATACAGCGCATTCTTGTCCTTTTCCCCAGCGCTGGCACAGAATGAGCTGCCATGCCCCAACGCAGGCACCTTTGCACCATGGTGCAAGGGTGCCTGCGTTGCGGGGATGCTTATTTTTGTACAGGAAGGGAAACCTTTTTGTACAAAAATAATCACAAGAGGTTTTTTCCTCTTTCTATGTGTGATGCAGAATGCAGCACACATAGAAAAAGGAAAAAAGGAGAAGAAATAATGACATTTCTCCTTGTTGTGCCTCCCTTATGCCTCCCCTGGGGATTTACAATTTCTCGTAAATCTGGAGCAGCGTCAAAAGGCCATGGATGTTGCTAGGAATGCCCCCAGCAACACCCATTGCACACCCCTTTAACGCAGAACACTGCGTTAAAGGGACTGATATTTAACAGGCAAAATTAAGCCAAAAAAAGTGGCTTAGTGCTGCCTGATAAATATCATGCAGGCTTCAGAGCTATGGAGCATAACAAAAAGTGACGTTCCGGCATCGCAAGGTGCCTCATAAACTCACCAACAGAAGTACTCCCCCTAATGACTCAACCACTGCTAGGTGGTCAAGTAACTCTGGTAGATACCTGAACTAAACTGGGTAAAACATCAATGTGAAGATGTTGATAAATCACCACTACAGCGTGGGAAAGGAGGCATATCCTTTTGTTTTATATTCCCCCACACACTCTATTGGTGTCATGCTTTATCATTGGGACATCCTGACGCCTAAAAGTCAGGGTGGGCTCGACCATCTTTCAGGGAGCGCTTAAGGAGATGTTTTTGGCCAGGGGGATAAAGATTAAAAATCCACATCCTGCTATATCCAACTTTAGCGTAAGGTCCACCATAATATAGCCTGAGAAATTATTCAACATCCAGATACGTCTGATCCCAAACATACAAGTTAGCGACTGTACCATAATCCAAGCAGCTTGATCCCTTTAGTGAGCACAACTCTGCATTCTGATAGCTTGAGGCTGAATCTGCACCGTCTGCATTGAAAGGACTAAAACTTTATTAATGCAAAACCTTAGAGGAAGGGCGCACAACAATAAGACCTTGTGTGCGTACAACCCGCCAGCGAGCAAGACTCCTCTTGTGCTACTTTCATGGTTTTGAGAGCTACAACAAACTTAAATCCACCCCCTGTAACGTCCCTAACATTACGATCTGGCTACAAGCATTCATTAAGAGAACCGATCTAGAGACAGCGAACTACATTTCCCATGATGCTGCGGAGAGTATCGATGATCCGCACCATGCGACCCCGAAAGTAGGCGGGCCATACACCCACGAGATGACAATGATGAGACGTTAAAAGCAGCCTTCGTACAATGCTCCTTGCTCCAAGCGGTTGGACCCCCTCCAAATAGGAAGAGACACTGGGCAGGACCCATGATGGCGTGAGCATGCATATGAGTTACGACGAGATGCAGGTATGATTTAGCGCTACTCCTGTTTAGGAGCAGCACTCAGGCTGTGGCATGATACATTCTCATCACACTGTTATTTGTTTGTTTTTCCTTATCCCTTGGTACATGGTATAAAATGGAATTATATATTTACCAACATTATGCCATCACTCTGGTATACCTGGATTGACCATTACATTTCTAACAATACAGTGTTTGACTTTACGGCTACCCCTACTCACGGTGAGGTACCATGAGAAATCTAACCTCTTCCAAAATGGGGTAAGGAGGGCCTCTATTTTGCACGAGTATGAAAAGTGAACACATGTGGGCATGCGCAGGCATGGATATGCTAATCATGAGCCCCTTAACTTGAGGAGAGAGATGGTGTTTCTATGTTTGTTTGTGTTGTGTCAGTGTGAAAGATACGGGTGCCTTTTAGATGCCAGTCACACAATAATGATACAATTGAAGATAGAATACGGCACCATGCCGCCAGGCTAATAAGCGTCGTGGTATCACGGATGTGTGTTAGACAGAATATGAATATCACACACGAAAACCATATGGTATACGACTAATAGCACTGGGCATTTTAAATAAATGCACATCATGAAATATAATCCTGAACCCTAATATAACAATGGATGTGTGGTCTCTTTTTCTCTTTCTCGTCCCACAGATGGAGGGATTATTTGAGACACTGAAAAACAACCTAAGAGAATAGGGAGCCGCTATCTGCCCATACTAATAGTATTGCAGGGAAGTTCTCTGCCCAGAATCCCAGGGGGCTTCCATTCCCGCACAGTCCAGCACCCTTTATGGGGCTTTTTTGGACTGAAACATGTTGGCTGTAGGGTCCTAGGACCAAAATATCCCTGTTGAACCGCTTCTTTTGGTTTTATGGTCCCTAGCAGATCCAAGAATAAAGGGAAACAGGGATCTGCTTGTGGATTTTTAATCTTTAACCCCCTGGCCAAAAACATCTTCTTAAGCGCTCCCTGAAAGATGGTCGAGCCACCCTGACTTTTAGGCATCAGGGAGTCCTAATGATGAAGCATGACACCACTAGGGTGTGTGAGGGAATACAAAACAAAAGGATGTGCCTCCTTTCCCACGCTGTAGTGGTGATCTATCAACATCTTCACATTGATGTTCTACCCAGTTTAGTTCAGATATCTACCAGAGTTACTTGACCAGCTAGCAGTGGTTGAGTCATTAGGGGGAGTCCTTCTGTTGGTGAGTTAGTGTTAAACATGGGAGGGTGCACTCCCCTCGAGATTTCCTCACTGCCCCCAAAAAGAGAAGCAGTGGATTTTCCCTGCTTTTCAATTGTATTAAAGCCTCATAAATGATGCCATTCATATTTTGAGATAACATTGACTCTGAAACAGTACAAATCCTCTACTCATCAAAAATGAGATTCCACCATGTTAATATACATACTTTAAAATTATCTTTCCAGCAAGTAAGAATAACTTCAAATGCAAGAGCAATAAAAAGGTCAAATAATCTGAATTTCGAGGAGGTGTCCTGAAAATCAGCAGACATGGATTCAAGGAAAACATTTTGGATTGATGATGCAATACAATTTTGAAACATCGTAGAACATTTAGACCACATGGATTTCCAATATTTAAAAACATTAGGGCAATAATATATTTGATGAAGTAATGTGCAATTAGGGGAAAGACATGACCAGCAAAGAGGAGTAGAGGGATTCATTTTATGGATAAAGACAGTTGTAAGAACCACTCTATTATAAAATAAAAATTGTGATTTAGTGATATTGGCAGCTCTGGAGGTGGTATATATTCTGTGCCATAATTTCTCCCATCGCTGAATCGAAAAGGACATCAAAAGGTCTTGTTCCCAGGCTATTTCAATTGAGGATTTTGGTCTTTCAGAGATAGGAGCAGATAAAAGTTTATATATGAAAGAAAGTTAGAATCAAAAGAGATATTGTATAATGGAGTCAAGGGAGTAAATGGAATAACATCATAAGGACAAGTTTTGGTTAATAAGAATGATTGAGTTCCCGTGATAATTGGGCGTATTGTGGTAAACAAGAAGGAGGTAGATCGTTGTGTTCTTGTAATGTAGTAAGTGTATAACAGAGTTATGAGATACTATAGAATATCCTTATTTGAAAAAGAATGAATTATGTCAAAACGTAATGTATTTATTATACCAGCTAGAGGAGGCAAGAAAAGCTTGATAAAAATTGGAGCCATCTGTGAACAGTGAATGTATCAGGTGTTGGGACTATTTTAAAATAGGATGTTTTGAAATAAAAGTGCCATTGGACATACAACAAATATCATAAAAAGAGAATTCATGTAAAAGAGAGCGTTCAGAATTGATCTAACTTGTTATAGGTGAGTCTTGATATTGTCTATTTAATGCATACATTTGTCTAATTGAAAAGGAGGTATGATATAATTTAAAATTCAGAAATCGTACACCCCTTTGTTTTTTGGTTTAATTAACTTAGATAAGGCAATACGCGAAGGCGTGTTATGCAAGAAAAATGTAGTACAGAGAGAATTCATTTGTTTAAAATAGTAATTTGGGATTTTAAAAGGTAACATAGAACATCTTTTTTATTGTATCCAATCTACCCCACCGGGACAAATGGAGGGGAGAATGAATTTTGAACCTTAAGTTTTATTCCACGAAAACTATGAGCAAGAATATGAGGGATGGTAGGCAAGAATCAGACACCTAGGTATCTAATTGTTGATGGACACCACTTTAAATTGGTGTCAGAGAACATGCATTGGTAACATAAAGAATTTAAAGGTAAAATCTCAGTTTTTAGAGAAATTCAATTTATAAGCATATATTGTGGAATATAATTCAATCTCCTGCAGAAAGGGAGGTACAGAAGTTGAGGTTTTTGAAAGGTAGACCAGAATATCATTTGCATAAGCAGATAATTTAGGTTCATAGGACTTGTGTTGGAAACCTGTTATAAGGGAATTATGGCGAATGCATTCAAGAAATGGTTCAAGACATAGGAGAAACTCAAGAGGAGAAAGGGGACAACCATGACTGGTACCTCAGTGCAAATTAAAGTAAGGAGACAAAAAAAGCAATAACAGAAACACAAGCACATGGTCTTGAATAAAGTAGCTTGATAAATGAAATGAATTTATGGCCAAAAACAAATCAATGAAGAGTTTTGAACATAATTTCCCAATGTATATGATCAAATGTTTTTTCAGCATCAAGAGAATATGCAGCCAGAGGACCAGGATATCCTCTCGATGATGCAAGAATATTGGACAATATCCTAGCATTATCTGAGGTAAGTCTACCTTTGATGAAAACAGATTGATCAAGTTTATTAAGCAGGGGTAAAACATCATCTAGTCTAGAGGCAAGGATGTTCGCCACTATTTTGCAATCATAGTTACTTAATAGGATTGGATGGTAATCTTGATACAGGGTGTGATCTTTATCAGGTTTGGGGATAATTACAGTGAGAGCATCTAAGAAGGCGTCTTCAGGCTTAGATTTCAATAGAAAAGATGTGAAAAGCCCAAGTAAATGTGGTGCAAAAGTAGATGAAAAAGAATAGATACGTTCAATGGGGAAACCATCAGGACCAGGAGCTTTGGCTCTCTTCAGAGATTTAATAACATCCAAAATGTCCTGAAGAGGTATATATTTTTCAAGGATAGCCATAGGATCTGGTACAGAGAGAGGAAAAGGAAGGCCATCAAAAATGATTGGGTGTCATATTCAGAGGGATTGGTATCTTCCATATATAATGAATTATAGTAACTCTAGAAAGCATTAACAGTGTCTGAATCAGAGCATAGTAAGGTATTATTGAGGACATTTCAAATAGGTCCAATAGTTTTATTTTATGACTTGACTTTTAGATAACTGGCCAACATTCTACCCGCTTTGTTCTGACCCCCCTGATATTTGGATTTTATTTTAAGTAGCATGTTGCAAGCATCAATTGTAACTAGCTTGTGTAAATCGGATTTAGCTTTAATAAGGTCTCGAAGTTAGAAAGGAGATTTGGAAGTAAAATAAGAGTGGTCAAGAGTCTTAATATGTTTAACGATGGATTGGTATTGGGGATTTAACAACTTTTTTCTTCTGGCAGTGTAGGCAATGGTAAAGGCTCTAAAAGAGGCTTTAAAGCCATCCCAATTGTTGTGAAGTATCACTAGCTTTAGTAAACTGAAAAATTCTGTTATAAAGGAGGTAGCTTCCTAAATATAAGTTTCATCAGCTAGTAAGGAATTGTTGAATCTCCATTGAGCATGTTTGGAGGTAGCAAAGGATAAATCAAAAGAGGGTGAAACAGGTGCATGATCAGAAATAAAAATGGAGCCAATCTAAGAAGATTGAAGAGAAGGGAGAAGAGGTTTTGATACCAAAATGAATCAATTTGAGATATGACTTAGTGAGCATTTGAAAAGAATGTAAACTCATTTTTATCAGGGTAACTAGTTTTCCATTCATCATAGAGTGGAGGAGTGGCAATAGCAGATTGAAATGCTTTATGGAACTTATCTGGCTTAAATTTGCAATTAGATTTTCTTTCAGAAAAAGGGTCTAGCCAATCATTGTAGTCCCCAGCAACAATAATATTGGGGTTAGTAATGGAGGATCATTTTAGTGTAATATTATGCCAAAAATCCGAATCAGACTTAATTGTATTGTATTGTATTGTTATTTATATAGCGCGGTTGCTGCCCAATGGGCGTCCAAGCTCTTGGTCCATAAATATTGAAAAAGGTGACCTGTTTATTAGAAAAATAGTGGCATTGGGTATAACCCATCTTCCACATTCAGTTGATAACATTTGAATTTTTAGAGATTTATGACATAAGATAGCAACACCACCCTTACGGTTGACAGCAGGAGAGAAAACAACTTGACCCACCTATTGACATTTGAGATTGAGCGATTCAACATCATTACAGTGAGTTTATTGCAGAAAAGCAATCTGACAATTAAGTTTCGATAAATGTGAAAGCACTTCTTGACACTTGGCAGGATGACCCAGACCTCAGACGTTCTACGATACAACATTAAACATGTTGAAGAATAAAAACAGCGGTACAGGGGCAATGATGACTAACTGCAAAGACAACAATGGTAACAAAAAGATGCTGTTTAAAAACATTGTATAACCAGAGGCAGCTCCTCCATTAGCGCAGACGAGTATAGCCCCACTACTTTCTCGCAGTGCGAGAAGCAGAAACATAAAATACTAAAACATGGCAGATGGCGGAACCTTCATGAGAATGCACCTGATCCAAAATAACCTCAGCAGTAAATTTACCCTTTTCTTGATATTTAAACAGGGATTATGTGCACACCGACAAGACACCCGCCATCACAATGACAGCCCTAAACAGAACTTTAACATGTAACGAAAAAAAGCACAAGTGCACCATGAATTGAAATAGTGCAAAAGTAACAGTATTAATGTCAAAGCACAAATAGTGATGTCCAGAAGTCTTGTTTGTTTGATTCTTTTATTTTTCAACAGAAGGAAACGAACAGCCGACGCGTTTCGTCCCAAGACGGGACTTCTTCAGGGCTGTGTTTACAAAAAGACATATAAAACATACAATTAAAATCATGAACTATTGTATAACCCAGCCGAGCCACAATAGTCACAAGTTAAAAAAACATTATCGTTAAATGTTACAAAGGGAAGGGTCCTGTTTGCTTACAATTCTAAGCCAGTCAATTCATGGCCTACCCCAAGCAAGTCAAGTGGAACCGGTACCTTACAGGCTATTGTATAGACTAAATCTTAAGGAGGTATCATTGATTTTAGACAAAAAAGGCACATATAAAATTCATTGAAAACACATTATGAATGTACAAATTGGAGAGTAATCAGTCAGAATTCATATAGAAACATTATAAACATATAGTCAGAAAATAAGAGAGCAATCTTAAAGATAGTACTGAGAGATGACATGTGAAACGAACTATGGTCGCCACCTGAATCGGGGATGTAAAGAATACACACACACCTACCAAGGATAGGAAAGACAAATTCCTGGCGATGAGAGTGATCGTATAGTGGAGGACCGATGGTGGAGGTCTACTTCGCAGTTTCAAACAAGAACTAAATGGGAAGAATAAGATATACAAGAACCATAAGAAAACCAGTCCGATGTATATAATAAAATGCCGAGGGGGGAGAAGAAGGAGGTGGACCTAATATGAGGTCATTAACATTTGCCGTTGTTAAGGTGTTTGAATGAAACGAGGGGGGGGGAATGACTCACGTTCAATTGCTGCAGCGCCTGGAGGTCTATATATTATTTCTATCCTCCAGAATTAGTGTACAGCAGGGCTTGAAATTTAGCTAAAGAAAGAAAGAGGAAATTGTATAAGCTATTAAGATCTGATATATTCTATTCTCCAGTCTACATAGAGAGTGACTAGGGTCTCTTTGCAGGGTCCCTTCTCTAAGAGTACTGCACTATTTGAGTTGCACCAACGTGGCTAACCAGACCAGTCTATATGAGCTGCTCCATTCGTGAGGCTTACCTAAAATGTATTTGTCAATGATGGAGCAAAGTCACTTGTATTCAAGATGTGGGTCAAAGTATCCACGGTGCACCATCCATGGGTTGTGCACCTGAATCTATGTACGAGAGAAATGCACTGTCATCAAATGGAACAGAATAGGATATAAAGAGAAAAGCCGATTGAATCATAAAGAATGTGAGTATTTACCTGAGCTTATAAAACCGGGCCCTCAAAGAACAAATGAATTTTTATTTATATTTCAAAGTATCTTCTTACTTCTCGGCCAGATTTCTGAACACAAAATATAAATGAAAAGGTGCATAGATTCAGTTTTAAATGAAAGAATGTTTTATATAACAAAAGACAAATATATACGCTTTCAAAGACTAAAAAATTGTCACAAGCTAGCAATAAACTTGCCTACAACCGAGTGGTTAACACCAGAGTGTGTTCATATGAGTTCGGAAATGAAGAGTCGGATAAAGCTAACAAGGTCTCCCCCTACACGTTGATCAACTGGCACAAAAATGCATTAATGCAAATTGTGAGTCTGTCTAGCGTAGACTCTACCAAATACGTATATTTATCAACAATTAGTTACTTCTAAAAAACATGGGATTAATCTAACAGACCTTGCAAACACATGGTGTCTTAAGCACACGGGGTTAGGGTGAACCGGAGATCACTTTCTTACACACTCTGCCCATTATTTAAACCCAGTCCATAAGGGAGCATAACTAAGATTGCGCTGAAAAAAGAAACAAAGTATCGGCTACCAGGGATCAATTCCCCAGAGTTTTTGCATTTTAACTTACCGCGAGAAAAACAGATGCTGTCATCCGGAGCCCGGACGCCGCTCACCCTCAGTACGTGTAGCACCTGATGGTAAAGATACATGACTGCGCCCGTATTTGTACCCCATATGATTGAATAATTCGGTGCACCTGGCAAATATCGGCGCCGAACATTGGTGCGAAATACATGTGTAAAGCGGCGGCCATCTTCAAAGGGTTTCCACAGTGAAAGAGTGGGTTATGGTAATAGGAAGTTATAGCAATGAATCGAATGCTGGACCTTTCTATAACAAAATAATAATGTTTATGGCAATAACCATGCAATCACGCATTGATACTCAAAGTAGGCTAACGTGAAATAAAAAACTAACGTAAATCGCGGCCATGTTGGAATGGTCCAGCGGGTCTGGCGGCAATTGTGATAAAGTCTGATATGGTATTCTAACTACCTAAAATAGCAGAAACACAACCACGAATGAATGTTTATGGATGTCATAAACAGATAAACAATCCAATGAGCCACGCTCGTATATTAATAGAATTTATGTATTCGTAAATATGGCTAGCGAACAGAGTGGGAAGGATGAATGACGGTGTATAAATCAATGTATAAAAAATAAATTAGAGTCTTATGAATCTGAAACTATAAATCTAAATAGTTAAATAATATCCTATATGAATCGAAAAAGTGAGTTGAAAAACATAGCATGAGATGTGAGAATTTTAGATCAATACTCCAAGAAGGAGTCTGACAAAGGTGGCAGACATCTTGGAATGACACGATCCTATTATGAAATGATACATATTAGAAAAAAGGGAAAAAGGGGAAAACCACACCAGATGAGAGTGTGTGTATATAAACCTTACAATGGACCTGAGAGTATATATCTAAAAGGGATGTATGTCATCAAGATTGACCATGAAAAGTATGGTTAAGCATGAGAGTGAGTGTCTCGAAAGCCATACATAATGGACATAGACAGTCCATGTAAATGCAATAGAGAAAATATAACATAGAGGGAGAAATCGGGAAGGAAAGAAAATAATTAAAAGTTCTTGTAGACAAAAGGATCCTGATGGCCTGACCATATATAGGGAGATTTCACATGTCATGACCTGACATGACTGGTGAGGGCCGCAACTTGTACCAATTCCTATCCATGGCCCTATGTGCTCTCCATAGCCAAGTCCAGAGTACTTTTGCTGTTCATCCTTTATGTTACTTATGGAAGAAAACCCTGAGCTCTTCTTCAAATGACTTGCAACGCCTGGGAAGAACTTCCCAGGATTACAAAACACTCTTGCAATACACCATTCAACTCAAAACAAGACTCTGGAAATTGTGAGATTTGGCCCAGAAACATTCAGATCAGGTTCAATAGAAATAACAGTACTTTTACAATAGGGGTGCCAAATGGAGAGATATGAAGTTAGGAGAGTGGGCTTTAGTATTTCAACCCTCTAGTGAGAATAAACTTCTAGTAGAAGGGCAAGGTCCCTATCAAATGATTGTGAGGATAGGAAAGCTCAAAATTTCACAGTCCCGCATACAAGGTTATCATATTAGTTTTCTAAAGAACTGGGTGGGATCTCCTCCCCAAGAGGTTAACCTATCCAACTCTGAAACCCTTTCCAAAATCCCTCTCAAGGATCTTTCTAAATGAGTCACTCTTAATAGGACACAAAAACAAAAGTTGAGGCATAAACCATTTGCCCTATCTTCTCAGACCTTACAGGTAGAACCTCTCTTATTACTCATGCTATAATTACAGAACCAGGGTCATAATAAAACAGAGACTTTATAGGACCCAAAAGGCCCATAGGGAAGCCATCTAAAAAGAAGTTACCCAAAATTACAAATGGGTGTAATAGATCCCTTCTCCAGAAATGAGTCGTCTCCTATAAGCCTGGTCCCCATGCTGGTAGGTAATATCCACTTCTGCATCGATTATTTAGCTGTCAACGGAGCATCTACATTTTATAACTATCCTCTCCCAAGAATAGATGTGATCATAGAACAATTAGGTGACTACCAATATTTCTCTACCTTAGACTTTACTAAGGGATATTGGCAAATTCCCTTAAGAAATAAAGACAAAGAAAAAAACAACAGGTCTCTATCAACTTAGAGTGGTACCCATCAGTTTGCATGGTGCACCAGGTACATTCCAGAGACGGATGAATCAGCTGCTAGAACCCCCAGTAGATATGCGGCAGCATAGTTAGATGATATTGTTATTTTTAGTCCTCATTGGCAGAAACATTTGAAACACCTAACAGCCATCCTTAAAACCCTCCAAGAGAATGGCCTCCATATAATCACCAAAATATCCAAAATAGTTTATGGTAAAGTCAAATATTTGGTGTACTCCTGGGGAATGGTATTATTAAGCCTCGGGAAGAGAAAGAAAAATCTATCTCTGAAATACCATTTCCTAAAAAAAACAAGAAATGATGGGCTTCCTTCCACTTTTAGAGTATTTTCAGAGGTTTATCCCTAACTAATCCCACCTCTCAACACCTCTTACAGATTGTTGAAGAAGACCAAGGGAACCCAAGTCTATAATAATTCCCCCTAATCTTCCCTACAGGCTTTTCTCGATTTAAAATGAGTCATCGCCTCAAAACCAGTTCTACAATACCCTAATTTTGAGAAACCTTTTATTTTGCATTCTAATGCTACTAATGTAGGGCAAGGAGGGTATGCAACATTTACAACGCGCGCATTACCACAACCTACCATTACCACGCGGTTGTAACAACGAAAGTTGTTACAACGAATTGCGCTGGGGGGCGCTCGAGGATAGTAAATCATTTAATTTACTATCCCAACACCTTCCCTACTATCCAAGGGGACTGGTGTTGGAATAGTAAATTAAATGTTTTAAATTTGCGCCCCCCCAACGCAAGTCGTTGTAACGACTTGCGTTAATACAACCGCGTTGTAATGGTAGGTCGTTGTAACGCGCGCGTGGTAACGTCATATATCCGCAAGGAGCCATCCTCTCTCAAATGAATAAGCACATTGCAGTAAATCCAGTACTTTTCATTAGTTAAAACTCTTTCCTAGGGAAGGTCACTATTCTACTATAGAGAAGGAATGCTCAGCCATTAAGTGTGCTATTGAAAAGCTCTGTTACTGTCTCGAAAGATGTCACTTGACAGTGGGGAGGGGAGGCAGTGAGAATAGATGACAAGGAAAAGGAGACCACAAAACCTCGATCGTTGTTGGTAGTGGAGGGAGAAAACTAAGGAGTAGCAGCCAACATCACAAAGGCAAAGACAAGGGAGCCAAACGTCAACCTGCTGGCCGAGGGAACCAGAGGAACCCCAGACGAAAGGTGACTCAGACGGGGACACTTGGATTCTGGCACTTCAGCTGCAGTGCCTCTCAAATGTCAGTGGGAACGGATAGGTGCTATGCCCTAGTCATGGTCTTCGGAGAGCGTGGCTTTTAGCAGGACGGTTCCCGCATATTAGAGTGGGGAAGACGTGCTTGGCAGAGGGTGGAGGGAAGAGGTAAACTGTGAAAGTGGATAATTCAATTTTTTTGTTCTCAGAGAATTGGAGTGTTCAGAGGTTTTGTATTTTTTTTAGCTGAGAGCTAATTTCTGTTTTCTTCTTAAAACCTGAAAACAATTTTCTTTTCCCCATAAGAAGCTGTTTTAAGTTGAAAAAAGGTTTGCTTTATTGCTGACTAACAAAGCAAAAGTGAAAGGTTGAGGAAAGAGATACACAGAATAGAGGGCCACTTGAGTGAAAATAAAGCAAAGCCAAGAGATACGAATGAGAAGCAGGAGTAGTAATTGAAAACCAGAAAGCTACCAGAGGAAGAGAAAAGATAGGATCATGCATAGCAATAGTTTACATACTTACTGGTCATCCCATCCCAAAGGCAAGAAGGAGTAAAGAAAAAGTGTCACCAAAAGAGGGCAATAGAAGAGATTCAGAAAACTAGAGAAAAGATCAC
Source organism: Lissotriton vulgaris (assembly GCF_964263255.1). Classification (NCBI taxonomy): domain Eukaryota; kingdom Metazoa; phylum Chordata; class Amphibia; order Caudata; family Salamandridae; genus Lissotriton; species Lissotriton vulgaris. The sequence continues at coordinate 2,075,822,937 of NC_141689.1, read as the reverse complement.
ATAAAGGATAGACTGAGATCCTGATTACAAGATAGTGAAAGTAGTGCAATAAAGACCCTCCTGTCTGCAACCCTACCAAAGTCTGTTTACTTCACTCACGATATTACATGGCCCTATAACTATATTGGAATGGCAGAGTGAGAGGGGACTGTTCATTACATTAGACAAACTCCTAGGTATGCCACATGCCTCTTCCAGCGGCAGAGAGGTTCTGCCATGTTGAGTTTGACTAAGAATGGTACACTGTGAGATAGCATGCAGTAGGGCAAACAAGATATGCTGGAAAAGAGGGACCGGCTGCTCTTGATAATTGAATGCCCGTTGTTTAGAGTGTGTCCAGGGGTACCACAGGCCACTGACCAGTAAATTGCATGAAAGTAGGACATCAACATATGTCCATGGAACCCATCTGAAAGAAGAGAAGACTGTTGGTGATGACCTGTGTGGAGAGCAGAAGAGCTGGACCTGCCCTAACATGTACTCAGGACAGAGAAGTGGACTTCAAGTGTAAGTGACTGTCCTCCTGTGTGGCTACAGGGATGAAAAAAGCTAGAATGACTAGTTGGCCAGTGGACCTGTACTGGACTATGCTGGGGGCTTCTGCTAGAATGAATTATAGGTGCCATAGAAGTGGCTAGGAAGAACTATTCCAAAACTTTGCAAATGTTGTGACTTATGGAGGACCGCGACTAACAACCCAAGTTGCGACTTTAGCAGGCATGAAGATCAGGATGATCTTGCTTTAAGATTTTTTGCCACCCAAATGAAGACTTCAGTGGACAATTACAGCTGTGTCTGGCAAGAGGATTTCAAGCTCCAAAATTAGATTAAGGTTCTCATTAATATATATTATCTCAGTCCATCAGAGTGGTAGAGCACTTTACATTCCCCAGGACATAGTACCCCAATACCTAGGACACTGAACCTCAATGTTTAGAGATCACCTCCAGCTCAGTGGTGAGCTCTGTGCTGCCACTGTGTCGCCCAAGAATTAACTGAGAGTTTGGTGTGTGGTCAATGTATTTTTGGTGACCGGGCAACAAACCTTTTTGTTTTTAAGGGGAAAACTCCAAAACTAGAAGTTTATTTCTGAAACCCCCCAAAAATAATGATCCCCTCACGTCTGAGTTTTTTCCCAGGATGCAGGGCTTTATTAGTTTTTCTGTTTGTTGTGGCCAAGATTTATTTTCGGGCAATGGCCATAATAAAAGGACATCAGACCATCAAATCTAAATAGGGCAGAAGGACTGATGACATTGCTTTGTTGACTCCTACTCTATCAGTATGTATGAACAAAAACAAGAGCAACCCTTATGTCCATGTAAACATTAAGGGCATCAAGTAATCCTTGAAACAAAAGTTCACATGGAACTCATTCTCACAAAATTGCTCAATTAAAAATGTTTCTTGGGATTAATCATCCACAGTGTTTAGAAAGCACCTAATTCTGTTGGTTATCAAGCATGAAAGTTTAAAAGGACTACACATACTATTGTAGTATGGTTGTGCCACAGCCTGTTGTTATTCGTGTGTATTCCATGCTTGCATAATGCAACATGGACTTACTAATGTGGGTGGTGCTTCTATGTTTGTAGTGGAAGCCAGAGATGTTTACCTCTTTGAAGTCTTTTATTCTTGGGTTGATTTTCTGGTTGTGGATATGTATACCAATACATTTCATACATACACCACACCAGCAGAGCCAAATCCATATAGACCACATGGACTTTTGGAAAGAACTTTGTCTTATTGGGAACATCACACCTGGTTCCTAGTTTCCCTCCTGCATGTCACTACACCGGTATGCATGGGACCTCTCAGTAATGATGGGGTGACCTAGCCAGCCTTAGCTGGATGTACACAATATTTCAATCTAGCTAATCGAACTCTTATACAGGCATGTTGCTCTAGTAACACCATATATATGGTTAACTCAGTTCTTATCGAGCACCTTGTTGGCAAAGCCAGCAAGAATTGGCCTAGTAATTAGTCTTGTAATTGTTCACTCAGTTGTTGGCAATACACCCACTAATCATGAGGATATTTACTTTTGGATCACCCAAAAGTCTCTCCAGAATAAAGCAGTGTTTCCCCTTGCGGGACCACAAGACAAGCACAGAATCTTAACTATGTGCTTATCACACGGCATAGTTCCAGCTATAGAAGACTGCAACACTTGGGCAACAGTGTTCGCCACCGTCTATACCTTCAGTCACAGCACTCCTTCGATGTTATTGACGAACACGTGACAGCTGTTATCCTGAATTTAGGGATGAAACTAATAGGAAACTTTCCTGTATATCTGCAATGATTCTGTCAAACATTAAAGGTGACGCAGTATCTCTGGCTATACACCAGCTACTCACAGCAGTAGCACAGGCCAACCGTGAATGAGTGCTGCCTATTATTATCTCCTTCACCCAACCCAAACAGGATTTCGTCCCGGTCATGGCACAGAGACGGCACTTCTATCTGTCCTGGAAGAATCAAGAAAAATTATTGACTCTGGAGGGTCATCTGCTGTGATCTTACTAGACCTAAGTGTGGCATTCGATACGGTGAATCACCGAATCTTGATTGCCAACTTAGAAGTTTGGGGCGACTGGAACAGCGTTATCCTGGCTGAGGTTATTCCTGGAAGGGCGCTCCATCCAAGTATTTGAGGGTGAATCCAAGCCCAAATCCTGGCCTCTCTCATGTGGAGTCCCTCAGGGCTCCTCTCTAAGCCCAACGCTTTTTAATGCTTACATGGCCCCACTGGCAGAGATCATACAGGCCTTTGGAGTAAATATTGTAACATATGCTGATGACACTCAGCTAGTGGTCTCACTCAACCAGTTTGACTCATCAACATCTCGTCTCGCATATCAAAGAATTGAAAAATACTAACTAGCAACAAAAATAAATGGGAGAAGCCCCCCTTCTCGTGCAAAAGAGCCAGTAGTTTAAAGACTCCCTAGTACACACACGACCTAGGGTAAACCCAGGTAAACGGGAAGCCAATGTACTAAATGCATGGGGTTTACCCCCAGTCACAGGGCATTTCCCGTGTGGAAATTGCAATATTTGCCATCTCACAACCCACACCACATTTTTGGACCTGGCTGATGGTAAACGTTGGGAGCAGCGCAGTCACACAAACTGCAACACCACCAACGTTGTGTATCTAATAACTTGCCGATGTAGCCTACAGTACATAGGCATGACAACAAGACGCATCAAGACAAGGATATGCGAACATCGCAGCAATATCCGTTGTCACAGAGCAACAACCAAGCTGACTGCACACTTCTTAGAAAAGAACCACACTCCTAATGACTTAAATGGGACAGTTCTGGAGCACCTGGAAACAGGCTCAGAAGCAGCGTTGTTTCAGAAAGAACAACGTTGGATTTATCGCTTGGGCACAAACAAAACCAGGCTGAACGATGATATTCCTTGGGGCAGTGTGTTAAGATAGTGACTAAGGCCACATCATTGTTCTAAATTTCTCTGTCATGTTAATTTGGGTTGACATAATCTGAACTGGTGTATAACATCTCATGATAGGCCCCCACTGTTGTGTACAAACCCCTGGGTACTCTATTTTCCATTCAGCAATTTTATTTGACTGACCAGTGCTGAGTTCACATATAATTAATGACTCAAGTCTTCCCTCAAGGCCCCGCTGGAAGAACCTACTGCCGGCTTTTAGCCTTAAACTGAAAAATCCATGTCGGACACTTTTATAATCATTACACTAACTAACATCGTGCACTATGAATTTAGGCTTGGTTTAGGGAGTAATGTCTGACCTATAATATTTGCACCATCTTGCTCATTGGGGATTCGAACCGCGAATATAAGCATGATATCAGATACCGGCTTTTAGCCTTGAACTTAAAAATTCACATGTCGGGCAATATTGTTACCATCACATTAACTAACACCGTGCACTATGAATTTTGGCATGGTTTAGGGAGTAATGTCTGAATTGTAATATTCACACCATCTAGCCCATTGGAGATTTGAACCCCGAATACAAGCATGATATCAGACACTACCTCTTTAAGAGCTGGAGCCTAGCGTAAATGACGTGACGTTAAGCTACCCACGTGATCGGAACTTCCTCGTACTGCAAGATAAATGCGATCCCGGGAAAGCATACCTTACTTCCAGGGAGACAGCAGCCCAGAGTGCAGGTACAATGCAGGGAGTCGCGGGTGCTCAAGTAAGTCACAAGCTCTAATCCGATTAAGCGGCAACAAAGAAAAACACTTTCTGTTGGAGGGATAACATTTTCTCTCCTCTTTTTAAAGATAGACACAGCGTGAAGGCATCCTGCGCTGTCTCGACCCACGGGGAGAGTCTTTTGCTATCGTAACGTGAGTGTTTGTGTTTGTATGTCGCTACTGAAAAAAGCACCACTGAACTCTTACAAAGGGTTTGTTTTTTACTGGTTGTCCTGATACTATTAAAAGAGGCACTATACCATCTAGGACGAAGTACGATAGCTACATTTCTTTTAATTATCACTTTTGGCAGTGACAGGCTGAGTAAAGTATACTCCCTTGACATTCTGCCTACATTAAATAAAAGCAGCGGTAATACAGCGTTTGAAGTCACTTCTGGGTGGAGAAGTTTTTCACTCTACCTATGGGGGACATCATAAAACCTTGATGGCTCTCTGTGAATTCTGGAGTGCCTGTGAATGTTCACCTTAATAAAACAATGGCTTTGATACCATTCTGACATTGTGCATGTAATATTGCTATGCACTATTTTTTGCTATTGCAATGAGCTTATTCTATGTCAATTTGTGTCAATATATGTTATTGTGTATTGTCTTTTTCTTTCACTCTGCACAGGTTTTTTGTGCCCCTGCAAATCGCAGTGAGCTACCACGGCTACTAACCGTGAATAACACTATATGGTCTAAACTTCAAAAGAATTTTTCACATTTAGAGCCTCACGGGAGGGTGCGCCTTAGCGCGCGTACACCTCCGGAGGACATAATTTAGGTCCTGACGAATGCTGAGTGAATTTGCAGTTGTAGCAGCAGAAACATGTTGACCAGTTGTTTGTTTTAAAGGACACAGGTTTCCCAAGATAGAACCTAGCTGTCCGCCACTTTTTTTTTAACCTAATACAAGATAGAACCTAGCTGTCCGCCACTTTTTTTTTAACCTAATACAGGTTGGCCGGTATTAAAGATTTTTGTATAGGCAACAACCTTGTATTTTTTTATTTTGCACCCACAGTTACACTCACACCTTAATTTGGGCACTGTTGCACTCACCACATCCCGCTACGCTGTAGATCAGGTGTTGCAGCACTCTGGGGGGGCATTCGGCCACCCCAGCGGGGACCCAATGATGAAGCATGTCACCAACTAGTGGTGAGTGAGGGTCCTTTTACAAAAAAGATAAGATTTTCCTTTCCTTCTGGAAATCACACAGGGACATTGGTTCCCCTTAGGAATATTTTTCTTTAAGGGGTTTCTTTGTTCTTGAGGGCGACTCTCCATGTATCCATGCATGCAACTGGGCTCCCTGTGCTACCCTATAGTACAGTATTGAAATACGTTTCTATTGCCTCTGCCAGTTCCCCTTTGAACAGTGGGTCTAGCAGTGAGTAAGGGGGAAAGTGCCATGTGAACTGTTGAATGGATGTCTTGGGCATGGGCAATGTCCGCAGCAATGGCGAGTGATCCAATGGTGTGCGTGGCAGCACTATGCAATTACGGACCTCACCCATCGGTGATGAAGAGGCCAGCCAGTATTCTATGCAGGTATGCAAATTTTGGAAAGCAGAATAATGAGTGTATCCTCCTTTTTCAGGATTCCACACTCTCCACACGTCAATGAGGTCCATACAGGTCATAACACTGTCCAATCTTCTAGCAGTCGCCACCGGCTTCCTTACCGGGCCCGCCAACCTGTCCAGGTCAGGGTCCTTAACCAGTTTGTCAAACTCGCTATCCTCGTAAAAAACCTGGGGTGATCATAATTGGGGCCATACACATTTACAGTAATCAAGTCAATCCCTCGACCCTGGCATCTCGATATTTCATAACGCCCATCAGCATCTGTTAACAGCGGCTCAATTGTAAAAGCTGACTTGGGATTTAGCCATGTGAGCACCCCCCTGGTATGTGTTGTAAATCCGGCTGAATTCATTTTACCCATCAAACCCTTACTGCCGAGCATCACGCTCGACTGTGGAAGATGGGTCTCCTGGAGAAGGGCCACATCTATATTTTGCCTGTTCTGATAGCTCAGCACTTTGCGTAGCTTACGGTCATCATTAAGCCCTCTGACATTGCATGACAGTGCTCATAGGGAGTCAGCCGTCTTTGGTACATTAGTCTCAGTAGGTCCCGCCATCCATAGTATCTATACACATAGCATATTCCGGCCCAAAAAGTGTGTGTGATGAATGTACTGTATGCCAAAAACCAAAACAATTCCCCCAAACAACCCCTATTCAACAACCAACCCCCTACAAGTTCCTCCCCCCACCCACAGCTGACCACACCCAACTTGGTTGCGCAGTACCCTGGAAACCTCCCCCCCATCCCCCTGCTACCTCTCCAAATGATCCCCTCTCCCAATTTTCTACTTTGGTGTTTAGCACTCGTGGGCAGAGGTCTCTCACTATGCAGAAGGTGTTAAATCGCAACGCTTTCTCTGGCGCCCTGTCCCACCGCCGTTGTTCAAAACAATTTACAGCATTCTGCCCAAGCGAGTACCTGCCTGTAGTGCTTATGCCAGTGTGCTTACTCCGTCAATGTCTTCCAGCTTTGCTCCGGGTTCAGAACCCCACTGCTTCATCACTATGACCGCACTGCACATTAAGCCATAATCGTCTGGCAGCCTACACCTTTTAATTAGTCCATATAACACTATCTTTCCTGCAGTCTCTGCTGTATGGAGCCAACCCCACAGGTCTATCTTTACATGATAGGGCAACCAATTGTGCTTGCCTAGTTACCCCTCTACCTCCACCTTTGCTCCCCTACAACCCTCCTGTCTTACTCAGTTTATATCAATTGTCCCATTGTATCAGTCCTGGTCCTTCAGCGAGCCACCGGCTGCTTCATCCTGTAATCGTCGTTCCAGGCTCTTGCATTGTTGTTTAGTTCACCCCTTGAATGCCTGTTGCAATGCCTTTGGGTCAGTGAATATATGGGAAAGGCCTTGCCGATTCACAGGTAGTTTTGCAAGGTAAGGCATGGCATAGTCAAAGCCCACATCTCGGAGTTGCTTCTTTAAAGGGACAAAGTGTCTGCGAGCCTCCTGCACCCACATCGTAAAATCTGGGTAGAGCGATATGTCGGAGCCCTCATATCGCAGGACTTGCTTTTCACAGGCAATCCGGAGCACCACATCCCTGTCGCGGTAGTTGAGCAGTTTTGTGATTATTGGGCACAATGGTGGACCCGGTGGTGGTCGAGGCCCAATGAGCGATGTGCCCTCTCCACCACAAACATTGTAGAGAATTTTCCCTCCCCCACAAGAGTTATCAGCAGCAGGCTGGTGATTCTCAAGTTACAGCGTCACGAACGGGCCTCTAAATCTTCTGTCTTGTCCTGCAGGAGCTGCAGAACTTTCCCAAGCTGCTTATTGTCCGAATCTAGAGTGGTGTACACCTCTTCCACTTCTGTGAGTCTTCTTTCTGACATGTTTAGTCTTTCCGCATACTTGTCCATCCGTTCCGCCATTCTATCCATTCTGTCGGAGAGAACATTCATTTTCATGCCCAACGTAGCGATTCCACTCTGCAGGCTTTTTTCCATGGATAATAGCATGCAACATATGTCCATGCCTGTGTCCTCTCTTGCTGCCGATTGCCTCCTCGAGGTTTAGCCGTTGTCGGCATTGTGGGATTTGGAGCACTTCTGCTCAAAGGACAATCTTGCTTGTGTTTTGTCCCCTCTCCCCATTGTGGCGCTATGCCCGTGCCACGTGCTAATGGCTCTTTCGGCACTGCTTTTAGACTTTGTTGTGGTCTCAAGTTCGGGGTATACAGTGCACCACCAGTGTCTGCATGACTCACAACTCCCCTGGTTGTTGCTAGCACAACTACAGGTCAACTCTGTCCCAATGTAAGTCTATCTAGCCAGTAGTCTCAGCAACACCTGCTCTCTACACGCAAGCTCTTGAGTGGGGCTTCTGCCTCCTATCTTTATCGGGCTATGGGCGCTCTCCAGGCCGTGCGATATCCCACTATTCTGTCCCTTTATTGTTCCAAGTGGTGCCTCAATGGCTGGGTCTCTTTGCAGTGCCTGACTACAACTGACATTTGCCCTCCAGACATCTGGCTGCTGTGCTAAATATGCGCATCGGGTTCTCCAGCCTGCACAGGCTCCTGATGTCTCACCTCAGCTGTTACTCCCCACTCGTAGCTCGTCTCTGCCACGCACTCCAGAGAGCTCCACTCTGTCCTTGCATATCTAGCATGCCCTCAAGCCCTATGCCACTTTCTGCAGGCTCGCACAAAAGGGCCTCTCACTTGTCGACTAAAATCGTACCGGGCTTCAGATTCCAGGCAACAGCGCGGTTCCGCTGAGGCGCTATCGCCAGTGGATCTACATAGCAGGGTCCTGTATCCTTCTTGTTCCCTGCCTGCTTCTCTCGCTCAGTCTCCGCTTCGCTCCCCTGCGCCTGTAGTCTTCCATCCGTATTGTGTTGTGGAGTCGGAGTATCGACTCCCTTCCCTATCGACTCCCTGCCCCTCACTCTTTGTGTCTCCAGTGTGGGGCGTCAGCAGATTCACTCGGGTTTCACAACCCTCCCGTAGTCATTTTGGCCTGTGCAGTGCTGACCGCAGCCCCGAAGCTCTAACTTGGAGGCTGCGTGTGTGAAGATGACCGTTAGGTCCAATTCCTTCTGTTGCGTCTCGGTTGCTGCCTTATTGCTGCACACTCGTTGCCATGATTATTTCACTCCTGCTCCCGGCACGGGCTGGTGCTGCCGCCGATCGAGGCTTCTTCCTTTGCTTTTGCAGGCTTTCACATGTGCTGTCTAATATCAGCCAAGTATGCAGCACACGTAGGGACACAGCTCCTCACGCCAGTCCGGGAATTATCGGCCTCCAAGCCGCTCTAGTTTTGTCGGCGATTTCACCTGATTTCCTCAGTCGATTGCGGTCAAAGTGGGGTCCACCAATTGCTCTTGCTTTCCCGGATCGAAATCGTAGGCGTGGGGCTGCAAATTCCTAAAATGCTGTCGGATAATTTTAGGATATTAGAATGACTCAGCGGAGCTCAGGGCTCAAGTTGCCATTTTGGTTGCGAGCATGCTCCGCCCCCATGCGTGGTCTATTGGTGTGGGTGTTAGTCCAAGTTCTGATGACCACTAGCTGTGATCCCATATGGAGGTGTTCCTTCCAAAGATCTGTACTTCAGTTTTGTCAAAGTTGAGTTTGAGGCAGCTGTCTCTCATCTATTTAACCATGTTGGTCATGGCATTGCAAAAGTTGGTTTTGGCATTGGAGGGGTCCTTGGTGGGCAAGAGGATTAGTTGAGTGTCGTCAGCATAGGAGTTTCTGTTGAGTCCTTGGGATCTGAAGATGCCTGTGAGGGGGTTCGGTAGATGTTGAATAGGGTAGGGCTGAGAGATGATCCTTGGGGAATGCCGCAGATGATGTTCTTAGGTGCCAGGATGAAGGGAGCCAGTTGGATGCTATCTGTCCATCCCGAAAGAAAAGAAGAGATACACTCTGGTGTAAGCCGAAGTTGTGGAATCTGTCAATGCAGGTGTGGTGAGAGATTTTGTCAAACACAGAGAGCTCGAGGAGGATTAGGGTTGCTGTCTTTCCACAGTCAAGGAGTGTTCTGATGTCATCTGTGGCAGTGATCAGTGTGGTCTCAGTGCTGTGGCTGCCATGCAAACTTGATTATGAGGCATTGAGGCAGTGGTTTAGTTACAGGTAGTCAGTGAGCTGCTGTTTGATGGCATTCTCAAGTAATTTGGCTGTGTAGGGGAGCAGGGAAATCTGTCAGTAATGTTGTAGGTCACTAGGGTCAGCAGAGGGCTTCTTTAGGAGGAGTCTGATCTCTGCATGTTTCCAGATGTCTTTGAAGGTTGCTAAGGATATGGAGGTATTGAGGATGCTAGTGAGTCCCGAGTTGATTGGGTTGGCTCAGAGATTGAAGAGATGGTGGCAACAGGTGTCGCTGGGCACACTGGAACGGATGGAAGACATGATGGCTGTGGTGTTCTGAGTGGTGAGCGGTAACCAGGTGGTTATCGTTCGGCTGGTGAGGAATAAGTGGGGTGGAGTGTTGAAGTTATTGTAGATGGTGGCAGTCTTGCTGTGGAAGTAGTCCGAGAGGGTGTCGCAGAGTTCTTGATAGGGGAGATGGTGTTCTCTTCGGATGTTGGGTTGGAGTATTCCTTGACAATTTTGATGAGTTCCTTTGAGTGGTTGACTGTGTTGTCAATGTGGGCAGTGATTGCTGCTCTCTTGGCTTATTTGATGCACATGCAGTAGTTATTGAGGTCTGCTTTGTGGGTGGCTCTGTCCAAGGGGTCCTTGGTGGCATGACAGCACTTCTCAAGTCAGTAGCAGTTCTTCTTATCATAATATTCCTATGAGGTCCAGCCAAAAAGTGCAACCACAATACCCTATAAAACGGGATGCTAAAGCACCTATTAGAGAGAACACCTAATTGGAGTATCAGGGTATATTTGAAACCTGTGTGTCACAAGTGAACAATCCTAGTTTTGTTGTTCCTGTTTCCTGTTCTGAAACCAGATCATTCACATTGTATAGTCTTGGTCTACTGACATTTAAACAGCCATACACAAATTAGCGATAAAGAATACATGTATGGCTCTTTTTAACAATATTGTCTGTAAAAAAATGCAAAACAACCTAGGATATTTCCAATGTTTTTTTTTCAGACACAATCTAGAGCTTGAAAGCAGAGATTGGACTGCCTTCTCAGCACTTGGCTTTCAAATGAGATATGCAAGACTCCCTATGGGCTATACGAGTAGCCCTGAACTATTTGCTGCATGAGTTATCCTATGTAGATTTAATTTCCCTTATAGACGATGGGCCAAATTGAGAAAGGTAAACTTAAATGTTTGGTCTAAACTTAGACCATACTTCTACGTTTACGACTTTGGCAATTCACAAAGGGCATTTACGAGTGTGGACATAGAGATGATACTCGTAAATGTCTTATCATTACAGAATGGCCACTTGCACAAGGAAAACACATTATTGTTGTCACGCAGTGCCGGCTTTAGAGGCTGTCACAAATGCTAATATTCCTAATGCTAATGTAACAGTGGAGGAGAGTGCATTACAAGGCCAGCAGGTAATAGTACATCCATCAGTGGAACTATCAAGCAGCTTCTCAGCACTAGATAATCAGAGTACTGGCCAGGGAAATGTCCAGGGAAATGACTGTAGAACTGCATTGGAGAAGGGGGAAGAGGATTTTCCATCTACTGTATCTGGGCCTTATTTGGCTGGGCCTTCTACCCCCCTTTTGCCCCCAACACCGACCGCGCCTGGGACATTGGATGACACCTTATTAAGTCTGAAAGAGGATATCGGCAGGAGATTTACAATCTCAGAGGCCAATCAAGTTGCTATCCAGGCCTCTTGTGAAATACTGGCACAGAAAGTTGAAGAGGTCTCACAGAGAACGGATGCCCTTGAGGCAGAGATTCCCAAGATCAAGGAGGCTTATGCTCTTCTTCTGCCACAAACCGACAGGCTGGTCCAACAAAAAAAAGGAAATTGAGGGACCATAACGAGCGACTTGAAAACCATTCCAGGAAAAATAATGTGAAAATTCTAAATGTTCCTGAAGATCTGGAAGGAGGTGACATCAAGAATTTCGTAGTCTCTCTCTTTAAAGTAACTATCTTAAAGGACTCTCCGGATTTTATGGCTGATATTCAAAGGGTCCATCGGGATCCGTATAGGAGAAACCCTGGAAAAGAGCGACAGGAGATGGTAGGAACATGCTGGATGGTGCCATCACGGAAGAGGAAATTAAGCTCCACATAAAGAAGATCAAGAACAACAAAGCCGCAGGGCCGGATGCTCTTCCGGTGAAGTTTATAAGGCCCTTCAGGATGCGATAGTTCATAGATCATTGGAACTTCTAACTACATTTACAGCCCTGAAGGTATGGTCCCCCCGTTATGGAAGGAGGCAACAATAGTGCTTATTTTGAACCCAGGAAAGGACCCTCACAAAGCAGACTCCTATAGACCAATCTCCCTGTTAAACGCGGATTATAAAATCTTTACCAGCATTTTGGCAGGGAGTTTGGTCAAGGTAGTTCCACGGTTGATTAATGTTGATCAAAAGGGTTTCATCCCTTGGCAGTCATTGTATATGACGCTCCCAAGGCGTTTGATCGCGTCAACTGGGTCTTCCTCTGGGAAACTCTAAAAATTATGGAATTTGGCTTAATATTCATACAAACACTCATTAGATGCTACGAGGGCGCCTCTGCAGCCATCTTCTTGAATGGCTCACTGACATCGAGCTTCAGTATAAAAGGGGAACAAGACAGGGGTGCCCTATCTCGCCCTTATTGTTCAACATTTATATCGAACCTCTTGCCCAAGCTCTGAGACTGGATGAACAAATCACTACTTTCCAAGTCTCAGAGTATAGGTGCAAATTATCCCTATATGAGGATGACTTGCTGGTCTATACTAACAACCCAGCGGAGGTGCTCCCTAAGGTGGAAACTACCCTGAAAGAATTTGGTCTGTATTCTGGGTAGTTAACTCCTCCAAGACTGAAGGTAATGTGCTGGGGCGTCGATAGCTGGTCCGAAAGCTGCAGTAAGGAACACAGGTACTTGGGGATTACCATAGTACAGGATTAAATTAATATTCTATATAACAAATCGAGAGAGTCAGGGAAATTACACAAACTAATTGTGGTGGGAACTCCTGGTCACCGGGATTAATTGTAACAACAATGGAGGATTACCCCCTAGGAAATCACAGAGAAAAAACCTCTGCTTCTAGAGCTTAAAGCTCAGGTCAGCACATTGTGCCCCAACCCGTTATCGGACAGTGCATGTCCTTATAGAAGACCCCTCACTCACCAACTAGGTTGGTGACATGCTTCATCCTCGGGGGTCCCACCCCATGGCCCGAGTGCCCACAGGGTGTGCTGTGACACCTGACTACTCAAGAATAAAAGTCTTGAAGTGAGTAGTTTTGGCCCTTTCTAACACACTTTTCACTGTAATTTTTATGCACATATAAAAGAAAAAGAAACCCTCTCCACTGTAGTCAGGTGTCCAGCACACCCTGTGGGCACTCGGCCTATGGGGTGGGACCCCGATGATGAAGCATGTCACCAACTAGGTTGGTGAATGAGGGGTCTTCTATAAGGACATGCACTGTCCGATAACGGGTTGGGGCACAATGTGCTGACCTGAGCTTTAAGCTCTAGAAGCAGAGGTTTTTTCTTTGTGTTTTCCTAGGGGGTACTCCGAGAGCCGCCCTATTGGAGAACCAAACCAAAACAATGGATGAGACCCCCTTGACCTGTGTTACCACGTATAACACCATTTCCAACGAGGTAACCAGAAATTTAGGGAAGCATTGGACCATACTAAATACAGGGAACCTGAGATGGGATAAACCCCTGTTCTCGTACAGAAGGGCACGGAGCATCAGAGATGCAGTAGTCAACACCAGACCGAGACAAGAGGCGACAGACCAAGAAACGGTACTCAACATATGGGGTTTACCGAAAGTGACAGGCCACTACAAATGTGGTAACTGCAGCGTGTGCCCCTTCAGCCACAATACTAAGACTCCACAGTTGGAACCAGACAAGACATGGACAATTAGAGGGCACACTAACTGTAACAGCGAGAACGATGTTTACAGAATAACGTGTCCCTGTAACCTACATTATGTAGGAATGACTAGCAGAAAGGTCAAAATACGCATTGGAGAGCACAGGAGCAGTATTAGGTGCAAGAAAGCCAACACAAAGCTCACTGAACATTATATGTCGGTTGGGCAAACACATGATGATATACAGTGGACCGTTATCGAACAGGTTAAACCAGGAACTAATCTGAATCAACGCATGTTCGAGAAGGAACAGAGGTGGGTTTATAGGCCTTCTACACACAAGACTGGTTTGAACGATAATATCCCGTGGAACACCGTGATGGGATAAATACATTCTCCTGAACATTTTGCATCAAGACTCTGTTCATGCATTTGGCCTTGTTCTATTGTTTAATTCACCCACTGTACATTCAGTAATTACTTTGACAGTGAAGTAGGTATCAGTGTGCTTTTTATAAACTTCTTTCCTCCCCCCAGTGCACTGTTACCAAGAGGTGGTTGATTATGATCACGTCCTAACCCCTGTCCAAAGGGTTACTCACCCATTTACATTGATCATGAACCTCCCTGTGAGCATGTTTAATACCAATGTGCTCTACATGGCCTTGTGTCCCGTCCCTCAGCGCTCCTACCTAGAGATGGGTCTGTATTTAAGTAGAGTGCCCTCTACTTGACCTGCTGGCCCCTCTCCGGCATATTAACCTGGTAGATGGCCTATACCTGATAAATCCAGCTGCAGATCACTCATTGTGCTGGGCATACTTCACGTCTGATTATTAATAATCGACATCCTTTGTAAATACCTGAATTTCATTCCTTATCGCCATTCCTGTTCTGTCAAATGACCCCTATATCCGATCTGTTTACATTCAGGGAAGGGGGCCCTTGCACCAACACGCGTTGTTTTTTTAAACAAATGTTTCCTCCCTGACATTCGAACATTAGAGCGTGGTTGTCATGGATACCACACCCCTCCGCATCACGCTCCATTTACCACGTGATCGGGAGAGAAAGCAGTTTCCTCCCTTTTAGCACACCCGATTGGTTCATCGAGGGTCACGAGTCGCGCCACGCCCAACACGGAAATACCGATCGGTTTACTTTACAGGCATCGGAAGGGTGCCAGTCACTCTACAGGGCATCTCGAGCAGTAACCAAGTAGGTTTACCGCGAGACGAACAGAAGCTGCAAGTAAGTGTAACTACGCTGACCTTCTTACGGGGTGGCACCCACCGCACTGAACTCCCGTAATAATATTTTTCCATTTCCTATCTGTCACATTCAGGCAGAACTCTGCTCATTGTTTACCTTTGTTTCTGAACATATCTAGGTGACTGACACTTGCCGTCTTGGAAGTTCAGATGCCCATGAAGCGGTAGTTACCGCCTCAAGTGTAAGCATTACATTTTGATGCTACTTTCTATAACCACAAGGGCGACGTTGGTACTATACGCAAGCTTACTTGCGGTTTGAATGTTTAGCCGCCCGCCCGGAATATCTATGACCAGTATACCATAGCCCTCTACAACGCAGCACGATAGCGATCACTCTCCCTCACAATTAGTTTCCTCTCGAAGCTAACCCAGTCGCCCTGCCAGAACCGACACCTCACCGCGGCGCTGGGGTTTTATTTACCCAAGCACGTTCCGGTAACTAACACTGGAGCACATTTTGATCAGATTAGATGGACCCACCACTAGTACGATATATGAGCATGGGTATTCTTTGTAGTGACCATTCACAGGCGACTACGACCAGCACAATATATATTAAGTGTACATCCTTGTTTTGTCCACCCTGGTACGTGATCCCAACCCTGTTCCCCCATTCTTTCTTACAGGTTTTTCTCCTGAATGAGGAAAAGACACACCCTTTTACACTAGAACGCAATTTTGCGGTCTTCAAATTGAACGAGGGCAGGGCGCACCTTAGCGCGTGCGGACCACCCAGTTCAATCACCACGGTCCTGACGAAAACCTAAGAATCTCTTTAATGGTTGAAACATGTAGACCTTATTAATTTTTCTTGTAACATTCACATAGCACACTTCGCTATTTTTAACGTATTACACTTTTTGAGGGGTTTAAGCACTCAAGAATAAAAGTCTTGAAGTGAGAAGTTTTGGCCCTTTTTAACACACTTTTTCACTGTAATTTTTATGCACATATAAAAGAAAAAGAAACCCGCTCCACTGTAGCCAGGTGTCGCAGCACACCCTGTGGGCACTCGGCCTATGGGGTGGGACCCCGATGATGAAGCATGTCACCAACTAGGTTGGTGAGTGAGGGGTCTTCTATAAGGACATGCACTGTCCGATAACGGGTTGGGGCACAATGTGCTGACCTGAGTTTTAAGCTCTAGAAGCAGAGGTTTTTTCTCTGTGTTTTCCTAGGGGTACTCCTCCATTTTAATTAATATTCCCTGATCAATTTGAGTGACCCTTGACCCGGTCACTCTACTACCGCACGGCCCCTGTGTGCCCGGATTCTGCTGCCGCTGCCTGCTTGGCCCTCTTGCTGCCGCCTCTCCTTAGGGCCCCTGCTCTCCAGGCTTGCCCTCGCTTCCCAGGCTTGCCCTCGCTCTCCAGGCTTGCCCAGGCTTGCCCTCGCTCTCCCCGCTCCACTTTCCCGCTCTTTCCAACCCCCCCTCTGCTCCCCGCCGCTGATCTTCTGTGGCCCCACCCCCTTCTCCTGTCTCCCGCTCTCCATTTGCCGCCCCGCTCCCGCCTCCCAGCTGCTCCTCCCTCCCACTTCGCCATAAATGGCGGGGACCGCACGTACGCATGTAAGCCCGTCTACGCCCGTCCACGCCTGGACCGCGCCCAGCGCCAGAACCCCTAGACCCCACCAGAGCCAGCCAACCCAACTGAGCTACGACGGCGCCACCCTCCACGCACTCAACACCGGCCGACATCCAGCCTGCTACCAAGCCACCCCGAAACGCGTCCACGGAGCCTTCACCTGCCACGCCTGTTACTTCACCTGCACTCGGTCCTGCACAGAGCCACCCAAAACAGCCGCCAACAACAACCACCTCAAGTGCATCCTGTTCAACACCCGTTCCATCCACAGGCACGCCGTCGAACTATGGGACCTCCTTGAAAACACAGCACCAGATGTCGCCTTCTTCGCTGAAACCTGGATGAACGCCTCCTCAGCCCCCGACATCGCCATTGCCATCCCGGAAGGGTACAAGATCATCCGGAGGGACTGTGTCAACCAGACCGGAGGAGGCATCGCCATCGCCCATAGAAACACTATCCGCATCACGACCAACACCGATGACACCCTCGCCACCGCAGAGCACCTGCACTTCCAGGTTCACACCGACCCCAAGATCACCCTCAGAGGAACCCTCATCTACAGACCCCCGGGACCACGCTCACACTTCAGCGGGCCATTGCAGACTTCATCAGCCCACTCGCCCTTGCCTCCCCCAACTACATCCTCCTTGGAGACCTCAATTTCCACCTGGAGAACGACCAGGACAACAACACCACCGCCCTACTAGACAACCACGCCAACTTCGGATTCAAGCAACTGGTCAACACCCCCACCCATCACGCTCGACCCTGTCTTCTCCTCCAGCAACCACATCTCCTTCAGCCACACCACCAAGCTCCACTGGACTGACCCCAACTGCGTACACTTCAACATCAGGAAAACAACGACCCACCACCGCCCTCAACAAACCCCCCGAAAGATGCTGGACCAAGATCACCACCGACCAACTCACCACCTCCTTGCGCCTAAACCCTCCCACCAACACCACGGACCCCAACGAAGGAGCCAGCAACCTCACACAGTGGATCACCGACTGAGCCGAAACCCTTGCTCCACTGGAAAACCCTCCCAGCAACCTCAACAGCAAGAAAGCTGCGTGGTTCACCAATGATCTCAAAGACACCAAGAAATCCTGCCGTGACCTCGAGAAAGCCTGGCGCCACAACCAGTCAACGGACAACATGACAGTCCTCAAGAACACCACCCGCAAACACCACCAGCTGATCCGCATCACCAAAAGGTCATCCTTCAGAGAACGACTGGACAACAACACCCACAACAGCAAGTAACTCTTCAATGTCGTGAAAGAGCTCTCCAACCCCAACGCCAGCAACAACGACATCACGCCTTCTCAAGACCTCTGCAACTCTCTGGCCACATTTTTTCACCGTAAGATTGTCGACATACACAACACCTTCGGCGCTCAAAACACGTACCCCACCACTGAACCTACACCCCCCACCACCACCATGTGCGCCAGGACTCAGGTCAGCACAGAAGATACCACCCACACGATGAACACCATCCACTCGGGTTCCCAAGCCGATCCCTGCCCACACCACATCTTCAACAAAGCCGACTCCATCATCGCACCCAAACTTCGGGACATCATCAACAACTCCTTCATATCCGCCACCTTCCCGGAGAGCTGGAAGCCCACAGAGATCAGAAACCCTCCTGAAGAAACCCACCGCAGACCCCTAAGACCTCAAGAACTTCCGCCCAATCTCGCTCCTCCCTTTCCCTGCAAAAGTCATCGAGAAAACCGTCAACAAACAGCTGACAGCCTTCCTGGAGACGAACGGCTCCCTCGACCCATCGCAGTCCGGATTACGAGCGAACCACAGCACCGAGACCGCCCTCATCGCGGCCACCGACGACACCCGGACCCTGCTGGGCAACGGAGGAACCGCCGCCCTCATCCTGCTCGAACTTTTGGCTGCGTTCGACGCGGTCTGCCACCACACCCTGACAACCCGCCTCCGCCACGCTGGAATCAAAGGAAAGGACCTGGAATGGATCACCTCCTTCCTCTCTGACAGAACCCAAAGAGTCCGTCTCCCGCCCTTCCTCGCAGAAGCCACCAAGATCATCTCCATGCTCCATAAGATCTTCCGCTCGATCCCCACTGGAACCAGGAAAACGGTCACCAAGGCCCTCATCACCAGCGGTCTGGACTACGGGAACGCCCTCTATGCTGGGACCACCACCAAACTACAGAAAAGACTCCAGCGCATCCATAACACCTCAGCATGACTCGTCTTGGACATCCCCCAACACAGCCACATCTCCGTCCACCTGAGGGACCTGCACTGGCTCCCCGTCAGCAAAAGGATCACGTTCAGACTCCTCACCCACGCACACAAGGCTCTCCACGACTTGGGCCCCGAATACCTCAACAGCCGCCTCCCCTTCTACACACCAACCCGCCAGCTCCGCTCCGCCAGCCTCGCCCTCACCACCGTCCCACGGATCCGCAGAACCACCACCGGAGGAAGATCCTTCACCTACCTGGCGGCCAAGTTGAAGTTGAAGTTGAAAGGGATTTATTGAGCGGTCTATCACCGAACGGTTTCTTGGCGCTGTAGACAGAAGCTGAGACTGAGGGAGAAAGAGAGGAGAGATTAGGAGGGGTAGGCTAGAGAGAAGACCTGGAACACCCTCCCCACCCACCTACGACTCACCCAGGCCCATCTCTCCTTCAGGAAGCAACTCAAGACCTGGCATTTCGAGCAGTAGCAGCCCCCCAGCGCCTTGGGACTCTAGCGGGTGAGTAGCGTGCTTTACAAATACTCTTGATTGATTGATTGATTGATTGATTGAGGCAAGTGGCTGAGGAAATTGACCATCTTTTTTTCTAGATGGCAGAATTTACTGCTTACCATCTATGGCCAAGTAAATCTTGTCAAGATGGTTATTCTTCCTAAATTGACGTATCTATTTAGCACTATTCCCCTTCATTTCCCAGGTAAGCTAAAATCCAAAGTAAAATAGGCAGCTTCATATGGTCTAATAAAAACTCCAGGCTATCCTGGAAGAAGCTAAAATGAAGACTTTAAAAGGGTAGTTTAGCCCTCCCAGATGTGCTCTGGTACTCTCTTGCCTTCCAGTTCAAAAAGATATGCTATTTACTCTCTAGTCCAGTTGAAACGAACTGGGAGAGGATTCTGAGGGTCATGGCCAGCTTCGAGGGAGGGGGTATCGGATTTCTTTATAAGTTCGGGGCGTCAAAGTTTTTCAAGTAGGTTTGAATAAAGGTATTACAATCAGCATTAAATGTGTGGCACAAAGTTAGGGCGAGATGGGGGATAGGATACTATTCAGACTTTGCTCCAATCTGGGATTCCCCGGGACTGCCTGTGTGTCTAGAAGACAATTTAGTCTCCCCTATTAAGAAGGCAGAAATTACGATCTGGTCCGACCCAATATCATCTGACCGAGTCCTTCCTTGGGAGGTTTCAAGATCTACAATTGGCGACTCCTTCTCCAGATTTAAATATTTGCAATTATGCTCCTAGTTTTCAGCAGAGAAGGAGCATATGGGTGGAAATTGGGAGATTGAGTAAAGAGTTCAGAATGCAAATCCAATAAAAAAGGAGGTTGGATTCTGGTACAGGAGCCTATTAGACGCTGAGGATGTAGAGCTTCCCCCTTCTCACCTAGTTTGGAATTCATCCATTTTGCGAGATGTATCTGTTAATGTTTATGCTCTATCTCTTCAAACCCTATATAAGTTTGTTAAACCTGCATCTCTTAAAAAGAATCATTTTTATGTTGGTAATAGGCTGTATTATACGCCTAAGAAAATTGCAAGATTTGTTTCAAGTGTCCTAGATGTGATTTGGTCGAGGTGGATGATATTCATATATATGATTTGCTGGTCCCACCTTGGATATATGTTTGGATTACACATTCCTTAGTTTTTCTATTTTTATGGTTTGGATTTGTGATTGCTTTTTCTTACTGATTCATGGGCATTTTCTACTGGAACACTCTGCTACAGAACTGGTCGATGGATTGTTGGCCTCACATTCATCTTCACATTAACTAAAAGGAGGCTTGTCCATTGTGAACATTTCAGCTGTTTCAGTGACTGATGTAATTGATTGGGGCAAAGTTCCTTTGATATATTCGGGTCTATGGAGATCTTGAAGATACCATATGTGTTTAGGGTTTCTGTGGGTAATGTAATAATACCTGGGTTATATTTTGATGATTGAGATGCTGAAACTGTAAAATCCATGCTCTCAGAATTAGAACATTATACTGCTTTTGATTAAGAGGATTTGTACATGAATTCTGCAAATTATAGAGAAATATTCTGTTATCGTCATTATCTGCATCGCCCTACTGTCCATTGCACCATTTTAATTGCACTCAATGAGAACATTGCCCCACTGCCCCACAAGGGAGTTATAAAATACACAAAGACAAATTTACATATTTTTCAGGGTATGATACATCAGACTTACCATCATATTATAAGTTAGTCCCTACTCCTCCAAAGAGATATATGCTTACACAAAACAAGCTCATATAAGCTGCTCCATTTGTCACACAATTAGCTGTCAAGGGCTATGATTATTGGAAAGACAGAATTGACATGAAATCTATTTGGGTTACCAAACCATGGCAAGTTCAGGGAATGGAAACATTGTTTGGCACATGTGTAATTTCAACACAAATGATATTCCTGAATGATACTATCCTGCAGACTACATGTCTAGGATTGGCTAAAATGATCGTGTTCAGTTCAAACAAATGGTTGTTATGCTTGTTTTCTGAGTTCCACACTGGGGTTTAAGACAAGCAGGCCCTGCCCCTGTTACTCCTATTCCCAACATTCAGGGATTGTTACCACCTATGCGGTGGAGAAATTGTGCCAACAATGGTTGGATCATTCCACACTGTCATCAGTTAAACAACATCTTTCTCATCCAACCTGTAGATATTGATGTATCTGTTTTTTTATTAGGCCATAAGTCTCCACATTCTAAAACATGTATTTAAGATAATTTGGAGGAAGTGCTTGTAATTGTTGATGGGCCCGGCTTGATTACTGGCTGCTCACCGAATCAGCCTGCACTTGGACGCAAGACTTACAGCACTTACCGAAAACGTTGTTGGACCACAAGCCAGTGGTTCTCATGCTCAGCATACTTACATATACCCCTCCTCCATTCATATGGCAATTCAACGCAGCATCCCTTCTAGACCCTCTATATAAGGAAACCATACAAACCACCACAAAAGACTTCTTCACTCTAAACACAAACTCAGTGGACAGTGCATGCACTATCTGGGATGCCTTTAAGGGGACCTTGAGAGGTATTTGTATTATTACTATACTGCGAGATATCCACACACAATTGAGCAAGAGCGAATGTCATATAAAACATGTTAACATTTAATTTCAGATTTTTTAAATGCATCCCATTTTCTTTTAAAAAAATGTTTGTTGTATTAAAAGCAATCACAGACATTGTGGTCTGCAGACCTCATCGGGTCACCAACCGCGATGGCAGTGATTTCAAATGGGTCCCAAATTGAGACCTACTTCATTGATATTCATACCTTTTTTAATTGCGATTCTGTAAAAATTGCAATTAGATAATACAAATCCCTAAATTCTGTACATATGGCCCCAAATCCCATCACACAATATTGTATCAAGAACCGCACAAGGCCAATGGTAAACATTAATTGAAAAAGCACAACTTACACATCAATCTAAAGTGCTTAAGAATTTGTCTCATTTCACAATTTATACATTCTTTTCACTATCACTATTTTCCATTTTTTGATAATCTTATTCATTTGGTAAAAACAATATACAAATTGACGCAGGTCAAAACAAATCAAAACACAACACAAAACAATAAATAGATATGTAAAAACAATATCCAATAAACAAATGTGACTTGTTGACAACGAGTCCAAGGTAACTCACATCAATCTTTATAGTGCCCCTTAAAAGTGCATGGGGTTATCTGGACAGTATTGTATTCCCACAGTCATTCTAGTCAAATCAAATTCATTTTTCTTTTTGAACTGATGAATTCTTTCCAGACATAGTCAATGTTCCTGTGTTAAGGTGGTACTCCTTATAAATCCTCAAGACAAAAAGCCAACTCGTTTCGACCTGATAAAGTATTGGGGCAGGTACAAACATTTGTGAAGGTCATCATCAGGGCATAAAGTTAGCATTTTGGTGATATGGTGGTGGGGTGGATGTGGTTGTTTTTCACCCATACCTCTTCAGGGTGTTGAAACAACATATTCTACCATAAAGAAGGAGACATTGGCTCGGTGATGGGGAATGCAATATTTTCAGACTTACATTTGAGATATTCAATTTGTTCTTCATGGACCATAAGCCACTGACAAAATATTTATCAAAAAAGAAGGGGTGGGAATGCGGCGCCTAGAATTGAAAAGTGAACAACACAAAGTGGCAATACAGGATCAAGTATGTTCCGGCAAGAGCAATATTGTGGCAGACATTTTATCTATGATGTCTTTGTGTGGCCAAAATGAGTGCAGGTATGGCAGCGAGGTGGGCATTGCTACTCAGCTTGAAGGGTAGTTGTAAGGAGCCGTTGATGAGGGTGATTGGAGAAACAGTTTGGTAAATGACATACATCATTTTGTGGGTAGGGAACAAAAAATGGCGTATGCCCAGGCTTCTCCATAGCTAATAGGTAATGATGGTTTCTTAAGCAGGTTAGGAAATTTGGCAGATACTACTGGTATGACAGAAATAATATTGTGGTTGGATCATGAAGGTTATTTCTGTATCTGTTTGATTAAGTGTAGTGTAAATGAGGATTTTTGGTAGCCAGGAGTGGACAAGAAGGTAAAGTGTTTAGTGGGGGAATGTTGGCAATTCATTGTAAGTGACTAGTCACAAGGGACCAAGTCTTACCCAATTGTTCTAGTTGTGGAATCCTTGGTACTGCAGTAAAAATTAACCCCGGACATTTCAGGTCACATCAAGCTGTTGGGGAAGAGAATTCCAAAAAGGCCATTGTACGTATAGAGTATATGACGAATTAGCCAGAAGTTACATTTGTGAACAATGGTAACACATTACCCATAATCCAATTTCTACAAAGTGTGATCATGAGAAAGGGTTATACAACTAAAATAGCTATGGAAAATGGCACACAATTAGTTTCAGAGAGAAATTTAGAGAAATTGACATATTTCTGGAGACACATGAGATAAAGCATATTAGAACCTCCTTGTAGACCCAGAAGCAAAGGATTGATTTTGCAAATTAACCGTACTTTGAAAGATTATTTACAATTAGTCATTGCAAATTAATTTCATTGGAGACCAGTGGTTGAAGATATTTTATGGACTTGTAAGATGATGACTAATCACCTTTAGGAACTCAGTTTATTTTATTTTTTTTAACTTTCACCCACTCAATTAGTGGCATTCTTCATCATCCCTATAAACCAAGGTGGAGTTGACCACATCCCTAGGAGCACTTTTGATAATACCTAAGGAAGATTGTAGATACAGAATTACTTAGGGCCACCCCAGCTCCCTTTAGTATTGGGTACCCAAGGTATAGTGAAAACCGAATAGTCGGCATGTTGGTATCATTATTCCTACACCCTCTCACAAAGTTGTCAACATTTTGCACCCTATTTCCTTAGGCTATTAAAGGTCCCATGATTTCATCAGGACTGTTAGGAGGATATCAAATAGTTATTGTCCTTTCCCTTTTGGGTAGATGTTGTTTTAAGAACAAAACATAAGATACTCATGTAGGCTTACTTGCCCTGTATCAGAAGCACATATTAGTGGCCTGGTAATCTCATTGTCTGCTACTTCATAGAAACTTGTGTGGCATATGTCCCTTTAGTCAAACTTGAATCAAGGGTACCCTGTCAATATTGCACCTGTTTCTGCTATACTTAGTTTCCCCAGAAACAAGAGGTCTATAGGATTCCTTTGTGTGCTCACTTAATGGATGGCACCAAATGTTAATACTGGTTTGTCACCAATTGTACTGTAGAGGGGACATGTACTTGGATCTAAATTTAATAAGCGAATGGATGGGTTGTTTCCACTTTCAAACCTTCACACTTATCCAACGTGATAGATGACTGATGAAGAGAATTTGAGAGATGGATGTAGAGTCACAGTGAAAAAAAACGGTTGTGTTTAGAAAGGGAAAAATACATTTTTATCTCATGCGAAATTGCTAGTGTCTCACTTAATGTAGGACACACTAATGAGAGTAAGTTGTAGAATTGATGATCTATGTTATCGTTTGGGTGAAGAGGTGTTTGAGTTTCCATTCACTGATTTTCAGAAAGACCAGCGCAAAACAGTGAACAGTCCACTTTACACACTGCAGGTGTGAGCAGAGCTGGGAACTCAGAAGCCATGATTTGGTGGAACCCGAGTACTCTGCACCCCAACTGCTGTCATATATTCTGTGCAGTGTCAGGATCCAGAGGAAATAAAAAGGAGGCAAAGCTGAAGAGCTGGGGACAAAAAAGAGCCAAAACTAAAGAGCTGGGCACGCTTTCTGTTTTAGGCCCTGTCGTGAATCAGTGCCCAAGAGTTGGCAGCCCGCCACATGCTGCCTTTGAGCTTCCCATCACTTGATAAGACAATACATCACTGAAACTGTGAATGCAGAATGAGGTCCTATCACAAATAAGCATTGGTTTAAATGAATTCATTTTGCAAACTGCAGGGCATAAAGCAGGTGCCTGGCTCTGTGCTGAGCCTGAATAGCCCTCAGTGGCAGCTGGTGACATTGGAAAGTGGTGAGCATAAAAGTTAGGTATGACTTTTATGTAGTGAACAATTGGTACAAGCTTAATGGACAAACATGGGGTCTAGGGTGGGTACTCCTGAGAAAAACATTTTAAAATATTTGTAAATGGTGCATTGTAAGGCAAATAATTTAGTGATAAAGCAAGGCTTATAAAGCAGTGGAAATTTATAGCCTTGAAATATTAAACACATTAAAAACAACCCCTGATCTTACTGCATTATTCTGTTCAACAGTTACTGAAATGTGCACAGCACGACTACTTCAGCTCATTAAAGTGTAGGCTTGCCCAGTTTCTTTCACTGCATGTGGCATCTACTTTGGAAGAAAATACCCTAACCAGGCTTCAGGAAGCCCCCACAGCTGCTGGCTGCAATCAGTCATATAGAAACAGGAGTTTAAGTGGGATGAAAAAGGTGTGGGCTTTCAAAAAGGAAACATGTAAAATACATTTCAGTGATTCCCATAATGTGCCAGAAACTGGTATGTTAGTTTCTCTCTGAGATGTAATTGCATCCAGATATATAACACAACTGGCATATACCTAAAACCTGACAGTACAATTGGCTTTGTCAAAAGTTGCAGCAATTTAAGGTAAATGAGTAACCACAATGTTTTGTTATAAATAATTACCATTGGAAAGATTCCAATTCTGAAATTGGGAGTCTATGAACTAAATAGCATTGAGGAATGTGGAAAGAGATTTGGCCTTCAGTTATGTGCACTGTATGTTAGATATGTGTGCCCTTTTTCTCTGCACAACTCGTTCATTTGCACTTTTGCAACTACCTATCTTTCCTCAGCAGCGCCCTCCTTTCACTCTTCCCTAAATGCACTTCCTTGAAGCTTCCTCACTTCACCACTTCCAAACATGCAATGCAAATACTCACATTTAAGGAATGTATTTTCTTTTGCTTGTAAATATGTTGCCATCAGTGTACACCTTTCACACACGTTTCCACATCATTTCAATTGCAACTGGAATACATGACCATTGTTCTGTGTGCTCTGCAGATAAACCAATCCACTGACAGGCACTTTGCTTTGGCATCAGCCTCGGTGTCAGAGATCTCAATCAAAGCCCCTTGTTAACACGTGGCACGGATCAAAGTATGCACTGCACAAGAGTACTAAGATGCTCAGATATAAATACAGAACCACAACATGATAAAATAGCGAACACTCTTGGGGAAAGCAAGAATATATAAAACATGTGAAATAAAAGAGGAACTAAACCACCAACATGCATTGTCTTTACATTTTTATTAGTCATTGTTCGTAAAACAATCAATATTATTGGCATTAATGTTGAGTGCATGAAGATAGGCCCAGTTTTGTAGCCATACAGCAGATAATTGTCTTTTCTTGAGGCAGATAGTTCTCCAGTTGCGCTTGACTGAGATTTCTGGATCAACTTCACAAGGGGAAAAAAAACTGCTTGTCTTTTGAATCAATTTAGCAGAGGAACAAATTCAGCAGTTCTACTTCCAAAGGAGCCAGTGACATGCAGTCGGGCCTGAGGGTGTCATGGTTGGGAAGTTTATCTTGACCAGGAGTCTAAACATTTACCATTTCTGAGGAAAAGGCACCAAAACACATGTGATTGCATCCAATCCTACGTGTGACCAATAGAAAAAAGTGGAAAATGTTCCTGTGAATGATGGACGGCTGCCCTCAAGAAGGGACAGAGGTGCTGGTGACGAAAACCAGGACACTAAAAGCATCACTGTCCTATAGTAGATACTGTCATAGACTACAATGAAAATGAAGGGCTTTAGAATGGTAAGCCTTGCGTCATACATCACAGTTCAGAAAGTTAATTTACCGCCTGGTTTGCATCTCCTTTTTCTGAGTCAGGCGTGGTAGGCAGCCTGGAACATACAGCCCAGACTTAAATACATTGATTTGTTTAGAGATACAATTGTATCTCTAAATAAATCGATCTATTTAATATGTGTGCAGGAATGTGTAGGAATTTCACTTGGATGCAGCCCCAGAGCTCAAAAGGAGAAACCTCCCCTTGGATTAGCCCTTCATGATAGGCTTGCTTTCTATATATTACACTTTCTAAAACCACACATTTAACACAATAGTTATCAAACATGCTGTATTCTCTCAGAGATCATTTTAACATCACTGGTAACTTAATTTTATTGCAGAGTAGACTTGTTATGTTTTGTAATTGACTATAGTTCACAGTATGCTGTCATGAGTTTAAGAGCTTTATTAAAGAATTTAAAGACATAGACTATACATCGTATACAACTACAACAAAAAGCATTAAATGGGCTACTGAATATATAATTTGGCCAATAACTAATAAAGTAGAGCTAAGGTGAATAAAAAATACACCAGAAGTAGAAACGTAGTAAGAAAAGTATGTATCTAAAATTCCAATAGCATTTTACATGTTTTTTTAAGTTTAAGGAAAGGAAAAGATAACATGAAAGAGAATAGAAGGGAAAATAAAAAAATAAAAGCAAAGGAGAAAGAGTAGGAAAGACATAGAAGACAGCGAAAAAGGATAAGGAAAAGAGGAAAGAAAAGAAAAAGAAAAAAGAAAAAGCGAAAGAGAAGGAAGAAATCGGAGGTGCAATAATAACAATCTTATAACTTTTATAATATAAATCATCAAATAAACATTGGTTTCCAAGATAAAGTTAGAACTATACAAATAATAAATATGAAATAATAAGTTAAAAGAAGAAGGGAGTAAGATGCTCATGGTGGTTGAAAGACAAAGGAAGTGTCTTGGTTACGCCATGCCGACACCAATAAGTAATTAGTAAGTGAAGACCAAAAGGCTTCTTTACGAATAAGTTGCTGAGACGTTTTGGCAGAAATGTGATCCAGTCTGGGATGATAACATATAAGGTTCCACAAGGCGTCTTTCCAATTAGAGGTAATTATCTGAGAAGCAATCGCTATTAAAAGGTCCACATATAAGCCCAGCTTAGGTGATCCAAGCCAAACTACATAGTTACTTCCCCCAAAAAATTGAAAATATATCAAATGGAAAATCAATGTTACAAATAGGAAATTGATTCACAAATCTTAATCCAAAATCGAGCAATATTGGGGCATAAGAAAAAGGAATGCATGAAGGAGCTGGGAGTAGAAGGGCATACCCAACAAATCGGGGATAAATTAGGGCCATATTTGGAGATTGATAAAGGGGTTAAAAATCATATATGATAAAAATAATAAAGGGTCTGAGTGGTACTGGAATTTCATGAGGTGTGATGTATGTGTGCCCAGATGGAATTCCAAGTAAGGTGCGTTATAGATCAGATTCCCATATGAGTTAAATTTCACTTTTAGGACGAGTAGGGAGGGAAAAGTGTAAATAATTGTAAAACAGTATGCTGTCATAACCAATAGTTTATTTATTTATTTTGTTTTGGAACTCAAATGTAGGTCCACAAAAACGCACCAACAATTAAAAGAACATACTTTACATACAATACAAAAATTCTTCCTTATACATTGCTATAAAATTATATCAGACATACTGAGAAATATGCAAATAATGCTATAATACTTATGACAATCCCATAACCAACTGATAAAAAATTCATATATCAAACATACTAAGAAATGTGCAAATAGTGCTATGAATACATGAAACAATGAAATAACCAACAAATTGGTATTAAATCATAACCAGAAAACTACTGTTAGACAATGTTCTAATAAATAAGCAAAACATTTCTAAAAAATTGATATATCTTAAAACAAACCATTTCATTCGGAGGGCACAAGACCAAAGAACGTGCGTCCTAAGCAGAGTAAATATTAAATCTGGTAAAAACTGGTTTTAAAAACACTCGCCTGGCACTTTGCAGCTTTAGACATACAAATAGGACATGATTTAGACCTTGGATTTGCAACTGGCACAATTTACAAATTCCCTTCTCTCTAAGTGTTTTATCCCAGATGCCAGCAACATTTCTTAAAGGCAGCGTATTGCGTCTCAGTAGGAGTATCAGCCTTCTAATCCGTTGAGGGATATTCCAAGTTAAATAAGGCTGTGGTTTATTCCCCAGAGCGATCCCACTGACCACCACGTTACTGGACTTGGACTTGCTTAAAGCAGCGTATCTCACCAAACTGATTTGGGGATCTAAACTTCTTTAAGAACTGTTTCAAACCAGATTTAGACATAGGAGAAACAGGATTTAAACTAAGACCGAAAGTATCATTTGCACATATAAAAGACCTAAAAAAACGTTGATTGTTCTTTTAGTGTGCCAAAGATTTCTATTCTCAGGGCTGCCCTAAGTGTACCCTCTTCCCCAAAAAGGAGGGAGTTACCCCACCTGAGAACCGTTGCTTGGGCTAAGATGAAGGACGAGACTGATCACCCTGTGGTCTGCACTGGGGATCTGGAGAAAGATCTGGAGAGCTTGCAATCCTGGCTTCTTTCCAGACTAAATGAGTTTGCTCCCTTACAGCCACCCAGGTCCGCCGCTCGGCGGGTCTCTGCCCCCTGGTTCACGGAGGAACTAGCCCTTGCCCGTAGGCAATGTAAAGTGGTAGAGCGTGCCTGGAGAGCCCAGTATGAGCCCGAGGCCAAACAACGATATAAAACAACGATGAAGTCATACCATGAACTTGTCCTTCAGAGCAAGAAACGGTATCTTGCCAATAGGATTGACGATGCTGCTAACTCCTGTAAGGAGATTTTCTCAATCGTGCGTGAATTCATTAGCCCCCGGTCCATCTCTACTCAGAGTGCTCCGGCAGAGACCTGGGCTAACACTATTGCCAATTTTTTTACCACCAAGATTAGGCAAATCCAGGTCTCTTTCTCGCAGAGAGACCCAGATGATGTGTCTGAGACGCCGATTGAGGCAGCGTCTCTGTCTCCCCCGGGCCCAGCTCTGCTCGATTTTCCTCCTCTCTCGGCTGCTACATCTTTAACCCTGATGAGGAATCTCAAGTCGGGCTCACCATCAGATCCTTGCCCGGCAAAATTTCTGGCAAAAGTGGCAGATGCCATAAACCCTATAGCCAACCCCATCCTTAATCTATCTTTGAGCGAAGGCTTTCTGCCTCAGACCTGGAAGCAAGCCATGGTCATCCCTCTGATCAAGAAACCCAATCTTGACCCAGAGGTACCCTCCAACTACAGACCAATTTCGCTCCTTCCAGCACTGACCAAGATCTTGGAAAAGCACGTGCACAGTGTGCTTTCCAACTTTTTGGAGTCTAATGATCTGCTCCATGAATCCCAATCGGGATTCCGTTCCAACTTAAGTACCGAGACGGCGCTCTTGGAAGTCTCGGAGATCATTAGAGAGGTGCTGGACACGGGAGGCAGGGTGTTGTTAGTCATGCTAGACCTGTCGGCGGCGTTTGACACCGTCCCCCATGAGGATCTCCTCACTAGGCTCCATGACATCGGGCTAGGGGGGACGGTGCTCAATTGGTTTTCTTCCTTTTTGGCCAACCGCCGCCAGACGGTCTGGGTCCCACCCGGATCCGCCGAGATGCCGCCATTGGGAGTCGGAGTGCCTCAGGGTTCTATCCTGAGCCCCACTCTTTTTAACATCTTGATGACCCCTCTGGCGACATTGGCGGAGTCCTATGGGGCCCGGATCGTCTCTTATGCTGACGACACTCAGCTCCTCTTCACCTGTCGCAAGGGTGAAGAGTTTGATGGCGAAGGGATCCGCGAGTGCCTTGGGGCTGTTTTTAGCTGGTTTTCACAAAACAGCCTCAAGTGCAACTCGGACAAGTCCGAAATACTATTCTTCGGATGCCCTTCTGAACCAGATTGGCGAGGATGGTGGCCTGCCGACATGTTCCCTCCCACACAGTCCTCTAAGTGGGCCAAGAACCTGGGAGTCAAAATTGATAATGAGCTGTCGCTCAAATCCCAGATCTCTTCCCTTACGGGAACTTGTTTTGGGATCCTCAGAATGTTGCGCAAGTTTTTCCCCCTTCTTTCGCAGCAACATCGGAGGATCACTGTTCAGGCCCTCATAGGGTCCAGATTGGACTACGCCAATGCTCTATATCTGGGCCTGCCTGAATATCTCCTCCAACGTCTGCAGATCACCCAGAACGCGGCTGCGCGTGCCATTTTTGGCCTTCATCGTCGCACTAGCGCCTCTAATCTTCTTGTATCCCTCCACTGGCTTCCGGTGCGGAAGAGGATACTGTTTAAGACCATGACTCTTGCCCATAAGGCCTTACATGGCACTGGTGCCAAGTATCTTCAGAGGAGGCTGGACTTCTATCGACCTGCACGATCCCTCAGGTCAGAAACCTTGGCCTTGGCTCGGGTACCACGCATTAAAAAGGCTCGGCTAGGCGGCCGGTCTTTCACCTTCCTTGCTCCTCAGCTATGGAACTCGCTACCGTTGTCTCTGCGAAACACCTCTAATCTGCTTGTCTTTAGGAAAGACTTGAAAACTTGGTTGTTTGCTGGATAATTTTTCCCTCCGGGTGCCCCTTTTCTGTTATTGTTATGTTTCATGCCTTTTCATGGTCAGGAGCTCAAAGCGCCGGGACACTCCTTTGGAGTAGCCGTTGCGCTATAAAAGTCCCATTTTAACATTAACATTAACATTAATCCAAATTCAAGGTGCAGTACATGTGGGACAGCCAAAGAGTTTAAATTGCAAATTTGGCCCATAATTAGTAGTTCTACCTTATCAAACGAGAGCCAATAATTCATGTCCAATATCCCAGCAGCATATATTAACGAGGGTGGGATTTTGACGATAAAAACAAATAAGACATGGCTAAAATGGCGTCTCACGCAAGTCTATTAAATCTGCCTAATGCACTTGCCTGGGAGACAGCTTTACTAACACAATGTTTAGTATGCTTCAAGTCTCAATCTGTTTTGGAAAAATCTATCCTTAAATATAAATACGAGTCAACCAGTTCCAGTTTTTCAAAACCAAGCATCCATCTTAGACACCTCTTTATTCTGAGCCCCTTCTTACGGAAAACCAAAATCTCGCTTTTTGCAATATTAATTTTCAAGAAGTGAGCCTCTGCATATTTATTTAAAGCGTCCAGATGGCGTTGCAGGTCAATGGGTGTTAGATCAAATATTGCAACATTGTCCGCATACAATACCAATTTTGGGGGCTTCCCCCTTACAGAGTTCAGAGCGTCAGGGAGATCTGCGATATACAAAGAAAATAAAAGTGGTGCTAATAGACAACCCTGCTTAAGCCCATTATGCGTTCTAATTTTACATGTTGACCCCCGAGAACCGAGCGATACAAATGGGGATGATGGACGGAGAGTTTGAGCAAATCAAACACTCACCCCCAGTCAACTGATCTGGGTTTAATCCATCACCCTTCTTTAGCTCACTCAGCCACCCCAGTTCAGACATGGCCATATGCAAATCAGTCTGACCCTGTGCCTCATGGGAACAGTCCAGCCCTAACTGCCAAGCCATGTCTTCCCTGGACCGGAAACAAGCATCCTGGAACCGGTTTCAGATTCATAATCCTTATTAGCCAGGCTATCTTGAATCCAGTGGCCAAGTGAGCAAGGGACTCACGTCTGAGCATACCCTGCCAACTTAGGGCGAACAAAGCGATACAAAAGGGGATGATGGACGGAGCATTTGAGCAAATCAAACACTCACCCCCAGTCAACTGATCTGGGTTTAATCCATCACCATTCTTTAGCTCACTCAGCCACCCCAGTTCAGATATGGCCATATGCAAATCAGTCTGATCCTGTGCCTCATGGGAACAGTTCAGCCCGAACTGCCAAGCCATGTCTTCCCTGGACCGGAAACAAGCATCCTGGGACCGGTTTCGGATTCATAATCCTCATCAGCCAGGCTGTCTTGAATCCAGTGGCCAAGTGAGCAAGGGACTCATGTCTGAGCATACCCTGCCAACTTAGGGCGAACAACGCGATACAAAAGGGGATGATGGACGGAGCATTTGAGCAAATCAAACACTCACCCCAGTCAACTGATCTGGGTTTAATCCATCAACATTCTTTAGCTCACTCAGCCACCCAAGTTCAGACATGGCCATATGCAAATCAGTCTGACCGCCCATCAGAACCTGGCACCAGATGTCTGTATGCAATTCCATAATCAGACCCAAAAGATGATTTGGTATGCCAAGGAAGATAAGTTTTCTCCACAGGGTCTGTCATAACCAGCTGCTGCTGCCATATATTCCTACCACTCTTTTGTAAAGATGCCCCAGAAGCATTATGCCGATGGAAGCAACATTGGTGCATTGCGTATGCCTAGCCTTTCTGTAATCCAGGCCTCTCCTCTCCCTCTGACTGTCAACAGATATAGACGATGGTAGAAGGTCTCCCATTACAGGTGGGCCATTAAAACCGCATTACATCACAGGCTTGCCATTTAAACTGCACTGCTGCATAAGGATATCAACAAAAATTAAATCTGTGATTCTAAAAACAGTGAACAGTGTGCTATTCACATATTATGTATAGGATTTTATAAGCTATGCACATAGTACTAATGCACTCATAATGCAGATATCCGTCACTTTTGTGACTGAGTGCCTGTCGGCCAAACTCGAAATCAGACCCTAAGTTTCAAATAGAATTGGGGATGGAGAATTAAGAGATAATTTATTTGCGCACTGGATTATAGAACAGTTGAAAATGAGTTCCTACTATTCAAGGGTTGGTTTCTAAAGTCCTTTATTTATCATCACAGTTAACAAAGGCTGGGAAACAATAACGCTTATCCTACTTTTTTATTTAGATCAAGCTGTGATAATGTGTGTTGTACTTTAAAGGAAGAAAATATACCTGAAAGAGTAATTAAGAAAAAAATACCTCCTCTCATGAGTAATTTTATCTTCAAGCTAATGACAGCCTGGACTGTCTGCTAATGACATAACTGGTCATTAACTTTCCTCTACTGGATCATTTCGAAATTCATAATGGCACTTTTAATATAAAACATATTAGTCGAAACAATAACAGAGTTGAAGTTCCAACATAACAGTTTTCATAATAGGTGCGCTTTCAGTTAATCCAAATTACACTACAGTAATTACAATGAGCAAAGTAGTAAAACAAATTAAAACAAAGCAAATTGTAGAACAGGATGAGGAAGCTTTTCTTTTCTGTTTGCTTGCTGGCCACCAGTAAAGCTTTTCTTAGGAAGAGCGAACTAAATCACGTTGGATGACATTGGATAGGTTGGGCTGTTTTGTATTCTTCCCTTTCTTTAATTATTAAATAAAAGAGAATGTCTTGTCTTCAGAAAGCTTTAGCTGTGTCTTGTCGAAGAAGTACTGTGATAAATATAATACATAGAGTGTGCTTTTGGTTAACCGCTTGCTTATGACTGGATGTTTTTTTTGCTGCTCACAATCCTTGCCCTGGTTCAAACACTTTGGGCCCGATGTAGGTAGGGCGTTACCGATCGGTAACGGCCGAAAATACCGATTTTTGGGCCCGATGTAGGTAGGGCGTTACCGATCGGTAACGGCCGAAAATACCGATTTTTGGCCCTTACCGATCGGTAAACAGCCATCGAGATGTAGGGAACAAAAAACATAAAGAATCGGAGTGAAAACCGAATCGGAATGAGTACCGAATGGGAAAGTATCCGATATGTACATACCGAAATTCGGATATGTAACGAATCGGAAAAACACCGAATCGGATGCAAAGACCGATTCGGTCCATGTACCGATTCGTTAGTGACACCGAATCGGAAAATCACCGATTCGGTCCATGTACCGATTCGTTAGTGACACCGAATCGGAAAATCACCGATTCGGTCCATGTACCGATTCGTTAGTGACACCGAATCGGAAAATCACCGATTCGGTCCATGTACCGAATAGTTAGTGACACCGAATCGGAAAATCACCGATTCGGTCCATGTACCGAATCGGTAGAAAGACCGATTCGGACATGAGCCGAATCGGAAAACATGCCGATTCGTATGAATCGCCGATCGGGAAATTCCCCGATTCCGACAGTTGGGGAGATGTAGGGAGGCACAGAAACACCGAAATCGGCTCAAAATCGGTAGAATTCACTCGGTATTTACCATGGATTGCAATCAGGTGGTAACCAACTCCAACCCATATAAACAGTCCCAAAATGCATTGCAACTTGCAGGATGGCAGCTTTCTATGTCATTGCGAGGCGGCTACGGCTACAGCAGGAAGGACAGAGGGAATGGCTAAGAAATGAACAGGTCTACAGACAGAGGATAACCCTGTTCATGCTCACAGAGGCAGAGATACTACAGAGATACAGGCTGGACTCTGACACCATACTTGAGCTCATCAGGGATCTCAAGCCATTCTTGGACCACCACACCCCAAGGGCACACGCCATCCCTGCGCACATCCAGGTGCTATGCAGCCTACACCTGCTAGCGTCTGGCAGCTATCAAAGTGGTGTAGCAGCAGCAGGAAGGGTGAGCCAGAGCAGCCTGTCAAGGTTCTTCCACACATTCCTTGACGCCATGATACACAGGATGGACCAATACATCTCTTTCCCTGCAACCCACGCAGAACTGCTACAAACCAAAGCTGACTTCTACCAGATGGCACAATTTCCCCAAATCATCGGTTGCATAGATGGCACGCACATTCCGATTTGCCCACCAGCGGACACCGAATACATATACCGCAATCGCAAGTCTACACACACCATCAACGTGCAGGTGATCTGCAATGCAAAGTGCACCATCACAGACCTGGTTGCAAAATTTCCAGGGAGTACCCATGACTCCTATATTTTCCAACAGAGCGGCATATATGCACGGCTGATGGCTGGCGAATTTGGAGAAGGATACCTCCTAGGTGAGACACATCATCAGACCCCCATAACACATAGTAGCTAGGTGGAATACATGTATGCATGTGTCTAATGTGACCCCTTTCTCTTCCAGGCGACAGTGCATATGCCCTCCGCTCATTCATACTCACCCCCTACCTCAACCCCTCCACACCCAGCCAAAGGAGGTATAACCGGGCCCACATACGCACAAGGAATGTTGTCGAACGGACCTTTGGCATCTGGAAAAGTAGATTCAGATGCCTGCACAAGAGTGGAGGTGCAAGGCAGTATACCCCCATCACCTGCTGCAAGATCATAGCTGTATGTGCAATGTTACACAACCTTGCGGTGAAGAAGGGCACTGAGGTGGAGTTGTCTGACTACGAGGACCATGACGACGACGAAGCTGTGCCACTGACACAGCCAGCTGGGGTGTGTACGCCAAGTGATGGCAGATACAGACGTGAGGAGATTACTGAGAACTATTTCTGAGTGAGTACAGATGCAAAGACAGCAAAATGTTGGTTGGAAAACACAAATTTTAATACTGTTGCAACACAGTTACAGCACTGATGTGCAACAAAAAATGGTGAATAGGAAATAAAAAATAAGTCCAAGGTTCAGGTTGCCTCACCCGCCCTTGTAAGGCTACTTCTTTGCCCGCTTGCCAGACCCACTGGGGTGTCCCTCAGCCCCCTCTGAATGCCCAGCAGCATCAGCGGAGCGCCTGGTGCTCCTACGCGGCTCAGACGCAGCGCTGGCAGGGCTGCTGCGGCTGCTGCTGTCCCCAGCATCACCCAGGTCCAGGGCAGGATTGGAGGCGGTGTTCGAAATAATCATGGCCTCCATAGCAGTGGTGATCCGGGCCATCCCCCTTGTGAGCTCAGCCGTATGCTGACTCAGGCTAGATTCCTGGTTCGCCCTGCGATGGCACAGTTGTGCCGTCGCCGCAGCAAGGCGGCCCATGGCGCGGTTCAGCACCCGGGCATCCCGCCTGCGCACCAGCTCATGCTCCTCCTGTCTGCTAGTTGATTGGGTTATGGCAGTGGTCAGCCTGCCTAACCCTGCTGCCACCTCCTTGTTCGATTCCACGAAGGCCTGGAATCCCTTGATCAACTCTCCCATCTGCAGGTTGTGCTGCAGGAGCTGGCGTTGGCAGGCCATCGTGGATCTAGCCTGTTGCCTCTGAATCTTCACCATCTGTCCCTCGAGGCCCAGGAATACACTGCCCTCCCGTGCTGGTGCAGCAGTGGTGGTGATGGTACGGCGCCGGGCACTGCTGCTTCCGGCCTGCTGAGTGGGCTGGGGTGCCACTGGTGGGGGTGTGGTGCTGGCCGGTCCCTGAGCCCCTGCTCCCAGGACAGGTAGTACAGGTGGCAAGGCCATGGTTGTGGCAGGAGCTGGTGTAGGCGGAATGGTGTCCCTTGTAGGGGAGTTCTCTGGGGAGAACTGCAAGGGGGGTGTGCTGGCCATTTGTGGGGAGTTCAGTGCATCGTAGTCTATCACCAGGTCTCCCTCCATACCTAGCCCTAGGGTGTTTCCGTCCTCCTCCTCATCCTCCTGGGCAGCCTGGCTGGTGCTCCGCCCTGCGACTGCAGTGTCAGACGGTGCTGCTCCCTCTGGTGTCAGTGTTGTTCCGCCTGATGGGGCCCCTAGGTACAAAGAAGCATTTGTAAACTGAGTGCCGATGTATTACAGTCAGTACAATTTAAGCATTCCACATGTCCTTGCATCTCCTTACACTGTGTCACACTGTTTCCTGTCTTGTGATTCTGCACTGCCATGTTTAGCTAACTACTGCTGACTACATGTACCATGATGCTTGTCTCTTGTATGTTGGTGACAGTACTGTGCTGGGGTTTGCCTATGCATTGTGTCTAATGGGGAGGTGTCTGGTAGGGTGTGTCATGATGCGCATGCTTCTTACCTGTAGCTGTAGCTCTTGCAGAGCTGTCCAGGGTCCCGATTCCACTGACACTCTCCCTCTCAATGGTGCTGGAGACCAGTTCCTCCAGCTCGGTGAGGGGTGGCGCCGGGTTCCTGCCTCCTCCAGTGAGTCCAGCCTGCCTCTGTATCTCAGCCATCTTCTTTTTTTTGAGGCTGCGGATGTCGTAGAATCTCTTTTTGAGTTCTTCTACGGACCTGGGGGTGACACCCGCAGCATTCACCTTTTGGGCGATCTCGGCCCAGATCCTCCTCTTGGTGCTGTCTGGCACATTGAGGGACAGCTTTCCGAACAGCTGGCGGTGCACCCTCACCACCTCCTCGACCAGCACCTGAAGCTCGGTGGTGGTGAACTTCGGCTTCCTCTTCTGGGAGGACTTCTGGCTTTCGCACTGCTCTGCCATGTTCTTGAGTTCAGTTGTCAACCTCCTACTCCAACTGCTGCAAACTGTGAGTGTTGAGCTCAGGCTGGCTCTCCAGAAACTTCTTAATTAGCTGCACCTGCCAGGGTTGCCACTCCCTGTTTGGGTGGGGGAGGGGGAGCCACCTCATTGGCTGAATCGGCTTTTACCGAATCGGATATTACCGAATCGGTAAAATCCGAATCGGTAAAATCCGATTCGGTATTATCCGATTCGGTAAAAGCCGATTCGGTTTCCTCAATGCATTCCTATGGGCTTTTTCGCCATGGGTGTGTTTTCATGGCTACGAATCTATGATTGCCGAATCGGATTTTACAGAATCGGCTTTTACCGATTCGGTGTTGGCCGATTCGGTACTTCCCGATTCGGTCCGTGCCGATTCGGAACGTACCGATTCTCATTACCGATGACGACCGAATCGGTATTCATTCGCTTTATTTTCCCTACATCTCGTTTTCCGATTTCAGAATACCGATTCGTCCCGCCTCGGTATTTTGAAATCGGAAAATCGCGTTTACCTACATCGGGCCCTTAGTTCCTTATTCATGTATTTGTCCAACCGAATAGGGATTTTCTCATCTTATTTAAACTGAATGCAATGTATCCTTCTGCCATTGCTGTCTTAGCGTGCATTGCCAGTACATATGAAGGACTATTTTCTTTTATTCCCCTGCTCTTAAACCTCCTTCCCTTTCAACTCTGATTTTACGTAACTATAACTTGTGCCCCCACCACACACCATCAATGATGTGATTTCAGATCCCATCAGTAATGTTTTCAATGATGTCATAGAATATTTTATTAGTGATGTAATATGTGAGGTCATAAGCATTGTGTGGCGAGGGTGCCATAACAAAATGAGACCAAAATCCACCTGACCACATGGTTTAGATGCAGGGCCAAACTCACATAGTACAAGGCCAATGGCTGTGCATGGCCGGAGGTTGGCTACATACAGGGGATAAACCAACGAGGCTCTGCGCTGTATTCCCTGCAGAAGTCTACCTCGCCGCCACTCATGGACTGTGGGTCTGCAGTAAATGTATTAGCCACAAGGACAACTGTCCATATGCAGTCAACCCACCACAGATACTTATGGCCCCTTTAGTTTCTGCAATTTTTGTGACTCTCGGGCAGCCAGTGGGGCTCCTGTGCACCCTTTGCACTCGTGCAACTCTAGTGCTAATAGGAGTAGCGGGGCACGGCTCACTTCCGCAATAGCACAGCAGGATTGCAGCAACTTAACTTACCCTGCTTACCCCATTTTACCTATTTTTTTGTAATTTTTCAGGACACTGCGACTGATATCCTGTGTACTGAAACGATAGCTGCAATATTTCTCCTCATGTTGCAGCCAGCCATTCAGAGTGCAAGCTCCTGCAAGGCTTGCAGAAGCTTCTCTATCCCACGGTAGTGAGCCTGCCAATCGGAAAAGAGGCTGTCTTGGCCACTAGATTGCTCTATCATTTAAAGTCGCAGGACTCTCTATAGTCCAGATGTACAAACATTTTCGATTTATCAAAAAACACTAAACAGATTAACTCCAAATCACAAAAGGCATGATTTCTGGCTAAAGATCTAGCTTTTTGCCAAATTTGATGGAATTCCGATAAACTAGTTGGGGTGAAGTGTTGTTCAAAAATCCCTATGGAAATTGCACGAGGAATCTGCATTTTGGGACCCCCTTTGTTCTCAGCCCCTTCTTCAAATGGTTCCAAAGTTACCAGCAAACCAAAAATGATCTTTCTATGGTAGCTAGGCCATAAAAATAAACTATCCAGTGTGTAAGCTTCCCTGGAAAATGTGGGGTTCTCAAAACTCATTTTTCTCATGCAATTTACCAGAGCAAAATTAAACAGAGATCCTGCAACAAAATCTAAACAGAATTTATGCTTTGTCGTAAATCTATTCAATAGTTTTTGAGAAATTAAGGTTTACAATGCATGTATATGTAGGGATGCTAGTCCTCCGCGAATCGAACAGGGCAACAGATAAGAGCTGATTGGCTGTCACTAAAACAAAACAGATGTTGTGGCGGCCATTTTAGGACTCATGGAATCAGACCCCTGTCCTAGAAAAAGAACAAAAAGAACATATAAGACGGTCCCTATAGGCTGGTGGGGTGGTCCTAGAGGGACCAAAAATGTCATTTTTTTATGGTACCATTGATCAGCAGAGGTAGATCTGTGATGCTCTGTGCGGTGTGCGGCCAGCCTTCCTGAGCCATTAGGAGGCCCCTAGACCTCATCCCCAGGGGGCCTATTTAATTATTAAAGGTTTATGTGACTTCTCTTCCCATGCCTTCAAGAGGCACTGAGCACCCCATCCCCTGAAGGGGAGGGGGCATGCAGCTACCCCCTTCCAAGCCTTTAGGAGGCCCCGGGGCCATCCCAAAGGGCCCACTTTGTACTTTTTTGGAGGGGAGGGTGCTTCAGATCCGCTCCCTGAGCTGTAGGAGTGCTGGAGGAACCCTATTTCACAGGGTCCGAAGACAGCAGTGTCTCAGAGACCTCATTCCCCAAAACACTGCTTTTTAATGCATGGGAGAGTACACGCAGGGACTGCAAATTCAACTTCCTTCCCACACGTATCCAGGCAGGGAGCACAGCTTTCCTCCTACACAGCAGGAGCAGAGAAACAGTGACAGATCTGCACCCAGGATGAATGCTGCCATGTTGGGGCAGTGGGGGTCTTGTGGCTTTCCCTATGAACCCCGACTATGCCATGTTGTGTGTGCCCTGGATGGCACTGGGAATGCCACTGTAAAATAATAGCTAGCTCTCACTGGCACCAGGTATAAGGGCTGGCTGGAGAGCTGGCAGGAGGCATGAGGGCATTGGGGTTCTCCCCACCACTCCCAACATATTAAAAAGGTATGAAATAAATGTATAAACCTCAGCACTATAGTATAATTCAAATGTCAATTCATATAGCTGTTTAGCAAAGAACAGTTCAAATTACCAGCAGGAAATCAATTCAGTTCTTGCTATGTCAATTTATTATAAATATATCACCAAATTTTAAATCACAGGTTTCAATTTCACAACATAGTAACAATGTAGTTAGGACAAGATGGCTTGGTATAACAGTCCTCCTTTTAGGCGTCGAACCGGCAGCCGACACATGTTTCATTTCTTAGAAACTTTTTCAAGGCTTCAGTCATTGTGTCACATTGATTGTGCACAGATTATATGTAGAAATGTCCAGATCTTTAGTGTGAGAGTCGTCTTTTCCTGTTGAACTCTAAATATATTGAAGTTCCCTATTGAAGCGGAAGAACGCGTCACATGTTGTGCGTATTATGTCCAATGGTTACTATCCACTTTTAAGTCGTCATGAGCTCTTGGGCTATGATATGCGCCTCTTATATTCAAAACCAGCTCGTGGCGCAGTTCTCCCAAATTCCGTTATACAGCCTAACGAAATGAAGCACGTGTCGGCTGCCGGTTCAACGCCTAAACGGAGTACTGTTATACCAAGCTGTCTATTTCTAACTACATTGTTACTTTGTTGTGAATTTGAAACCTGTGATTTAAGATTTGGTGATATATTTATAATAAATTGACATAGCAAGAACTGAATGGATTTCCTGCTGGTACTTTGAAGCTGAGCACATCCCCAATTACAACTGAATAGCTAGTGCTCTGCATTCACACAGAGAGCCTAACAACCTTGCATTGTCACTGCAGCCAGTGTGGAGCCAGGACATGGGTGTCAAGAAATGCCATGCACTTTAAAGAACCTTTCCAGAAGCTTCTCCTACCTTCTGGTAGAAAGGTATCAGAGCATAAACACAGCACCTCAGACACCAACTCTTCAGTACACTTCTGGAGCTGTGGCTACTCTGCCAGGAAGAAGGACTGCTGTGCTGCTGAATGGATTCCACTCTGCTGGACACTACTCTAAAAGAGTGCTGACCTGCTAGATTGAGGCCATGTTTGTCTTGTTGCTCTGCTACCTTTTGCCTGGAAACAAGACCGGATCTTTAACTGTCTCAGGGCCTCCAGAGTGATTTACACAGGCTAGTTTGCTGTTTTCTGTTCAGAGCCAGTAGGACATAAAAGGCATCTCCATCTTGAACCCGAATCTGTACCAAGCCTGAGTATGTCTGACCCTCCAAGTGGTGCCCCCATTCCTGGACCCTTGAGAGGGGTGCTAAACGTGCCCAGATTTCCAGAATCCAAACGTGGGGGTTTAAAAACTGCTCTGAGAACCAGGAAGAGACTAAGACCAATGGGCCTGATTCACAGAACTAACTTAAGACAAAATCCTAAACTTACTACCGTTTTGGTATTCACAGAAGGCACTTACTCATTTTGGTATTCACAGAAGTTAGGAGTCCTAACTTTAGGACTCCTGAATGCCTTTTGTGAATACCGAACGTCTTAGAGTTAGGATTTTTCCCAGTTTAGGAGTAGTAAAGTTGGGACTCCTAACTTTAGGACTCCTAAATGCCTTCTGTGAATACTGAAAGTCTTAAAGTTAGGATTTTTCTCAGTTTAGGAGTAGTAAAGTTAGGAGTCCTAACTTTAGGAATCCTAAATACCTTCTGTGAATACCGAAAGTCTTAAAGTTAGGATTTTTCTCAGTTTAGGAGTCCTAAAGTTAGGAGTCCTAACTTTACTATTCCTAAACTGTGAAAAATCCTAACTTTAAGACTTTCGGTATTCATTTCGGAGTAAGTGCCTTCTGTGAATACCAAATTGGTAGTAAGTTTAGGATTTTGTCTTAAGTTAGTTCTGTGAATCGGGTCCATTGTACTTGACTATCTGCCTGAGATGCATCACTGGTTGTATACACTATGTGGCTTCTCCAGCTATGTTCTTCAATGAAGCAGCAAATCTGTTTCAGCCGTTTTTAGCTATAGAAGCATCCAAACTTGGGGTACTGTCTTTGGTATAGCCCTCTGCCCTCGCTGGAGATTTTTGACGTTTATTTTAGAGAAAAATGGCCTTATTATGAGTTTGACAGTCCCGTAGTTGGCTCTCCACTGTCATGCAGACAGGGGTCTGGTCTACCAATCCTGTAGTGCGCCCACCCGCTGGATTACATGTATAATCCATGGTGGGTGGGCGGTGCTGCCATTGTCTCACTGTGGGGGCTGTTAGGCTTATAGGAGAGTCTAAGATGCAGACTGCTGAAGTGAGAGTGCCGGCTCCACGTTCCTGCACAG
This sequence comes from Lissotriton vulgaris, assembly GCF_964263255.1. NCBI lineage: Eukaryota > Metazoa > Chordata > Amphibia > Caudata > Salamandridae > Lissotriton > Lissotriton vulgaris. The sequence continues at coordinate 2,075,779,201 of NC_141689.1, read as the reverse complement.
TGTGGTATGCCACACCATACAATCCCGGGTGGACACAACATATGCCCCCCTGCATGCACACACAGGAGCAGCAGGGGGCCCCTTAGCTGCCTCTTCACCACCCTTTTCATGGCAGGCTCACTGCCATGAAATAGGTGGTGGACAGGCAACTCATAATATGCTCAGCGGCACTGCAAGCTTATTACTGCACTTGACAGCTGCACCGCTGCTACGGGATCCTGGATCGCAGCAGAGGCAGTGGTCCTCTGGCGGTCCGACAATCACACTCAGATTACTGAGGGACGGCCTGTAGTAGTGGCAGTGGTCAGACTGCCACCGCAAGTACATTGGTCCTGTGGACCACTGTACTTGTAATAAAGTCCTAAGACCAAATGTAGAAATCTGCACCCTTGCTTTGACCCCATGCTATCCCGCAACAATGCTACCTCTTCGGATACCTCCTACAGCCTTGCCCCGCTGAACTTTACCTTGCCAGATCATTTTTTTAAAGACTTTTTCTAAGTCTGCAAGTAAGCACTGACCAGGCATAATCCACTCCATGTATCCGAACAGACTTTGACTTGGTCTTGCGCTACTAATAGTCTGTAGATGCTAATTCTCACAAAAAACTTTAAAAACACATAACTCCGGTTTTACCAATCAGATTTGTGTCCTTTTGGTGTCAAATAAGTTATTGAAATTCACTATTTCGTTCTAATTTGGTTTGGGATTTTTCTTGTGTTGTGTTCTTAACAATGTTTGTGGGCTGTATAAATAATTTACACATTGCTTCTAAGTTAAGCCTGACTGCTTTTTCAACAAACTACTCAGGCTTAATTTAGTGACTTTTTGTTGTTCACCCTTCAAAATATTGTTGTTTCTTTACCTAGGCTCACACCCCAGTCAACCAACAACCCAATTTCTGTGACGTTATAGTCAGGAGTTGTAAAACCCTTAGAAATGCTATGATAGTTAGGTGAAAATGTCAGTTAGAGCATACCATTTTAAACTAATAAAACCACTAAAATTCACCAGTTACAGTTAACTAATGTAACTATAATTCGTCCCCTAAAGTACATATAACTTAAGCACTTGCCTTATACTGCTAAGTACCTCACATATTACATTACTCATGACTTGCTCTATGACAGAATGCCAGAACCTACTGAATTAAGGGAAATATTTGATATATCCTTATGAATTAAATATGAAAACGATTTCATTTGTCCCTGTGAAATATGGCTTTAGTCATCATATTGACAGACCCAAACCCTGTTTTCACATTTTAATTAATATTTTATTCACAAAAGGGTTAACTTATCAGAATATTCCAATTCCAATGAGTGCCAATTGTTAGCTAAAATTTACAGAGAGCATCTTTAATATCTGCACATTCTACAGACTGAATTTATACAGACAAAATGTAAGAAAGGAAATGAACGATTTCATAAACTTTTGCAATCTTAATCAAACATTTACATTATTTTCTTATCTAGGATCTGATGTCCAAAGATCTTTTTTAGTCACTAGATACCAAAGATTGTAACTTCAACAGAAATTGTATAACCCTTTCCAAACTACAAATAAGAGACAGCATATAAGGAATATTCCCTTCTGTGTACAAGATCCAAAGATGCATATGAATGGTTTCTGACTTTAATTGTTTTTGACCACATTTACAGTGTCAAATTATTATTCAGTTAATGTCTTGTTCATGTCAAGAATTACATAAAGAGCTAGAAGTACACCATTTTGTGCAGATTTTAGAGAAGAAAATGTTTTGGATGTTTTTCTGTTAAGTGTACCTCTGTTAACTTCTCCATGCCCATATTGGGGTCTCCTGTTTGTTGCACTAGCTCTAGAGCCTCTGTGTCATGTGGAGCCTGAGGAGTTCTTCACTGGTAGCAAATAATGCAGAATGGAGACAACAGGCCTGTGGATTACCTCAGGGCACCTGAAATGTCAAATATGGGCTTGTGAATGAGATCATGGACATGAGCTTTATAATCCCTCAGCAATCCCTTTAAGCAATTCTTTCTTTTCTATGATCCAGTTAAGTTGCACGTTTTGGTTCATTCTCTTTTTTTATTGTTTTTTTATTTAGCAACTTCAAAATGCATATAGAAATAAAGAGTAGTTACAAGAATATTACAGTTTTATAACATTGAGAGATATAAATGCAGATATATATAAAAAAACACATAGATTTTTATCACCGAGATATATCAAAAAAGAAAATAAATATTCACATATTCACAGGGGAGGGTACAATAGCAACTAGGTTTTTAAAACCCATCTTTCCAGGTGGAAATAGGCTGCCAAAGTTGAATACCCCACCCCGTTGTCTAGACTTTTTGCCCTTTGTTGAATAAATTGCCATTTCTTGATTAAATATCCCTAAGAAGCGGGTTAGCCAAATTTGAAAATTAGGGGGCTTGGAATCTTTCTATCGGGCAGCCAATATAATCCTGTATACCGCCATACCCAAAAAACAGGTATCTTTCTTCTTCCTCACTGTGCCCTAAAGTATTGTCATATCCCAGAACATAGAGGGTAGGGGACATAGAAACTTTGTGTCCAAATATCTCCTCCCAAAATTCAGATATTTTTGATTTGAACAAAGTTAGCTTAGGGCATTCAGTGAACATATGTAGCAAGTGGGCCGGACCTATGCCACACCTGGGACACTTATCATCAGTTCTTTTCCCCCACACAAACAATTTTGCCGGCGTATAGTATAGATTATATACAGTCCTATAAAGTTGGGCCTTAAGGGCAGCTGTTAAAAATAGCCTAGCACTGAGCGAAAGAACCTTATCGATATCAATATTTTGGTTGGCCAATCTAGTTGCCCAGTGTGACTCTGTTCTATCCAAGTCATCCTGTTGTTGATCCAATATTAGCTCGTATATTGTACCTATCCTTGATGTCTTCTTTCCTATATGGTCAAACAAAGAGATTTTAAGCAGTGCAGTATCTGAAAGTTTTAGAGTAAGGATTGTGTTTACTTGAATATACTTAAAAAGCTCGGAGGCCGGGATATTACATTTTATTTGAAGATTAGAGAACCTGCCTAGCTCTTCACATTAAAATTTCACTTTTTTTGATTAGACAATATTTTTTAGTTCACTGTTTTGATCTCTGGACACTTCTACAATTACCAGAGGTAGCCTCGGGTGAGGCAGGCATCCAGCACGTCAATCGATCACCCAATGACTATGCCATGACTCCTGATGGGGCGGATAAAAGATATACCGCATCGATAATACCAGGAAGTCTATGAGGGTTTTCGACAAAAAAACTAATGGTTTTGTAGATACCAGTGTCCATTCTCCTTTGATTGATAGAAATTTGTTTAGGGGATACGAATGGACCCTTAATCCTCTTCCCTCCCCCATTGTTTTTGATATGAGATTAGAGAACCTAACCCGAGGGTCAAGATCCATAAAGTCACCCACCGTTAGTACTCCCAAGCTTTCCCACCTCTTAGCAATGTCATCATTGACTTGCCTAGAGAGCAAGAAAGAATGCCATAGCGGTGTGTGTTTATTAATCCTAGGAATGTTCATATGTTTGGATACTTTTTTCCATACCCTCCAGGCACTATTAATAGTTTTAAACTTGACCTTCTTGTATTAAGAAGGCTCCAACTGCCTCAACAAGAGTCCCTTTGCTTTATTTCCCACAGCTAGCTCATAAATTTTGGGTATTCCATTACCAATTAAATTGTTACTAATTGGTTTTACATTCAATAGATAAGACATCCCTTGGAGAAGAGTGGCCCATAGATAAAAGGTTATATTTGGAAGACCTAAACCACCTCTTTCCTGCGGTAGTGATAGATGTTTCATAGATCTGTGCACAAAAAGAGGGTATCCCCGACTAGAGTTCCTAATTCGGGATAAATAAACAGTTGAAAATACGAAAAATTAGGAACAGGTTAAGATTTATGGACTATGACTGACATTAAACAACAAACATTGTGTCTGAACCAAAGTTTAGGTACAAAAGTATTTGTTCTTTATTGAATCAAAATAAGGTTTAAAAAGGGAAAATTACATGTGAAAATTACATGTGAAGAACTTTCTACATGTATTGAATACTGTAGATTCCAATTTGTGGATTTTTAAAGTGCATTACCGTAGCGGACCTTCAACACGGGGCTGTATATACGCTTTGAAAAACTGAGTGAACGATAGAGAAACCCCTTACATTGAGACTTCAGACATAACCTTGATCTCCTACGTGTTTCTGCATCTTTTATTCGCATCTATTGCTATACTGGACTCCAACATTGGATCACACCATACACCCCACGGGCAGAATCAATTAAAACATCAAGTCTCAAAGAACGGCCTAGGCAGATCCCCATCCACTTGCAAGGGTGATTGGAAAAAGTCATGGCTTCCTGATGAAGGCTCATAGCCGAAACGCGCGTAGTACACTGTAACCTATAGCCATGTTTTATTATGTACTGTAATGCACTTTAAAAATCCACAAATTGGAATCTACAGTATTCAATACATGTAGAAAGTTCTTCACATGTAATTTTCCCTTTTTAAACCTATTTTTGATTCAATAAAGAACAAATACTTTTGTACCTAAACTTTGGTTCAGACACAATGTTTGTTGTTTAATGTCAGTCATAGTCCATAAATCTTAACCTGTTCCTAATTTTTCGTATTTTCAACTAGATGTTTCATAGATCTCCTTATTTTACCATAGCCCCAGATGAATTTGGATATTTGTGATTCAAGGGCCATTATCATCCTATCCTCAGCAATTATAGGGATTGCCCTAAACAAATAAAGTATCCTAGGGAGGATATTCATTTTAACAAAATTTACTCTACCAATTATTGATAGATGGAGACTATTGACCCTCATGAGGTCTCTTTTTATATTACCAAGAAGGGGGTCATAGTTAAGTTTATTAATGTTTTCTATTTGCGGAGAGATAGATACGTCTAGATATACTGTGTTGGGTGCCCTTCTAGAATCATTAAATATAATATTGTCGGTGCATAAAACAACAGTTTTCTCACGGTTTAGAGAATATCCAGACATAGGGGTCGATTAGGATGGCGGACGGACTTGCGTCCGTCCGCCACCCCTGAGTAGGAGGGACCGTCCGCATGGGCAGCGGCGGTCCCTCCATGGCAATTAGGATGTGACCACCACCCTGGCGGTCACATCCTGTATGTTTTACATTGTGGCGGGTGCTGCTTGAAGCAGCACCCGCCGCAATGTAAAAAATGAAAGCAGTGCATTTGCATGCACAAAGCGGCAGGCACCGCGCGGTGCCTGCCGCTTCGTGCATGCAAAGGCAGGGGGGTACCATAGGTACCCCCCATGTGCACCCCCCACGCAACCTACACCCAGGGGGCCCACAACGGGCCCCCAAAGTGAATGTCCGTATGCTTTTCCACGGCGGAAAAGCCGCCGCGGAAAAGCATTACTTTCCCTACATATTAATATGGCTGGCGGTGTCTGATAGACACCGCCAGCCATGTTAGTGCTTTTCCACCGTGGTCGCCTTCCGACCACGGCGGAAAAGTGGAGGACAGATTGTGAGACCCACCAGCCATCCTAATTTGGTGGTGGGTCTTTCAGGCCTCCTCGGCGGATTCCCCGCATACTCCGGGTCGGCGGTGGCTTCCGCCGGCCCGGAGTATGCGGGGAATCCGCCATCATAATGACCCCCATAGTACCGAAAGAATGGGTAATGTTCTCTATATTCTCAATTGCCTCAGTGGGGTTTGATGTTACAACCGCCACATCATCGGCATAGGCAAGTATCTTAGTTTCATGCATGCCGATAGTAATAGGTCTTATTATCATACTCGCCAATAGCTTCAAAACCAGGGGATTTATGTATAGGGCAAAGAGAATCGGGGAGCAGGGATAACCCTGTCTTGTACCCCTTAAGATGTTGAGTGTTTCAGATTCGAGGCCCATAGTCTGGATTTTAGCAATTGGATTTTGATACATTGCTTGAACGGATTTATTGAAACCAACCCAAAAGTTGTTATACTCTAATACTGCCCAAAGATATTTCCAAGAGACTCGATCAAAAGCCTTTTCGGCGTCAAGGGGGATCACAGCCATGATGTCAAATAATGCTATAACCCTACGGGTATGATCCGTGGTTCCTTTATGGGGTATAAAGCCATGCTGCCACGGGGAGACCAAACGTTCTATAACCCTCCTGAGCCTGTTGGCTAAGACCTTCGCGTATATTTTCGAGTCTAAGTGATCAGGGAAATTGGGCGGTATGAGGTGGGCAGATCTGGAGGCTTGCCCTTTGTGGGAAATATCACTATATTGGTTTCTTTCCAGGATGTTGGTGTATTACCATTCCCCTGAATACCTATACATAGATCTAACAAATATGGTGTAATGACTCCGCCTAAGATTTTATAAAGGTCCAGAGGGATCTTATCCGGACCTGCTGATTTGTTAGGTGCTAATTCCGACAGGGCTAGTTGCAGATAGTAGTGTGATATCTTTATCTAGATCGTCTCTGGTGTTTGGATCTAGAATATTATTCGAACCACACTCCATTAGCCAAAGCTGCAAGGTCTCTCTAATTTCATCTAACTCAAGGGTCTCCTCATTGCAAAATAGATTTTGGTAATAGTCTTTAAAAACATCCATTATATCATTGGGTTCGGTATATACTCTGCCATTTGATTTAATACTGGAGATTTTATTGAGTGACTGTTTTTGACAGGTATACAGAGCTAATTGCTTTCCGACCCTTTCGCCGTCTTCATATATTGTTTCATTCTCAAATGGTTACTCAAATCAAATTAAAGTGAGTTATTTGATTAGTAGCCTTTCTTTTTTAGTTCAAGAAAAGTTTATTAATCATAATAAAAGGTAATGATACAAAATATAGTAAGATAATTGTGGGGAAAAAACATGGAAGGGGAGGGGTGAAGGGGGGAAGGCATATAAGGAAAAACAATATGCAATACAAGGATGGAGAATAAACAATGAACTCAATCTAGGTTTTAAGAAAAATAATAAGAAGGGTACAATCATTAAACCTAAACAGTAAATGCCAATGGGTTTATGCAGATAGGTGTGTTACCAAAAGGAGTGAAATGAAAAAAGGGCATCAAGGGGGTTTGGAAACCTCCTGCTGGGCAGGTCGTGGACAAAAGGAACGAGTCGTACAGTTATCTAAATACATCGTAACAGGAAGCCATAAATCTGCACGTTTAGCACAAACAAAAGCAGTATCAAGCCTATGATTGTGACAAACATTATACCACCATGCTTGAAAAGTAATAGTAGAGGAAGACTTCCAATTAAAAGTAATTTGTTGAAACGCAACTACTAGTAATAAATCAACAATACGAACATAAAAATCAGTCACATCCCAGCAAGGTGAAAGACTTCCCAAAAAGACATGGGTGGGGAAAAAGGAATACAGGTGCGAAAGATAACATTGATTTGTGCCCAAACCTGTAACCAAAAAGCATGTACATTTTTGCAAGGAAATAAAATAGAAATAAATTAGCATTAAGTAAAGAGCAAGACCAACAAAATTCTGGAGTGGCAGGAAAGCGTTTATCAAGAGTAGTAGGTGTCTGAAGCAGTCGGTTGTAAATGAAAAATATAGATTGCATCAAAGACGCCACTCTAGAAGTTATACGGATTTTTATCCAAATCTTGTCCCATAGAGATATCGGCCATAATATAGAAAAATCATTATCCCAATGTTCCTCCACCTTGGACTTGGGTCTAGGGAGTGTATGTGTATGAAGGTGTTTGTAAATAGCAGAAGCTTTAGGAGTAGTGAAGTTGAAGGGTAGGGTTAGGTGAAATAGGGGGAGGTGGCACCTGCAGGAGCTTCGTATAAACCTCCATAACCGCTGCTTTGAGAAGAGGATATTTGGAAGCAAATGAGGAAGGTAAATCAAAAGTGGAGCTTAAGACAGGGAAAGGCAAAAATACGGAATGGGAGAAGAGCTGTGATATCCAGAGCAGTCCCTTGGACCTCCAAGATTTCCAGTAAAAGGGTTTACTTCGAATTAGAAGATACTTATTATGCCAAATAGGAGAGGAGAGAAAATCAGAAACCTTCATAGGGGGAGGAGGATTGGAGGATAGGAGGAGTTTAACAGTGTATCTATGAATGAGGGTACGAATCAAGGAAGGCTTGAGGGGGAAAGAAAGATATTCAGCAAAAGAGAAAGGGGAAAGAAAGAGACGTTCAACTTTGGTCCATAAAGGGCATGGGGAATCAGGGTCCTGTAGCCAAAAGGAAGCTTGACGCAACAAAAAGGCTTTATGGTATGTTGGGAAATCAGGAAAGTTGACTCCACCTTCAGAAGCTGGGCGCATGAGCCTGGCAAGGGACATTTTTGGTTTTTTGTTGTGCCATAAAAGGAGGACAAAATTGAATTGATTTTCTTTAAGAACTTGACCGGAATGGAAACCGGCATATTGGAGAGTGTGTACAAAACAATGGGGGATAACATCATCTTGATAGTGTCCAAGCGACCCCACCATGACAAATAAAGAGGATGCTACCTGGCTGTGAGGTCGGATAATTTCTGGGTACACTTAGTGAGGCATAGAGAAATAGTGTCATGAATGGAAGGGGTAATGTGCAAACCTATATATTTAATGTGGGAAGGGCTCCAAGTAAAATTGGAGGCACTAAAATCAGGCTTCAAAGTGAATTTTGTTAGGGGAAGGATATCGCACTTATCATTGTTAAGTTTGTAAGCGGCAAGTTTGATGGAGTAGTCCGTGCGCTGAAAGCCGTGGATGTCAAGGTTCTGGCACAGCTTAGACAAGAAAGGTTCTAAGGCAAGATTGCAAAGAAAAGGGGAGAGAGGGCAACCTTGGTGTACTCCTCTGCCAAGATCAAAGTAGGGGGAAATCTGACCATTAGCATAGACTGCAGCTCTTGGATGAGGATAAAGCAATGAGATTAGAGAGATAAAGTTAGGGCCAAATCCGAACCATCCAAGAGTGTGAAAGAGGTAAGGCCATTCAACCCTATCGAAGGCCTTCTCCGCATCTAGGGCAATTGCTGCGAGGGAGTGTTGGAGGTGGGAGGATTATGATAAAATATTAAATAAAAGCCTGGTATTATCAGTAATGTAACGACCTTTAACAAAGCCAGATTGTTCTTCACCTAAGAGGTCAGGGAGTAGATGATCCAATCTTATTGCCAATGATTTAGCAAAAATTTTATAATCAATATTAACAAGAGATATGGGTCTGTAGTTTTTACAATATTGCACATCTTTTCCGGGTTTAGGTATGAAACAAATGTGTGCATCTGAGAAAGTCCCTGAGGAGGCACCCGACATAACAAAGGAGTGAAGAAGGGAGTATAGCTTTGGAATCAGTATTTTGGAGAAATGAAGGTAAAATTCAACGGTGAACCCGTCTGGGCTAGGAGCTTTGTTGAGTTTAAGACTTTGAAGAGCAGTGAGCAGCTCTTTCTGTGAAATATCAGTCTCCAAAGAGGAAAGATCGAGAGGGAAATGTGCTGGTTTTTGAATAGTTGAGAAGAAATATGTAAGAGAGTGGAGAGAGGGTTGTGTGTCAGAGGTGTATAGGGTCTCATAAAAGCAGGAAAATGTAGCAAGAATATCGGCATCTTTGTGTTGCAAATGTGCATTAGTGTCATAAATAGATTCAATAGTCATTTTGTTATGCTTAACCTTCAGGTAATTAGCCAGTATTTTCCCGTCTTTGTTCCTACCACCATAAAATTTAGCACTTGACTCAAGTAAATAGGTAGATTTGTCATTAAATTTGAGTTTGGCAGCGACCAGAGTTGTCAGACTGTCTTTGGAATGTGAGGTGTAATAGGCGTGTTCCAATCGCTTAATATCAAGAGGGAGGTTTTTAGGAGAGTGGCGAGCAACTCTGCGCTTCTTAGCAACATAGTTGATAATGAAGTCACGTGCACCTGCTTTGAAAGTATCCCAAACAGTATGTTTAGAGATGGGTGGAATGTTGTTCAATAAAAAAAATTCGTCAGAGAAGGCTTTAAAGGAAGTGGAAAATTTGGGATCTAAAAGGAGGGTATTATTAAAACGCCATCATCTAGGTCCATCAATTTTAGGGAGCACATCAAGACTAATCAGACCAGGGGCATGATCCGAAAGCAAAATCATTGGAAACAAAAATGTAATCAATCCGGGACTGTGAGAGATGATATGACGAATAAAAGGTATACTCCTGCAAAGTCGGGTTGCAAAGTCGCCAGGAGTCGACAAGCTTATGCTGGGAAATAGCCTGGGTAAAAAGTTTGTGTGATTTAGTAGGGACATATGTGGCATCAGATTTCCTATCAACAAAGGGATCAAGAGGTTGGTTACAATCCCCTGCCAGGATGAAATTATCATCCATGAATTGGGTGATGCGGGGAGAAAATTCTGCCCAAAAAAGAGGCTCTCCAGTGGTCGGACCATAAACATTAAGGAGAGAGATTGGAACAGCTCTAAGCGATAATCTGACATGTGTCCATCTGCCATTAGTATCGGATTCTTGGGAAATAATTGTAAAAGGGAAAGATCTGCGACATAAAATTGCAACACCATTGCGTTTACCATCACCTTGCGAGTAAAAGACTTAATCAACCCAACCTCTTTTAAGCTTGGCAGATTCTATGTCAGAAAGGTGGGTTTCTTGAAGAAACGCAATATCAACATTTAACTTGACTAGGTGTGATATAATGCGTTGACGCTTTTCCATGAAGTTATATTCAATGACATAACATGCACATTAAAATAACGAGTTCATAGCAATTACAGAAGTATTGTATAAAAGATAGGCAATAAAATATAACGTATATCCAAGTAAGATAAAAATCCATGAAAAAGAGAAGAGAAAAGGGAGGTATAGATAGAGAGAAGGTTAGGCAAGGAAAAGGAAGAATAAATGAGTAAGATCAAAAAGATATAATATATACAAATATGGAAAGAACACATCGTAAGGAGAAATGGAGCAACAACTTATGGCTAGTGATGTGAGAAGTAGCGAAAAACGCAGGAAAAATAATGGAAGTAAAGGGGCAATCTGAAGAGAACTACAACCTGTAAAAGAAGAAGTTATAACTTTCACATGAACAAGGGAGCTCAGACAGAAAAGGAAGGGTAAGGAAAAAAGGGAATAAAAGAACAAATAGGAATAAGGGGAAAACATACCTACAAAAGGAGAAGACAAAAATGGAGTCGGGGGGGGGGAGCCCCCGAGGCAAGGCAGCAGTATCGTGCGCGGCTAAGCAGAAAGCCGGGGAGACATCATCAGACGGGGAAGGAAACCTGTGGAAGCAAAATGAGGAAATACAAAACAATTACACATTGGGAACATAGGAAAGAAAACGTGATTAACAACAATATGAAAAAGAGAGGATGATCAACAGGGAAACACACGGGGAAGAAAGGTAAACATGGTCAAAACAAGAACATCAGCATGGCAAAAGCAATCAGAGAAGTTAATCAGCCAGGATGAGATGAAGAAGGCCCAGAAGAGTCCATAGCAGTGGTTTTGTACGCATTGATGAAACTTTGTAGCTGCACTGGATCTTCATAGGTAGTCGTCTTATTATTAAAGGTGACTTTGAACAAGCAGGGATGGTACAACCCATATCTGGCACCCATGGAGCGAAGGACATCCCTCATGCCTAAGAAGGCCTTCCGTCGATTGGCAGTCGCTTTAGCATAGTCTTGAGCAAAGAACAAAGGAGAACCAGACCATGTTAGTTTTGGTGAAGCCTTAGCCGCCAGGAGAACTTTCAGGAGGTCAGGGTATTCCAAAAAATAAATGATGACGCCTCTTAGACGTTGCGACATGGAAGCAGACGTCGGCAGACGACCCAATCGATGAGCCCGTTGAATGTTAAGAGATGTTCCTTCTGGTAGATGGAGCAATTTAGGAAGGAAGGAGCTGAAGAAAGCTATTGAGTCAGAACCCTCAAGACCTTCCACTAGTCAGTAAATGCGTAGGTTATTGCGTCTATTCCTGTTTTCCAATTCCTCCACCTGCCTCTGGAGGGCGCCAACCTATGAAGTTAAGTGAGAGACTGTGGTACGTGTTTCCTGGAATGAAGCAACAGACTGCTCAACTGAAGAGACTCTGGTTTCAATTTGTGCCCAATAGTCCGTAAGAGTCTGAAGCTTAACATTAGTTTCCTCCATAAAAGGGCGCAAGGTCCCAATTTCCTCCAGAAAAGGGCGAAAGGATCTTATTTCTTCCATCAAAAGTTCCATAGTCTTGAGCAAAGAACAAAGGAGAACCAGACCATGTTAGTTTTGGTGAAGCCTTAGCCGCCAGGAGAACTTTCAGGAGGTCAGGGTATTCCAAAAAATAAATGATGACGCCTCTTGGACGTTGCGACATGGAAGCAGACGTCGGCAGACGACCCAATCAATGAGCCCGTTGAATGTTAAGAGATGTTCCCTCTGGTAGATGGAGAAATTTAGGAAGGAAGGAGCTGAAGAAAGCAATTGAGTCAGAACCCTCAAGACCTTCCACTAGTCCGTAAATGCGTAGGTTATTGCGTCTATTCCTGTTTTCCAATTCCTCCACCTGCCTCTGGAGGGCGCCAACCTGTGAAGTAAAGTGAGAGACTGTGGTATGTGTTTCCTGGAATGAAGCAACAGACTGCTCAACTGAAGAGACTCTGGTTTCAATTTGTGACCAACCTCTTTTAAGCTTGGCAGATTCTATGTCAGAAAGGTGGGTTTCTTGAAGAAACGCAATATGAACATTTAACTTGACTAGGTGTGATATAATGCGTTGACGCTTTTCCATGAAGTTATATTCAATGACATAACATGCACATTAAAATAACGAGTTCATAGCAATTACAGAAGTATTGTATAAAAGATAGGCAATAAAATATAACGTATATCCAAGTAAGATAAAAATCCATGAAAAAGAGAAGAGAAAAGGGAGGTATAGATAGAGAGAAGGTTAGACAAGGAAAAGGAAGAATAAATGAGTAAGATCAAAAAGATATAATATATACAAATATGGAAAGAACACATCGAAAAGAGAAATGGAGCAACAACTTATGGCTAGTGATGTGAGAAGTAGCGAAAAACGCAGGAAAAATAATGGAAGTAAAGGGGCAATCTGTAGAGAACTACAACCTGTAAAAGAAGAAGTTATAACTTTCACATGAACAAGGGAGCTGAGACAGAAAAGGAAGGGTAAGGAAAAAAGGGAATAAAAGAACAAATAGGAATAAGGGGAAAACATACCTACAAAAGGAGAAGACAAAAATGGAGTCGGGGGGGGGGGGGGAGCCACCGAGGCAAGGCAGCAGTATCGTGCGCGGCTAAGCAGGAAGCCGGGGAGACATCATCAGACGGGGAAGGAAACCTGTGGAAGCAAAATGAGGAAATACAAAACAATTACACATTGGGAACATAGGAAAGAAAACGTGATTAACAACAATATGAAAAAGAGAGGATGATCAACAGGGAAACAAACGGGGAAGAAAGGTAAACATGGTCAAAACAAGAACATCAGCATGGCAAAAGCAATCAGAGAAGTTAATCAGCCAGGATGAGATGAAGAAGGCCCAGAAGAGTCCATAGCAGTGGTTTTGTACGCATTGATGAAACTTTGTAGCTGCACTGGATCTTCATAGGTAGTCGTCTTATTATTATAGGCGACTTTGAACAAGCAGGGATGGTACAACCCATATCTGGCACCCATGGAGCGAAGGACATCCCTCATGCCTAAGAAGGCTTTCCGTCGATTGGCAGTCGCTTTAGCATAGTCTTGAGCAAAGAACAAAGGAGAACCAGACCATGTTAGTTTTGGTGAAGCCTTAGCCGCCAGGAGAACTTTCAGGAGGTCAGGGTATTCCAAAAAATAAATGATGACGCCTCTTAGACGTTGCGACATGGAAGCCGACGTCGGCAGACGACCCAATCGATGAGCCCGTTGAATGTTAAGAGATGTTTCTTCTGGTAGATGGAGCAATTTAGGAAGGAAGGAGCTGAAGAAAGCAATTGAGTCAGAACCCTCAAGACCTTCCACTAGTCAGTAAATGCGTAGGTTATTGCGTCTATTCCTGTTTTCCAATTCCTCCACCTGCCTCTGGAGGGCGCCAACCTGTGAAGTTAAGTGAGAGACTGTGGTACGTGTTTCCTGGAATGAAGCAACAGACTGCTCAACTGAAGAGACTCTGGTTTCAATTTGTGACCAATTGTCCGTAAGAGTCTGAAGCTTAACATTAGTTTCCTCCATAAAAGGGCGCAAGGTCCCTATTTCCTCCAGAAAAGGGCGAAAGGATCTTATTTCTTCCATCAAAAGTTCCATAGTCTTGAGCAAAGAACAAAGGAGAACCAGACCATGTTAGTTTTGGTGAAGCCTTAGCCGCCAGGAGAACTTTCAGGAGGTCAGGGTATTCCAAAAAATAAATGATGACGCCTCTTGGGCGTTGCGACATGGAAGCAGACGTCGGCAGACGACCCAATCAATGAGCCCGTTGAATGTTAAGAGATGTTCCCTCTGGTAGATGGAGCAATTTAGGAAGGAAGGAGCTGAAGAAAGCAATTGAGTCAGAACCCTCAAGACCTTCCACTAGTCCGTAAATGCGTAGGTTATTGCGTCTATTCCTGTTTTCCAATTCCTCCACCTGCCTCTGGAGGGCGCCAACCTGTGAAGTAAAGTGAGAGACTGTGGTATGTGTTTCCTGGAATGAAGCAACAGACTGCTCAACTGAAGAGACTCTGGTTTCAATTTGTGACCAATTGTCCATAAGAGTCTGAAGCTTAACATTAGTTTCCTCCATAAAAGGGCGCAAGGTCCCAATTTCCTCCAGAAAAGGGCGAAAGGATCTTATTTCTTCCAGCAAAAGTTCCATAGAGACAGGCGTAGACGATTTGAGAGGTGAGGGAGAATCTTTTTTTAGTCTCTTGCTGGTAGCTTTCCCCGATGCCGACTGAGGAGGATCCATGACAGTATCAGACCTGGATGAAGTGAGAGAATCTTCTAATTTGGAAAACTCTGAGAACAATTTAGAGTTTTTCACAAAGGCCACCTTTGTTTTGGTTTTAGAGGGTAAACGGGACATGGATTTCAATGGATTTCAATCGTCCCATAAAAATTGTAGGAAGCTATAACAGCTATGACAGTCTATGGAAAGCACACTGCCTTTATAATAGGTATGAAATTAGGTCAAGGAGGCACAGAAGAACACGAGGTGAAGTCAAGTCAGTCCAGAAAGGCACTCCTGAGGATGAGAAGCTGCGCAGTGAATCACAATTGAGAATTCAGTACATCTTCTGTGATGCCCAAAAAGAGCAATGCAACACGATAGGCAGAGAGGAGGCAAACACCATGGGGTGTTACAAATAAAGTCATAAGGCCCTAGAGTTGATGGGAGCGGTGGTTGTTATGCAGTGAGTAACATTACGAAAGAAATTGCCTGAGCATTGTCACCATAGACCAGGTAGGAAGGCAGAGGGATATGCGCATATTGAATAAAGGAGATGTCCTTGAAGATGTGGTAAGGCGTTCTAATCTCAGAACTGTGAACCAAGCTCGTGGTAGAAGTCTGAGAAAGAAAGAAGCAGACACTCCGTGCAATAGCAGCTGCACTAATAGCGAGGTGAATTAATGGTGAATATCATAAACGAAGACAGCTACCACAGCTACGAAATCCAGGAAGTAATTCACCTAGATAACTGGAATTGAAAAGCTTGCACTTCAATCGATCATCAGAATGTCGGTATCAGCGCTAATTCTGGCATTGCTAACCACCATATCTCTGATAAGGTCAAGCCAAAATAGCAGCATAAACAAGGCAAGGAAACAGTGCGCAACTCAATGCTGATAGCTGAAGGGTGCTGGCAAAACGAGGAGCTTGCATGCCTTTAGGGGTAAGAATATCGTAGGACGCACCGTGAGGCAAAGTCAGAGCAGGAAGAAGGCGTCGTCACAAAATGGCGGCCGCATCGCACCTGAAGCGGCAAAAATTGTAAATGCGCAGTCCGAGTCGTCAGGGCATTGTTTTGGGTCAGGAACAGCTGTGCCAGCCTCCAGGGATGCTCCGACGTCGAGGAAGGCTATCCAGCAGGTGAAAAGCGGTAGTTAGAGCAGCGAAGCTCCCAAGCCTCTGCGGAGCCTCACGCTAGTGCCGCCATCGGGCGCCAAGCCACGCCCCCCAATTAGTAGCCTTTCTGATCGTGCTTTGGCTTCAGCAATTCAATTGATGTACAACTATCTTTTAAGATGATGTTTGAAAGACTTTACTTGGACTATTCTGCTGAAGAGGCTTTTTATGATACTCATCGAGTAACAATGATTGTTTTGACTTCATTAACTAGTTTTAAAAATCCCGCATGAAACTACCTGGGTTTAGAATACTCAAATCACTTTGTTTTGTGAAATGTTACAAGAGTTAAAGCACAAATTAGTTTGATCTCAGATTTCTATCACTTTTCCAGGACTAAATTGACTTAAAACCTTTGATTGAACATTGATTACAAGAAAGATAAAGGGAACTTTTAGAAAGCGTTACTCAAATATCTCAAACATTTTGTCAGATGAAAACCAAATAACTCCAGATAGTGATTGTGTCATGAAGAGTCTAAGTAGATAGAGACTGTGAGTGGGCTCTCTGTCTGACAATGAAAATGAGCATCAGCATCTGTTATCAGCATTACCTAAAAAAACTCTTTAAGTATCTTTAAAACTTGCACCTGAAAAAATTACAGAAGTGAATTTGTATTCTTCTAATGGGTATTTTATGAGTAATACTGATAATCAATTGTTCCTGTTGCCACTAAGAACAGAAAGAGGAGAATCCTTTTAATGCCTCTGACTTGCTATACCAGAAACATTATTTTTTTACTGAACGCTTTGGCACACAATGCCATTGCAACGAAAGTGGCACAATGACGGCATCATTAGTATGCCCGTCTTTACACCAAAACATATTTTTTTTCGAATGCCTTCTGCATGCCTGCTATTATAATGAAACATATTGTTGTCGATGACTACAGGAGTGTTTATGCCAAGGGGTCGATTAAAATGAATGACCTCATCACGCTTACGACTACATTAAAATGTATTGCTCTGTTTAAATTATTTTGAAGCGAGAAAGCTACCATTTAGTTTAATTAAATGCTGTACTGATTATTAAACACATTATTTATATTTACAAATATAGCTGATTTAGTAATTTAATGAATCAATGGTATTTGCATTTTGAGGTGGATTTTTTCAATACCACAGTTTAGAAGAGTATTAATTTACTACTTTAGAGGGGGAATCTGGCATTTGAACATGTTTATAAAAAATGCTTGGGGCCCGATGTAGGTAATTCTAATTTACCACTTCTTAAATACCGAATCATACCGATTCGGTATTTATGAAGTGGTAAATTAGAGGGGGGGAAATGTAGGTAATTCAGAATCGGTAAATACCGAATCGGTAAGATTCGGTATTTACCGATTCTGTAAATACCAAATCGGTATCCCCCATTGATTCCTATGGGCCTTGAAGGCCATAGGAATCAATGTGGAATACCGAATCGGTATTTACCGATTCAGTAAATTCCGATTGTTGCAAGGGTGCAGGGGGTGTCACTTTGACACCCTCTGCACTCCAATTCCGGACTTGTGTGCCATGTGGCACACAGACATGCCCTAAGGTCATGTCTGTGTGTCACATTGCACAGGTGTGCATGCACAGATGTGCATGCGCACCTGTATTCGGTATTTTACCACCCAATAGGATTGGGTGGTAAAATACCGATTCTTAAAGCCCTGCGGCACTCTGACATGTGCCAGCTACATCTACATTTACAGAATCTGTATTTTACTGAGTCTGTATTTACCGATTCGGTAATTTTACCGAATCTGTAAATACAGAATCGGTAAAATACTGATTCTGTAAATGCATGCCCTACATCTGAAAAACGTAATACCGGTCGGAAACGTCCGAATTCGGCTGTTTCCGACCGGTATTAGGGCACCTACATCGGGCCCATTGTTTTAGGAGTGCAACGCCAACAAATATGGGGGTTTCGGGTAGGAAAGAGTATTAATCCTAAGGTTCTCTTTTTAAAACCTGCATATTAACGTGTATTTACTGTTAATTTTCAGGAAAAAATAACAGGCATGTAAGCAAGTACTTTAAAAAAGGTTGCTCGTGTTTAGGTGCGGGCATCAGGGAAAAACAGGGTTTAGGGAGGAAGAGTCTGTTAATACACAGGTATTATTTTTAAGACCTCAGTAATAATGTGCATACACTGTTAATTTTTTTGTAATTTTTTTTTAGCATTTAAACATGTATTACTCAAAAAGATCACTAACTTTTAGGAGTGGATTGTCATGGGAAAATAGGAGATGACAGTGGGGAAGTGTATTAAAACTCGGGTATTGATTGAAATAGTTGACTATTATTGTACATTTGCTGTTACTTCTTTAACCAAAAGATCAAGTTTTTTTATGACTTTTGTAAGAAAGTCACATTCTTTTAGGTGTAGGAAGCAGAGGAAAATTGGGGTTTAGGGTGGGGAAGTATAAAAACCCAAATTTTAGTACCTGAGGATTCATGAACAATTAATTAAAATTGTTACATTTAAAAGAACAGGCATTTAAATGAGTTTAAAATAAAGTTGCTTGCTAAAAGGAACAGATTGTCTACAAAAATAGGGGATATAGGATGGAAACGGGTATTTATACTCTGGGATTCATTTAAATTTTAGAGTATTAATGAGCATTTACTGTAAATTAACATTGAAAAAAACAGGATTCAACCATGTTTGCAAAAAATGTCTTACTTTTAGAAGTGGGATACAAGAAAAATAGGGGTTTGGGCAGGAAGGTGTACTAATGCTTGGATATTAATATTAGTTCCTGAGTATCAATGATCACTTACTATTAAAATATGAATGAATATCAGGCTTTTAAATGTGTATGAAATAAAGTCACTCACTTTTAGGAGCGGGATGCCAAGGAAAATAGGGGGGCTAGGAAGGGAGGCGTTAATTTTGATACCCGAGTATTAATTTAAACCACTTAGAAACAAGATGAAATGTTGTATATACAAAAAGAGAATACATTAGAATTAAGAAAAAATAATAATATTAAAAAGCACAATAGGAACAATTGATTTAGAATAAAAGAAAACATGTGCAAAGATACAGTACACTAGGTATTAAAAAAAGACAACTTTCACTTAAAATCAATCTTCTATTTATAAGTAGGATTAAAACTTAAAAACGAAAACATTTATTAATATATATAACATTTACAAAGAGAACAAGGAAAATATTTTAAAACATCATACAAAATTTGATAAAAACATTGTAAAAACATATATTCACAAACAATTGAATGCGGTAATATACTACAGTTATAGTTACTTAGTTAGGGTATTCACTGGCTAATTAATCCTACAAAGGTGGCACCTCTTCCACCGCTCAGGAGAACACTCTCTAGAGCTGTGGAAGAACGGAAGAAGACTGGAGGCTGCTGCTTGAGACCTTTAGGGAGGCCTGAAAGGTTGGAACTGCACCCAGACACTAAAGGCCTAATTACGAGTTTGGTGGTCCATCAGACCACTAAACCCTTGGTGGAGGTGTGTTGAGGGCCAGGTATCTTCGCACCAGTGGTCTCTTGCAGAACCTCCCTTTCCTGCGGGCTCTGAGAAGGGCTATAATCGTGAGGACTCTCCTCAGTTGTCCTGCTTTCCCACTCCTTCTCTGGAGGAGTTTTGTCTCCTGGCTAATGGTGTGTCCTCTGGATCACCACTTGATCCTATGCCACATAAAATCTGGAAGGCATTTCAAGATGAGCTGTTTCCCCCGCTTCATGCTATATGCTGCCAGTCATTTAGTACAGCAGTAGTTCCAGAAAGTTGGAAATTGGCGATAGTTACACCACTGCTGAAGAAGGTATCCTTGGACCCTTCATGCCCGGCCAACTAAAGGCCCATCTCTCTTCTACCATTCGCAATAAAAATTGTAGAGAAATGGGTCACGAGAGCACTATACAGCTTTCTGGAAAATAATTCCTGCCTGGATACATCACAATTCGGCTTTAGGCCGGCTCACGGCATGGAGGCTGCATTGGTCACAGTGATGGACGATCTTCGAACGCGTGTCGACATGGGCAAGTCAGCATTATTAGTGCTGCTTGACATGTCGGCCGTGTTCGACACGGTTGACCATGCAGTACTACTGAGCCGTCTCCAGAACATAGGAGTAACTGGGCTGGCCTTGGGTTGGTTAACATCTTACCTCAGTAATAGACAGCAGGCAGTGGCGTTACCTCCTTTTCGATCTGCCATACGGCAAGTGAATCAGGGTGTTCCCCAGGGGTCAGCGATAAGCCCGATTCTTTTTAATCTCTATCTTCGGCCCCTGGTAGATCTGATAAAGTCATTCGGCATATCTGTCATCAATTATGCCGATGACACTCAATTGATTTTTTCATTTGAGGGCTCAAAGGCAGTATCGAGGGACACTTTTCATTGCTGTATGTCGGCAACAGCTGAGTGGTTACGGGCTAACTCGCTCCAATTCAATGGATCCAAAACCGAGGTTCTTCACTGCTCCTTAGACCGCATATCTTGTCCGCTTCCGGACGATTTCTGGCCGACATCCATCTTAGGTACAGTAGAGGCCGCCGAATCGACTTGCAATCTAGGAGTTCTGTTTGAAAGTAATCTGCAGCTCGATGCCTATGTGAATAAGACTACGGCGACTTGTATGGGCTTACTTCGGGCACTACGTAAGATCTTACCGCTCCTTCCCATTGAGGCTAGGACGGAGGTAGTGCGCAGTTCTATTCTTAGTCGATTAGATTACTGCAACGCCCTACTTTTAAGAGCTCCCAAAACTCTGATCCTAAGGCTCCAGAGTATCCAGAACATGGCGGCCAAATTGGCTCTGGCCCGCCCTCGCTCCGCTTCTTCTTCGGCTGCTTTGGCTGACCTTCATTGGTTGCCTGTCAAACAGAGGATTGCCTTTAAAGCCTTGTGCCTTGTTTTTAAGGCTCTGCATGGACAGGGATCGATACCGCTCCAAAATGTATTTTCCTGGTATTAGGCTACCAGACTTCTGAGATCTTCCTCTGCGTTCCTAGTGACGATCCCCAGGATCAATAGAGTGAGAATGGGCGGCCGTGCTTTTAGTTTCGCAGCCGCTACACTTTGGAACACCCTCCCGCTGACACTGAGGAGTAGACAAGATCTTGCCTCTTTTAAAAAGGACCTTAAAACCTTTCTGTTTCCCAGAGCAATGTAAGATGGTCTATCTGCAGGAATAATGTGGTCTCAGCGCCAGGATACCCTTTGGGTGGCAGATGCGCTTAACAAGCAATAAATACATACAGTGGTACCACCGTCATATTACAAATACGGAAGTCCATTATGGGATCTGTGATCCCTGGTGGAGCGCTGCAGCGAGAGGCTACAATATGCTGGTTTGGTCTGCTGCGTCCCCATCAAGAATATTACGAGTTTCCTCACTGCCAGCAGTTTCATAGCAGTGTTCAAGCCATGAACCTGCTTGCAGTGAGGAAGCTAAGGGCCCCTTATTGCCTCTGGCCATGGGGATGTATGTAGCGCCGAGACGCCCATGGGCCATTGTTCGCGCTCTAGAAATATTATTAATAAATAAATAAATAAATAAATAAATAGGGTGGCACATGGTGTGCCCCCCTGTCTGCATGCATGCCCAGCTCCTGCAGAGCATGGACTTGACAGTCCATGGCATGCAGGAACTTGCTTTGGCATTCCCATTGCATTCAAAGGCACCTCCGTGGGAACAACAAAGGACCACCTGCCAGACAATGAGAATCCTCATAATCTGGCAGGCGGCCAGTGGTCATATTTGGTGGTGCAGGAGAAGGGCTGTGGTGTGCTGCCGCACTCCCACACAACCAAACTCGTAATCAGGCCCTAGGTCAGCAGGTAAAGTCTTCTACCATGATGAGCCCTCTTGGCTTATTAAACCCATGTCAATCACACAAAAGGTAATGGAAAGAATTCCTGCAAATAGTCGTTTTGAGGAGCATTACAACCCATTGTTTTTCACTCACTGTACCAAACTAGACAAAAGTCCACCTTATGTGAATCAGTTCTGACCATGCTCCTGATGGAAACTATCCATTTCGAGCTGCCGTGCAAAGCCCCCTTCAGAAGCAACACAAGCAACTCCAGGCCAATATCATCCTTGTTAGGCCTTGTCACTGAGATATAGTGTGGGTTCTATGTCACAGCGAGCAAGGGACCTAAATCTGGGCATACCATTGGCCACTTAGGACGTTACATCAATCACACAAAAGGCGATAGGAGGAATGCTTAAAAATAGTCTAAGCACTGGCAGTCACTTGAAATAGTATTCCAAGCCATCATTTTTCACCCATTGTGCGGCTGCTGAACATGGCCCACCTTTGCAAATGAGCACTGACACTGCTCTTCATGGGAACAGTCTACCTTAACTGCTAGGCAAGGCCCCCTCCAGAAAGGCATGCAAGGAACCCCCAGGCTGGTTTTGGCCACAGTAGGCCTCATCATTGAGGTTTAGCTGCATTCATAGGACACAGTGAGCTAGGGAGCCACGTCTGTACATGCCCTCTGCTGCTAAGGCAGTCACATCAGCATATCAATCACTCAAAAGGTGATGGGAGTAATGTTTGCAAATAGTCCTACCACTGACAATCCAACTGGCCCACAATCGATAGTCATCCTGAAATCATGAATGTGTCCTGGTCCCTGGTGCTTTACTTATTTTTTTACTCAATGAAAACATGTTGTAAGATGCAGTTCAAATGGTGGCTTTGGGAATCTTAGTTTCTTTGAGAACCTACAAACCCTATATATTCATGTAACTATAAGGGTATGGAGAACATAACAGTATATTGCTTTTATGAAATCTCCCATCGTGACAAGAAGTTACAGATTAAAATGTTGTCACAAACAGCTGTTTTATTCCTACTCAATTTCAATATTTCTATTTTAGGAGTAAGTTTCTTTGGGAAAACCTTGAGGGGTCTACACAAATGACCCCATGCTGAATTCAGAATGGCTTTTCAGAACTCTACAGCTTTCCATGATCACTCATGGGTTTCACACCAGTTTCCACCACACACTAGAAGTACATTGAAAGCACAAAACTTAGGAAAAATGGGTTAATCCTGTCAACAGTAACAAAACTGTAGTAAAAAGAATGCATGTTCTTGCAATCTTGGAAGATAGTGGTTTTAACACAGCAAACCTTTTGCTGTTACCATTTTTAGGAAAAAACACACTTTTTTTGTGGAGCAATGTTTTCATATTTTTCCTAAAAAAAACTAAAACATAATTTAGCTATATTTCGACTGTTTTCTCAGTACCTGTAGGGGAATCCACACCCTTTGGGTATCTTTAGAATCCCCAGGATTTTGGAAATAAGGATTCAAATTGTGCGTGGATAATTTATGTGGAAAGACAGTGTATTTAGACCTAAATGAGAACTACCGCAAATACACAACAATGGGATTTGAATTTTAGGGAGGAAAGGACTAGCAGCAAAATGTCTAAAATGTAACATTTAAAGCTAAAAAAACACTCACATTCTGCAGTTATTGTTTACAGAGATAAGTAAAACTTAAATGCTTGTCAGTGGTTTCAAAAGAATATATTTCACAGAAATTAGGTCTAACTGTGAATCATTTTCAATATTTCAAGGTGCGTGCTGAATTCATTTGAAGAATAGCTTCCCTAACAAATACATAAGTTAAACAAAGCGTTTATATTTAATTTTTTTAGCGTTGGAAAACAAAAGCCTTTCACAATAACACTGCTACTTTTAACTTTTAGACAATTGATCAGCACAGTAGAAGAGCTCTCCCATGCAGGCCATCTTTGATGCAAGCATCTAGCACTAAATCTTAGTCAATGTGTGAAAATCATTTTTTTCATGCATAAAATCCATTCAGCTAAAGGTTACACTGACCCACAATGCACTTTATTTTCTATCTGTATATGTTTTGTTAAATCTACTCTATAGTGATAATGTACTATGAATGAAAAACACTTTTTAGAATGCATGTTTTAATTTACCTAAAATACACAGTACATGTAATATTGGATTCATAATAATGAACATTGCTACACAAAAGACATTTCAAATATTAGCACACTATCCACAACATAAACACACATTTCTTGAAACATTGACAGATAAATTTACAGTCCCAGTCAAACAATAAATACTAAATGGCTGATTCTTAAAAGCTCCAAATCTTTCAAATACAGAGTGAGTAACAGATGGAGATGAATGTTCAGTGTAGACAAAAGATGAAAGTTTAAGTTTTGGAATGAAATGCATTGACAGTTGCTACAAGGATGTTGAACTGTATTCATTGAGAGGAAGTGCAAAGGTGTATTGTCAATTCCAAGGGCTGTCACTTTGTTTTTCTTGAAACTAAGGAAAATTGTTTGTTAAATTATTAAAGCTGTAGCCTAGCTTCCACTGAGCAGCAACCCCTGGGATTACTTTTATATTATAAATTATATATATATATATCCAAAATACTACTGAAATTTGGTAGTTTTAATTCAGTAAAAGGGAACATGCTATTGATCATACAGAATGGTGAGCTTGCGCCCCGCTGCCACCTGCTTCCCTGATCTGAAAGGTCAGCTTTCTGCCCTACCCCCTCCTGCCTCCTGCCAACCATCCGTTCTCTGTCTTCATGCACCATCCCCATCACACCTTCCCTCCACGGTCAGCTTGCAGCATTTTTCATGCTGGCCTGCCCTCTATGGTCAGCTTGCTGTCTGTACCCCACCTCCCTCTCACCTGCCTTCTGTTCTCTCTGTGCATGTCCCTGCTCCCTTTGTCCTGCTCTCCAGGGTCTGTTGAGCTACCTCTGCTCATACCGGTCTGATCTCCATAGCCAGCATGCTGCTTCTGCCTCTCTTGCCTGCTCTCTGTTTGCAGTCTGGCCCAGTCCCTTCCAACTGCCCTTCATGATTGGCTTGCTGACCCTGCCTGTGCCAGTCTGCACTCAATGGTCAGCACAGCACACTGCCCCTGCCCCATAACTGCATCCCCTGCTCACATGTGCATGCCTTTTTCCTCTTTCCTATGGCCTTCCGTAGTCTGTTGGCTGCCACTGCCCATGACAGACTGTCCCTTGTAATTAGCCTGCTGCCCTGTCCCCTCCTCCTGCCCACAATTGTCCATGTGCGCACCCCCTCCTTTCTGCCCATATATGTCAACAGACTTGATTGATGTGGGAAGTCTCCCAAGATTTAAAGCAAAAGATTACTTTATTTTAGCAGTTTTCTGCCTAAAATTGTCTCTGTTACTGTGTTAGGCAAGGGAAAAATGAATTCCCTAAATAATTTTCACTATCTCCCTCTTTCGATTTTCAGAATGTTGGCCTGTATGCCTATTTCATTTCAGAACAAGGGGGGGGGGGGTAGAAGAAAGAAACAGAGGAACTCGTCCTCCTGTCAATATTATAAAGAACCAAAAAGAGCCCATCTGTCAATCATGGACTAGGCCTCTACATATAGTCAGAAAACAGAATGTTTTCTTTAGATAACCTCTTGGGTCCTTTATTTTCCGCTGAGGAACGGGGTGTGCTGCAACCTACGAGCTACATGGAAGCACTTATATGTGTAATATAATAGATTAATAGTAGATGTAAACAATAGGAGTTGGGTGTTTGTAAGAATTAAAAATACCTGCCTAGTTGGTAAAATACTTGTTATTTGCACCTCTAGTCGGTAATGATAAAAACGGGGAAAAGAACGACACTTGAGGGAATAATCATCCTGAGTTTCTAAGGGTCTATATGTTTCAAGCTCCACCCCAAAGCTTTTTCATTAGGACCAAGGATATCTACTTCCTGATACCACTCCTGTTAAACTATACAGCTGCAATCAAAGCCCCTGCTAAGGAAAGTAAAATATGTACATACAGCATCGTATTAGTGATATGCCTTAATGATCTGTAAATACATAATGTGAAAGTTAGTCTGCCAGGAGTCTCTTGCTGTATCACATGATATTTTATGTGCATACCTTTATATGGATATTCTAAGTTACATTGTGTCTACTCCTCAAGAAAATGCATTTTTGTGTACAACTCGTCGTAAAGTAATAGAAGTTCGCAGAGGTGGGTGCTTCTAGTAAAACCAAAACCTTGTGATACCCAAACGGTAAACAACCGTTACAACGCAACTATTACAACAAACTACTTTTACAACGCAACTACTACAACGCAGGATCCATTACAACGAATGCCTTTACAAAGCATGACATTACATCGCAGATGCTATTACAACGCATGCCATTACAACGTAAGTATAGGTAAGTTTATCTTTTTTTTAAACATTTATTTATTTATTTTTAAATTATTTAATTAATTTAATCAATATAAAAAAATAATTAAATAAATTAATTTAAGTAATGAGGGGCGTGGCTTGAGCGCCGAGGGAGATGGCGGCGTGAGCCCGGAGCTCCGTGCCTCTTCCCCACGATACTCCTGAAAACGGGGCCGGAGAACCCGTGTGTGTCCCGGCGCCGATAGCGGACCTGATGGTGACTGGCTGGGCAGGGTCTGAGCTGCTGGCGGTACTGCAGCGTCGAGATCGGCCGCCGATCGCAGCGGCCGCCGGAGCGGAGGGAGAGACAGCGGCGCGCAAGATGGCGGCCGCGACGGAGCCTTGATTGACCGAGGGCTGCACAGCGGTCCACACACCCGGAGCACACGGAAGGGGCGCGGTCGCCATCTCGGACGTCTCCGACGGCGATACCCCCCACAGCGGGAGAAGCTCCTTGACCCTCGGCTGCGGTGCGCGGCGGCCACGACCGCTAGAAGGGAGGGCCACCGGGTGCGCCACTGCAGGCGGAGCTACCAGGCAGCCTCCATTGCCGGGAGAGCGGAGAGACGGACTGCGACCCAGCCCTGGGCACCGGACTTGACGGCGGGTGAGCGGGGGCAGCCCTGAGAGGTGGACCACGGGGGACGGGACGCAGTGCAACACATCCCGGGCCCCCCCCCTCCTTTTTTTCGCCCCCCGCCGCGAAGGCTTGAGTTGTGTATGGGGACATAGCGGAGACGCCCGCAGACCAGCGGAGGACCTCCGGCAGCGCCAAACTCCCGGTAGCGCGACAAACCTGAACCGCTAGCCCAGGAGAGGGAGGACAGTCTACCACAGTCCCCAGGAGGCGAGCTGCACGGCGGGCGCTGCTTCTGGAGTGCGGTAACTGCGCAGCGAGATCCCGTAGCGCACAGGAGCCGGCCACGTGGCTGAGGCCCGAGGGAAGCAAGCACTCGAGAAGGACGTGGGAGGCGAGGCCGGCTACAATGGGGAAGCCAAGAGCCAAGGCGGAGGAGGCGGCGACGTCTAATGTGGCGGAGGGGGGCCCCGCTGAGCAGACGGACCTGCAGCAATTGCAGGATCGGATTTTGGACGCCATAACGGCCACTCGAGAAGCGCTCCACAACGACATAGCGCAGGTGGCGTCGGGGCTGGGCTTGCTCCGGGTGGACCATGACAAACTAAAGGACAGGGTCACGGAGGCTGAAACAGCGATCAAAGACCTGGCGCCAGCTCACAAGGTGATGGAGATCAAGCTGACGGAGGCCCTAGACCGCATACGCACCCTGGAAAGGCGAGCGGAGGACGCAGAAAACAGAAGCCGGCGCAGCAATGTGCAGGTCGTCGGCGTACCGGAGACGGAGGAGACGAGGGACATGGTTGCCTACATGGAGGAATGGCTAAAAACAGTGGTGGCGCCGGAGGGGCTTTCGCCATTCTTCACTCTAGAGCGTGCACATAGGGTCCCCTCAGGACCTCCCAAGCCCGGACTCCCGCCCAGGCCGATCATAGCCAAGGTGCTCCACCACAAGGACAGAGATCTGCTCCTACGGAAAGCTCGAGAGGATGGCCCTTTCCAGATTGCGAATAGTAGGGTCACACTTTTCCCAGATTTCACCTTCAAAACGCAGAAGCAGCGAGCCTCCTTCCTTACAATCAAAAGGGAGATGCGGACTGAAGGAATTGCCTACTCCTTGCTTTTCCCGGCCAGACTACGAGTGGTGGTTGACGACAAGGCGATCTTCTTTAACACGTCAGCGGAAGCCTGGGACTGGTGGGAGACATACAAGGCTGGGACTGACGGCGCCAAAATACGGCGAGGAGCGGGAGAAGGAGCGGGAGCGCTCGCCGGCACGGCTGCGGAAATCGAAGAAGCTGTGGAAACGAGGACGGGGGAAGCTGGGACCGACGGCCTCCCAAACTGAGGCAGAGCGGCAGGCAGCGCTGTTGGAAGTGGGGAAGCTGGGGCGAGCGGAGGCCCCTGGATCTAGGGGGGCCACGGACTCGGACACTCATGTCTCTGCCTCAGGCTCGGAGTCGGACCTCTCCGGGATTCATCAGACAGAAGGGCCGCTGGTGACACCGCAAACGTCGGATGAGATCCTGAATATTTGAACTGCTGGCGGAGGACAATGGGTAATGTTTAGATGGCTAGGAGGGGGACCCGTGCCTCAGCACGTAGTGGGGGTCGGGGCGCACCGGGGTGCTCAGTACAGGGAGACCATGGGTACTTGGGGAGGGAGCGAGGGGCTGGGCAGCGCAGCCCCCTCTGGCCGAGGCCACACTCCGTAGGCCCTTAAGGCACCCACAGCTACGGCTGTGTAGTAGAGACCTGGGTCAATCAGGTATGGGAGTTTGGATGGGGACTGATATCTCGATATTGGGGCCTGTTCTGGGGGAGGGGGGGGGCTCCACAGTTGGGGATTGTTTACTCTTTTTGAAGTTATTGACCCTGGGTTTACCATGGGTAGGACTGTTAAGTAGCTATGTTTTGTTCAGGGGGGGCACCACCACCGTCGAAGGGCAGGAACTGGAGGGAGTGTTTCGACCGGATCACTGGGACAATGGCTGATGTGAATAGACTGAACTGTATTACCTGGAATGTGCGGGGCCTACACTCTATGCAGCGCAGACATAAAGTCCATGCCTATTTAGTGCGGAGGGGGGTACACATTGCAATGTTACAGGAGACGCATCTTACACGACAGGAGGGGGCCGCACTACAGAGGAGATGGCGGGGACAGGTTTTTCACACCAGCTACTCGGCATATGCGAGGGGAGTACTCATATGGATTAGAGCAGGCACACCTTTCCAGCTCACGCGCCAATGGGTGGACCAGGAAGGGAGGTATGTGGTGGTAGAGGGGAAGCTAGAAGGTAAAGATGTTGTGTTAGCTAGTATATATGCCCCGAACACGGACCAGTTGGCTTTCCTCGCGACACTATCAGGGACGCTGGCTCACTCCCTGGCGGGCCCGGTCCTGCTGGGGGGCGACTTTAATTCCATTGCAGACCCCTCGTTGGATAGGTCCCACCCCCCCTTACAAGATTCCCCAGTACATAGGCTGTCTAGGGGCAGGAGGGAATGGCAGGAGAGCTGGGAACTTACGGATGTATGGAGAGGACAACACCCGACAGACCGGGATTACTCGTTTTTCTCCGGACTGCATGACTTGCATGTCCGATTAGACGCGATACTCTGCTCCCGGGGGGTGCTGCCGTACGTCACTGGATCGGAGTACCTGTCGAGAACGATCTCAGACCACAATCCACTCCTAATCCGGCTAGCGTGGGTAGCGGAAAAACCCAGGGTCCCGATCTGGAAATTACGGCCTGAGACCCTAGAAGACCCCCTATTCGAGGCGGCCCTGGCGGAGGGGGTGGCCTTATACTTCGCGGAGAATGAAGGGACGGCGACCTCTAGGGCGACGGAATGGGACGCCTTTAAGGTAGTGGTGAGGGGTATCTGTATCAAGGATTATGTAGGCGTAAGGAAGGTGTTGCTGGGCGATTTGGCTAAGGCGGATGCCAAGCTGAGGGAAGCGGAGAGGGAGAGGCCCGGACACCCGGAACTCCAGGAGACACTAGGCTCGGCTAGGGAGGCGGTAGCCATTGAAGTAGAGAGGCTCCGAGCCTTTGACTACAAGCGATATGTGCTGCGTTCCCATGTGGACGGTGACAAGGCAGGCACCCTCCTGGCGTGGCTTTCGAACCCCACTAGACGGTGTGCTCCCATACTCCAACTGAGGGATGCATCGGGCGTGGTGCAACACACTCAGCTGGGCATAGTCGACGGCTTCCAGAAATACTACGAGGGTCTGTACAGGAGTACCCAGGGAGACCGGACGGGGCTGGCGGAACCCTTCTTGACTGGTCTACCCCTCCAACGGCTGGAGGCAGAGCAGGCGAAGGACCTGGGATCGGACATTGAACTGGGGGAGATCAGGGCGGCAGTACGGCGCATGGCACGGAACAAATCGCCGGGAATAGACGGGCTCCCCATAGAGTTCTATGGTAAATATTTGGATGTTCTGGCGCCGCGACTCCTAACCGTTTATAAAGAGGCCAAGGCGGCGGGCCGACTACCGCAATCAATGCGGGAGGCATTAGTGGTTCCGCTACTGAAGCCTGGTAGGGAGAGTAGTGATCCCGCGTCCTATCGACCACTCTCTATGCTCACCGCAGAATATAAGATCTTGAGCTCCATTCTAGCGGCGAGGCTCCTTCCTCACATGACGGGGCTTGTGCACGAAGACCAGAACGGTTTTATACCGACGCGCAACACCACAATGAACATCAGAAGGCTTGTCTGCCTCATGGACGGGCTGGACAGCGGGGCTGGGACGGAACTGGTCCTCTCGGTCGACATTGAAAAGGCTTTCGACAGTCTAGAATGGGACTACCGCTATGCGGTAATGGAGCGATTTGGTCTGGGTGCTGGCTATATTCATTGGACGAAGGTCCTCTATGCGGAGGCGATAGCAAGGGTGAGGGTGGGATCGACGGTGTCCCTCTGCTACCCGGTAGAACGAGGCACTCGACAGGGCTGCTCCCTATCGCCGCTTCTATTTGCATTGGCTATAGAACCACTGGCGGCTGAGGCCCGGACAGGGCGGCACTTCCATGGAGTGCGGGCCCGGGACGGGCAACATTTCATCTCGCTATATGCCGATGATTTACTGCTCTTCCTCCACGATGGTGTTGAGGACTTGCAAGGAGCGGAAGCACTGCTAGAGAGCTTCGGAGAGATATCGGGCTTGAGGGTTAACTGGCCCAAGACGAGTTTGTTCCCACTCCTGGAGGGCACCGCCCAGCCACAACACCAGTCGGAAGCGACCTGGGAACCTACCTGTATTAAGTACCTGGGGGTCCATATCTACCATAAGACGGATGACTTGCTTGAGGGCAACCTGGGGCGATGTGTACGAGGACTGAAGGGCTGCATGGCCTTCTGGGCCACGTTGCCGCTCTCGGTGGCAGGCCGGATCTCCCTGCTGAAGATGGTTGCCCTGCCGAGATTACTGTATTACTTCCGGACGCTCCCAATCTGGCTGCCTGGCTCCTTCTTCAGGCTGCTTAAATCGCTGATTACGTCGTTCATATGGGGAGCGGGACGGTGCAGAGTGGCGCTGGCCACGCTTTCTCGCCCGAAAGATGAGGGGGGTCTGGCGGTGCCGGACTTTGAACTTTATTATCTAGCGGCCCAACTGCAGGTTTTCACGCAAGAGGTAGCGAGAGTGTTTCGAGGCCCGGAGGACGAACGCTTGCGGGGGACGCCCAGACACGTCCTGGCGTATATTACCCTTCAACAGCGGCTGGACGGTCGGGATTTGTCGCTGGAACAACGCACGTACCGCCAATGCTGGAACCGGGCACAGAGGAGGGCGGGAATCCGGCGCCCGTATGCGCCAGAGATTCCCCTGGGCATGCTAACAGCCTTGCCGCATGGCGGCGACTGGTCGCATCTACAAGAGTGGGAAGAAGCGGGAGTACAGGTGGTAGGGGACCTCTATGAAAATGGAGTGCTGCTCCCGTTCCAGGAGTTAATGGAGCGCTTCGATATCCCAAGAGGGGGATTTTTGCTTCATGCGGCAGTATCCAGAGCAGTGCAGGCCCACTGGGCTACGGGACTTGAGGAACCTGAGACGGCGGCGGCGTGCCAATACGCTATGATGGCGGCGGGCACGGTCAAGGCGGTAACGTGCCTTTACAACCGGAAGATTAGAGAGAATATCCCTCCTCTTCTATCCCTGAAAGCCAAGTGGGAGGTGGACCTGGGTAAGGATATACCTGACACATTGTGGGCACAGCTTATCCGTAGGGCTCGCAATAGCACGAGAAACGCTAGATTTCAACTAATCCACTATTATGTATTGCACAGGGCGTACATGACCCCGGGAAGGATCAGGCGGTATTTTGGCGAGGTAACAGCGACCTGTCCCCGGTGCCCGGAAGAGGGGGCCGAATTAGTGCACATGCTATGGGCGTGTCCGGCTTTACGGGGTTACTGGCAGGACATTGGGGAGGTTTTGAACGAGGTGACTGAAAGGACCTTAGAATACGGACCAGCGGAATGTCTCTTGCACTGGTTTCCCCACACCCCCAAAAACAAACTCACGAGCAAGTTTATTGACATGGGATTAATGGTAGCTAAGATGGAGATCACTAGGAACTGGAAGGCGAGGGTGGGGCCAACTCCACGGAGGTGGCGGCAGGAATTTCTAAAATGGGCGACGGCTGACAGCACACACAGGTACCAGCTTGCGCGCAGGACCCCTAGCCAGACAGCGGCTGACACTGCGACCTCATGGGAAGTACTGGTACAGGCACTCAGGGACAGCGAGGCTGATGAGGAGGGGGAGGCCCCCGAGGCAGGTAGGGCGGAAGAAGCGAGCTGAGGCTCTAGGACCAGCAGATATGCAGGGAGACTGACACCAGATCACCAGGAATGACCGCTACAGGAGCCGTAGACGGGTGGTGGTGGGTGGGGTGGGACGAGGGGGGGAGTTCTAGGTTTTGAGCAGGGGGTGGGAGTTGGGGCTTGCGCGTAGTTGGGTAGGACTGAAAAAGTAGTCATGCACGTAATCCGGACACTAACCCCTCCTCGATATTGAACGTCAGGCATGGAAGAGCAGAGACATCATTGCCGCCCGACCCCCGGGTTGTGGGCATGACGGCTGTGTACTGGTCAACGAATCACACTGTATACCTGCTCATTTTTCTGAAGCTGCTTATGTGTAAGAGCCTGTACAGGTATGACTACAATAAAAATTATTTAAAAAAATAAATTAATTAATTAATTTAAGTAATTTTAAAAAGTAAGTTTGAGTATAGGAGTATATGTTTTGGGGTACTGAAGTATATGTTTTGGGGTGTTTGGGTATTTTAAGGGTTCAGATATAGTTTTGCGTTATGGAGTACAGGGGTAGTTTTAGGGTTTAGGGATAGGTATGGGTTTTGGGGTACAGGGGTATTTTTAGGGTTCAGGGCTAGGTTTGGGTTTTGGGGTACAGGGGTATTTTTAGGGTTCAGGGCTAGGTTTGGGTTATGGGGTACAGGGGTATTTTTAGAGTTCAGGGCTAGGTTTGGGTGATGGGGTACAGGGGTATTTTTAGGGTTCAGGGCTCGGTTTGGGTTATGGGGTACAGGGGTATTTTTAGGGTTCTGGGCTAGGTTTGGGTTTTGGGGTACAGGGGTATTTATAGGGTTCAGGGCTAGGTTTGGGTTTTGGGGTACAGGGGTATTTTTAGGGCTCAGGGCTAGGTTTGGGTTATGGGGTACAGGGGTATTTTTAGGGTTCAGGGCTAGGTTTGGGTTATGGGGTACAGGGGTATTTTTAGGGTTCAGGGCTAGGTTTGGGTTATGGGGTACAGGGGTAGCTTTAGGGTTTAGGGATAGGTTTGGGTTTTGGGGTACAGGGGTATTTTAAGGGTTCAGTTTTAAAAATAGTACTTTAAATAAATTAAATAAATTAATTTAAGTAATTGTAATATTTATTAAAAAAAGTTCTTAAAAAATAAAAAATAAAGTAATTTTTACCCCTACACTATCCAGCAATTACCCTACTAGTACACCCCCTGGAGTTAGAATAGTAATTTTTACCCCTACATTATCCTGCACTTACCCTACTATTACTCCCCCCTGTAGTTAGAATATTATTTTAAAACTCATACACTATTTTTAAATAATATATATATATATTTACAAATACATTAATAAAAAAATAATGTAATAAATAAAATTAATTAAATATGTATTAATTCCTTTTTAAAAAAAATTATATAGGTACCTATACTAACGTTGTAATGGCATGCATTGTAATAGCATCTGCGATGTAATGTCATGCGTTGTAAAGGCATTCGTTGTAAAGGATCCTGCGTTGTAAAAATTGCGTTGTAATTGTATGCGTTGTTAAAGTATGCGTTGTAACGTCATACATCCCACACAAACATTACGGTGAGAACAACAAATGTAGATATCAAGCACATGAGATTGCAATTCAACGTAAGTGTCTAGGACATACAATCAAAGTAAAATACATTAATTCACCACATACATGTATAATACCTACATTTGGCATGATGAGTCCTCCATAGGGAGGGGCACCTTTTGTCACACATGGTGTAAAAGAGTCGATAATGTGTGATGTTGTTGAGCAGCATGGTAAAATAATCAATGCCCAGGTTTACGCATCATTTCTGTCAAAAGCGGCTATGCAGTACTTACGATTGTAAGGGTACTTCCTTGTATTATAACCTAGGGGTAACCTGCCTGGGGTGCGGATGCTGTTGGCCAATTTATCCAGAGGCCAGTAATGCTGAATTCGGAGAGTGCACATCGGCGTCCTCGTGTATTGAAAAGCTAGAATGTTAACCTCCTATGATAGCTGCCAATATACGGGACAATGGCATTATTGTCATGTATGTCAATCAAATGTGGAGCCAGGTATTTATTTTTGGGTTCCTCTCCATAGTGTGCATGCCTAGTTTGTTTTTGGCCCTGACAAAAAACACCCTGACCCTTAGAGGCATGAAAATAGATGGCTGAAACATGTTGACCACACTAAGGATAACTGGGGTCAACTAATATCTCACATCTATCCTTCATTGTTTTTAACATTGACCGAGACCTCCACTATTAGAAAATTCAAGATTGGTGATAGGAGATCTGAGGCTAATTTTAGCATCACTCTTCACTAACACAAACTGAGACACAAATCACCCAAAAAAACAAGTCTGCTGTAATCAGGCGTCTTAGCAGACCCTTGAAGCATTAGTGCTCCACTGTAATCAGGCGCCGTAGCATACCCTGGAAGCATTCGGTGACCAGGATTGGAACCCAATGATGAAGCAAGTCACCAACTAGGTTGGTGAGTGAGGGTTCTTTTGAAACATCCTGTTAGTTCCAAGGCACTTCGGCCTTAAAGCTTATGAGAAACTGGTATTTGGAACAGCAGTAATAGAGATGGCAAAGTTGTTCTTCTTTGTTTGCAGTAATAAAAGTGACTGTGTTACAAATTTTCAATAAACTTTAAAAAATAAAATCTTTGAGTCTTTTTAAAAGAAATTCAGGCCACAAAGTGCAGCGATAGCATTAACCATATGGGGTCCCATGCACACCAGCAGAACATTATACAGCTCCTGCTTGAAGTGCTTTATAAAATATGGCTAGTTCTCCTGAGGTCATGGATTCAATGACCGAGGATACCTACAGTGATTTTCTTTAATGTTGTTGAAGGGCTGCTCTACTTGCCGCAGCCCTCCATAACATTACAAGAATGCTTGGTGGTGCCCCTTTCCAATCCAGGGACACCACCAGGATCCAAAACTATTAATCAAAAGGCATTATGGGGTACTCCTTCCAAAGAGAAATTAATGATAAATGAGCCACTCCAGCCACTAATGTTATTTTACTTAGTTTATTTTTAGTATTAAATATTTTTTATTGAGCAGCAAAGGAAAACATTGCAACAAGCACCACAACCGGAGCTTGCAGCGGCACAAAGCGGTTGAGAACAATTCAATAGTGTACACATGGTTAAACGATGCTTCAAATGTGAGCGTTAACACAGCAAGCAGCCTACAACCCAACCGGGCCAGCCGCGTCTTAATGGCTAAAAAACAGGTGCATGCTGCAGTGGTTTATGTGACAAGAGGAAAAAAGAAAGGAAAGAAAGAAGAAACACCAACTTCTGCCCCCAACCCTCCTCCCACAACCACCCCCCATCCTTGTCCACGGAGCAAAGAAATAGCCTATAAGGCGGTACCTCGCTAGTAGGTGCCATAGGTTGCGGCTCCATCCGGAGTCTTACGCTTGCAGGGCTGGGCTTTAGGTTTTTGTAAGCGGAGTATCTGCGAGGCGCGGCAATCGTAGGTATTGGGGGAAGCTCAGTTCACGGAATTCCCCCGTCAGCAGACACAGGAATGGTCGCCAAAGTGCTGCAAATTCTTCTCCCTTCCCTGCCTTTGCCAGTGACAATTTCTCCATCCCTAGGACCGCCCATAGTCTATGCAGCCACCCTATTTGTAGGGAAGGCTGGGTTGCTCTCCAGTGCGCTACAATGTTTTGCACCGCTGCCCCTAGTGCGATCGCAATAAGTCTCCCCATCCTGGATTTCAGGGGGTACATCAAGGCGTTAGGAAGGCCAAGCAGGACAAAAGCAGGGAATCTGGGAAGTTGAGTATCTAAGTGTGCATCTATCAAATCCAGGATTGAGGTCCAATAGGGTTGGAGACGGTCGCAACCCCAAAGTAAGTGCTCCAGTGTTCCAAGCTCCCCGCACCCCCTCCAACAGCGGTCGCTAACTCGGGGGTCCCATCTATGTAAGCGTTCATAGTTTCGGTGAGGCCTGTGTGGTAGGCTGAATGTCTGGCTCTATGATAAACCCCCTCCCACTCCTTGCGTGTGAGTTGTCTCCCCAGGTCCCTCTCCCACCTGGCCCTCCCTGCATTGTAAGTGTGTATGTTGGTGAGGAGTAAGTGTTGATATAGATCTGAGATACATTTTTTATTAGAAGTACGTGTCAGTAGCCACTTCTCGTACGGGGTGAGAAAACGCTATGCTCCGGGCCTGACCGACGGTTGTAAGACCCAGTGGCGGACCTGCAGATAGGGCAAGCGATCCGTTTCCGGTATGCCGTAGTCCGCTCTCACCTTCTGGAAGGGAAGAATGCCGTTAAGGTCAAACATATGTCCCAAATCCCTGCATGGTGTAGCCCTCCATTTCACGAACTCCCGGGGGTCAAGGCCGGGGGAGAAGTCGGGGTTGTCGAAGAGCGGTGTCATCAGGGAGGGGAAGGAGGTGAGCTCCCGCTTAACGGCCACCCTGTCCCACAAATCCAGAACGGTGCTGGTGATTAGCGAGGCGTAGAGGTTGGGAGGTCTGTGGCAGCGTGGCAAGAACGGGACACCTTGGAGCGTCCGACCAGCCACCGCCTGGTCTTGAAAAAGACAGTGTTTGCTAGACTCCAGTTGGTGCCACTCCACCAGGGTCGCCTGAAAGTATAGGGTGAGGTCAGGCACACCCACCCCGCCATGTTCGGGAGGGAGTAAAGCGATTGTATGCTTAAACCGTGGGCGGCGAACGTTCCAGACGAAGCGCGTCAGGTCCGATTGTGTCTTCTGAAGCCATCCTGCCAGAGGGCAGAGAGGGAGTGTCTGAAACATAAAGGTCCTGTGGCAGCAAGGTCATTTTGACGGCCGCTATACGACCCAGCCATGACAATGTGAGATGTTTCCATCTCCTGAGATCGTCGCGAAGACGGGAGCTAAGTCTAGCATAATTGGCGTCGGCGGTGGCCCCCACTGTTGGGGCTAACAAGACCCCTAGGTAGGGAATGGTATATGTCGACCACTGCAGGTCAAACTCAGGTTTGGCGTCCGCCAGCACATCCGGCGACAGTGATATATTCAGTGCCTCTGATTTCTCCACATTGATCTTGAAACCTGATGCTATCGCAAAGATGTGGAGCTCAGTAAAGAGCGCTCGGAGGGATTGCAGCGGGTTAGTCAGGGACAGTAATATGTCGTCGGCATAGAGACTAATCGTGAGTGTGTCCCCGCCGAACGGGATGCCCGTGATGAGATGGTGTTGCCTAACACGTTGTGCCAACGGCTCCAATAGAGCACGAACAGAAGGGGTGAAAGCGGGCACCCCTGTCTGGTCCCCCTTTCGATTGGGAAACGTGGAGAGGTGTGCCCATTAGCCCGGACCGCTGCGTTTGGCTGACGATAACAGTTAAATATACGGTTGTGGAGGATTTCTCCCAACCCGAAACGCTACAGCACCAAATCTTGGTATGGCCATTGCACCCTATCGAATGCTTTCTCTGCATCGATAGGGAGGAGCATGCCGCACGACTTCATCCGTGACCCGGCATCGATAAGATGGAGGACTCGCCTGGTGTTGTCACTGGTCTGCCGTTGTGGGATGAAGCCCGCTGGTCGGGTTCCACCAGTTGCTGCATGTAAGGTGCCAGTCTGCTAGCAAGGATGCCTGTGTACAGTTTCAGGTCGATGTTCAATAGGGATATTGGCCTGTAGGAGCCACATCTGGTGGGGTCTCGTCCGGACTTGGGAATCACCGAGATTGCTGCTTCTTGCAGATATGGGGGATGGCACCAGGCTGGTCGAAGGTGTTAAAGAGGTCTCTCAGCAGCGTGCCACCTGTGGGCAGAAGGTTTTATAAAAGGCTGCTGTGTATCCATCTGGGCCTGGCGACTTCCCCAACTTGAGGCGGAAAATGGCCGATATTACCTCTTTCAGACCAATGGGTCGGTCGAGGAACGTTTGTTGTGCTTCATTCAGGGAAGGCAGGGTCGCTCCATGCAGATTGTCATGGCCGTTCTGCCGGTCGAGGCTGTCCGCCGCGTATAGTTTAGTGTAATAGTCTCCAAAGGCCGCGCCAATGGCTGCGTCCTCCGTGATGGGGGCACCACGTTGGGGCTGGAGGGTTCGGATATGCTGCTTTTGTCACTGCTCCCGCAATCTGCTCGCTAACAGTTTCATGCAGCGGTCTCCCCATGTGTAGTATCCGTGCCTCAGGCGCATGGCGGCATATTCCGCCACATCCTGATCTAAGGCTGCCAACATTTTCCACTCTGCGCACAACTGACGCCACGCCCGGGCCGCTCCCGTTCGTTGGTGCATCCGTTCCAGTTCCGCCACCCGTTGGGCTATTATTCGCCGTGGCTACGGAGATAAATTCACCGCGGAGGACCACTTTGAGGGCTGCCCATTGGGTGGCTTTGGTGGTGTCATCATTGGCGTTGTGAGTGAGGAACTGGGTCATCGCCGTTTTAATCCGTTCCAGTGTGGTCGGGTTCTGCAGAAGGCCATCTTGCAGTCGCAAGTGCCGCTGTGGGCTGGGAGAGGCTGGGACAAGAAAGGACGCCACCACTGGTGAGTGATCGGACAGTGAGGCCGGGAGAATCTCTACGTCTCGTGACTGAAGCACCAGTTGGGAGGAGCACAGGAGGTAATCAAGTCTTGCATAAGTTTTGTGAGCTGCGGAATAGTAAGTGTATGCCGTGTAAGTGTAGGTCGGTCAGATCCAGATCCGAGAGGTGAGCGCGCCCTGCCGCTGAAAGCATCCCGCACCTGACCAGACCGCTGGACGGAGCGGTCCGCAGTGTTGTGAAAGACTAGGTTAAGGTCACCCCAGAGTAGTAAGTGTGGGTGCGTGGTAGCAGTGGCAGCTTCCAGTGCAGTATGCAAAAATTTATTTTGGCCTTCATTGGGGGCATATATGGTACCCACTAACAGTGTCTGGACCATGCAACCTACCCCTAATCTCAGCTTCCTTCTGCAGGACCCGCCCTTCAAAGGATTTAGCCACTAGGATCGCCACCCTGGCTACTTTTTTGTTTGCGGATGAGGAAAACTGCCAGGGAAAGGATCGGGACTGAAGTCTGTGTTGATCTTTGGGCAACAGGTGTGTTTCTTGCAGGAGGCAGATGTCCGCCTTCGAGTGTTCCAGGAGGGACAGGACCACCTTGCGCTTAATGGGGTTGTTAAGGGAGAGGACAGTCAAGGAGCGTGTCATTCTAATTGATCAATCGGGCTGGCTGTGCGCCGCACCCGGCATGCAGTAGTGAGGCCTGCTGCCACGTCTGTATCGCACTGTGGTCCACGCGCGCTGGCCAAAGCAACTCAAGAGCGGTCTCAGAAGTCTGTGGACAAGGCGACCCCCCCAACCTCCCCCGTACCCCCCTCAACTCCAACGCCCCCCCAACACCCATCGTTCCCTTCCCACCTCCCCATCTCCACCCCACCCCAACTGCAAGCAACCAACTGGTGAAAATTGTCCAGTCATCAGTCCGGCTGGCCTGTGGTAAAGTGTGGAAAACAAACTCCTTTCATAGTCTCGGGCCCATCAGGACAGAGTCCGGGTCCGTAAAGTGTCCAAATGGGGGTTCAATATGGCAGCGCCCGACTAAACGGCCCCCGCCCCCCTCCACTGAACGGAGCTGTAACATGAGAGCAAATCCCGTAGCAAAAACATCTTACTGCTTGGCTGCTGTGTTGTCTGCCACCTCTTGCACAGCCGCCTCTCGTTCCTGAGCAGCCATGAGTGGGTCAGGCTTCGGAAGAGGCCTAGACGATCGCCTTCATCGCACAGTCTGCCAGCCGGCTCCAGGGCGACTCGGGGACCCATCTGCGATCGATGCGGGGAGGTCCCCCTCGAACCAGCTTCCTCCGGTAGGTCAATGTCCAGCACCGCACACGTGTCTCTGAGCTATCTGAGCTGATGCAGTGTTCCTTTCCATTTGAAAATGAGGCTAAACGGGTGACCCCACTTGTACGGCACTCCCTTCTCTCTCAAGAAGTCTGTAGCTACCCTGAAGGTTTTCCGCTTCTGCAGGGTGATGGCGGAGAGATCCTGGAAGAGGGCCACTGAATCTCCCCGGAAGGTGATCGGTTGTTTCGAGCGGGCCTCCCTCAAGATGCGTTCCTTCAGAGGGAAGTCGGGGAGGAATGCCGGTATGTCCGATGGAGGGGCCTGTGCGCGGCGTGCCGGTCCGACCCTGTGCGCGCGGTCAATACGGATGTCGAACTCGCTGGACTCTTCCAGAACCTACCTGAATAGCTCCTGTAGATAGGTGACGATGCTGTTCCCCTCTGATTTTAACGGAACCCCCCAGACTCGTATGTTTTTCCTCCGGGAGCGGTTCTCAAGATCTTCCGAGTGTGCCTGTAAGTTCACTTGTTGATCTTGAAGACGTATTATCTCCTGCTGCAGCCTCTCCACATCCATGCTGTGAGTCTGGTCCGCATCCTCCGCCGCCGCCACGCGTTCCCCTAGGCCATCTATGTCTCGGCGTAGTCCCCGCCAGTACCTGCTTCAGGGCCTGGAAATCGTCCCTCAGAGTGTTGAAGAGGGATGCAAGGAATGCTTTCGTGATGGGAAACGTTTCATCTACTTGCCTGGGGGCAGTGACTGGTGTCTTAGGAGGTGACGGCACCGGGGCTTTCTCCCCTTTCGCTGTATTTTTGTGAAGCAAGTCTGCGATGTTGCGGCTTCCTTTACGTCCTTCGGTGGCCATGATGGCGGTATGCAAGGGCCGATGTGCGCTCAGATGATCTCCCACGTGGCCACAGGCAGCGTCTCAGCGGAGCCAGGGACAAGGACCAGCATGCCCGGGAGCCCAATCGGGGGCTCGGAGGGCAGCGCAGCAAGGTCGCTGGGTGGTCAGCACGCGTTTTTGGCGGCCCCGTAGGGTCTAGAGTCGGTCAGCGCAGGTCTAGATCCGCCGTAATCCTCTGGTGTGGGCCCAAGGCTTCGTAGCTCCGTCTGGTCGAGGCGCAGGGTGGTGGCAGCCAGCGGGCGGTAGTATTCTCCTCAGAGGGGCACAGAAGAAGGGTGACTGTTATGCCTATGTGCCCTGTATGTTCAAGTGACTGGCTCGGTAGGGCGTGCGCGTTGTCTAGGGACCGGACCGCGGGCACAACGAGCACGTAGAGGCCTTAGGTGCTGCAGCCGGGTGTCGAGGGGCCAGTCACGGCGGGAGCCCCATGGGCCTGCCACCGCCCCCCAATGCAAGACGGCGACGGTCCCCCCCTCGCACAATGCAGCCGGAGCACACCCCTGTGCTTTAGGCAGCCAAGTCGGAACCCCGTGCCCAGTGGAAGCACGGGGGTGAGGAGGTGTGCTCCTCACCTGTGGATGCCAGGGGCCCTTTCACCTCGTTCAGGCGCCGGCATACAGCCCCGGCGAATCCCGTCCTCCGGCCAGACCCGGGGGCCTCTCAGGGCCAAGGCACCAGACCTCCGCTTTCTCCACTACCCCCGCGCTGGCTCTCCAGGCGCCGGGGGCTCGTTGCTGCTTACCAGGCCCGACGCCCCGGTCCCCGGCAGATGGGTTCTCAGTTTCTCCAGGCTCTTGAGCTGGATCCCGGTCACCACCCCCACGCGGACCAGGCCCGGAGCTGGGGGCTCGATTGCCGCTGCAGCCCACCCGGCCGCCACCAGATGTCTCCGCAGCACGTTCGGGTCGCTCCTCCGCTGTCCGAAGGAGTAGCTGCCCAGCTGTTGTCCCGGCCCCTGCCGCGTGTGTTCCGGTGCTCCCGGCCCCCTCAGGCAGCCCGCCGCTCCCGCCGCCCTTGACCCAGGGTCGCCGGAGCTACTCCAGAAGCCAGGCCTCAGCCACCGGCATTACTCCGCTTCCCGCCGGCGAGGCCTCAACCAAACTGTCACTGCCCCCGCCGACGGCGCTGCAAAGAGCGGTGATCCGATAGCACCGGAGTTGGTGCTGCACCTCCGGTCGCAGCCTCGGAGATTTTCAGGGGTTAAAGCTCGCTATTAGAGGGCGATACTGGGTCCCGGGCCGGGGAGCCTCGCCAGGCACGTCCGCTCAGGCCGTCATCTTAGCCGCGCCATCCTTAGTTTATTATTAGTTGGTGTGCCGGTGCCAAGCCTCCTTAGTCAGTACCATTCCTCAAAGCTGGTGCGAACCGGCTGATACTTTTCTCACGTCCAGGTGGGAGTTGCTTTTTTCTCTGCCACTGCCTGAGTGGGAGCAAAGTTGTGTTCCTTCTCAGAAGATTGTGGGCAGGGAATACAGTTAATATTCCCTGCCTGAACTCTCCCGGGCATGGAATACTGAAGTGCATTAGGGGATAGAGTCTCGAAGACTCTGCAACCCTCATCAGGACCTGGGGACAGCATCCCCGGGGCAAATGAACAGCATAGGGATGGAGAGCCTTTCAGACTTTTCCAGTTTATTAAACTGGACCTTGACATCGAGATTGACCATATACTTTCTTTTTCTGGCCCTTTGAAACTACAGGTGCTGGAACTCAGGAACCTTGGTTCGTATTTATGCAACAGGGAGTTCCCACATAGTGTGCTGTGCTGAACCTTCAGTAGGGCTGGTCGGAACTTCTGATGCTCTTTCCTATTACCTGTGAGCCCTGATGAAGTCCCCCGAGAGGGAATGAAACGTGTTAGCAGAGCCTTGATACGTTATATGCAATTTGTATAATTTGAAAATAAAGGACTTTATTGACATTACTTGATGACTTTTGGACTTCATTCTCCTGGTACACCCCCAACTCATTGAAAACAAGCTGGGATTTGGAAATAGGGGCGTCACGCAACAGCTGGTGCAAGGGTGTCTTGCACAGGAATATAATATATTGTAAATGGTTTAAGGTGCAGTATCTGGGGTCTGCCGTTGTGAATATCTGACATCCACTCACTCATCTATATCGGCTCTCACGTGCCTACTCACTCACCCATACAGACTGTTAACACAGTCACTCACTCATCCATATAAGCACTCACACACTCACTGACACAACCACTTACATACCCATTCACACCTCCAAATAAGCACTCACACATCCGCTCACTCACCTAAACAGCCATTCACATAGACACTTACTCTACAATACAGCCACTCCTACACCAACTCACTTAACCAAACACCCACTCAAACAGTCACTTACCCATACAGCCACTTACACCCTCTGTCACTTTCTCATACAGCCAGGCAGACACCCATTTACTCACCTATACAGTTACTACACACCCACTTACCCACCTATAAAGCCACTCATACCTCTACTCATTCACCCATACAGCCACTGACACACCCACTCAGTCACCAGTAAAACCACTCATACAGCATCTCACTCACCCACACAGCTACTCGCACACCCACTTATAAACCTATACAGCCACTCACACACCCATAAACACAAGGATAAATACAGTCACACAGCCACTCACTTACTAAATGTTAGTAGTAGTATCACTCAGTAGTAGGGCACCTAGCATAGTAATTTAACTTTTGTAGTAGGTTAGTATATATGTTTAACTCCCATAAACTCTTAAAAACACTCATACTCACTTTTGAGATGTCATCAGTGATGTCATCAGTGACTATGGGGGCATAAGTTACAGTTAGCTCAAGTAACTATAAATGCTGATTTTCCATGGTTTTGTTAAAGTGAAATTTTAGCCTAACTATAATGTCCCTGTAACCTTTGTTTTTTAGCGAAACAAATATATATATACACACACACACACACACACACATATACATATATATAATACTGAGAGGAAATAACTGTGTCTGACAGCAGAATCTCTTTGATCGCTT
This sequence comes from Lissotriton vulgaris, assembly GCF_964263255.1. Lineage (NCBI taxonomy): Eukaryota > Metazoa > Chordata > Amphibia > Caudata > Salamandridae > Lissotriton > Lissotriton vulgaris. The sequence goes on along the minus strand of NC_141689.1, from coordinate 2,075,734,788 downwards.
CTTTTATTCACACACGTAAGTAATTATCAAACAGCCAACACATGTTTAACCCCTTCCACGCTGATGACGAGCTGGGCTCGTCATGGCGTAGCCTCCTCGCACGCTGATGACGAGCCCAGCTCGTCACGTAACATGCGTTTTGAAATATCTCAGCGTGCGAGCGGAATTCCGCTAGCGCGCATGAAGTTAAAGCCCATTGTGCTTCTTCAGGGCTGTTACAAACATAAAAAATATGTACATACTTTTGTTTCGCAACACTGAAAAATTATAAAAATACAATGCACTCTATTTGCCAACATATGTAATCAATCATATAATCATTACCCTGCTAAACTGTACTGGTCCTGAACACGGAACAGAGCTATTTAAGATAATGAGAAAACCTAGTCTAAGTTAAACTTGTGTAATATTATGTTGCAAGGACTTAATACTGACATGATTTAATGCCTGCATAATTATTGCTGCATAGCAGCAGAATCTTAATAAATCTTTAAAACTTCTCTAAATGTTTAAAACTTCGGCCATCCCCTCTACTAACAGGCACCAGTCAAGAGTGGAATTGATGTCTTGCTAGATCACTCTGGGCCTTACATGATGGTTTTCAATTATAGTTTGTGTGCAAAGACGCATTGTTAGATCTGGTACTGCTATGCAGAAAAATACAGACTGAAAATGGTTGCCGCGCATGAAAGGATTGCGGAGCAATGCCAAGCAAGGCTGGGGTTCAGAGGGTTGAGGGTGTTGCGCTGACTGCGGTGCACCAGGTGGTGTGCTGTGTTCCCCCTGGACTCACTCTCATCTGCTCGGGTGGAACTACCTCCTCCAACAGGCACAGCTTACCTCAATTTTCCCTCAGGACGATGGGGCCTCGTAGCGCTTGTAAAGTGCTCTTCACTACCACAACATGGAATGCGTGCCTGAGTGAAGAGGGGACCCATCAGCATCTGCACACGGCTGGTCTTGGTTGAGTTAGACCACCCCTTTTGGATCTGGTTTTGTGCTACAAGTAAATGGTGAAGGTTTACTTTTGAGTTTCAAGTGTTCAGGCATAACAACCCACTAAAAATGTTGAAATGTAAAACTATGGGGGACAAAGAAGCCTCTTCCAAGAGGAGGCAAGGTACTACTCTGGACTCTTTTTTAGTGAACTCTGTAAGGGTCATTGACAATGAGATCACACTGGCTGAACACTGCCTAACATTGCAAATGAGATTCTATGATATTTCCAGTAGATTTAGAGTCCTCCCATAGTGAAATCAGCCCTATGGTTGGGGTTGAGGCTATACCTGGAAATCCACAGGTCTCTCACACTTTGCCTCATTCATCAATACTGAGTGTAGTTGGACCCCAGAGGAAGAAGAAAAAGAAAACTAAGCATATGGGCATAAAGAAGAGGCAAGATGGAACAAGGCCACAAATGCACGATGGTTGATATGTCCACGCCACCCTTGCTTCCAAACACGGATAAGACTGCAGCTCCAAAAGTCCCTGGTCCCTTATCGAAATCTGACTTGGAGTTTGACTACATCATTTGCAAATTTGAGAACTGTAGTGACAGCAAGTCTTTCGCTTCTATTGGCCAGACTCAGTAACTTGGAGGATTTGGATCATTGCCCCAAAGTTCATTGGGTAGCTTGAAAGTTTAAGAGAATGTGAAGCGGGGTTTGGCAAGGAATTACAGTATTTAAGAGGAAGGGCTTCAGGGTGGTCCTTTGTATCCCCAGTCCTGCAATACTATACCTCTTCTTCTTCCTCTTCCTCTCCCAATAATGAAGGAGTCCACCCACTGAGACAGTAGATCATTAGATTGAGGGAGCATCAAAAGGCTATAATGCTATATTGGGTAGATCAGACAAAAAGGCAACTATAGGTCTGGAAGAATGACACCTGCATAAAGGTAATGAGAGGGGAGTAATCTAGATCTGCAGCCCACAACAAGCAGGTTAAATTGGATCTCCTTATGGGGCTTTCTTATCCAATGTTCCCCAGTTGAGTAAAAATAGTGACGATTCCATGGGCCAGCTGCAGAATAAAGTTTGCCATTGGTTATCACGCAAAATAGATTTTAGGAATATTAATTTTCAGGACATTTTGTATGTTAGAAAGGTGGGGTGGGTTTGCCTAATGCACAAAAATATAAATGGTGATTGCACATTGGCAAACTGCAGATACACCAAATTTGCATAACAATTGATTATTTATGATGCCAAACTTTGTTGGGAGGGTGTGGAGATTGGCATAGGCATTGTTCCCTTGGGGTATTTTTTACAGACATCTTATTCCTTCCCATGCAATAATCCCTCCTAGAGGCTGTCCAATACTGAATATGCTTATGGAACAACATAAATCCACAATTATAATTTGTAATAGGTTCCAACCTTTTACAGACCATTACAGTCTAGATTGGGTGGAACCAGGGCACCCACAATAGATTCTGGGCCCAGGGAGATGGGCCTGCACAGCCCCCATCCCCTTATTTATTTAGAAAACAAAATGGCAGGCTCTGGGGAATGGGAACACTATAGCTGAAACAGGCCCAGGAGAGGGACTGCTCGGCCGGCCAGGCGACGGGGTTGAGGTTCCCTGGGCCTAAATAAATAAAAAAAGATAGAAAAAGAGATCGACTGGCAAGTCACCAGAGGTCATGCCCCCTTTCACCACCACTCTGCAAACATGACTCCTGGTGCATAACAGGTAGTGGGATGAAGTGCCATTTATTCAAGAGGATACTTGGGGGCCAACAAGTCGCCCTTCTGTTACCTCCAGTAAGTCCCACACAGGGAGATTGCTGAGAGGTGTTCAGAGGCCATTTCCCCTTTCTCCACCACTCTGCAAACGCACCTTCTGGTGCACTGCTGCTTGGGGGAAGAAGCCCTGTTGGATGCAGAGGATGATGGGGGCCAACACGCCCTCCTATTACCCCCAGTAAGACTCACACAGCATGATTGTTGAATGGACTTCAGGGACTATACCCCTTTCTCCACCACTCTACAAACGTGACTCCTGAGTCCTACTGCACCTTTGGTTGGGACTGCAGTCTCATTGGCTTCAGAGAGTCCTTGGGGGCCAACAAGCCCTCCTGTTACCTCCAGTAAGTCCCATTAAGTGGGATTGCTGATAGGTCTTCGGAGGCCACACCCCCATTCAACACCACTCATGAACCTCCTGCCACACTGCTCATCACGGGATGCAGTCCCCTTGGATGCTGAAGGTCCTTGGGGGCCATTAAGCCCTCCTGTACCTCCGGTAAGTCCCACAGAGCTCAATTGCTAAGAGGACTTTGGAGGCCACATCCCCTTTCTCCAGCACTCAGCAAATGCGCTTCTTGGCACACCGCTGGTTAGGAGATGAACCCCCTCTTGGCTCTAGAGTGCCCTTGGGGGCCAAAAAACCCTCTTGTCACCTTCAGTAATTTTTTCTACCAAAAATATTTATTTTGCTCAGCAATCTGGTTTGTATTTTTATTGTTTTTATTGTATTTTTATTTGATTAATTCTCTCTTTTTCTTGTTTCACTTGTGATTTTTCTTGGGATTACTTACTTTCTATCTTATCTGATTCTCATACTTATTTTACTTCCCTTTTTTCATGCCATCACCCACCTTTTTCTGACCCACGCAGATGCTGCAAATATTCGATTTTACTGACGAACAATATGCATTATTAGCAAGCAGGTACTAGTATTAATCCTGCTAATAATGAGAATATAAATTAACTATTCTTATTAAAGAGAAAAATTCAAATAATAGAGCTCAATATGCAATGTATGCTTGACTATTTAAGGGCAGGAGTCATCCCTCAAGGTCTTTGATCTTGAAACATTCCTGCCTTTTTGTCCATGTACGACAGTTTTTCGAGAAATGGTTATTATTTGACAATCGCTGTACCTGTGATTTCAGGATTTTTATAGTGGAACTGCAAACGAGCTTGTACAAATTCTGTTGACAGAGATGGCAGCATTAGAAGATAAGATCAGACAGAGCAATACCTTAGATAAAGCTAAAAAAAGCTAGAAGACATACATACGGAAGTAACATCTTAGTCGGACTACCTAATTAAGAGAAAAACAAACAAATTGAAAAAGGACATACAGTTTACAACCAAAAAGAGGAAATATCCGTATTTAAATTAACATTTTAACCCACAAGAGGAATATCAAAAGTCGGATACAACAGGACCTCAACAACATAGGAGTAAAATGGTGACTTTTTCTGATACGTCTATTTCGGAAAACGAAGGAAGGTCCTATCATTTTAACTCAGATGGAGATAGAATATTGTACCAGTCAAATCCTACAGAAGAACACACTTTTTTTTAGGCAGACAAGGAGCGTGGAGGGGCCTTGGAGACCCAGATATCAACTCAGATATCGGGACAACTTCAGTCGGGGCAATTTTTAACCAAACACCTCCCAATATCTAGTAACGCGCAATGTTACTGTTGGAGAACATAAAAGAAATACATATTTTCAATCTATCACAGAAACCTTTAGAATTGTCAATGGTTTCTCTACTATCTGAAGGCCTATCTTTTGTACCCCATACTGGTGAAAATATTTTCGAACTGTTTCAAGACATTATGGCCTTATTTTGTAAAATAAGTTTAAAAAAATGTTTGCTTAGAAACCATGTATACACTTTCACTCCCACCCTGGACTAGGTAGACCCAGAAGTAAGTAATTTTAAATTTGCAGTAGGGACCCCTTTGAAAGCATTGACCAATAACATACAACGCTTTTCTCCTAACTTACAAAAGAGTGATCTCAATGCTCTACGAGAGCTAGGCAGTACCTCTGGTATAACCATACAAAACTGTTATAAGGGATGGACGCATTGTACTCCTAGACACTGAAAAGTATGTGACAAACATGTATGCCCTTTTAAACAACTTAGAGCGTTATCTACCAGTAAAAATAGACCCTTCCACCAGAGTACAAAGTAAAATTCAAGTTCTTACTAAAAAAGCCTTAGAACAAGGGAGCATATGTCAGAACGAATATGACTTTCCTAACATCAATCACCCACACATGACGAGTATGTATGGGGTACCGAAAATACACATGAATAGCACCAATCCCTCATACCGCCCGATTGTCACCACTATAGGCTCAGTCACATAAACTATTTCCAAATATGTGAACTTGATTTTACGTCCATTCAGACCCCAAACTGCCTCCTAAATGATACTAAAGAGATGTTTAAAACAGTGGAAGGCCTTCCATTTAATGCTATGGGAGAGACTCTTTGGATATAGAGTCCATATATTGTAACATACATCAAATGGAGGCCCTGAAAGCAGAGCAATGGTTTATCGAACAATACCAGATTGATTGCTGGTCTACTTTCATTACGGACATTCAACATGTAGTGTTAGAGGAAAACACCTTTGAGTTCAATGGCAACATTTACAGACAAGTTAAAGGAGTCAGCATGGGAGCCTTGTGTGCTCCCACAGCAGCCAACATTTACATGGCCCACTTTGAACAGAATTTCATCTATAATAAAACAATAGGGGTTCTTGGCCCTAAACGACCCTTAACAGCCAAGTTGACTTCATTCCACAAGCAGTAGTGTGCCAGGAGGCCCCTTTCCCTTTGCAGAGTGGTTGAGAAAGGGGACAGAGCCTCCAACAACATCTCAGCAGTCCCATTGTGGGGGATTCACTTGTCACAACAATAGGGGTTCTTGACCCCCAATAACCCTCATCCGCCTAAGGGACTTTATCCCCCAATCAGTAGTGAGTCCAGAGGCCTCTCTGCAGAATGGTTGAGAAAGGGGGCAGGGCCTCCAACAACATCTCATCAATCTGGCTGTGAGGGATTTACTTCTCACAACAATAGGGGCTCTTGGCCCCTGATGACTCTCAGTGCCAAGGGAAGTACTGTGCCAGGATGCCCCTTTGCAGAGTGGTTCTGATAGGGGACGGGGCTTCCGCAGATGTGTAACATGTTTGAAACTGTATGACTGTGTATCTCACTCTGCGTAATGAGAAGCACAATACAATTGTCATGGCTTGTGTTAGGCCGACGTTCCAAGTCGTGCCCTGAGAACACCATTCCCTGTAGGCTCAGCCTTTAAAAATTTACATTTTAAGTGGGCGAAGGGGGCCTCTCAGCGGACCCCATTTCCTGTAACTGGGCCATAAACAAATGGTGAGGGGGTCAGGTGGACCCCCTGGCCATGGGACTCCCATCCCCTAGGGGCCGGACCTTAATTCAAAGGTGAAGGAGGGCGGTGCCCCCTCCTTCCCTGGGCCGATTTCAATCCTAGAGATAAAATCCCAAAAGGCCAGGTATTTGTCCAAGGGGTGGAGTGGGGCCATGTGGCCTCCCTCCGTGGGCTGAATACAGCCCCAGGGACCTCATCCCACGGGGCCCAACCATGGCTCCTGGGTGCCCCCAGTGTACCCGGTGTGCTATTGGAATGTAGAGGGAATTTCACCACGTGGTCCCAGACAGCTCCTGACTGCTGCGGAGCCGGCATTGCTCCTGCAAGCAGGGAGTTGCTTGAAATAGCATCTCCCTGCTTGCAGGAGCAATGTTTTATCTGTTTCCCTGCACACATTTGCATGATGAAAATTGCACTTTATGCATGCCAGACCTGTTTGACAGCTCCACCTTGGAGAAACACAGAGTTGTGTTTGCTTGTGCTTGGCGGGAGCTAGTAGCTCCCACCAAGTATAAGCAAGCAGCTGCTTCCCAATGGTGGGCACTTTGGGAAGTAGCAGGAGCTGTCCCTGGGGCATGCCGGTCCCCAGGGCCATAAATGGCTACAGTAGAAGGGCCAAATGGCCCCCTCTATCACAAAACTTTGCCCCAGGGAGGTGGTAGTCCCGGGGATGGGGGTCCGCAATGTACCCACTACATTAATTTATTTCAGCAGCGGGGAGGTGGTGGTCACTGGGCTGCGTGGGGGTCACACAGCTCCCCCTTATTTTGAATAAATTGCCCAAGGGAGGTGATGGTCCCCGAGATGAAGTTGGGGCCACACTGGCCCCCCACATTCTTTTAGCATAATTTGCACTGGGAAAGTGGCATCACTGGGGCTGCGGGGTGGGGGCTATGTGGGCTTCCCAGCATTTATTTAAACAGATTTGCCCGAAGGGAGGTGGTAATTCCGAGGGTGCAGGTGGGCCCAGTGGGCCCGCCCGCATATATATAGTGTAGTGGAGGTTGAAGTCTGCGGGGCTGCAGGGGGGCAACGCGTTCACTCCACATTCATTCAAAAACATTTGCTCTAGGTAGGTGGTGGTCCCCAGGGTTTTCATAAGCCCTAGGAGGGGAGCCCATTCTTCCCCTCCTATTTTTGTAGTGTGCCCCTAGAACCTGTTTAACCCGGGGTCTATAATTAAAGTAACCGTGGGTGGAGAACTCCGCTCTGCCCGCGGAGTGTGTTGAGTTTTGCCTACTCTGCATTCCGCGGAGTAAGCACAACTTTGCACTCTCTGCTGCGGAGCAGAGTTGGCCTGCCGCCTTCTTCCACCTCCCAATTAATGTATAACTTAAAACGAACTTAAAGCAATTCAAAAACATTTAACTGTTAACGCTGTGTCCCCGGGCTTCCCTCCTCCCCTTCTTCGCCAGTAGAAATACTGTTTAAGAAAACTTAAGTAGTATTTCTAATGGCGAAGAAGAGGAGGAGGGCAGCCAAGGGACGCTGCAGTTAACAGGTAAGTGTTTTTTAATTGTTTTAAGTTAGTTTTAAGTTATATATTAATAGGGGACTGGAGGCGGGTGGCGTAGCAGAGCTACGCGGAGTACTACAGAGTTTGTTGCCAACTCTGTGGCACTCCGTGTAGCCATACTACACACACTATGCCCAGGGTTAGATAAAAGAAAGCGCAGGAGAATGCAATTGGTTTTTTAAATAATATTTACCACAGATTCTTGACCCTGTTGTGCTTTTGGGGCAACAATTTAAAAACACTTTTTTTTGCCCTGACGGGGTCTCTCTGGGACCTCCCCTTAGAGGCCTGGGGGGGAAGAGAATTCCTACCCGCCTCTGTGGGACTCTGCTTCTGCCGAGTCCCAAGATGGCTGCCAAAAGTTCCTGGTTGAAGTGTTGGCAGCCGATCATATCTCAGCACCAGATCAGGAGGGTTTGTGGAGAATTTGCGTCCCCATATGTGCAAACACATGTTTTTCTTAATATCTCAAAAACTACTGAACGGATTTACGCAAATTTTCAAAAGGTCGCTTTCTTGACTAGTGTCACGAATCTTGATGGGAATTTACATGGGGAAAATGTGTTTGGCACCCTCCTTTTTCTTGGCCCTCACTTGACGGAGCACCACACAACTTTCAAAACTGTGAGCATCAAACAAAGCCAAAGTTATTTTCAAAACAAAAAAATCTCTTGTAGCCTGCACCTCATCCTTTTGTCACCAATTTTACAGGAATTGAATACAGTTTACATAGTAAGCTGACTTCGTTCAGCAGACCCCTTTCCCTCGAGTGGAGAGACAGCTTTCAGCTGCAGTGGCGTACTGCCAAATGCAAGAGGAGCTATATGTAGCTGATAATAAGTATTATAAGAATAGCAAAGTATTGAAACAAAAACATTGTCAAAATAACTTTATAGCACTTACAATGTAGACATAAACGTAATCAGACATTAGTGAGTTGAAGAAAGTCTAATCAGAAATTATGGGTGTCAACATTGAAGCAAGCATTGCTAGTAGGGAATCAGTTTTCAGATTTAGTGAACTGTTGTGTATTTTGAATGTTGGCAGTGTGGCAAATGACACCAAAGAAAAGGAGCTTAGAGGGAAATAAAGGAAATAAGGGAATCCTGCCACTCAAAATCCAATTTCAAGAAAATAATCCTATTGTCTTACACCCCTAATACATAACCACCCTCCATAACAAATCTTTCATGAGAGAGTCATTTGGAACTGCAACCTAATAGGCCCATGGTGGTAGCCTACGAGAGGAGCCTCCTGTTTTTCATCCCGCAGTGGCAGAGAACCTAGTAGAAATCGTTTTCAGTCCCATATGAACCAGATTTGCTAACTTATCTTCTCCCTCACATAAGTTATTTGTTTTTAATGTGTCAAAGTTTTCGAGTAAGTAGGATTTTATGTTGAAATAATGGCAACTGAGACAGCATATGTTCATTATAAAACAAGCAAAATATTCAACCTTAGTTTCATTTATGAAAAGGTAATTGTAATAATTAAGGCTCTCACTATAAAGAGGGTGCTAGCACAATGCAGGCGGATCTATAACGATTATTGGTCAGCAGGGGGCTAGCATCCATTGTTTAAATGAAGGCTTTACTTGTAATAGAGTGAAATTTCTCACTTTACTAATTACATGCATGTTTTAGCAACATTCAATTTATAACATTAAATAACATTTAACACAAAATATGTAGTAGGTAATCACAGTCAGATAATACAAGCAAACACATGAGTTAACATGATATGAACTAAGTTAGCTTAAATGCAGATGTCATTTTGAATGTCGACATTTTGCCTTATTTAATGCGAATAGGCATGTTTACATATTCATGCAGGTGTTTTAAACTAGATGTTTTTTCTTTCATCCCTCTCCAATGCTGTAACTTTCTTGTAGCCTTCTGTTAGCTATTGCATAGTCATGTGTTATATATTAGACCACTGATATCAACGTTCTCAAGGGGAGGAGAGGAAGATGCCAGGAAGCAGGACCTGTGGGCAGAGTTGCCTGAAACACAAGCTTCTGTTCAAAGTAACAAAATCAACCATGTAATCGTGTATGAAACATGGTCAAGATGTGAGGAACAATTTACCTTATTTTGAAATATTGACTTTTAGATTATTTGAATATGTATTAATGACTAAAATTGAAATACTTAATGAACTAATGATTTGAACTAATTTGCTAAGAACAACTTTAAATTAATTTGAATGCTCCCCATTGGTCTTCACCGCTATGATAACTAATGTAAACAATAGCTTTTTATCCCCTCTCCTTGTCCCCTACAAAGCTCCATATAACCAATGGCGGGGTCATTTGATGATTATATACTTGGGGTTTGAGAAACAAGAATCCCTGCTCTAGCACTTGTCAGACTGTGCTATCAGATAAAGTATTGTAACGGATGAATAATCTGCAACCATCAACTTGCTAGCTTTCAGTAATACAGTACAGGAGGTAATATTTTACTTAGAGGAGATGAATGGGTAAGTGGTAAACCAGTCTAGCCAGTCAATAAACCACCCCCCACACCCACCTGCCCCGAGGCACATCTTGGTACATATTGCCTCTCTGCAAGGGAATTAATGTATGGCGGTTCAATTTAACTTCTTCTTAGGCAGGTCGTATTTGTTCAACTATGTGGCCCACACCACTCAGTCAAACTTACCAACTTTAAATTAAATCATTAATAATCCCTTTTCCATGATCGTTGGCTTAGAACACATTCTGCTACTGTGTGTCGCTAGTGTATCTGCTGCACTGTGATCCTTCCTGTTCTTGCCAATAACTGCTCTTCAATTAAGGTTTTATAACTGTACAGACATTACAGGAGAACACGACTTGAGTGGAAAACGTCGTCATCCACATTTCCAGGCAGTGAAGTTATGTACAAAAATAGTGTTCAGCTCTTCACTCACTAAGGCTCTTTTGATTTCTCGTTAATTGCAATATCCCTACAGAGAACAATTGATGTGACGGAATAAGACATATGAAGCTGTTAGTCCTGCTGCATTTCATCAGCACTTGAATCTAATGGTTTTAAATGCCCATACCGCCTGCAACGAGAAATAATGCCACCGAGGGAACAATCATCCCACATGCTGATGATAGAAATTTCGAAAACGATGTCGATTTTTTATGTCTCTCTTTTGGGAATTTTTTCTAAATGTGTTTATACTTTATTAAACGTCCATACTCTGCCTTTTGTTATTCAATTTGGAAAATAGGAAGTGTAAAACTGGCGCTGTTTTACTCTTTATTTTTTTAAACAGGCAATAGATTTGGAGAACTATGGGGCATGTTACCAACAAGTAGCGATATTTATCGCTAAATAGGCTGAGCAACTTTTTTTATCGCTGCCTATCGCTGGATATGTTAGCGGAGAAAACATGCTATTAGCAATATTTTTCTCCATTGTGCTAAAATATCCAGTGATAGCGGCGAAATGTGTGAATATCGCTGAGAATACAGCGATATTCACGCATTAGCGATGAAATGCTCTTAGCCATGTTATCTACCTCCCATTGGATAAGATGGCTAAGAACTGGTCTGGGCAGCTGTTAGTATTTGGAGATATTCGCGCTTAGCGCAAATATTTCCAACGCTACGCCTGCCTTGCTAATAGGCGATAGCGACTGGTTGGGTACGCCCACTTTGCATGTCAATAGCGATAATCATCGCTGACATGCAAAGCGGGCCCCAAACCGCTCGCTATCGTCTAAAAGCTGTCGCTAACATCAATTAGCGACAGCTTGCTAATAGGGCGATAGAATTATCGCCGCTTAGCGGCCGAAAACGGCAGCTAAATTGGCGATAATTGCTAATCGACCCCCTTGGTAATATGCCCCCGAGTAACTAAATTTAAATTGTTGTATTACCATTTTAATTGTTTTCTTTTTCATTTTACAGTTAAAATACAGGAGGGATTATTTACCAAAGATTAACTTCACACAATGTTGATTCGTGCATCTAAGTTTTTCTACAAATAGCCAATCTTGTATTTCATTTTTTTAAAACAGAGGTTAAATTATCTATGTGTTTCTAAGAAAGATTTGCATATTTTGTGGATTACCCCATTTAAGGGAAACTAAATATTAAATACCGTTTAGGTGCTGATAAATAATTAAAAAATACAATAACATCAAAGTAAACTTTGAGTCAAGTTCATTATTTTTCTTATCCAAATTAATTTAAATCTAATACAAGCATTACCACCACACAAACATAAGCATTAAAAGCAATAGAACATTATTAAAGGTCCACAAGATGTTAATAAAAACGTGTCTGTTGTTACATTCCCAGGCCCTTCTGAGATACAAATAAGTCACTAAAGGGCCATAATATAGTACTGTGACTTTATAAAGCCCGTTTTGCAAGAACTAATGAATCCCAACAATGAAAAATGTCCTAGATAAGGTATCAAAAGTTTCAATTCTATTAAGGACAATGGCACTTTAGCATATCTTCATAGCCCCAAATGACCAAGAATTGCCTTCTTTCCGCCTGCAAAGATAATATCTACAGCTGTAGATAGCCCTGCTCTAAACATAGCTAAACCAACATTATTATAATTGTAGCAATGTTAGTCCGAAAATTATATCCTGAGTTGTTCTCTCTTTTCTCACTACTGTCTTTCTTAAACTCTATGTTGTAGTTTCATTCTCGATCTTCTCTCATGTTTTCCTATCCTGTTACATCTTTTTCTCATTCTATTTGAGTTCATGGCTGCTCGTCCTGAGCAACACCTTACTTTATAATCTCAGGCAATATCTCTCACCGCCATCTTTTCTACACAGTATTTTATGCTTCTCATTTTACAATTCCTTCTCAAAGTTTGCCTGTGAAATCTCCAGTTAAAGCCAAACTTTCACTATTCTCTGTTTGTTCCCTTGGATTCTCCAAAATGCAGACTAACACTCACTATCTTGCGAAGGCGCCCCTCAGTAGAAAAGTGCAGAGCTCCCCCAAGGAGAAACCTGGTTGTAGAGCTGTTCAAACCGAAAAAGATTCCTCCGTAAAAGGCAGCCTTAACCCTGCAACCATGAGCCACGCGCCTTCTTTAATCACCAAACTTGCCCAAAAGGCTCTGCAGACTGAGGACCCTACTAGCAGAAGAAATGATCCAGCGCATGCTGCTGCAGGTATATGTGTCTTGTAGTAACTCTGACAAATTATAGCACTTCAAATGTGTCTGTTGAAAAGCCCACTTGTGCCTGTATAGCCAAAATTGATGAATTCATGGTAACAATAGGCAATATGGTTTGTAAGGTGGGTGCTCTTGAACAAGAAAATTTATGTAGTATGTCTGATATCTGAGAGATTGTGAGAGCTGATTATTTGCACCTAAAAATTTACATTTGACAAAAATAATAAACATGACTGTCTCATAAATTCAATCTGCAATCCCTTTAATACTGAGTAGGGGATGCTAAGGGTGCTCGAAGTCCTGTCTTTTTACAGTAAGTCATAGATGCCTATTGTCACTATAATGCCCTTCCCCATAAACTTGCTGAAAGCTGGACTTGAAGTGGAAAGTATGACCAGCCTGGTACTTCATTCAATGATAGGTGAGTTAATCTGGATAGTCAATTCTAGTGGGCATGATAATGGTCTATACAGTTGATACCTTCGACTGGAAAAACAAGATTTCAGTTTGCATCAGTGGTCTTCCAAATGTATAATACAAAGACCCCTTTTATGGTTCGGGCACCCCTAAAGCTAAAGGGTTTGTGCAGATTAGGTTTTGCAGAGTGCATTCAATATGTAGAGTGAAGACATGTATTCAACGGTATTCAACATTGAGGATTATACTGGGACATGTGTGGTACAGTCATGGACTATTTCTATTGTGTCTTTCCACTCCTAGCTTCTGACTCCTGCATTGTTTCATTCAAGCATACAACGTCTCCATACCTACTTCCTGAATTTCTATAATTCTCCTCTTCCTTCCTACCTTCTCCCTTAATAGTCCCAACCCCAATAGTACTCTCATTTCTTCTTGCCATTATTTAATCGCTCGTGATGCATTTCCCTCTAGGATTCTGTACCATTTGTTCCTTCCAGGCTCCTGCAACAATTCCTTGTCTACATCTGTAAAATTGTTCAGGGCCATGTTTGACTGCCGTCCAATTTTTTTCCTTGCATTCTTGGACGTGTAGTCTAGGTTTTATAATGTGTAAAATTATAAATCCCAGAATACATATTGAAACAGCTAGTCATGCATGGGTGTAACGACCAGATTTTCGGACCAGACAGAATCAGCTTACCAAGACACCACTAACCCAGCCGAAACGTAACCACCTCCCTCCTTAGGACCTTTTTACAACAGTTATCTATGTTTCCTACCCAAAGATGGGGAATTAGCAATATACATGCTTGGATCTTCTACAATACCTTACTCATACAATATAGTCTCGCGGCCACACAGACCGAGACTAATCTACCCTAGGGCAGTTCTGATAACTTACCATTACACACGGGCTACAACCAGTGCGCTTGCAAGCCACAATCCTGTGGGTATACGCACCAGTATCCCCCCTGGTGCTCTCACTTTCCTAAAAGCCACAATCTGGTGGGTATATACACTAGTCTCCTCCCTGGTGCTCTCATTTTAACATCCAAGCCACAATCTTGTGGGTATACGCACCAGTATCCCCCCTGGTGCACTCATTAACGCCGTCTTACAACGACGATCACTCTCCTATGAATACCATTAGCTCTTCATGTTGGGGAATCTCTCACTATTCACTAGAGGTACAATACTACAATATTATGGATCACACAAGAATGGCCAAATTACACGGTGTACAACTTAGTCTCTAGTTCAAGGGCTCCTCTCTCCCTCATTATTCAGTTACCATTTACCTGATCGGGGGTAGCATCCGTTCATATAATAGTACCTGACTAGAAGAAAAGGTTAACTTTACTATATACGAACAAGATATGCACACACACTGGTTCACTAAGAACTGGGGTATCTTTATTAATATAATAACAATAACAATATAATACTATACTATAACATATAGCCTGAAAAGGAAAATGAAAGGTTAGAATGTGTGCACGCTAATAAGAAAGGGTCGATGTCACCTTACTAATATGAAGTCTGGACTCAGCAGTCATCTGGGTTCCCTTCCCGTCTGTGCCTTGGCTCGTCTTAGGGTCACATCTCTGCAGTCACGGATACACGTCTGCACCGCTATGCTCTGTCTCCTTCACTTCTCTCCAAGTCACTGGAACCTTCCTCTCATCAGCTGCTTTCTCTCTGGCTGTTCTGCACTACTCCTCCTTCCTCTCAATCACGGACCGTCTTCACTTCTAAGCTTCGATCTTATAACTCAGTTTCTGTCACTCTGATATTCGTTCCCGAAACTAACTGCTTCACTCTGTATGCTCTGATCTTAATGTCAAAGCTCGCCAGCTATTCCAACTAAAATAACTTCAGTCTTTCTAAGAGATTATCAGCTTCTCGGTCTTCCTTGAATTTCAAAATGGCGACTGTCTGCCTTGGAATAATTAATTGCCTTGATGCTAACGACTAGCTGCCGCCTACCAACTGACTCATTCACTGCCTCATACCTTCGCTAATATGGAAGCTTGTCCCTTCATGGAAAGTTACGGCCAGTAACCTGCCGCCCACCAAATTCTTGTACCTCCCCGTACCTAGGACACGTTCTCAGCCGGCCGGCCTGATGTTATGTCTTCGACACAGAGAAAAATACAGTCTTCCGATAAGGGCCAGCCTGAGCCGGTTCTCTCCAAGCGAACAACACCTCGTAACTAAAACATTACATTTGACCTAGAAGCATCTCAAGCTGCCGGGGCAGAAAGAAAGATGGAGTGTCTCCTGTTTGAAGCCTACAAGGCCCGAAATAAGCATAACTCCATCGAAAGTATACTAATACTCTTATAAAAGGACGGATTATCACTAATACTAATGAATCTATCCCTTAACATAGATTTAGAAGCCCTGATTTAAGGAAAAGGGAACGGGATGGTATCAAAACGCCTTGTGAATAGGCTCTATTTACGGTTCTGATCCTTCTATTAGAATGATAGCAGACTAAAGTCACCTCCAATCACCTTCCCTCAAGGAAGGGCCGAAAAAGTCGGTCAGAACAATGGGTCAGGGAAACGTATTCACCTCAGGTTCATATCGCACCTTTCACTCTGATCTCCTGCAGCCACACCTTCTCCCAGAATTCTGAAGGCCACGTCTGCTCCTGGCGCATGCACTTCTCTATTCCTCTATAATTCAGTAGTCTCTTACCATCACTGGCCTCTCAAATCCCATCCTTCAGTCTCCTGCAGTGCTTCATCCACAAGAAACCTGCTGCACCTCCTTCTAGAGTTGCCATCTTTTTCAAATAAAATGCCATCCATTTGTGTAGGTTTTGGGGTCGTGGAAAGGCCAGAAGCTGGTACTGGAATACACGTTTGTGCTAGATCCTGTCAAAGGCATTTGATTTCTATGCTATTGGATAGATGTAGGGTCTTCAATTAGTAGGAATATGGCAGCCATTTCATTTTAATGACAGACCAGAAATTCCTAGTGCAGAAATCTAGGGTCAGTTCCTCCATGCAATAGTCAAGAAATAGAAGTCACAAATACAAACTGTGGGCATTGAAGTTGCATATGTTCACAGTGCATATGCCAACAACAGGTGGTAACAGATTTAGAAGCATTTAAGATAACAAAAACCTAGCTCTTTGTGATGTGTGTTGTTGAACATGCTCGATCCCTGGAGGAGATGCAAATATTTGCCACAAATTGCAAACATTTCAGTATTCAGACTGATGTGTTTGTTCTTAGAGGAAAGTTTTTCCAAGGTATTCCACTGGTCATGGCAATGAGAGGTAGACTTTGCTCATATCATTTCAGCCAGTAATTCTACCTCCATATTCAGGAATTTGTTAGGCAGAATTTTGATTCGTTTTTTTAATCCTATATTTGTGATTTCCAGCTCAGGTTTCAAGTAGAAAAAAACTATGATTTCAAAGTTCTGACACTGATATTCCTACCTACCTCTCATTGACTACCAATAGGCTAGGCCAGTAAAATACTAGTCAGCTGGCTGCCCATATTACCTTATTGGGTCCCCTCTCTCTGCACACCCAAATCTCTCCTCTGGTCTCTAGACTGCCCCACTGATAGTTCATTCACCTCCCTATGTGTGGGGATTCAGGGTTCACACAGGGTATGGGGCACCACAGGTCGCCTGCGCATCTAGGCCAATTACCAGGACAGAGACGACATACACACAATGCAGGTATTTATCGGCCGTAAGTCCCGAGCGACTTCGGCCCCTTTATTTATGCTCTGTGGCCACGCCTGGCCAGGGAGTGAAACATAGTGTGGTAGTGTTTCCGGGTATGGACCGATATAAAATGGGGGCAACTAGACCGCTACATCCCATCCCAACTTGGTTATTCAAACAGTTAACAAAGAAGGCAGTTCAGCATACAAAATCACCTAGTCTCTTGTTAGTCCGGGGATTCAGCCTAAGGTTATAAGGGTGCCGGCTGCTCTATTGTTCCTGTTGGGGACTCCTCGGTCCTTGATCGCTGTCAGCGTCTTTGAAGCTAATAGCTTCTGAAGAGGATGACTCTTCCAGATTCTGAGGCGACGCTTCTTCAGCGTTGCCTTTAGTTACGACTTGTTTCACCTCAGGGACCCTTGCTAGATCTGCTTCTCTGGTTGCTCTGACTGGAGGTGGCACTTCCTTAAACCACGAGATGTTCCTAGTTATTACTTTGCCATCCCGTTCCACCGTGACTACCGTTCCCTTGGTCGATTTGACTGTCCACATTCTGGGCTCATAGGGCGTTCGGAACTTTCCTCCGCTCCACCGGTTCCGCAATAATACGTAGCACCCAGGCCTCATCACACGGACCCTCGCTCTTCGTCAATGACTTGCTTTGTCATTGGTGTTCAGTATTTTTTCCTGAGTGCTCACAGGGTCATAAGGCTCGGGCTTCTTGCTGGGGAAACATCCTTTACAACGGAACCGTTACAACGCGGTACCGTTACAACGCAGGATTTACAACAAAAGTCGTTACAACGACTTTCGCTGGAGGGCGCTCTAGGATAGGGTATAGTTTAATTTACTATCCAACACCTTCCCTACTATCCACGGGGACTGGAGTTGGAATAGTAAATTAAACTATTCACTATCCAGCGCCCCCCAACGCAAGTCGTTGTAACGACCTGCGTTGTTAAACCTCCGTCGTAAAGGTACTCGTTGTAATGGTACGCGTTGTATGTTCCGCCATATATCCCTCCAGCTGTCGGCCATGGGCAACAAGTCTTGCCGAGTTCCCGTGAGCATGCGTGACCACGGAGACCGTTGCATTGTGCAATGAGGTGTGTTGCGGTATTCTCTCAGGAATTGTTGCAGAGCAACTTCAGGATCTGTATTTTCAGCCATTGCTTTGCTCAGTGTTTTGTTAATGGTCCGCATAAACCGTTTGACCTCACCGTTTGCTTGTAGCCACTGAGGGGTAATTCGGTGATTTTTCACTCCTAGGCGGGCCAGAAAGTCTTTGAACTCGCTGCCTTGGAATGGGGGCCCATTTTCGGTCTTGATGATGTGTGGCAGGCCAAATAGGGCAAATGATTTCTCTAAGACAGGTTGCAGATGGCGAATGCAGTTGACGGCAGAACCTCGATGACTGGATATTTGGTGTAGATGTCAATGAGAACTGCTGTGACTCTCCCATCGGGGAAACTTCCGAAATGAAGGCTTACCCATGACCACGGTGATGGTGCAGGATCCTCGGTGATCACAGGTGCTGAGGTTTCGGCGTTGCTTGTGAGTTGACACGCACAACAGCGTCCACACTAGTCTCTAGGTCTGGGAACCACACCTTTTCCCTCATCCTTGATTTCATCCTCCCGATGCCTTGATGTCACTCAGGTGCAAGTATTGTTGCTTGTTCGTGCAAGCTTCGTGGTACAACAATGCATCTACCCCTTAATACGATTCCGTTCTCTGCGGAGCTGAGTTCGTTTCGAACTTTCCAGGATTTCCCCAGGCAAGTCCTGTCGAGCTCACTCCACCCGTGGATGTTCCTGAGGAATCCTTCCCACGATCCGTATTTCACAGCGTCCGCTACCCATTGGAGGATCATGTCTTGTCCCATGTGCTCCTTTATTTCTTACAGCGAGAGAGCCCGCGGGCACGACCACTGGGCGACCATGTTGACAAGTTCTTCTGTTCTTGTCTCTTGATCACCGGCTTCATCTGCTGTTGGTGCTGGGTGGCGAGACAGAAAGTCTGCCGGATTCTTTGCGCCTGGCCTGTATGTCAGTTCCATCTGATAATGTTGTAATTGGATGGCCCACCTTTCGATCTGGTGAGGTGGGTGAGGTGCCTTTCCTTTGAACAATGGGACAAGAGGTTGATGATCCGTTATCACTCGAAAGGGGTATCCGCTCACGTATAAATGAAAGTGGTTGCATGCCCACTTGATGGCCAGTGCTTCTCACTCTATTTGTGAGTACCAGGCTTCTGTTGATGTTAATGCTTTGCTTGCAAAAGCTAACGGGACCCAGGTCCCTGGCTCAGTCTCTTGGGTAAGCAGAGCTCCAAGGCATACTGGGCTGGCATCCACCAGCAACTCTGTGGTGCGTGTGGTATCAAAGTAAGCCATGGTCGTGCTGTCTAGCAGGGCTGACTTTACTTGCTTGAAGGCTTTGTCTTCCTCTGTGGTCTATTTCCAGGGAGCCTCTTTCTTTGTAAGATTTTGCAGTGGTTCCGCGATGGTTGCCAGTTTTGGGATGAATCTCCCGCAATATGTTGCCATCCCTAGAAAGCTTCTTACTTCAGAGGCATTGGTTGGAGCAGGGGCGAGTTGAATTGCTTGGGATTTCCTGGGGTCTACTTTGACGCCTTCCGAGCTGAACAAATAGCCAAACAAAGTCAACTGTCTTACTAAAGCATTGGCACTTCTCCATCCGTAGTGTCACACCATGCTCTGCCAGTCGGTGGAGCGTGGCACGGAGTCATCGGTGGTGTTCCTCAAGGGTTTTGGAATGAATGAGAATATCGTCGCTCACGTTCAGGACGCCTTGAAGCCTGACAGAATCTCTCTTACAGTGTTCTTAAAGATCTCTGCCACCGAAGATATCCCAAAGTTTAATCTTTTATACCGACGAAGCCGAAGGTGGGTTGAAAATGTGGTAATGTACCTGCTCTCCTCATCGTTTTCCGTGGAGGAGTCACCCAAAAGTTGGGCATGGCGAGACGGGGTTTTTGCTGACCTCGTCATTGGAGGGTCTTCTAGTGCTAGGTATCTTACGGCTCCTGTTAGTATTCTCCTTCCTGGGTTGCTTCTGCCTCGTGACCCCCAGAGACATACGCTCGCGAAGTGGTTGGGGATGCCACACTTGGAGCACGTCTTTCCTTTCGTCGGACAGCTTTCTGGAGGGTGTTCTTCTCTCCCACAGTAACCACACTATGAGCGTCGCAGTGTACAGGTGGGCCACCTCCCTCTTCCACCACGCGCCGGTGTGCGTATTGCGTCAGCTCGCTCCGTCTTGACTGTCACTGCTTGATCAGCTTGCTGGTTGAGCGCGGTCTCCATTGCTGTTGCTCTGAAGTCTGAAAGCTCTTGTGAGCGAGAGAAGATCAGAATTTCTTCTAGGGTTATGCGGGGTTGCCGAAGTATGAGTGTTCGCAATGTTTTGCTGCGGCAACCTTGGATAAGCTGTGCCGTCACTTCTTTCGTCTGATTGTCCTCAGTGCACGTACTTGCAAGTTCTCTGAGGCGTGCATGAAAGGTGTCCATCAACTCTCCTTCTCTTTGCCTAGCCTGTCTGAATTTGAACCGTTCGTAGTGAGGGTTGAGCTAGGGGTCAAAATGAGTGCTCAACGCTCGGACCGCAGCATCCTAGTCAGGGGCTGCGCCGGTGTTCGGGAGGTGCGTAAACAGTTTATATATTTCGTCACCTGCGAAATACAATAACAGCGATCTTTTAACAGCTCCGTCTGTTTCTCTCGTGGCCACAAAGTAGTTGTTGAGGCGGCTAACCCACACCTTCCATCTCGGTGACGCGGTTGCCGGGTCAACTAGTTCACTGAATGGTGGAAGCGGGGTAATCTGGGTGTGAACTGGAGGTGGAAGTGCAGGTGGAGCTGCTTGCTGTTGGGCTGCTTGCGCTGCAGGGTTTGACATGAGGTGCCCTTACTTGTTTGCACTACCGCTATGTTGCCCCGTGTGGGTCTCTCCTGCGCCTTTGCTTGTTGTTGTGTTATCTTTGCCAGTGTTTATTGTCTTGGCTTTATATGTTTACTTTTCTTTTCCTCGTATGTGCTTGGGACTATATTCTTGGCGGCCTCTCATGTAATTTGGGGCTTCAAATGAGCTCTCCCTGTTATTGCTGTTTGTCCCTTCTTATTCACACCGGCAGTGCTTTTGCCAGTGCTTGTTTGTTGTATTTCGCATGAAGGGGGGGGGGGGGGGGTGCTACTTCACTGCCAGGTGCTGTGCCACTGGTGTGGTGTTTAATTCCCTCAGTCGAGCTCTTCAGCACGTCTCTATCTTGCTGTGGCCTTGTGCGTCGTCTCCTTCGCTGTTCGGGCTGTCGCCGTTAGGCCACTGGTTTCTGTGCATGTGCCCGTCTGTTTGCTGGAGTGCAGGGCTCCCGGCTGTGCTGCGGGGCTGTTTGCTTGCGCATGCAGCGCCTTCCACCACTGAGGGGTTTGGGTCCCAGCTGGGCTCAATTGCTGCTCACCTCAGTACTTGCCGACGATGGCGCTCCTCAGTACTTGCGGACGACATCGCTTTCCTTCCTTTGGCCTTCTCGTCACGGAGCTCGCACCAGTCGGTGTCGCTTGTCAATTAAGGTAGGCGCTGCTCGTCCATTGTAGGTGTTGGGTGTTTTCCCATCCCATCCTCGTCACCAGTGTGGGATTTAGGGTTCACACAGGATATGGGGCACCACAGGTCGCCTGCGCATCTAGGCCAATTACCAGGACAGAGACGACATACACACAATGCAGGTATTTATCATCGGGAAGTCCCGAGCGACTTCGGCCCCTTTATTTATGCTGCCTGGCCACGCCTGTCCAGAGAGTGAAACATGGTGTGGTAGTGTTTTCGGGGATGGACCGATATCAAGTGGGCAACTAGACCGCTGCACTATGGACATGTATAATACAAATGCATCTGCCTACATGAAGAAGCCCAAAACAACTGTAACCTACACAGCGATGCCACTTTACAGATTTATTGAGTGGTGAAAGATAGCGAGTTGATCACGTGTGGAAGCGCACCCACCCTAAAAATGAAGCCACAGCCTCCATAGAGGGCATGATCCACAGTTTGTGGACCTTTGGTTTACATAGTTGTGTCTCCAAGATGAATTTGTATGTGGTAGAAAAATAGGAATATTACTTGTATAAGTATGATGTAATTCTGTTCAATGAGCTGATCAGTGATTACCAATCTGATATTGAGTTATATATTCACATTCACCTAAATAAATTCTAACTGGAGATTATACACAACCTATCATCTTTAGATTTTAGGATGAATAATGTAACATTGGTTTTCCGTTAACACTAATACCAAAACAAATCCATTAATATTGCAGAGCAAGCAATTCTTAAATCATAGCGCAATTTTATACTGGTTGTGTATCTGTCAAGAACTTTCTGCCAGCATATATACCAACCCTCCCAATTTAGGCGAGAGACCACTGATTTCAAGGATAGTGTCCCTCCTCCTGATGCCTCATTGAATCACCCTGGTCATTGGCTGGCTACAGTTGACAGGGACAGGTTTTATGTGACTCATAGTATTCACTGACAGTAGCCTGCTCTGCAGGTGAGTGCATATTTATCATACTCTCTCTGCCTGAAATGGGAGGAAAAAAGGATATTTGCTATTTCTCATTCAATACTGCAGCCGCACACTTCAAAGTCCCATACATGCCAATAGACCTGATTCCGATCTTAATATGTGTCAACGTGAAAAATACATTCTCCCTCCTGATTATTATTTTTTAATCTCTGAATAGGATAGGAATACAATGGTGAGAAGTAAATCCTTGTATTGCCAGCGACACCAAGCCCATGCACCAACTGACAACCTGGAACCACATACACCATTCTAACTTCTGATTTACCACTCCAACATTCCTGGAACCTCATACACTATTCCAACTAGCCGTATTTCACTCCAACATTTAATACCCATATCCCCAGGGTCAGAACCCCATACACCATTCTAATTCCTATATTCCACTCCAACATTCCATTCCCATATTGTCGTATTTTGACGATGGCTGGGTTAGCGCTTAGCTTTGCTACACGTTATTCCCCTTAACTTGGCCTTATTCGAAAACGCCATTTTGTATGTTACGGCGGCCATTTTAGAGAATGAGCTACCTCGTGGTCAGCATGCCCTTTAGTCCTTTGTCCGTGCCGCTGACCACCTGAGTTTGCCCAGCAACAGGCTATTTTTAGTAACGGTCAAGCCTGTACATGCGCAGTTCTGATCGACCAGTCACCCCTTGAATGTTTCGCCAAATTGACCAGTGGTGTTGTAACCCCTCCCATGAGTTGGCTGTGTTCCAAAAATGACCATATATGTACCTAAAACTCTGTAACTATGTACCGCCTACCTTTTTATTATGTTGTAAATTGTATAAAAGAAGGACTTACACCGATGTTCGGTGTGATACTTCTTGCATTGCCGAAGGGTGCTGTAGGAATGTACCACCACCCCATGGGGTCTTAATAAACTTGTCTTTTGCATTTTTCAGTTTCCGTGCTAACAGTTCTTTCGGTGTAGTGGGTATTCTGCGGAGCATGTAGGCCTTGGGAACCCAATACCACAAATTGGCGACCACGAAGGGACTCATCGGCGACTCAGATGCCCGAAGGAGAGGTTGTGACGAAGGATTGGAAACTCGCCATGGACGCGTACGCTGCCACTGAGTGACCCGAGTCTTGGCACCCACGGTGTTTTCTTCCCTTCCTTCTGATCTGACCTTCCAGGTGGCGCCTGTCCCCGACTGAGATCCTGCTCGTTTGTGTTGCTGTACAGTGCCCGTTTGGCTGATTCGATCAAAGACCTTGGCAGTTGGAATCTGGATATTTGAAACTTGGGTAAGATTTGTGATCGGTAAGGTAGTCTGCGGACGCTTTCTGAAGTTCTGTGAATGTGATTATGATTTGAGTTAGCTAACATTTTGACTTTGTGAATTTGAATACATATTTGCAGTGCACTTCACATAGGCAGGCATGTAGAGATGTTTCTCTAACTATTTCGTACTTTGAGCGGCACATTTGTGTGAAGTATTGTGAGTGCCATTTTTTTCGGTATCACGCTTTCGTGGTACTTTTTGAACATGCCTGTTTTAAGCACACTCCGAGGGATGTGCTGTCTTGGAAATGATACTACATATAGGTTAAATGAATCTCAGCTGGCTCCCCCAGAGGGAACACCTAATCGTGATATGTATGTTAAATTTGGCCTTCCCCCTATACTGTACAGTAAATTATGGCATAAATATAATAGAACCGATCCCAAATTGCAATGGCCACTACATGGGTCGTTTGATTTACGAAAGGTTCAGTTTGTGGAGCAATGTTTGTTTCAGCGCAGGTCTAGACAGGATATGTTTGATTGTGTGCGAATGTGGGAGAAAGCAGTGCGTGAACGTATGAAGCGTGAGATTGCCTTGGCGGACAAAGAGCAGCGCAAGGCTGCTCGAGATAAAGCTTTACAGCTGGAGGAAAAGGAGGCGCAGGAAAAGAAAGAGAGGGAGGCACGGGAACGTAATTTGCAAACGACCTGTCAATTTTCTATTCGACGTCCACTTTATCCTGTCCTTAATAATGAAGTTGATGATTTTTCGTTATTAGATCGATCTCCGCCTCCGTATGTTCAGCCTACAGCCCCGTCCGAGGATTCCGGTGATGAAGGTCGGGATAAGATGAGGTTAACTGCACAGAGAGCTTTGGATTTACGAGGGTTTGCTAGGAAATTGAACTTGAATAGAATTACTATGTCAGACTTTAATGATGAAAGGAAATTATGGTCGGAACGAGAACAGATGCGTTTTTTAGGCACTTTTGCGGATGAGGTTATTGAGCCGTTTCGTAAGAATTCAGAGGAGTTAGAACCTAAGGATGTATCAGTTTTTCATGAGCAAATGCGTAAAGGTTTATTTGATATTTCAGATGCGGATAACTTTTTCCAACGATTGGTCCAGCTACGGGATGAGGCGTCCAAATTGCGGGAAGCACAAAAAGCATCAGAGCAGCCTGAGCCGGAGTCGGAGGAACAGTCCAAACAGTGTTCTATCTTGGGAACAGATACGAGATCTAAAGTGCATGTTATGCCTATGCGTGAAGCTGCACCTTTGTATGTTCCCCCTAAAGGAGACGGTACAGATGAAGATAAAATGTCAGCAAATGCAAAGGGGTATTTTATATATAATTGGGTGTATATGCCTTGGAACAGAGCAGATGTTATGGCATTGAAAAACGCTTTACCTGATCTCCGTAAGAATCCGTCAGCTTTTTATGAAGGGGTAGAGGGGGCTATTTCCTCTTGTGTTATGACTCTTGTTGATATAGATCTTTTCTTTGGATTAATCCTTCCCCCTGATATGTGGAGAGCGATTCGTAAGTCTAATGATCAAACGTTGTTTGGGGCAACTTGGAAGGAGATAGGCCAGGCTGACTTAGACAGGGAACCTTCAGGGAAACCGGATCCAACACACACTCCCTCCTTCCAGAATAATAAGCAATTGTGAAATAATAGAAAAATAAAACTTGCAAATAAAAGAAAAATACTACTGCAATGAGAATTACAATGTACAGAAAATATACATCATACAGTTCACATAAAATGGAAGGCAAAACATAACAGGTCCACCTTCAGAATAATAATGTTGTTAACATTAAACAACTTTAATTGATACTAACAACTGGAAATATTGCCAGTCAGAATGAGTTTAATGTCCGACATCAAATAATCTTTAAATTTAGAAGCTAACGATTTAACCTGCACTCCCTTAGAACACTCCACTGAGTCTGTCACCACACCTCCTCTATGTTCCAAATTATTGCTTAACTTTTCACACATATAATCAGCCATGGTACCAGAAATGGTCACTATCAGACTTTTGTTCCGGATCGTACCATGCTCTAACACAACAACATGATCCCTGATGTCTTTAACTTTAATAGGCCCAGAGAATTCAGGCTGCCGCTTGGTTGCAAAAGGACGCTTCTTAATTTTCACCCAATCTCTTACCCTCACTGGTAGTACCCTATCGACCTTCTCCACAGTGCTGTATTTTCTCTGAACCACACTTTTAGCGTCTGTCACTCTTTTCAGTTTGCTTGAGTCCATGACCTTCATATTCAACCCCTCCTCTTTCATTCTGGAACCAGCAATCTTTAACTCTTTAACCTTAACAACAAAAAAGGTGAAACTCTTGTACTTATCTGGGACATCATTCTAATTATTCAAAGCATATATCAAATACCTTCCTTCCAGTCCATCCCATTAACCATTACTAACTGTAACTGATCTTGAATGGTGTGAATAATTCATTCCACCAATCCATTGCTGTGGGGATGATATAAAGAAGATTTAATGTGCTTAATTCCTACTGACTACAACATTTTCTGCATCTCCCTTGATACAAGTTGAGTTACATTGTCAGTTAATAACTCCCTGTTGTAGTGTTCACTGTTTCCGCAAACATCAATTCAGGCCATTTAGACATAGAGTCTATTTGGACCAAACGTATTTAGGAGTTGCACTCTCAATAGTCAAAGGTCCAGCAATGTCCAATGCCAAATTGCACCAAAGTATTTTGGCCCACTGCATGACCGCTCTTACCCGTGCTGGCCGCTGCTGACTATAAAGTGAAGAACACACAGCCAACCAACAGCTCACATCTATGCATCACTCCATTCACTATAGATAATTCTTCTGCCACTCTCCAAAAGGGAATTACATTTGTGTGCATTCCTTTCACTTCGGGCCACAAACCTGACAAATATTTTCCTACTACTTGCATCACCTCATCTTCTGAGCATGCTTCCTTTCACTTCTCCTCCAAAAGTGCACTCTTCACTGCTACAAAATTGCACACACAAATTCTGCATTCTCAAAGTCCCGATCACATTCATTAATGTGATCCTTCAGGGGTAACCTGGACAAACTATTGGCTGCAACATTTCACACACCAGGAACTTACTGTAAGTTGTATTGGAACTCCTGCAATCAATATTGCGGTTTGGATGTATGTGGAGTTGCTTTCCCACCACATTTGATTGTAAACAACTCCACTAATGGCTTATGGTCAGTTCCTTAAGAGAAATTAATTTACAGAACACCCCACCACATTGCAAACACTTCCTTTTCTATGGTAGAATAAGTGTGTTTAGCACTGTGTAATGCTCTTGATGCAAAAGCAATAATCTCCTATTTACCATTACTTATTTTTTGCATAAGGACTAACCTTAAACCACAATTACATGCACCTGTGGTAATAATGCACACATCACTGGTGTTAAAGGGCTTCAGTAGCCCTGCTGCAATTATTTTCTTTTTGATAGAAACAAAGGCCCTAGAGGATTTTGATCCGAGAGTATGCGTGGGGCTTTTTTAATCTCACAATCATGAAGAAGGGAATAAGAAACCAATATAAAATCAAGTCGGGCATGCACTTTGAGGATTAGAAACAAAGGTAAAACTTGGATCTGAGGCATTTTGCCAATTTCATACATCGTTCAGTCTGTGATCTATACATAGTGTCCTTAATGCTCAGAATACTTTAGGCGTCCTGCCACTATTGGACCCCTTACTTTCTTAGTTCAATTTCATGCTGGCAGGAATATTTATAATAAAATCCCCACAAAAAACGATAATGAGTGGCCAATCTGCAAGTTCACTATTTACCTGATCAAATACCCCTGATTCGACGAGGATGCCACCATAGATTGAGCAAACGGTTAGTGATTCTCCAGTGGCTGCACGGCACTCTATTATCACCCATCTCCCTGCTTGATCAGCCATTGATTGAGGAAATTGTAATGTAGCATTTGAGGACAAAATCTCCACCCCTCTTGTCCGTGTGTTTTGTGTTGTCCCTCCAACCACTCAATATCCTAATGATTTCAAGAGATGTTATTGTACCCCCTCTATGTGAGTCTCCTGTATGCACACTACATCTGCTTTTAGTAGGCGAAGCCCTATGGCAGTATGACGTCTTTTCTTAGGGTCATTCAGGTCATCGATATTGATGGTGGCAATACGTATCTTATCCATCAAAGATATACAGAATAAGCTGATTAAGGTTTTAAAAGAACTTTCTACCACTGGATAGAACCCTCCCTCCTAGAAACTCCCAAGCCCCTGAACCCCCCTATCCCTCCCACCACCTATAGCTAAGGTGACCGGGCTCGTCCCGAGTCAGGATGATGAGATCTAAGCAGTAGTTACCTTGTTGCTCCTCGGACCTTTCACCTCTTCTATATAGTAACACCGATGAAATATCACTGCTAATTAAAGTAACTTTCTTAATAATGAAGACTATCCTAGCAACATGTTGGGACTTGTCCTCTATATAAATGTTTAGGCATTCTGTGAGTCCTTATTCCCAGGGCTACCGTAAATCTCCTTCAATAAGCTTGTGCTAGGATCGTTGTGACAAAACTGTGGGTCATTCCCTTAAAAATAATCTTCCCATAAAAACTATCTTGAGCTAGTGGGGTTCAGTAAATAGACCTCAGCACCGATTTGATCTGATGATCTGACTTATCCCACGCTACGGTTCCACAGTAGCATGGGATAAGTCAGGCCTGGTGAAGAAACTCAATCAAGATGTTTGTTAAGCATGACTCTTCACCCGTAAGGGTCTCAAGGCGCTGGGGGTTCACAGGTTCCAGTCCTTCAACGTGGGGGTCTGTCGAAGAGCCAGGTTTTGAGGTTTCTTGCGAAGATGGGAAGTGATGTTGTCTGCCTGAGGTGGAGCGGAAGGTCGTTCCAGGTTCTGGCCACGAGGAAGAAGAAGGAGCGGCCTACCAATCTGGTCTTTCTGGTGCGGGGTACTGCTGCGTAGGAGAGCTGGGTTGATCATAGGGTCCTTTGGGGTGCGTGGAATTTGAGTCAGCTGCTCAGGTATGATGTTCCAGTGCCGTGGAGGGCTTTGTGAGCGCGGGTGAGCATCTGGAAGGTGACTGGGAGATGGGGCAGTGTCTTTGCTGGTTGAGGATGTCTTAAGGCGGCGTTTTGGATGGTCTGTAGCTTGCAGGTTTTTTTTTGTTTATTCCGGCATATAGTGCGGGGAACAGCATTTACAACGCAACTTTTACCACGCAGTATGTTTAACACGCAACTTTTACAACGCAAGTCATTACAACGACTTGCGCAGGGGGGCGCTGTAGGATAGGGAATAGTTTAATTTACTATCCAAAACCTTCCCTACTATCCACGGGGACTTGAGTTGGAATAGTAAATTCAACTATTCACTATCCAGCGCCCACCAACGCATGTCTTTGTAACGACTTACGTTGTAAAACCTGCGTGGTAAAGGCATGCGTTGTAAAAGCTTGCGTAGTAACGACATACATCCATATAGTGCGTTGCCGTAGTCGAGCCTGCTGGTGACCAGGGCATGAGTGACAGTCTCTCTATGTTCAAGGGGTATCTATTTGAAGGTCCTACAAAGGAGGCAGAGGGTGTGGAAGCTGGAGGACGAGACGGAATTGATATGGCGGTCCATTTTAAGCTCAGAGTCCAGGATGATTCCCAGGTTGTGTGCGTGGTCTGTGGGGGTGGGCGGGCTTCCAAGGACGGGTGGCGTTCCAAGTGTCGGGGTTTGGGCCATGATGAGTACTTCCGTTTTGTGTTTAGTTGTAGGCAGCTATTTTTCATCCATTTGGCGATGGAATCCATGCCTTCTCGAAAGTTTTGTCTGGCAGTGTTGGGTTTGTTGGATAGGGAGAGGATGAGTTGGGTGTCTTCTGCGTATGACACAATGTTGAGCTCATAGCTTCTGATGATGGGGGCGAGCAGAGCCATATAGACAGTGAAGAGCGTTGGGCTGAGGGAGGACCCCTAGGGGACTCCGCAGGTGGCAGGTGTGAGGTTCGAGAGGAAAGGGGGGAGTCTAACCCGCTGCGTTCTGGGGAGGAAGGAGTGGATCCAGACGAGGGCCTTGTCTTGGATCCTTGTGTCGTGGAGCCTGCGTATTAGGGTGCGGTGAGCGACTGTTTTGAATGCCGCTGAGAGGTTGAGAAGGATGAGGACTGCTGTTTCTCCTTTGTTCAGTAGGGTGCGGATGATATCTGTTGCGGCAAGGAGGGCAGTTTCCGTACTGTGGTTTTTTTCTGAAGCCAGATTGGGAGTAGCCGAAGATTTGCTCTTCAATGAAAGTGGCGAGTTTGCTGTTGATGGCTTTCTCAATGACTTTTTCTGGGAACGGGAGCAGGGAGATGGTTCTGTTGTTTTTGAGGTCAGTGGGGTCCGCCAAGGGTTTCTACCGGAGGGGGTTGATCTCAGTGTGTTTCCAGTCGTCGAGGAATGAGGCGGTTGCCAGGGAGTGGTTGATGGTGTGGCAGAGTATAGGTGTGATGGTGTCGGCGGCTCTGTTGAAAATGTGTAGGGGGCAGGGGTCCGTGGGGGCCCCGGAGGGGATTGAATTTATCGTCTTCAGTGTGTCTTAAGTGTTGACAGCTGCCCAGTTGTACATCGCTGGCTTCAGGGTGTCAGGTGGTTCGTGAGGGTTCAGTGTATTAGTTGTCTTTGTCGAAGTTGTCGTAGATGCTCTTGATTTTGTGGTGGAAAAAGGTGCTGAGTTTGTCACAGAGGTCTTGTGAGGGAGGGATTTCTGTGGACGCTCTGGTGGGTTGGGCGAACTCCTTGCTGATGTTGAAGAGTTCTTTGCCATCGTGTGCATGAATGGAGATTCTGTCTTCATTCACTTTTTTCCTCGTTTTTCTGATGAGTTGGTGGGGGCGGCTCTGAAGTTGTTCTGTGGATTTGGTGTTCCTCAGCCCTTTTCGAGGTGGCGGCATGTGCATCTGGACTCTCGAAGTTTGGTGGTAAACCATCTAGCTTTCTTGGCATGGGTGTTGTTGTTTTTCTTGAGGGGGGCTATGGTGTTGGCACTGTCAGGGATCCATCTGTGCAGGTTTCGGGCTGTGGTGTTGGGGTCGTCGTTTTCCACGATGGTTAGAGTGGAGTTGCTGTGTGATTAGGTTAGCTGTCGTCAGTGATTCTGGTCCAGTTTCTTTTTGGGAACTGGTGTCTGTAGATGGTGGGTGTTTTGAAGTTGAAGTGGACGCATTGATGGTCAGTCCATGGGAGGTCAGTGGTGTGGCTGAAGGTGATGGAGTTTCCTGTTGTGAAGAGGGGGTCGAGTGTGTGTCCTGCTGTGTTCCTGGGTTCAGTCACGTTCTGGCGGAGTCTAATGTTGTGGAGGTTGTCCAGGAGGTATGTGGTGCTTGGGTCCAGTTGGTTGTCGAGGTGGATGTTAAGATCTCCCAGTAGGATGTAGTTGGTGGACGCGATGGGATGCTGGGAGATGATGTCGGTGATGGAGTTGGCAAAAGGTCCGCAGGGGCCAGGAGGGCGGTAGATTAGAGTTCCTTAGAGGGTGGAGGTGGGGCTGGCAAGTATCTTGAAGTGAATGTGTTCCAGCAGGTCTGTGAACTTGTCAGGGAGTGTGCTCAGGCGGGTGGATTTGTGGACGATGGCGATTCCTCCTCCCGGGCGGGTGGGGCAGTCCTTCTTGCAGTTTTTGTATCCTTGGGGAATGGTGATGGCGATGGCGATGTCCTGTCCCAAGTTGGTGTTGGTCCAGGTTTCGTTGAAGAATGCTACGTCCGGGGTGGTGCTGTCGAGGAGGTCCTAGATTTCGGTGGTGTGTTTGTGGAGGGATCGAACATTGAGAAGGATGCATTGCAGGGTCTTCGGTTCGGTTGTGTTTTTGCGGGTGGGTTGCGCTGGGTCCACAGTCTTAGCGGTGCTGCAGGTGTGCCGGCAGTGGTGACAGCTGAAAGGTCCATGGGTGTCGGCTGATGATGCTAGCTTTCAGTTGTTGTTGCGGCCTCGGTTGGGTGCATGGAGTGCAATTGTGCTGTAGTGTTGGGGGTGCAGATATCTAGGGTCCCTGGCAATGGTCTCGGTCAGGTCGTGGACGGGCGCAGACGGGCCTGCCTTTGGTGTGCCAGTGGTGTGGCCATGCTGCAGCCGCCATTAAGTAGGAGTTGGAGAGGGCTTGCCAGCTGGGAGGCGGGAGTGGAGAGGGGAGCTGGATTAGGCCGGTCACGCTGGTCGTGATAGGGTGGGCCACGAGGGCAGCAGCAGCGGGGAAAATGGACGAAAAAGGCAAAGGCAAAAGTCAAAAAGAGAGTGAAAAGTGCAAGTAAGACAGCAAAAGTGCAAGCAGAGTGGAGGAAAGACACAGGGGACACAGAGGAGAGTGAAAGGGGGAGATTGAGATGAGGAAAAAAATGAGTACAAAGGAGGAAAGACAAAGAAGGAGAGTGAAAGGGGGAGATAGAAACATGGAAAAAAACTACGGAAAAAGAAGGGGAAAAAGCAGAGCGAGAGAAATGGGACAGAGGTCCACTGGACCACCAGGGATGAGGTGCAGGTAAAACCTGAGGGTGGAGGAGGGTCTCGAACACCAACACCCAAGAGTGCAGGGGCTCGGAGGAAGGCCTTACTTAATGGTGGGGCTGCGAGGGAGGGAGAGCAATTTCACTGACAATGAGTCAGTGGTCTTGCTCACCTGTCCCAGCAGCGGCCATCATTAAGTAAGGGTCTGGGAGGGCTGGACAGCTGGGAGGTAGGAGCGGGGAGGGGAGCTGGATTGGCCTGTCCCTCTTGTATCACTCTGTATCTGTCTAATGCAGTCTGCTTGTATTGCTCTTCAGCATCCTCTGTCTGTCTGTCCTTTGTGTCGGTCTCTCTTGCAATCTGTTCCTATGTGCTGTATTGTGTATGCCTGCCTCTGGGGCCAGTTTGTGTTTTTGCTTGTTGGTCACTCGCTGAGTGTCAGCATCTCTTTTGTGTGTCAGCAGGTCTTTCTGGTGCAGCTCCCTTGCCTGTGTGTCAGTCTTATCTCTTGTGTGTCTGTCTGTCTCTAGCGTAGTCAGTTTGTGTCTCCAGTTAAAGGGTTGGTTTGGGGGCAGAGGGTGAGGAGCACCTTCCCGGGGTCTGTGTCGACATACATATAACCACTCCCACTATTGAAAGCGCAGAGAAACTCACTCTTTCATATTCCTTTTTTGCTGTTGGGCGGGCCAGGTCATATAGAGATTGTTGTAGTAAAAGGTTCTCAAAGTAAACCAACATAGCACGTGGTCCTTCTGGGGCATTCACTTAATGCTTTGAGGGTATTAAGGAAAATCTGTGAGCTCACTGGATCTCCTTGTCCCAATCCCAGGTGTTCAATTCGGGAAAGGCCCCTCTCAGTGGAGAGACCATGGATCTTCTGGGATCACTTGCCTCTACCCCCGCAAGAATTCCCAGAAAACGGAGATTGTTGCATTGTTAACTGTTTTCCTGGTCTTCAATCTTCCACTTCAGATCTTTTATGATTCCCTCGTACTCATCATTCTTGGTCTTTAAGGCGGCGATATTCTTTTCAAGCATTTCTGTGCATGCTTCTACCGAGGCCATTCTGTCCGCAATATCCGCACAAGTTTTGCTGACCTTCCTAACAACCCCCTGTAGTTTTTTTGCTTCCAAGAGTGCCCTCCGATTGTCCATCTTCACCTCCTCCTGGAAGCTCTTGATTGTTTGCAATACCACTGATAAAACTGGGTCATTCATCTGCCTGGCGCCATTCTGCTCCATTTGACCAGGTTGTGACGTTAGCTGTGAAGCAGAGTAGTCCCATTTTAGATCTCGAGACTGACACAATCGGATGTCTCACGTGGGTTTTTCCTCCCTTTCTTTTTTGTTAGGGATTTATTTAGACCTAACGTGGATGAATGAAACCCAGTTTCTTAGCTGCTGTTCCGGTTGGCCCCCTCACCTTCACTGGAGGCCGATAGACTGACATTGGAGATCTAATAGTCATCTGTTTGTGAAACAAATGTCTCAGGTGTGTCCGAGGAGCTAGCCTGTGCTGATGGAGTATTCATTGTCTCAATAGCTCTAAAGTTGACTTTAGAAATGGTGTCCCCATTCTGAAGTCCACCTTTATGATTTGTAAGGGCGAGATCCTTTGTGGCTTAAACATTGCTTACAAAAGAATTATCCTGAGCATTGAGGGAAAGTTCAGCCACGGGGTAGAGTTCATATTAGAAGTCATTTGTAAATTTCTTCCCTTGCCAGTTGCACAGTTCCTGATCGAGGGTGCCCCCTTTTGAGTAGCAGTACCAAAAAGGTTGGAAATTAAAGGTTGACAGTCCGCTGTGTCCTGTGAGCCCTTGAAGGGGGGGTTTTGATTGTTTACATTTTATTTGATTTGTCCATGTTTTCAGCTTTTTATGCTGCTTTTTCCTTTCCTTTGCAGCTGCGCCCTTCCGATTTTTTGAAAAGGGCTGGCTTGCAGTCGCCAAGGATTATTGACTATTTATGGCTTTGCCGGGTTTCCCAAGCCGGGTACATTGCCCCCCAAAATAGAAAGCAAAAGTCTCTCTTTTCGCCGCCAGCGTCTCCTCCTTACTATCACTATGATTGTCTCTATGGATGTTACTGCTAACCACACTAGATCATGTGTGCGTTCCAGCGGCAGGCTGGCTGGGACCACCAAAATCACCTAAATCACCTGGGGCGGGAGATGCGCTGTGTCAGCCCCCTGCAGGCCAACAAGCGCAACTACGGGTTGATCCAACTGCCCGGGTATCCGCTACAGCTTTGTGAGGGAGCTCCCAAGCGAGTCCAGGTCCATGGCAACGGAGCCTCTGCAACTCTGGTAAGTGATCACCAAGACTTCCCTCATCATTGACAAGGCATCAGGTGTCCATCTGGGTCGTCAATCCGGACTACGGGGTTTAGATACGAGGAGCGTCTCGAGCGGGACTATTACTCGGACGCCATCTTCCCTCCAGGAGCAAACCTAGTTGCCCTTCAGTCATAGAAATCAAGGGAAAATATTCTAGACTCTAGCGCCGCTCTACGAGCTTTGAGCAAGCCCTACTCCTGAATGAGGATTATTGCAAACATATCAGGAATTGGATACCTCTGTTCTTAAGGGAAAATATAGGTAGGACAGGAATTGATTATATATGGGACGCACTGAAAGCAGGTATCAGGGGTAAAGGGGGAAATCCTCAGATTTTTCCTGAATCTCAGGAAACAGCAACAAATTCATGATCTATAAATCACGTTAGCTTAAGCAGAGGAGGATCTGGTCAAAATGATATCAAAACTGAGGGGGGATTGAGGAGGCACAGGCCAAGGTGATAATAGCAAAATCATGCATTATGGAAATCATCACTAAAGATGCAGCTGACAGACTTTCTGTGTCGAAAGAGGCAGCATACGAGTGTAGTGAGCAGGTAGGGCATCATTTAGCTGTGAGAGACAGACAAAAATACTCAAAATACAATAAGGGAGATCATTGACTCTAACGAGGGCTAGTCTCGGACCCAGATGGTATACAAAACACATTTCTATTATACTATCAACAGTTATATCAGGACAATCTCCCAGGAGATGCCATTAATTAAAGAATATCTGAATTTAACTCTGGGAGAACAATTTTGGGCAGAGGATCAATAACAACTAGAGGCTCCCCCGGACTCGATCGAGATACTTTTAAGCATTAACAGCCTGCCTAATGATAAAGCCACGGGCTGGATTGCATCCCTGCTGAATTATACAAAAAAAATTCTCAGCAACTTAAAGATTGCATGACTTTGCTATTTAACCATGTATTTAAAGGGGGTAAACCACTGAGCTCCTGGTCTTCCACGAAAATTGTAATCTTCCTTAAAAAGAATGAGCAGATGAGTGAGCCTGGATCTTGGCAACCAATAACACTAATAAATAGTGATAGCAAGATATACTCAAAAGTCTTGGCATCCTGTATAGCTCCAATTATTCATAAAGTTTTCTCTGAGCAACAGCATGGATTCATTCCAGGGAGGGGGAGAGTTGATCATGTTAGGAGGGTAATTACACTCTTAGATGTCACAAAAACATCTAATGAACCAATGGCCTTAATTATACTGGGCGCCGAAAAAGCTTTAGACAGGGTCTCCTGGTCTTTCTTATGCCAGGCCCTGTCAAGGCTCGGTATCAAAGAGGGCTTATTACAGGCCATTAGAATGCTCTATTATCAGCCGGTGGCTAGGGTCTGTGTTAACCTAAGTAGTGCCACGGGCCGATCTAATCGGCCCTGTGTTAAAAGTGAAAGTGCTCTGGCCGATCTGATCGGCCCAAGAGCAGACACTCATTTGGCAGGGGTTTCTTTCAAGTTATGTTGCTTGAAAATCAATATTTTCACCTAATACCAATCTGGAACACTTTCATCTTTCTTGTGAAAGCTGTATTTGCCCATATTCAGTCTCAATCACACATATTTCCTCCCCTAAAAGTAAGGCAGTAATCGGGTTCAGGAAATGGAAACGAGCGTTTGCTTGAAGCTGCACAAACCCCTGTTCACCAGCAGAGGGCTCTAATCTGCCGGCAGCCCCAGAGACAGTGCAGCAAGTCTCTGAGCTGGAGTGTTGCACTGCAGAAGCTTCTGGCAATCGGGCTGAAAACATCCACAAACCAGAACAGGTACGGCTCACAGTACCAATTATTTTATCTAAAATCAAAAGGATTCACTTGAGGAGAAATTGCACGTCACTTTAAAATCTTGGGTGACTCTCCGACTCGTTTCCAAAATTAAATGTTCACTTTGCCTATTCTACTTTTTTTGTATTGCATTCCTCTTTTCAACCGATCCCTCAAAATACTCCCACCCTTATTTACACTTTATTAGACAGGGATCGGTTACTAAAGGTCGTTCTATCCTCTCATAGCAGTGGCAGCAGGCCTTGAAAGCAGGCCTTGAAAGCAGGCCTTCGGAGCATGCCACAATGAAAATAACGTGAGTAGGCAGTTTACACGGTTGGGGGGAAGGAAGTATCTATCACACATGTGCAGGCCGATATTATAAAATATATAGTGAGGAAATGTAAGCATTCTAGCGTGCAGGGAATACATAACAATAAATGAAGAGAGCAAGTAACAGTGGCCATAACGAGGCCTGTGGTTCATGCACAATGGGTGAATTTTAGTAGACGGTGCCTTTGAAATCCGAACTCTTCTGACTGAAAATAAACTTGACTATAATGTAATGTTTTTAGTTTTGCAATCTTTTCGGCCTTCCCCCTCAATTCTCACAGTGCCCTCACAAGCTGCAATAAAACGATTTATGTGACAAAAGTCTCTCATGCAATGGAAAATGTATTTCCTTGAAATGAAAATAAAAGTTACTGCTTCGTAACTGTCTTTACTATGAAACAGCTTTGGCAAGGAAAGGCTATCGTTTGGAAGCTGTGTTTGTGTGTTTCGTCTGTGTTTTGAGAAGCAGCTCACTTTTCTAAGTAGTACCACGTACATCGTTCTACAGCTTTTGTAAGCAACATAAATAATATGTGGGAAGGGAATTAACTTGATTATTTCATTTTGGATGGATGGGTTGACGAATGCAGTGTTTCCATCTTTGTTGATAGGCTTCAGATTACCTTTGCTATGAAAAAGACCTGTACTTTCTTGGAGAGTTGTGTTGAGGTTTGATGGAAGGGGGCAGTCACACTGACAAGCTTGGAGGTGGACTGACATTCACCAGCAGCAATGAAATATGCTCCGAAGGGTCTTGCATCCAGTCACAGGCAGCAGTGCAAAGTCCCTAACACTCTTTGCTCAGCCAATTTTTGAGTTAGCGCTTCACATGTCTTTCTCCCTGTCAGTACAAGCTTTTACCATTTAGCAGAACCAAGGAATCTGCTTGTAAAAAACATCATGACGCAACCAGTGTCGCTGCAGACACCTTTACTCCTATTACCTACCATTTAGCAGATGAATAGGGGCATAGGTAAGCGTATGTGAGTATTGTTTGTGTGTCTGTTAGATGTTATTGCTTGCTATCCTAATAATTCGAAATTACATGTTTTGCTATCATGCAAAGACACACTAGTATTTACAGACCAAGGCCCAACTGCAGACCGCAATATCAACCAGCCTCTGTTTACTCTTGACAAGCTTGATTTTCTCCTCATTTAAAAAAAATGGGTAAATGCCATATTTTAGTGCACGAATACACTTTGAAAATTGTAAAAAACAAAAGGACAGCCCAATTTGGTTTTTGCATTATTATGTTTTTACTTGAAGAGAAAGCATCAGGCTGGACTGGCACCTTTCTCTTGCTCTCAAAATTTATCATTGTTGAAGTTGATCATTTTGCAAAAATGAAAAACATCCTTAGCTATCGCTTCACAGGCTAAAATGTGCTGACCTCCTTGTTGGAGGGAACTGTGTAATCATAAGGCTGTGGTGTGCGAAGATAGTCTGATAAAAATTCAGCTGGTTTTATCACTCATGTGATTTTTTTGTAATCCTGTACCTCTTCCCATCAACCTCTTTCTCCCCTTATGCTGAGAAAAGCAGAGAGACGGCGGTGATTCTTATTATGAATAGCATGTAATATATATTGTGGACCTTATTTATGAGGGCTTGCATCACTTTTTTGTGACACTCTGGTGTTGTAAACAATGTGCCACACTGCACCCTATTTGCAAAGTGACGTTCCGAGGCAGATGCATCATTTTGTAAATGCCTGCACCACATTATACCTGCGTCAAGTATAATGTATGGAGGGTGGGCGTTTCCCTGCAAAAACCTTGTAGAAGTGGTGTAGTGAAATCTATGAGATTTCACTATACCACTCCTACGACTTGACTGTGTAACAATCCTTATGCCTGCGTCAAGCAGACTTATGGAGTGATGCAGGGCGTTTCACATGGGACTTTTGTAATGACACATTATTGGAGGTGCGTTAAGTATACGACTCCAGCAATGCGTCATTATTGTGCCAAATAGTACGACAGGATTCCTGACGTATCTGTTGAATCCTTGATACATGGAGCACTGTAGTGTAAATACATCACATCCATAGTGTTGCAAGGATTTGACAATTAAAAGTGACACATCAGTGTTTTCAACCAGTGATGTGCTACTTTTCATAAAATGGGCCATTGTGAGAGTATTCAGATGTGTTGCTTCATATGTACTAATTGGTGATAGACCGTGTTGCTCTTTGTGGGTAGGCATATGGATATTAGGTGTTTGTGATGTTGGGTCATGTCTGAGGTAATAGTCTTTGTGATTTTGGATGTATGAGGGTGCCTCTAGATGTTTGTATAGCTAACTGTGGCTGTGTGTCAGTTATGATTCTGAAGAGGAAGTAGTACACTGTATATAGAGTGTGAGGAGGCATCTGAGACCTTAGTGTCTTCAGGGCGGTTGGGGTAATATTTAGCTTTTCCTATGCTCCCAGCAATGTGTCCTCCATGTCTAATCCCAGTGCTCGGACACTGAGGGCTGCACGACGGGTAGCACAGGTGGGCATGGGAGTCTATTGAAGGCAGTAGCAGGTGGGGAGGTTGGTGCACCTCACCAGTATAATTAGAGAGGCCCTACATCCCCAGGTCACCTCTGTCTCCACCAGGCCCAGGGTTCTGCCATATGCCTCAGTGATGTGGAACAGATCCAGGTTCCAGGCATGCAGTTTAGGCGGAGCAACTGTCAATTGGTGTCCAAGGACTGAGAGTGTGCACGCCTGCTGGACTCTGGGGAATTTAGCAATGAGCACAACAGTAGCTTATTAATTCCATATTAATTCAAAATGACTGATGCCTGCCACACAAGTACTTCTCATAGCTTTTGGAGCCTGGAATAGTCAGAATTGTCACACTTATAGGAGTGCGATGGTTAGTAGTTGTGTTGGTACTATCATTGGCAGCATGGCAGGGTGAATGTGTGATGCATGCTGCAGTGACCTCCTGTTGAGGGCAGAGGCACTTACTTTTCACAAAGTAAACATTGCAATTTTTGCCATCTGCACTGCTCAGACATCACGTTGAGAGGTCAATGTCGAGCTCAGCTGTGCACCTGCACGACACGCGGCCATCGTGGCTACCTTGTCACGCTCCCTGTTCTAGCCACGCTCCCTGTCCTAGCCACTCTCCCTTGCGATGACGCTTGATTTTGTTTCTTGAGCAGTGTTTTTTCCATCTGAAGTATTACAAATTATTTACAAAATGGATATGGATCACTTTCTCAAATTTTGGGGAGTCAAGATTATGGCAATATAGTGTGCTTCACTCTCCTGTTTGACAGCAAACGTTGAGTTGCAGCTTGATCTGTTCTCTCCAGACTTGTCTACCAGGTTTATTCCTGCCAATCTCTGCCTTTTCAAGCTGTATTGTGTTGATGCCACTTGGCATCTATTCAGGGTGTCTGATTGCAGGAGGATAGTCAGGAATCCTATGGGTGGTATCGAATGTGACTGCCCGAAATGTCATTTCATGATTTCCAATTTTGAATGTCTTTAGCCCATCCCCAATGCTCTGCACCAAATGAAATTCAGCTTTCAGCATTTGCCTATGTATCTGGATAGATATAAGGAAAAAAGTGAATGACCTGGGAGTGTGGCAATCTACAGGTGGCATTCAGTGAGGCTTCCTTCTGGAGCCACCGGTGCAGAGCCTTGAACCTTACTACCTTATTGTTCTCAACATGAATGTATCTAGTAGGGTGAAGTTGCATATCAGAAGATTTACATGGATTTTGTCTTCTGCATTGATTTGCCACAAAGTTTCATTTTGCGGATATTGTGCGCCTGTCAGTTGTGTCGTTCATCTTTTGTGGTTTATTGAAATATTAAGCAGTACATCAGTGCAATAAAAAGTCAGCGAGTCGTACATTACAGCATAGTCTACAGAGATTAGCACCTTCCCGCATCAAGCTATCTAAAACCCCAACTACCCCCCTCCCACGAGTGTCCATGATGTTGGCAAACTTTCTAGCATCGCAATCCATACTTTAATAGGAACAAACAGTAATCACGTCGTGTAGTGCAGAGAATCAACAATAGTGCGCTATACAAAAGGCAGGTAATCCCGGCCAATGAAGCACAGAAACCTCACACATTTCCTCTTCAGCCCCTCTTCAGCCCCTCTGTACGTCCCCACCAACACATCCGGATAAATCAACACACCAAATCAACATCAAATTTCTCCCTTGTCATCAATATCACACCAGATTTTAACTAGCCAGTCCCATCTATTCGGCCCATGTGTTCCTCACGGCCCAGGCTCGTTACCAGCATCCAAGCCTTCAGTTTCTGCCTCTCCCTCGTGTTCCGCCTCTTGCGCAAGAAAGTAGGAGGTGAGCAGGCCCCAAATATCTTTTGGGTGTGATTCAGTGGGCAATAGTTCTGCCTAATAGCTCAGGTTTTCTTGCCAAGTAGACACTGTGTGTATCCAAAATTTGAATTTAGGCGCACGTCCTCTCCCCCATCAACAAGCTACAAGTCGTTTAGCCAAAAGGAGCCTCATAGCAAGAAATTTTCTATGGGCCGTGTTGTTGTCGTGAGACAGGCCTAATAGCTCTACTAGTATGCATGGTGTCAGCTGTACCCCAACGTGCCCGAGAGGCAATCAAACACCTGTGTACAATATTCCGCCACTAGGGGGCAACACCATGCCAAATGCAGGAAAGCCGCCCCCCCCCGCCACAGCGAGCGCATCTATCATTATCCCTGAGGTGGAACGGGTGGAGTCTGGTCGGGGTATAGTACAGTCTATTTAAAAATGTAAAATGGACAAGTCGTAGTCTGCTATTCCCAGTGACAGCAACCGCATGATCGCAGCTGTGTTCTCATTGGTCATCCATCAGTGGGGTGTTCAGGTCTTTATCCCATTCTCTCCTGCTCTAATAGGACGAGATGGGGTCGCAGCTTGTGTGTGTTTCTACAGAAGGGAGATGGCATGTTTGGGAGGGCTTGCCTGTGAGAAAGCATGTAGAGGCTCCAACGTAGGTGGCTCCTTCCGGAAATGCTAGTGTGACAGCCTTCACACTCTGTCGGAGCCTGATATACAAGAATGTATCCATTGTGGTCGGTGTTCTTGTAGTGAAGAACTGTTCTTTAGAAACAAAATTGCCCTCCCATGTAAAGGTCTCCCCAAGTAGAATAATTAAGGTCTTCAAGCATCTTTCGGCAGATGCTTTCGTACGTTACTTGCAGCAGGGGATTGCGCAGCAAGGTTACGGGCTATTTTGTGCCATGCAAGGACGGTACAATCCACTGTTAGTAAAGGGTCAGATTATAGGTACACTCTCTCTCTTTTTTCCCTCTAGGTGGACCGGGTCTACAACAACTGTCAAGTACACATGTTTAGCCTAGGGACAGCTTGTAGGTTTATGGCAGCTTGCCTTGTGCTAATGCCCTCACTGAGGTGCTTTTGGTGGCAGGAGACCCACAGCACCACTTTGTACAGTTGGTTCAAGGCAACCTCCGTCTGCTTTGGTTTCTCCTGGCTGTACCAACAATGTTTAGTAAAGGGTCAGGTTATAGGCACACTCTCTCTCTTTTTTCCCTCTAGGTGGACCGGGTCTTCAACAACCGTCAAGTACACATGTTTAGCCTAGGGACAGCTTGTAGGTTTATGGCAGCTTGCCTTGTGCTAATGCCCTCACTGAGGTGCTTTTGGTGGCAGGAGACCCACAGCACCTTTTTGTACAGTTGGTTCAAGGCAACCTCCGTAAAAGGTACTCAAAAAATCTTTACATATACTATACAACAGGTTTGAACTATAAAGAATGAACAAAAAAAGAATAAACTTTTTTTTATTTTTTACATTTTTATTTTTTTTTGTTTTTTATTTTTGGTAATTTTTTTATAACTGTTACTTACTAAACCTACAACTACTTCAAATAAACTGCAAACACTGAAATATTTAAAATGGTAATATAGTAATAATAATGTAAAATATTTTGATAGTTATGAAGTAAATTGTAGGGCAACAAAAAGCTAGTTCTGTTCCTCCTGAACACTAGGAGAGGGATGACAGTGACTTAACTGGGGATAACATTGCTCATGAACACCAAGTTTACAGGCAGGACACCGGTGGCGGGACCTTTTTCTCCCCCCAGGCTGACTCCTGTCAGAGCACACAGCACAGTCTCTCTCTTTTCGCCCAGGCAACAGCGCAAAGCCGTGCTCCTCACTACAAAGAGAAAGTAGTGGTGTTGTAGGTATTTGTTCTTGAGAGAAACCATCCTGCCGTAGACAAAGTGCCTCTACAAGACTCACTATAAAACTGTGGCGACTCTGAACATTGCATGGATCAATTTATACAATTTGTAAGCATTCATGATCGACACATCAATCAGATTACGCCAAACCTTGGACCAGTATCTGTGTGTTGATCTCTCTGCTGCGAATTCGTATATTTTGCGGTCGCTTACATCAACCCCACCCATTCCTTTATTGTAGTCTAGAATGACTTGAGGTTTGATGATTGACTTCCCAGACCTTGTTTGTACAGTCACATCATCTGCTAGGCTAGAGGTGGACAGCAGTAGAACAGGCTTGCGTTGGCTTTTCTATTCTCTAAAGGCGCATGCCAATACCCCTTTCTTTCTCATATACTTAGACATTTCTGCCTGCAATTTGGCCCCCTTTTGTACCGCTTTTGGCTGCCATAAGTGTGGCAGGGTATGCTCAGACGTGAGTCCCTCGCTCACTTTGCCACTGGATTCAAGCAAGCCGGGCTGAAGACGGCTGGAATGCCAGAAACCGGTCCTCGGAAGCTTGATTCCTGTCCAGGGAAGACATGGCTTGGCAGGCGGGCTGGACTGTTCCCATGAGGCACAGGTCAGACTGATTTGCATATAGCCATGTCTGAACTGGGGTGGCAGAGTGGGCTAAAGAACGGTGATGGATTAAACCCAAATCTTTTGACTGGGTGTGAGTGTTTGATTGATTCAGATGCTCTGTCCATCACCACCCCCTTTTGTACAAGTGTTGGGGGTTAGCACAAGCACAGGGGGGGGCTTCAGAGTAGAACCAAACATACATCACCCGGGGCACAGGGGTGGCCAAGTGCAGGTTGCCATTTAAGTTCCAGGCACCCAATGCTTCTCAATAGAGTTTCTTCTTTTGCCAAAAAGTCTGCAGGCGTGGCACCGGAGGTTGCAGGCGAGAGACCAATGATAGCAGAGGTAAGTAGAGGTGTAGAGGGTCATATGGGCAGGAAGGATCCAGCCATAATGCATTAATGACATTGAAAGACTTGGAAAAGTGTAATTAAAGGTCAAAGGTCAACAGACATGATCCCCGACACCAATGAAACCAATGAAAGCACAAGTATTTATCAAGACAATTACAATAAAGCAACACTAGTAACACATTATCCAAGAGTAGTGTGCAATAACGACCTTGATACACCTAAACAAGTATAATTAGAGGTCAAAGGTCATAAAGCATAACCTCCTCCAACACTATAACTAAAGAGGATGCAGGTACTCATCATTACAATTCCAATAATGCCTCAATTGTAACAAATGATCTAACAGTAATGGATTAAAGGCCATGAAACACTTAGAACAGTGTAAATAGAGGTCAAAGGTCAAACTACATGACACTCCTCCCACCACTTTAATGAACAAAAATGTAAGTAATTATCATCAAAATTCAAACACTGCAACACTTGTAAACAATGGTCTCACTGTAATGGAATAAACTCCGTATACATCTGCAATAAGGGCAAATAGAGGTCAAAGGTCAAGTTTTATGATCTCTACAATAATTTGAACAAGGGAAAACATAGTACTTTACATGCCGAGTCCAATAATGCCACACTTGTTGAAATTGATCCAACGGTAACAGAATAAACAGAAAAAAGGTTTAAAAAAAAGTGTATTTAGGGGTCAAAGGTCACGTTTTTTTCACCTCTTGTAAAATTTGACTAGCTGACCTGTGAGATCAGACAACGACCTTTACAAAGATACCTCACTTTGCAAAAACAAATTCACTGTTACAAAGATATATCCTTTGCACACTT
The DNA here is from genome assembly GCF_964263255.1 of Lissotriton vulgaris. Classification (NCBI taxonomy): domain Eukaryota; kingdom Metazoa; phylum Chordata; class Amphibia; order Caudata; family Salamandridae; genus Lissotriton; species Lissotriton vulgaris. The sequence goes on along the minus strand of NC_141689.1, from coordinate 2,075,690,053 downwards.
CCAGTAGCTACCATTTAGGGTCAGAGGTCAAGGACTGTGACCTTCAGGAGTTATATGCATGAAATATTATGCCAACCATTCACAAAATATGCATCACTACTGTGCATAAAAGTCAGAAAATATATTTTGAGATGTTGAACATATGTCCAATAACAAGATTGAGATCATTATATGAAAAACCCCAACAGACCAAACAGCATGTCGGCCTTTTTGTAGCATGTAAAGCGCTGTCAAAAGCAGCAAAAATATGTATTTTCATAAATTTACTAACGGTAGTCTCTGAACCATCCATTTTACTTCTGTGAACCAATTCTGCTAGGCTTATAAGTTTAGATTCTGCACAACAATAGAAAAAACATGACAGATGTTTGTGGCTTATATCTATGTCATAGTTTGACAAAGAGCCATAAAAAACACAAAAAACAAAATCAAAATCAAAATCTGCCCTATTACCATTGAGCAAACAAACTAATAAATATTTCTGAGTATCTGCTTTTGGAAAACACTATTTTTCTTATTACCCTACCAACGCGGTCATTTACACTTATCATTTTCTCAGTCACCTGGCGGCCATCTTGAATTGTGTCATGTGACTTCAGGGTGTTTTATAAATGTAAGTTTTATATGCAAATTAATAGTTCAAGAAGTACTGAAACCAAAAATGTATAGTTTCCCAACATTATAATCATAATTACACAAACTACAGCATGTTAAAGCAAAGCACCCCAAAAAGTCATTAAATGGCTTAGCACGGAAGGATTTTCAATGGGCACTAATAATGGCGCATTGACTGAGCTGCTTGACATAACTAGGGGGACCCGACAAGCCTTCTCGATCTCACCCCTACTATTTGAGATCCTCATTGACTCCTTTTTATGACAGCTAATAAATAACAAAGATATCAGACCCATGGTGACTCACGGCTGGGAGATGAAAGTGCTGACGTATGCGGACGATATCGCCCTTGTAACCCTAGATCCTGTCAATACTCTTCAGGAAATCGAAAAAGAAGCAGATAGATTTGGGAAACTTCCTGGATATACTCTTAATTGTTCAATAAACAGAATTTCGGATCACAGAATTACGGAAAAGCAACTTATCTAGGGATATCTAGGGATATATATATCTGCAAAAATAGAAGATTGCCTTAGACAACATGGAACCTCTGACTACTAAAACTAGGCAAGATTTATACAGGTTAATTATCCTTCAGCTATCAATTATTGAGAGATGCAATGTTATAAAAATGTTTTTTTTCCCTAAAATTTTATATTTTCTTCGAGCAATTCCACTAGAATTTTCGAATGACTGCCTAAAGAAAATGCATGATATGTTCTCTTGATTTATTTGGGCTTACACCAAGCCAAGAGAGCTTTCAAATTGCTTATGCTCCCGAGGGAAAGAGGAGGATGGGCCTTACCCAATCTTAGATTGTATTACTGGGCCACTACACTGCTACACTGCTATACAACTGGGTTTTGGTCCAGGAGAAACCGGCCGATAGACGCATTGGAGAGGCTCCGAATCCACTTGAGCTTACTCTTGGGAATGAGCTTGGGGATGGCTATGACATTATTTAAATGACAACCACTATAAACAAGTTATATCTAAGACTTTGCCAGGGGGATTTAAAGCCTGGAAAGCTGCCCGTAGACTACTGGGTATCAGAAAACTACATTTCTGTACACCATTGTTAAGCAACCCAAATCTGCCTGGAATATTTAAAGATCAAACGATTAAATGATGGGAAACCTGGGCTTTTCAAAATGTGGGTCATTCTTTTCTGTCGAAGGATTTGTTTCTTTCAAAAATATAAGATAAATATTTAGGATAAAGCGGAGAGGTTTTTTAAAGTATCTCCAAGTTTGGAATTTTGCAAATAAAAAAGGAGGTAGGCCAATTGTCTTCTCTAGAAATTGTATAAATGACACATTAGTAGGAGACAGGGATCCCTCCATACATAACATCTAAAATCTCTTCAACGCCCTGAAGAAAAATAATCTGGAATGGTGATCACAAAGATGGAACGGGCAAATTGGTATATCAGAGACCTTATTTCAGCACTCATTTGAGATGGCACGGAAGATATTAGTCCTGGCTCGGTTACAGGAGCAATTTCATAAGACCTGTTTTGAATTATACTATACCCCTAAAAAGATAGCTAAATGGGGTAATGGTGAAGGGACATATTGTCCCGATGTGCTCTATACCAAGCAGATATTTTCCTCCTGCAACACACTCATGATCATAAAACAAGACATCACTACATTTTTCAAAGAAACTGCAATAGAATACATCCTATGGGGGGCGTGGTTAAGGCGCCGTTCGAGATGGCCGCCTAGCTCTGGGGTCTCCGCTGCGCCGGGACTGACTTTGCTATCTACTTTGGTCTCCCGCCTTCCCCGTGGATGTGAGACAGCGGGAGGCGCTGCCGGAAAATGCGCAGCATCATCTGAGGACACTTTCGTGCTCAGGTAAGCAGGAAGCACTGAAATGCGGCTGCAACCCGTTTCTCTTCACAGAACGGGCCGCCGCCGTTTCGCGCACCTTCCTGACGACGCTGCCGGTTGCCTCACGCTGTGACGGTCGATGCCTGGGACCATTTTCAGCGTTTCTCACTGTTAGTGTGCACTTCTTTGCAGCATGCTCATGACTTTGGGGCTCGTGTTATGGTCCAATTAATTCTACACGCTTCTGCTATATTTTTGCTACCAATGCCAGTTATATTCAGAGGGGCTTCCTGCCATGATCTGCATTAGCCTCCACATCATTATCATTTGGGTTGCCAGGAGTTATCAACAGTTACTCACCAGACAGACTGTTTATCAGTGGATACTTTCCTGGAATGAGCCACCATCATTTTGAACACTTCCACTCATAGCGCTGCTTGCTGCCTTGGGAGGTTATTCCTACATCACTGCGTGCACTGATGACCTTCTTCATGGAAATTGTGTGTTACTGCGCCATGAAATAGCGCATTACTTGCACGTTGTGCTGCAGCGGTTTCTCTATATGTTTTACAAATTACCGCAGATGTTTGTTCCATGCCTGGCTCCTTTGGCAATATTGAAATGTTTTTTCTACTGTTCGGCCACCTATGTACAAGCAATGCAGTAATGTTAAACTTACATGGTTTTTCTTGTGACACCTGCACCATGTTAGCATTCTGCTGTCTTTATTAACTCTATGGACAAGCTGCATTTTCCATCTTTTCTTCAGCTACGCCCTCAACTGTTTTACGCTTTGCAGCTACCTCTTTCTTTATGCCGCCCTCCATTGATGCTTACCTCTTCAGTCACTGATAACGAAGGGCTCTTCACCCCACCATTACTACTCTTTCCTTTTATATAGCATTGCCTGTGGCCGTTGTTGTTGTGGTAGCTTTCCCTCTGGTGATTACTACTTGGGACCCTGCTACTCTGTAAAGGAATATTGTATGACTGGACTCTTCTTTCAATCATACTTCATGGCTGCTGAACTTTTTCATTGTAAGGGCCTCTAAGTGTCTACTCTACGCGCCCTTCAAGACTTTTATGCGTAATCTGTGCATATGGTCAGATTGCGCAAACCAAAATTTATTTTTGTTCCCTCCACGACTCTTCCAACGTCCTCCTCAGTGAATTCGTGTGCCTCTACCTCATCACCAAAAATGGCTGGCTCGGCCCCTCACGGTTCTTCTGTAACACAGGCCACTTCAAACAAATCTTTGCCTCCTGCTTCCTCTTCTAAACGCCTGAAGCAGGATCCTCCCTCCCCTGACAAATCATCGACTTCCTCTTCCACGGATTTGATTCTAGAGGAGATACGCGCTTTGCGTCCGTTTATTGAAGAAACAAGTAAAAACATGCAACTCTTGAAAGAAAAATGGTTAGTCATGGATGCCCGAATTACTTTAGTTGAACAGCAAGTACCTGAAATTCAATCTAATTCACAGCGCATCTCTTCTCTAGAGAAGTCTGTTCTTTGCCTCCAGGAGCATACAGAGGATTTGGAAAACAGGAACAGGAGGAACAACCTTCGTATTTATGGCTTGCCAGAATCCCTGGAGGGAGATGATCCGGTGACTTTCTTTACCTCCTTCCTTCCGAAGCTCCTAAACATGCCACCATCCACTGTTCTCAGTATTCAAAGAGCTCATAGACTCGGCCCTCGCTCAACTGCCTCTACGAAACCATGTGGTGTAATTATCCTTTTCCTGAAATTCACTGATCTACTCTTAATCCTCTCAGCAGCCAGAGCCAAGCGTCAAGTCTCCTGGTTGGGTCAACGGGTATTCCTTGCTCAAGATGTATCCAATGCTACTGCAGCAAGATGGAAGGAATTCCTCTCTCTTCGCCCTTCTCTGCGCTCTCTCGGGGCGCGTTATGGCCTGTTTCACCCCTTCATTTTTAAGGTCACTCATCAGAATAAAATATGGACTTTTCAGGATCCCAGAGAACTTAGAAATGTCATTCTTCTACAAAACGGCGGCGGCATGGAGACTTCTTCTTCATCAAAGGGCTGAAAAGTTTTCACGGCTTTATGATACTTTGTACTTGCCTTCACGTTCTCTTTCTTCGCTGCCTTGATGCCTCTCTTTTCAACTTTCCTTGAGATCGTTATTTCTAATTTGATTGTTGTTTGTTTTATTTGCTCCTGTTGTCAATTTTTGGCTGTACTGATTGTTGTACTCTTCAAAGAATATTTGGTTGTCCTGGTATTGCTTCTAATTATTTTTTCTCCCCTTCCACAGATTTGTCTTTATTATCCCAACCTTCATGTAACCTTCCCTTTGTGGTTCTATGATGTCCCGGTGCGGTTATGTCCCTGCCCCTTGGCTGGTTCATCTTGTTAAGTGTCGCCATCCCCCCATCATTCTTTCCTTTGTATTTCCCCTTCAGGTATGTTTTTTGCAGTCATCCTTCTGGATTTGTGCTGTCTCTTCTGTCTACACCTTCCCCTTTGCTTCTCTATCTCTCTTTTCTCCTTCCTATCTCATCTCTCCCTTCTCCCTCCTTGTACTCTTCTCTCCTTTCTTTCCCTTTTCTCTCTTTCATGTTATAGTTGGTTAATATTTGCTTCTTCTATGGCACTATTTGAATTTGCTATGTTTTTGTACTGTCTCTTTTATCTATCTTCTTTCCCTTGTTACTCTTCCTCTTCCTTCCCTTTTCTACTTCTTTTTCCTATTCTCTTTATTCAATATCTCTTTTCTTCTTTTTTCCTCCTCTTCTCTTCATGCTTAACTCAGCTTATATTTGCTGTTTTTCTTTCATATATTGTATTTACCATGTTTATCCAGTTTGTAATTCAGAGTTGTTTCTTGGAATGTGAAAGGTTTTAAAAATCCAATCAAACGGTAGAGAGTACTCTCTCATTTATCTACATATAACCCTGACGGTGTAGAGCGGGAATATCAACGGGAAAATATCGAGTTACATTAATATCGCCGCAGAAATATCTACAAGAAGAAATATCGATTTCAAAAATATAGTTTGACCAGAATATCGACAGACAGGTAAGTAATATCGATAACAATAATATAGTTGTAATAAATATCGTTTACAAAAACATAGTTTACAAAAATATTGATTTTTTAATAATTATAAGTTATTTATTGTTTTTCATGAGTATTGTTTGTCAATTTAGTATATTTTGTAGCATTTTATTAGTTAATAATGTATTTCATGTAGAATTTAGTGTTAAAAGTTCCGTAGCGGGTTGTGGGTTTATAGTGGAATAGGGTGGGAAGTAATTTAAATATATTAAAATAATTGATTAATTAATGTGTTCATTTAATATAGATAGTTTAATAATTATTAGTTAATTAATTTCAATTAGTTAATTGATAATTAATTATGTTAATTAATTATGTTAATTGTTTAATTAATTTTAGGTGTGTGTACTGGAATTTTTAAGTGAAAATGTAGTGAAGTAATTACATTTTTATTGAATAATTAATTATTAATGATTAATTATAATTAAATAATTTTTATTTTTAAACGAGTAAATACATTTTAGTTTTTGTTGTGGTTTTTATAAGTGTATATGGTGTGAACGCTGTCAATTAATTAATTAAGTAAATATTTTGAAAATACCATACTAATCAATAATTAATTAGTAAATATTAAATGTAATTGAGTAATTAATTTTAGGTGTGTAGGTGTTTGTTAATAGTAATATATTTAAATGTATATATTAAATATGTTTATAATCTACATTAAACTTTATACTAAATTTGACAGATGGTTTATTATTTTTTTGAGTTCCTGCACTTTCCCTACTGTTGTACCCTGTGGAGTGGGAATAGTAATTTTTATGCCTACGCTCTCCAGCGCTTTCCCTACAGTTGCACCCTCTGGAGTGTGAATAGGAATTTTTACCCCTACGCTATCCAACGCTTTCCCCACTGTTGCACCCTTTGGAGTGGGAATAGTAATTTTTACCCCTACGCTATCCAAAGCTTTCCCGACTGTTGCACCCTTTAGAGTGGGAATAGTAATTTTTACCCCTACGCTATCCAGCGCTTTCCCTACTGTTGCACCCTTTGGAGTGGGAATAGTAATTTTTACCCCTACGCTATCCAACGCTTTCCCTACTGTTGCACCCTCTGGAGTGGGAATAGTAATTTTTACCCCTACGCTATCCAGCGCTTTCCCTACTGTTGTACTCACTGGAGTGGGAATAGTAATTTTTACCACTACGCTATCCAATGCTTTCCCTACTGTTGCAGCCTCTGGAGTGGGAATAGTAATTTTTATGCCTACGCTCTCCAGCGCTTTCCCTACAGTTGCACCCTTTGGAGTGTAAATAGTAATTTTTTCCCCTACGCTATCCAACGCTTTCCCCACTGTTGCACCCTTTGGAGTGGGAATAGTAATTTTTACCCCTACGCTATCCAAAGCTTTCCCGACTGTTGCACCCTTTAGAGTGGGAATAATAATTTGTACCCCTACGCTATCCAGCGCTTTCCCTACTGTTGCACCCTTTGGAGTGGGAATAGTAATTTTTACCCCTACGCTATCCAACGCTTTCCCTACTGTTGCACCCTCTGGAGTGGGAATAGTAATTATTACCCCTACGCTATCCAGCGCTTTCCCTACTGTTGTACTCACTGGAGTGGGAATAGTAATTTTTACCACTACGCTATCCAATGCTTTCCCTACTGTTGCACCCTCTGGAGTGGGAATATTATTTTTTACCCCTACAGTATCCAACACGTTCCCCACTGTTGCACCCTTTGGAGTGGGAATAGTAATTTTTACCCCTACGCTATCCAGCGCTTTCCCTACTGTTGAACCCTCTGGAGTGGGAATAGTGATTTTTATCCCTACGCTATCCAATGCTTTCCCTACTGTTGCACCCTCTGGAGTGGGAATAGTAATTTTTTACCCCAACGCTATCCAACGCTTTCCCTACTGTTGCACCCTCTGGAGTGGGAATAGTAATTTTTACCCCTATGCTATCCAGCGCTTCCCCTACTATTGCACTTAGTGGAGGGGGAATAGTAATTTTTACCCCTTCGCTATCAAATGTTTTAACTAATAATATTTTTTATATTTTTATTAAATGTATGTATTATTGTTGTTATATAATTTTATATGTTAAATATATGTATATGTACACATTTATTAAGTTTATAATGAAAAAATTTAGTTAATTTGTTATAAATAGTTAAAATATAAAAGTAATGTAATGTATTTTGTTAATAGTACTTATATTTTTTAATTATTTAATGTAATTTTAATTAATTTAAAAAGTCGATATTTTTAACATCTATATTTATTACATCGATATTTTTGAGTAGATATTTATGTACTTTCCTGTTTAGGTATAGGGAGTCGATATTTTTGTAAACGATATTTATACAACTATATTTTTGTCAACTATATTTTTGTAATCGATATTTAAACACCCTACCAACCCTGACATTGTCCTTCTCCAAGAGACCCATCTTAATGATCTGGTATCTCTAAAGTTGAAAAGAAGTTGGGTGGGTTCTGTTTTATTTTCTCCATCGACTCATAAGAAGAATGGGGTTGCTATTTTAATTAATAGAAAACTCAAGTGTAAGATTGTATCAGAAGAAAAAGATGTGGATGGTCGTTGGGTTTTAGCTAAACTACTTATTAATGCGATACCCCTCACTGTCTTTAATGTCTATGGTCCAACTGCCCCTGATCCCTCCTTTTGGCCGATGATAACTAGCAAATGTATTCAATACCAAGATGATTCTTTCCTTCTAGGAGGTGACTTCAACCAAGTAGTTGATCCCTTTTTGGATCACAAATCCTCTGCCAGGTTTGTCCCACATAAACCTCATAAACAGTTTTTGGACACCATCTCACAAGCTCATCTTTCTGATTCTTGGAGACTCACACACCCAGATACGTTAGATTTTTCCTTTTTCTCTCCTCCCCATGCATCTTTTTCTCGTATTGACTATATTTTTCTCCCATCTTCCTTAACTCAACACCTTCTGTCCTCTTCTATTGAACCTATTGTTATTTCAGACCATGCCCCTGTTGTTACAACTTTTGATTTACTCCCTCCTCCTCCCAAGTCCTCTCGCTGGCGCTTCAATTCATCTTTGTTAACTGATCCTAATTTTTCCTCTTCCTTCCGTTCCTTCATCGATGAATTTTTTCAACTCAATTCAGATCCTCACATCTCCCCTCATATCCTTTGGGATTCATTTAAGGCCACGGCGCGGGGTTTCATTCCTGACTTTGTTTTGAAAAAAAAAAAGCAATTTCTTCAAAAATGGAAGGTTGCGTTAGCCCATATTAAGACTTTAGAACATCAATTTTATACCTCTTCTCCCAATCACATGTCCTCTGAACTTCTTCAAGCTAAAATTGCATTTAATAGACTTACCTCTGATTCTGCCGCCTCCATCCTACTCAGTAGTAGTGCGCGTTATTATGGTGGTCATAATAAATGTGGCAAACTCCTAGCTAACTATCTCAAATCTCGCAAGGAGCGTACTTTTATTGAATCCATTTACTCCCCTACTAATATTCTTCTCCACACGGATAAGGACATTCTTGATCAATTTCATCCTTTTTATGAATCCTTGTACACCCCGGAAACTCCTCCTTTGCCGGTTCTTCTTCAGTCCTATTTTGCTAATCTACCCAAACCCAACACTTCTCAGCTCCATTTTTCGGACATTGAAACAGACCTTTCCCTACATGAACTTTCCACTGCTTTATCTTCTCTTACCAAGGGTAAAACACCGGGCCCTGATGGTTTTCCAGTTGAGTTTTATTTACACGTTTCTGATCTCCTGTTGCCCAAGCTCTTAGTCCTTTTCCAATCATTTTGCTCTTCTGGTATTGCACAAGGCTCTTTTCAGGATGCTACTATCTGCCTTATCCCTAAAGAGGGCCGTGATCCTAAATTTTGTAAAAATTACCGCCCAATTTCTTTAGTTAATGTGGACTACAAACTTTTTGCCAAACTGCTCGCCCTTCGCCTTGATCCCTTCATGCCGCATCTCATTGGAAAAGAACAGTGCGGCTTTGTTAAAGGCCATCTTACATCGGATAATTCTAGACTTCTCCTTAATGTTTTAAATAAGGCCTCCTCCCTTTCTATTCCCCTGGTCGCTATTTCAGTGGACGCCAAAAAAGCCGTCGACCGGGTAGACTGGTCTTTTTTGCTTGCTTCCCTGAAATGGCACGGTTTTGGTCCTAAGTTTATCTCTTTTATTTCTTTGATATATTCTATGCCCAAAGCTTCAGTCCTTGTTAATGGCCAACTTACCTCCCCTTTTACACTTCAACGTGGAGTTCGACAGGGCTGCCCTCTCTCCCCTCTACTGTTTGTGTTAGCTCTTGAACCTTTTCTTTCTTCTATTCGCAATAACCCCTCCATCTCTGGTTTTCCGTACGGGGAACAACAGCTCAAACTTTCGGCATATGCCGATGATATTCTTTTATTTATTTCAAATCCGGTAGTCTCTGTTCCCTCTTTACTGTCTGAATTTGACAAGTTTTCTCTTGTTTCGGGTTACAAAATCAATTCTGACAAAACTGAAATTCTCCCTTTAACTAAATTTTGTCTTTCGCATTTTTTCTCCTCCACAGGTTTTGCGTGGAACAATACTAAAATAAAGTATCTCGGTGTTTTATTTTCTAACTCCATCTCATCCTCTGTTAAATTGAATATGTCCGCTGTTATCTCTAGAATGGAAGTCTTTTTACTTCCTGGAATCCTCTATTCCTTTCCTGGTGGGGTCGCCTTGATTCTATCAAAATGATGATTGCCCCTATTCTGATTTATTTGCTTTCTATGCTTCCTGTCCATATTCCTTCTATCTATTTCAATCGTATTGACTCTCTTTTATCCAAATTTCATTGGAAGGGGAAAAAGGCTTGAATATCCTTGTCCGCTCTTCGCAAAGGGAAATCTCATGAGGGTGTCAACTTTCCTGATTTCCGTCTATACCATAAATCTTTTTCTCTTCGTCAAGCGGCCTCATGGTTATTGAATGAGCTCTCTCCTCTTTCTCCTCTTTGGTTGCATATTGAACGTTCTTTATTATCGCCCTTTGCTTTTCAGGAGGTAATTAGGTTTACTTCTAAATCTCCTCATACTGTTCCTCCATTATTTAAACACACCTCTTCTCTCTTGAAGCTCTTACTATCTCTGTTGACTATTTCCCGTGACTTCTTTCTTCTCTCGCCCATTTGGTATAACTTGCTTATATTATTTAAAAATAGACCTCTTGCTTGGTCCACTTGGCGTTCGAAAGGTATTATTTGGGTTCATCAACTCTTCAACGGTTCTTCCCCATGTCCTTTTCCCCAATTTCAGAAGCAGTTTTTTTGTCCTCGTTCTTTTTCTCAGAAATATTTTATGTTGATGGAAATCATATTAGATCGCTATTACTCTCTACCACCTGCTGATTCCATTTTTTCTCCTTCCCCTCTTCTTACCATCTTGGTCACTCTGCCTAAGGCTTCTCCTATATATCGTTTCTTCTCTGCTCCCAATCCACTACGTTCCAAAACTAAATTGGAACTCTCATTGGAGAAGGATCTTGGTTGTTTGTGGTCTACTTCCACAAGGGATCAGTTATGGTCCAGAACTTTGAAGACTTCTCGCTTTGCCTCCCTCACCCAATCTCTCTTTTTCCTTTATCATAGACTTTATCTCTCCCCCCTATCTCTCTCTCGTTTCCTCTCTTCTTCTACTTCTCATTGTTGGACATGTAATATGCCGGATGCTGACCTTCTTCATCGTATCTTTTTCTATCCCTCTGTGGTAGCTTTCTGGAAACAGGTTTGGTCTTTCCTTACACGCATTTTCATAATCTCTATTCCCTATTCCAATACACTCATGTTTTTGGGGAGCATTTCCGACTCTTTACACCTTCCGCCACACTCCTGAGGTCTTTTTGACCTCATGATAGCTTTGGCATTCCAACATATTGCATCTAATTAGAAATCCCTTACCAAACTTTCCATCCGTTGTTGGTGGAATCTAATATGTAACTTCTATAGACTTGATGTTGCTATCGCCTCCTCTTGCAGACCTCCTCGCAATGTTCAGCTATATTGGGTACCTTTTACCTTATATTTAGAACAATCTGTCAAACGAACCTATACTCCCTTCACCTCAGAGAACTTTAAACCCCCTTGAGTAATTTGTACTCTCGCTTTTAGCGTCATTTTCTTGACTTTCACAGTTTACGGTATATTATACTGTTTTTCTAGATATTATACATTCCTTCATGTTATTATGTGCCTTCTCTTTATGCCGTTATAGTTTATATGAGAATTATTTTTACTAGTATTGTTACTACTTCCCCATCCTCCCCTGTTCTCCTCCCCTCCTGCATCCCTCCCTTAAAAATTAGAAAATGCTTTTATTTCTTAGGTTCATCAGTAGTCTGTATACCTTTCTTGTATACTTTGATATTTTGATTCTGATATGCTACTGTTGTTCCATTATTGTCATGTCATTATATTCTTAATAAAGCTTTCAAACATAAAAAAAAGAATACATCCTATGTCCTTGCATGATGGTTTTAGGGGTTGCGGAAACTGAACTGGAGAATACTGGTCAAAAACAACTGTTCATTGCCATGGCGGTCTTACCACTTTGTATAGCATCCGCATGGCTGGATCCTAACCCTCCAACTTTTCAGCAGTGGCTCGCCCGCTCCTTGGCAATTTACAACCTAGAAAAAGCTCTGTATGCGAGAAAAGAGATCCGTCCATGAATTAACAGTGTCAAAAGGCGGGCGCCAGTGACAAAATGGGTAGAGGCAAACTGCTAAAGTACTTAGGGGAAAGTAATGGAGAAAGGATCAATTACACTGCAGTAAGTGTATTGGGAATCAAAGAACATGTGATCAGATAGGGCTGTCAGGAAGTTAAAGAGAGATCTTAGCAGCCCCTCATTTTGCGTTAAAAAGGGAAAATGCACTAATGTTATGAATGTATCGTCAATTCTATTGTGTGTATATATATATATATATATATTTATGGTGCAAATAAAAAATATTTTAAAAAAGAAACAAAGGTCCTGTCACATTCATCATTCCACAAAAACTAAGCATTTCATTTTAAAAGTGCATGTAAACACTTTGGTTTTGCAGCAAAATTCCCAACAAATTTCAAATATTAAATGAGCCCTAAGAATGATTTCAGTCGACCCTTATCCATAGTGGCAGGTGCTTCCACAGCAGCTCTTAAAATATTCACTTTAGGCTCAATACTATTACTAAGTATGGGTGGAAAATTCGTTCCGCTTGCGGAATGTGCGAATTTTTGGCAATTTCGCGAACAACGAATCGCACGAAATTGCTCAATAATCCGCAATTCGCGAGTTGGCAGATTTTTTTTCTTGTTCGCACTTCAAAAATACAATCTTGCGCGTGCCGCATTGACTTACCATTATTCTGCATTTGCTGATGAGTTTTCCTCCCTGTTCACGTACACTGCCAGATTTTGGTATCTGGCCGAGCGGCGCTGCAATCGCGAGTAAGTCATTGCGACCCGAAACAGGAAATTGTGAACGCGAACACGTCATTGCGACCGGAAACAGGAAATTGCGAACGCAAACACGTCATTGTGACCCGAAACAGGAAAAAAGCATCCCGAGCAGGCTGGTTAAGTGGAAACAACATGTCCCCGACCGCTGCGACCGCATGCGCAAGTTCTCGTTCCCGAACTTGTAAAAAAATCTTGCGAACTCGCAAAAAAAATAAAAAAGTTTGCAAGCTCACGGAATTTGGCGGATGTGTGGTGCTCCAAATAGTCAACACCTAGCTGACTGAATTTGTTCTTGTCCCTCCTTAAAGTAAGACCACTCTTCTTGAGTATTTTTAAAACATCATCTAACCTTAAATCATGTTCCTTCGGATTCAGATTTTTCCATTACACTAATATGTCATCCTGGAAGTATGCTACACCAAACATATGCTTGAACAGGTTACGCATTACTCTCTTAAATACAGCTGAGGCAGAAGCTAAACTTAATTGCATGCACATGTGATGATAAGCCCCCTCAGGTCTCATGAAAGATGTTAAGTGTCTAGATTCCTTAAACAATTCTATTTGGTGATAGGCCACCGACATGTCCACGGACGTAGAAAACATCAGCTCCATCAAGAGTGGTTAGCATTCCGTTGATATTTGGGAGGGGGTGCCGGTCCATCCAAATATTTGTATTCAAATCGAATAAATCTACACACAGTCTCACAGATTTATCTACTTTGCGCTCTAACACAATCGGAGAAATCCATTCAGACCCCTCAAAAGACTAGACTATACCTCACAACATAACTTCTCCAGCTCCTCTTTTAACTCCTTCCTTAAAGCCAAGTGTACCCTATGTACTTTGTGCACTACAGAGGATGCGTTAGCTTTCAGAACAATACAGTGTTGGAACCCTTTCACTTTGCCCAACTCATTCGTAAGCAGGTTGTGCAATTTAGCATAGATTTATTGCTTCATAAACCCACAATCCAGCAGTATACAAAAACACACCCAACACATTTTGCATTTCAGGAGGCCTGGTCTCTGGTGGGGAGCAAACACATTTTATGGTTTAAGTTACACATTTCATGGTTTAAATTACAATTTGAGATGGTGCTAAACATAAACAAAAGCCATTTGAGTCCCTGACATAGGAAAAATGCTTGGAGTCCATCTTAAAGAGGTATACATCAAACAGTAAAAATTAGTCTGACATCCAACATCGCAATTTCCTAACAAATTAAAATAATATACTTGAATGCAGGCACAAATAACATGTAAATATATATATTGCATAGATATTGAATCTCAAATGAAACATCATAGATTAATACATCAATATACCCATGCTACTGAGGGGGGCGTGGCTTGGGCGCCGATGGCGATGGTCGCCTGAGAGCTCGGCTCCGGGACTAAGCCCGAAATTATCCTGAACATCGGAGGCTGAGGGGCGCCCCAGACCCCGCATTCGGTTGAGCGAGGCGACGACACCCTGCCGGGGGCCTTGGTGGAGTTTGGACGGGGGTGGCTTCGAAGAAATGCCGAAGTTTGCGGAGTTGCGGAGTGCGACCCAACATGGCGCCCGGACCCCTTTGTCCCCTTGATCGAAACGACGGAGTTGAAGAGGTCTCGCGGATGCCGACTGGCACCCGGCTTCACCATCCTCAGTTGTTTTAGACATTGGACATTGGCAGGCTCGGACCTTCTACAACGGGTTCATACTCGATTAGACGACCGGGCGGGTGCCCACGCACTAGAGGGCACCGGGCGCGGGTGCCCTCTGTTCCAGGCGGTGGTCTGCACCGCGACTCCGCAACTAGCTACGATTTCCTGGCCAGCCCAACTACATGGGTGGCGCGACACTCTGGCGCCACGGATCAACCGAGGGAGTTGGTGGCCCTCGCCCCGGAGCTATAGTGGGTGAACGGGCCTGCCCGACTCGGCGACGGTTGTCTCCGCCCCCTTATCGGTGCCCTCGGACGCCGTGGCGGTGGCGTGAGCCGAAGCGGCGGAGTCTCCACAGGCTCTGGAGAAGGAGATCGCCCATACCCGACTTGAGAACGAACTCCCGGGAAGGTCGTGCTGGACACCTGTACACGGAGACGCCTACTCCGGGACCCTCACGGAGAGCCCCTGGCAGCATGGGGAAACCTAAAGGAGCCAAGGGATCCAGCCAGACCACCTCAGACTCTGAAGCCCAGGACAAGGAAGAGTATAGAGACCCTAAAAGACCTGGTGGCGCACCACTCCAGCAACAATTCGACCGTGTACTGGAAGCGATAGAGGCAACTCGGTCGGCCCTCCAACAGGACATTGCCCAGGTGGCGACGGGCCTGGGCCTCCTTAGGGCAGACCATGGTAAACTCTCAGACCGGGTCAAGGAGGTGGAGGGCACGGTGAAGACTTTTGAACCGGCGCAGAGAACCCTGGCTGCGACGATAAAGGATGCCATGTCCCGAATTGAGACCCTCGAACGGAGGGCGGAGGATGCGGAAGGCCGCAACAGGAGGAATAACATTCGGGTGGTGGGCCTGCCGGAAAAAATCGAGGATGGCGATATGGTGCGATACTTGGAGACCTGGCTCCGAGACACGGTGGTCCCGGAGGGCCTGTCCTCCTTTTACACTCTAGAACGGGCCCACAGAGTCCCAGCACGGCCCCCACAGCAGGGACGAGCCCCAAGGCCAGTGGTGGCGCGGTTGCTACATTTCCGGGACAGAGACCTGATCCTAAATGCCGCCAGGCACAATGGCCCGTTCCAGGTTGCAAACAGTCAGGTGAATATCTTCCCTGACTAAACCTACGAGACGCAGCGCAAGCGGTTCTCCTTCCTGGCGGTTAAGCGTGAACTCAGGAGTGAGGGCATCCAATATTCACTCCTATTTCCCGCAAGGCTCCGCGTCATTGTCGACGACAAAACCCAGTTCTTCGACACCCCAGAGGAGGTCTGTGACTGGCTCGAACTGTACCGGACAGGGAAAGATGGTTATAGCGCCTCGACCCATCAGGCGGAGGAGCCGGAACAAAGGAGGCGATCTAAGAGGGTCAGGAACCGCCGCGGCCGCACGGGAGGGCCCTCGACTGCGGAGACATCATCGGAGCGGAGGGGAGTGTTGGAAGTTCTGTCGGAACTGTCGGGAGCAAGAGGCGAAGTCAGCGAAGTCATCGAGGAGGAGGAAGAAAACCCGGGTGCTCAGGGGGCACCATCGGACTCGGAAGATTCAGTGGCAGACAGTACCCATACACCGGTGATCACACCGAAATCGGTGGAGGACCTTTTGGACGGACAAGGGTAACGGGTTATGCTGCCTTGTTTTGGGTGGGGGCCCGGCAGGGGGGAGGCGGTTGCCGTTCTTTATTGTTGACTACGAAGGAGGGAGGGTTAGGGGGCTTCTGCTGTTGCCCCGGAAGGTTTTGACACCGGAGGGGGCTTACTATAGTCCTGGTAGCCTGGGCGACGAGGGCCCACTGCCTCCGCTCAGCCCGCACCTGGCCCATAAGGCCTTCCTACGGTGGCGACCGTAGGACTAGTGGGGATTTTGGGGTTGATCTCCGTAGAGGTTTGGATGGGATCTAGATGGTGCAGTTTGGGTCCTGTTCTGGGGTGGTTGGGGGGGGGCTTTGTTGGTTTTTGGGTGGTTTGGTTCTGGTTGGGGAAAATGGCCGCCGTCAGCGCTGGGAGGATTGATGCTTTTTCTTTGTGGGGACCCAAACGGGGAGACTGTGCAAGAACACTCTGGGACAATGGCTGATGTTGCTAACTTGAAATGTATTACTTGGAACGTGAGGGGGCTTCACACTATGTCCAGGCGTCACAAGGTCCATGCTTATTTAGTGCGTAGGGGAGTGCAAATGGCGCTGCTGCAGGAAACGCATCTGAACAAGGCGGAAGGGGCGGCACTTCAGCGTAGGTGGCGAGGGCAGGTCTTTTCCACGGCGTACTCTGCTTATGCCAGGGGGGCGCTAATATGGATTAGGGCAGGAGTCCCCTTCCAGGTCACGAGGACAGTGTTGGACCCAGAGGGGCGTTTCGTGGCCATCTCAGGCTCGCTAGGAGGGAGGGACCTGAACGTTTGCTGTGTGTATGCTCCTAATGTGGACCAGACTGCCTTCCTTTCCAGGTTATCGGGCTTGCTGGCCCACTTTTTCGCCGGGCCCCTCCTGCTGGGGGGAGACTTTAACTCCGTAGTGGATGTAGACATAGACCGCTCGCATCCCCCGCTCCCCGATTCCCCGGTCCGGCGGACGGCTAAGGGTCGTCAAGATTGGCAGACCCGCTGGGGTTTGACGGACATTTGGAGGGCGCATCACCCCGCGTCTAGAGATTATTCATACTTTTCGAGCCTTCATGAGCTGCATGTCAGACTAGATAGCTTTCTTGGTTCGTCCGAATTAGTTTCGGCAGCGGTCCGATCGGAGTACTTATCGCGGACCATCTCGGACCATAACCCCCTCCTACTGGACATTCGCTGGTTCCCTGGGACGCCGGCAGTACCCACCTGGAAGATGCGCCCCGAGATCCTCGAGGACAGTGTCTTCAAGGCGGACCTAGGGGAGAGAATCACGGATTATTTTGCGTCCAACGGCGGCTCCGCGAGTACTAGGGCGTTCGAATGGGACGCTTTCAAGGTGGTGGTGAGGGGCTACTGTATCTCTAAGAAGGTGGGCATGCGCCGTGTTATCCTGGCTGACTTAGACACAGCGGACCGAGCACTCCGCGAGCTCGAAATTAGCCGCCCCGGACACCCGGAATTGCAAACACAAACGGTAGAGGCGAGGGAGAAGGTAGCGGTGGAGGTCGAACGGCTCCGTTGTTTCGATTATAAGGCCTATACGGTCCGGTCTATTGCGGAGGGCGACAGGTCGAGCGCGTTACTGGCGTGGTTGGCCAACCCTACGCGCCAGTCCCAAACGACGACAAACATACGTAGGGCGGATGGGACCGAGGTGTGCACCCAACCGGAGATTCTTAGTTGCTTCCGGCATTACTACGAAAGTTTATACCGCAGTCGCTCCGCACGTGACCCAGACCGGCTTGATAACTATCTTAGCCCACTGGAACTCCGCACAGTAGGTCAGGAAGTGGCGGAAACCCTGGGTTCTGACATCGACTTGGGGGAGATCCGCGGGGCCATCAAACGGATGGCGAGGAACAAGACCCCGGGCCTAGATGGCCTTCCGGTGGAGTTCTATGCAGCTTACGCTGACCTCTTGGCCCCTCGATTACTGGTGGTCTACAGGGAGGCGAAGAGGTTGGGTCGTCTCCCTGGCTCGATGTGTGAGGCGTTGGTGGTCCCTCTCCTCAAACCAGGCCGAGACTCGTCTGACCCGGGGTCCTACCGTCCCCTTTCAATGCTGACGGTGGACTACAAAATATTGAGCAGCATCTTGGCCTCGAGGCTGTTGGGACATATGAGTTCCCTAGTGCATGAAGACCAAGCCGGTTTCATCCCACGGCGGAATACGACTATGAACATCCGAAGGTTGTTCCGCTTGCTTGGGGAACCATTCGTGGATGCCCCGTCCCCGGTAGTCTTGTCGGTGGACCTGGAGAAGGCTTTTGATAGCCTGGAGTGGGACTACCTATGCACGGTATTACGGAAATTCGGCCTCGGGGAGGGATTTGTCAAATGGACAGCAGTCCTCTACGCTTCCGCTTCGGCCAGGGTTAGATCGGGCCCTTTGATTTCATCGCGATATCCGGTGGAGCGTGGCACGCGGCAGGGGTGCTCCTTATCCCCGCTTCTTTTTGCACTAGCGGTGGAGCCACTAGCGATGCATCTTCGCTCGGGAGCCCACTATACGGGCTTACGGACAGCGGCGGGCCCGCATTACGTCTCGCTCTATGCGGACGACCTGTTGCTCTTCCTGGAGGATCCGGTCGACGCGTTGCGGGGAGCGGAATTAGCGCTAACGGAGTTCGGAGCGGTCTCAGGCCTCCGAGTGAATTGGTCTAAGACCTGCCTCTTCCCGATGCGTAGGGGTACCCCCACTCCTGCGCTAAGTAAGGAGATCAGATGGGAGCCCGACTGCTTTAAATACCTTGGGGTATTTGTGTACCACGACCAACCCGACCTCCTAGATGGAAACATTGCCCGTTGCATACGAGCACTCCGAGGTAGCATGGACTTTTGGGCCACGCTGCCACTCTCCGTGGCGGGACGCATCGCCCTGCTCAAAATGGTGGCGCTCCCCCGACTATTGTATTACTTTCGGACTTTGCCGATCTGGGTCCCACCGGCCACGTTTCGTCGCTTGCGTTCTTTGGTGGTCGGGTTCCTTTGGGGAACGGGCCGGCGGCGGGTGGCCCTCAATACCCTGATGAGGCCGAAGGACGAGGGGGGGCTCGCTGTGCCGGACTTCGAGAAGTATTACCTAGCGGCGCAGCTCCAGACCTACACCCAGGAGATAGCCAGGGAATTCAGAGGCCCGGAGGACGGTAGAGGGACGGGTATGGCCAGGCATGTCCTCTCCTTTATCGCGCTGCGACAGCGCTTAGTCCTACGGGACCTGTCGATGGAGGAGCGGACTATCCGACTCTGTTGGAATCGGGCTCATAACAGAGGTCGCCTACGGACGCCATATGCGCCTGAAATACCATTGGGGATGCTGACGGCCCTCCCCCACGGAGGAGATTGGTCACGACTGGCGGACTGGGAGGATTCCGGTTTACAGCTCGTCGGAGACCTGTACGAGGACGGAGCGCTCCTGTCCTTTCAGGATCTCATTGGCCGCTTTGGGATCCCCCGGGGCGACTTTCTGCTGCACTCGGCCATTGTGCGAGCGATCCAGGCGCACTGGCAAAACGGGCTAGAGGAACCTCAATTGTCTCAGGTGTGCCAGTACGTAATGATGTCGGCGGGCACGGTGAAGGCGGTCACTTGCCTCTACGGCAGGTTGATTGCCGAGGGGTTGGTTCCTCTCGCCACACTGAAGTCCCGCTGGGAAGAGGACATTGGTAGGGAGATCCCGGAGACGACCTGGCCCCAGCTGGTGAGGCGTGCCTGGAAGGGTACGCGTAGCGCCCGTTTCCAACTGGTCCACTATTATGTTCTCCATAGAGCGTACCTGACCCCGGTTAAGATCAGGCGGTATTTTGCCACGGCTTCGGCGGAATGCCCTAGGTGCCCGGCTCAGGAGGCGGACCTCCTACACATGCTATGGGCCTGTCCAGGACTGACGTCCTACTGGCAGGAGGTGGCGACGACTTTGGAAGAGGTGACGGGGAGGCACTTATCATTCGATGTGGCGGTAGGGCTCTTGCACTGGTTCCCCCATACCCCCCGGAATAAAATCACCAGTAAATTTATCGACCTGGGGCTCCTACTTGCTAAGCGAGAGGTGACCAGGAACTGGAAGGCACGAGCTGGTCCTACAGGCAGCAGATGGCACAGTGAGCTTTTGAAATGGGCGGCGGGTGAGAGCGCGCTGCGATATCAGTTGGCTTGGAGGCAGGGCAATGAGAAGGCGCAGGAGGCCGCGTTAGATTGGGAAACGCTGGTGCAGGCCCTCAGAGATTATTGTACCCCCAGCGACTCCGAAAGTGAAGAAGCAACTCGACCCGAGTCCCGTTAAACATTAGCACTGACAGCACTATTACCTTCCCCGTGGGTCAAGCAGTGGATCCTATGTTGATGAGCTCCCTGGCGCTGATGGTGGGGGGGGGGGGCAAGGGGGGGGTTTCACAGTAACTGGGAATTTTGAGGGGGGGGTTTCTTTTTGGGGTTTTGGGTTTGTTTAGAAAAGCAGATGACGGACAGTGTGTTATCCGGACCAGCTCCAGCATCCTACTGACCCCAGCTGCATTTGCCGCCCAACCCCAGGGATATGGGCTGATTGGCTGTATAGCAACGTTATGGAAGGGGGTCGGTGGGCTATACCTTGTATAAGTTGTTTATAATACGATACTGGTCGCTACTGTATTGTTTTACTGATTCCTGCAATAAAAATATATTTAAAAAAAAATATATATATATACCCATGCTACTCTACAGTGAGTTTGGTGGCTGGAGACTTGAGCAATATTTGAGACACTTTATATATTATTGGAGATCCCAAAAAAAAGAGGATGGCTCCTGGGGTATTCCAAATGTGTCCAGATTCCTCACACAATTCTATTTGGTAATAGGCCACCAACATGTCCAAGGATGTAAAAGCTTCAGCTCCATCAAGAGTAGTTAGCATTCTGTTGATATTTAGGAGGGGTTACTGGTCCACCAAAATAATTTTATTAAAATCTCATAAATCTACACACAGTCTCAATGATTTATTTAATTTGCGCTCTCACACCATGGGAGAAAACCATTCAGACCCCTCAAAAGGCTAGACTATACCTCACAACATAACTTCTCCAGCTCCTTTTTTAACTCCTTCCTTAAAGCCAAGGGTACCTGACGTACTTTGTGCACTACAGGACATGCATTAGCTTTCAGAAAAATACAGTGTTGGAACCCTTTCAGTTTTCCCAACTCATTCGTAAGCACACTGGGGTACAGCCTAATCCACTCACAGTCATAATGTAACAATGTTCGTCTCACTCTCTTTGAATATTCTGGCCTTTGAAATCACTTGTTCGGGATGATTGAGGGCAAGCACTCATTCAAGATGGCACCCTGCTCGACCCATCATAAAAGATTTGCATGATGTTCTGTCATGATGTTCTGTCATGCAAATAGTTCCTTAAGTGGAACTGTGCTCAAATTCTATATTAGCAGAGAATTTGCCTGGGATTCCCAATTTTTTTATTTGGTAAGGTTTTAATGGAGAATTTGGGATTCGCTTAAAGTCATCCATATACACCTGGGTATAAGGGGACCCGGAAATTGCCATCACTTTAACTCTTTTACCATTCACCAAAACCTCACACTGAGGAGGGTTCCTTTTCCTCATTGATCCTACAGAAGCAATTTCTACTGATGTCCCTTCGACTTCTACAGGTGAGGATATTGTCAATAAAAAATTCTCATCAGATTCAGACTCCATATTGTCCATCACATTTACACTTCAAACTTTTGGACCCATCCCTGACTTACATACTCAGGCATAATGCTCCTTCTTTCCACACTTAAAACATGACCCTACAAGAGCAGGGCAAGTCTTACTATTACTCAAATTATTTTTGCTCCCACGCCGAAAACAAATCAGCTCACCCCTCCCCTGTTTTGCATTCTCCCGTGCACCCAACACTCAGGGTGAACGATTAACAAAATTCACTATATTGTGTGGGTTTTCTCTCTCTCTTGGTTCTTCAGGTTGTTTTATCATTAACTTCCTTTCATCCATTTCACTCATTTCATTGACACAATATCCAGAATGTCCAATACTTCTGGTAATTGTAAGCACCCTTTCCAAATTCAGCTAATTTCAGGAGCCTTGGTCACTGGTGGGGAGAAAAAACATTTCATGGTTTAAATTACAATTTGAGAAGGTGCTAAACATAAACAATAGCCATTTGAGTCCCTGACATAGGAAAAATGCATGGAGGCCATCTTAAAGAGGTATACATCAAACAGTAGAAATAAGTCTGACATCCAACAGCACAATTTCCTAACAAATTAAATTAATATACTTGAATGCAGGCACAAATAAAATGTAAATATATATATATATATATATATATACATTGCACGGTTATTGAATCTCAAATGAAACATCATAGAGTAATACGTCAATATACCCATGCTACCGTATCGTGAGTTTGGTGGCTGGAGACTTGAGCAATATTTCAGCCACTTTATATATTATTGGTGATCAAAAAAAGAGGGTGGCTCCTGGGGTAGTCCAAAACTGACTACACATGTGTTTGAATGCTCAAACACCATATGAACATAAGTTGGGTTTCATTACAATGATGCATGATCCTCTCAACTGCAATAGATACACTAACTCTCATTAAAAGCTTGACAAACATGGAAAAGGATCAATAGTTGAGTCACATTGAATACATTATGCTCCATGTACTAGACTGGTATCTCGAAAGACCTGAAAGTGAGTAGGAACTGTGGGGCATATTATCAAGGACAGGCGATACATTATCGCCGCTTTTATCGGCAGGAAACTGCCGATAAAGCGGCGATAATGGCCTTGATAATATGCTCTATGAATTCCAGTCGAAGCCCATGTTAGATGTGTTCACATCTAACATGGGCTTCGATTGGAATGTCAAGGTTACACACCATCCTGACAATCGAGCCACAGTGCCCCAAGTATGTGCCCGAAAGGAGGGAAGGACCCCACCCACACAATATGTCTCCATGTGCATTATGGCCCACTGTAGCCACCTGCGAGCTTGCAGTGCAGCTTCACAAGTCACTGGGCTGGCGGCTGAACTCGGGCAGAGGAGACCTCCGGGTGTCTCTCCAGGGTGGCCCACATGCAAATTACTGTGAAACTGATGTCCACACCAAAATATTTAACTCTGGCGGCCTTACCCAATGTAAAGTCGCCTGAGATGGCAGCGGGTCAGAGGGCTTCTCAGACCTCTGTCAATCATGTGCACACTAAGCTGGTCGTACGTGCGGGGGCGTTAGGATGACCATCAAGTTCCCTAGGGCATGCAAGGAGGCCAACACTCTCATAACAGCGGCGGTATCAGGTCAACAGAATTCTGGCGCTGGCCATCACCTTAGCATAAGTAATCAGGTGCAGCGCTCACCATGTACTGATGTAGCAAGAGCCAGCTTGCCCTTGGGGAGCACCGGGGGGCACAAGCAGAGGGCTGCAGTAGGCCAGTACAAAGATAGCAATTGCAGAGTTGCAGTCCCCTCTGCAGCCCCACAATCAGTAGGCAGCAGTCTAGTCCAATAAGGCAAATACCCCAAATGGTCCTAAGGCACAGCAATCTTTTGATGTAGCATGTAGAGCCAGTAGCATCTGGCTACAAGTCCAACGCAGTGTCTAAAATCATGGGATCACAGCCCATGTACTTATATCCAGAAAGTCAGGTGCAGGTGGCAAGTCTTACCAGGGTTCTAACTGCAGATCAGGTCTATTCAGCCTGAAAAGGCAGGACACACCTCAACTCCCCTAGTGACTGTCGAGTGAATGCACATCCCCAGCTCCTCTCAGTCTAAACCAGATGTTCAATACACAACCAGGAAGGCCACAAAGAGTCATAGACACACAGATAGTAATAAGAAGTCCGCTTTCACCAATAAGCAGCATTTATCACTACTATTCCAAACATACTAAACATGACCACGATATCCTTTAAATATCAGAACTTACTACTGCACACACATATCAGGTAATTACCATTGCAAACCTAAGAGAGAGGCTGCCTCACTGCAGTGAGAAACAAAATAGGCTGTTTGTCACTATCAGGACATGCCACACAACAAAGGAACATGTCCTACCTCTTACCTACACAGCACCCTGCCCAGAGGGCTACCTAGGGTCTATCTTTGGAATAACATATAAGTAGTGAAAGGGGAGATTTAGACTTGGCAAACACTTTAAATGCCATGTTACTGTGGCAGTAAACCCCCCATGCAGGCCTCGCAGCGGCAAAGGACAGAGACAGGTTTGAAAGACTACTTCTGTGGGTGGGGCAAGCAGCGCTGGAGACCCACTAGTAGCATTTAGTTTGCAGGCCCTGGGTATATAGAATACCACTGTACCAGGAACTTAGAGGTACATTAAATATGCCAAAGAGGTGTAGACAAACCGTACCAAGTTTACAGGAGAGAGCACAGGTACTTTAGCACTTATCAGAAGTGGTAAAGTGCCTAGAGTCATCAAACCAATAAAAAAAGGTCCCAAAAAAATAAGAGGAAGGGAAAATGCTCAGGGATTACCCTGCA
The DNA here is from genome assembly GCF_964263255.1 of Lissotriton vulgaris. Classification (NCBI taxonomy): domain Eukaryota; kingdom Metazoa; phylum Chordata; class Amphibia; order Caudata; family Salamandridae; genus Lissotriton; species Lissotriton vulgaris. The sequence continues at coordinate 2,075,665,281 of NC_141689.1, read as the reverse complement.
AAAAAGGGCCAGTTCCAACACTCCCACATACAGTGTAAGTTCTAAACGATATCTTCAGAAACTGGCTGAAATGATGTAGCATCAGGTAAGAACCTCTTAACTAGTGTACAACTATGGAAAATACACCTCACCCAATATCAAATGAATATGTTGCATAATGGGAAGGTCATTAGGCACAGAATGCTACGCATAACCGTACTTTAGCCCTTTTAAATTATACAAATTTGTGTTCCTTTCCTCACTGCCATGTTGAGGATGCCACTAGTGAAACAAGAGCCTGCTCCCTAATATGTTCCCTAATGCTAAACCAATTCAATAATTCTCCATTAACCAACACCTTGGCCCTAGGATTCTGATATATGTTTTGCACCGCCTTTACCATATTTTTTGGAAAGCCGAAGCTATTTAGGGTCCCCAAAGATACATACATATTCACTTGATTGAAAGCTTTAGCAGCATCTACTACCACTATAGTTAATGGAATATTTTTTGCGTCCGCCATGTCCACAACCCCCATCATCTGAAATATTAATTCATAAAATTTTCTCCGTAGTATAAAACCTCTTTGGTCAGGGTGAACAACCCCTTTTATAATATTGGCAACTCGTGAGGCCACTATTCCCGAAAAGATCTTATAATCATTGTTTAGAAGGGATATAGGTCTGTTGAATCTACCTTCTGTGGGTGTTTATTAGGTTTTAAAATTAACATAATCGTGGCTTCTGACCTAGAACTAGGGGGGATTTCTCCTGCCATATATATTCCATTGAGTAGGGATTTTAAAGTGGGCAACACTTTATCCATAATGCATATGTAGTTCTCAACTGGAAGACCATCTGGTCCAGCTGCTTTTCCCCTTGCCATTTTTTTACACTGCACCCTGACCTCCTCTTCTGTAATCTTCCCTCCCAGGGCTCTCTTCTTTTCATATGTTAGCTGTGAAAGTGTTGCCATTTTTAATCAATCCTCTATACTCTCTTGACCCAGCGATATATCCTCACTATAGAGAACGCTCATGAAACCTCGAGCTTCCGGACATATGTCTACATTCACATAAAGCACTTCCGCTGACTCTCTACTAATTTGGCTTCTTATTGTGTTTCTGGCCTTATCTGATTTCACCTTCCAGGCCAGCAATTAAATATATTTCTCTCCATAAGCAAAATGTTGGAGCTTACTCTCTTTCCATCTCTCAAGTAATTTTTTATCCTGTTGCGCCTGGAATTTAGCCTGCAAATTCTCCAGATCTTTAGCTGGAGAGGGCACATTACTTAAGCCATCCAACAAGGCCTTCTGTAAATCCCCTTCTTTCATCTTAATCTCCCTATTTCTGCTCTCTTCTTCCTGTTTTGCTAGCCTCCTTTTTGCTTCCCCATTATGGATTTTAATATTCCCCTTAAATGTGCCTTGGAGGCAGCCCAGACTTTTTGCTCCTAGGCTGAACCTAAATTTATCTGCAAATACTGTGCAATTTTCCCCCCAGATCGCATACCACTTCCTCATCCATTAATACAGTCCTATCTAGCGTACCCTTATTTCTACTTCCCTGTGGTACTGTGATCTGCTCCATTATTTTAAAATATGAACTGAGAGATGGAGGGGGTTTTGAATGAGTACGTATCACCTTAGGGCCACAGCGCTTAGGTTTCCCTCCAGATTTTACCCCCTTTCTAGTAGGGGAGACCGAGACCACTTCCCTTTACCCCTGCCCTTTAGTTCTTCCTCCTCTACGCCTACCTTTAACCTCAGGGATCAAGCATAGCTAGTATCTGCTCTTGCCTTATATGGTTTTCCCCCCTTATATGAGGATGCATTCACCGTGACACTCCCTCTGTTATCCAGTCTGTCTTTACCACTCAGCAAACTTGTACTTACTTCTCTATTAATAGGGTTAATAGTAGCACTTTCTCCTCCCTCTTTCCTCTTTTTCTTCGATTGAGATCAATAACTCTAGGGGGAGTCCTTTTTCATCTGCTTCAAGGGCCTTGTACCGACGCCCTGGTGCGACTTCCTCTCGAACTCCAAATCCGACTCCTTTCCTCACTTCGCAGGCCCTCCTCCAGTGCACTCCAATTGAAAACCTGCTCCACCTCACCGCCGCCGCCCATGCTGCACCTCTTCTCAGGCAACCAGCATCCTGTACTAACACTGCCTCCTCTGACCCGGAACCCTGCCAGCAGTAAATCAACGCACGTCCTCTTCCGGCAGTCTGCCGCTCGGCGCCAGATTACTCTCTGCACCTCCGTATCAAGACCCATGTATTCCGGCCTCGGGTGAGCTAAATTTCCCTTATTGAATCTATAGCAGCTCTTAATTGTTTTTCGCATTGTTTCCTAATTTTTTCACTGAGTCTTCATTCAAATTGCATCTATACTTTCTCCACGTTCCTGGAAGCTCCCGCGACGGGTCAGCCTGCTGGCATGTTTTCCTTTGGGTGATTTTATTTCTGTTCCAACATTTTAAATATTATGCTTTGAGCTCCTGCCATGTGTTTCCAAACAAAGTACACTGCCATTCATAAAATGGTGTTTCATATTTGAGAATTTTTGCAGCATTGTGAGGTGCTATTTTGCTGTAAGAGCTCTCTAACGTTAGTGCATGTTATGTTATCAGCTTGCATACACAACATCATATACAGTATATATAACGTCACAAAATGATAGAAAGGTCTGACTAACTAAGGGGCATATTCACAAGGAGTTATCGCTAAATTATTGGCACTTTATCGCAGCCAAAGTCGTGCTAGATTTACCCCATCCTCCACAAGCTGGTGCAAACAGCCTACAGCAACAGTTTTCCTGCAATAGCAGCCGCAAAAAACATCGCCACAGAGGATCCACGCAACTATCACTAATGAGATGCAGAGTAGGTATTCCTATGACAAAACCCGCGACAACACCACACCTCAACATTCACAACGACCAGACAGACCGGCTAAGAACACAAAACACGTGTTAAGGCACGTTAGCTGCAGGAAATTTACACCTGCTCTAACCTGGTATAAAGTCGGACCACAGCATGCACCACAAAAGGGAGCACAGCCCACATCCACACCTGAAGTCAAATAGATGTGTTAAATTCAGTAAAATAAAGATGAAGGGTCCTTGTTGTAATGTACATGTAGTATATTTATTCTTGGAATTAGATAGAAGGTACAGCATTCAGGTAGGAATGTAATATGGTAAGAAACCCCACTGGGAGCAGATAACTTCCTGCTCAGCCTCCAGGTAACTGATAAATCCCTTGAACAGCAACAGGTAGAATCCTGGATGACATCACAGAGACATGACATAGACAAGCAGACACTAACACTAAGGAGGGACAAAGAGAGCGGAAGAGCAGGATATAACACACCTCCCTCCTTTAATTGAAAAAATGGATAAGATGAAACAGATGGCAGAAGCAGAAAAGCAGAAGAAAGAACATATATGCACAGGAAATAAACACCCTCTTCAACGTAATGGAAAGAAGAGGTAACATCAAAGGGGCGCAGGTACAAAGGTTGTACACGCACCGTAAGCTAACAAAAGGATGTAAGCTTAAATGAAATGAAAACTGAACATCTCAATACAAATGAGCAAAGGTACAGTATGGCTCAGTACCGTAGATAGAAAATGAAATATCAACTCCTCAAATTCGAATATTTTTGATTCCTCTAAAATAAAGCACAATAAAATGAGCCCAACTCCTCAAAGTAAATACATGAACTCCTCTAAACATAGAGCACAGTAAAAGTGGTTCATGACAATAAAATGGCAATAAAAATGAACCCAATTCCTCACAGTAAACACATGAACTCCTCTAAACATAGAGCACAGTAAAAGTGGTTCATGACAAAACGGCTCTCCACAGAAAATGTACAACTTCTCCATCAATAGAATAAAACTGAGACCATGCAGCTCCTCACAGTAAGTAACAGAAAATCAGCAATAAAACTGAGCCCTGCGGCTCCTGACAGTAAATAGATGAACTCCTCTAACCATAGAGCACTATAAGTGGTTCATCTGAAATGACAATAAAATTAAGCCCCTATGGCTTCTAATAGCAAGAACATGAACACCTCTAACAATAGAGCACTATAAAGTGGTTCATAACAGAAATAAACATCAAAATTGAGCATCACTCTAGCTCATCATCACTAAGAATGAAAACAAACTGGAGCCCCTCAACATAGTAGAGCACATAAATGACCCCAATAAGCATAACGCCTACAAATCATCACCAAAATGAAAGCAAATTAGCACCTCAACAAAGGTTGAACACAAATGTGGCTCCAGTAAAGTAGGCAATAATAGAATACATTATTTCAAAATGCATCACTTGCAAATCCACACCGAAAAGAACATGTAACAGCATACATACATAACCTAGAAACAGAATTTTAAGCATTGAGCATATAAATCGATATTTAGCACACCACAGTACTGAGAAGAAATGCACTCAACGGTAAATTACAGCGCAAACTACACATTGCATAAATTAGGAAAAATGCAAAATTGTACACAACATCTTAAACATAACAAATCAAAATAATAAAAGTAGTCACCGTTGTCATTTGAATGAAGGGAGACACAAACAGCTCTGTAGAAATCTCCATGGGAAAATTTAAAGAAAATCAAACAGTACCTTGTTGGAGAACACCCTTTTGTTTAAGGAAAATAAATAAATAAATAAATAAATAAATAAATAAATAATTCATGAAACAGCAAACACCGGTGAGCGATCTCCCACCCGGGTTGTAGATCCAAACGTAGTGAAATGGTGTGCAAATCAAGTTCTCGAAGTCAGGTATGTAGACAGACTCCCAAATGCTGTAAAGCCAAGCGCTGGCATGTGAATTCCAGATGACAGAGCACAAATATCGAAGATTGGAAGTTAAAGAAGTAACGCCGTAGTGCTGCATGACAGAGAAATTGACAAAAGTACACACCAGAAGAACACGCAGTACTGCTGCAGAGTCTGCGCAGGACGTGGTTGGCAAGAAGGCAAACTGCAATGACGGTACCAACCACAACATGGCGGTACGTTTCTTGACGCCAAACTGGGTGGCTCAAGGCACGCAGAAATATGCAGGCGCTTTTGTAAACAGGAGACCTTTTAACAGCAGGTTGGCACAAGTTGCACAGGCAATAAACGGAAGTCACAAAGTGAGCTGACAATCTTTTAAACAGCAGATTCCAGAAATAGCACAGGCACACTTCCATTTAAACAGGAGGTTGCAGAAGTAACACAGGCACACCTAGGACAGACAGCAGCAGTAACGTTATTCACGTAAAACGCTGACTCACTAGCTGAAAACAGGAAGTCCTTTAGGTTTGCTCTAGTGCCAGATGATTTAGTAGTAGTATTACTTCAGCAAAGGTTATTCCAATGTCCTGGGTTGAGACTGTCCGTTGGAACCAGACACCAGTGGGGCACCCAGACGCAGGAAAGTAATTTTAAACGTTTCTCTTCTTGTCTTTGGTTGCAATGATGATCTCTTTAAATTCACTGAAGTTCCTTTTCTTTTAAATGGGTCCTTTTTTACCTCGTCGCCAGTGTTAAATTCAGTAAAATAAAGATGAAGGGTCCTTGTTGTAATGTACATGTAGTATATTTATTCTTGGAATTAGATAGAAGGTACAGCATTCAGGTAGGAATGTAATATGGTAAGAAACCCCACTGGGAGCAGATAACTTCCTGCTCAGCCTCCAGGTAACTGATAAATCCCTTGAACAGCAACAGGTAGAATCCTGGATGACATCACAGAGACATGACATAGACAAGCAGACACTAACACTAAGGAGGGACAAAGAGAGCGGAAGAGCAGGATATAACAAGATGCCATAGAGCAACTGAACATGCAGCACAGACACCCAAGAGTGCTACAACACCCACTGACACCACACCCAGCACCACCCCTCCCTGGCACCACCTGACCAAAGACATGCCACATCAGCTACACCGAAAAATGTCCAAAATATCTGCCTGATGTCGCACAATCACAACTGATGACATGCATGTGTCATCACAGAAATGAGCATCACACATTCACTTTGAGAAGCAAACAATGAAACTTTATTGAAATTAACACCGAAATCAAATTAAGACACATGACTGCTCCTCTCAACACAATCCTTAGGTCACAGCCTGCAAGACTAAAAACATGATGAGAAGGTGTGTCCGGCGCACATCAAAGGATAGAGAGAGAGAGAAGAAGAGAGGGAGAGGAAGAAGAGGAGAAGGGAGAGCGGGAGAGAAAAGAAGAGAGGGGGAGAGAGAGAAGAGAGGAGAGCGAGAGAGAGAAGATGAGAGGGGGAGAGAGAGAAGAGAGGGGGAGAGAGAGCGAAAGAGAGAGAGAAAGAAGAGGAGAGGCGAGGAGAGGAGAGGAGAGGAGAGGAGTAAATAGAGAGAGAGATAGAGAGAGAAGCGAGGGGGGAAAGAAAGAGAGAGCGAGAGAGAAGAGGAGAGTCACAGAGAGAGACGACCCTGCGCAACCAGGCCACACTGCTCACTTACTGCCACTGGTGTGTCTCCAACCACTTGCCGGTACGTATAGCAGTACATCAGGTCACACATTTGAGATAGAGCCATCATCTGAACAGAGTCCAGAGACATGACTGGCACAGTATACACACTTGCACAAGATAACATTGCCTGCCCACCCGCCCGCCCATGCACGCCCATCGGAGCGTGCCCGTCCATGCACACACGGGCCTCACTGCTCACATTCCACCACCGGCGTGTAGACTGCAGGTCCCACCAAGTGCCGCTGCAAGTCACAAGTTTGGGACCCTGTGGACATGGAACCCTCCACACCTTGCAGCCACCCAGCGCAGGCCACCAGGTCTCACGTTTGGCGCCAGGTATTGATTACACCAAGTGATGGGACATACCAGGGCACACAGCAACATTAAAGCCTGCACAGCCGCTCATCCCAATGGGTGCCACTAACTATGATCCCGGAAGCAAGGTCATATGGCGTAGGCCTGCGCAGCGCGCTGATGCGGCCTATACTGCAGTCCAGCAAGACACACTAATCCTGAGCAGTCCAGACTACCGGGATGGGCCATCATCACAGGCTGCACACCCGCTCAGCAGCTCAAGGTGCCTATGACTCAGTGCACCCTAAGTTAGTGTCCCGTGGTGGGGTGCCTGTGCTAGCCGCAAATGCAGTGTGTGCCACAAACCCTGTTCAACCCCAGTCAGCATCCCGTGGCGGGGTGCCTGTGCCCGCCGCAATGCAGCATGTACCACAAACTTTGCTCAACCCCAGTCAGCGCCACATGGTGGTAGGCATGTGTCGGCCTCAAGGCCTCGCGTCCGTCATCCAGTCACCACTGACAGAGGGGTATGTGATGTTGTTGGCTCCTTATATATGCGGGTCACATGGCCTGTAATCGATGTGCCGGGTGGGTGTGGTGTGCATACAAACCTGCCCTCAGGGAGTGACTGTAACATGCTGACAACTAGACCAGTGATCTGCACAACATCAGCGAGTACGCATGCGCTGGGTAGCAATGAGGCCCCCCCCTGGGAGCGTGAGCCGGAATAGCGCAGGGCTTGCAAAAATGGCTTGTGGGCACTCGGCGTGGTTCAGTCCATGTCCGGACAAGAAAGTGTCTGGTGCGTGTGTCCCTGTTGTGGTGTCCACAGGAATGGTGCACACATCGCGATGAAGCACCCTCTGACTGGAATCCCACAGGATGAGTATCATTGACACAAGGGAAATCACTGTCGCTACATCCATCCACACATGCATACATGAATGATGAAAGACATGACAAAGCAGTGCGTCACTGGATGTCTATTGCACATCCAGTGCAGTTCCACAGCTGGAGTGGTACAGGGCACTGCTGAATACACCACACTATTATGCCTGTGGAGGGCCATCAATAGTCCATCCGTGGAAGACAAGTACTGCAGGAGAGGAGAGGTGCAGTCCGCAGTCTGGTCGCCGTGTCATTGGTCATCAAACAGGATGTGGCAATCCATGTCGCTGTCCAAGGCGAGTGCATCTGAGTGAATCGGGGGTCAGTGAAAGGTCATGAGGCCATCTGCGGGACCAACCAGGAACAGGCCAGATGGCGGAAATGAATGCTACTGAGCCCTTCTGATCACGTCCTAGTCCCCTGATTTGTGCCCTGTCCCTCCTGGGGGTGTTGCTGTACCGGCTGCAGTACTGTGTGCCAATGACACCTCAGGTGCAGGAGGTAGATTGTTGGCTGTACTGTGTGCCAATGACAACTCAAGTGCCGGAGGTAGATTGTCGGACGAATTGTGTAGCACTGTAACATCAGGTGCCGGAGAGGTTAGGCCTGCCGCACAGGGAGGCATGGACACACCAGGGGGCGGAGATGTGGATGGTGTGGGGGCAGCAGCATTCAACATTGCCACACCTTGTAGCAGCAATGCCATGATGAGGATCCGCAGGGCGTGGTAGATTCCAGCTACATCTCGCTAATGTGCAGCGGTGGCTGCCATCCTATCCACCTCCATCTACACCCTGTCCTCCATTAGCCTCTGAATGTGTGCCAGCTCACGGCTGGTATCACTGAAGCCACTCTGATTGGACAGGTGTTCGCTCCACGTTATGACTCAAGCGATGTCAGTCAGGGCTCGATGGAGACCATGAAGCGGGGCTACAAAACCAAGGATGGCGTCAAGTTTGGTTGCCATGTTGCCAAAGCCCAACCACACCTGCTCTGCGGTCTCTCTCTGGCAATTCAGCACCCGGCGTTGGAATGCCATGTGTTGTTCCAGGTGGTCTTGTGGGAGTGCCGGGGCTGTGGGTGCTTCCTGCTGGGTGCTTTGGGTAGTGGGTGGGGTCTCCTCAATGTTGCTGGCCTGCCCTGATCCTGGAGGTGAGTGCGAATGATGTCAATGATGACTTGGATGGCTTGGGTGTCGATGCTGGTGTTGTCCTCCTGGTCATCAGTGAAGAGTGGCTGGGACTGCTCTGCAGGAGGTGTAGACGGTGCCCCTGTGATGTGAACGGGGGTATACTACTTTTACAACGCATCTTTTACCACGCAATACCATTACCATGCATCTTTTACAACGCAAAGGGGCCCATTAGGATGGCGGGCGGATTGCCTCCGCCAGGGTAGCGGTGGCCACCGCCACCCTGGCGGAGGCAATCCGCCCGCCATCCTTCCCTGCATTCCCTCCCGCCATATTACGATGGCCGAGGGGACCGCAGCGGTCGGAAAGACCGCCCGCCTGTTTTCCGCCCCGGTCGCATAGCTGCCGGGGCGGAAAAGCGATAACATGGTGGCGGTGTCTATCAGACACCGCCAGCCATATTAGAATAGGCATTTCTCAATGCCTTTCCGTGGCGGCAATGCCGCCACGGAAAGGCAAACAGTGTTTACTCTGGGGGGCCCCTGTGGGCCCCCAGAGTGACGGGCAAAGGGGGGTGGCACACGGGGGGTACCTGTGGTACCCCCCTGCATTTGCATAATCGCAGCGGCAGGCACCGCGCGGTGCCTGCCGCTTCGAGTATGCAAATGCGTGCATTTGTTTTTAACATTGTGGCGGGCGGTGCAGTGAGCACCGCCCGCCACAATGTTACTTTGAGGAATGCGCCCGCCACAGTGGCGGGCGCATCCTAATGCCAATGTCGGGACCCCCGCCCTTTAGGCGGGCGGTCCCGATCTCCGTTAGGGTGGCGGGCGGACTGTTTCCGCCCGCCATCCTAATGGACCCCAAAGACTTTTACCACGAATACTTTTAGAACGCATACTATAACAACGCAAGTACCTTTACAACGCAAGTACATTTACAACGCATTTTGGGCCCGATGTAGGTAAATCCCATTTACCGATTTTGAAATACCGAATTTTACCGATTCGGTATTTCAAAATCGGTAAATGGGATGTAGGTCCCAACATCTGGATTCGTTACCGAATCCTTAACAATTTTTTAATTACCGATTCGGTAAATACCGAATCGGTAACGCCCATTCATTCCTATGGGCTTTGAAGCCCATAGGAATGATTAGGCATTACCGATTCGGTATTTACCGAATCAGTAATTAATGAATTCACAAGGGTGCAGGGGGTGTCACTTTGACACCCTCTAGCACCCCCAAAACGGGCATGTGTGCAATGTGGCACACAGACATGCCCTAAGGGCACGTCTGTCTGTCACATGGCACATGTGTACATGCACAGATGTGCATGTACACAGGAATCGGTATTTTACCATGGATTTGTATTCCATGGTAAAATACCGATTCTGTAAGCCATGTGCCAATGGAAAATTGGCTACCCACATAGCATTTTCGGTAATTTTACTGAATCGGTAAATATTACCGAATCGGTAAATATTACCGATTCAGTAATTATTACCGATTCGGTAATAATAACGATTCGGTAAAATTACCGAATATGTGCACCTACATCTCCCTAGCCCTTTACCGATCGGAAACGGCCGAAAATCGGTATTTTCGGCCGATTCCGATCGGTAAAGGGCTACCTACATCTGGCCCTATATGTATAAAGTTATATTAGAGTAGTAGTATGTCTATGCTTAGTTATTAATACTCGAGTATTTTTTTAAGTATTAGTATTGTCATTTTTTAAATGAAAAATAGGAATTTAAAAATGTAAAACTGTTAATGTTTGAAAAATTTAAAGGCATTTAATACACTTTAGTTTTTGCTGAAAAATTCACACTAGAGTATTATTTGAAATATTTTTATCATTAGCTTAAATATTAATACTAGAGTATTTTTATTAGTATTATTATTTTACATTTATGAACTATTGAAAAATAATAAAGTTCTTTAAATCTTTATATGTTTTGCAAAATTATAAATATATATTTGTTTAAATTTGATATATCTAGTATTAATAATGAAAAATATTTATTTTAGTTTTTAATTTTTTTATGAGAAATTATTATTTATAATAAACTTTATTATTTAAAAAAGGCAATGTGCTAAATAATTAACGTGATTTTTGAAACAGTTCTTTAAGACAATATTTGTAATAATTTTAATTATTATTTATATTATTGTTAATAAAGTAAAAAAAATTGTACCAAAATTATTATTTAAAAAAAAAAAATTTTAATAAATGGTTCGATTTAAAAATTCCTTTTTTATATTTATGTATGTAAATGGATCATATAAGTATAAAAAATATACTTACATTTAAAAAAAAAATAATGTTATAGATTAAATTAATGAAAGATTTGGTTCCCACGTTTTAACCCTGAATCCAATGGCAAACATTGTCCTTCTTTTATTTTCATGTTAGTTGCTATGAGTCTCGCGGAACAGAAAAAGAATGTTGGAAAGAAGAAGATAGAAGATATAAAGATGGGAAAAGGAAACTGAAAACAGGTAAGGAGACAAATATATAATTTTTAAAAATATATAATAAGAAAAAAAATTAATGTATGATACATTTAATACAATAAAAAAACGATAACAAAGTTTTATAATATTTTAATTTTTTATTAAACATATACAAATTTTGTTTGTATTTTTACGATTTTATTACATATTTTTCCATATTTTTATTATAAGGGAAACAATATTAAAATTGACAAAATCTATTTAATAAATATTAATAAATAAAGTAGTCCCTTTTTTATCGTTGCAGCATCCAATTATGTAACAACGTAAACGTCAGCGTTAGCGGCCATTTTGAAGAGTATCGAAGGTGGAAGCAGCTGGAAGCTGATCTGCGTCCAGGTAGGAAACATTTTAAACTTTATTTTAAGTAATTAAATTAAAATGGTAAACATTTATTGTAAGGGAAGGATAAGGAGAGGTTGCTATATACGTAAATGATGTAATGTACGTAAAAATGCATGTCGCTAATCGTATAGCTAGAGTATGCCTATGTTGGGTCTGGAGGAAAAAAGTAAGAAATGTTTATGCTGTTTTGGAAAATTTGTCTTTATTTTAAAAAATAAGCAAAGATGTTTATGTATTAAAATTTTGTTATCGGTACTGAAGATATGTAAAAAAAGAATTTTTGAATTTATCGATTGTTTTTGTTTCTATTAAGAAAGAGAAGAAAGAGGTTAGATAATTGTTGAAAAAAGCTTCTTATAAAGTAAACAGTTGTATTATAAAGTTTTTGGGTAAGGATACTTTTTTTTGGATTATTGAGTTGTTTAATAATGTTCAGAGGGATCACGTGGTTTGAAAGGGTCTTGTTGGTTTCTTCGACTAAAGGTTTACCAGAAAAAATGTACGAGCTTTTTGTTGGAAATATTTTGGAGAGTCATCATATTTGTCTATGGATGACCATTGTTTAAATGTATAAGCTGATTTCAGAGTGAAATGTTCATAATTTCACGTAATGTACAGAGTAGGATTATAAAGATGGTTTCATTTATAGTACTGTTATAACGTTGTATTTTGATAAATGATATCTTGAAGATACAAGTTCAATTTTGTTTACACATGGAGTGCTTTTTGTAAAAAAAATAATTTACAAGTGGAAAATCAAAACGGTATGTGAATTTTTTGGAATTATTTTAACCAAAAATATATTCTTCTTAGCATTTTAGTAAGATATTTGTAAAAAAACGTAATCTCGTGGAGTGAACTAAGATGCATAAGGTATTGTGTTTTAATAAAAATATTGCTTCCAAGCAGAGATGGATTTTTGTTCACTTTTTGGAGACAATTGGATGTTTTAGAAAAAAATTGCATGAAAATGCATATGGAATGTGATTTATTGGTAAAAGTCAAGTCAAGAATAAAAGGATCACTGTATTTTGACAACAATTTTGTGGATTTAAAATTATGTTGTGGCTTTCTAGAATATGCTAAAGGAGATGGGTGATTTTGAAAAAATCCAATCTGAAAAATGATGGATTACTTTTTTGCTTTTTAAAATAAATTATTATTTGAAAAACATATTTTCAGTTATGAAAATTTTTTGGAAAGTCATGCTTACTCATTTGAAGAAGCTTTTTTGACAATTTTTGTGAAAAGTAAATAACAGAAGATTTAAATATTTTTAACAAATGCATTTTTTAATAATTCTAAAATCACAAAAATGTAAAGAAGTAGAGTGGATTATTTTTTTTAAAAAATGGAAAGAAGAAATAATATTTGGATTTTTGGATTGATTTGCAACTATGGATTTTGTAAAGTTGCAATAAGAAGAAAAAAGAAAAAAGAAGACAACTAAAGGTAAGGAGACCCGACTTAATAATTTTTAATTAATTTAATAATTTTGGAAAAAGTTATAGCCAATTAAATTTAGGAAGGATATAAATTTAGAGCAAAGCAGGAAAGTAATGTGTGACAGATAATTAAAAACTAAGGGGCCTATTAGGATGACATTCCCCGCTAGGATGACGGGCGGACAAAGTCCACCCGTCATCCTAGCGGGGAATGTGAACCGCCCGCCATAAGGTCGGGGGTCCAAGGGGTGGCATTATGATGTGCCCGCCACTGTGGCGGGCACATCCTGCATTTCTAGCATTGTGGCGGGCGGAGCGCTCAGCACCGCCCGCCACAATGCTAGAAATGCTTGTCAGCATTTGCATATACAAAGCGGCAGGCACCGCGCGGTGCCTGCCGCTTTGAATATGCAAATGAAGGAGGGTACCATAGGTACCCCCCTCATGTGCACCCCCCACCTGTACTTCACTCTGGGGGCCCACAGGGGGCCCCCAGAGTGAACACCGCATGCCTTTCCGTGGCGGCATTGCCGCCACGGAAAGGCATTGAGACCGGACCATTGTAATATGGCGGGCAGTGTCTAACAGACACCGCCACCATGTTACTGGTTTTCCGCCCCGGCCGCAAGGCGACCGGGGCGGAAAACATGCGGGCGGTGTTTTTCACCGCTGCGGTCCCCTCCGCCATTGTAATATGGCGGGGGGGAATGCAGGGAAGGATGGCGGGCAGATTGCCTCCGCCAGGGTGGCGGTGGCCACCTCTACCCTGGCGGAGGCAATCCGCCCGCCATCCTAATGGGCCCCTAAGAATGTTAGCTAGATTTTCCAGGTAGTCCAGAGCCACACACAACGTTAACTGTTGTAATAGTGCCAATAGTCTCTCGGACATTTCATTAGTTTTTTGAGTTATTCATGAGTTTAGACTACCTGAAAGAGTTTGGAAAATTCTCATTTCCTGAAAACTTTGCTCCTTCTTCAAAGTTTCCAAAAAAGAGTAGAAATTAGGGTGGGGTTTACCAATTAGATGGTTGAAGGAGTTATGCCATCCCTCAATGGCATTATTTGTTTTAACCTCTCCCTGTAAGCAACTCCAATAACAGTTCCACCACTCCACATGGAAACGTGACTTCCTCCTGCGACCCGATCTGCCTTGGTGTCCAATCCATGTGTCTTCCATATAATTTAGAATGGGTGCCAATTTTTCCTCATTTGCAATGTAATAATCAGATTCTGTAATGGCAGTGTAGTACTCATCTACACTTTCGGGAGGGACAAAACAAAGAGCAGTTAGTTTTTTTAATTCTACCTGTAGTTTGCTGTCTGAGGAGTATTCTGTAACTAGGGGTGTTTTTGTAACTTACGCCAGAATGCCTGGGAAAAATGGAAAAAACACCCCCGAATTTGGGTATCCGTGTACGTTTTGGTGATCACATTGATCATGCTCAATTCAAAATCAATATTAATTTTCCTAGGGCTTTTGTTTGTTTTTGATTTTATTACTGATAAAAATTCAGTGTAGGTTGCAGAAGTCTTATCAGGCAGCAAACTATATACTAGGGGGATCACACTATTGTTAATTTTAGCATGTATAGTATAAATTTGGTTGAATGGATGGGCGTACTTTTAAACATCCCATCCATCATCCAAATTTCACTAGTTTCAAGTTTAACAAGGTTGCGGGGTGTACTAAAAATTAATATACGTTTGTGAGAGTTTTCTTTATCATGCAGAAGGAAAGGTTCATCAGCAAAAGAAATAGTGAGTTCGTGAGGAATAATTATGTCAGAAAAGGTATGAGGTGTATTTGTTTGTGTATTGCTTGCTTGCTTTTGACGTTGAATAATTCTTCTCAAATTATGGATGGTAGGCATATTACTATCTACATGACTAGGGACATGCTGAGCAACCTCTCGTAAAATTGATCCTGTAGAATCATTGGAGGTGCTTGCAAGTACTTTCATTTCGTTTACGGTTTCTCTGACATCAACCTCCATTGCAGAGGCAGAGTGGTTATGGTCAGTTGTTTTTACAATGATATCATCAACCGTAACCACTCTGCCGCTGCAACGGGTTGAAAAGTATTGCACGCACCTCCAATGATTTCTAGGGAAACTTATACTTTCCTTACAATAAATGTAACCTGCATGATTCAAAAGTCTGTTTCCTTTTCGGGACTTGATGTAGTTTGCTCTGGGTTGAGTAGACATTATCTGCAAGAATTTTTTTTTATTAAGTCTGTGCATAAGTTTACTTAAAGTTTATGAAAATAAATTAACATTTTCCCTACTGTAGCACTTTCCTGGAGTTAGAATAGTTATTGATACCCCCACAGTATCCAGTAATTTCCCTACTGCAGCACCTTCATGGAGTTAGAATAGTGATTGATACCCCTACACTATCCAGCACTTTCCCTACTGCAGCACTTTCATTGAGTTTGAATAGTAATTGATACCCCTACTCTATCAAGCACTTTCCCTACTGTAGCACTTTCTTTGAGTTACAATAGTAATTTATATACCTACACTATCCAGCACTTTCCCTACTGCAGCACTTACCTGGAGTTAGAATAGTAATTGATACCCTTACTATATCTAGCACTTACCGTACTGCAGCGCCTTCCTGGAGTTAGAATAGTAATTGATACATCTATACTATCCAGCACTTTCCCTACTGCAGCACTTTCATGGAGTTAGAATAGTAATTTATATCCCTACACTTTCCAGCACTTTCCCTACTGCAGCATTTACCTGGAGTTAGAATAGTAATTGATACCCTTACTCTATCCAGCAATTTCCCTACTGCAGCACCTTCCTGGAGTTAGAATAGTGATTGATACCCCTACACACTCCAGCACTTTCCCTACTGCAGCACCTTCCTGGATTTAGAATAGTGATTGATACCCTTACACTATCCAGGACTTTCCCAACTGCAGCACTTACCTGGAGTTAGAATAGTAATTGATACCCCTACACTATCCAGCACTTTCCCTACTGCAGCACTTACCTGGAGTTAGAATAGTAATTGATACCCCTACACTATCCAGCACTTTCCCTACTGCAGCACTTTCCTGGAGTTTGAATAGTAATTGATACCCCTACACTATCCAGCACTTTCCCTACTGCAGCACTTTCATGGAGTTTGAATAGTAATTTATATCCCTACACTATCCAGCACTTTCCCTACTGCAGCACTTTCCTGGAGTTAGAATAGTAATTGATACCCCTACACTATCCAGCACTTTCCCTACAGCAGCACTTTCATGGAGTTTGAATAGTAATTTATATCCCTACACTATTCAACACTTTCCCTACTGCAGCACTTACCTGGAGTTAGAATAGTAATTGATACTCCTACACTATCCAGCACTTTCCCTACTGCAGCACTTACCTGGAGTTAGAATAGAGATTGATACCTCTATACTATCTAGCACTTTCCCTACTGCAGCACTTTATTTTATTTTTTATGTTAAGTATGTTTAGATGTAACAATGGGTGTTTCAGAATACTTGCTTGTTTCCATGTTTAAAAAGAAGGTGTGTTTTTTTCAAATACCTTTTGTGTGTTCTGTTCTTTTGTTCTCTTGGATTGTTGTTTAAGGAAATTATTTCTTCTTGTTTTTTTTTTTGTGCAGATCTTCCTGTTTTTGTGTTAGTTTTACGTTTCGAACTGGATGTTTTTGAAATTCTAGATAAAAAAAAGCAAAATGAGTATTCTTTTTTTAAACGACATTTTCAAATGTATAGAAAAATCATATTATGCATATTTTTGTGCAATTTATACAGTTACTCAAACTTTCCCTACTGCAGCACTTACCTGCAGTTAGAATAGTAATTAATACCTATACACTATCCAGCAGTTTTTCTACTGCAGCACTTACCTGGAGTTAGAATAGCAATTAATACCCCAACACTATCCTGCAATTTTTCTACTGCAGCACTTACCAGTTGTTAGAATAGTAATTGATACCCCTAAAGTTTCATGCACTTTCTCTACTGCAGCAACTTCCTGGAGTTTGAATAGTGATTGATACCCCTACACTATCCAGCACTTTCCCTACTGCAGCACTCTCATGGAGTTAGAATAGTATTTGATACCCCTACTCTATCCAGCACTTTCCCTACTGTAGCATTTTCTTTGAGTTAGAATAGTAATTTATATCCCTACACTATTTATGTATTTATTTATTTATGGGTATTTATAGAGCGCGACCTATCGCTCCGGAGGGAGCATCTTGGCGCTGAGCATGTGTATGAAATTTGGTGGAACATCTAGATAGCTGCCATCACAAAACTGTCAGATTGCTACTAAATCCATGTTTTCAGGTGTTTCCTGAATATACTTTCAGAGTCAATAAGTCTTAGGTTTAGTGGCAAGCTGTTCCATGCCCTTGCTGCCAAGACTGTGAAGGTTTTTCCTCCCCTAGTTTTATATTTATACCTCGGGATTTTGGTGAGGTTGCCACTAGAAGATCTCAGGCAGCACACTGGGTCGTAATGCACAAAACGCTTGGCGAGATACTTTGGCCCTGTGTTTTTCAAAGCTTTAAAAACTGTTAATAGAAGTTTGTAGAGAATCCTCTTATGCAGTGGCAACCAATGAAGAATATTTAGTGCTGCGGAAGCTGAGGATTTCCTGGGTAGTTTTAGAACTAGTCTTGCCGCAGCATGTTGTACACTCTGCAATTTCTTCAGAGTGGCCCTTTTTACTCCTGCCATCAACCCATTGCAATAGTCTAGTCGTGAGAGTATTAGAGGGACCACGGCAGATTTCCTAGCTGCAATGGTGAGAAAATCGAAGAATTTCTTAAGGGATTTGATGAGGCCGAAGCAACGACCAGCTGTGATTCTAACATGCTCATCGAAAGAGAGGGCCGTATCAAATTGAACTCCCAGGTTTCGCGCAGAGACCACTGAGCTAGGTGGGGCCGCTGAATCCTTTGGCCACCAGTCCTTAGGGCAGAAGAGATGGTCTTTGCCTAGTGGGAGGATTTCCGTTTTTCCGCTATTGCATTTCAGATGGTTCTTCCTTAACCACTGAAACACCTCCTTGAGGCAAATCTGGAACCTCTGTTCTACGTCCGTACAATTTTTGTCGATCGAGACGACAAGTTGGGTGTCGTCCGTGTATGACGTGACTAGGATCCCATGCGACTCTATCACAGCTAGGAGGGGTGCCATATAGATGTTAAAAAGCAATGGGCTTAAAATGGACCCCTGCGGCACGCCGGATGAAATGGTTTTCTCACTGGATAGATGGGGACCCAAAGATACAGATTGG
This sequence comes from Lissotriton vulgaris, assembly GCF_964263255.1. Taxonomy (NCBI): domain Eukaryota; kingdom Metazoa; phylum Chordata; class Amphibia; order Caudata; family Salamandridae; genus Lissotriton; species Lissotriton vulgaris. The sequence continues at coordinate 2,075,646,871 of NC_141689.1, read as the reverse complement.
GACCTATTAGTCAGGAAGGATATTATCCAAGCCAACGCTGTATCTGTCACGCCGATCTCTCTCATCCTATCAATCAGGATGACATGAGAGATGGTGTCGAACGCTGCTGTTAGATCAAGCAGGATGAGGACAGCTTTCCTGCCCTCATCCTGTAGGAACTTGATGGAGTCAGTGAGTTCAATCAGGGCAGTTTCGGTGGAATGTCTGGGACGAAAACCTGACTGTTGTGGGTGGAGGATGTTGTGTTCGTCCACAAAAGCTTTTAACTCATGATACACCATCTGTTCCGTGATCTTTCCCAACACTGGCAGGAGTGATATTGGGCGCATGTTTGACAAGTCAGTTGTTGCTTTGTTGGGTTTCTTCATCAGGGGCTTCACAATGGCTTTTTTCCATTCATTTGGAACTTCCCCTGTGTTTAGAGATGCGTTTACGATCGCATTGATGTTGGGGTTCACTGCGTCAATTAAATGATGCAGTATACGTGGAGGACATGAGTCCGTAGGTGCCCCGGATTTACAGGCCAGGATGGCTTTACGGGTCTGTTGGAGAGAGACAGGTTGGAAACAGCCCAGAGTGTGTTGAGTATTAACGTCCTGATTAAGTGGTTCTAAGATCAAAGTTGTTGAGGGTGGAAGGAAATCCTTTTGGATGATTGTGATCTTTTCCTCGAAAAAATCTGCAATTTGGTTGCATAGAGTTTCCGACGGAGAAATTTCGGGTTGGAGGGCCTTGGGGTGGGTGAATGATTTTACGATAGAGAAGACCGTACTTTGCTTCTGATGGGCGTCATTAATGACTTTGATATAGTAGTCTTTCTTGGCGGCTTTTATACTTGAGAGATATAATTTTCTCTGGTGGATATAGATGATTTTAGATGCCTCATCGTATGTTATCCTCCATTTCCTTTCTTTTATTCTGCAAAGCAGGTGGCTCTCTGTTAAAGCCTGTGTATACCACGGAGCACTGAGCATGGCTACTTTTAGGATTTGAGTTTTCTAGGATGATTTGATCCATCCAGTCATGGAAATTGCGTGAGTCTACAGACGCATTCCCCACCGGCTTTGGTGCCTGCGCCAATAGCTGAGAGTCCAACTTAATGCAATCAGTAACCTTTTTCCAATTTACCGCGAAAGTTGGTGAAGATTGCTTTTTTGTTGGAGGTGTTTGCTCTCGTTGGTGGATTTCAAAGGGGATAAAACTATGATCTGTCCAAATTTGGGGAATGGGTGCGGACGTGGTCATAGTGCCTAAATTGGAGCAAATGCCATCTAGCGTGTGGCCGGCTTGATGGGTAGGGGCAGTCACCAATTGTTTCAGGCCGAAGATGTTCAGGGTGTGCTGAAAGCAGATGGCATGTGGGTCATCGGGCGACTCCAATTGCAGGTTCATGTCACCCATCAAAGTAAAGTGGGGATAACGTAACATGAGTGCCCCTAGGATGTCACCCAGGGAGTCTGGGAAGGGGGTGGCGTTGCCTGGTGGGCGGTATATTAAGCCCCCCGAGAAAGAGGTAGAGGCATTCAGCTTGATCGAGAATCCGATACTCTCGCCTCCCTTATGTATGCCCAGGTCAAACGTGTGGCATGGGAAGGACTCTTTTATGATAAGTGCAACTCTCCCTCCGCGTCCGATTGGTCTGTCCTGCCTGAAGATGGTGAAATCAGGTGGGAGCGCAGTGACCAAATCAGGATTGGAAGAGTTGTTAAGCCACGTCTCTGTTATAAAGAGAAAGTCAAGATCATGATCCATAATTAGATCATGGATGTCTTGACTGTGACAACACAGTGAGCAGGCATTTATTAAGCCTCCCTTAAGGCTGGGGCTACTGGAATTTTGCTGAATGACATTTTTGGGCGTCTCTGGATATATCCAAGGGGCCGTCCATCGACAGCTATCCAGCACTTTCCCTACTGCAACACTTACCTGGAGTTAGAATAGTAATTGATACCCTTACTCTATCCAGCAATTTCCCTACTGCAGCACTTTCATGGAGTTAGAATAGTAATTGATACTTCTACTCTATCCAGCACTTTCCCTACTGTAACACTTTCCTTGAGTTAAAATAGTAATTTATATACCTACACTATCCAGCACTTTCCTTACTGCAGCACTTACCTGGAGTTAGAATAGTAATTGATACCCTTACTCTATCCAGCAATTTCCCTACTGCAGCCCATTCCTGGAGTTAGAATAGTGATTGATACCCCTACACTATCCCGCACTTTCCCTACTGCAGCACTTACCTGGAGTTCGAATAGTAATTGATACCTCTATACTATCCAGCACTTTCCCTACTGCAGCACTTTCATGGAGTTTGAATAGTAATTTAGATCCCTACACTATCCAGCACTTTCCCTACTGCAGCACTTTCCTGGAGTTAGAATAGTAATTGATACCCTTACACTATCCAGCACTTTCCCTACTGCAGCACTTTCATGGAGTTAGAATAGTGATTGATACCCCTACACTATCCAGCACTTTCCCTACTGCAGCACTTACCTGGAGTTAGAATAGTAATTGATACCCCTACACTATCCAGCACTTTCCCTACTGCAGCACTTACCTGGAGTTAGAATAGAGATTGATACCTCTATACTATCTAGCACTTTCCCTACTGCAGCACTTTATTTTATTTTTTATGTTAAGTATGTTTAGATGTAACAATGGGTGTTTCAGAATACTTGCTTGTTGCCATGTTTAAAAAGAAGGCGTGTTTTTTTCAAATACCTTTTGTGTGTTCTGTTCTTTTGTTCTCTTGGATTGTTGTTTAAGGAAATGATTTCTTCCTGTTTATTTTCGTGTGCAGATCTTCTTGTTTTTGTGTTAGTTTTACGTTTAGAACTGAATGTTTTTGAAATTCTAGATAAAAAAAGGAAAATGAGCATTCTTTTTTAAACGACATTTTGAAATGTATAGAAAAATCATATTGTGCATATTTTTGTGCAATTTATATAGTTACTCAAACTGTCCCTACTGCTGCACTTACCTGCAGTTAAAATAGTAATTAATACCTCTACACTATCCAGCAGTTTTTCTACTGCAGCACTTACCTGGAGTTAGAATAGCAATTAATACCCCAACACTATCATGCAGTTTCTCTACTGCAGCACTTACCTTGTGTTAGAATAATAATTGATACCCCTAAAGTTTCATACGCTTTCTCTACTGCAGCAATTTCCTAGAGTTTGAATAGTGATTGATACCTCTACACTATCCTGCACTTTCCCTATTGCAGCACTTACCTGGAGTTAGAATAGTAATTGATACCCTTACTCTATCCAGCACTTACCTTACTGCAGCACCTTCCTGGAGTTAGAATAGTGATTGATACCCCTACACTATCCAGCACTTTCCCTACTGCAGCACTTTCATGGAGTTAGAATAGTGATTGATTTTCCTACACTATCCTGCACTTTCTCTACTGCTGCACTATATTTAATTTTTCGTGTTAAGTATGTTTAGATGTACTAATGGGTATTTCAGAATACTTGCATGTTGCTATGTTTAAAAATATGGTGTATTTTTTTCAAATACCTTTTGTTCTTGCTGTTGTTTTGTTCTCTTGGTTTCTTGTTTTCAGAAATTATTTTATATTGCTTGTTTTTGTCAGGGTCCGACGTGTGCCTACCCAATGTTGAATTCATGAACTACATCTCCCAGAATCCCTGCGGACGCAAGGAGTAGGAGAGGCCATATAACCAGGAAATGCGCTGGGTGCGGTGCACATGATTTTGTCTTCTGGAACATTGTGTACACGGACGTCTTGGTTCTCCGTGATTTGCCATGGTTAGATAGTGAGGAACAACACCTTTTGTCGAGGTCACCCCGCGGCTGCGGGATTACGTTTGCTGGAGTTTGCCGTTGTACAGAGAAAAGGCAGAACTCTGTGTTAGTGGTGTTGAGGGAGTCTCTGGTGATTTTTCCTTCCGTGCCGGATTTCTGGAGTGGTGGCCGCGTCGAGGAGAGAGACGCAGGATTTGCCCCCTCTCTCGTCTGAACGTGTATTACCCGATTCGAGAGACGCCGGATTGCACCCTCTCACTGTGGAGTGTGTGGGAGCAGGTATCGAGAGACGCCGGATTGCGCCCTCTCGGCTGGTTGTTCGTTTGGCTGATACAAGGGCTTTGAGCGGATACGGGAGACGCCGGATTGCACCCTCTCGTGATCGGAGCCCCCCTTTTTGTCTCCTGAGAAAAACCCTGGGTTAGTTACCTTCTGGGACCAGAGTCGCAAGAGAGGGAAACTCAACTTATGTCTCTGGTAAGAGAATCTCGTTCCTCATGATTTCTTTTGTAATGAATTGCTGTTTCCAGTTTTAGACGTTGGAAAGATACTGTGTTAATTCGAAACACTGCTGAAGGGCTTACTGTTTGGGTGTAGATACAATCAGGATCCTCGAACCAGAAGTTTTGCACTTGAACCATTTACTTTGCTTTTTCTAATTCTTGTTTCTCAGTCGGAAAATAACCTATCCTATTGGTCAGAAAATCAGGGGCGAGACCGTATGGTATGTAGAAGTGACATAGGGGTTTTTCTAGGAATCCGTAGGGGAGAATAGGACTAATAAGTGTTTTTGTACCTTTAGGAATCTTTTTCCATGTACGAGAGAAGACAACTCATCACGTGGTTAAAAGAAGGGGGTTAAAGTCTGAGACTTATCAGGTAGGGGTTGCGTTTATAGAGCTATAAGGTAGAGAAGGGTGAGGGCCTTGTACTAATATATGCCACTTTGTTCTTACAGGCATCCCTTCTTCAGCGGTTCCCGCCCCGGCGTTTTTTTCCCTCACCTGCTTACCACCGTGCTCTGTAATTGATAAGATTCAGAGTGCGGGGATAGCTGGAGGTGGACCCCTATTAGCATCACCCTGATCCCGAGGAGCTGTTGGACCGTGACAGTTTTCGTTTGCTGATATTCTTGTTTTCCTCTGTGGTTTGTCTTTATAACTGGAGCTATCAAAAATTCTAGATTAAAAAAAATAAGGAAAATGAGCATTATTTTTTCTACGACTTTTTGAAATGGAAAGAAAAATAATTTTGAGTTTTTTTATTTGAAATTTATAGTCACTCATATTTATTCAATGCAGCCTTTTTCATGGAGTTAGTTTAACAATTGAAACTCTTCAAATAACTTACATTCTCACTACTGCTGCACCATTCAGGACTTAGAATGGTAATTTAAAAGCCCTTCATTATCCTGGTATTTTCTACTGCTACACTTTTCTTGAGTTAAAATATCTCTACACTATCTTGCACTTATCCAACTGTTGTACCTTTATGGAGTGAGGGTAGTAAGTTGCACCCCTACACTATTTAGAATTTACTTTACTGTTGCATCTTCTTGAAGTTACAATAGCAAATGACACCCCTACAGTATCCAGCACTTATTATACTGATGCACCTTCCTGCAATTAGAATAGCAAGTGTTATTTCGGAAGTATTCACCATTTACCCTACTAATGCATCTAATGGGATTACATTATTAATTAACATCCATATATGTATTGCACATTTATTCAGTAAGAATAGGATTTTTTACTTTTACTGTGTCCTACAAAAATAGATATTTTTAGTGAAATATTCGATTGATATAAAAATAACATTTTGCTTTTTGTCTTGCAGACTACTTTGGTATGCTATTTGGGTTCAAATTTACTTTCAATTACCTTTGAATGTTGTTGTATATTTCTTGTCCGGATTTTGGACGTGCTTCTGGTTTTGTGATGGATTTTTTGGATGGTTGTTCTTTCACAATTTTCTGTAGTCAGAGGGTTGTTCAAGATTTCTTTGAGTATCTAAAAAATGTATAAACATATTTAATGTCACTATTGATTTCAATGTTTGCGATGCTGTGAAAAGTGATATTATTCTTTTTAAGTTACATTTAATTTAGTATTCTGAGAATATCTCACTCTTTCTCTTCTGCCTCACCTTACTGTATTAAAAAAACTAATTGCAACACATGTAATATCCATCACTTTTTCTTATGCTGTACCTTCATGGAGTTGATCTAGTAATTGTTATTTCGACATCATCCCACTCTTACCCTTCAGCTGTATCTTCTTGGTGGTTAAATATGATTTGAATTTTGTACATCATGTCCCATATTTTTACTGCTGCTTTATGATGGAGTTACAACATAAATTTATTACCTTTACTATATCTCACTTTCAGTTATTTTTTAAACATGTTTTTATTGGAAAAATATTTACCCTGTTTTTAACAAGAAGATTATTTTTCAATGTATTAAAATTATTGTTTAATCGTCCTTTTTTTCTGTGGATGAATAGGAAATAAAAGGAATGCATTATTAAATGTATTGAAGGGAAAAATAATAATACATTATTTTTTTTAAATAGTTTCAAAGTACCTCTAAATAAATGATGTCGAAAAGTGTGGTTCTTGTAAGAAAATGCTCTATTTAGCAAAGGTTGTTTTTTTGACACACTTTGTAGGAGTGTTTCTATAATAAAAAAAATATTAGTCACTTTTAACCAAAATTACATGTAACTTTTGTTTCGATGTTATTTTAAATGTTCAAACTATTTTGTTTACAAAGAAATAGGGTTAAATTGTTGTTGGCATTTATAGTGATATATGTAGGTAGTCTAGTAAGTTATCCTTATTATTTTCAGCGTTTAAAAAGCCTTTTGTGAACATTTATTTATTTTGTTTCTCAAACTTACTTGTATATCTGAAAAACGCTTCAAAGTAGGCTACGGCTGATATCACGGTCAAAGGGTCAGAGGGTCAGGTTTTGACGTCTGGTCACTCTGTTAGTTGATAATCAACTGATTTAAAAATGATGTCTAGTCTGGCTTGTATTTATAAATTTTAGTGAGGGTCATCGTTTTTAGTAAAAAATACACCGTTGGAAATGTGTTTAAATAATCTTTTATTTAATGTGGAAAGTATTAATTTAATTTATCGTATCAAAAAGTGTTGTATAGTATATCTCGTTCCATTTTGGCATCCATTTTGAAAGTTTTGTTGTGGTATGATTTCATGGAAAGAGTAGAAGGACATTTCTTAAAAGTACATAGTTTAAAATGGCGACTCAGTGTATGCGAAATGTTTGCGTTTACGAAAATATATTCTTATCTTTCTTAAATATTTTTTAAAAATATAAATTTCAGTAAATCGGAGACTTGGTGAAGTATGTAAATTTTAAGTAGTAGTAGTATTAATTTTAATACTCAAGCATTAATTTTAATACTCGAGTATTAATAATATAAAATAACATCGCATTTCGTAACATTACGTTCAGTTTTTTTACAACATTTTAATACACTTCCCCACCCAAAACCCCTATTTTCCCTGCATCCTGTGCCAGGTTTTATTTAACAAAAAAAATATATATATATATTTGCGTTGTAATGGTATGCGTTTTAAAGGAAATCGTTGTATTGGTACTTTTTCATTAAAAACACTATATTGCGTTGTAATAGTATTCGTTGTAAAATCATGCGTGGTAATAGTATTAGCGTTGTAAAAAATGCGTTGTAAAAGTATGCGTTGTAAAAGTATTCGTGGTAACGTCATATATCCGTGAAGGGGGGACAGTGTATTACAATGTGTCCACATGTAAGTAGCCGCATGGTACATGGTGACATTCAGACAGCATAGCATTGCACATTGTGACAGTCTGTAGATCTGGGCAAGGACCCAGATTCATTGTGGGTGTGCACTGTCCTCTGCTTGATTGTGGCAGTTTGTGGTGTGGAAACAAGCCAAGGTGCTACCTTTACTTAAAAAACCTCTGTTGGACTCGGCCAAGCCCGAAAACTATCGCCCTATTTCACTACTCCCCTGGGCAGCCAAGACCACGGAGGCGCATGTCAACACTCTCCTCTCAGACTTTCTGGCCGAGAACAACACGCTGGACTCCTCCCAGAATCCCAGTTTTCGACCTGGTCACAGCACAGAGTCTGCTATCTTGGCTGTGACAGAACATCTTTGGTCTGCTTTGGATGCTGGGCAAACATTGGCGCTGATCCTTCTGGATCTCAGCGCCGTGTTTGACACAGTGTCCCATGACAATCTGTTACAACGTCTGGAGGAGGCGGGGTTGACGGCCCAGCCTTGAATTGTTTCACCTCGTTCCTCAGTGAGAGGTCATTTGTGGTTACTGTTCCCCCATTTGTCTCAGGCCTCCACCCCATTAAACAAGGTGTCCCACAAGGTTCCTCCCTTAGTCCCCTTTTATTAAATCTCTATGCCCAACTGCTGGCCGCGGTGGCTTGAAACAGGGGACTGACCATGGTCTTCTATGCCGACGACACTCAGCTGGTTGTGGCACTCTCAAGCGACACCAAGAGGGACGCCCAGAAATTGCGCAGAAATCTGGTGGTGGTCGCTGAGTGGATGACCGCCAACTGCCTCCAGTTGAACGCCAGTAAATCAGAGGTGTTGTTGGTGGGAAAGGACCATGGTCTGTGGAGCGAACTTTGGTGGCCAGAAAGCCTGGGTAGTGCCACCCCTCCCAACCTCTCAACTATCAAGTCCAAACCAAAAAGGTAGCAGGGACTTGCTTCGGGCTTCTACGGGGGCTTAGACCCCTACTGTGTTTTTTTTACCCCCGACGCGCCAGACCATCTTTCAAGCAGCGATAATGTCCAGATTGGATTATGCCTGCTCTCAGTATTTAGGATCAAATAAGGCTGAGATGGCGCAGCTACAACGGTTTCAGGACGCAGCAGCCAGATCTCTGATTGGCTTGCGCAGCTCCTGTCCCGTGGCAGCCACCATCCACCGGATACATTTGCATCTGGTAGCCAGGAGAATTGAATTTTACAGCCCTTTGCATTACTTTTTAAGCCCTGAAATTCGACACCCCCAGTATTCCGACCAACCTAGTTATTATCTACATTCCCACATGCCAGCTCCGTTCACTCAGCCAGCACTTGGTGAGGGTTCTAAGGTTTGGTAGTTTGCGGGCAGGAGGCCGCTCCTTCCGCAGCAGGGCAGCCTTCCTTTTGAATTCACTGCCCACTCACATTCAAAGCCATACTAACTACTTGGCATTCAGGAAGGCCATAAAAACATACCTATTTCCCATTGTGTAGCATTTGCCTTGCCTCCGTGTTAGTTGTTTTGCTGACAGCGCCGGGCTGCCCCTTTGCTGGGAAAGCTGTTGCGCTATACAAATGGCAGTAACATAACATAACATAACATTACATAACAGTGTGCATGTGTGCCATTTTGCCCTTCTCCACCTTTCCCCCAGTACCTGGTGGTCACTCACCCTGTTGCGGTTTTGTTGTGTCCTGTCGAGCAGTGTCTGATCCCCCAACTCCGGCCACGTTCTCCACATGACTGTCGACACCAGCTCTTCCATGTCATCCAGCACGAGTTATGTGGCACTGGGTCCCCACCTCCAGTCTGCGTTGTTGCCTTCTGGGTGGTAGAGAGTTTCTCCTTGGTCTACCGCTTGATGTCATTCCATCGCCTCTTGACCTCATCCATTGTCCTCTTGTGCTCCCCGATGGCATTCACCTTGTCCACCATCTAACGCCATATTCCATTTTTGGTGCCCAATGACACGTTGGAGGTGACGAACAGTTGTTGATGATGTTCCATGACCTCCGTGACTATGATCCTGTTCGCTTGCGGACTGAACATCGTCTTCCTCTTCCTCTTGTCCTTCCCTGTCCCAGAAGTCCCGGGCTTGTAGTCCGGTGTGCTTGTGGGGTTGTGCTCGACCTCTGCACCTGCTCCTGCTGCCTCCATGGGGCTTGGGTGTTGGTCAGTTTGTGTTTGGGTGTTTTTTCTACTTTTATGGTGATTTGTCCCACCTGCCAGGTGTGTGTTGCAGGCCTGGCACTGCTTATCGCTGGTTTCTTCATCACACTTTGGCCCACCGCATGTTTTTTTGGTGTTGTAGTTTGTGTTTTTGTCTCCATCGAGATGGTTGTATCGCCGACAATGCCCACGGTTTTGGAGGACTATTGCATGCTACCGCCACATTGTGAATTCCTTATTGACACAGGGTTTTTTTCCCGCGATGGGCTGCGATTTTGAAAGTTGCGTTACGCTACTCTTGCTATAGTTGTCACACGTTCTTGTGAATATACACCTAAGTGTTTTGTGTTGGGAGACACCGAAAAGAGAAAACTCTGAAGCATTTTGGAATAAAAAGTTTATACATTTAAATTCTTTACATATTTTGTAGCTGGAGATACGCTTACAGAAAAAAATACATTTTTTTATTATATAAAGTGTTGAGGAATGGAATCGGAGTAGGCTTTCAGGTAATATTTTAGAAACATGTAAAATGGATAGAATGGTATTACTTACTTCTTTGCTTTAGCAGGTAAAGTGCTAAAGTATAAATACATTCAGTTACAGTCTATTTTAATTGGAACTGCGAGTTAGGCCCCACTGCTTCAACTCCACGACCTACCTGCTCTTTAAAGAGTACACCTAATGCTGTGCAACTCAGAATGCCATGGCAGAGTGTAAAGAGGACACATACTGCTATTGCTGAACGACGCTGCTCAACATGCCCATGCACACGTGTACTCCAAAGAGCTGTGCAGTCTGTCCCCTGTACTACGTTTTCTAAATTAAGACCTGCACAGACTGCCTCATTTATGGGGTTTTGGCTCAAAGCAATACAGCAAGTCACCTTGCTGCGCTGCCCAATGTCTAAGTGATCCAATACAGTGCTCTCCTCTTCCTTCCCCCTGCGCTGGTGCCACTTCAGCAGCCTAGTGCCAACACAGGCACCCTTGCATGGTGAAAGGGTGTCTGTGTTTTCTGCAGGATTATTTTTGTGCTGGAAGGAGCTGCACAAAAGCAATCCTGGGAGGCTTTTTCCTCTTTCCATGTCTGCCGCAAAAAGCAGCACACTGGAAAGAAGAAACAAAACAAGGAGAAATAAAGTTATTACTCCCCGTTTCACCTCCCCATGGCAGGCGTAAGGTTTTGGCACTTCCCCAAGTTTGCATGGCATTGTAAATTTGTAAATTCGAAAAGGTGTCACAAAATCCATGGGTTTTGCAAGGGAACGTCCATGGAACGACTCCCTAGAGCAGAGCAAGGCAACGCAGTCATTTGAGCTGCCTTGCCTTACTCCATATCTATGACGCTATTCAAAGCCATGCAAACTGGCTTTGTGGGACCTCATAAATATGATTTTGTAGTTTGTGCCACTAGAGTGTCACAAACAGTGGCACACTGGTGACACAAGTGGCTCATAATTATTCTCCTCAGTATGACTGCACAGTGCAGCTGCACCAAGAAATGTGATTACCTGTGAACCAGCTGTCGAAAGTAAAGCAACAGGGGTGACAATAGAAAGCCATATATTTTCCCATCTATCAATGGACAATGAAAGTGATAGTTCATTATTCCAGAACGTTGCAATTATATTTATGTTACTTCCTAGAGTATTTGACAATTTTTTATATAAAAACCCCATGAGTTGACATTGATTTAGGGGCCCATTAGGATCGTGGACGGACGCCCCTGAGTAGGAGGGAACCTCCGCATGGCCTGCGGAGTTCCCTCCTGTGCAATTAGGATGTGACCGCCACCCTGGCGGTCACATCCTCTATTTTTACCATTGCGGCGGGTGCGGCTTCAAGCTGCACCTGCCGCAATGGTAACAATGCATTTATTGCATTTGTATGCAGAAAGGTGCCTGACGATTTTTGCATACAAATACAGGGGGGTACCATAGGTACCCCCCATGTGCACCCCCCACCGCCCCTTCACCCAGGGGGCCCGCAACGGGCCCCCGCAGTGAAGTTCCACATGCTTTTCCACGGCGGAAAACCTGCTGCGGAAAAGCATTTTTTTGAACACATGCTAATATGGCTGGCGGTGTCTGAGAGACACCGCCACCATATTAGAGCTTTTCAGCCGCGGTTGTAAGCCAACCACGCGGAAAAGCAGCAGACAGAAACCAGTACCCACAAGCCATCCTAATGTGGCGGTGGGTCTTTGGTGGGTCCGCAGCAGATTTTCTGCATCCTCCGGTCCGGCAGTAGGCTTCCAACAGCCCAGAGGATGTGGAAAAGCCGCAATCCTAATGAGCCCCATAGTTTGGATATAAATGGATGTATCAGGTTTAATATTAGATGAAATAGCTTGCTGAAAAGAATCTAAAATTGAATTACTTAAATATTCATATTTAATAAGATCAGGTTCAGATAAACCAAACCTTAATTGTAACTCCTCAAATGGCATGAAGGTATTATTGGAATAAACATATTTAAGATAAAAAATACCAGATTTTATCCATGAAAACCAAAAACTAATATTTCTGTTCAATTTATTAACATTACTATACCATAATAATATTTCATCAGTATTATTCATGGGATATAGAAACATTTAATCTAGATCGTTAAAAATCAGTTTAATGGATTTAAGAATAACAGATTTATGAAAAAATTATGATTTGTAAGACATAGTTAACAGAGTTGTTAGTGTGAACGGTTTTACAATAGATTTTTCAATATTGAACCAAGTAGGTGGATTTTGTAAAAAAGGAATGATTAAACCATATGGCACTTTATTTTAAAATAAAAGCTTTATGATATAGAAAAAAATCTGGGATACCGAATCCTGCATTACATTTAGGCATTTTTAATTTCTTATAACTAATACGAGGTGATTTGTTGTTTCAAAGAAATTTGGAAAGAAGTTTAACAACATCTTTATAAAATTTTAATGGAAATTGAGTAGGAATCATGGCAAGGGTGTAAAAGATTTTAAAAGCAACATTCATTTTAATAGATTTCATTCTACCCCACCATGAAAGATGCAATGATGACCATTTAGACATTTTGGGGTCCATTAGGATGGCGGGCGGAAACAGTCCGCCCGCCACCCTAACGGAGATCGGGACCGCCCGCCTAAAGGGGGGGGGTCCCGACATTGGCATTAGGATGTGCCCGCCACTGTGGCGGGCGCATTCCTCAAAGTAACATTGTGGCGTGCGGTGCTCACTGCACCGCCCGCCACAATGTTAAAAACAAATGCACGCATTTGCATACTCGAAGCGGCAAGCACCGCGCGGTGCCTGCCGCTGCGATTATGCAAATGCAGGGGGGTACCACAGGTACCCCCCCGTGTGCCACCCCCCTTTGCCCGTCACTCTGGGGGCCCACAGGGGCCCCCCAGAGTGAACACTGCATGCCTTTCCGTGGCGGCGTGGGCAAAACATCAAAAAAATGATTCTATTGACATTTCTGGTACTGCGTCAAAAAAAGACAATTTATTGCGTCAAAAAATCTCAAAACAATGATTCTATTGACATTTCTGGTACTGCGTCAAGAAAAGACAATTTATTAGCATTTCTTGGCAGTTTATCCTTATTACTGAATGCCACTTACATGTAGTATAAGTATACACTTCCTTGTCCGGTAAGTGCTTTCAATTTGTAACTGACTTGTACTTGATTCACTGGCTTCAAGTTCCTGCAGGTGCTATAAAAAATGATGGCTGGATAAGTCTAAAGTATTGAATATTTTGATTACTCAAGGATAATTGCCTCTGGCTATAATTTACCTTTTTGTTTAGACTCGATGGTGTTAGTTCGGGGTTCTGATTGTTTCCATTGTCATGGTCAGGATTAGGTATAAATTACGGGAAGCCTGTGTTGCGAGTGGAAATTAATTCTCACGTTCTGAAAAGAATAAGGGTTTTTAAGTATTAGCTCATGTTTAGATCACTATTTAGTGTTAGATCAAAAAAAGACTTTTTACTTTTTGGTAGAAAACGGATTTCAAATCAAAATACCTATTTCAAAGATTGACTCAAAAAAGTCTTAAATTTCTAAAGTCATATGCGTGTTTAAAAGCTGCATAGTGACATGTTAACACTCGGTGGAATTCATTCCATTCGGCTGTAGCTTAGCGCGCACATTCTAAAAGTTCAAGATTTTATGCAAACAATCTCAGTTAACTTGAACAGATTAGTATCATCAGTTCTGGTGATTGATTAAAAACAATAGCATTTGTAGTCTGTGTGAAGAACAATTTAGAAAAACATTTCCTATCCACAGAACTATTTCTAAATAAAACAAAGTGTATACATATTTTGGTATTGGACTGTCGCTTTTGGATCGGCGCTCACAATATTTAATGTTTGAAAACATATACCTGAAACATATGTGACATATTTACTCAAAGTTGTCTTTCTGTTCTTGGTTTAATGTATGTTGATAAGACTGCGCTATATCAATTTGTTCATGACTAATGGATGAAAATTATGAAAGGCATGCTAAGGAATGCCATTCTGTTGCTGAATTCATCCCATTTTTGATACTGTCAGCAGTTTCAATCCATCGATTCTCTTTTAGAGTCAGGATTTTCTCTACATTTTTTTGTCTAATTGTTGGTTTCACTACTTCAATGACCCACCAGGTCATGTCTTTGGCTGAATGTTGACATTGAATATAGTGGTCAACAAGGGGAGCATTTATCACCTTACAACGAATCCGGGATTGATGTTGTAAGATGCTCTGTTTTATTATCTGTGTAGTTTTACCAATGTATATTTGGTTGCACGGACAGCGAATACCATAAACAACATTAGTTGTTCTACAGTTTGAGAACTGTAGAACAACTAATGTTCCCCTTGTTGACCACTATATTCAATGTCAACATTCAGAGACTACAAATGCTATTGTTTTTAATCAATCACCAGAACTGATAATACTAATCTGTTCAAGTTAACTGTGATTGTTTGCATAAAATCTTGAACTTTTAGAATGTGCGCGCTAAGTTACAGCGCCAGTTGGATTAGTCCCTCCTGTTTACGTTGCAATAGAATTAACAATGGTACATCTAGGCAACTGCAATTTCTAGTCTAAAAATGTGCGCCTGTGATTACAGCGCCAATATGATGAATATTCAGTTATAGCACATTAGAAGAATAGACAAATAACCTCAATGCCAAGCAATTTAGCTACTTAGATAAAAACACCCTTGTAAAATATATCCGTGACCAATAATAAAAGAATCATCTATACTTTGAACCCAAATGAAATAAACATCTAAAATGTGTTTACAATAAAAATATTGTTTATGCTCCAAAACACATTACAATATGGCCGCCGTAAAATTACTCTCGCGTTGAGTATCGTAAACACGCGAGAACAAACAAGTAGCTCCAACATAAATAAGGGACTATGCAAACACGGATTATCAGCTGTTTTTCGGTGAGCCCGCGGCTACGTCTGACTCAAGAGAAATTCAGACGAGTTTTTGCTGACTCCCAAGTAAGTGTCAGGCCCCGACAGGCTATTCCTTAACAAAACCGCTTTGGTATAGCCGAAGTCTCCACTCCAACTAAGCCTAATCCCAAAGGGCGCTTTAGCAGTACTGTTTAAAAACCCTTTCAGGTTTCTATCATTGAAACGGTACCATATTTAAAAAAAGCCGAATGGAATGAATTCCAGCAAGTGTTAACATGTCACTATGCAGCTTTTAAACACGCATATGACTTTAGAAAATTAAGACTTTTTTGAGTCAATCTTTGAAATAGGTATTTTGATTTGAAATCAGTTTTCTACCAAAAAGTAAAGTCTTTTTTTGATCTAACACTAAATAGTGATCTAAACATGAGCTAATACTTAAAAACCCTTATTCTTTTCAGAACGTGAGAATTAATTTCCACTCGCAACACAGGCTTCCCGTAATTTATACCTAATCCTGACCATGACAATGGAAACAATCAGAACCCCGAACTAACACCATCGAGTCTAAACAAAAAGGTAAATTATAGCCAGAGGCAATTATCCTTCAGTAATCAAAATATTCAATACTTTAGACTTATCCAGCCATCATTTTTTATAGCACCTGCAGGAACTTGAAGCCAGTGAATCAAGTACAAGTCAGTTACAAATTGAAAGCACTTACCGGACAAGGAAGTGTATACTTATACTACATGTAAGTGGCATTCAGTAATAAGGATAAACTGCCAAGAAATGCTAATAAATTGTATTTTCTTGACGCAGTACCAGAAATGTCAATAGAATCATTGTTTTGAGATTTTTTGACGCAATAAATTGTCTTTTTTTGACGCAGTACCAGAAATGTCAATAGAATCATTGTTTTGATGTTTTGCCCTCAGCCGCCACACCGACTTTGGGCAAACACTTGTAAATATTTGTAAATAACACAGGAACTACTGTTTGGCAAATGTTTCATGTTTATATATGAAAGAAGTAAAATGTATAAACAATATACACATACCAGGTTATAACATCATATTATTATATTATGTCTTTTCCAGAGGGTCTTCAACCTTTGCATTTATTCTGTGTCCTGAAGATGGTCTTATGAAAGAAATTCTAAAAGACCGAAACGTTGACCACAGTGTCTAAACCTGTATTTGATTGACTCATTGTTATTGATTTTCTTCTATTTTCTCCATTGGAATCAATACTGAAAAATTGTTTTAGCAGCTTAGACCTTGTTTGATATACCCAGCTGATCCTCTCCCTGACCAACGACCCCGCCGCCGCCAGAGCCAACCTGCACGAAGGGATGAAAGAGGTAGCCGAGTGGATGACGACCAGCCGCCTGAAACTGAACTCGGACAAGACGGAGGTCCTCATCCTGGGCTCCTCACCCTCCGCCTGGGACGACTCCTGGTGGCCTCCCGCCCTGGGCACCGCACCCAAACCGACAGACCATGCACGCAACCTGGGCTTCATCCTGGACTCCTCCCTCTCCATGACCAGGCAAGTCAACAACGTCTCCTCGGCGTGCTTCAACATCCTACGCATGCTACGGAAGATCTTCTGGTGGATCCCCACCGAGACCAGGAAGACCGTCACCCAGGCCCTCGTCACCAGCCGACTGGACTACGGCAACGCCCTCTACGCCGGTACCACCGCCAAGCTCCAGAAGAGACTCCAGCGGATCCAGAACGCCTCAGCCAGACTCATCCTCGACATCCCACGAACCAGCCACATCTCCGGACATCTGAGAGACCTTCACTGGCTCCCCGTCAACAAAAGAATCACCTTCCGCCTCCTCACCCACGCACACAAAGCCCTACACGACCAAGGCCCGAGCTACCTCAACAGCCGAGTCAACTTCTACGCTCCCAAACGCCACCTCCGATCAGCCAACCACGCCCTCGCCGCCGTCCCCCGCATCCGAAGAGCGACTACAGGAGGAAGGTCCTTCTCCTACCTGGCCGCCAAGACCTGGAACTCCCTCCCTCCCGACCTGCGCCTGACCCAAGACCACCTCTCCTTCAGGAAGAAGCTGAAGACCTGGCTGTTCGAGCAGTAGCGGCACCCCCCCCCCCCCCCCCCCCAGCGCCTTGAGACCCTACGGGTATGTAGCGCGCTTTATAAGTGTCACTGATTGATTGATTGATATATCAGAGGAATATGTAATCTTTTCCCAATATATCTTTCCTTGCAATTTCAGTACCCTACTTTTAACCAATGATTAATTTTTCATTTTCTAATAAAATAACAAACGTATTTTTGACATCAATATACCTGGTTGTGGTATCATTACAAAAAATAACTCAATAGTCTAATGTTAGTGTGGTAACATCATCTATACAGAACAATCATTTTCTGTCCATTCACCGCTCATAAGTAATTTGAGTGCGAGATTAAGTCTAATTGTACATAAGTTGTTTTTGCACAATACAAACAAAATCCCTTGCTGGCCTAATTTATAATTCATTACTCTGCCCAAGCCCGCGAGGGTATATTGGGTGGCTCACCTTTCCCTAAACTTATTACAGGGGCGGCTCTTTACCTATTATTCCAGCTCGAGTGGCGCTGCTTCAGAGTTTCCCTTCGCCATGTGTGTTTCTCTCACGTCTGCGGCACAGGTGTGGTCCGACTCTAATTCAATCAGACTCCTAATGGAAGGTTCTTGGTTCTATATATTTCCCTTACGTGACCACAGAAAAGCCTCTAATCTTATCGTACTGCGATCTATAGTATTTTTATAAGAAGAAAGAGAGAAACAAACGATGTATTAGAACTTATGGCTCCGCAGATTGCCTTAAACAGTGAGTAAACTTTCGTGGTCTTTAACTGAGTACTCAAACTCTCGTTAGGATTTGGAGTTATGAGAGATGACTACTTTTGCAGTCCTTTTTTATTTTCCGTGTTTTACGAGCGTTACCCAATCAGGGACAACGATAGAGGAGAGTCTGATTGAATTAAAGGCAGACCACACCTGATCAAACCCGAGTAATATTTGCGTAGATTATTAAGCTTGATTGGAGTTGATTTACACAACTTTACGAACACGTTTATATAAAACTATGGATCACTACTGGGGTTTGACGTGAACACTTATCTTGTAATATATTTGGACGGTAGAAGGGGATGCTTAATGCAATATTCCTACACTTCAGAAATGATTGTCGAACACTTGATACAGACCACTAGACACCAGGGGGAATCCAAAGTGTAGTGACTTGCATTGCTTTTGACTAAAGAAACACATTTTCCTCACATTTCTATTATTGAAAGTTCTGGTATCTGCAGGAAGCCACAAAATTCCTTCTACCCAGCATTCCCCAATGTCTCCCAATAAAAATGGTTTTCACTAGTGTGAGTAGACATAATGCCTGCAGCAGAAATTGGTTCGTAACGCAACATGGATACATCACATTTTTCCACTCAAAACGGATTCTTTCATTTTTGCAAAATAGGTAGCTGTAAATTGTGGGCCCACACTCATCCAGCACCTAGGGAAACCTAGCAAACTTGCACATTTTATAAAACTGGACACCTAGGGGAATCCAAGATGGTGGGACTAGCATAGCTCATATTAGGCGTTTTTACCCAAAATCCCTTGCAAACCTCAAACTTTGATGAACAAATAGTATCTCAGTTGTGTGGGCTGGCCTAGTGCCTGCAAAAGGAAATGACCCAAAACACAACATGGATAAAGGGGTTAGGGTTGGATTTTGGGCCCTAGCTCAGTTGAACCTCGGGAAACCTAGAAATCCTGAATATTTTTTAATACTAGACAACCAGGAGAGTCCAGGGGTGCATGACGTACGTGGCTCTCATTAGGTAATTTTACCCAGAAGCCCTTGAAAGCATCTAACTTTGATAAAAAACAAATATTTTGCTCACCTTTCTGTGATGGAAAGTTCTGAAATCTGCATGAAATCTGAAGGAGGTCACCCTGAGTTTCCACATGTCATCTGATATGAGTGGTACCCCAAGAGACCATGACACAAAGGCCCTAAAGTGATATGTTGATTTAGAAGCTGCTGGGGCAGGTGCAGTATTTGGGACTGTGCTTTGCCGTCACCAATGCATACCTAAAAACAACAGACATTTTTTGACGGAGCGATCAAACCAAGATCAATGGGAGCACTTGTGAGGGGACTCCCGATGATTTAGGTTTGATCCGTTCCTGTGGTGGGCACTAGGTCCAACCACACAAGAGGTGCAGTATTTTTTATTGGCACAACTGGAGCAAGTGGTAGGAAGTTTCTGGATTCCTGTGGATTTCAGAAGTTCTCATCACAGATATGTAAGGAAAATGGGTGATGTCAGACAAAGTTTGAGGTTTGCAGGGCATTGTGTGTAAGAAACCCTTGAGGGATCCTTGAAAAACATACAACCATTGAATCCCCTAGTTGTCTAGTTATCAAAAATGTCTGTGGTTGGTAGGTTTCCATGAGCTGCAAGCGAGCATGACCCGAAATCCTGCAGCTTCCCCTATTGCTGATCTCTCCACATAACGCTCTAGGCACTTTTGGGTCAAGGTCTCTTGGCCAAAGCTCAGTAGTGAGGCACCATTGTTTTTAAGAGACTGTGGAGAATGTTGTGTGGTAGTGAATTTGTGGCTCTCGCAGATTCCAGAGGTTTACCTCACAGATATGTGAGGAAAATGTGTGTTTTTATTCAAGGTTTGAGGTTTTTAGGGCAGTGAGGGTCAGAAATTGTGTGGAATCCAGGCAAAGCACACAACCCTGGGCACCCCCAATGTCTAGTTATCATAACTGTCTGTGTCTGATAGATTGAATACTCTGTTACCCCCAGGAGGGGTAGCAGGTCCATTGTTCCCCGTGAAGGGGGAGCAGAAGCCTAACTCTAATGGGGGCCTCTCCCACTCAAAAACATTACATGAATGCAGTTCCTAATGTCTTAAGGGCTTTTTTCTAGGATAATGGTGGTGCACCGCCTCTAGTTTAATCCTCTGTTGAACCTTTACCGTGCTCCTAGGTATCGCTCCCCACCGGAGCGTATTCAATACATGTAAAGTAGCAGAAACACCCAATAGTGCAACTGTCACCTTGGGCACAGGTGTATTTGCTGACCAAAACATTCAGCTATTTCAAAATCATGCGTTCTTGTCTTCTTGGTTGTAAATATCCAATTTTATTTCATTGAATTAGTACATTTTTTCTCATTAGTATTCTTCAAAATTCATTCCAGGAAAATAATATATATCCAATGCATTTCGGTGGAAGACCACCTTCATCAGGGATCCATCTATGGATAACAAACATAACGTTTTGAGCATACTGCTATCTGTTTTATATGAATTATATTATACAATGATAACAATATAATTACTCGGCATTCAACAGTATGTATAAGTTATCACTCGCAAAAGATGTTAAAACATGCTCATGGTTATACATTTCACTAGTAAACATACAATGTTCACAGTGTTAAAGTTGTGATTACACGCTCCATTAAACTCTGTACTGCGTTACCCGTAATTCAAATGCGTGTGATATTAAAGCATGTAACACATTGCTAGCACATTCTGTGAGTTCTAATTACATACCCTTCACGAGTGCGGAGCACGCCCTTATTAAAACACACAGAAAATTGAGCATGCAGTTCGAAGAGATCACACACTCTACAGAGAGTAGAGCAGAGACCTTCGCTTACACGGCAGAAGCCAGTGAAAGGATATATTCCCTGATACAGACAGAAACTACTGAGCATACTTTTTCGAAAAACAAAGAACAACACATTAAACACCTCTTATATTTCACTCGGAAAGAAATAAACCAACGGCTGCATGCCAGCACCATGGTTAAATACCATAAAGCACAGAGAATCCCCAGAGGCCTTCGAATATCCCTAAGACCGTCATTATGCAAAAATGCCAAACCGTTTGTTGAAAAGTGGTTCGCAATATTAAATAATGCAGTTTGGACCTGATACTTCTTATAATAGAAGATTTATCCAAAATCTTGGAAGATCTCAAAACAGACATTGATAAAACTAAGGGGCGCCTCTGCCTGGCTCCACTCTGTGTGATTCCTGCGACATGGGGAAACCAAGGGGAGCCAAGGGGACTACCCCAGCCGCCTCAGACTCGGAGGCCCCAGACAAAGAGGAACGTGGATACCCGGAGAGTTCTGGTGGCGCACCATTGCAGCAACAATTTGACCGTGTCTTGGAGGCGATTGCGACCACACGCTCGGCCCTCCAGCAAGACATTGCCCAGGTGGCGACGAGTCTGGGCCTCCTTAGAGCGGATCACGGCAAACTTTCGGATAGGGTCAAGGAAGTGGAGGGCTCGATAAAAACCTTGGAGCCGGCACAGCGAACCCTGGCCGCGACAATGAAGGATGCCCTATCCCGGATTACTGCCCTGGAGCAGCGAGCGGAAGACGCGGAAGGCCGTAACAGGCGAAAAAACATTCGAGTGGTGGGCCTGCCGGAGAAGATTGAGGATGGCGACATGGTGGCCTACTTGGAAGCCTGGCTCCGAGACACGGTGGCCCCAGAGGGTCTATCCTCCTTCTACACCCTGGAGCGAGCACATAGAGTCCCAGCGAGGCCACCACAACAGGGCCGTGCCCCGCGACCGGTGGTGGCATGGTTATTGCACTTTCGGGACAGAGACCTCATCCTTAATGCCGCCAGACATAATGGCCCCTTCAAGGTGGCGAACAGCCAGGTGAACAACTTCCCAGACTACACCTATGAGACCCAACGCAGGCGGTTCTCAGTCCTGGCGGTCAAGCGCGAGCTCCGGAGCGAGGGCATCCAATACTCGCTCCTATTTTCTGCAAGGCTCCGCATAATTGTCGATGACAAGACTCAATTCTTTGATACCCCAGAGGATGTCTGTAACTGGCTCGAACTCTATAGAGCCGGGAAAGATGGCTTTGGCTCCTCATCTCAGCTAGCAGTGGAGCCTGGACAGCGACGGCGGTCCAAAAGGATTCGGAGTCGCCGTGGCCAGTCAGGTGGACCCTCGACTGCGGAGACGTCGACGGAGCGGAAGGGAGTGTTGGAGGTGTTATATGCGCTGTCTGGCTCACGGGACGGTACCATTGAAGAGGAAGCGGACCCTGGTGACGAGGGGGTACCAACGGACTCGGAGGAATCGGTGACTGATAGCGTCCACACGCCGGTGATCACACCGAAATCGGTTGAGGACCTTCTGGATGGACAGGGTTGACGGGGTGAGCTGCATCCATTTGGGTGGGGGCCCGAAGCGGGGGTGGCGGGGGCCGGTGATTGATCATGAATCCCGGGGAAGTGGGGGTGGGGTGCCCTGCTCGTGCCCCGAGGGTTTCTTTTACTATGTTGGGCTTGCTTTAGTCCTGGTAGCCAGAGCATCGGGGGCACACTGCCGGCGCCCAGCCCGCACCTGGCCCTTAAGGCCTTCCTACAGTGGCGACCGCAGGATTAGTCGGGGATAGGGGGTTTTTTGAGGGTATGGTTTGGATGGGAACTAGATGGTGCTATTTGGGTCCTGTTCTGGGGAGGGTGGGCAGGGGTTTGGGTCGAATCGGGGTTGTTGAGTTTTGGTTGGGGAAAATGGCCGCCATCAGTGCTGGGTTGATTGTTGCTCTTTCTTTGTTGGGACCCAGATGGGGAGACTTTGCACGAACAATGTGGGACAATGGCTGATGTTGCTAATGTGAAATGTATTACTTGGAACGTGCGGGGGCTTCACACCATGTCTAGGCGTCACAAAGTCCACGCTTATTTAGTGCGTAGAGGGGTACAAATGGCGCTGCTGCAAGAGACCCATCTGAACAAGGCGGAAGGGGCGGCGCTACAGCGTAGGTGGAGGGGGCAGGTCTTTTGCACTTCGTACTCCGCGTATGCCAGGGGGGCGCTAATTTGGATTAGAGCTGGGGTTCCCTTCCAGGTCACGAAATCAGTGGTGGATCCGGAGGGGCGCTATGTGGCCATTTCGGGCACTATGGGGGGGAGGGACCTAAACGTTTGCTGTGTTTACGCACCCAATGTGGACCAGCTTTCCTTCCTTTCCAGGTTATCGGGCTCGTTGGCCCACTTCTTCTCCGGGCCCCTCCTGCTCGGTGGGGATTTCAATTCAGTAGTGGATGTGGAGAATGACCGCTCGCACCCACCCCTCCCTGACTCTCCAGTTCACCGTGTGGCTAAAGGTCGTAGGGACTGGCAGACGCACTGGGGTCTGACGGATATCTGGAGGGCGCAACACCCCGACACTAGAGACTATTCCTACTTCTCAGGCCTACACGAGTTACACGTTAGACTGGACGGATTTCTTGGCTCGACTGAATTGGTTTCAGCGGCGGTCCGGTCTGAATATTTGACCAGGACCATCTCAGATCATAACCCTCTCCTGCTGGACCTTCGCTGGTTTCCTGGGGTGCCTGCAGTGCCCACCTGGAAGTTGCGTCCCGAGATCCTTGAGGACAGTGTATTCAAAGCGGACCTAGGAGATAAGATCTCGGAATACCTCGCGTCCAACAGGGGCACTGCGAGCTCGAGGGCGCTGGAATGGGACGCTTTTAAGGTGGTGGTAAGGGGTTACTGTATCTCCAAGAAGGTAGGCATGAGGCGAATTATCCTTGACGATTTAGATACAGCTGATCGGAAACTCCGTGAGTTGGAACTCCGCCGCCCCGGGCGCCCTGAACTCCAGGAACGCACGGCGGAAGCGAAGGAGGCGGTGGCGGCGGAGGTCGAACGGCTGCGCTGTTTCGACTACAAGGCCTATACGGTTAGGTCCCTCGCAGAGGGGGATATATCGAGCGCATTGCTGGCATGGCTAGCTAACCCTACGCGCCAGACCTCTCTGACGACGTCAATGCGCATGGCGGACGGGACCGAAGTGCACACTCAGCCTGAGATTCTGAGCTGTTACCTGCACTACTACGAACCTTTGTACCGCAGTCATTCTGCCAGAGACCCTGACCTGCTCGATGATTATCTGCGACCCCTGGAGCTCCCGACAGTGGAGCCTGACGTAGCGAAAGCCCTGGGGTCCGACATAGAACTGGGGGAGATTCGCAGCGCCATTAAAAAGATGGCGAGGAATAAGACCCCGGGCCTGGACGGCCTTCCTGTTGAATTTTACGCAGCTTATGCTGATCTCCTAGCACCAAGGTTGCTGATAGTGTATAGAGAGGCGAAGCGGCTTGGTCGGCTCCCCGGCTCGATGTGCGAGGCCTTAGTGGTTCCCCTCCTCAAGCCGGGAAGGGACTCGTCCGATCCGGCGTCCTACCGTCCTTTATCAATGCTGACGGTCGACTATAAAATACTGAGCAGCATCTTGGCTTCGAGGTTGCTTGGTCACATGAGCTCCCTGGTACATGAGGACCAGGCTGGATTCATCCCCAGGCGAAACACGACCATGAACATCCGCAGGTTGTTCCGCTTGCTGGGAGAACCGCTCGTGGACGCCCCATGCCCAGTGGTCCTATCAGTAGATTTGGAGAAGGCTTTTGACAGCCTGGAATGGGACTACCTGCGCGCTGTGTTACTGCGATTCGGCCTCGGCGGGGGTTTCATCAGATGGACCACGGTCCTATATGCCTCGGCATCGGCCAGGGTTCGGGCAGGCCTGCTGATCTCCTCACAATACCCGGTGGAGAGAGGCACGAGACAGGGTTGTTCATTATCCCCGCTTCTCTTTGCATTAGCGGTGGAGCCACTGGCGCTGCTACTCCGATCGGGAGCCCATTATAATGGCTTGTGGACACCTTCGGGCCCACATTACATTTCGCTGTACGCCGATGACCTGTTGCTCTTCCTTGAGGACCCGGTTGCTGCCCTGCATGGAGCTGCGACGGCGCTCACGGCGTTTGGGGAGGTCTCGGGCCTTCGAGTGAACTGGGCTAAGACCTGTCTTTTCCTGGTTCGCAAAGGCACACCTAGCCCTGCTATCAGTAGAGAGATTAGGTGGGAACCTGACTGCTTTAAGTACCTGGGGGTGTACGTCTACCATGAACCATCTGATCTCCTGGATCGGAACATAGCTCGCAGCACTCGAGCGCTACGGGGTAGCATGGACTTCTGGGCTACTCTACCGCTCTCGGTGGCAGGGCGGATCGCTTTGCTCAAAATGGTGGCACTCCCCCCGGTTGCTGTATTATTTTCGGGCGCTACCGATCTGGGTCCCGCCGGCCACATTTCGACTGTTACGGTCAATGATGGTCGGATTCCTCTGGGGTTCGAGCCGCCGAAGAGTGGCCCTCAAGACCCTGATGAGGCCGAAAGCCGAGGGTGGGCTTGCGGTGCCGGACTTTGAAAAGTACTACTTGGCGGCGCAGCTACAGACCCTCACCCAGGAGATCGCCAGGGAATTCCGGGGCCCGGAGGACAGAAGAGGCACGGGGATGGCCAGGCATGTTCTCTCCTTCATAGCGCTGAGACAGCGTTTGGCCTTGCAGGACTTGACGCTGGAGGAGAAGACCATTTGCCTGTGTTGGAACCGAGTCCACGCCCGGGGCCAGTTGCGAATACCGTATGCACCCGAAATACCTTTGGGTATGCTGACGGCCCTGCCCCATGGCGGTGATTGGTCACGGTTAGCGGACTGGGAGGACGCAGGCCTACAATTGGTAGGTGACCTCTACGAGGACGGGGCGCTTTTGCCCTTTCAGGAGCTCATTGATCGCTTCGAGGTTCCTCGCGGCGACTTTCTATTGCACTCGGCCCTGGTCCGAGCGATCCAGGCGCACTGGAAGCACGGGCAAGAGGAACCTCCTACGTCTCCGGTGTGCCAATACGTCATGATGTCTGCGGGTACGGTGAAGGCGGTCACTTGCCTCTACGGTAGACTGCTCAATGAGGGGTTGGCCCCCCTCACTACCTTAAGAACCCGTTGGGAGGAGGACATAGGTAAGGAGATTCCAGAGACGACCTGGTCCCAACTCGTGCGACGAGCCTGGAAGGGCACGCGCCACGCCCGCTTTCAATTGGTCCACTACTACGTACTCCATAGGGCATATTTGACCCCGGCGAAAATCCAACAGTATTTTGCCACGGGCTCCGCGGACTGCCCCAGATGCCAGGCGCCGGATGCAGACCTCCTCCACATGTTGTGGTCCTGCCCGGGATTGTCCCCCTACTGGATGGAAGTGGGGAAGACCCTGGAGGAGGTGACGGGGAGATCCTTATCGGTAGATGCGGCAGTGGGACTCCTACACTGGTTTCCACATACCCCCAAAAACAAAATTACTAGTAAATTCATTGATTTGGGGCTTCTCCTCCTGCAAATTTAGCGGCACCGACAACATCTCCGCTACGACCACAACACAGATTCCCGACCCCAACCAACTAGAATGCATCCTTCTCAACACCCGCTCGGTCCACAGGCACGCCATTGACCTTTGGAACCTACTAGACACCATCTCTCCTGACGTCGCCTTCCTAACGGAAACATGGATGAACGCTTCCTCCGCCCCTGACATCGCCATCGCTATCCCTGATGACTATAAGATCACACGCAAGGACCGCACCGACCATACAGGAGGTGGAATCGCTATCGTCCATAAGAAATCAATCCGCATCTCAACCTGCTCTGACGCCAACCTCGCTAACTCCGAACACCTTCACTTCCAGATCCACATAGACCCCAAGACCACACTCAGAGGCACCCTCCTCTACAGACCACCAGGACCACGCGCAAAATTCAGTGAAGACATCACGGACTTCATCACCCCACACGCGCTCCCCTCCAAAGACTACATCCTTCTGGGAGACCTCAACTTCCACCTTGAAAAGATCAACGACCGCAACACCACCACCCTCTTGGACTATCTCGCCAACCTCGGACTTAAACAACTGGTCACTTCCCCCACCCACATCGCAGGTCACACTCTCGACCCCATCTTCACCTCCAGCAACCATGTCTCCTTCAGCCACACTACGGATCTCCTCTGGACTGACCACAGCTGCGTTCACTTCACCTACAACAAGCCGAAACCCATCACCCACCTCCAACCAACTCTACAAAGAAACTGGAACAAAATCACCACAGAGCAGATCTCCACATCGCTCCTTCAAACCTCCCCAGCCCTCTCTTCTAACGCCAACGAAGCCGCCTCCAACCTCACCCTTTGGTTATCCAACACCGCCGACACCTTAGCACCACTGAAAAAACGTCAACACAAACTTGGCATCAAGAAGGCCTCATGGTTCAACGATGACCTCAAGAAGTCCAAGAAACTGTGCCGCTCCCTTGAAAAGGCCTGGAAAAAAGACCCATCCACCAGCAACAAGGACGCCTTCAAAAGCGCCATCCGTACCCACCACCAACTGATCCGAAAAGCCAAGAAAACAGCATTCAAGGATCGACTTGACAACAACGCCCACAACAGCAAGGAACTTTTCAACATCGTCAAGGAATTTTCCAACCCCTCGGCCAACTCCAACGACATCACCCCCTCTCAAACCCTCTGCGATTCCCTAGCCTCTTTTTTCCACAACAAGATTGCTGACATCCACAACAGCTTTGACAACCAACCCGGAAGCCAACCCACCCTACCATCAGCTGACCATCTTCCCCCCGTTAACACCCTTAACGCCTGGAACCCAATCTCCACTGAGGACACCATCCGCCTGATGAACTCCATCCACTCAGGATCCCCCACAGACCCATGCCCTCACCACATCTTCAACAAAGCAGACTCCGTCATAGCTCCGCACCTCCGAGACGTCATCAACTGCTCCTTCAACTCCGCTACCTTCCCAGAAGACTGGAAACACGCTGAACTCACCGCCCTTCTGAAAAAACCAACAGCAGACCCCACCGAACTCAAAAACTACCGCCCCATCTCGCTTCTTCCATTCCCGGCCAAAGTCATCGAGAAAGCTGTCAACAACCAGCTCGCCGCCTTCCTCGAAGCCAACAAATCACTCGACCCCTCACAATCTGGCTTCCGAGCCAAACACAGCACTGAGACCGCCCTCATCGCAGCAACAGACGACATTCGAACTCTACTAGACAATGGAGACACAGTCGCCCTCATCCTCCTCGACCTCTCTGCAGCCTTCGACACAGTCTGCCACAGCACCCTTTTACAACGCCTCAGAAACATCGGAATCCAAGGAAAGGCACTGGAATGGATCACCTCGTTCCTCACCGGAAGAACCCAGAAAGTCCGCCTCCCACCATTCAAGTCCGAGGCCTCTGAAATCATCTGCGGCGTACCACAAGGATCCTCACTCAGTCCCACCCTCTTCAACGTATACATGAGCCCCCTCGCGGCCATCGCCCGCCAACACAACCTCAACATCATCTCTTACGCGGATGACACTCAACTGATCCTATCTCTCACCAAGGACCCCAGCACCGCCAAAACTAACCTACACGAAGGAATGAAAGAAGTCGCCGAATGGATGAAACAAAGCCGTCTGAAACTGAACTCAGACAAAACAGAAGTCCTCATCTTAGGTAAATCCCCCTCTGCATGGGATGACTCCTGGTGGCCGGAAGCCCTCGGAAATGCACCCATCCCGACAGACCACGCACGGAACCTTGGCGTCATCCTGGATTCTTCACTCTCAATGAACAGACAAGTCAGCGCCGTATCCTCTTCCTGCTTTAACATTCTTCGCATGCTCAGAAAAACTTTTCGCTGGATCCCCTCCGAAACAAGGAAAACAGTCACCCACGCTCTGGTCACAAGCCGACTGGACTACGGAAACACCCTCTACGCAGGTACCACCGCTAAACTCCAGAAGAAACTACAACGAATCCAAAACGCCTCAGCCAGGCTCATATTAGACATCCCACGCAACGAACACATCTCTGGTCACCTTAAAGACCTCCACTGGTTACCCGTCAATAAGAGGATTACTTTCCGACTGCTTACCCACGCACACAAATCACTCTACGACATCGGACCAGATTGCCTCAACTCTCGACTGTCCTTCTACACCCCCTCCCGCCAACTTCGCTCTTCCAGCCAAGCCTTCGCCACTGTACCTCGCATCAACAAGACCACCATGGGAGGCAGATCCTTCTCATACCTGGCTGCCAAAACATGGAACTCACTCCCCGCTTACCTTCGCCTCACCCAGAATCACCTAGCGTTCAGAAAGCAGCTTAAAACGTGGATATTTGACAAATAATCCTCCTCCCCTTCCTAAGCGCCTTGAAACCCTCTGGGTATGTAGTGTGCTATATAAATTTTATGACTTGACTTGACTTGACTCCTTGCCAAACGAGAGGTGACCAGGAACTGGAAGGCACGGGTTGGTCCGACGGGGGCCGATGGCACAACGAACTCTTGAAATGGGCGGCGGGAGAAAGCACGCTGAGGTACCAGTTAGCTAGGAGACACCATAACGAGAAGGCACAGGAGCCAGCGCTGGAATGGGAGACATTAGTGCAGGCCCTCAGGGATTATTGCGCCCCCAGCGATTCCGAAAGTGAGGAAGCAGCTCGCCCCGAGTCCCGATAGGCGATTGCACTTTACAGGTCTGTTGCTTTCCTCGTGGGTCCTCTCACAGATCCTATTGCGGTTGTTGCCGTGCACTGATGGCGGGGTTGGGCAGGGGTTAATTTGGTTCATAGTGTTTTGAGGGAGGGGTGGTTTTTTTTTTGGTTTTGTAGGCTTGTTTAGAAAAGCAGATGACGGACAGTGGATCATCCGGACCAGCTTCGACTTCCTGTTGAGTCCCCATTGGATATCGCCGCCCGACCATTGGGTTGTGGGCTGAATGGCTGTGTAAGGGTATATACTGCTGGGGGACGGAGGGTTGTATTCCACTGATTTTGATTGATCTATCATGCTGGTCGAATATGTAACAATTTACTAATTCCTGCAATAAAAATATATTTAAAAAAAAAAAAAAAATAATAAGATTGATAAAACTAAGGAAGAATTAAGCAAATTAATCACGGAGGAAGAACTGACTAAAACTTTAGAGGAAATTAACAACCAATTAATGAAGCACACACAGGAAGTGAATGAACAAAAATTACGAAAATACAAGCGTGACACGCTTGATTACAAGCTGCAGGAGGTATATACGTGGGCTGACATATACGCTCGCAGAAGACAGACTAAAACATACACGTCTCAAACAGATACATCTTCGACTGATAGCGAAAGGGCCACGACAACCAGAACGATTAGATCAGAGGACCCCAGTGGTTCAAACTCGACCAATAAATCTAATCCAGTGCCTTTTTTAGAAGGAGGCACAAGAGACAACGGAGACCCCGGAGGGGACAAGGCCAAAGAAAAAAAAAAAGAACAGCCACAAACCAGGACAGCAACCAAAAAGACGAAGAAACATTAAATGATGATAATAATTTAGTGCTGAATCTCTCAGATTACAGATTGAGCCAACCACAAATCAAAACTTTACAGAAAGGTTTATCGTACGTGCC
The DNA here is from genome assembly GCF_964263255.1 of Lissotriton vulgaris. Lineage (NCBI taxonomy): Eukaryota > Metazoa > Chordata > Amphibia > Caudata > Salamandridae > Lissotriton > Lissotriton vulgaris. The sequence continues at coordinate 2,075,616,317 of NC_141689.1, read as the reverse complement.
CACAGCACACACCAACCAATTGGAACTGGAAGTTACCTTATTTAAACTAACCAGAAAGATGAGACTACGTCATTTCTTTGAGAACATTGTCACAGAGGTGAGACCCACAGAACCTGATGAACTCAAAAGTTTAAAAACTCGCAGCACATTTTTGGCCCCCATAGGCCACAAAACCATAGATCTGTTTGAACAGTTGTGCAAAAAAGATATAATTAAGCTCAATACACAAAAGAGAACCAAAAGAACAAACATGACGAAAAATGATTTTGGAACTTTAAAATCCATAGCTAACAACAAGGATATAATATGTCAACAGGCGGATAAAGGGGGTGCCTTAGTAATACTGAACAGAACGTATTACTAGGAGGTAGTAGAGAACCATTTGTCGGATGAAAATACGTATATGGAAATCAATTTTGATCCTACAGAAGACATCAAAAAAACATTACAAGTTATCTTAAGCCAAGCTCTTGTGAACGGAACTATCAATGAACGCACAAAAAAGTTTTTAACACAAGAAGATCCCAAAAGTCCAGTACTATATATGGTTCCCAGAGTCCATAAGGACCCGATAAAGCCGCCATGTCGTCCAATTGTGTCCACCAAAAATAGTCTGCACGAACCCACTGGGAAGTTTCTTGATAAATACCTACAACCACTGATACTAAACACCCCATCCTACATAAAGGACACCACGGATTTTCTGGTGAAACTGAGAACCATGAAATGTGAAGGAGAATTAATCATGGCAACCATTGACGTTAAAGCCTTATATACGTCTATTCCACACCAATAAGGCCTTGAAGCAGTAGAGAGAGCACTGGTACAATCTTTGGATTTACAGGTATTTTTGATGGAACTTATGCAATTTACCTTGATGCACAGTTACTTTCAATATGAAAAAAGATGGTTTATCCAGAAGAGCGGAACTTCTATGGGCAATTGTGCCGCACCGGCATATGCTAATCTTTACATGGCCGCATTCGAGGAGACACACGTGTACAAAGATCCAACTTGGATGGAGCACATTAACCTTTATGTTTGTTTCATAGACGACATATTTGTAATCTGGAAGGACAGTCACCAAAGCTTACAAAATCAACTACTTAAACTGGATGCTAAAGATGACAGAATAAAGTTCACTTGGAACATTGATGCAAAAACGATTCAATATTTGGATGTAGAAATCACACAAATAGAAGGTCAATTCACTACGAACCTCTATCGAAAAGAAACAGATCGGAACAACTTACTGAGATATGACAGTCACCATCCCCCAGCATTAAAACGACACCTACCATACTCTCAATTTCTTAGGGTAAAAAGAGTGGTCTCTGAGGAGGAACAATTGCAACAGCAACTCGACAACATGAACAAAAGATTTTTGGATAGAGGCTACCCGGACACAGTAGCGAAACAAGCCATGCACAGAACCACCTTAAAAACTTGGGAAGATCTGCTGTTCAAAAAAACACATATAGAACAACCACGGATAACATGTGTAAGCAAATATTCCACAGTAAGCCAACAATACAAAGATATAATCAAGAGACATTGGCCTATGATGAGAATAGAACCGGATTTCAAGGGAATATTCTCTAATGAACCCATGTTCGCATATACCAGAGCGAAAAATGTATCAGATTTCCTAAAAACATCATCGGATTCAGGTGAAACCACAAATTACCGAGGCGCACTTCCGTGCCTAAATAGCAATAACTGTAATAATATGATGAGGGGCAATGTTATAACCCACCCTATGAAAGGGCATAACATCCATCTTAAAGTCAATGGAACTTGTGATTCAACTAACATTGTTTATATGCTGAAGTGCCCCTGTGGGCGTATATATGTGGGCCACACTGAAAGAAAATTCAAAGTAAGGCTGAACGAGCATAAAAGCAATATACGAACTGGTTCACAAAAATCCACGGTGGCCAATCATTTTCAGGAAGAAAAACATCAAATAAGCCAACTGAAAGCATGTATCCTGGAACAGGCGGCAAAACAGAGGTGCTGATAATGGGGAAAAATAGTGACAACTGGAATGACCTCTGGTGGCCCCAATCACTGGGCCCAGCACCCCCCCCAAAGACTCTAGCTAAAAACCTGGGAGTGTGGCTGGACTCTGCTCTTAGCTTCCAGTCGCACACAAAAAAAGTTGCCGCAACCTGCATTGGCTTACTGAGAAGCCTCACCCCCATCTTAGGCTATTTTGACTCCAAAACTCGACAACTCATAGTACAATCTACCATTCTGTCCAGACTGGACTACGCGAGTGTCTTGTTGCTAGGAGCTAATAAAACTGAAGTTAAGAGACTCCAACGGATACAAAATTCGGCGGCAAGGGCTATAGTAGGTCTCCCAAAAAGATGCTCGGCGAGAGCGACCATTCACAGATTACATTGGTTACCCATGGAAGCCCGCATCCAGTTCAAGGCCCTCATATTCGCCTTTAAAGTCATGAAGAACGAAGGCCCGGAGCTACTCCGCTCGCTGTTGACCCCCTACACTCCCAAACGGAACCTCAGGTCCATGGGGCAACACCTAGCAATGGTACCCCACACTAAGTTCTGCCGCATCGGAGGGCGCTCCTTCAAACTACTGGGGGCCAAATTATGGAACTCCCTTCCCCTCAATATTCGAGGCATTGACAACATCCTAGCTTTCCGCAGAGCAACTAAAACCTATCTCTTCCCCCCCTGTTAGGTCCCTCCCTTCCCCTTGTTTCAGTTGGTTGTGTTATGGTTCCAGCGCCGGGACGCCCCGTTGCGGGGGCAGCTGTTTGCACTTTACAAAACTGATAACATAACATAACATAACAAAAGAGAAGGTTTGAACAATAAGAACAATTTGCTTAAGAGGGAAAACCATTGGATTTTCCATTTGAACAGTTTGAAACCCCACGGGTTAAATGAAAGGATTGAATTCCAATGTTACTTGTAAGCACTAACTGTGTTTAAATATTCATGTTTTTCGATCTTAATGTCAATCTTAATTTCAGTTTCCAGCCACCATTTAAGTGCTTTATTCCGTGGTCAGCACATGCGGCAATATTTGGTTATTTATATTTCCGCTAGATCGGTTATGTTAAATATCACACTTTCACATTGTTAAATATCACATTTTCACACAGGTACATTCACTATAACTCCTATTGTGTTCACACGGCAGTCGATAAAGCTTCATTGTTTAAAAAACATTTCCAGCGCGTAACTCCGTTACGTCACACGTATGCGTAAGAAAGGCCGGTTCCATTAACTACCCGGAAATGCTAGTAACATGAACTCGCAGCCGGTCCGTTGAGACGCCAGCTAGGACGCTACAGGTAAAACACCGAAATATCATTGAAATACGTTTGGGCATACCTTAACGCAAACCCGTCTTGGGTTGTTTGGTACTTCATAGACAAATTGAAGCGCGTAGTTACCCATAGTGCCGCCTTAAACAGACTCTTGTAATTAGAACTCACAGAATGTGCTAGCAATGTGTTACATGCTTTAATATCACACGCATTTGAATTACGGGTAACGAAGTACAGAGTTTAATGGAGCACGTAATCACTACTTTAACACTGTGAACATCGTAATTTTACTAGTGAAATGTATAACCATGAGCATGTTTTAACATTTTTCGCGAGTGATAACTTATACATACTGTTGAATACCGAGTAATTATATTGTTATCATTGTATAGTATAATTCATATAATACAGATAGCAGTATGCTCAAAACGTTATGTTTGTTATCCATAGATGGATCCCTGATGAAGGGGGTCTTCCACCGAAATGCATTGGATATGTATTATTTTCCTGGAATGAATTTTGAAGAATACTAATGAGAAAAAATTTACTAATTCAATGAAATAAAATTGGATATTTACAAACAAGAAGACAAGAACGTATGATTTTGAAATAGCTGAATGTTTTGGTCAGCAAATACACCTGTGCCCAAGGTGACAGTTGCACTATTGGGTGTTTCTGCTACATTAAGGGCTTTTTTGCCATCTGGGGATGATTGGGGGTAATTACCCCCCTCTCCCCCTGCATGGGGATCATCATTACAGTAAGGAATAACAAGCATTTGCAATTGAATAGGTCTCACGTTTGGGAGAGTTAGAGCCATGGGTGTTTGAAATTACAATGTGTTTTACTTGTGTGTTTTGCTTTGGAATTGGAATGGTTTCTGGAATTGTGTGGGGTGAAATTGTGTAGTGTGGAGTATATTTGCGTACTAGAAGTATGTGGGATGGTGAATAATAAGGGGTCAAATGAAAAAGAAGGAGAGGTATCAGCACGAGGAATCACTCTTTTTTAAAATAACCCTCACTCACCAATCTAGTTGGTGATATGCTTCATCAATGTGTCCCCATCAGAGAGGCCAAAGGCCTCCCTGGTGTGCTATGACACCTGTATTACAGCGGAGCAGGTATTCATGTTGTGATGTGAGTGCAACAGTGAAGATGTGCAGGTTAAAAGATTCCTTGGTGTATTCCCAGAAGAATTTTGATGGTGGAAAGCCAGTTATCATAAAACAGCAAGTAATGCAGATGTTCGTCAGCTGACTAGATTGACCAGGCACATCCTGTTTAAACTAATTGCAAAGAGTGGTCAACATGTTTCTGCTTCAGAAGTGCAATTTGGCGAAGCATTCGTCAGGACCAACCCACCACGGCAGTATGTGCACACTAAGGTGCAACCTAACCTGTGGGGGATGTAGCGAACAAACTCGAGGTTTATCCATTGTGGCCTTCAGAGTTTCCAACAGCCAGTAAAATCTGTAAGAATAAACATATAAAAACAGACACAACAACTTGTTGAGATCCGCAATACTGTAACTCTGGTATTCTTGGATTTATAGTGTTTACATCCTCATGCTGTCGGATACTGTTTAACGCTTAGTTGTATGCTAAGGAAAACCCCAATCCGGGTACCCATGTCAGTGACAGTAAGTTTAGCACTTACATTCCATGTCACACACTTGCATTCGGAGGGGTTTGTTTTGTGGGTGGCACCCCGTTTCCAGTGAGGTGCTACATATTGTGCATGCTGTATGCATAATCAATGATGCGGTCGGGTTTCATGACATTGGCTAACCCGTAAAAGCGGGAGTGGTAGAAGAACTCGCGCTTATCAAAAAGGTGGCAGTAAAATGAAACTTAAAAGCATGGAAAAGTAAAGACTTACGTGAAGTAAAGACTGTTTCACGTCATGGGTCCAGTTGGGAGCTATTGCCGCTATTCAGGATCTATTTGGGGCAAAGAAAACTTAGTCAGAAAAGAAGGGAATCCGACCTCGGTTTCCAGATGAAAATGCCCCAGCCTACTTACTTCTAGAGCGTGCACGCTCGCAATCCACCTATCAGTTCCGATCCATGGACCTGAATGTTACCTCAGTGTCCGCTTGCTAGGTTCAAATACCGGAACTGAAACCGATCACGTGATCAGGGCGTGTTGCGTGGGGCGTTCTACGTATGAAAGACAAAAGCTAGAACGCTAACCTGCTTATGTGAATGTATGTCAAAAAAACCTTATTGAGCCCGCCCATGGGGGCAGAGCGTAACACTGTGGGAAATACTTTATTAGTAGTTTGTGATGAGGGACAAAATGTCCTTTACTGGGTGTTATTCGGAACAAAGTACCGCCACTGGTTTACTACTGGTGTGTGCGCTCTACCTTGTGTCTCGATATCAAATCTCAAGTGAGCAGGTGCAAAAGAGCCTAAGCCTAAGAGCCTAAGAGCTAAGAATCCCTCTAGGATTTAGTCAAACCCCATTACATGAATAGTGAGAGTGTTGAACTTCGTCCTGAACTTGAGTTGGATACTGCAGTGTAACGCCTTGACCTCGGTCCAGGCTGCACTCTCCCCGGCACATCCGCCAGTCTGATTCTTGCCAGCAGTCCTCAAGAGCATAATTCGAGGCTCGTGCCTGACTCTGCCTCAGGTTTTGTTTGTGTGCTTGTGGATTCTCGCTAATTGCCTCAGTTCTGTGTGCGTGTATTTTGCCATATTGCCTGTTATTTTCTCTTCAGGTTTCAGATTCTGTCCTCCGCCTTTGGCAGTGCCTTAGTGCTTCCTGTTTTTCAGCGCTCCTGCTACTCCTCATAGCCCCGCTCCCTGACTAACCCCACTCCCCCCTCCAACTCTACTCCCGCCCCCTCCCCTACATAACGGGGACCGCAGCGCGGTCACGCCTAAGACAAGCCCGTCTGCGCCTGTCCGCGACCCGTCCGTGGCCAACGCCAGAAACCCTGGTTCTCCTGGTCCTCACCGCTACAACTCAGCCAGCCTCCACGTGCTCAACCCCAGATGCCTTGCTGACTGTGCACAAGCCGCACCCAAGAACACCCAGGAACACTACTGTAGATCTTTCACTGTCAACACAACGCAACAGCCACCGAAGGACCACCTACTGGATGACCCACTGAAACCTTAAACTGCATCTGTCTCAGCCTGCGCTCCCTCCACCGACACGGCATAGAAATCGGGGAATCTGGGACCTGATTGACACCATCACGCCCAACGTCGTATTTCTCAAGGAAACCTGGACCAACACCACCTTTGGTGCCGAGATCGCCACAGCTATCCCTGACGGTTACAAGATCCATAGAAAGGACCGCTCACACTGCCCGGGTGGGGGACTCCCCATCGCTCTCAAGACCCCCCTCTGACTCTACACCTCCAGCTTGAGCGACCCACACTGCAACATGGAACACCTCCACTTCCAGATCAAGACCACGCTATGCGGTTCACCCATTTACAGACCACCAGGACCCTTGTGCCTAGACCGCAACTGCCATCGCTGAACTCGCCGCACCCCACGCCATCACCTGCACTGACTACGTCCTGCTTGGAGACCTGAACCTTCACCTCAAGAACAGCCAGGACCCTGACTCCACCGCTCTCCTCGAGAACCTCGCCAACCTGGGAATGAAACAGCTCGTCAGCACTCCCACCCACAGAGCAGAGCACACCCATGGCCCCATCTTCGCAGAAGGATCAAACATCCATTTCAGAAACACCACCCAGCCCTCCTGGACTGACCGTCATTGCGTCCACTTCACCTTCAACACCACCACCGTGCCTAAACCCACCCTGGGACCGCCTCGACGGAAATGGAGTAAGGTCACAGAGGAACATCTGAACTCCACCCTCCTCCTAAACACCCCCAAGGCCACCACCACCACCAACTCTGCAGCCAGGGAATCCCACAACTGGGTCGCCTGCTGCACCGACAAGCTGGCACCTCTCAGACAGACTGCAAAACAACGTCAGACGCGCCTGCAGGCATCTTGAAAAAACTTGATGGAACCAGAAGACAACGGAAGCACATAACAACAACAAGATCGCCATGAAGGACTACCACCAGCGTATAAGGGACACCAAGAGAACTTTCATCAGTGATAAGGTCAAGACTAACGAATCCAACATGAATTAGCTTTTCAACGCCATTCAGCAGTTTGCTAACCCCTCCTGCGCAGCCACTGATATTGAACCCTCCCAGGAGCTCTGCGACAAACTCAGCTCCTACTTCCACCTGAATATCAAGTCCCTCTACGACAATTTCAGCGACATCACCACACCACCCACGACCGCAGAGAAACCGACCACCACCTTCTGGCACACCGCGCCCGTCGAGCTTATCACCTCAACCATGAAGAAGACACACTCAGGAGCCCCAACGGACCTGTGCCCCAGAACATCTTCCACTGTGCCGCCACTGCCATGGCTCCCGAACTAAGCCATACTATCAACTTCTCCCTCACATCCAGCACCTGCCCCAATGACTGGAAATGTGCAGAGGTGAAACCCCTCCTCAAGAAACCAACAGCTGAGCCTACCGACCTGAAGAACTACCAGCCTATTTCTCTCCTCCCTTTCACAGCAAAGTTCACCAAAAGACTCTTGAACGCCCAGCTTACCGCCTTCATTGAAGAAAACTGCATTCTGGAAACCTCCCAGTCCGGCTTCCGTAGCAACCACATCACTGAGACTGCCCTCCTCACTGGCACTGATGACATCTTCATGCTGCCCGACCAGGGACACACAGCAGCCTTCATCCTCTTAGACCTCTCCGCCGCCTTCGACACCGTCTCACATCGCACACTAGCCACCAGACTCCACTACGCAGGAATACAGGGGTCCGCCCTCGACTGGATACGATCCTTCCTCTCCGGCAGAACCCAGAGAGTCAAACTCCCCCTTCTCTCCAACCCCACTGACATCGTCTGCGAAGGATCTTTACTAAGCCCGATGCTCTTCAACATTTACATGGCCCCCATCACCACCATCGTCAGACAGCATGGGCTAAGCATGGGCTAAGCATTGTATCCTACACTGATGACACTCAACTCATCCTCTCCCTCACCAATAACCCAGAAATCACCAGACTCAGCTTCCTGGAAGATATGAGAAATGTGGCAGCCTGGATGATGGACAGCTGCCTAATACTCAACTCAGAGAAGACCGAGGTCCTCATCCTTTGACCCTGCATTTCTGCCTGGGACAACACTTGGTGGCCCTCTGCCCTTGGGAGCCCACCCACCCCTACAGGCCACGCTTGGAATCTCGGCATAATCCTCGACTCCTCCCTCTCCATGAACCGCCAAATCAATGCTGTCTCCTCTGCCAGCTTCAACTGCCTCTGCATCCTCCATAAGACTTTCCAATGGATCCCCCCGACTACAGAAAGACAGTCACCCACGCACTCATCACCAGAAGACTCGACTACCGCAACGCCCTCTATGCCGGAATCAACAAAACTCTTCTACGTAAGCTCCATACCATCAAGAACGCTGCCGCCAGACTTTTCCTAGGGACACCGCACCACAAACACATGACCCAACACCTTTAAGACCTCTACTGGCTCCCCATCGAGAAGAGGGTCACCTACAAACTCCTCACCCACGCCTACAAATCCCTCAACAACATCGGACCCAAATACCTCAATGACCGAGTATGTTTCCACGCACCCAACAGGAACCTCCGTTCAGCCGACCTCGCCTTGGCTGAGGTCCCCCGCATCTACAGAAGCAGGGCGGGCAGGAGGGCAATCTCCTACATCGCAGCCAAGACCTCGAATGCCCTCCCTGTCAACAGTATGAGGATGACGTTGGGGATTAAACTTTGTGCGTGTATAGGAGACATGAAGTATACCCCTGGGTATCGTTCTCATAAATTATTCATATAAACGCTAAGGATGATGTAGCATATCCTTATTAGGAGTTATGACTTTATAACGCTCGTTCATATGAATTGAAGGGGAGATAATGTAGGGAAGGTGTATGATGTTCCCTGAACCTATATTAGGGTATCGGAATGAAATATAACACCCACTCCACCTAATACTAAACAATAATATTAAACACTTTGAGATACACATTTATAATGGTGTCAGTGCATAAGAGTATCTATGAGTCATTTAAAATGTTTCAAAAAGCATAAACAATCATTTCAAAAATGTTTAAAAAACAAGGAGAGAGAATCATGTATCTATTGAAATACGTTTTTTGTTGTACAGATCCGCAAATCACAGTTCAAAATGACTTTGATCATACAAGTTGCACTACTGCAAGCGTATTTAGAAGGCCATGCTTTCTGAAAGTGCCAATTTGAAAAAAGTAATTGTAAAGAAAAAGGGGCAAGAAAAAGTTCTGAACTTGTTTTCAGCACCCTGTGAGACAGATTTATAGTAAATGTCCTGGCTTGGAGACCTAACTTTATCGCTGCCTGCTGCCACAGGGGAAAAACACTGCAGTACCTCGCATAGCACGTCAAGGGTGCATAGATAAAACTCCTCGCTGCCACCAGCTGGTGTGGAGGCACCCAGTGCTGAATTCGATACCTCGGTGCCAATGCTGGAGCAGAAATTTAATTCAGTTGAAAAGGGCACCTGCGGATCCACGAGGAATGCATTTGTCAAGATGGGAATACGCTGAGGACAGAGTCGAGAGTGGGAACTCAGTGGTTCCAGCCTGGAGTCTAAGTCCGCTGGCGTCTCCATTAAAGGTGTCAAGCAAATGTTCAACTCGCATTCTCCTCTGCAGAACAGGCATCGAAAGACAGGTACTATGCACTCCTCAAAGACTGGTCTGAAGGATAAGAACCAAGAAGCACTTAGTTCTTGTAGGCGAGGTGCAACCAGGTGCTGTATCATGCGCTCATGGTAATATCTCTCCAGGAGAGCTTTTTAAATCTCACTGGCGGATGGTCCATCCATTGCACAGCAGGTAGACGATAATCAGGATTCCAGCTACAGCGATCAGGATCGGAGGTAGACCCATGAAAATGCTTCCAAATACGGAGTGTATAAAGTTAGGAATAACTCAGAGGATTGGTTGAACGGAGCTAAGGAATCCTGACCCTATGGTCTTAAATAGGTATATAATGCTGCTCGTATCTGATATATTAACAATACGACCCACCATTTCTACAAAATGGCAGGAGCAGTTAGTACATATTAGCGCCTGTATCACTGTTGAGGTCCTTGAAACTTGAATTTCAAAGGTTTCTCAAGAGGAGGTTAATGCCACGGTCTACTGTAAAAGCATGGCTTTCAGTCTGCTCAAAGCATCAAACTTTATAAAAGAGACATACAGTGAAGGCCATAGGGGGGCCTCCCTGATTGTATTTGTCAGATGAAACAATACTTGCATACAGCAAGTAACCCTGGTGTTCACAGTGACTAGATATGCAATGCCATGGAGCATCCCACAACAACCTTGATAGTTCAGTGTCAAGTAACTCCCATTCAAACGCTAGTGTGATCACTGCAGCTGGAGTTCCTTTCATGTGGCACAACAGATTTGCAATTGTACCATTACAGGCTCCATGCAAAACGATATCTTGGCACATGAGAGTACCGCTTAGAGCATTCTTGCAGTTTGTACCACTAAGAAACGCTTCTCGATCCCCACTACCGCATCGAAATCTATATGGTAAATATTCAGTGCTAAGGTTGGTGCAGCCTTACAATAATATGAGTCTGGATCTGTTCTGTTAAACCCTGAAAAGTATGCAACTTTCTGTGCAAACGCTTATGAACTACTTTTTGGTGGTGTTGGGCTATGTTCCCACTGATGGTACTCAAAACATTCCTAGATGAAATGGATTTGTGCAGGAAATGATGACCATAATGTTGGTACAGTACAATATGTTATAGTCTGATGAACCCTCTAACATTTAATTATTAGAAAATACAGCAGTTTTCTCTAAAACAAACAGCATGTTATTTACTGTTCTGTTTAAGTGTCTCAATCATCAGAAAATGTACTTGAGGTAATGATATCACTTAATGATATTTTAAATACAGTCGGTCCGAATATGTTAAAATCAAACTTTTCCCATACTATACCATCGGGTACAGGAACTGCTGTAATGTTCACTGATGACAAGTCTCTTTGTTCACGATGTGATGATGTATTTGGCTTCAGTAGAATATTGAACTTTTGGGCTGTGGAACTTTGTTGAAGATAGTGTTCATTGATAAGCATACTAAAAGCATACTAAAAGTTAGTACTAAGCCTAGCCAGAAAAGAAAAAACAATATCCCAGAAATTTCCAAGTGTTCAATCCAAGGTGATACCAGGTATGTCTTTTGAAGATAGAGAAGAACGTTCTTTGCTTGTTGCTTGAACGGTGTTTTGGCTGGTGTTGTGTCTAGCTCGCTTGGATCCAGAGAAAACGTATCAAAGTTAATGAAGTAGCTAGAAGCAGTTTGATCAATTGTTGGAATTGCATCGGAATTTGTTGTAATGTTATTTTCCTCTCGACAAGGCATGCTGATTTAGATGTCTGAATTAGGTCTAATTGCAACTCATGAATTATTAAGATTTTCATTTTGAATATGAAAGTCTGGTTCAAGTGGAACAAGTTCCATAGCAGTGTTGCTTGGTCCTTCATTCCTTACATGGGGTTCTTCAAACATGATAAGTCTTTTTTTTTTAACTTCTTGGATTGTAGCTAGAGGAGGGCATCTGCCCACTAGGCCTACTGTTTAGTATCGATCACATAGTGTGGTTTGATTAAATTGATTGAGACACATATTTTCTCCTTTTTTCGGGCAAGAGGCCGGAGCAGTACAGTTCTTGTTCCTTGTACTGCAAGGACTGGTACAGGTTTTCGGTATGAAGGTCCAAATTCCTTTTTGTCCACAATTTTCTCTCTGACCAGTTTCCTGACTATTGGGAACCAGACAGGTCTTGCCAGGACTACCTTGACTTCCTCAGTGGCGGTCTGCTTAAGATAGATATTGCTTTGTTTTGTCCTGGATTCACGTAGATCTTGTAAAACAGCCAAACGATCATGGATATCAAATGGTTTTTTATCCGCCACTGTGCCTTCACAAACAAGATCCGGTACCCACATTTGTGTCCCAAAGAGAACCTCATATGGAGAGACAACCCCTAGAAAGTTTCTTGGGTGGTTGTTTAAATCCTGCTGTATCCCATAAAGGTATGTGACCCAACTACTACCCTTGCCTAATACCCTAGCTGTTAAAGATTGCTGTAAGTCCCATTTTTATCTCTCCACAACCGAATATTCCTTGGGATGGTACGGAGATGAGAACCACAATGCGATGCCCAATCCTTCCATGGCCTCTTTGTAAGCCCGACAACTAAACGGAGGTCCCCAGTCAGAATGTAACATGCTAACTGCATATGTGCCGGTAAAGTCTCGCAAATCTTTTATAACTGTTCAAGAGTCGGCCGAGCGTTGAGGCCATATCTCGAGCATGAATCCATTGAAACCATGATATATGTGTAATCCCCATCCATTTGTAAGGGGCCACAGTGGTCCAAGGACACACATGTGAGAGGTTTGTCTGATTTTAATAACGGCATCTTTGCCGGGCTTGCAAAGGTGGAGCCTTTTATCTGCTGGCAGATGTCTCATTTTAAGACATAGTCTTTAGTTTGCTCAGTTATCCCTCTCCACCAATAGTGCTGTTTCAGTAAAGAAATAGTTACTGTAGCGCCTGTGTGCGGAGAGCCTAAACCCTCGTGTGCAGCTAGTATTAAACCTTGCCTACGATCCATATTTGGTATTACTCTATCCTCCACTCCAACAATCTGAGCATCTGTAATGTTTTGTGCATCTAACTTGTAGGAGTATTTGAGTGGAAATTTTGTAGGTACTGCTGAGCTGCCTTTGCATAAAGCGATGACAGCTACCATAATATCTCCATCTATTCTTGTTTTTGAATAAGTAAGCGCAGCTACAGAAGCCGTGCGAACAGCCCCCTTTGCGGCTTCATCAGCCAATGAATTTCCTTTAACGTGAACGCCATCACGTTGATGACTCAGTGTATGGATCACTTGAGTCCTCTGTAGATCGGCATTAAACTCTGCTACCTGTTCCCATAGCATTTTGTGCTTAATTGTGCCTCCTTTCACATCCTTAAACCCGTTTTGTTCCCAATGTTGTAAGTACTCATCGTATGATTTTACACAGTAAAAGGAATCACACGCGATTAGTATGGGGAATTTATGATCTGTATTTACAAGTGCCAGTATCAGTGCTTTAAATTCTGCAAACTGAGCCGTGAAGTCTCCTAGAGATTGCGTTTTTGTGCAACTAGGATGGAACTTGCCATCACGCATGTGACATTTAACAATAGCACACGGCCGAAAAATATTGCTGCTTACTTCCTATGGCCGGTTGCGCAGATCCGTCAGTATAAACAATATTTTCATACTGATCGAGAGGCAAAATTTCATTTGGTAGAGGATATTCTTGTTCATATTGCAGGAATGCCTGTGTTTTTGAACTTGGATCAAATCTGTATTCAATGTCTTTTCCAGTAATAAATTAGCCCATTGTATCCATCATGGATGTAACGCTTTCGCATTTGAGATTCTGGCCTTTGAAACAGCTTCTAAAGCTGGTACCGGGGTTACGACAATAATATGCTTCTCCTGAGCCAGTGCTCTTTCTCTTGCTACAACAGTCTGAACAGCTGTCAGGATTTTTTCTGTTGCAGGGAAAGGCTTTTCTGCATTTGTGTACAGGTGCGATTTGTATGCGATTGGTACAGTTTCTCCTTAATTAGAGGTCAAATAAGTGTACCCATATTGAGCCGCAATTATTCGGATCACCAAGTGACATACGTTTATGTGTGTTTGTTAGTGTTGGGAAGCAATCATGTCTTCCTGGAGTAAATGAAGAATATTAGTATGCTCTTGTGTCCAATCTCTGGTAGAAAAGTCAGGTTTAATTAAGTCATAAAAAGGTTTTACCCTTTGTGCATATTTTAAAATGTATGTCCTGACAAAATTTAGGAATCCAAGTATTGTTTGTAAATTGTTTAATGATTTTGGAGGCTGGGGCAGCGCACACTTTTCTAAAAAGTTAGCTGCCAGACTTTTGCTTTCACTTGACAGCTCATATTCCAAAAATGGGACATTGAGGTGGGATATTTTTGATTTTTTTAAGTTGAATTTGTAGCCCTCTGAGGCAAATCCCATAAAAATGGTGCCTCTCTAAGCCGTCGTCCATTAGATAAATATCATCCACATAGGACAACGCTTCTTCATCATATTTTTGAAGTAACTCTGTTACGCTTGCTGAAAATACACCGGGGCTGTTCTTATACCCTTGGGCTAGTTGACAAAATTTTCGTTTGGACCCTAACACACTGATTGCGTCAGATACCTGCTTTCTGGTGCTATATTTTCGCAGAAAAATCCATTTGAGATATCAAGTGTGGTTTTGTATTTTTTGTGCACAATGTTATTCATTATTGCAGCACTACGTGCATTTTGGACAGCAAATTTCTTTGTGCATGAGTGTAAATGTCTGTAATCTAAAACTAGACGATATGTATTGTCAGGTTTAGAGACGGGAAATAAAGGATTGCTCATTTGAGATGTACATTTATCAATGACCCCCTGGTATTCAAGTTGGTCTAAGATCTCCCTGACCTGTTTTTTAGCTTCCTGCTTTATTGGATATTGCCTCTAGCATTAGGTGAGACTTTTAAGGGGATCACGTGGTGGGTTGAGTTCTCATCCCACTCAGCGTGATTTTTGTACAATGCTGGAGCTTAAGCTACTGCCCACTCCTGTGCCTATGTATGTTTAAGGTGAACGGGAATGTTGTTGGAAAATGCAGGAAAAGTTATACTTTCTCCCCTGGGCACTCCATTACGAATGCAGGCAGACAATCTTGTTCTACTAACAGGATGTCATAACCAGATGATAAGTTCTTCCAAAAAAGAACTTTTACTTTTCTGGGCTTGTCCCCCTCCAACCGGAGTCGCATTTCATATAACTTATGTGGGACTCCCACCCTGGTGTCTGGTTTTTCCACCGTGATGTAATCATTCAAGTCCGCTGTCACCAGAAATTCCTTCAGGTTCTGGCGAGCTATTGTTACTTCTGCCGCACTGTTTATCATTGTCAGAGCCCATTCCCCGTTCAGAAGTTGTGTACTCAAAATTCTGGGCATGTCTGGTTTTCAGACCAGCAACTTTCTTTTTCTTAAATTGAGGTTTTGAGTTTTGCTTATCTTCTTTTTTAGAAGTAAAGTCTTGAGCTCACTGTTTGTGTCTGGACTGTGCGCTCCTCTCTATTCTTTTACTATCCTTCTGTTTCTGAGCTTTTCTTTGAGCCCTGAAAGGAATGAGAGGAATGTGTATCAGTATCCTGATAACTGTCAGGTTTCCTAATATTATCCCTATTCCTAAAGTTGTACCTCTTTACAGAGTGCTCCTGTTGAAGAGACCTACCTTGGGACTGTGGTCTCTTGTCTTTACAGTTTTCTTTTTTATTATCCCACTTCTTTTTAAAAGAAGTAGGTGTCTGCATAGAACTATCCTTTTCGGGACTGCCCTGTAGTTGAGGTTTTAAAGTTCTTCCCCCAAACTATCCCTGCCTAATTCTGCATACGCATTTTCAATTATTTTGGGTAGTTCATTCTCCTGAATTAATGGAGAGAGCTCCCTTAGGTGTTGGTGGATTGCCACTGATGCTGTTTCCCCTTTTATGTTAGCTAGTATTATGGCTGATACCCGATTGTAGTTATTTAATTACTTCATCCCTAATTTTAGAGCAGGTTCTGCTCCGTACTCATTTTGTATTTGTCTTAATACATCTGGTATCACTGCTAATGAAGGAATACCATGTGTTTCATGTATATTTGGCAGCAAAGACTGTACCCCAACAGGTGCAATCCTTTAACTGTGGTGTAATTCCCATGGGCAAGCAGATTGTTAACATTCTGTGTTTTCAAATGGTGTTGTATTTGGGAATTCTGCTTTTAACTGGGTTATTTTCTAAGCTAACCAGAGAGGAATTTGTTCAAGTTTTGTGGGCACTTTGACTAAGCATGAGCGGAAAATCCGTTCCGCTCGCGGATTTCGCAGATTTTCGGTAAATTCGCAATCCGCGAGATTCGCGAATTTCCCGCAAAATCCGCGAATGAAAATCCGCGAATGGAAGGGATTGGGTCAAAAGTTCAAGCTGACTTTTGTAACTCTTTTAGAATGGTGCCGGCAAGCTGCCAGAGCCATTCTAAAATAGTTACAAAAGTCAGCTTCAACAGGAAGCTCTAATAGATAAAGTAAAGCAGGTGCTGCTCAAATTCAGTTACACAATCATTACTTTATCTATTAGTGCTTCCTGTTGAAGCTATTTCTAGCTATTTTAGAATGGCGCTGGCAGCTTGCCGGCGCCATTCTAAGTGGGGCTGAGGGCAGAAGGGCACAAAAGTGGGACAGAGGGCAGAAGGGGACAAAAAATGAGTGAGGCAGAGGGCAGAAGGGCACAGAAACAAGTGGTACAGAGGGCAGATGGGCATAAAAATCGAAATGGTGGCAGTGATTAGGCAGGCAAAGAAAACCCCCGCGAAATTGCAAAGTGCCTCGCGAACACCCGCGAACACGCAAAGCGCCTTGCGAACACGCAAAAATAAAAAAATCTGCAAATTTGCGCGAATTCGCTAATTTTGCGGATTGCCAATTCGCAAATCTGCAAATTAGAGAATTGCCAATTCTCAAAATTCACCCATGCTTAACTTTGACCACAACCGCGTGTAATGTTTGTGGAGTAATTATTAGTACCTGTGCTGTATGTAGGAGCTGCATTATGTGTAATTACTGTAGGTTGGAATGCTAGTGTCCTCAAGACGAAGTGTGTCATGTTTCTGTAAAGTTTTTTCAACTCTTTGTGTTGAACAAGCAGTTCATCACGTGGCATTATGTCAATGTCAGGATGTGGTGCATAGGTCGCTAATATCAGGCATGTTGCTACTGGTCTTCCTAAAGGACCAAGCCTTGCTCTTGTTGTAACATGGGGTAGGACGCCATTAAATCATAGAAAATTGCTCCTGGTAGGTAAGCAGGATCTGAATCTCCGCAAATTAAGTGTAGACCCCTGGAACTTCTTCATATGTGTAATAATGACAAGTTTCTGTTACGACATTCGCTGCTGGGAATATAACCCATGAGTAGAATATCTGTGTTTGAAAATCTTTGTGTGTCATGGATATTTCTGCACCTCCTCTGGGTGGTAACCCATTTTTGAGCAGGTTAACTGTCAGAGTATGTCTTACATTGGGTCCAATCTATATTGCATTGGCATCGTTTTCTTCAGTGCCTGGTTTATTGGGTTTAAGACTCCTTCTTCGTTAGACATCATGTTTAAGACACGGAATAACTGTCCAAGGAATTTTAAGATACGTTTTTATGCACAGTTTGGGAAAATTCCTTCAAGCTTGATTAACCACCAGCCAATAAATAGGATATCTCCCCTACTCAACTGTGGGAGAGTTTTGTGCCCACCCACTCCAGATGTCTCTCGTTTTTGTAACTATGGGTCTCTGAGAATCAGCACAACTGAGCTAATCAGATTCTACTGTTATTTAAGTACCAAATGTTGGTGGCCCCATGTAGTGTAGATCCTATAGTACCCTCCACGCAGGACCTGTGCTGTTTTTGGATAACAAATACTCTGGGTCGGGTGGCAGTCTAACTCTGTACACCCCGCCTAGCACGTTAGCCTAGTTTTGCATTAGCTAGCTCTCAGTGCCCCAAGAATTTCCTTATATCAGAGCGATTAGTTTTTGGCAACCTCAGAACACAACAAACCCTGAGTCCTCAGACTCATGGAAACAATACACTACTTTTCACCCAGTCACTCGTGCTTGCTTGTTTTCTCTCAGAGAGATATACAAAAGAAACAGTTGGGTGTGTTTGCAATAAGAATTTATTGTACCGTTGTTCGTCTCATGTAAAATATATGTGCTGCTACAACTGTTACACAGTAGCAGAGATATAAGATCAGCATTACAGTGAATAAAAAGGAATAGTACAGTTCTACCATTTTGCAATAGTCGTTAAACATATACATGAATGTAAAATGTATTTATAAAATATAGTGCGTACTCGTACAATGCCTGTCTAGATGTACCTAAGTGTACATAGCATGTGAGTAGGTGCAAAAGAGCCTAAGACTAAGAGCCAAGAATCCCGCTAGGATTTAGTCGAACCGTATTACCTGAATAGTGTGGGACTTCTCAAGAGATAGTCCGACAACTGTCAGCTGGAGTGATTGCATATCGGAGCCTCAGCGTCTATGGTCAGTGTCTTGGCCTTGAAGTCTCAGTTGCCTCCTCCTTACTGATAGCAAGAGGTGCTGTATGTTTTTTGCTATCATGTCCCTCCTAAACCTTGCCTTAAATATCCACAAACCTTACTCATTTTTGAGTAATGTTTTACAATTTTTACACCACTGCTCACTTATTACAAAGGGCCCAATTATGATGTGGTTTGGAAAGCTTCCAGACTGAATGGGTGTGGGAATGGTTTCCTACTGAATCGGATCGGGAGAGTCCAACCTACTGAGAATGAATGCATCTGGATGCTTCCAGATACGATATGGTTGGATTCCCATTGGCTTTAATAGTAGCCTTTGTTCCGACCGAATGTGTAGGCTCCCATTGAAGAAAAGGGTGACTGGCACAAAAATCGGGCACCCTGTGGCGGGCACCCCATTGTGCCTGCCACACTATTCATGGCTGGTAAGGGAGGACCCATTGGCCCAAGGTTTCCGACCGACCGAGTATGATGCGAGTTAGGCATTATATGTTAGGAATATCTGAATCCGAACCCAACAGCATTTGGAATGACCGAGCCATACGGAGCAGAATCGTACGTGTCTACAGGCTGTGTTTCCGAACGACCGAGTATGATGCTGGATTTGAACAGCCTTTTCGATTCGTGCCGTCTGACTCGAATCAGAAGTCGGAATCAGACTTTGGGGCCACCCGGCACCCGTAGGCTTCCCAATCGGGACTGTGGGGGTACCCATGGGTCCCCCCTTAGCAGGTGTGCACAGTGTGGCAGGCACCCTCTGGTGCTTACCACAAGGTGCCCGATTTTCCCTTTATTTAATGGGAGCCTATGAATTCGGTCAGAAAACAAAGGCTCCCTTTGAAGACAACCAAATGATATCTGTAAGCATCCGGATGCATCATACTCGGTCAGTTGGACTCTCCTGATCTGATTTTGTTGGAAACCATTCCCAAACCCATTTGGTCTGGAAGCTTTTCAAATCGTATCAGAATCTGGCTCTCGGTCGGAAAGACAGGTTCCCGATCTGATTTGGATGGACCAAATGCCATTAGGAGGCCTTCCTAACCGCATGGGAAATGGGTCCTAAGTAGTATACTTAAATGTGCAAGATCGTTCTGCTCAGAAAAGATAGAAGAGGTAGAGTTCTCCGGGCAGTATTACACAATGCAGTTAGTGAATCCAGCCCATTGTGCTGTTCTAAAAAAAGGCCCAAGTTGTGACAATAAGCATAGCTGTATGGATTACTATTACAACAAATATGCTCTTTTAAAAAAAAATGATAATTGAGATGTGTTGAATTCCTTTTCTTTGACAAACCCCATACAATTAGAATGCTCTCGGTGTTACCTGGCTATCTCCTCTGTACGGATTCAGCACATATGGCAATTAAGCAATTTAAACATCCTGATTTGTCATTATAATCGAAATGTCATTATGAACACGTTTTTTGACTACTGACAACTTAAACGCTAGAAACGACAGCATTTTGACAACTTCATGACAGAATAACAAAAGGCTGCATCTTGGTCTGAAATTCACTTTTCTGTATAAAGTTTACACCGGCTGTGTTTCATAATATGGTTCTTAAAACTCAAGGTGAGAAAAATGTTTTTTAGAATGGCTTGTTTTATGCCTAAATATTATTCATTTGGCCGCGCTGATTTTTACTGAAAATCACATATCACTGAAGTACAATGTTGTAATCTTACGGATGTGGTTTTGATGAATTTTAAATCGTTATTTTCTCTTCAGTAGTTATCAGACTGCTGTGCATGAAGGGATGATATGAAATGGATGCTTTGCTACAAGCTAGAATTATACGCTAGAGGGTTCTTCTGTTTGCAGATGTCATGACACTCAGCAGGAATAGAACACATTGAAGTTGAGTTACCCTTTCAGGCAGGAACACAGAGGCAGGCTTTACAATTATTTTACAGTTGAGTATTGCGTGTGGTACCTGTCTGATTAGCCGAGGGTTAGATTATAGAAAAAGGCCAGGGTTTCTGTCCTATTCTAGCATATGAGGGGCTAATGCAAACTCAAAAAAATAACCTGGAAAAATTATCTTATTTTAAATGCTAAATGAGACTGCATCCCAGGCACTAGTTTGAAAAGCTATGTTTCACTGCCATCAGCAAAACCATCAGGTCTACCTTATTTTAGACCTATGTGTTCTTTTCTGAAATTGCTACAGGTCATTCAGTGAAATTGTTTGAAACGCAATCGGAAAATATACATGCATGCAGTAATATATAGACAGACAGTACTCAGGTGCTTACACACACACACATACACACACACACACATACAGAAACACATTCAGTCAGAAGCATACACATGGACACTACCGTAGCAAGTAGGTTTTGGGTCGATGCATGGATGGACTACTAGCTGTGTAGTAGTACTCAAACATGAATTTTATTCTGATTTGCAATGTGTTGATTTGTAGGGCTCGTTATTTGCCTTTGAGGCTATCCTGGCGCTTAGCAGTTGTGTAGGTAATGGTGTTCCTGGCTGCTAGTCGAAGAGCCAGGTTTTCAGCCCCTTGCAGAATTCAAGCAGTGAGGAGGTTCTGATGCACTGAGGTAGGTTGTTCCATACCGTAGGGTTGGTATAGTAGGAGGCATGACCTCCCACTCTGCAATTGTGTGTGCAGGAGATGTGTGCTAGTGACAGTCTGCTGAGCTGAGGTATCTGGCGGGCTGGTGGAAGTGTATGCAGGAGTTGGGGGATGTAGGGACTAAGTTGCGGAGTTCTTTATAGGCATGGTGAGGAGTTTGAAGCAGATGGGTTTGTTGATTAGGAGCCAGTGTAGCTTCTAGAGGTGTGTGGTGATGTGAAGAAGGCACAGGAGGTTGGGAATGAGTCTTGCTGCCGCATTCCAGATGATTTGTAGTCTGTTCAGGACCTGCTTGTTGGCCCTAGTATAGATGGTGTTACTGTAGTCAAGTCTTGTGGTGATGAGGGCTTGTGTGACTGTTTTTCTAGTGTTTTCTGGCAACCATTTGAAGATCTTTTGCCACATCTTCAGTAATTGGAAGTATGAGGTGGTCACTGCGTTGATCTGTGCAGTCATGCTGAGTTTCCCATCCAGCACAATTTCTAGGCTCATTGCGTGCACCTTGGGGATTATATCAGGTCCTAAATTTGCTGCCCACAATGTGGAGGTGAACAGGGAGTTCTTTCCTCTGAAGATCACCATTTTAGATTTTTCAGAGTTGAGCTTGAGGCTGTTGTCTTTCATCCATGTGTACAGTGCGGACTTGCAGGTGTTGAAACTGGTTTTCGTTGTTGGGGTCTTGTCTGACAGGATGAATATGGGCTAGTTGTCACCCATATCAGAGAGAGTGCTTATGCCATGGGATCTGATGACGCCCACCAGTGGTGTCATGGAAAATGTGAACTGAAGTGGTGCTAAGCGAAGATTCTTGTGAGACTCTGCAGATTAGTTTTTGACTTCTCATGTGTATTGTGTCTGGCATACTCTTTATGTACTTTCTGTGAGGAAGGAACAAATCCAGTTGTGAGGCATTGTATGTCTGATTCATGGAGATTTTTGATGATGGTTGAGTTGGCAACTGTGCTGAAGGCAGGTGATAAATCTAGCTGGAGGAGAGCTGCTGTGACTTCTTGGTCTAGGATCACTCCGATGTCATCTGTTGCTGTGAAGAGGGCAGATTCTGTGCTGTGGTTAAATAGATATCTGGTTGTTTCTGAGTGTATACAGTGGGCACTGGGTGGGTAGGTGGATGGATTTTGTTAGTTAACTGGATGGATGCAATAGTGAATGGGTGATTGCTTAGTGGAGAAATGGTGAATGAAAGCTTCAGTGTAAATGGATAGATGGATATGCGCTTGGGTGTGTGGCAGAATATGGACTCAAGGGAATTTGTGTATAGATGAATAGGTATGGCTAGATGTATGGGCTGGGTGGATAAATAATAAATACCAGCATTTTAAAAGCACACAGCTACCTACGGAGAGGTGTCCCAGCGCTGGGGGCCGTCGGGAAGATTAAGCAAGCTATTGCTCTGAGTCACATGGGGATCAAACCGTCAACCCTGTGGTCCAGAGTCAGGCTCCCTGACCCCCGCGCCACACCTCTTCCACACCTCTTAAAGAGATGAGTCCATAGATTGACACGTTTGAGAAGAATGGTGGGTGGACAGATTCACATCCTTCTGTAGATGACTGCATTGGCGTGAGTAGAAAGAAACATGTATTTGATTGGAGACATCAGTAATTTCTGATGAACACGATGTGCTAGTGAACAATAAGTAGTTTATGAACAGCAATTACATGGTGAGCTTATAAGACTTTATCTCATAGGTCTACAAATTATAATAATGATGAATTTATTTTCTTTAAATATCAGTGAATCCTGTAAATTAAAATGCATCTGCACAAGTCAATCTGGGGCTAATGTCCTGGACCATGTTCAGAAGATTGTGACCCACTTTCTCGAAACAGGGATTATCCTTGTCTGAAATGATGTTGGTGACTTTTTTCGGTACTTTTCAATTGATTGCAGTCCTCTCTTAGTGCAGACCAGGGATCAGCAGGTCAGCCCTTCTCCTTCTGATGTCTTCAAGCAGAGATCTGATGTCCTGTGCAGCTCTCCAATATTTATTCCAGATTATGGGCTGGCAAGAGGGGGACTCCCCCAACCAATGGGGTTTAAATTGTCACTCTCTCTGATAACCACCCCCTTTAGAGTTGTGGAATATTTGTACCCCAGAATGAACATCACAGTTCAAATCAAAATTGAAAAAAATAATCAGTCATTGGCAAGTTTTCGGATTTAGTTTAACTATTATTTTCATACAATGAATTATTGTTCTAACTCACTCCTGTCAAAGTTAGACTTTGTTAAAGTTTAGGAAGCCCATGTTAGCCTGTGGAGCTAGCAACACCACATTGGGGGAAAACAAAATCGTTTTTTTTCCTTCCTTCACCAGGGAATACAAAACATACTTTATAATGACCTGCTTTTAATTACAAGGTACCTTACCATTGGGTCATCTAATGGAACCCTTAGCGGTGACTTATATGTAATGAAAAGGTAGTTTTAGACTTTGAGCGTACGTTTAAATCCAAAGTCGAATCACCTTTATTTTAAAAGCAGGCTGCAAAGCAGTGCTGGCTTTAAAATCACCAAAGTGGTGCACACGTAAGTGTATTAAATCCACTGGGGTCTCCAAACCTACATGCCCTACAATGTAATAGGGACTTACAGGTAGGTTGTCAGAATTAATTGTAATTACTCCTAATTACCATATACCTTTTAGACAGCTCTGGACCTGTTTAGCAGAGCCCAAAGCACAATCAGATTCAGTAACCATCAGTATCAGTCAAACACATGGTGGTGATCAGGGCAACAATTTCTCACACACTTCTTTAAAGACCATTGCATCATGATGAAGAAACAGTCCTCCACTCAAAGAAGCCAGCTTCCCCTCCATTTGAATTCATTTTCATCTTTACAGTATATCTATTTTACAGTATCTATAAGGCACTCTGCTTCCTTACGACTAGGTTTGTATTCCATAAGTACATATATATAGGCATTCCAAGTCGATTGAAAAGAATGGAGCAGAATAATGGTGAAAGTACATGAAACAGGTGCAGATGTTACTGGAAACAGGAAAGAGCAGTAACAAAGGGTGTGCAAATACAGTGCCTTGGTGGTATAGAGAATGCAAAATGACAAAGAGCACATTGTAGAAAAGCCTGTAATATGAGAACCCAATAAACAGACAGCTTCTCATTATCTATAGAAACAAAACCTCAGGAAGGGGAAAAATTACTACTCTTGGATAAGGACATGGATTGTTGATGGAGTAGATGGAATCATTTAGAGAGAGCAGCATTCAAAATAACCAATCCCTTTTCAGTGCAAGACCTGCATCTGTTGTGGTATGCAGCTGTTGCATTGCACAGCGAGTCATGGGTAGACCCTGGAAAACGTGCACACATATAATGAGCCGCAATGCAAACCATCTGCTTATTAATGAAGAGGAAATGCTTACTGTTGTGCTACACTTCTACCTGTCATGAGAAGGCACCAATGAAATGTGGGCTCCATCTATGGCACCTAGCATATGTACTATGCCTCCCAATACATATAATTTGTACTTGCTATTGTTAAGGGTAGCATTATCCACAAGAAATATGATTATGGATCTGAGAATAACATCCAGGAACTCGTGAAGACAGGAAAAAAGTTGACTGAGACATTCCATTTGATTCATCCCCAGTATACTGGAATGCAAGGCTGCAAAAAATCTGTACTATAGCATTGCATTTCAGCATGTACTTCTTAATTATGTGTCTTTCTTCCATGGTCTGTAGATCCTGGTTTTGTCTGTAAACGCATTCATTACACTGATTTATCCTTCACAATCTTGCCTGGGGTGGATGATGGACATAGTTGTAAAACATAGGAATAATGTATAAATGTTATTGGTACACTAGTTACATGGGTGCATTTCTAAAAATATGAGTTTTTACACATTGAATAATGAAGACACATACAATATGCCTACAATGTGAGTAATGTTGGTGATGTCACTTAAACACATGGGTCAACATGCCTTTGGCAACCAGATTACTGATGCAGGAGCTAAACCAGGGGTTGAAATTGTATCAGTTGCTGCAGTAAACAGATCACAGAAAAGAACTGAAAAAGACATTTGGATGCAATCAATGTCTTATTCAAACTTTACAATCCTCCAGTAAGAGTATCTACGCAGATGCACATGCAGAAATAGTCAAAAGGATGACACCTAATAAACTTTCTGATTAGACTTGAATAAAGCCACCCATGAGGGAATAGCATCTGCACATGTTGGTGTATATGCTACCATATCATTGTTACAATGGCGATAATAATGGGCAAGATTAGTGAAAGAAACTAGAGGTTATTAGATGTAATGTGATATCTCTCAACAGATTAAATGTTCTACAGTTAGAAGACCAGCAGAGCAGCCATTGATGTTATCACATACCCTTTGTGAACTTTGGTACATAGATCATTTGGGCACTTTAGAGTCTGACAACCAATACTAATACATTTTGGCCACAGTAGATTCAAGTTCTAGATTCCTATGGGTGTGCCCATGTTCTTTCCAGCTCCAATTTCCTATTATTAGGCGACTTTAACATTCACAGCGAATGTTCTAATAATGTGGAGTCATCCTACTTCTTGAACAATCTTGCCCTTTTGGGCATAAAAAACTGAATGAAGGCCCTATCCACATGGCTGGCAATACTTTAGACATTATCTTATCTAACTCCCCTAACATACACTGTGAGACACCAGAGCAAATTACATGGACGGATCATGCCTCAATTAGGTTTGTAATCAAAACTTATAAAACAGAACATAGGGGCCAATATAAAGATGCTAGCAGGACCCGCAGACAATGGCAGAAGATCACCCCAGAGAACTTCCAAGCTTCCTTGAAAGTTCATTGGAACAAATTCCCTGATAGCCTAGAAGAAGCGCTTACTAACCATATTTAGTATTAACCCAAACTATAGACCAGCTTGCCCCAGCAAAATGTTCTCCCACTCATCCAAAACACTAGCAAGCCATCTGGTATACACCTCATCTACCCTCATTGAAAAAACGTTTTAGAAAATATGAGAGGAGATGGCGTATCTCCCACAAGGAAAGCGACAAAACTCAGTTTTTAACCTCTATGTCGAACTAGCATAATAGTATTAAACATGCTCGAAGGAATCATATTTCCACTCAACTCTCTTTAGCTGGTAATGCACCGAAGGCTTTATATAACATTCTCCAGCAATTTATTAATCCTAAGGTTTACGAAAACGCAGACGCCCCCACACAATTACTTTGCAACCAAGTTGCATCACATTTTTTACAAAAAATTGAATCAATTTATGACAGTATTATTTCTTCAGGTAGCCTACCTCAGCCACCTGTGTCAGTGTATGCACTAGGACATATTGCCTCCATGCCACTCGAAAATTCCCCCCGCTTTCTATAACCGATGTAGAGATCTTAATGCATCAAGTGAAGTCAGGTTCTCCTAGTGATATAATCCCTTCCAAAACAGTTAACACTCTTATCCCTCAACTTGCACCATTGTTTAAACATCTTTTGAACCTATCATTGAAGGAAGGTCATGTTCCATCGGAGTGGAAAGCAGCACAGATAATGCCCATTTGAAAAAATACGAAGGCTCCCCTGACCGACCTGACCAATCTTCGCCCCATCTCACTCCTGCCCTTTCCGAGTAAAGTATTAGAGAGACATGTCAACAAATATCTTTCTGGCTTTGTCGAATCTTCAGGCAACCTAGACCCATCTCAGTCAGGCTTTAGGCCCAAATATAGCACCGAATCAGCCCTGCTAGAGGTCACAGATAACATCAGAATGACCCTAGACAAGGGCCATTCTATGATTCTGGTGCTATCGGACCTATCCGCAGCATTCGGCACTGTCTCCCATCAAATGCTGCTCGGAAGGCTGAAGGAAGTGGGAGTAAGAGATTCTGCCTTTCGTTGGTTGGCAAGCTTCCTTTCTGGCTGAACTCAGTCGGTCCATCTAGGCGCGTATCGTTCTGCACCCATGAGACTTACTAAGGGAGTTCCACAGGGCTCCTGTTTGAGCCTCACTTTATTCAATATCTATGTGGCTCTCTTGGCTAATGTTCTTAGAAAACATGGGTTTATTCCAATATCATATGCAGACGATATGCAGCTGCTCTTCCCCTTCGATGTACTCACTCCGACTATCCAGGAGACCTTCTCTCGGGACATGAATGCCATCTCACAATGGATGAGGAGTAATTTCCTCCAATGTAATGTTGGTAAAACCAAGCTCTTACTCTTTGGAGAGGCCCCAGTATTATGGTCCCCAAATTGGTGGGCCAGCAATCTTGGAAAGCCCCCTGTCCCTAAAACGTCTGTTAAACACTTGGGAGTTTGGTTATACCAATCTCTCTCTTTTAAAGAGGATGTTGGTCAGACAGTGGGTGCATGCTTTCATACCTTGGGCCTACTCCGACGAGTATTTCCTTTACTTCCAGACTCTGTTCGAAAGACTCTGACCCAGGCACTTATATTGAGCCGCTTAGACTATTGTAACTGTCTGCTGCTCTCTGCCAATGAAGCATCAATTAGCAGGTTAAAAGTGGTGCAAAACACAGGGGCACGTCTTGTTTTAAACATGCCGCCCAGATCAGCCTCCCGCCCTCTTCTCCTAAAACTGCACTGGCTCCAATTACGTCAACGAATAAAGTTCAAGGTAAGTTGTACCATTCATAAGGTACTACACAATCTTGGCCCTAGTTATTTGTCCGAAAAGTTTATTCCCTATCATCCATCGAGGGCCTTGCGCTCCAGCACCAAATATCTGCTAGCAGTTCAGAGAATCAGGAGAGCGATAAATCTCTTACCTTGGACCCAAGCATTGGAATGACCTTCGTCCTTCATTTAGAGAATCTTTGAATCATCTCGTTTTTAGAAAATTACTTAAAACCACTGTCTTTTTTTTCTAAATAATCTTCAGTCTCCCCTGAATAATACACATCCACATAAGCGCAGAGATACTCCTCGGGGTCGATTCAGGCGCTATACAAACCCATAAATAAATAAAATACATTAAAGACCTTTCTGTTATGATTGCCTTATGTGGTGTGTGTGTATTCCATTTGGACAATGATCCTGTGTTTGCTTCATGGGCTTCGAGAACCCCATGAGATCCCTGGCTGTCACACTACACTATTCTAACCCCAATGGATGCAAAACTAATGGGGTATATGAGCATACAAATCTTAACATCAAGTAAGAACTGACCTTTCAAGTACTTAGAAAATGCTTAAACTGGGTTCATCATTTATGTGGGGTTAAAAGAGCATTAAATAATCTGCCAAGGGCAATGTTGGGCAATGTTGGGCGTATGCAATACATATGAGTTGATGTTTGGTAGCCAATGTATGTTCCAAACCTGGCTGGCTGTGTAGCAGCGGCAGATGCAAATCAACACTTGACTGTTTTACATAAAATATAAAGTATAAAAATAAATTGTCAAACATTTCACTGGGTGCTTCTGTCATAGATTGAATAAAAGTATTGTCAACCACTTCAGAATGGATTCCTAAAGTTGGAGATCAGGTCTGTGAGAAGATTGCAAACAAGAAAGTGTTTGGACCAGTATTCAGACAACCAGTGCCTGTTTTGTTTGGATCTGAGAGGTCAAGAATTGTGTATTTGCCTCCTTTGCCTGGTAATAAAAATAACAGATGGATGTCCATTGAGGACACAAAGCGATATCTGGCTACATCAAATAAACAGTAGCATGTCTTGGCCAATTTTATATAGTAACCCACATTGCAGACTTACATCTGGGTCCTAGGCTAACATCTTGCATCCTCTCTTTGCCCTGGAAGAGATTCCGATGGACACTCTGCATGTACAGGAAAACATGTGTCCCTTGTCTGTGACAGCTGAGCAGGCAGCAGTGGCAGTTGTTTAACATGTACCAGATTCCATGGAGGAGACTGGAAATTTGGTTTCATCAGGTACTGTAACACAGTAAAATACTGTAATTTATTATGATCCCCCTCACTCAGCAGAACTCTTTGCAACTACTTCCTGTGAGGGCTCCAATGTTTCATTCAAAAACATCAAGTTACTTTGTTGATATTGATGATTTTTCTAGTGATTTTTCAAGCATCCAAACTGGAGTAGTCCATACATTTTGGAACTAGTTTACTTAGCAACACTGCAGGCCTCCATGGTCCTACATATTCTTAGGAACAGGTATCATCATTTTCCTTACCTGGCTAATTTTAGTGACTGTAGTATTATTGTTAATTAATCGAATTGTGTTGCAGGTAGAACTGTGCCACAAATGTTGATTAAAGAATTACTGCCCCATTCTTCTTCTCACGGATTTTGAAGAGACATATATACAGCGAAAATATCTGCTACTCCAGTACATGATGGGTATATTTAGGATAAAGTCCCATACCTGATTTTAGGCCCAAATGAGTTTTTGAAAATTCCATATGTCATGAAAATATCACTTCATCATGTTATTACATGGAGCTCAATCTCAGAAAACTGGGATATTTCTGCAGTAAAACATATGATATTACATTTAGAAGCTTAAAGTTCTTTTGACACTTGAGAATTATATGCAGAGGTGTATTGTTATCAACACTATGGTCATAATTATTTGCATAGAACTAAGTTTCCAAGATAAATATTTGAACACATACAGTGGGACCATTGTGAAACACCACCAGTAAATGAGAAAGTTTCCATATTTTGATGCTGGTAACCAAACTAATGCTTCTTCCTTTAATTTCAAATTGAAAGCTGCCCCCCTAGGAAAGGATTTGATAACTAACAGCAGGTTAATATATTGCAATGAATTCAATAACATATTAAACATAGAAGGTTTTGAATGCTGGAAAAAGACTGCAGAGTGTAAATCCATTTGAGGTTCCAAAGATTGGCACATTCAGGGCAAGCAAGCTTTGTTCTGTGCCTGTTTAATTCTTGAAGTGATGCATTTTCTGACTTATTCAGTACAGCAGACAACATGTACAGGGTTTGCAAACGTGAAAAACATGAGAACACCATCAACTCCAATAACAGCAGAGCTGGCTAAATTTAAAGTTAAATTAATTATCTACAATGAAGATATAGCTTAGATGATTGTGAATGAAACATTCAATATGCCACAAATTGGTTCTGAGAGGTGGGCACTTCTGCCAACTGATACTAATATTGGTGTGAACCATTTCCTGTTCATTGAAACTGGTTTTAAAGCTCATTGGTATGACATGCCCTGATGTGTGTGGCATGTCCTTATAGTGAATTACTGCCAATTTCGTTTTTCACTATTGCAAGGCTATCTGTTCTCATGGGACAAAATGGGGAGTTTGTTTATAACACCTAATCGTTATTAACAAATCTGTAAATGACAGATCAGAGAACCTAACCAAAGGGAAGGGCTTCCGCTAAATGTGCAAACAATGCCCCCAAACTAAGAAGTGAAAATTATTTTCCTGAGTCCCCTCACTCACCAAGGGTTGCCCCTAGGTGACATGCTTCATCATTGGGGCCATATCGGAGAGCTATTGTCTGGGGTGTGCTGCAACTTGCGGAACTACGTAGGAGCACTTTTTGTGAAAAAATGTGTAGTGCAGTGATGGGTGGAGTGGTGATGGTGATGCAAAAAAATACCAAGCTAGTGAGCGACTAATTTAGTCCTGCTCCTAGTTGGTATGGATAAAAAGGGGTTAATGATAGGGAGGAAGTGTAACTGTTATGTGTGTACTATCCCTAGTATTAGGTCGACATGTTTAGAGGTATCCCCTAAACCTCTTCTTCAGGACCCCATGGGAACCAGCCCCATGAGTACCACTCCGTGAGAAAACAACTCTGTACAAAAGAAATAATATAATAAAGAATAGGTGCACACCTAATGTGTAAGCATCAAAACTAAATACGTACGGTTGATATCAGAATCGTAGTATCTGTTCAAGGAGATAAAGTGACAAGGAGATTAGTACATATTGCCTGCCTACCTCATACATGGGCAGGTCCATACCATATGTAGTGCTTAAATCAATGCACTCCTCTATAGAAGGTGTTGGTGCCCATAGTAGTAAACTATTTAAATAGTGCTTGTATCCAATGTGACACTTGAAACACAACGGACTACTCTATTGTGAGAAAGCATGGTTAAACAATAAAACATTAGTAAAAAGAAAAATAAACACTCGTGAGCAAACATCACAAGACAGACAAACACATAAACTTACTGTTCATAATTTGTAAGAACATACTTCTGTTTTGGCAACGTTGTGCCTCATGGACTGCCAGGGTGGGGGGCTTGTAGTAACCCTAGAAGAATGTATATAACGTTTTTGAGTCAAGAAAAGGGGCAAAGGTAAATGCGAAATGCTGGTTAGTCCTTCCCCATTGTATGTCCTGGAGGAAGAATACCCGTGTTTTTATGGGGATCCTGGGTTCCTGTTAGGGAAGAAAAAGATCTTACTTGGCTCAGCACTCCTCCGTCAATGACACCTACTCATACCATGGTGGACCACATATTAGCGTGTCTTCAGCCCGATATTGTTTAAGTATTGGCAGCAGAAGCCCAGTCATGCTCATATGCGAGTAAAGAGTAGACCTTGGTTGTGAGAAAATGGCTGTCTTGTTTCGGAGCTATGTTCGCACCATTTTGGGGGGATCGTTTTCGTCACAATCAATGCTGGAAAAATTAATTAGTGGCACTGTAGAAAATGGGGGATGAGTAAATAATATTTTGTCAGCATTCTTGAGGTGACTTCTGCAACTGAAAAAAGACTATGACTAAAAGAAAAAGAAAAAAGACTATGAAACAAGGTTATGAAAAAAGGCCATTGCATTATTGGCAAGGTTTGAGCGCCATATTGGAAGTAGAGATCTAAAATGGTCCACATCCAGTTTTTTGTTAAAAGATTACCAATTGAGGTGTAGTTAGTGTGGTGTCCCCAGAAAGGCAAAACTACTCTAAAGCCTATATTTTATAGCGAGGCAGTAGGGTTTACACTGGTGCTTTTGTGTGGCCGTGGATGCGGTAGTTTCAGTATTGGAAAGTTCCTTACATCATGCCAGTGGGGAGTATAAAAGCAATGTGGGGTCTCACGTGGGAGTCTGTTTGTGGAACCTTTACTTGGAGGTGATGTGAGTACCTGCCAGTCCTCTCATTTGTGATTTTAGTGGTTTTAGGTTATGTAAACAAAACAGTCCCAAAGGGGTATTGGGAAGGTGTAATTCATCTTGTGAACTGACCCCATGGGATATTATCATTCAGGCCTGTCGTATCTGTGTGCAATTTGAACACCCATCTTTGTTCTTTTTCCAGCAGCTTCTGTTCTAAATTCTCACAGTGTGTTATATGTTCAAACGCTACCCATCGCATGTCATTTGGGGTGTGTTTCTTTTAATGAAAATGCACTGTCATCCTCATGCTTGTCCTGTGGCACCTGATGTTGCTACGGTGCTCACATAGTCTTGTGCTGACCTTTCTAGTAGTCATGCCCACATAGTGTAGGTTACAGCTACATGTGATCATGTATATCACCCCTGAGCTTTTGCATGTGGTGAACTTTCCTAATTCCCAAGTTGCTCCAGTGTTGAAAGTCACTTTCTTTGTGGTAGCTGTTAGGTGGCACACACTGCAGTTGCCACATTGGTGATGGCCTGTGGGTAACGTACTGATCACCTGTTGGCCGTTCTTGAGTTGAGATTTTGGGCGAGTATGTACTAGGAAGTAAGCATGGGCGGAAAATCCGTTCCGCTCGCGGATTTTGCGGATTTTCGGTAAATTCGCAATCTTCGAACTCTTGCGAATTTACCGAAAATCCGCAAATTCGCACGCAGCTGATTTTTTTTCTTGGTGATACAATATTGCGGCGTGCGGCGTTCACTTACCGTCATTCAGCGTTTGCCGAGATGTTTTTCTTGATATTTTGCGAGTGCTGCGCCATTTTGGATCTTGCTGCGGGATCCCGCGGGAGTTTGGCGACCGCGATTACGTAATCGCGGCTTGCCACCTTGCACAGCGGCGGGCAGCAACAATCTCGCACTCGCGAAATGCAGAATTTGCAATTCTGCACAAGAAATCCACCAGCAAGCAGCATAAACCTTTTGAAAATGATGATTTTTATCGGAATAACTCCTCAGGTTGACATTTGCCTGCACTTTTTTTTGCAAGGAGTCCATTTTGGGGGGGGGGGTTTGGATGGGAGGAAGGAAGTGCCCCACAGTCTCCAACTTCCTGACCCTGTCCAGCAGGCTCCTCCCAGTGCTTTCTTCATGTGCTGGTCACTTTCATTCGGATCTTGACCTGGAAGGATTACTTTTTGTGGATGCTGCTGGATATTTGGATTTGAGGCCTTTTTGATTTTTTTGGATCACTTTTGGATTAGAAATTTCACAAGTAAGTTTGTTTGGGGCATTACAGTTGCTGCAACTACAATTTTGGAATTTTCGATTTTTGGGCTGTTGTTGGGGCCTTTTGACCAGGGGTAGTGAGTGGTGCATGTGTCTAGTCTTTCTGTGGGGTGTCTTGAATTTAAACATCATGGAGGGCATGGATGGCATAGGATTGTGCTGATTTTTCTGTGTTTTTCGATTTTTTGGGGTGTTCATGGGGACAGGCCATGTGGGTGGCAGGCCCTGGGCATGTGCTGGGAGGCAAGGGGCCATTTTGAATGCAGGCAGTGTTCTCAGGCCTGCACCCATTTTGCCTAGCTTTCATACATTAGGCCCAGGGGTAGTGAGTGGTGCATGGGCCTAGTCTTTCTGTGGGGTGTCTTGAATTTAAACATCATGGAGGGCTTGGATGGCGTGGGATTGTGCTGATTTTTATGTGGTTTTCAAATTTTTGGGGTGTATAACTGAACTGATGTTCCTCTGTCTTCCATTGCTTTTAGGTGCACAAGACTCAAGAGAACCACCAGTGCCAGGAAGAAGTCCTGCAGCGATGTGTGTGTGCAGCATAACGTGACGTCACGTCACGTCTGGCCACAGACAACTCTGCAACTCGTGCAACTGCGGCCTGCTGTTCTGACCTCTGAAGAAGATGGCCCCAAAAAAATTTCCCGTAGTTCCTCTAGCAAGAAAGTTGCCAGTAAGGAGCAGAAGAAGCAAGTTACCAAGGAGACTGGTGTGCCGCCCGCCACATTTTTTGGGAGTAAAAAAAAAAGTACGCCTGCAGCAGCAGCGGGATCTGCTGGGGACCAAGCTGGGAGCAGCACCCCCGCTCCATTGGGCTCAGTGCCACCACCACCACGCCAACTTAAGTCCAAGCCCTTGAGTGCTGCAGAGGCACTTAGTCTAGTTGTCCAATCACCATCGACCAGTGATGTTGGCTCATCGCAAGAAAGTAGCAGCAATGTCCCTCAATCAACACAGGTTGCTGTAACTCATCTGACGAGTGTTGAACAACCACAGCCGCAACAACAACCACATGTGCAAGTACAAGCCCAAGTACATGTGGAAGGAGAGGCAGCGCAAGGAGATGCGCAAGCAGAGGTGCATGGAGGGTCACAAGTGCCCACAATAGTTGTTCCTCCCGAAGTAGGGGCACATCAGGAAATCGACAATCAAGCCAAGGTATCATTTGAGGAAGCCACTCCTCCTGATGATCATTCATTGTCTTCCACATCCCTAGCAAGGAAAAGATCAAGGGTGGTGTCTACATCTTCTTCAAGCCCACCTCCTTCTGATGATATGGATCAAAATTGGGAACCACCAGCACTGCCGTCTGAGAGTGAGGCACACCATGATCTGACAAAGGTAGCTAAGCGTAAATGGAAGGCCCCCGAAAGTCTCGTACTTATGGAGTGTGATGATGACGCTCAACAAGAAGTGGCGTATACTCCTGCTGATGAAGACTCTCACGACGACGATGCAGTCATCAAACACGTCACTCCAGGCTCCACGGGCATGCAGCAAACAGACATTTTGACCCTAGCCCGAAAAGCTGCTGAGCGTGATGATGTTGTCGACGAGGAGGCAATGGCAACAGCACAATCATTGGAATTGGAGTTAACTAGTACACCACAACCTACCGCTTCCATATTTCTTCCTCGCCAGAAGGGACCTCCATCCACCTCGACCTCAATTAGTGGTGGTGAAAGTGCACAACGTAGTAAAGTTCGGCAATACACATCCTCCACTTCATCTGGCATTAGCAGCATGACCACCACCAGTATCGCCTCCTCCGGCCCCCACAGACATTTCAAGTCCGCAGTTTGGGACTTCTTTAGTGTTTGCCAAAAAAAGGAAAACTTCACCATTTGTAGCATTTGTAAGCTTGCAGTTAGTCGTGGTAAGTTTGGTACCAACTATGGTACCGGAGGCCAGAGAGGTCATCTTAAGAGACAGCACGCTGTCCAATGGTTTGCGCACCTAAAGGAGATCAAGGAAGCCCGAATTGCAAGTCAAGAAAACGTTGATGTTTCATCTGATGATGACGAGGAGGAAGAAGTGTCAAACACTTCACTTACACCCAGTACCCCTGTCAGCAGCACACCCCCTGTGAGCCACACTAAGAGTGTGGGAGAGAGTGAGACACCAATGCGAAAAAGTTCATCAGCGAGCGTAACTGGGTCGAAGAAGTCATCATCATCATCATCCCGTAAAAGCATGGTCCAGGCCAACATTAGAACCATGTTGTTTTCAGAAGCGCCATATGATCGCAACCACCCACTGACGCGTCTGTATAACACTAAGCTGGCTAAAATGCTAGCTCTGGACCTTCTCCCTTTTTCTTTTGTAGAAGGGGTTGGTTTTCTAGAATTAGTGGCAGCGCTCAACCCTAAATGGAAGGTTCCTAGCCGGTTCTATTTTGCCAGAGTTGCGGTTCCAGCACTACATGAATATGTCCTGGAGGTGATTGGGGCAGCTTTGCAGAAGAGTGCTGTTCACACTATACATCTGACAACAGACATGTGGACCAGTGGCGCAGGCGCTGATTACATTTGCATCACTGCACACTGGGTCTCTTTTTCAGGGGTTAAAGCAAAGCAAAACGCAGGTGTTGACCCGGACCAAGTTTTTAAAGCTGCTCGGAAACATGCAACACTAGCCATGTTTGGCTTGGAGAAACGTCATACAGCAGAAAACATTTTGAATGAGTTTAACACAAAGGTCTTTCACTGGCTGTCCCCAAAAAAACGCCAGATTGGTTATGTTTCCACAGATAATGGCGCCAATGTAGTTCAGGCAATGAATCTGGGTCACTATTTCAGAGTGCGGTGTTTGGCGCACTGTATAAACCTGGTTGTTAAAAAATTCTTGAGTGAAGACAGTCCAGCGTGCGAGTTAGTGGCCACCTGCCGAAGAATGTGCAACCATTTCAGCCATTCTTTTAAGGCCCGGAAGCATCTGAGGAGCCTGCTACATGAACGTCGAATGCCAGTGAAAGCACTCATCCAGGAGGTGCCAACACGTTGGAACTCAACTTTCTACATGCTTGATCGTCTGTATGAGTAGTATACGGTACTCGATCACTATTTCTTAACACTGGGTACAGCTCAGAAGGACCTGAGGCTGGATGCGGCGCAATGGAAGCTAGTTAAAATCCTGACAGATATGCTTCGTCCTTTTGAGGTCTTCACGCGTGCAGTCAGCAGGGAGGACTGTAATTTGGGAAAAGCTATCCCATTGTTGCGCATGCTGGAGCACCAACTGAAGGCGGTGTCTTCTATGTTTCAAAAAGATAAAGAAAAGAATGACGCTTTTGTTTTGGCGGAGAAATTATTAGAGTGCCTACTTGGCGATGAACGTCTTAAAATGATCCACTCAGGACAGCATTACATTTGTGCTAATATTCTGGATCCACGCTACAAAAAGGCGCTGGCAGGCCGAGCATTCTTTCCTTTTGATGATGAAGATGTTACAAAGAACAAACGTTGGCTAGCCTTGTCAGCCATGAGGTTTGAAAGAGAACGGCAGAAAATTGAAGGAAAAGGCAGTACATCAGCATCAGCAGGCCATCCCCAGTCAAAAGAATTCACTTCTGCACCTCTGGCTGTGACAGAAGTGACCTCTCAGCCGTTAAAGACACCGGCAACCGGATCATCTGCACCAGACACAACAGTAACATTGGGTGAAGAGGAGGATTGGCTAACTTTGCTTGGGTTTGGTTCTCAAAAGGTCCCAGCAAAAGTAAGCCAAGTGGAGGAACCTTGGAGAACCTTGAGTCGATGGTGCAGGACTATCTGAATGACTCAACATAGGTCTATGTTAATGCTGACCCATTGGCATATTGGCATGGGAAAAAAGAATTGTGGGCACAGATCTCCAACCTGGCTATAAACTACTTGTCTTGCCCACTCGCAAGCATGTCTTCTGAACGAGTTTTCAGTGCTGCTGGTGGCATTGTAACTTCCAAACGGACCCGCCTCTCGCCCAAAAATGTGGAGAGGTTAACAATGATCAAGATGAATCAGCACATCATACCACCAGATCACAAAGTACGAGAACACACACCGGATGAAGACGAGGAGGACAGCAACTTAGATGAGGGAATTTCTTCCCTGTTAGGCAACACTGACCTAGTCCTGCCTGAATTCGCAGAGTATGAGGAAGAACTCTTATTCTTATTCCCTGACACCGAGCCCTGAAAAAGAGCCAATGAATCAATAACTTTCTTTTTCATCCTTATTCACTTTTATTCCTGTGTGTCTGTCTTTCTTTGTTTTGCACAGTTAATATAATTAAAACTTTAATCACCTAATCAGAAAAACAAGCCCATCAGCAGAACTGTCTTCACTTGTTTGCTTATTGGTTTGAAGGTGCCGCAGTCTGCATTCCTCAGGTTCACAAGTTCACAAGAACATGCTCCTCTATCCTCCTCCTCCAGACTCCTATTTCCCTCAAAGCAGAGGGCTGGATTACGCCCAATGAAGAAAGACTCTGCACTTGTGGGGGTGTTCTACTTCTTTGTGGGTGAGTTGGCGGGTCTTGGGGCATTGCTGGGAAGCTCTAATACCGGATAAAAGTGGTTTGGACCAAATTGGAGGCACATTTTTTTTGCGTTTTTGCTGACTTGCTTGCCTTTGAGGTGCTCTTTGGGGGGGGTTCTGGGTGTTTGTGGGTGGGTTTTGGGGACTGGGAGCACTGCTGGGACAGTCTAATTTTGATTGCATTTGCTTTTCAGGAAATCCGTGGTGGAAAACGGGAGTTATGACCTAGCTGCACAGCGCGTTTGGACCGAAGGCCGATAAATATTGTAAGTATGAGATTTTCCTTTTTGGCTGTTTGGGGGTGTTGTTCTTTTTTGAGGGTGGGTTGGCGGGTCTTGGGGCATTGCTGGGAAGGTCTAATACCGGATAGAAGTGGTTTGGACAAAATCCATGAGGAAAACATTTTTGCTATTTCTGACATTTCGCTCAATGTAGCGTTTTCAGGGGCCTGTTTGGGGGGCTTCCTGGTGGGTTTCGGGGTCTGGGAGCACTGCTTGCTATTGATTGCAAGAGGTTTGAAGCAAATCCATGGTGGCAGAGGAGAGTTAGGGCCTAGCTGCAGAGCGCGCGCGGAGTGATTATGGAAATTGCCAGGAAAATGACTAGGTCCCCATTCTTGTACTTTTGCTTTTTGGCTGTTTGGGGGTCTTCTACTAGTTTTCGCCTGGGTTGACGGCTCTGGGGCCATTGCTGGGAAGCTCTAATACAAGATAAAAGTGGTTTGGACCAAAACGGAGGCGATTTTTTTTTGCGTTTTTGCTGACTTGCTGCTCTTTGGGGGGGTTCCGGGTGTTTGTGGGTGGGGTTTGGGGTCTGGGAGCACTGCTGGGACAGTCTAATTTTGATTGCATTTGCTTTTCAGGAAATCCTTGGTGGAAAATGGGAGTTATGACCTAGCTGCACAGCACGTTTGGACCGAAGGCCGATAAATATTGTAAGTATGAGTTTTTCCTTTTTGGCTGTTTGAGGGTGTTGTGCTTTTTTGCGGGTGGGTTGGCGGGTCTTGGGGCATTGCTGGGAAGGTCTAATACTGGATAGAAGTGGTTTGGACAAAATCCATGAGGAAAAAGTTTTTGCTATTTCTGACATTTCGCTCAATGTAGCGTTTTCGGGGGCCTGTTTGGGGGGCTTCCTGGTGTTTGTGGGTGGGTTTCGGGGTCTGGGAGCACTGCTGGCTATTGATACATTTGATTGCAAGAGGTGTGAAGCAAATCCATGGTATGCAGAGGGCAGTTAGGGCCTAGCTGCAGAGCGCGCGCAGATTGATTTTGGAAATTGCCATGAAAATGACTACGTCCCCATTTTTGAACTTTTGCTTTTTGGCTGTTTGGGGGTCTTCTACTAGTTTTCGCCTGGGTTGACGGCTCTGGGGCCATTGCTGGGAAGCTCTAATACCGGATAAAAGTGGTTTGGACCAAATCTGAGGTGAAATTTTTTTGCGTTTTTGCTGACTTGCTTGCCTTTGAGGTGCTCTTTGGGGGGGGTTCCGGGTGTTTGTGGGTGGGTTTTTGGGTCTGGGAGCACTGCTGGGACAGTCTAATTTTGATTGCCTTTGCTTTTCAGGAAATCCTTGGTGGAAAATGGGAGTTATGACCTAGCTGCACAGCGCGTTTGGACCGAAGGCCGATAAATATTGTAAGTATGAGATTTTCCTTTTTGGCTGTTTAGGGGTTTTGTGCTTTTTTGCGGGTCTTGGGGCATTGCTGGGAAGGTCTAATACCGGATAGAAGTGGTTTGTACAAAATCCATGAGGAAAAAGTTTTTGATATTTCTGACATTTCGCTCAATGTAGCATTTTCGGGGGCCTGTTTGGGGGGATTCCTGGTGTTTGTGGGTGGGTTTTGGGGTCTTGGAGCACTGCTGGCTATTGATACTTTTGATTGCAAGAGGTTTGAAGCAAATCCATGGTGGCAGAGGGGAGTTAGGGCCTAGCTGCAGAGCGCGCGCGGAGTGATTTTGGAAATTGCCATTAAAATGACTAAGTCCCCATTTTTGTACTTTTGCTTTTTCGGTGTTTGGGGGTCTTCTTCTTGTTTTCGCCTGGGTTGATGGCTCTGGGGCCTTTGCTGGGAAGCTCTAATACCGGATACAAGTGGTTTGGACCAAATTGGAGGCGAAATTATTTTTGTTTTTTGCTGACTTGCTTGTCTTTGAGGTGTTCTTTAGGGGGTTCCGGGTGTTTGTGGGTGGGTTTCGGGGTCTGGGAGCACTGCTGGGACACTCTAATTTTGATTGCATTTGCTTTTGAGGAAATCCATTGTGGAAAACGGGAGTTATGACCTAGCTGCACAGCCCGTTTGGACCGAAGGCTGATAAATATTGCAAGTATGAGATTTTCCTTTTTGGCTGTTTGGGGGTGTTGTGCTTTTATGCGGGTGGGTTGGCGGGTCTTGGGGCATTGCTGGGAAGGTCTAATACCGGATAAAACTGGTTTGGAGAAAATCCATGCGGAAAAGCCTTTTGGCACTTTTTGTAACTTAGGGTTCGTTAGGGTTAGCCCTAGCAGCAGGATTGCATGTGTTTCGGGGTGTTCTAGATTTTTGCAACTGAGTTCTGGGGTCTTAGAGCACTCGTGGGAATGTGTAATTTTGGTTGAAAGTGATTTGAAGAAAATCCATGGTGGGAAAGTGGGGATTTGGCATAGTTAAAGAAAGCGTTTGCCACTATTCTTAACTTAGGGCTCGTTAGGGTTAGCAGTATTTGTATTGCATGTGTTAGGGTGGGGGGCTGTTTGTGGGGGGGTTTGCGAGTCTTGGAGCGATGCTGGGTATGGACACTTTTGATTGCTTGCAAGTGGTTTGAATACAATCCACGGAGAGTAAGGGGGTATTTGGGCCTACCTTTACTTTCAAAGTACGTTTTGTCACCAGTTTTCTACTAGGCCTCGTTTTTTGAGATCTGATGGTCTTCTACATTTTTGCGACTGGCTTTAGTAAGGGTCTGGGTGGGAGCACTACTGGGAAGGTCTAATTTTGTTCTAAAACACAGTTTACAGTACACCTAGCTTGAGGGGAAAGATCCGCTAAATTAATTTGCCCATACTTATTTATCATTCATAAGGTGACTCTGACAGAGTACGCACTTTCAAAAATATTGTACTGTCTATTAGGAAGACTTTTTGCACTACACAGCGTACATACCTTATATTTATTTATCAGTGGTGTTCTAATATCACTTCCTGTTTTTCCATCAAAAATTACAGGCCGGGTTTCAGTCTGTGCAATGGGAAAAAAAAGGATGAAGTCAGACTTCACATTAGCGAGCCGCAATTCAGCATCCGCCAGGCAGGCAGTGGACAGGGTGTCTTCTGGTCACCAACATTGATGGACCAAGCGTCAGCTGGAATGGATGAGTACCGCTAATAAGAGAAATGGTTTGATGCGTGCAACTTACTTACCAAATTCAACAGGACAACTACAACAACATACAGAATAGATACAGTATCCATTCTTTTCAAATTATTTTTTAAGTAATGTTATTGCTGTGAACTTCTATGAGTGTGACTCTGCATTTCTTGGATCTCTCTCTGCTTCTAAATTGATCCCTACAGCCATTCTATAGGTTTTACTTCGGCTATTTTTTAAACCTAATTTAAAGTAAGAAGTGTTTCTCTGAGTGCAGAGATAGGCAAGTGAAAACGCTGCAGCCCTGTACTGTCGCATTCTGTCATTCACGGTTGTCGAAAGTACTACTTACTTTTCAGTAACAATGCATGCAGTAGTGCATGCACTTCCTTTATGTCACTTAAAAGATTTATGGTTAGCTTTGTACCCAAAGATTTCTTTATCTTCAATTATTGTTTGTCCATGCTGTGCTTTTTTTTTCTTCTCTCAACAAAACGTACCCAAAAACAAACCCGATTCCCATCCATTTTCCAAACCCTAACCCTCTTCCCCCGGGCTGTGTGGTTTTGATTGATGTGTGACTAAATGACAGCAATAATTCCACACATTTGCTGGGGAGAATAAGGTCATAGCAACAGGCTGGTGAAGGAATCCAAGGATATATTCTAGACTTACTCAGCTTCAGTACTATGTCTTGTAGTAGTAGTCAAAGAAATTCAACGCAAGTACTAGTTATACTTTCAATACTTTACCATTTGTTAGGCTACATTGTGGCACTGTTCTAGTGTACTGTCACCTGCTATATTCTCTATCGTACCGTTCTAATGTTACGGTAAGGACAAACAAGGTTTCATTTTCTTTTTTTTCAGATGCTGCAACTGCCACTGTGTAACACCACTAGTACCAACGTAATGATGACATTTCATCCACCCAGGATTGCCATATCGCCATTTGACGTGCATCCAGCCCTGTGCCTAGCCCTATTTCCAAACACAAATTACAGGTAAGATAAGCGTTTGGGGGGAGGAAGTATAATGGAGTATTAGGAGAGACGAGAGACTGACGCTAGTACTAGTAAAGTCCTAGGACTATTGAATTCACTTACTCTGTGAGAGGCACTTAGTTTTGAAAACATTTGGACAATTAATTACACAACTTGAATCAAGATGCCACTTAAGTGTCACCAAAACAAAGTTACTGTTAAACCCCCACCCACCAGCCTCAAAAGCAGTAAAAAAAAACACGTATGCTAAGATAAAGTTTAAAGTATATTTATATCCCTGACAAAAATAATCTCCCACAAGCCCCAACCCACCCCCACTCCCTAACCCCAACAAATGTCCATGAAAAGTCCAAAAAAGTGAAAAAAACAACTCCCAATTCCCACCCCCCAGAAGTCTTTAAAAAAGGGGCAAGGGACAGTCTCCTCCTACTGCTGGCTGCTGCTGTTGAATTTCCGGGCCAGGTCGGAATGCTCCTTGCGGAGGGTCTCGAGCAGGGTTTTGGTGTTGAGCAGCTCCTGCTTGAGGTAAGAAACCCTCAGGGAAAGGCGGTGCATACGTTTCTTGCAACTGCTGTGGGGGGCAGCTGATTTCTTTGCTCGGCGGTGGTGGGTGGCTGCGGTACCCCGGCTCCGTACCGCTGGAGACCTGCGCCGTCTGGGTGACCCAGGGAGCACGGACTCCGCGGAGGAGGATGCAGCTGTCCCGGTAGTTGTTGTGGTAGACTGCGTGTCCCCCTCCTCCTGGGCCACCAGCCGCCGATATTCAGCGACAGTCGCCTCCAGCCTCCGTTGCCGGGCCCTTTTAGCTAGCTACTTCCGTGTTGGTTTGGAAGGAGCATCTATATGAAGAAAGAAAGACATACCGCCTGATTCATCATGCTCCCGTTTTGCGAGGCCCTAATAGCGATTCATAGCGAATCGCTATTAAGGACTCGCAAAACGGGATTCATGTAGGAATATGCAATAAAAATGCGATTCCTTACAATTCCTTATTTGCGATTAGCTAATTGCTAATCGCAAATAAGGAATAACTCGCCATTCATTCCTATGGGCCAAAAGGCCCATAGGAAT
This sequence comes from Lissotriton vulgaris, assembly GCF_964263255.1. NCBI lineage: Eukaryota > Metazoa > Chordata > Amphibia > Caudata > Salamandridae > Lissotriton > Lissotriton vulgaris. The sequence continues at coordinate 2,075,572,819 of NC_141689.1, read as the reverse complement.
GAATGGGGAGTATTCCTTATTTGCGATTAGCAATTAGCTAATCGCAAATAAGATTGCGATTTGAAGGGTGCCAGGGGTGTCCAAAGGACACCCTGTAGCACCCCTCAAATGAAATTTCACACAGGTGTTGCACACACACATGTCCAAAGGACATGTGTGTGCGCAACATGCAACTTAGAAAAATGCTTTTAAAAGCATTTTTCTAAGTTTTTGCTATTTACCGAGAGGTCTGACCTCTCGGTAAATAGCGGCCCGAAATTGCGAATTAGCAATTTAAAAATGGTTGATGAATTGCATTTAAGGAATCTCAAATAGAGATTCCTTAAATGTAATTCCTCGCAATTTAGCGAATTAGCAATTACCGATTTTTGCATTTGGGATGATGAATCCCAAATGCAAAAATAGCGCTCGCAAAGGGCCAGATTCTCAGAATCTGACCCTTTGCGAGCCGATTTCAGCTTGATGAATCAGGCTGTATGTCTGTAACCAATGCTCTTTAAGATTAGCAAAAAATTATTCAGCAGAAAGTTGTGTCACAGTAGGATTAGCAACTTGCAAGTGCAGTACATAACTATTGTGGCCAGTATCTATCTAACCTCCCACTTCTTCACCCTTGCTCTAACATTAGTGGGAGTTTAAGGAATCAATTATTTGAGCACTATGGACTCACTCCATTAGAGTCGAATGTGACAGTACACCTGTCTTATTCTTCTTCTTCTCTCTTGTTTAGCAAAATTGGTACGTTAACTTCTGCAAGCCGGCATAATGCCAGCGCAGTCAACTTGCACCTGAGGAAAACAGACGCCCGCCATGATGAGTGAGACAGACTTGCGTTACTGTACCAGTTCAGTACATACAGGTGGTGATGCTCTTACTTTTCTATTACGGGTGGCACTGAGAATACACTGTTACAAGGGCTACTGCTTAATTAATTTAAGTTTCACCCTACAGTGCCAATGAATACTAGTTAAGGAAAATGAAGAAGATAAATAATCTGATTATCTATCACTGCACATGGTATGTATTTATTTACATATGGGATGACTTTAGGTGCTTTGCTTTTTATTGAGTGAACAGTGATACATCCACACATGAATGACCGAGTTCTACTAAACTTATTAACAGAGGTAGTGAGTGGCCATCGTAATAGCCGGATATATACTGTGCTTGCAATACAAACTACAGCTACTATGCATGGTAGTATTCGGACAAAATTACAACTTCTTTTCCTTGCCTTTCCTACACTGGGACGGACGTGCGGGTGCGGTGTTACATGCTCTTCAAAGTAACACTTAGTTCATCCAGTGACCGTCTACTCTCTCTAGAGACACATATGCTATCTAAGAGTCAGATAGTACCATGATCCAGGCATCCATCCATTCAAACTACAAGGCAGATTAGGATTGCGGATTTCCCGCATCCTCCGGGCCGGCGGAATCCACCGCCGGCCCGGAGGATGCGGGAAATCCGCAGCGGACTGAAAAAGACCCCGCCAGATTAGGATGGCTGGGGGATCATTTTTCAGTCCGCAGCTTTTCCACCGCGGTCGCCTCCCGTCCGCGGCGGAAAAGCACTAACATGGCTGGCGTTGTCTATCAGACACCGCCAGCCATAGTAGGATGTCTGGAGGAACACATGCCTTTACACGGCGGCATTTCCGACGTGCAAAGGCATACTGATTTTTGTTTGGGGCCCGTTGCCAGAGGTGAAGCGGGGGTGGGGGGTGCACATGGGGGGTCCTAAGGTACACCCCTGCATTTGCCTGCACGTGGTGCCTGCCGCTTTGTGCATGCAAATGCACAACTTACATTTTTATCATTGCGGCGGGCGCTGCTTCAAGCAGCACCCGCCGCAATGATAAAAATACAGGATGTGACCACCAGGGTGGCGGTCACATCCTAATTACCACGGAGGGACCGCCACTGCCCCTGCGGACGGTCCCTCCTACTCTATGGTGGCGGACGGACTCAGGTCTGTCCGCCATCATAATAGGCCCCTAAATGTCAATCATTCTTCTTCATGTCTCTCATCTGGACAAACCTTACGTTTTACTCACGGGGAGCAGCACACTATGCAGTCTGCAATCTCAATAAGTAAGGAATATAAGAGTTTACCACTGCCCGCCACTACCGTGGCAACCCGCACAGCAGTTTGGTCCGGCACTTCCACCGCCTCCTCCCCTGGACATTCCTCCTCCACCTCGCGCTGGGCCCAGCACCAGATGTTCCACCTACAAAGTACATTTAAGAATGTTAGATTTGATAGACATACACCACTCACTAGAATTTTGTCTAGGAATGGAGAAATGTGAATACAGAAACCAATCTAATAATTTGTGACTGTCTACTCTAAAGTAAAATTTTCCAGTGAAGGGTCTTGTCTTGCTGCACTTTTTGGCACAACTGATGAATGCTTGCTTTTTAACACGCACCATGTTTCTCATAACAGACAGAAGCTTCACTTCTAAGAAAAAATCATCATCATCACCACTAGGACAGAGGGACCAACGATTCATCATCAAAAAAAAAACTTAAAGTTCAAACCAGGTGAGGGCTCGGCTCGCCCACAATAAATGTGTGAAATAAATCACTATTAGCACTTTTCCATTTTTAATCAACCGTTTCTGTTTTATGACAAGCTTGATTTTAATAAATATTTTTACTTTTAATAAAGCTTTAAAACTTAAATAGACTCTGTGGTTTTTGGTCATGAGTGAATGAGCAAAAGGTTTTGCAATTTGCAAGCATGAACCCGTGCCTCTGACACTTCTGGACTCTGACTCCGTACTCTTGTCCTGCGTTGGATAATCATCATTGGGGATCAATCATCGATGAATTTGGGAGCTAAATGACTCTGCCACACTATCTAGTCAGTAAGGAGATTGGGGGTTCTTCAAAGTCTGATATCACTGAGGTATGTGGAAAGTCTACCTGCGCCTATTATAATTGATAAACAATGCACTATTTAGTGTCCATAGTTCTGTTTGTGCAGATTTGTCCCTGAAACAGTAGTAGAATGTATTGTCCTCCTATCCAAACCAAAAGTAAAGTAGTATCTTATTCTTTCTTGGTGGTCATTCACCTTTTTGTTGTTGGCAATTGTCAAAGCATAAAAATTTAGAAGGCTTGAAAAGACATTATGGACAATCCCAGAGGACTGCACTCAGTGCATAGAGCTATTGCTGACTAGAATGGGAGTCCAATGGAATTGCCAAATGTGCAATCTTACTTAGCTACACAGACAGACTAATAAGAATAATCTAGTAATACCACAGGGAGTCATAGTCGAGGCAGGCTAAGAATTTAGATACAGACTACAAGAAGATCAAAGATGATTTAGAAAAAATCGAATGAGGAACGCTAGGAAAAAATAGGTACTCTATATTAAAATTAAAACTTACCGGGGCCAGCAAAGGAGCCCTTGCCTGACCGATCCTGTTCAGCAGCAGCAGCAGCCTCCTCCAATGCCCTCTTGCCCCTGGGGGGAGCTGATGTACAACATGAAAGAAAGAAAGACCAGAAAACATGGATGATATTTGTCAACCAAATCAAACATTTCAAAAGAACAATAACAAAATATTTTGGCGAAATAGCAAGTAGACAACTATTCCACAGGATATATTGACCGATCTCATGTGGTCTACTACGTTATTAGTATTGCTTGATTTGCGGACCGTCGACTTGGAAAGTTCTTATGTAACTCACTAAACAAACTACTAAAAAGGTTTGCCTAGAATTGGCAGGCAGCAGTCCGCAGCACGCGAAGTGACAGACAAAGTCCATCGTGATTGCAGATCAGCGACAACACTAAAAAGTTTCCTACTACATTAACCAGTCATTAAAATACTCAAACTATCAATCCACCACCACTATTTCTTCTTATCGCCATGTGTACAAAGGAAGGACTGGACTTGAGGCTGTAGGGGCTGATTTAGAAGCCCCTTGCGGCTCTTTTGCTCCATTGTTGCCTGACTTTTGTGACGCAGCGGCAGAACAAAAGAGGCGCCATGGTGCGGCGTATATTAACAACGTGAAGCATATAGGAGATGCATCACGTTGTAAAGCCCTGCGCCATCAGGGGGCGTTCCGGCGCAAGGGAGGGCGTTCCTGCGCAGGAACGCATCCTAAAAGTGGCTGAGGGAAATCTACAAGATTTCAATCAGTCACTTTGAGGACAATGATGAGTGACTCAAACCCTGCGCCTGCTTGAAGCAGAAGTACGGCTTGACGCAGCATTAGAGATATAGGGCACCCCAGAGCATTGCTGGAGCTGCGCCATCGTGGCTACGCAACTCCAGCAACGCGCGCCTTTACAGCACAGATGCGTAACGCTTTGGTGACGTTTTGGGCCCATGGTGCGCCGCATTGTAAATACGGCGCACCATGGGTGGTGGTGGCATGGCGCACAATTACTGGCGCATCCCTGCTACTTTGCAGGGATGCGCCGGTAATTAAAAATCTGACCCTTATTGTCTAGCATTACGCAGTTCTTTAAACTACACTCATACATAATTTCACAGGCCAAAGAAATGAACACAAAATCAAAAACAAATAAGCATAGTAGCAACGCTACTGAGAAGGAGAGCAGTGCACCTGAAATGCACAGAAGATTTTGAAGTATAATTTACCTACAATGTAATCAGTAGCATTAATGCTCTTGGTAAAAAACAAAAATTTGCAATATAATAACACACAGAGCAGGAGAAAACAGAGTAGTAAAGAAATAGCTACTACTACTCACCAAGCCGGGGATCTTAAGGCCGGGCAGGTCGAGCAGATCACGTTCCCGGTCCAGGAGATCCGTCCAATGGTGGGTGGCCTGGTTGTAGGTGCGCCGGACCCAAGAGTGTTGGTACATGGCCCGGCACACCTTCTCCCACCACTTCCGGCGCTCCTGGATCCCGTACCCGCTAGCGATCTTGCTGCCTGCCATGATGGTCCTGGGGAGGCGGCGCTGAACATAAAAAATTAGTGCAGCCACCTCCTCCGCCCTGAAGATCTCCCGGGGTGCGACCTGCTCCCCCCTCAAATGCCCGCACGGGAGCCGGGCACGCGGTGCGGGACCCTTCCCCTTCTCAGGATGCTTCCCGGCTCCCTTTACCATGGTCTGGGCAGAAAGGAAGCTAAATAATAAAGAAGAAATAGAATAGGGGAGAAGAAAAGAAAAGAGTTTTAAAAAGTAGTTTAAAATTAACCAAAAGTAGCAGAAAACACAAAAATATAGAGCTAGAAAAATAGAGGGATAGATAATAAGTAAAATAGATAAAAAAACTTCAAACAAGCAAAGGATGGCAGAGATTCAGAGAGGATACAAAAAGCATGCCCAGAACCATAGCAATGAATGAGAAACAAGATGGTTGCGCCCGTGGGTAAGTTCGCGCAAGATTTTCCTCGCGATAACGCGCAAAATTGTACTAGCGAGCCGCACACTTTGCGAGATTACACATCGCGCCCGGAAACGGAAATACGTCATGCAAACAAGATGGCCGCGCCTGTGAACGACTGTGAGGGTAGCTTTGCGCCTTTGCGCTACAAGCGGCTCGCTAAAACGCACAAAACCTTGCGAACTAACACACCGCAAAAAAACAAATCGCATATTCGCACGACTTTGCGGCTTTTTAATTTGATCTCGCGCAAGTTGGCGCCCCGCGAATCCTGCGAAATTGCAGAAAAATGAGTTTTGCAAAACTGAAAGCACTCAGCAGGTGCAAAAGTTGAAACTCATCATTAGTAACCATTCCCTGTAGTGCTTCCTGAGGGGTCCCTCCAGAGTTCAGTTGCTAGTTGCAACTATTCTATGACCCTGCTCTGACCCTCACAGCAGGCTCATAGAATAGCTACAAGTAGGCCACAAAGGTCCTGGAAAAAAAAATTGCACTGCAACAGAAAGCAAATTACAGATAAGGAAGCAGGTGCCAGACTGGAATTTTAAAACAGTGACACATTAATAAATCAACCCCAAATTAATTCATGTCAGTTGAAGCAGGGCAGGTGTGCTTGCTTTTCCCCCCCATAATCTACAGTGATGAACCAGAGGGTGACATTGATGTACCAGAGGGTGGCATGGGTGAAACAGAGGGTGGCAGTGGTGAAACAGAGGGTGCCGTGAACCTGTGATGATGAACCAGACGTAGAAACAACATAGTTGCGACCGTTCCGAGCTGACAAGTACGTTCGCAATTGCGAACTGGTACAAAACCCTCGCGAACTGGCAGAAACTCTTGCGAAGACAAAAAAAACTATCCGCAAATTCGCGAGAATTCGCGGATTTTGCGGATTGTGAGTTCGCAAATACGCAAATTTGCCAACGCCAGATTCGCAAAATTTGCCCATGCTTACTAGGAAGTCCCTGAGGTTCTTTCCCCTTCTATGTGAGAACATAGGTAGTGGGATATTTGGTTTCCCACTGTTGAGGATGGTCCAGTGCTTTCTTACAACTTTAGAGGCTTTGTACAATGATATGTTAAATGTTGTTATACAGATGGGTCTTTTCTCTTTTTTTCTGTCCTCTTTGTCATATGTTTCCAGAGGAGCGCCCCTGTGAATATGGGCTGCTCTTTTCTTGCCTTTATTGATGGTCTTAGCATTGTATAGGAGTGGTGTGGCTCACTGGTTAGAGGCAGCAGACCAAGAAGCAGAGAACGGCCCGGGACCAGGGTTCAATTCCCGACGCGGCAGGGTCGTGGACCAGGGTCAGCGGACTCAATAATTCTCGCCTCGGTGCCTACTCTAACCAGGGATCACACTCAGCAACTCTGGGCAAAAGCTTGCCTCATCTCCACAACGGCCCCCCACATTCACCGGGGATGCCTGGTTTCACCTTGGAGATACCCAGTAGGGACCATCTCACAGGGATAGCCAGGACGGGTTCCCCAGCGGTCTACAGCGCCATGACGCCTCAGGGCAGCAGTGCGCTTTACAAGACACATTACATTACATTACATCTTCCAGGATGTTCCGGATAGGTCTTTTAACTGTGTTTCATAATCCTTTATTTCCAAGCAATTTCTCCTGAGCCAGAGAGATTGGCCACAAGGGAAGTTTTCGTTCAAGTGGGGACGGTGAAAACTGCCATAAAGTAGTAGGCAGTACTTGGCAGTGGGTTTAAAATGAGTGGTAGTCTTAATAGTCCCTTGTGCCGCATAGATATTGAAATCTAGGGACACAAATTCTGATCTGCTCATGGTGTGTGTGAATTTTAGGAATGGGTCATGTAGATTGAGCCATTGGAGGAACTCATTTGCTTCAGATTTGTTGCCTTTCCATACTATAAGGACATCGTCAATGTACTTCTTCCATTCCAGTATTTTTTGTCAGTGTGGGTTGTTGTCTGACAAAATCTTGTGTTCTTCTAAGTGATGAACATACAATCCCACCACATTTGGAGCAAAGGTGCCCCCCATGCTGGTCCACTGTCATTGTCGGAACAGTATGTCTTCAAAATGGAAACTCAGTCAAAGCCCATTTACAGCAACCAAGGACTATATGCTGTGGATGATGGTAGGGCCATTCTGTTCCATATAGGGTTTCCTCTAGGATATCTAGGGTTTCCTTGTATGGTAAGCTTGTATATAGGCTCTCTACATCTAAGCCAAAGAGAATGTTGTGTGCAGGGTCAAAGTTGAGGTCCTTGAGTAGGCAAAGTACTGCTTTCATAGTCTTTAAATATGTATTGGTTTTTTGTATCAAGGGGTGTAGAAAGGACTCTGCAAATTTTGAAAGTGGTTCTAAGATGGATCCGATACCAGAGACAATGGGATGTCCTGGAGGACAGAACACACAAATGACCGTCCGCCATGCTCGGAAAAGTTGCAAATCTGACCGCGGCGGACGGGGAATGCAGTTCAAGGAACAAACAAGCATTTACAATGCAATGGTCTCTGCATTCTTAAAGTTAGAGCTATTGCCATTGCTCATGACATTATTTTTATTTATGTTTTTTTTTAAAAACATAAATAAATGGCATTGTCATGCCTCTTCTGTTAATTCATCCTCGTTCACGCTTTTCCTGATGTGGTTGGTGGCAAAAGCGCAGGGATGCTCCAGGGTAACCGAGCGCTATACAAAACCGATCTAATAATAATAATAACAATGCCAATAGCAGGGCAGGAGAGCAAGCACAACCAACGAGGGGGCAGGAGAGCAAGCACAATCAACAAGGGAGTGGGGGCAGGAGAGCTAGCACAACCAACTAGGGGGCGGTGGCAGGAGAGCAAGCACAACCAACAAGGGGGCGAGGGCAGGAGAACAAGCACAACCAACGAGGGGGCGGGGGCAGGAGAGCAAGAACAACCAATGAGGGGGTGGAGGCAGAAGAGCAAGCACAACCAACGAGGGGGCGGGGGCAGGAGAGCAAGCACAACCAACGAATGGGCGGGGGCAGGAGAGCAAGCACAACCAATGAGGGGGCGGGGCAGGAGAGCAAGCACAACTGTTGGACCTGCGATGGGCAAGCCCAGCACAAAGGGGGTAGCTTGGCTCAAGTGTCAAGGCAAGTGAAGGCTATCGTGTTAAGCCGGCTCTGACCCAATAATATCTCCTTGTACAACCACCAAAAAGAAGGACACCACACCACTGCTGTAGAAAAATACAATTCCTTTATATAAAAATTCTCTGTTGTGAATAGGGATCTATTAGGAAAGCACATATACATTTCTTTTGGCCACAATTTGCTGGGTTTCGATTTTGGAATAATTACAATAAATAAGCTCAGGAATAAATATCATCAATAAATAGAATAAATATCACTTTTGTTTAGCAGAATAAATACTGGTTCATTTAAATAAACAAACACATGTTCATTCTGGTATCGCTGCCACCAATTAAATAATTCAGGAACACTACACTTGCAATACGTTTCAGGTTGGAAAGATAACTCTTACAGTTAATGATGATTTCACTGATAATGAATACAGGCTTCACATACAGGAAACACAGTGAACACTTCATTTACACTCGGCTGCCACCGGGTGGAGATCTCTGCTTGCCGGTGGGGTCTAAGCGCGCCTATGGGCTTTGTCACTGCTAGCACTCAGGCAGCACCAGTTCAAAGTCTTTAGACTGACGAACAGGGCTGCCGGAGAGGTTACACAATCTTCGCACTCAGTCAAATAGATGCCGGTTCACAGTTCCTTTACAACGCCGCTCCCCACCTGAAGAAACGGGCCCACATCACATCGGCTGCAATCGGAAAGCGATTCAGTCAGGGCTCAGCACTTCTCACGCCAGCGACGGGGTTCTCAGGGGCTCCTCTGACCTCCCTCCGACTTCCTCATACAGGGATGGTTCTCGCCCACAGCTACGGCTGTCGATTCACTGGGGAGGGGCAGGGACAGTAGTCCCGCCCAACGAAGGCCGGCCTTTCCCCACCCCGGCGCACCACCTCACCTTCAGACTGCACATGAAGCACTCTATGCCGGTGGGGCTCGGAGACGTCCGAGCTCCTCGCTGGAGGCGCCTGTCACGAAGGGGGCACCAAAGACGATGCGGTCGCGGCGAACTTGCTCTCGCCTCGCGACCCAAGTCTATCGTGATTTACCACCGGGGAGGCGGGGAGGCACACGAAAACGGCCACAGTCTCTTGGGGGTAATGAGGCACTCGCTGGGCAGGCACAGTAGGCGCGAGGTCACCGCACACGCAGCTGACTGGAACGCCAGTCAGGATCAACGCCAATGACCTTTGCTGCTCTACTGCCCGCACTACCAGCCACCTCAGGGGTCAATAGGGCAGGTGTCAATCTGGTGTCAAGTCTGGAATCTCCTTCTTCTAGATCATCTCCATCTCATCTAAAATGGCCGCCAGGGACTGGACCTTATATAGCCAGTGCCCTGAGGTGCTGGCTCGTGCCAGTAGGTTCTAGAACCTTCTTTGGCTAGGCCAATGACATGGCACTTTTGAGGTGTAATTGGGACCCTAACAGCCACCATACTGTGGTTCTAGAGCAGCCATTTTGTGTACCTGAGGGAAATAAAGGAATTCCTGTCAGGAATGCGCGCCAAGTAAAAGGGTGCCAAAGCCTTGAAAGGTCAAGGTTCATGGAGGCTCCAAGGGGAGTCTCTCACACGAGGAAAAAGGATGGCCACCATTTTGAGGCCATTCATACAGGTTGCCAATCCCAGTCTATAATGTCACAGGTTTCGCCAGGTGCCTTGTAAATAGGTGCCAAAAACCTTGTGAACAACTGGGCGTCAAGGAACATCTAGCCCCATGAAACAGCACATAAAAAGTCCTGGTAGACAAAGAAAAGCGACACATTTTGGGAGGTACAAGGGAAAAATCATAGTGGTGAGGGGACTCTCAGAAGCAGACAGGTCTAACAACAACAAATGAGGGGGCAGGGGCAGGAGAGCAAGCACAAGCAACGAGGGGGCGGGGCAGGAGAGTAAGCACAACCAATGAGGGGACGGGGGCAGGAGAGCAAGCACAACCAACGAGGGGGCAGGGGCAGGAGAGCAAGCACAACCAATGAGGGGGCAGGGGCAGGAGAGCAAGCACAACCAACGAGGGGGCAGGGGAGCAAGCACAACCAACAAGGGGGCAGGAGAGCTAGCAAAACAAGGGAGCAGGAGAGCAAGCACAACAAGGGGGTGCAGGAAACAAGCACAACGAGGGGGCAGGAAAGCAAGCACAACGAGGGGGGGCAGGAAAGCAAGCACAGTTCCCTCCTGCCCCAACTGGACCCCACTGTGCTCTCAGCAGTTGCTTTGCAGCTGGGGCAAGGTGTCGGAGCAGTGTGCGACCCCCTCAGCTCAATGTTTATGCTCCGGCACAGTATGCCAACATCAGTTGCTGAGTCCCTGTAAGGGGAGGAGGCCACACCAGCTCACGCAGGTCCAATATTGGAGGGGGACTTCTCCCCTACTGGTGCACGTGTTGTCTCCCAGCTTCTACAGCCCCCGGGGACATCGGGCCTACCCCTACAGCCATGGAGGCCCGATCCTCAAGCCACCTGCACAGCCAGCAAACCGAAAGGGCATGGCCTGTGGCCTCGAAGTGCAGCAGCCAGCGCTGGCAGCCAGCCCGCCGCCTTGGCGTTCCCAGCCAGCCACCCAGGCTCACCGGCGGTCCCTGTCACCACGAGGCCCCCAGGGGGAAAGCGGGCTGTGCTCACCTCACCTCAGCAGCTTTCACCCTCCGCTGGTAGTGCTCTGTCCGCAGGCCTCTTGTTTTTCCTCCACGCCACTTTCAGTTGCACCTCGGCCTTCAGCAGCAGTCGGGGGCTGGAAAGCAAGCAAAGCGAGGAGGGGGCGGAAAGCAAGCACAACAAGGGGAGGGCTGGAAAGCAAGCACAACGAGGGGGCGCCAGGAAAGCAAGCACAACGAGGGGGCAGCATGAGGGAACAGATGCACAACGAGGGAGGGGCCGGAAAGCAAGAATAACGAGGGGGGGCAGAAAGCAAGCACAACAGAGGGGCGGAAAGCACAAGGGAACAGACGCACAATGAGGGAACAGATGCTAAAAACTTACCGGCTCAGTGGGGGGGCGGGAGTCTGTGTCTGTTGCGCGGCCAGTCAGACAACGCCATGACGCCAGCATCTTTCTCCGAGGCGAAGCAGAAATGCCTCGGAGAAAGCATTGTCATTTTCGGATTCGGGGGCGTGGTTTTCGTTCTCTCCTCTTCCCATTGGCGGGAATGTAAAATTCCAGGCAATGGGAATAGGAGAGAAAGAAAACAGAAAGAAGCGGAAAAAAAACGCCCCCTAATCCGAAAAAGACGGGGCTTAAACTGAGTGGCGCCCCTCTCCTCCAATTGCTGGCCTCCGTTTAGGAAGCCAGCCAATGGAGAAGAGGCGCGGGTTTAAGCCTCCAACTCTAAAACATAAATTCTCGCCAGCGAGACTGCGCAAGTTCAGCCTACGCAGGCAGAGACCTAAAAAGGCTGCTCCTGCCGCAGAATGACGGCATGGCCAATTATGATGAAACCGCAGAGCTGGAGGACGGAGTATTACATACCGATTTCCTTGCTCGCGCATAGAGCCAAATAAATGGCGGCAGTAACAAACTGAACAGCGATGCACAAAGTGTGCTTGTACTCAACCCTGCCCACAATCACATCACACACACCACAGTGATACACCCCAAATGTCCATTGGCAATGTAAGCCACGGCCATCATGGAAGAAACTCCTAGAGGACATCACACATGTGGACACACCCACATACCACAGCATAAAACCAACCCCTTCCTAGACCAGCAACCTTTGCACACTAGAAGCCGACACAGAGAGACAGGACTTTTGCCATCCCTCTATGGCATTGTTTGTTTTTGCTTCTCCTTCTAGACTGCTCGTGTAGCAGTTCCACCACTCCACATGGAATCGTGGATTCCTCCTGCGGCCCGACCTGCTCAGATGCCCAATCCATGTGTCTTCAAAATAATTTAGTAAGGGTGCCAATTTATCTTCGTTCTCATTAAAAAATTCAGACTCTGTGATTGCAGTATAGTATTCGTCTACACTTTCAGGAGGATCAAAGCAAAGAGCAGTTAGTTTTTTTAGTTCAAACTGTAATTTGCTATCTGTTGAATAATCTGCAACCAGGGATGTTTTTTGAAGTTTACGACAAAATGCCTGGTAAAAATGAAAAAAAAAAAACTGAATTTGGGTATCCGAGTACGTTTTGGTGATTACATTAATCATTGCAAATTCAAAATCAATAATTATTTTCCTAGGACTTTTATTTGATGTTTTGCTCTTAGTCCTTGTTAAAAGTTCAGTGTAGGTTGCAGTTTGTTTATCAGGTAGCAAACTATATAATAGGGGAATTACATTGTGTTTAATCTTTCATGAATAGTGTAAATTTGGGTGAAAGGATGGTGTGTATTTTAAAACGTCCCATCCATCATCCAAATGTCACTGTTCTCTAATTTAACAAGGTTACGGGGTGTACTAAAGATAAGAATACGTTTTTGAGGGTTTTGGTTGTCATGCAGGAGGAAAGGTTCATTATCAAAAGAAATAGTGAGTTCATTAGGAATTTGAATGTCAGAAATGGTATGAGGTGTTGTTGTATGGGTATTACTCGCCTGCTTTTGTCTTTGAATAACTCTTCGCAAATTGGGAATGATAGGCATACTGCTAGCTACATGACTGGGGACATGCTGTGCAACCTCTCTTAATATAGAACCTGTGGAGTTATTGGAGGTGCATGCAATGTCTTTCATTTCATTGATGGTTTCTCTAACCTCAATCTCCATTGCAGAGGCAGAGTCGTTATGGTCAGTTGTTTTAATAATGGTTTCCTCAAGAGTAACCGCTCTGCCACTGCAATGGGATGAGTAATATTGCACACACCTCCAATGTCTTCGTGGTTCACTTATCCTTTTTTTATAATATATATATCCTGCATGTTTTGGCAAGCCTTTTCCTTTCTTGGATTTTATGTATGAGGCAGTGTGTTCTGAAGACATTTTCTGTAAATTAAAAGACAAAAAAATTGAAATTAATTATTGAACTTTTTTTGGAAGGACTATTCCTAACTTTCCCTAATGTAGCATTTTAAAGGACTTTGAATAGTAAATGGTACCCCTACACTATCCCACACTTTCCCTACTGCTACACCTTCCTGGAGTTAGAATAGTAAGTGCTACCCCTACACTATCCAACACTTTCCCTACTGCTACACCTTCCTGCAGTTAGAATAGTAAATGGTACCCCTACACTATCCCACACTTTCCCTACTGCTACACCTTCCTGGAGTTAGAATAGTAAATGGTACCCTAAAAGTATCCCACACTTTCCCTACTGCTACACCTTCCTGGAGTTAGAATAGTAAATGGTACCCCTACACTATCCTTCACTTTCCCTACTGCTACACCTTCATGGAGTTAGAATAGTAAATGTAACTTATACACTATCCAACACTTTCCACACTGCTACACTTTCCAGGAGTTAGAATAGTAAATGGAACCCCTACAGTATCCAACACTTTCCCTACTGCTACACCTTCCTGGATAGAGAATAGTAAATGATACCTCTACACTATTCAAAACTTTCCCTACGGATACACCTTCCTGGAGTTGGAATAGTAAGTGGGACCCCAAAACTATCCCACACTTTCCCTACTGCTACAGCTTTCTGGAGTTAGAATAGTAAATGGAACCCCTACACTATCACACACTTTCCCTACTGCTACACCTTCCTGGTGTTAGAATAGTCAATGGTACCCCTACACTATCCTTCACTTTCCCTACTGCTACACCTTCCTGGAGTAAGAATTGTAAATGTAACCTATACACTATCCAACACTTTCCATACTGCTAAACCTTCTTGGAGTAAGAGTAGTAAATTGAACCCCTACACTATCCAACACTTTCCCTACTGCTACACATTCCTCGAGTTAGAATAGTAAATTGAACCCCTACACTATCCAAAACTTTCCCTACTGCTACACCTTCCTGGAGTTAGAATAGTAAATGGTACCTCTACACTATCCCACACTTTCCCTACTGCTACACCTTCCTAGAGTTTGAATAGTAAATGGTACCCCTACACTATCCACACTTTCCCTACTGCTACACCTTCCTGGAGTTTGAATAGTAAATGGTACCCCTACACTATCCCACACTTTCCCTACTGCTACACCTTCTTGGAGTTAGAATAGTAAGAGGTACCCCTACACTATCCAACACTTTCCCTTCTGCTACACCTTCCGGGAGTTAGAATAATAAATGGTACTCCTACACTATACACACTTTCCCTACTGCTACACCTTCCTGGAGTTAGAATAGTAAATGGTACCCCAAAACTATCCCACACTTTCCCTACTTCTGCACCTTCCTGGAGTAAGAATAGTAAATGGTACCCCTACACTATTCTTTACTTTCCCTACTGCTACACCTTCCTGGAGTTAGAATAGTAAATAGAACCCCTACACCATCCAACACTTTCCCTACTGCTATACCTTTCTGGAGTTAGAATAGTAATTGGTACCCCTACACCATTCAAAACTTTCCCTACTGATACACCTTCCTGGAGTTAGAATAGTAAGTGGTACCCCTACACTATCCAACACTTTCCCTTCTGCTACACCTTCCTGGAGTTAGAATAGTAAATGATACCCCTACACTATCCCACACTTTCCCTACTGATTCACCTTCCTAGAGTTAGAATAGTAAATGGTACCCCTACACTATCCAACATTTTCCCTACTGCTACACCTTCCTGGAGTTAGAATAGTAAATGGTACCCCTACACTATTCTTCACTTTCCCTACTGCTACACCTTCCTGGAGTTAGAATAGTAAATGTAACCTGTACACTATCCAACACTTTCCATACTGCTACACCTTCCTGGAGTTAGAATAGTAATTGGAACCCCTACACTATCCAACATTTTCCCTACTGCTACACCTTCCTGGAGTTAGAATAGTTAATGGTACTCCTACACTATCCCACACTTTCTCTACTGATACACCTTCCTGGAGGTAGAATAGTAAGTGGTACCCCTACACTATCTGACACTTTCCCTGCTGCTACACCTTCCAGGAGTTAGATTTGCAATGAGTTCCTCCTCACTATCCCACAGTTTCCCCACTGCTTCACATTTATTTATTTTGAAGATGCTGCACTTTGGACACATTTACCTTTAAAGATTGGAGGTTCTCACTTTTTGTAGAAGTTGTAATTTTGTTTGGCTTTTCTTTGTTGAGCTTTCTTATTAATATGGTTGTCTGTTTTGAATAGAAAAAAACATGATTAATAGTGTGTTGTTATTTAAAAAAAATATTTCTTTTTTCCTATGAAATCCACTACACTATCCCAAACTTTCCCTACTGCTACACCTTCCTGGAGTTAGAATAGTAAATGGTACCCCAAAATTATCGCACACTTTCCCTACTGCTACACCTTCCTGGAGTTAGAATAGTAAATGGTACCCCTACACTATCCCACACTTTCCCTACTACTACACCCTTCCTGATGTTAGAATAGTAGATGGCACCCCAAAACTATCCCACACTTTCCCTACTGCTACACCTTCCTGGAGTTAGAATATTAAATGGTACCCCTACACCATCCTTCACTTTCCCTACTGCTACACCTTCCTGGAGTTAGAATAATAAATGTAACCTATAAACTATCCAACACTTTCCATACTGCTACACCTTCCAGGAGTTAGAATAGTAAATGGAACCCTTGCACTGTCCAACACTTTCCCTACTGCTACACCTTCCTGGAGTTAGTATAGTTAATGGTACCCCTACACTATTCAACACTTTCCATACTGCTACACCTTTCTGGAGTTAGAATAGTAAATAGAACCCCTATCCTACCCAACACTTTCCCTACTGCTACACCTTCCTGGAGTTAGAATAGTAAATTGAACCCCTACACTATCCAACACTTTCCCTACTGCTACACCTTCCTGGAGTTAGAATAGTAAAAGGCACCTCTACACTATCCCACACTTTCCCTACTGCTACACCTTCCTGGAGTTAGAATAGTAAACGGTACCCCTACACTATCTCACACTTTCTCTACTGCTACACCTTCCAGGAGTTATATATGGAAATGGTTTCTCATCACTATCGCAAAGTTTTCCTACTGCTACACATTTATTTATTTGGAAAATGTTGCTTTTTGGATATATTTACCTTTAAGAAGTAATTTTGTTTGGCTTTTCTTTGTTGAGCTTTCTTATTATGATGGTTGTCTGTTTTGAATTAGAAAAAAAAATGATTAATAGTGTGTTAATATTTTTAAATAACCATTTCTTTATTCATACACTGGTTTTCAAACACTTTTTAAAACGTTATTGTTCTTGTTAGCGAAACACACCAAATCTTTTCTTGAACATTGTCATGTTATTTTTAATAACATGAAAAAGAAAACAGTTTTGATTTTAATAACATTTTTGGATTGTTTGCATTTAAGAATTACAATAATGTCAATTTTAAATGTTTTTTAAAAGCGTTTTACCTTTTGGTTCTTTAGTTTTGCGTGTTTGGCTTTGATTTTGAGCTTGAAATTGATGAGTGCTTTTTCTGGTTGAAAGAAAGAGAAACATGATTATTTATTGTTAATTTTTTAATATGGTACTTTTGCTTGTTGTGCTTAAAAAAGAGGATTTTACAAAACAATGCTTTTCTGCGGTCAAGGATATTAATAGTCAAATTTACCTTTTAAATTGTTTCCTTGGTTTTTAAGTAGGAAGAATTTTCAAGTTTTTCAAAGTTGATTTATCTGTATATGGATTAAAACAAATGTAGCATGTTAAAATCAAATGTTATAACCCTACAATTTAAAAGGAAAAATGTTCAATGTTATTTGATATCTTTTTACATATTTCAATAAAATGATTTCAGATGTTTTAAGCAATTTTGCTGAATGTACTTTTAATTTAAAAATGGTATTATTTTTTTTGTACCTAAGGAACTGCATTCCTTTAAAAAAACATTATTTGGAAAGTAATTATTAAAAAGTACCTTTTTTAATTTGGAAATATAGAGTTTTGCTCCTTATTTTGAGCAACACTCTATCGGTGTTGTTTTTGGGTACTTCACATTTATTGATTTTTCTGAGAAATGAATAAATTAGACATTTGTTTAATATGTATAATATGCGAAAAGCATGAAGTAATAATTACATTGTTTTTCAAAAAACAAATATTTTATTCACCAACCTACGACACTAAAATAAAACTGAGACAGTGTCACAAGAGAAATTTTTCTAAAAATGGGTTATACTATTGATTATTTAAACACTGCTGCATGTGAAAATTACTTTTTATGTTACGACATTTGAAAACGTTACTTTATGGTGGTTTAGCAGATATATTGCAACGTTATTTATAAAATACAAATGGACTTACATCTGTGAGTATATAGTTATTAGGTTGAAACAATGTAATTTGTTGATTGGTATTATTTTATAAATCTGAAATAGAAAAATGTGTTACCTTTATTTGTATAAGTAAATTCGTTGTGAATAATGCTTTGCTTATTTTTATTTAATTGGAAACTTACTTGTATGTTTGAATGGATTAGTCTGTTTGGCTTCAGGTCGTCTCTGTGGCAAGAGGTCAGAGGGTCAGTTATTTGCGACTGGTCTGTCTGGGAGTTGAAAATCAACTGATTTCAAAATGGTGTTTTACTCGTATTTATAGGTTTTTGTGTGTGAAATCTTAAATTTTAGGAAACGATGCGTTTGAATTTGTTTTTTCAATCCTTTTATTTGCTGTGAAAACATGTAATTTAATTTATCTATTTAAAAGTGTGTGTTTTGTGTTTGTAATAGCGTTTTGTCCTCCATTTTGTTTTCAGTCACTAGGTGTTCATTTAATGAAAAGAGTTGTGGGACTTATGTTTTGTGCTTAGTATCTAAAATGGCGGATACGTGTTTGGTATTTCGTCATTCTTTTTGTAAAGTTATGTTTTTAATTTCAAATAATATTATTTTGAAAATAATATTTAAAGTAATTTTTTCTTTCATTTTTATTGTTTCCCAAAGGCGAGTATTTATTTCAATACTCGAGTATTAATTTTAATATTTGAGTATTCATTTAAAGAAAAGCCTTGTTTTATTAGAAATTTACGTTCAGTTTGTTACCACATTTTAATACACTTCCCCACCCAAAACCCCTATTTTCCCTGCATCCCGTGCCAGGATTTATTTTACAAAAAAAATAATATATGAATATCGTTTTTTATGCGTTGTAATGGTATGCGTTATATGTGTTTTCGTTGTAATGGTACTTATACATTACTTTTACTATATCGCTTTCTAATGGTATGCGTTTTAAAGACATGCGTTGTAAAGGTACATGCGTTGTAAAAAATGCGTTGTAAAAGCATGCGTTGTAATAGTATGCGTTGTAACGTCATACATCCTTCCTGTGTGAGTGTGGGTGGAATTTGCGTAACAGACATTGCAATGTTCACCTGAATGAGGCACAAATGCACATGGATTGTGTATACATGCCCACATGGCTGACAATGACCTCTGATGTCGGGCAGAGCTATGTTTGTTTGTTCCCCATGTGCACTCCTATGACATGTGTGGAAACATTTACAGGCAATGACAACTAGGCAGACTGCATGCCACGCCAGTATGTGTGTTGGGAGTGCTAGGGATTACAACTATGTTTGATTTACAGATAATGGACACCTCTGGTTGTCTGCCTATGTCACTGGCCCTTCACAAGTCGACCCCTGGCTAAGAGACACCAGTCAGATGTCAAGGGATATTCAAGCGATGTTCACAGGTTGGATCTTTCATTACACAGCATTGGTACAGTGCGAGTGACCTTTGTTCTTTTTGACTCCTTCCCTCATTTCAGTCTGTGCTGGCCACAAGGAATGACTATGTATGTAATTTCACTCTCCTTTTCTTGGACATACCATGTGTGTAGAGACGTGACTCAAAGGTCACACTCTCTCATACATTCACAGTGTAGTGACCAGGTGGCCACTGTTGTAGTTATTCTGATGTGCCAGTCACTCCCAGAAGGCTGGCTTACCCCCTACCCTACAGCCACCCAGCACAGGCATCAGTGTACATGCGACCCTGACAACAAATGGGGCACATGCCCTGGGCCAATTCTCCCATTGAAGTACGGTAACTGGGAGGTTACTTTATATGCATGGGTGACTCCTGCACCACAACATCACACATGTGGTGCAACATTCCCTTTAGGCGAATGAGTTGTGATGTGTGATGCAATTCGCATGACAACAATGCTAAAGCCGAATGTGTTTGCATGCGCCTTAGCTGGCATCCGCAGAGATGACATGCGTTGGCCCCAATTGAATGTTGCATGATTGCAGTCGCCGTTTCCAGGCCGCCGCAGTGTGGCACACACTATGCGAATGAGCTATCAGACAATATGAGCCTTTGGCGGCGTACATTTTTTGCTATTGCAGTGTGCATGCTCTGCAACTGCAGGGCTCGGCATTGGTCCCATTGGCCTTCAGAGGCACCGAGGGTCACTCATGGGAATTAGGTGGGCCTCGCACTTTGCATTTGTCAGGTTGCCACATTCATTGTGGTCACACCATGCTTGCTGGGAGTTGTAGTTGTTCAGGGGTTGCATGCGTGGAGATGTTTGGTATGTACCTCTGCTGCTGAATGCCGCAGCATCTTGTCTGCTGGAGGTGCTTCAGGTAGCGCTGCGGGAAAGCCTGTAGCGCAGGCTCCATGGTGGCTCCAGTGGATTAGATGGGTACTGTATTGGCTTTTCCTCTCTGTTGTTCTGTTTCCAGCTTCCGTGACGTGGTGGTTTTTACACCGCTGTGGGAATGGCTGTTTGCAACATCTTAATCTTGTTGGTGGACGGAACGTGTTTCCACATGCCGGTCTTGCTTTGTTGGCTCCGAACGCCACCCTTGCGTATGCAAAAAAGCGTGCAGAGCCTGACAGACTACGACGGAAGGAAAATGGCCTCTGTTGGACCATTGTATTTTGGTGGTCGCAATGACCGCAACCGGAGCAGGAAAATTAATGTTTTAGCCACTGCCACTAGCCCGGATGGGCCTCCATCCATCATCGTAATGACCCTCCAAATTTGTCTGTTGTCACTGTTTTGGAGCAGTTGTAGTGAAGTGTAAGTTGTGAAAGAAAATAGAGAAGGTTATATTTTTAATTTATTAAATTATTTTTATAATTTATGACCACATGTATGAAGCTAACAAATTGTGAATCTGTATTAACGATTTTTAAGGAATCACTATTACAGAGTTGCAATTTTTAATGCATGTAGGAATTGCTAAATCCATTGATATTTATGCACAATCTGTAATTTGAAGTAGAACCTTTTGTTATTAATTGCTAATGGTGTAGAGGGCCATAGGAACTATTTGCAGTTTGACAGTACCTATTTTGCTATTGCGTTTTGAGTTGATGTATTTTAAAAGTACTCTCCTCCGCAGAGCTGATCGCAAGGCCCTCGAGCTGTGCCACCCATCAGGTCCCACCACGTCAGCACTGCGGGGGTCTGTGCTGTGAGACCCGACTAACAGTGACTTACAGGAGGGGCCCATGCTTGGACCTTGCCAGCGACAGGTGTGAGTGCCCTGTATCTAGTTGCTTGGGGTCATAGCAGATCAATCAGATGTCTTGCAGCCAGAGCAGCTGGCTCACGCACGTCTCACTGCCAAGCAGGTATGCGTCGTTTATGGATCGGAGCGGGGCCTCCTTATCCAGTACCGCAGTAGGAGGGTCGCACCGGGCTCTGCAATTTGGCAGCAGCAGATCCCCACTGCGATCGTGGACAGATGTGTCAGGGTGCAGGATAGATGACAGGATGATAGAGGGAATCACGGCGGAGCCTCAGTCAGCCGCATCCGCTCTGTTGGCTTGCTGGCCATGCCCCCCCTATTGTGTTTGTATTATTATAGTATTTGTTTAAAATAATGGAGTATTTTTTATATGTAATGTTATACTTTATTTTAAGTATTTGGGACGTGTAATTTAATTCTAGAATAGTTAATAGTATATTATCAATTTAAATGTTGTTTTCGAAATTGTTTATATGAATGTTATCGATATTTGTGTAGTCGATAGTGTTAAAAACAATATTTGTGTTGTGTTTCATTTTATTTTAATGCTATTGATATTTTGTAAGCTATATTTTTGTTGTTGATATTTTTGTCATCGTTATTTTTATAGATGATATATTTTTATCAATGTTTGTGTAATTTCTTGTTCAAGTATAGGGTGTCTATATTTGTGTCTACAATATTTTTCTCACAATATTTTTGTAGGTCGAAGTTTTAGGAGTCAATATTGTATCAGTGATCCAAGCAGTAGTAAGCCAATAAATCTATTGATGGCCTTCACTGTTTTAAGTGCATATACAGTCCCAGTAATGCACCCTCCATTGCACATGCATTGGTGCAACTAGTCACCTCTCCCAATGTATTGGAAGCATCATTCCAGAGAGCTGCGACCACCATGCAGTTTCAAAACATGTGAGCCATATCTGCCCCTGTCTGTGACATCTCAGATAGTTCTAAACACACCCAACCATCTAGTAGAGTGTTGCTGGTGTGAGGTAGGCTCGATGCAGGATGTTATGTTGTATGCATTGAAAGAGCATTTCGCAATTATTTTTTGGGTTGTAATAGTGCCCTCTCCTACCCCTTTTTTGTCAATTCCATGCCTATGTTCCTCACCCAATTACAATGGGTTGTGGCCAAGGGGTAATGTGCGGTGTAGGCTAAAGCTTGAACAAACCACATAATTAATCAACGTCCCTCACATATTATGTGGAGCGTGTGTATCAGGGGGAGCTGGTCTGGCTCGACATCATAATGTTAACAGGCAGCCATAAACCAGGAAATGACCGACCAGTAGTTTTTTTTCCTCCTGCAGTCTATTGAAGGCCAGGAGCTCCCAGTCATGAAATAAGGCACCCAATTTGCCGACCCCTGCTGACTTCCATAGCTTTAAACATACCCGCCCTAACATATCAGTAAACAATGCGTTGAAGCTAAAGGGTATTTCAGGTGAATATTGCGAGATGGAAGGCATAAGGCGCAGACTATGGTGAAAGCTATCACATGCCACTCTTAGTAGATTATTCGAATCCGGTGGTGTTCTGGCTTTTATATTGGAACGCCTGCTGTGCCCGTTCAGCTGTGGGGTGCCCTTGTTCCTCCATAAGACGTCCTTCCAGCCAGTGATTGGCCTACTAAAGCTGTGCTGCAAGATATCTTTTTAACAATAATAATTTTAAAAGTTGGGGTCTCCTTACCCCCCTTGTCCACTGGGTATTGTGACTTGTAACTCACTCTCTACCTTTGTTCCAAACAAAGCTCCCTAGTGCTGAGTGCAGTGTGTTAAATATAGATTTAGGGATGTTGAATAGAAGATTGTGATAGTAGTATAGTAGGCATGGGAGCAGGACCACCTTGGATAGCAACCCTCTACCCTGCACTGTGCTCCAGAATGCCATTTGGAATCGACGAGAGACAATAGTCTTGGTAATATTGCCATCTATGAGATCGTCTATTGATAGATAATAATGCCAAAGTAGTGTATTGTGCGGGGCTCCCACTGCGGAGGATGAATGTCTACAACCATGTGTTGCTGAGGAAAATCTGGGTGAAGTGGGTAGAGACACAGCATTGCTCAATTTACACCCAATGTGGAAGCAGCTTGACAGCCCTGCAGGATGTTCAATATGCTCGCTATGCCATCTCTGATGTCATGTTTGTAAATCAGGATGTCGTCAGCATATAGTTAGGAGGAGCTCATCATTTTATGGGATGCCCCAATTCTGCCCTTCTTGCTGCAGCCTCTGTTCAAGAGGCTCCATTGCCAGGGCAAAAAGAAGAAGAGACAGTGGGAAGCCTTGCAGATACAGTGATCAATCTTTGCCCTAGCCGGGGGTTCCATATATAGCAGGCAGATAAGTTTATGTAGCCTACTTGAGATGCCCAGAGTAGTTAGGATTGAGAATAAGTATCCCAGTCCACTGTGATGAATGCTTTCTCTAGATCCAGTACCATGCATGCTGCATAAGGCCACTAGATCAGAGAGAGCTCCATCACCCAGTGTAAGCGGTGGATGTTGAGGGTCATAGACCTACCTGGCACAAAACCATTCAGGTCTGAGTGGACTAAGCATGGCAAATGCTCATATAATCGGACTGCTATAATCTTGCTCAGAAATGTTGTAGTCTGACCCAGGCATGGACAATGGTAAGTATAAGGAGAGCTCTAGGGGATCCTTTCTTGGCTTTGGAAGTGGCACCAGTAAAGACTCTTGCAGTGATGGTGGGAGTCAGCCTACTAACAGTGCTGTTTGGTACAGTTCTAACAACGTAGGAGCCAATTGTTACTCTTAAGCCTTGTAGGGGGAACCTATCTTACTTGGGGGTTGTATTAGTGGCTGCACCCAATATTTTGCCTCTCACTTCTTGCATTGTAATGGGTGCATTCATTTCCTCTCTATCCAGGAGGTTGATAGTGGTTAATGTAACCAAGTTAAGACATTCTGTTATGGGAACCCGGTGGTCAATAAAAGTGGGATCATATAAGGCTTGTTTGTGAGAGGTAAGGGCACTGTGTATGTCTACTTGGTTGGTAGTCATGAGTGTCATGGTAATTCTGATCATAGTCACATGTGTAGGTGGTGTAGCACAGTGCGGGAGCCATACTAATAGTTTGCCTGACTTGTCACCTTCCAAATGCATTTTGGCTGGGTATGCCCAAACGTTTAAGCAGGGTAGCTGGTCGATCAACGGAGCATGTCAGTCTAGCACCTCTGTTAATTCATCCTGTGCTGCTGCTTCTAGGACTCCTAGCAAAGTTTCAATATGTATCAGATCTTTTTGTTGGTCTGCCTGAACTCCTACAACTGCAGGGATACAATTATCCCTAAGTACAACCTTTAAGGCCTCCCAGTCCACCAGCTTGGAGGAGGCAGTGCCCCAATTTTCAGTCAGACACTGAAGCGGTATCTCGCAAGGAGAATCCCAGAAGAGCTGGTCCTCCAGCATGGCTAACTGTAAGCACCAGGTATGCGCCAGTGGACATGATGCCCCCACCTCACTGTATCTGTAACAGGTTGTGATCTGAGAATGTCTTTCCTAGATATTCTGCTCCCAGAACTTGTTGCTTAGTGGCCGGGTCACAGATTATGCAGTCCTATTTTACATGTAGATCATGTGTGGGTGAAATAAAAGGGATACTCCTTCTTATCAGGGTGCAGCGAGCACCAGCAGTATAATTGTATAATTGTCTGTTCTTCTCTTTCCTTTTCTGGAGTCGGAGCCCCTTGAATTATGGCACTGCCAGCACTTCAAGCCATGCACCTCCCATGATGGTGGGCCTGTGCTGCATGTGATCTATCACCGGTGATGGCGAGAACGGAAGAGTCGTAGCATCTTTTTTCGACCAAGGCGTCTACTGGTTCAGTCAAGAAATAACTCCTATTTCTGACCATCACTTTCAGCTTGGATGAGAAGAGAAGTTAATAACACAGTCCCGCCTGCTGCAGTCTACATTTAACTTAACTTCCAGGAGTGAGAACTGGCGGCACTGTACTGAGAGCGTTTAAACAGGAAAAAATAATACTTGTGCATCTTCATATAAGAGGGGCCTAGTTGACCGGGTTGCCTGCAGAATTGTCTCCTTATCCCTGTAGGTCATTATTCTTGCCACTACAGGCATGGGGGGAGCCACCACTGATGGTTTTGTCACAGAGACTTGGTGGGCGTATTCTACTAGGAAATGAAGGGATAGCTTGTCTGTAGTAACCAACTGCAGCAGTCTTGTTTCCAAGAAGTTCACAAAGTCTTCACCTTCAGCCCCTTCTGGAAAGCTAACTATGTGAAGTTTGTTTTGGCCAGAACACCCCTCCGAATCTTCTTCTCCAGCTTCCTGTTCTTGAACCTTGGTCGTGAGGGTGCGGGCTTTCCCCTCCAAATCTTTTAGAGATGGTTGAATCTCTGATATAGTGGTTTTGGTGTGAGTTACATGATATGTTAACTTCCTGTGGTCATCATGTAGCATACCCAGTTCTACTGCCACTGCATCAATTCTGGTGCAAAGGTACTGTTCAGATTCTGCTATGGCCTCATATATGTAGTCTAGTATTGAGTCAGTGGGGGTCTTTCTGATAGATCCAACTTGTAGGCCCTATTAGTGTGATCTATATGGTCAGAGTTGGAGCACCCCAGTCATTGGTGGCCCGCTCTTCCCTTTTTCCCATTGTCGGACTTCTCCAGAAGTTGATTATTACACCTGGCCACCACTCTAACGATATGAAGAATCACACTGTATTTAGTGAGTGGTAACCATGGACCTGCCAGACATTCAGTGGAGTCACTGATGAGTTTATGGGGCGGCACAACCAGTCCTATGGAGTAAACAAGGGGGAGCAATAAGTGCTGGGCAAGTCTATGTCAAAGGTACCCTGCAGCAGTGCTAGACCTGTATGGAGGCAGATAGCTGATGCCACAAGTCCTAATATCCCCACCAGTGCCAGGATCCCTATGCTGTCAGGGGCTCCTATGTAACGCAGGTAGATCGTCACGTAGGACCCAACACTGCTGAGCCCAGGTGCTAGGGGGCTCAAGCAGTCCAGGAGCCTCGCCAGCCATGTCAATAGTTCAAACCAGCTGCAAGCAGGCTCCCACCCCTCCTTCTCTACACAAAAGAAGGCACTAGAGGCTCTTGAGTCAGTCAGGCTCCAGGAGTGTACAGGTGCACTGCCCTCACGCAAATAGCTGTCTCTTCTTGTCAGGGCCTGTAGACAGAATTCAACAACATCGAACAGTCTCCCAGCATGACTATGAGCATGGGTCTTCAAGCCCCTCTTCCCTCACCTGCTCGTGTCCCAGTTCACATGGTGAAATGATTAAGGAGACAAATACTCAGGCCTTCAACTTGGGCCCTCCCCACACCACCCAGGCTGACCACTGCAGTGTTACTGCAGGTGAGTCACAATCAGTCCGGCAACGGAATTGGCTACACTTGGTATCAGAGGGGTCCAGACAAGCACCCAGGCCCTTAATATGCACTTGTGTATCTATATATTACTTTACTCCAACTGTAAAAAATAACTTTGACTAACTCCAATGTACTACCTTATATTTCACCCTCTAATTCCACTTCCTGACTCATCCCAAACCTTATTCTACTACTATGATCTCCCAAACAACCTATCCTAGATTCTTCCATCCTCTATCCCTCCTTGGATAACCCCAAACCTCATTTTGAAACTATGATCTCCCAAAAAAACCTTCTAAATTCTTCCCTCACCTATCCCTCCTGTGACTCATCCCAAAACTCATTTAACTACAATGATCTCCCTAATCCATTTCTAGAGATTCTTGCCTCTGCCATCTCTCCTCACACTCATCCTAAACCTCATCTTACTACTATGATCTTTCATCTTACTACTATGATCTTTCATCTTACTACTATGATCTCCCGATAAACACTTTCTAGACTTTTCCATTATCTATCCCCCCCATTATTCTTTACAATCCAACTAACAGACTCACATGTCTACCGCTCAAATTAACTCACTTTACACAATACTAATCCATCACTAATCCTTTTTGAGTTTCATATTAGCGCGCTACTCGCAGAAAAGTGCTTCCATGCCTCATCATGGGTAGTACGCACTATATAAATACAATTACAATACAACAGTGAAACTTCAATACAGCTATTGTGAACTGCTGATCGTGTTGTCTTTTCCCTTCATTTTGTTTCATAGCAGTGCTTACAGATATGCGCAAACATGTTCTGTCAAACTGTGCATATGGGCAGTGGCAATTTTGAGGTATATGTATTTTATGTATCTTTCACTTACATGTCATCAGCGCAGGCGACTCGTAAACCATGGCGATGGGGTCGATAGCAGGTTCTGTTTAAGTAGGAGAAAATAAAATGTGCACCTCAAACGAACTAATTCGTTGGATATAAATATCCATCGCTGCCTTGGAGGCAGAGCCGAGGGCTGCCCACGGGTATCTGCGGGTCATTGATTTTACAACCTTACTTTATGAGAAAGTATGTCTGTGGAGAATTCCGCTAAAATCAAACTGCTAGTTAATTGCTGTCTGTGCTTGTTGGGGTAGTCACTTATCAGTAAGTGAAAAACGCGTTTCTCTGGTGTGTTGTTTGGTTTATCTTCCAACTGAGCGGAACAGTGCCAACAGACTTTCTACACAAAATGTTCATACTCGCATCATGCCACTATAATTCTGGGGTACAGGTTCAGTGCTCTGTCCTCAGTAATTACGTGAGCACTGTAAAATTATCACCGCTAACACTTATTAAAGTAGAGATATATGAAGGTTTGTAGATTCATCACAAATTACGGTGTGACATTTTTTTGTTTTGCTTTGGTGCAAAAAAGTAGGCAAAGATAACTTGCACCATGTTTTCTTTTTGCTTGAAAGGGATGGCACTAACAGACTTTTCTCCAGTCTTAGTACCTTCCATATTATTGAAAGTTTTGTGGCATGCCTTGCCTATGGCCAAAAGCCTGATTGGTTCATTATGAAAAGTTATGTCAAATGCGATGGGTCTAAAATGTTTATTATCGTAGTAATACACTAGGCCTGACTTAATTATTGTGTAAAGTACAGGTTAAAATCCATAGAATTGTAAAGGTGCATTATTTTTACACGGTGTTAAAACCTGTAGAACGAATTTGTTTACACGCAATCACACAGATGTATGTTGTAAGAAAGGATAAAGGCGGCAGTTGCACCCTCAGACTACCCCTTGGTATAAAATCTTTGCAATCTGACAATTCTGCAATTTTGTATATATTTGTGATTTTTACGACCGTCATTTTTTATGCATTTGTATTTTTATCACTGTATGCCTGAAGGTTGCCTTGTCGGATGCTATCTGCTGAATGCCGCAGGCCTGAGTAAGTTATGGTGACAAAACAATAATCAAAGCTGTAGACCAGATAGATTACTTGGGAGAAAATATATCAGATGCCAAAGGTCTGATCTGTTTAGTATTAAACATTCAAACAAATAGAGTAGGCCCGACTCATCTACAGTATATACAGAACTGTGCCCCATATGACTATATTAACCTAGCACATGGGGCATGTACACATCGAATAGCAGTGGGGAGAGTGCAGAATCCTTGGGGGACTCCAGTTTACCAACCTTGAATTAGACCTAAAGGGGATAAGTGATGCAGACTTATCCTTTTTGGTAATATTCATTGATCAGTGTAAGGACTGCCTCATAGTTCCCTAGGACTTTTTTCCCCTAGAAGGGGCAGGGACACCACCAGCCATTTTTGTTTTAATTTTGTGGGGGGCTGCAGCCCCCAGAAACATTAACAAAAGAACACAGTAAGTCTCCTGGTTCATGGTTCATTGAATTCAATGCTAAGAAGAACTTACCATATTCTTTAAATCTCTCTGAGCTGAAACTCTATGCTCTACAACTGGAGTGCAGTGGTTCGTTCTATGGCTCCACTCTGTGGCCTGAAAATATATTTTTTCAAAAACTTAACTACATGTTGTTGTTTTTTTATAAACTAGGCTTTATTTAAAATATAGTATGGCAACCACTTTCATTCAACATTGCAATGTGTAGATGAATAAAATATACAGTTTGACTAGCGTCATTCGTGACTTTTGAAAAAGACAACAGGTCGGCTTTTAATATGTTGATGTGCTGATCCCTTGATAAAGCCAATTGGCCTGCATTTTATCTTTTGGCGTGCTGACCGTTTGACAATGTCAGTATGTCTGCCTTACTTAAAATTACACTCTTTATATTGTTACATCGAATAATTAGGAGTGCTCCCCTGTGGAGAGAGGCCACGCCCTGTGCCTACCCCACACAGCACTGGATTAAATGCCATGCGCAGCGGGGAGAGCATCTGACCCCTTGCTGTGCCGAGCCAAAGACCCTAATATGGTGCAATTTCTGCAACATAATGGGGCACTAATACAGTGAAGAAAATTGCCCAGTGGCACATCATGTCGGCACATCATGTCCATCGACATCACAATGGAAATAATGAATGTATGAAATGTGGTTATTGATTGGGGGTGGAAGCCACACTCAGCAACAACCACAAACCTTTTCAGGGTGAACCACAACAAGTCACTAAATTAACCTGTGGTTAATCCTCTAGTAACTTGACACAAAAGCAGTCAATCATAACTTAAAGGCAATGTGCAAATTATTTATGCAGCACACAAACAATAATAAAGGGACAACACAACACAAGACAAATTCCAAACCTATTTTAGGAAAGAGTATATTTTAATAAATAAAATGATATCAGAATAACAAAAATTCAATCAGTGGAACCAAATATATTCAAGTTTAAAACGTTTTGTGAAAATAGTGCAGAAAAGTAAATAGCGCCATTACATGAATCATGATGGAGCACAGGTTAGATGCGCAGAGCAGGTTAGTCCCGCTGGAAAGTTAACTTTAAAATTTGTCAGAAAGATTTCCGTTTTTTATGGAGGAAGCCATGAGAAGCAGGCAGAGCATTGCATACAGTCATTGCAGTGCAAAGAGCAGGTCAGGCATCGCAAATGGATGTTGCAGTAGCGCAAAGAACCGGTTGGGGAATAATTTCTGTTGTTGTGCATGGGCGGTTGTCGTGGGCTGTCATTACTGTAACACAAAGTGCAGGTCTCACTTTGCTGGTCGTCGCTGGCACTTTTTAAAGGGTTTAGTGGCTTAGAACTTATTGTACAAAGAAAATGAAACTGAATAGTCACTGCATGATTCTGAGATTTGTCCTCTTACTTGAGCTGATTGTACATGCATTGCTCACTTAAATGAAATGGAAATAGGCATATCAGAAATAAGGTTCAACCCTAGAAGAATCGTAATACTACAATATATTATTTTGGCTCATGGTCCCCATTATTATATGTTGGATTTTGCCCAAGTAGGCAGGACTGAATAGAAACTGATTATGCAGAGGTTTCTGATTAACTGCATCACTTGCACAGGGTGTTTCTTATCAAATAATATGCATTGTAACAATGATGTAGGTATTGCAGTAATGGAGTATTTACATAAATTGCTTACCAATTTTTTAACTACATTTTCATTGCACAAGTGTATGTGCACAAGCATACATTGATTACATTGGAATTTTGATTACATTGGAATTTTATGTTACTCAATGTATCAAGTTCACACTCAGTGAAATCACACTATGTAGCACTGAAAAGTAATGTGTGTGCTTCTATGATTTCAGTATATAATGTTCGCAAAACAGTTTTGATGATGCTCAATAGTTTTTACAAGTCCATATAATGATCTTAGGTTAAAACACTGAATTTCATGTACATTCATCATTACAATACTGGTAAAATGATGCAATGATATTATGGTAAGACTCCTCATTTGAGTATGTGACGTAAATAGGCTTGCTGCCCCCCAGGACCAGATGCGAAAGCCTGTAATCTGTAATTATTTCTTATTTCTTAAGTTAATATATACATTACGAATTCACTTGGCGCTAAATAGTTTTAACATAGGCATTTTCACAGCTATCCGATTTGGACTTTTCAAAATAACTAATCAACATAAGTCCCACAGATTAGCTACTGCCACTGTTTTACCTGTTACACAGGGCACAAAAAACGCAATTTTCTTAGAGTTTTCGAAGGCACAATCACCATACATAGACATTTTGTACAGTGTGTATGGCAAGTGTATGAAAGATGTTGCACGTATGTCTGACACCTCGTGCTGCAAAAAACACCGGATATCCACTATCAATACTGGCAATATTTATCATCAGTTAGTCTTTGTTCGATAATTTTTCAAACATAAAAGACATAGTACAGTCTTAAATGTGCCCTTAAAAGGATATCACCAAAAAAACATACAATCTACAAAAAAAAATAATATCAGCATTAACGAAAGACCCTGGCAATGATATATTATATAAAAGATGAATCTACCGTGGAGATACCCGCTAACCGATGGTGTACTCTTGTTGTAATTCCTAGAGCAGGGAGATTTTTCCTTCGCAGTGCCCAAGACCAGCTAAGAAATTTCGTTGTGGCAATGACAATGTCTGCTCGAGTGTTTGTTACCAGAATGCGCAGAGCTATCATACCCAATCTAGTACCAAAGTTGGAACACAGGGAGGAGGAGCCAAGCAGGCATTCAAAATGGCCGCATAGTCGCTCGGCTCCGCTAGCCCATTCGCCCCACACGTCTATCCTGCCAAATATCCTGACCCACGGAGGCATACTTTGATAAAGGGAAGACAACAAGCACTTACCGTTTGCTTCCGGAGCTCCTGCGTGCCGCCGATCCTGGGATTTCTCCCAGACTGCTCTGCGGCCCATGTGATGGTGAGACCGGGGCGTTGATTAGGCGGGGCCTACGGCCGCAGCTGCTGCACCAACGGCCGTTGATGGCGGCGGAGAGCCTGCCGGTGGGGGCAGATGATATGAAGGACCGCACCAGCAGTGAAGACCCGACCCGCTTGTCGGGGGACCCTTGAGGGGCAGCGTGGCGACCCAGGATTGAGGGAGGCACTGGACTCCTGCCCTCTCTCTAAATTTTGTTGCCCAGGCATAGCCGAAGATTGCCCCCGACATAGGCGGGCGAGTCCCGGGGCCATGCGGGACTCTAGACTTTTTGGTGGCTCTCCTTTCTGGACCCTGCCCCACAGTTTGTTTGCCCTGGGGACGCATTCTGCGGTGCCAGTACAGTAAGGCCTGATCCCTGAATATGGTGAAGAGGGACGGGGCCGACTGGATTAAGATGGCGGCTGGTACCCCTCTCTGTGGTCCACGTCCATGTTGGGCGGCTGATGCAAGGAAGGGGCCGAGATGCCCGCAACGCATGACGGAGTTCACATCCTTGGATGTGTTGGCTGCCCTAACAGTTTTGCACGAGACTATTGATCACCACGCCCGAGACCTGGGTGCAAGGATAGACGCCATTACTGTTTCGCCATCTATGGCGGCCACGGTCCTATTCTATGGGTCGACCGAAGGACTTGCTGCTGCATCCGTGGTGGAGGTTTCGGATCCTTGGAGGCACCTTGGGTCACTTGAAGACCGGGCTCCCGTGCCCGCGCGGACTGTCTCGGTTGCTTGTATGGAGAAATCCTCTGGACACAAGTCCGGCTGGTGGCTGGGGGTGGAGCGCTGTTTTTCTTCTTGGACTGGCCTGGTTGTATCGCGATGGTGGCCAAACTATTTGTCTCTCCTCTCCT
The DNA here is from genome assembly GCF_964263255.1 of Lissotriton vulgaris. Lineage (NCBI taxonomy): Eukaryota > Metazoa > Chordata > Amphibia > Caudata > Salamandridae > Lissotriton > Lissotriton vulgaris. The sequence goes on along the minus strand of NC_141689.1, from coordinate 2,075,540,179 downwards.
GTATGATGTTATTATCTGCCAGCTTTGGGAGGTTCATGGGACCGGTGTTGTTGTTGCCTGATCTTCGCTTTCAACATTTGGACAGATTTGGATTACTTTGCTCTTTTATGGCTTTGCCCCGTCCGGGCTCATCCATGCTGCTTGGACCCTCAGGACTGTGCTTTACATTGCTTAACGAGAGGACTTCGGGCGGTACTAACGCCAAACGGGGTCAGGGATGAGGTGGTTTACAATCTATCTGCTTTATTATTGACAGACGGTGCAGTGGGTAACTTTGATCGATATTTCACTGTTTTTGTACTCGGGATGTGTTATTCTTCCTTATGGTATTGCTTCCTACTTGTGTTTCCGAAGTGTAGGGGTGAAGGGCGGGGCCGGGCGGCGAGATGAGGGCCCTCCTCCGTTTCTTTTCTTTTCTTTTCTTTTTTTCCTTTTCCCTATCTTTCTATATTTCGGGTCTATTAGGGCGACAGGCTCGCGGCTGAGGGGTAGGCCATGACCTCTGCGGGTGTGCAGGGTTGGGGGTTGTGGGATGGGTGTTAGATTAGTATTTCTTTTGTTTCCATGGCCCTTAGTCTTTTTCCTTTTTCTATAGTGTCGTCTTCACCCATGGTTCCTGTAACGTGTATTGTCTTAAGAGGTGGGGTTAGGATTTGCTATGCATTGGATTTGTGCCTACGTTTCTCCTGATTTGTGTGCCTTACCCCACCACTTCATCTGTATTTATGCTAATTGTTGACATCCTGATTGCGTGCTGTGTCGCAGGACCACATGTGATTGTACGGCACTTTCTCAGTTCTTATAAATTTAAAAATGAACCTCTGTAATCCTGATTCCGGACCTGATCATCTGTTCACGAGTTGTCTCCTGGTCTACGTATCGCCCTGACTTTTGAATGTGCTGATTTTCCGCATTGACTGCTACAATTTTACTTTACTTCGCGGCCGGCCGAGTAGGTTGTCGGCCCGTACCTGTAATTGAGTGCAAGATTAATAAAGGTTTTTTAAAAAAAAAAAAAAGGTTGGAACACAGACGCTTAAGCCACTTGCGGCAAGGGGTCTGATAAGCAGGGCACACAAACAATACATGGGATATTGACTTTTCCGGAGATAAACACGAGGGGCAGTTGGTATCTTGAGCCTTGTTCCATTTTGCAGTGAAGGATCTTAACGGGAGAGTGCCGACTCTAAATTGATGATATAATTTCCTGTCACAAGGCTTCGTAATCAAATTCCAGTAGGCTTCTATTTTCACTGCAAACTTGTGTTCCAGGAAGATACCTGTGAGCGAATTACTGCCCACCACCGACAAGGTCTTCCTAGTGATCATTTCCCAATAGAGTGCTTTGTACTCATTTTTATTGTGGAATGGATTCCCTGTCGGGTCTTCCCACAGGTCTCTGAGCTACATGTCAAACAAATTACACTTAAGCTTCTGCAGCCATTTAATTTTCGAAGACAGACCAGCATTTCTAATGTACATTAGAGCATTGGCGTAAGACGCCAATTCTGGAGAATAGCCTCCTGCAGTATGCAAGGGGTCTAAATCCTGCCACCTCATCAAAGGAGGTACAGCCTAGGTCTAGTAGCAGGGGCTTAATAGGGGTTGATTGTGGAAGGGCGGTCAATGAACTCAGAAACTTATTTTGTGCCAGAACTAGGGATGACAGATTTTCGAACCCCCAGAGTTCCGCAACCTATATTATAGAAGCTCTGATTTACATTATAAATCGTTATAGCCGGCCCCACTGGTATGGTGTTGGAAATTTGGTGTTCTTTCAGTAGGGCTACTGCTAGCTGGTTGTGCCTAAGAACTAGGACATTAACTGGGGTGTCCAGTTCATCCTCCTCCCCATAGTCACTCCTAAGTAAGTAAAGGTATCTGTTTGTTCCAAGGGTGCTTTTTCCATTTCTACTCTGTCTTTAATGAGTTTGTGTTTGTGCAACACCATGAACTTAGTTTTGTCAACATTAACTATAAGATCATGATCATTGCAGAAATCTGTAAATCTGTCAAGAGCACGTTGCAGGCCGGATTGATTTTTAGATAAAATTAAAGTATTGTCTGCAAACATTAGGAGAGGAATTCTTGATCCCGCAAGAGATGGAGCATCGGTTGGAAAATTAGTGTCATAACTGATTACCTTATTTATAAATAGGGAGAATAGGGTGGGGGCAAGGACACACCCTTGCCGCACTCCCTTATTAACTTGGAACCTATCAGTTAAATCGACCTGCTGTCCCCACCGTACCTGGGCATAATTCGCCTCGTGCAATTTGATAATGAAACCTAAAATTCCTAGAGGTATCCCAGCCTCCTTTAATGAGTCCCATAGATTATGGTGTGGCACTAAATCAAATGCTGCAAAGTGTCAATTAGGCTTATCGGCCTATAGTTGCTAGGACTGGCACGGTCACCCTTTTTATATATGGGAATGATTTCATCCCCACACCAAGTGCCTGAAATTGGAGCACTTCTAGCAATAGCATTTATGATAATAAAAATGTACTCTGTCCAGTTCTTCCTATGAAACTTATAAATATCGGCAGGGATAAAATCCGGGCAGGGGCCCTCCCTGCTGGAACACCATCCAGGACCCATTCAATCTCCCCCTTATCAAATGATAAAACATCCTCAGTGATAACCTCAGGATAAGCAGTGACATTACAGGTCGAGGAAGCAAATAGAGCTTAGTAATGCTCCACCCAAAGTTAAGGTGGTACATTATTAACTGGAGTAGAGTCAATACCTGCACTGCCCCATTTGACTTGTTGCCAAAATGTAGTCCTGTTCTTTCCCTTGCTGGCATCGGTTTAGCTTACCCATCTATCCTCATCAAAAACCTTCTTTGCCTGCATTTCTGCTTTTTTATAGTTTACCTATGCCATTTTGATCACATGGGGTACTCCTGTCTTGATTGCGGTGGAGAGATGCTTGAATGCAACTCCACATGCCTCTTCGTACCATTTGACCGATTTTTTTTATAGTATGCCTATATGGTCTCCTATTTTTCGTAAACAGGGACTTTAGTTTAGCAAATAGATCCTCGTGAACCTTCATGAGATCTAAAAAAAATTATCATGGACATCTATAGAACCAAGCAGTGTTAGAGTTTCTTCGATGGTTAACTTAATCTGCTTTACAGCACCTTCATCTCCTGAGACTACTGCCCATTTCACCCGGCGGCAATTTTGGGACATAATTACTTCTCCTATAGCGGTTTCTGTAACAGCATTGGGGAGATTCAATCCCTTCCTGGCTAAAGTTAATAGAAGAGGATCCTGGTCACTCTCCAGTCTATGGTGGACCAGCATGTCCACAAATCTAGGCCATAGCTCCAAGCTAAGGAGAATGTAATCAATTCTACTACATCTATACCCATTAGAAAAGGTATTAGTACCATCCATATCTGAGGGTGATCTCCCGTTGGCAGCTCTGAGCCCACGCTCAAGGGATAGACTTTTTAGCTGCAATGCCGCCTCGGACAATTTATTAATCAGTGGCAACGATAGAGACGGTATCAATACTGGCAATATCCATGGAATGATTTTAATGTTTTTTAGCCATTGTACTGTACCATATTGTTTTTCTTACAGGTATTTGACAATTTGCGAGGTCCCTCATACGGTCAGTCCTCTATGCATATATAGCACTCCTTAGCACGAGTGCTAAATATGCTTTAACACCACTCACTTTTTCATGTTACTCACTTTGATTTTGAGAGGCCCTGGAGAAAGCTCCAATATTTTTTTAAGTGGACTGAAACATGTTGACCATCATAGGGTAATAATAAGCTACACATAGTATCTGTAGCCAAATATCCACTCTCTTGTTTTTAAAAACATACCACAGATCACCAGGAATAAACAAACGGGTAGACTTCTGGAGGTATTTTTACATTTACACTTACTTCATCACATTCACCTACCCCTCAACCAGCTCAACTGTAAACAAGTGTTGCAGCACAGCTGGGTAGCATTCGGCTACCCGGCTGGGACCTGATGATGAAGCTTGACACCAACCAGGTTGGTGTGTAAGGGTTTTCTTAACAAACCTCTGAGGTGCCAGACACTCTAGTGTCAGACAGTCATTTATTTTGGTCGTCTTCTTTGGATATCAAATACTTCTAGGGACAAGGACGGCCATCCAACTGTCCTATCTCTCCCCATTTTGTTTTTTTGAATATTTGGCAGCGCACAGCTGCAAGAGTCCACAAATTTTTTTCACACACTCTGCAAGAAGGGTAACACACAACGGCAGGGAACCTGGGCCTCACCTTCTCAGAGGAGTCAATCAACGACATCCTAGCAGCACCATCGCTATTGGCATATCTCAATATTGCAAGAACAATAGCCAAAGTACCGATTGGGAAACTCTAACTGAGATTAAAAGAAATCACATTAGAACAATTCTTCATGGAGTCATACTCACCGAATATTTAAGAACAAATACAGCACCAAGGACGCTAATAGTTACCAGCGCTCCAAGAATATTTCTAGATGATGCCGCATTCCGAAGAGATTGGGCAAAGATTGCCTGCCGTTGCACTAGAGATTGGATTGTACTGATAATCCAAACAGTCAAAAGATTGTCAGACGCATTTCTAATAGAAATCCAAACCACAGAGAACCAGTTCAGAACAACATTAATGGCATACAAAAAGAAACTGGATGAGGTTAATAAGGAAATACAAGAGTACAAAGAAAACCTGACGCAGTCAAAAATTCAGAACTTTCAGAAAGATCTAAAAAAAATTCTCCTATGCTAAATCCTATCCTTATTCTGAACCGGATTACCAAGTACCTAAAAATCACGACCAGTCCTACAGCTCTGATGAAGCCTCATCAAACAGCAGTGGCTCTAGCTCAGGGAGCTATCATAATAAATCTAGAGGGAGAGACAGAGCCAACAAATGGCAACAATAATGGAACCAAGTCCCACCAGGGAATCAGATGCAATTCCTACAACTATTCCACCAGATTCCTCCCCAAATGATGTACGGCTGGAACCCACCTTCTGCCCCCACTCCCCCCCACAAGACCCCTTCATGATCCCAAACCAGAGGTTTCCTTTTTTTAGGAAAGGGCCGGAGAGGGCGCGGAAAACAACAAAAACAACGATAGGTACACTGGGAGGACGATCCTCAATCAGGAGCGCACACCAGGAGCATGTTGAAGGAGCAATGAACAGGACTGAGCACCAGCAAAACCTAGTCACTAACTTCTCCCAACATGAGTTAGACCAGACTGAAATGGACCTACTGAAAAAAGGATTGGGCTGTGTACAAATGGCCTGCCTTTATAAGTTCGGCCTCCACTGTGAGATGGCAGACTTCTTTAGAAAGTTGAAGCTAAAAGCATTTTTTTCGAAGCAAGAGGCCGCAGTTGACACACATGATAAGGGAGATACCGACTTTAAACTCAAGTCCACATTCATGCCGCCACCATGAACCATACCGGTTGAAATCGCAGCATTTGAACAAGCCATCTTTAAAGACATTGAATCGTTGACCGAAACAAAGACATTCAAAAACACAAATAAAAAGGAGTGGGAAGGATTGACCACACTGAAAGAGAATAAGAACTTGATTGTAAAACCAGTGGACAAGGGAGGAAGGATAGTCCTACAGGATAAAACAGCTTACAAAAATGAATGCCGGCGTCTTCTAGCAGACAAACACAACTATCAGCCACTCCATGAGGACCCCACTCCTAAGTAAAAGAGAAAATAACATACTTTTACACCATTCCAAAAGTGCACAAGAACAAAATTCCTCTACCTGGCCGCCCCATAGTGCCTCTTTCAAAGTTCTGTGACTTCTTCCTGCAACTACTGGTGCAAGGCACTGCTACGTATTTAAGAGACACCAAAGACCTTTTAGGTCAAATTAAAGATCTAACATTCAACCCCAACACAGTCTTCCTAGTAACTCTATACGAGTCTCCCGTAGGATGACATCTTGGGAGTTTTGAAAACTGCCTTAGACAACAGTAGCGGGTCCTACCAAACACTCAAATTATTTATTCTGAATTGTGATGAGCTAGCCCTTAAAGAAAACTATTTTGAATTTAATGGGCAACTGTACCTTCAAACGTATGGCACTTCGATGGGAAGCACCTTTGCCCCAAGCGTGGCAGGGTTGTACGTCTTCAGCTTTGAACAAAAATTCCTGTTGAGTCCTAACATCCCTCTTACAGAGAATATATGCTTTTACAAAAGATACATAGATCATGTGTTCCCTATCTGGGAAGGATCTGGGGAGTCACTAAAAACATTTCTTGACTAGATCAACAGGTGTGACCCTAACTTAAAGTTTACACACATAGTAAATAAGAAAACTATCACCTTCTTAGACCTGGACAGAACACATCACAATGGGAGACTAGACACCAAGACACCCTTTAAACACACAGCAAGAAATTCTCTGCTTCATTACACAAGTTTTCATCCTCGCTCCCTGGGGGAAAACCTCCCATATGGGCAATACCTGTGGTTACGCAGAAATTGCAGCAACATCAAAGATTTTAAAGACCAGGCAAAAGTGCTGACCACAAAACTAAATAACCATGGTTAGCTGGATAAAATAACCAGAAGGGCAGAAAAAAGAGCACGCAACCTAAACCGTGAGGGATTTCTGGATTGCTAGAACCCAAAACGCCCATTGAAACAACAGTTCCCTTAACTTGTGTGACAACTTAAAATCCTGTTTCAAACCAAGTGACCAAGATTGTACAGAAACATTGGGCCATACTGAACACAGGCAATTTTGAGTGGAAGAAGCCACCATTTTCTTACAAAAGAGGGAGAAGCCTGAAAGACAGTCTGGTACATACCAGACCGCAACAACAACAAAAAAAAAACAAGAAGAAAACACAATCATCAATGCATGGGGACTACCAAGAATAACAGGACATCATCCATGCGGTGATTGCAGTGTGTGTCACTTAACGCAACCCACAAAAACCCTGAGCTTAGAACCAGGTAACACCTGGGAGATACGCCGACGGACAAACTGTAATTCCATAAACGTCATATACCTCATAACTTGCCCATGTACCCTAAGATATGTTGGTATGACCAGCCGTAAAGTAAAAACTAGAATCTGTGAACACAGGAGTAACATCCGTTGCATGCGCAATATATCATGCATGATCAACCATTTTCTTGAAAAAAGCCACACCCTGGTGACATGCAATAGGTAGTGATTGAGCAACTGGACCGTAACCTTAACAATATCCAACAAGAACTATCGGACAAAGAGCAAAGATGGATATATCGGATGTCCACTTACATCCAAGGGCTCAATGATAATATACCCTGGAACAGCCTCGACTGGTAAAACTCCCCCCGCTGAAATCACTCTATTATTTAGTGTTGTTTGCAGTAGAATAAAGGGTCTGGTTAACACATCGAAGAGCCCGGATAATGCGCACACGATATAGTGATATGAACTGTGAGAAGTGCCACTATCTGATATCGTGAATGCACTCTTATCTACTCACCACCAATAGAATTAGCATCTCACTATACATGACAAGACGTGCCCTGGACTCTTCGGTGTCTATTTAATATGGCGTCTAACTCTGGAACAAATCATTTGAGCCTGCAATCGCACATAATGCATGGACGTCAGAATCAAGTCACGTGAGATGCCACCAGTGTGGCTAATTCCTAGAAACAGCCTAGGAAATCTGCAATTGTAGATTTTCCATGCGCGTTAAAATCAGGTGACATGGGTCACATCCAATGTGACTGCTTCCCAATTGTTTTTCTAAATTTTTCGTTACTAATTTTTGCTGTGTACCACGTTCTAGTGGGTTAATAATATGGCGTTGATAATAAACCCTGATGCCAAATAACTGATCCCGCAAGTAATAACAACGCATTTGTGTAAAAGCGCAGCTATCCATATACGGATATTGAAAACAGTCATATGCAAGGTAGCGCTCTAGACCCCAGACACCATTTCCAACACGAGAAGACATTTATCCTGTCAAACGCCACGTGTGTGATGATGTGCCTGTTACCCGGAAGCGATTCCCGTACTGGAACGTTTCTGATAAAACGACCTCAAACACCAAGGTGGGTGCCAGCCTGCTCCTGAGTATCCAATATAGGCGAACTCGTGGACGAGACCTTCACTCAAAGTAAGACAAGACCAATTCAGGGTACAGCCGGCTTAATGCTGCACCCTCTCTAACTTTTGATAAACTGCCTTTTGAAACAGAGCTTGCCATAAAACAAGCACGGATGTCCCCATTGATTCTCTCCTCTCCTTTCGCTACTCCATTTTAGTATGTGACTTAAAAGAGGCTCGCTTCCCCCAGGACCAGATGCGACAACCTGCAAATCTATTAATGTAATTACTCCTTATTTCTTAAGTCAATATATGCATTACAAATTCACACTGCGCTAAATAGCTTTAACATAGACATTTTCACAGCGCACAATAGCAATCTGATTTGGATTTTCCACAGTAACTAATCACCATAAGTCCCACAGATTTGCCACTGCCACTGTTTTACCTGTTATACAGGGCACAAAAACACGCTTTTCTCAGAGTTTTGGAAGGCACAATCATGATACGTAAACATGTACAGTGTGCATGGCATGTGCATGAAAGATGTTGCACGTATGTCTGACATCTTGTGCTGCAAAAAACACCTCGAAACCGGTCCGGTCCTCGGATACTTGATTCCGTTCTGGGAAGGACATGGCTTTTGTAGTTCGGACTGGACTGTTCCCATGGGGCAACAGGGTCAGAGCTGATTTGCATATCGCCATTGTCTAACCCAGGGTGGTGTGGAGTGCAAAAGAACGTTGGATTTGGGCCCAGATCTTTTGACTGGGGGAATGTGTGACATTGATCCACATTCGGTCCATCACTTGCTGTTTTTGCAAAAAAACACAGCATATCCACCATCAATACTGGCAATATCCCTCTAATGATTTTAATGTTTTTTTTTACCATTGCACTTTACCAAATAGTTTTTCTTACAGGTATTTGACAATTTGCGAGGACCTACATACGGTCAGTCCTCTATGCATATATAGCACTCCTTAGCGCGAGTGCAAAAAATACTTTAACACGTGATAGCTATTTTTACCACTCACTTTTTCACGTCACTCACTTTGATTTTGAGAGGTCCTGAAAAAGGCCCCAATATTTTTTCAAGTGGGCTGAAACATGTCAACCATCATAGGGTAATAATAAGCTACACAAAGGGGGTCATTAGGATGGTGGGCGGACTTTGCCTGCCCGCCATCCTCGTGGTAATAGGGACTGCCCGCCATAAGGGCGGGGGTCCCTTGGGGGGTATTAGGATGTACCCGCCACAGTGGTGGGCACATCCTGCATGTTAAGCATTGTGGCGGACAGTGCTCTCAGCACCGCCCGCCACAATGCTTAAAAAGCACTTTTGCATTTGCATAATCAAAGTGCCTGCCGCTTTGATTATGCAAATGCAGGGGGGTACCACAGGTACCCCCTGTGTGCACCCCCTACTCTCCTTCACTTTGGGGGCCCGCAGGGGGCACCCAGAGTGAAGTCTGCATGCCTTTCCATGGCGGGCATTGAAAAATGCCTATCATAATATGGCTTGCGGTGTCTGATAGACACTGCCAACATATTATTCCTTTTCCGCCCTGGCCGCAAGGCGACCGGGGCAGAAAAGCGGCGGACGGTCTTTCCGTCCGCGGAGGTTCCCCCAGCCATACTAATATGGCAGGGGGAAATCAAGAGTGGATGTTGGGCAGATTGCCCCCGCCAGGCTGGCGCTGGCCGCCGTCAGCCTGGCAGGGGCAATCCGCCGACATCAAAATGGGCCCCATACTATCTGTAGTCCATTATTCTCTCTCTTGTTTTTAAACATACCCCAGATCACCAGGAATAAACTAGCAAGTAGAATTCTGGAGGTATTTTTACATTTACACTCACTTCATCACATTCACTTACACCTCAACCAGCTCCCCTGTAAACAGGTGTTGCAGCACAGCTGGGTAGCATTCGGCTACAGTGTTTTCTTAACAAACCTCTGAGGTGCAAGAACCTCTAGTGTCAGACAGTCATTAATTTTGGCCGTCTTCTTTGGTAATCAAAGGTTTTATTTACAACTCAATATGTTGGTATAACCACCTAAGAAATTGATGTTCATTGACAAGGAGAAGGAGTTCTTTGGATAAATTTGAGGCAGATCCAATACACTAAAAAATTAAGGCTTTCTCTTTATTTCATATTTTATTTTAATAAGAAGGCAGCTCTTTGATATAGAGCTCTTTATCAATATTGGACTAATGTTACCACCATTTCCGTTCTTCTTGGTGAGTTGATATTTTTAAGGTTATTAGTTCAGGAGAGAAATAAAGAGTTTGAGCACAGTTGGTTGTAAGTTGATTATTCTTTACTGATGCTGGAACCATTAGGCCAAGAGCAGAAGAAATGCTGATATTAGGGCAGTTATTTAAAGTATTAGGGTCTACTGACTTTCATGTCATCTTATGCAGAGTGTACTACTTTAATAGTAGGCCCAGTTACCAAAGGGAGTAGGGATTTCCAATTTCTGTCAACACTTTGTCAATCTAGACCCTGGTAGTGCTTTATGTAGGGAAAGGTAAAGCAGAAGGTAATCCTAAAATTCTCCCAAAATGACCCAAAAAGCTGAATAGGAACTTTAAAAGTTAAGTCATCTGAGATACATCATTTTGGATCAAGAAGATAACATGCCTTAGAGGAGATTTTATTCTTAGAAATTTAAAAAAACATTCTAAATCTTTTTTTAAGATTGGAGTTGGAAGAAGACATAACATCAAGCCAATGATTAAAGTCACCAAGCACAGTAAGTTTGTGTTTTCTGCCAATAGGAGGATAATAGCCTAATCTAAGTATAAAAGATTATTGAGAAAAGAATTAGGAGGAGGTATGCAGCAAAATAACTGTGTGTATGCATGCATGTGACACACAGATTAATTTCACCACATCCAGCCACCAGATTCTTTATACATCAAGCCTAATCATGACAACCCAAACAAATGTCTGGCAATGACTAAGTGGTTACCTCTAATTATCTGGAGCTAAATCCTCAAAAGAACTGTGTCCTGCTTACTGTCATGCAAGCAGATCAATCGAACAAGATCTCCTGTCCTCTGTCAGTAGGCCCTTAAGTAGGCCTGGGCAGTAACCTCTGTTCCGTTTGCAGAGTTTATGGAGTATTCCGGACTCCGTGGAGCATGCAGAGTAGGAAAATCTATGCTTTGTGGAGCAGATTATTTTTTTTAATTAAGTATTTTACTGATTTTTCCAAACATAATAACATATAATCCACTTGTTCCATCTTTACAGCTTAATACGTGGAGGTACTCGTTTCTTCTCATACAGTATACTCTAAAACTTTGTCGCTCATGTGGGAACCTAAACATCATTTGTCCTCGCAACATGCCCAGCACAGGGTTTAATAGCATAGCAAAACACCAATACATTATTAGAAGACACCCATTATACACTGACATCCGAGATCAACACTGCCCGTGGGGGCTCACATATAGGAGAAGATTTTTTTACCCGGTGTCGCTCGCCAATGTAAATTCGACAAGCGTAAGCAAGTGAAATCCAAAGCTCCACCACCTCCCAGCGAGATTTCTCATCGCAGGTGGTCATGGACGCACTCGTTGAGAAACCATCCATTGTCGTTGAGAAAGCTGCTAATCGAATGGAAAATCTTCTCATGCATCGTAAAGAAGCAGTGTCCTCTTGCACAGAGCATGGTGCCATTCACACTGATTTTCCAGCGTGAGACCAATGCCTGGCGCTAAATATCAGCATGAAATACGAGACCTAACGTACTCAGCGGCTTGCTGGAACTCCCTAAGGCGTAGGCCTGACCTCAACCTGCCTATGTTAGTAAAATCTAGGGATTCATGTTGATATATTGTTGTTATAGCAAATAAAGTTCACCAATTTAGCAAACCTCTGCTTCCTTCAGCTCAAAGGTCTAAACAAAATGTTCCCTATTCTTGAAGCTGATTCGACATGACAGTTATTAAAAGATTGATTCTTTTAAGACTGGACTTTGCTAATTCAGTCCATTGGGCTTTTAGGAGCCTCATTTCACATCTTAAACTTGTGCAAAATGTAGCAGCTAACATTGTGGTCAGATGGTTACACAGCACCATGACATACCTTTCTTAAAGTTGCTTCACGGACTGACAGTGTGGCACAGAAATACTGTGAAACCCTTAATTTTGCACACAGCCTATAATAAAAATGTTCCAAAGTTTGCTGTATCCAAATTTTCGTGGCACGATCCTACCAGAAAGCTGTGGTCTGGCAACTTATTCCTTCTGTCTACAGATCAAAAACAGCCTCCTTTGGTGACAAAGCATTCACTATAGGTACTGCAAAACTTCAGAACTCACTACCTTTGTCCCAACAAATCTAAAACCTGTCTTCTCCATTTCAGAAAATACTTGAATTATGTTTTTAACATGTAAATGTCTATAACACCAGGTGCTATCATTAGGTTGTGTTAGTCATACAGTGCAACAAGGCTTATGCGTATCAAAACTTTACAAATACATATCGTAACGTAACATAACATAACATAATGTAACATAACATTTATTATAAAAAACATTTTTTAAAGTCAAAATACCTTTAAGAATGGATTCGTATTACAGTGTGTTAATGACTAATTAAATGCACTTTATTACATAAAAGTTCACAAATTTCCTGATAAAAAGGGTTTTGGTGCTGGTTACCCTCTGTCAGTCTGTGAGGGTAGGGGTTTAGCAGCAGGAGAATCGGTGTGTTTCTCCTTGAGTATGTGCTACAAGTGGTTTTGCAATTTTATTTTTTAAAAATATTTGCAGATATTTGTAATTTTATGACTGTATGCTTGATGGTTATCTTTTGGGTATGTTTATTCTCAAAATAGTTTATACACTTGATTGTTTTATTGGGAAAAGAAATAACAAAGCCATAGGTCTAATCTCTTTATTGGGTAAAGTCATGACAAAATGCAGTAGGCTGACATTACTCCCGACAAGCATATGGTAACTTCAAAAAGCATTTAATTGTGTCATCATTACTCTGTGTTTAAATCTGTAAACAGGTATTTGTTACAAGGAATCTCACAGAATAACATATGAGTCAAGGGCTTTAGTGTTGATTCCTCCATCTGCTGAACCCCTAGGAGAGAAGTTCGGCACTGTGGTAATCCTTGATAGGCCCTTCTGGGAGGAGTTGTATTGTTTTACCAACTGAAGTTTTTTACATACATTTAATTTAATGGCCGTGTGCCTGATGAATATTTTGCGGGAATTTAATCGTAATAATGCCTGCCTTGGCGAATGCGTTATCCCAGATTATTTAGTGGAAATTTGGGATTTTCCTGTCACTGTTATTACACAATCTTTATGACATTATGCAATTATACCACTACACATAATTCTGCTCCATTCGAGGTAAAACTAGGCTGGGAAAGAAAAAGAGCAACTAGAATGATGCAGTATGAGCAGCTGTTTTACGTGCTTTCCTTTTTTTGCACTATTTGTCATGGTGATATCTATACTCATATGCAAAGTGGATGTGAGGACACATTTTGTACTAAAATGCCATTTGCACATTTTACTTAATTACACGCAATTTCATGCAATTTTGCAGACATTTCATACACATATGCAAAAAAGGAAATTACGCAACTTTTATGCACACCTAATCCTAATACAGTATGCATCATTTGCCATGGTTACAAGCCAATGATGAAGATAAAAAGCATTGTAGGTTCCCTGAGAAATGTTGTGTCGGATGCCTTAGGAGTTGTCTGCTTTTTTTTCTTCAAATTTATGACAAAAGCAGTAAATCTATCAAATGTATTGCAAAAAGCATATATAAAGGCCAACATGTCTTTAAGAGAGGATTGCTATTTCACTGTTTCAAAGCCCACAGCAGATATTTTGCTACATGGACTCCCACAGATGACCATGATGTTCAAGGGATTCAATGTTGGTTAACTCAAAAATGCAGAGCGTAGAAGATCTGCATTGTGATAATCCTTGTTAGGCCCTCTTGAGACTGATTCATGTGGTCTTGCAGATGGAGATGGTGGCTGGAGGAGCCAAGTGTTTTATTTGGGACAGAAAGCCCTTGCTCCCATCCACAAGATACTTGAGGGAAACATAACGAGACATGAATTTAGAGCTCTAGCAGTGACGAGCAGTCATAATCATGGCAAACATTTTGACGCATGCATCTTTTAGCTCACTTCCATAATGGTAACTGTTGTATCTGATCAAGCAATTCTTCCCTTGGGCTACTCTGTAATCCTTTGCAGCTATCAGAATGCTAAACAATTGCATATCTATGTATAACAGAAAGCAGTGCAAATGGATAAATTCAATAACAATGGAAACATTATTCAACTGGCTTGACAAAGCACAGTCTGAACAATATATTGCAAAATATTTTAGATGATGATGAGTGAGAGGTATATCTACTTTATATTTTTTAATTGCTAGGCACGTATATAAGCCTTCCTGTATCTGAGCAACTTAAGCTACACTTATCAGAGCACATATATATTTAGCAAACTACCAGTTCCTCAGATGCTTATACCAAAAACCAAACGGCTGTCTTTATTGTATACATTTCCATAGAGAAAATTCTAAAATATTTTAGGGCTTATTGCAAAGGCTTTTCCTCTTATGCTCCAGAATTTTTGGAAGGTTCTTCGAAGATGATCTTGATTTCAGGTTGCCAACTATTGCTCAAATACTTTACCGTGGAAGCTAGGTGAGATCGAGTCGAGTGGGGGAAAATATGCATCAGACACTGGCACTTGCAGTTAGCACTCTGGCTTAAACAGGACCAATTGTGTTGTGCTAAAAAAAACACAAGGTTTGCAGTCTACAGGTTGCCTCTGTACCTAATGGAGGTGGGCCATTCTCATAGGGTTGCACTTGCATAGAGGCAATAATGGTATCACAGTTTTTGCTATTTGATGCGGGATGTGCAAGGAGTCTCTGTGATTCAAGTAATGGGGGAGCACTAAAAGTATAATTCAGGAGTGATAGTTAGTAAGTACATTTTATTATGTATAGTTAATTAAAACCAGTACAATTGCTGCAGTTAAAACAATTTCTTAAAATATGAAAAAAGAATGTAGTCTGTATAATCTTATCTTATCTTATCAAAGTTTTCTAAAGCGCTCGCACACCCAAGGGTTTGATGGCGCTAACCAACAGGACGCAAACACTACTAAGGGGAACATCTTACATTAGGCCGTCGCTTGGGTAAACAGCCATGTCTTTAATAGCTTCCTGAATGGAAGAAGAGCGGTACAGGAACGAATTTCCAAGGGAAGAGAATTCCACAACTTGGGTGCAAGGGTGGCGAACCTACGGCCTCCCTTGCGTGATAGCTTATAACGATGGATGATCAAAAGGGTATGAGAAGCAGACCGAAGGCTACGGAAGGGGGTATATCTGAGAAGAAGTTTCTGAATGAACTTGGGACTACAAGTGTGAAGAGATTTGAAGACTATACAGGCCAATTTGAAGGTGACACAGTGTTGAATTGGGAGCCAATGAAGTTGCCTCAGCAGAGGTCTGGCTGACTGCCATCGCGGGATGCGGTGTGTCAGTCTGGCCGCCTGATTTTGTGCCATCTGCAGTCGTCTACTGAGTGTGACAGGGAGGCCGAGATAGATGGCATTGGCGTAGTCTAACTGAGACAGCACCAGTGCTCTGACTATCTGGGTCAGTGCTGATTGAGTGAGCATCTGACAGATCTTTTTAATTTTCCGCAGTTGAAAAAAGCAGGTGGACACAACAGAGTTGACCTGAGGTTTTAAGGAGAGCTGGCTGTCTATGAGTACCCCTAGGCTTTTGACTGATTTAGAGGGGACGGGTGGAGGACCTTATTTGGAAGGCCAGTAATGAGGGCCCCAAAATGATTGACTATTGCCGAACAAGACTAGTTCCGTCTTGCCCGGATTTAGCTTGAGTTGGTTCTCGTCCATCCACTGGCATATGTGGAGCATGGTATCTTGAAATTGATGGATCGAGTCAGGGGAGTTGTCAATTGTAAAGGTGAGTTGCAGATTGTCTGCATAATTGAAAGTGGTGACCTTAAAGGATTGAAGAGACTGAAGCAACGGGAGCATGTAAATATTAAACAGCAGAGGTGACAGTGAGGAACCCTGGGGGACTCCACAGGTGGTCTGGAGTTTATGAGATGAAACAGGGGGTAAGCCAACAGCTTGAGTGCGGTCGCACAGAAAGGATCTAATCCAATCGTGTGCCAGTCCGCAGATGCCCACAGATCTGACACGGTCGAGAAGAATGTTGTGGTCGACCGTGTCCAACGCGGCCAACAAATCAAGCAAAACCAGCGCCTGAGGGATTCCCAAATCTGCATTGAGACGCAGAGAGTCAAAGACTGCTACGATGACTGACTCGGTTGAATGGGCTGGACGGAAGCCAGCCTGGGAAGGGTGTAAAATGTCAGTTTGTTCAATAAAATTTGAGAGATGAGAAGTGACGTGCGCTTCCAGTATCTTGGTTGGTACGGAAGCAGGGATATAGGCCTGTAATTTGAAAGAGTAGACGGATCTGCTCCCGGCTTTTTTAGAAGGGGCAGCAGGACTGCATCCTTATTGAAGACCATGCGGTGAGAGACCGAGGGTAGTTGTCGAGCAGTATTCCCTGAGCTGGGGCGGGCTAGGCTTTCGTAGCCCAAAGTTCGTCCGTTAGGTGCCAGAGCCAGAATTTGCCGTCAGTGGTAGATTTTGCAGTCGTTGCTCTATCGTAGTCAGAAACTTGATGTATCTACAGTTCAGTTTTGTATTCGCGGGGTTCAAGCATGCAAGCACGGCCTGCCTTTGCGTGCTGGTCCCTATCTCCTTGAACTGGTCCCTTAGTAGCTGTCAACGGACTTGTCGAAGCTCTTCACAGAGACAAGTCATGTGGAGTATGTCTCCCGTTGCCAGATTGCAGAGCGGACAGACTTCATGGCCATTGCTCCTAAGCCATGGTGGTTGATACTCTCTGCTAGGCAGGATCCCTAATCTGTATTTCAAAAACTTCAGTTTTGTGATTTTTGGGTAGCCTTGGCTGAAATAAAGTTGTGGTGTCAGGGATTTATACGTATTTAGTGTCATTCACGCATGGTTTCTTTTTGCAAAAGCGGCCTTGTCCTCTATTAGGGAAAGAGTTTTTACGTTTTTCCAAACCGCTTTTTTAAAGGGGTTGTGCCCCAGTTGCATGTCCCAAAGTGCAGTTGCCTTGACAGCCCCCAATGCTGCTTTCAAGTAGGAGCGTGCCTGAGATAAATGCCTGCTTTGTATGTCTTGCCACAGCATCGCATTTAAGGTGTCATTGGAGGCAGAGCGGAGTTTGTGGCAGCAGATAATGAAGACTCCTTGTCTTGCAAGGTCTTGTTTTTTTAGGCCAAACTCCAACCTTATTTGGGCAGGCGAGGTTTAAGACGGTAGTGAAAACAGAGTTCTATATGCTTTTACCTGGATGTTATCTAGGTTCCTGGAGTCTCTTCCTCGTAGTGCCTCGCTGCCGTAGGAAATTGAGGGGAGCAATTGAGCCTGGATGACTTTTAAATATGTTGTCAGGGTCGGCCCCGATAGTTGGTTTGCTAGATTTTTCAATGTGATGGCGACCGAGGCCCCTCTTCTTTTGGTTTCCTCCATCTGCCGGACGAATGAGCCGTCGGTGTCAAAGATAAGTCCCAAGTATTTATATTCGTGTGAAGACTCTATTTTTTGGCCGCCCAGAGTCCAGGACTTCTGGTGTTTGTTCCTGGTATTGCTCGACATCGTACGCGTTTTGCTTGGATTAATTTTTAAGTTATTTTCCGTTGCGTAACTGTGCATTTCGATCAGCAAATTCTGGAGGCCAATATGTGTGTGGCTAAGAAGTACCACGTCATCCGCGTATAATAGATTACTTAGGGTTTTTCCTCCCAACCTCGGAGAGTGGGAGTTGCATGTGTCGAGTCGGCCTGATAAATCTGCCATATACAGGTTAAACAAAGTCGGGGCCAACACGCACCCTTGTTTTAGCCCTTTGGTTGTGCAAACTTTGGAAGACAGATGGGTCCCGCTTCCCAGCTTCACCTGCACCCAGGTGTCATGATGAAGTAACTTCAACATATTAAGAAGCGATTGAGTTATGCCCCATTGTGCAAGTTTCTGCCACAACATGCCTCTCTTGATGTTATCAAAGGCTGCGCTGAAGTTGATCTAGCACAAGTGCAGCGGCAGTTTTTTTGTTTCAGCTCCGTCAATAATCAGCGAGATTGCAGGATGTTGGTTGTTGTTCTGGTTTTTTTCCGGAAACCCTTCTGGTTCCATGGTATAACCCGCTTTGTGTCCGCCCATGTCATGATCTCCTCTAAGATTATTCCAGCGAAGTATTTGGCCTCGTTGTCAAGAAGGGCTATTAAACCGTAGTTATCAGGGACCGTTTTGTCTCCCTTTTTATGTATGGGGACAATCGTCGACCCTCTCCAAGAGTCTGGGATTCTATTTAGGAGTCTGACTTCTGTGAATAAAGGTTGTAGTATGGTGGCCCATTCTGTGTCTTTCACCTTGAACAGGGCTGGCGGAATGCCATTAGGACCTGGAGCGCCTTCTTTCCTGCCCATGCAAATCTATTTTTTTTATTAGGGCTATTTGCTCAGCCACTGATGGCGCCGGAGTAACACTGGGTTGGGGTTGGTCTCCCAAGATTGTCGGCGTTGACATGGTCGGTGCGAGTGCTTGCTCTGCGTTGGTGCTTCTTTGTGCCCCTGTCTGTCCCAAGGGATCGTTGAAGTGTCTGCCGAGGTAGTTAGTCCACTGATCTTCCCCAATGTGTGAACCGAAGTCCTGGTGGTCTGGGCGTAGGATCTTATTTACTGTTTGCCAAAAACGGGGACTATTGTTGCTTTTGGAGTCGTATAAGAGTTTTGCCCAACCTTCGTTTTCTGCGGATTTTTTTATTTCCCATTTTGTGTGTCTGAACTCAGCCCTTTGTTTTTTCAATGTGGCTCGGAGTTGTTCATTTTGGGGCGCTGCTCTTAGCCTCCATAAGGATAGATTTACAGCTCTTTTTTGTGAGCGTAGTTGTATTCTTTGTCCCTTCTTTAGGCCGGATCTACTGTGTTGTGATTGCCTTTGGGAGCAGTCTTTCTTGCCAGTTTGTTTACCAGTAAGTCTGTGTATTGCTCTCAGTGGGAAGCGAGCCCAGCTGCATCTGGTGTGTGTGTATTATATAGTTGGAGGGCAGTTTCAGCCAAGGTGGTTATGTTGGTTGGCGAGCATTTGATTTTCCTTAGATTGATTGTGTAAATCTCCCCCAGTGTGTTGTCTGGGCTGATTGCCATTTGCGTCTTTGCTGTCAGCTGGCTTTCCTGAGGACGGTGGTCACTTTCCCCCTGATCCCCCATTCTGAATTCCCGGATGTATGGAAATAGTGCCACACTGGCGAAAGTGTAGTCCAAGATGGAGCTGGCTCTGTAAGAGTAGAAAGAAGCTACTGGGGGGGAGTCAGTCGGAAATCTGCCGTTTAGTGCCGAAAGATTTTGATGTTCTAAGTCTTGGAGTAGAGGGTTATTTTGGCGCTTTCTCCAGTTTGGAGGAGAGCTTTGTGCTGGTATACTGTAGATATTATTAAGAGCCAGAGCCTCGTCTTCAAGTGACAAGCCAAGTAGGTTTTGATTGAAGTCCCCCGACAAAAAGAGGAGTGGGTTCTCCAATTGGGTGACGTGCTCCGCCAGTTGGTTCAAGATGTTCCTCGAGTCTTTGGCTCTGTTTTTGGGTTGAACATATACATTGACAAAGCAGACGTCTTCCTCTTTAGTGCCCAACTGTAGCTTAATCTTTACGGATAGGGTTGAGGATATTGATGGAGCCAGTTGGACCGCCGAGGGTATTGATGTGGTGGATACATAAGTCGCCAAACCTCCTGACCGATGTCCAAATTTGTTGGTTCTGGCCACCGCTGTTGAGAAGCAGGTGAAACCCGGGATGTGTTTTGTATTTGAGAGCCAGGTTTCCTGCAGCATTACAATATCGAATTGCGAGATGTACTTTATGAAGTCCGGGTCATCCATTTTGGAGGTTAGGCAATTTATGTTCCAAGAACAGATGCCAAAAACTGGCACCCTTCCTCTGATGTCTTCTCCCATTTGGTGAAGACGTCATACCTCTTCGGGACATGTGAAAATCGTTCGGGACAATGTTCCTCTTAATAATGCGTGGTTTGAATGAGATGCCTTCATTGTGCTTACTTCTGCCCATTCCCCCGGACTGTTTCCCTTGGAGTTGGCAGTGGTGAGTGTAGAGGCTGATGATTCCTTGGGGCTGAGTTGCGCCTCCCTGTTGTGAACATAGACTCCAAGCCAGTTGTCATTGTCAGCCTATCCAGTGGTTGCTGCCAAGTGCTGTTCTCCCTTTTTGTCGGTGATCTTCCTAACGCACCCCTTAGTACGCTACAGGGGTTAGTCTGTTGCATCACTGATACAGAACTGTTTCTTCTGCGGAGTGGCGAGGGATAGGCTGGTCTTTGTAGAGGAACGAGCTCGATACCCCAGTTCTTGAATTGGGCTGCTTCTGATGCCATTAGGTCAACAACCTCGCTAGAGGACCAGGTCGTCCTAGAGGCCTCCTGGCTGCTTGAGTTCGGAGCGGGCAAGAATTCAACCGAAAGTAGGTCTTTGGAATTTATGCCCCCCAAGGTGGGGACGCATTTCGTCAATTTGAGAATGTTGGCTCTGATTAGCACGTCCTGTTGCCCTTTCGATGTATATCCTGGGTGGAAGACAAGGATCTCAGTTAGATGTGTTTTGCTACCGTCTACCTTCCATTTGGCGTTTGCAGCATGGGCGTGAGCTGCTACGCCAAGAACGGACGGAGCTTTGTGCGTTACTGGATTTCTGCCGTCACCGGGCGTGTTAGAGCAGTGGGTTGGTGCTTTGGTTGGCGTTGGTTGCTTGAATGTTGTTTGCGTCTCTCGTGGCCAGATTGTCTTTGACTGCTCAGATTGACTGTGGGCAGAGTGAATAGTCACAGTTGTCATAAGTGTGGCCCTAGTTTGATCGTCTTGCGATTGGCTTGACGTATGGCCTATGGGTCTTTCCCTTGCCCCCTCCTTTGTGATCCGTGGGATAGGTTTTTTGGTTGCAGCTGAGGTTTGATGGGCCTGGTTGGTGCACTCGGAAGGATTGGCCGTTCGATGAGAGGCTTCCCTGTTTGGCGGTATCAGGGCTGCCAATTGGCATTCAGTAACCGGCTCCTGCTTTGCGAAGGACTCAATGGACTGTATGTGCTGGTTGGTGCTTCTCGCTGTTGTTATATATGTGTCTAAGTGGCCAAGTGAGTTAGCAGCCGGTTGGTCTTGGGGCCCTTGACCTTCCTGATGCAGCGGGCTGCTGGTTGTGTTTTGCGGCTGTGTTAGGCTGGTGAATACTGAAATTTCCCCTTCTGAGGGGTTGGCCGTGTTTGTGGTCTCCATGCGTTTTCCGATGATGCCAGAGAATATAGGGAAGAGTTTTGTTGTAGTTGTCGGCAGAATTTGCTTACGTCCTTTTCTTTTTTGTTGTCGTTGTTGTTTTGCGTTAAGTTTTTTTGAGGACTCCGATCTCTTCTGGGTAGGTTCCTCATTGCGAGGGATTCCTGGCCGATTAAGTTTGTATCATATGGATTGCTGCTGATGTTGCCTTCTGCAAAGTTAGTGGGGCCCGTTTCTTTGAGAGCTTTGCCTCTGTGCAGTGACTTTATGTTGACTATTAGCTCTGTTAGCATTGAAGGCAGTGTAGCTAGCTTGTCTATTGCTTGATTGCAGTTGCAGCTTAAGTAGGTGTGTGTTTGTGCTCTTTGTATCAGGGTGTTCAGGTTACCTAGTTTGTCGTCAATCCCCGCAGTGAAAACTGCCAGTGTGTTGAGGAGGTTAAGTTGAAGATCCATTTTGTCCTATTGATATTGCATGGCTTCTACGGCTAACTAATTGTGTTTAAAAGGGAGGTCCAGGCTCCGGTGTTGTAATCTTTTCCCTGCTCTCTCTCATTTGCCCCGGTATTGTGATCTTTTCCCTGCTCTCTCTCGTTTGCAGATTGGAGATTCGCAGTTGGGACAGTGTTGGTGATGTTGTTATCAACCAAAAGGGAGTTGAGGGAAAACAGGTTTTTGTGGTCTGGGTTGTTGGTTATTGACATGTCCTGTCACCCTTGTGTAGTCAGGTTATACGGTGTAGCTCTGCATTCAGCTTCCCAGCTGGAATTGTGTTGACTGGAATTGTGTTGGCTGGATGCCGCGCTAAATACTGCGCTGCACGAGAAACTTAGTGCTGAGGCATAGTTGCCCGGTTCTGTGAGTGGTGAGGCGCCTGTGTCGGCCAAGTGGGCATTGATGGAAATACTGTGGTTGGGGCTCCTGAAATGTCCGCCCTGGTCTGGTTGGATATCCTTGGGAGTGGCCGCAGTTTGTATCTTTGTCGTTGTCGGAGGCTGTAGACCAGCCCCTGCTTCCCCGCACTTGAACAACTGTCAAGGGGGTCCGGGTTATTGAGTTTGTCTGCTACTTTTGCCTCTGAAGTGGGTGTTGGGTTGGTTATGTTCTCCTCCGATTGGTGACTTGGAGTGCAGCTGACTAAATGGGCAGGTGGTAGCCTCTGTTTGCGGGTAAAGTCAGAGGACTTTCCTAATACAGGTAAGGACTCTAGAGGTCTGAGTGATGCGCTTGCACTTGAAGACCTGTGCTTTGGAGTGCCACTTTGATGAAAATCAGCCATGACCGTAAAGGTTCCCTGGACCGGAGTGCTTTTGATGCTTGTAATAGTGTCGCGCAGTGGTGCACATTTTCCTAGCAGCGGTAAGGGTGACAGCGGGGATTGCAGCCCCAGGAGGTGCTTGTTGCTTGAGAAAATGGCTGAGCCTGCGTCCTTTAGGAACTCAAACTTTGTGTAGATTTTGGGTTGGTGAAGCTTTTTCCTATTAAGATACTTGGTAGCCAGTGACACTTGGAGCAAGGCATTTGAGTGCCCCTGTTTTGCTGTAGTACTGGCCAGACCCGATGGTGGCTCAGTTAAGGAGAGAAGATTCTGCTCCACTCCGAGGGATGTTGGTCCGTCGATGTCTGTTTTCTTGTTCCCCTTTTTCGTCTTTGCTTTATTGCTTGGGATTAGCTCCGGTGAACCCCTGATCTTTCCAGACCTCATTCTGCTCTACTCTCTTAGGCTCTCACCGCGGCTCCCCGCACTTGCTTGAGTGATGAGATGATGGGTGATGATTGGTGATGATTGGTTGGTTGAATGATGATAGAGCAGTTCGAGAGCAGGGACCTTCCCCTGTTACTCTGCCCCTGTTTCTGCACCCCCTCGAGCTGTTGCTCGTGCTAGGTCAGAGGGGTCAAAATGGATCAAAAGGGGGTCAGATGGAGGGTTGCGGAGATGTCGCTGGGGGGGTGCCTGGCTCGCTTGCGAGCAGAGCACACCGGGGAGGCCCTGGTCAGTCGGACCTAGTCAGACTACCTGTCGGCTCAGCCCTGGGGCTCTTACTTCGCGACCGCCTCTATCGGCTGCCACGCTCGCAGCTCTCCCCCCACCCTAGGCGTTTCTGGCCGGCATCTCGGTCAGCTCTCTGGCGCTCTCTGGTGGTATCCAATAGGTGGTGCGCAGGCTGCCTGTACTGGAGATCCACAGGGGTGCCCAAGCGACCTCCGGTAGCAGTAGCAGCAGCCCGTCTGATGACCCACGCCTTGCCCGCTCCTACCTCCTTGTAGTCCTGCAATCTGGTTGTTCTACAATCCTACAGTGCCACCTAGTGTTCCTGCGGCAACTATACAGGTGGCCGAACACACTGGCAGCTGTACACACTGCTCGACCCAAAGCAAGTCTGCAGCCCCAGCCACCCGAACTGGAGCAGCAACGGGAGCTGGACCGCAGGAAGTAGGTCAAGCAGCGCCGGGCAGGAGACAGAGGCGGCAGGAGACCTGAGCCGCAAGGGTGACAAAGGCGGCAACTCCAAGCTCCAAGACTGGGCAAAACCAAGCAAAACTCCGGCAGAACTCCGGCACGGCGGACCCTAAAAGGCACACCGGAGTACACACCGGAATGCGGAATGCCCGAAGGCCAACAGTCAAGCCGCGGACCACGAAGCAGCAGCGGCAACAGTGGCGGCAGCGGTGGCGGCAGGAACGGCTGCTAAAAGCAGCGGCGATACGCGACTCCTCCTCTTCCGACAAAATCTGCACATACGAGTAATAGTGACAAGGCTTCTAAATCATTTTAATTTTAGCGTTGTACATTGTTGCAAACCGTTGAGTTATTAGATTTTGCACCAAGAGATCTGATGTCGCACAGTGACCTCATTTTCAAGTAGTTTCTCATGATACTGAATATAAAAATGTTAATGGATGCCTTAAAAGCTGCATTGAGCTGAGCTAGAACTAGGTCTTAGAAAAGTGATATTACGGAGCTGCTGTAAAAGACATTAGCGTTGAATGTGACTCCATGCTTCATGATTAGGGAGGCGAACATGCTAATACAAACCTTTCCACTGAGGCTAATTGACAGCAACGATTACCAATAAACGTGGAACAATTTTGCAATGGTGTACCAAGTAGTCACAGCCATAGGCATCGCGTTGTATCCTTACACATACATTGCATTCCCTGTACTTTGTGCTCTATTCCAAAAGGCGCATAACCTCTGTTGGAATCTACCACCGTCAAGCTAGGTACCCATAAATTATTCTAAAAATAATTGTTGTTGTTATGGTTTTATTTTTTAACCTAAAGACTTTTTTCAGTAAATTGTATTTAAAATGCGGATTGAGACAATAAAAAGGCACTTTTAAATGTATTACGTGTAACTAATTTCCAATGATTGTTGCTCTCTCAACCTATGTAATTACCATGTTAGAGTGACAAAAATAGCTTTTTAGCTTTGGAAAATATACTGACACCATTCTGAATATTTTTAGGTCTGACTGCAGATAGGTTTCACTTCCTGTCAGGCCTCATGACTCCACAATACACATATAGCATCCACACAACATAGAACAAGTGGTCACAGAGAGAGTGAGTAAGTCACACTGAGCGACAGTAGGGCAGTGAGTATGAGAGTGAGACAGTGAATGCAAATGTGAGTAAAACATTTTCTAATCATGTAAGTGAGACGTAACTAAGCATGTGAGTGAGGCAGTGTACGAGCATGGGAGTGAGGCAGTGTATGAGACACTGAGGAGCATGTGAATGAGACAGTCAATCAACCATCATGATTTGTAAAGCAAGGCAAATCACCCCTGAGGGTCTAGAGATGCTCTAGACAATGAGTGAAAGTGTGTTAGCAAGTGAGAGTGAGGGAGCAGGTGAGCAAATGTCTATGTGTGCTCTGTTTTTGCCTTTGGCCATGGCATACTCATGGCATAAGGGATGGCAAACATAGCAAATTGCTACATTCACATTTTGGAGTTAGTATTTGCCAAAAGCAAGTGTCAAATCGGGAAGGACGGGCAAAGATGAAAGATTGTAATTCATGATGTATGATTTTCTTACCTTGTGAGTATGGGTGGACCTTGACGCGCCGAAGCTGAATAGGAGAGAGGCAGTTTGAACACATCACCACCGACCAATAATCGAGAGATTGAGACAGTGTTTCATCCGGTGGTTTCCCGTGCTCAGCACCAGCAATTAATCATCAACACCAGCGCTTACATGAGCAAAAGTTACGGACACATTAATTTACGGGGAGATTAAGTGATTGGCCCAGAATCACAGCATTTTCAGCCCACTGCAGAGACTCAAACCTGGGGCATATTAACAAGGGCTTTATCTCTGCTTTTTTGGCTCAAAATCCAAAAAAGTAGAGATAAAACTAGCGCCCTATCAGCAACAGGGTGCTAACACGCAAATTTGCATGTTAGCACCCTTTTACTCTACACTCCCCCTTGCATCTCTAATGAGATGCAAAGGGGGCGTTCCAGAGTAAAATAATGAGGAAATGTCGCTAAGCGACATTTCTCCTATTATCAAGGATATCGCTAACCCTGTTAGCGATGAAAATAGTAGCGATAACCACGGTTAACGCTGCTTTTTGACGTCTGGTATTTTTCTAACTTAGCCTTAATATCCTATGTAAGGTGGATATCATGGCTAAGTATGTCTATCCCTATCAGCAAGCTAACGCCAACCTTGTGGGATTATCGCTGTATTTCCAGCGATAACCTCACAATTGGCAGTTTGAGCTCTGAATTTCATCGCTTTGGAGATAAGCGTTGCTGATAGCACGCTATCTCTGCGATAAAAGTCAGAGTTGGCCGGCGATAATTATCCTACCGCTAAGTGTGCTTAGCGATAATTATCGCCTGGCCTTGTAATATGCCCCCTGGTTCCCCAGATCTAAAGTCAGCAGCTCAGGCCATTTAGCCACAGCCTCTCCCCACTGTCATGTTTAGTAGTTGGTTCTGTTTTAGGCTTGACGTGCGTCAAAGTGGTGGGACTCTGTTCACAGAGCCGGGCACTGTCATACAAGACACCTCAGCTCTGCCGAAAAATAATCAAATTACAGAAACATTATAAGCTGCGACGTTGTTCTTGGTAGGTTGTAAAACTTCTGACGGATGTTTGGCTGGGCACAGCCACTAAACAATGAGCTGGAAACCTGGGGTCATTATTCATATATGTGGTTTCAACTGACGCATTTTGAAAGAAAAATTAGGTCCACTGATGTTATGCTATGTTAAACATATTTGCAAAGCACTCTATCACCCGTGATGGTACCCTTGTGTTGAAACTCACCTGACAGGCATGATTTATTGGGACACCATGAAAGCACTTGAATATTTAATTAGCCTATGACATTCTATCAAATTTATGATTGAATCCTTTAAAAATACATTTTAAAAAACGTTTCTTGTGGGACAACTGAACTTTTTTGATAGCAGTTTCACACGTTTGTTTGGGTCACTCGCTATAAGACGAGGCCGGTATCACACCCCAGCCCGTTCGAAGATCGCCAGCGCTTGTTGTATTGACATATTTGCAAATGGCTTGCAAGAATCATAGAATTATCTATTTTAAAATCGATGACGCACACTGCATTTTCAAACATATTATATGCTCTTACTGAAGAACTGAATAGGCATTTAAAAAAAATCTAAGCTAAATGATGCTTTAAAAAAATTAAGAAACAGTAGAACTCT
The DNA here is from genome assembly GCF_964263255.1 of Lissotriton vulgaris. Lineage (NCBI taxonomy): Eukaryota > Metazoa > Chordata > Amphibia > Caudata > Salamandridae > Lissotriton > Lissotriton vulgaris. The sequence continues at coordinate 2,075,512,992 of NC_141689.1, read as the reverse complement.
GCACCTTTCAACAATCAACAATTCATGTTACTTCAGAAGCCTGCCACACAGCAAGTTGGCAAATTGTACCTGGTACCAGCATTACCGCCTGAATGACACCTCCTTTTAGTCAATGACCCACAGCAAACAATCCTGTTTGTATGTTTCAAAAGGCTGACATCTAATCAGTCCACTTCATAGCTTCTGTTGAAAAGCAGCTGAATGCACATCGCCCGATGCACACATCATGCTAGCCCCGCTGAAGCGTGAGGTTAGTCACTGGCGCTGACTTGTAATCAGAGCATGACATCAGAAAATTATTAGCTGTCCGCCAATGGTCAGAGGCGCTTAAGAGGGTGACAGTGAATTCAAGTAACATGATTCCGAACACATCACCGCTTGCGGCTGTACTGCTTGCCACATATATAAATGATGTGACAAGAACTGCAAGGGAACGACTGTATTTAATACATTGGGACTATTGGCACGGTTGGAGTTATACACCATAAATATGAAGCAGCAGATGCAATTTTTGATTTCACCCTGTGGCATAAGTTCTTATGATGAAGCAAGCGACCTTGTCTGAATGATGTGTTTGTGTGTTGGCATACATACAGTGCAAACCCAGCAACGAAGCAAATGAGTGGGTGAGGCTTGCTTCTACAACACTTGTCAATTCATGAAGAATTTATCCAGTCCTACTCCTTAAATATCACACTCTACCCAAACACCATTGCCGGCCAATTAAAATGCTTGCACTTTTTCAAAGGGATACATCATGCACACTCTGAACCTTTTGTCTATGGATACAGTTAAGGCTCTTTATTTGAATATATAATCTTCGTTGTAAGTTATAGACATTTATATTAGACCTAAACGTGCCCTTCTCCATAAATAATTATTACTATCTCTTCTTTTTCACAACTAAAATGAATAACTCCTTTTCTGCCATGTTATTGCACCCATTAAACGCCTCTGGCTTCTGCTTCAGTCTTGTTTCATCATCTCTTAGGAGGAACTTATCTCCCTGTGATCATAGCTAATGTCAATAGTGCTTAATTTGTAAAAGAATAAGAACCGGAGCCAAATATTTTACTTAGGTGTCTGACGGTGCTGCTGAATATTGGTGTTGTGTGTTACAGTGTCGTGAATAAATGTCAGGATCAAGATATGAAGTTGAGGTAGTTTTATTAAGATGCAGAGATGAGCTGTGAAGCTCCTCAATCAAGCCTGGGCCAACCGTCTCCGTGTATTTGAATAACACGTTGTGGTAAAACATCAATGTTCCTAAACATCTAGTTTTGGTGGAATGATTTTAAGAATATTTTAGGATGTTGAAGTTTTAGCATCAGAGGATATGGGGATATATATAAGGACAACCAAATTAGGAATAATATGGACTAAACGGAGAGTAACTGTAAAGAAGGGAGATTATTAACTTCAGAATTAACAACTGATGATTATGACACCTGATTGAATCAATGAGAGCAATAATAATTCGAGAGAGATTGAGAATCCACAATGCAAATATATATTTGGGATTTCATACTGTGTTTTTTCAGTTGTCTTTGGACAATGGTGTTATGAAACCATTGTTGTGTGACACACCAGCCCACTAGGTCTGAAGAGACTCTGGCACGCCCTATCATAGTCAGAGATCTCGTTTCAGTGACTAAATATCGAGGGATAGAATATCGACTGCCCAGAATATCGATTAAAAAATATCGAGGGACAGAATATAGAATCCCTACCTACAAACAGGTAAGTACCAAAATATCGAGTACAAAATATCAATAGTTAAAACATAGTTAACTAAAATATCACATTTTTTCAATGTAATAAAAATAATATAAAAGTATTTAAATAATAAACACAATTAAATAAAACATAGGTAAAATAATGTATAAAAGCTTAAAATAGTAAATGTAATATAAAAAAATAATATTTTATTTAACATATATATGTACTTAATAATCTAAAATAATTAATCTTGATTATAAAATATTTAAAACAGTATTAAAATGTATTCACATATATATATATATATATATAAGCCTATTATCTAAATATAAAAATAAATAATATATAATAATTTAAATAAATAAAGTAATGCTTAATATAATTTTTTTAAACATTACAAAGCTAAGGGAATAACATTAGTATTCACACTCCAACAAGGGCAAAAGTAGAGAATTTGTAGGCTAGTGAGAGGGCCAAAATGATTATTCCCACTCCAGTGAGTGCAATAGTAGGGAAAGCGTTGGATAGCGTAGGGGTAAAAATTACTATTCCCACTCCAGTGAGTGCAACTGTAGGGAAAGCATTGGATAGGGGGAGGGTAAAAATTACTATTCCCAATCCAATGAGTGCAACTGTAGGGAAAGTGTTGGATAGCGTAGGGCTAAAAATTACTATTCCCACTCCAGTGAGTGCACCAGTAGGGAAAGTGTTGGTTAGCGTTGCGGTAAAACTGACTATTCACACTCCAGTGAGTGCAATAGTAGGGAAAGCGTTGGATAGAGTAGGGGTAAAAATTACTATTCCCACTCCAGAGAGTGCAACAGTAGGGAAAGCATTGGATAGCTTGGGTGTAAAAATTACTATTCCTACTCCAGAGAGTGCAACAGTAGGGAAAGAGTTGGATAGCGTAGGGGTAAAATTTACTATTCCCACTCCAAAGAGCGCAACCGTAGGGAAAGCGTTGGATAGAGTAGGGGTACAAATTACTATTAAATAAGAATAAATTAATTATAAACACCAATTAAAAATGAATTACCAATCACAAAATATTCAATAATTAATTAATTATAAAAACCAATACCAATAAATACTATTTATTTAAAATTAATTACCTAATAATAATTAATTACCAACACATTAATTTTCACTACCAAAAATGTAATAAATAATAAAATAAATGACCAATTAATAATTAATTAACAATAAATTATTTATCAATCCACAAAAATTCAATAACTATTTTAATTACAATTACATTATTTCCCACCCAATTCCCCTATAACACACAACCCACTCCAAATAATAAATGAATACAATTAACATAATTATCAATTAAACAATTATTTAAAATGATTAACCAATACAAAATAATTACCAATTAATAATTAATTAACAAGCAATTAATTATCAATACATATAAATAAAAATAAATATTTACTTAATTGCGATTAAATTACTTACCACCCTATTCCCCTATAAACCCACAACCCGCTACAGAACTAAAATGCAAAATTTAATTAAAAATAATTAATAATTCCTAAAAATTAATATTTAATTTACTATAATTAAATTGCTTCCCATCCTATTCCCCTATACACCCACAACCTGCTACAGAATTAAATTACGCAAAAAACAAATACCATAACATTCATTACTTAAAAAAATTAAACATACATTGCAAACATAATATATCATTTTACCAGATATACTAGCATACATAACACTAAAGAAAAAATTGATAATATGGAAATCGAAATTTCTAAAGTCGATAATGTGGAAAACTATATTTCTAAATATGATATTGTGGAAATCGATATTTCTTACCTCAAATTCAATTTTCTATACAACTTTATTTTGGAAATTCGATATTCTGGCCTCTCTTTATTTTTGATTCGATATTCTGGACAGTCAATATTTAAAATTCAATATTTTGGGTGTTTACCGAGATCTCTGCTTGCCTGGCAGTTTTCTCTATGCTTTCCGTATTTCTGCCGGACAGGGCCAGCTCTAGGGGGTGCGATGGTACCTCTGTACTGGGTGTTGACTTCAGGGGGCACTGTGTTGCCAGATATATTGTGAATTTAAAAGCTAGTGCTGCAGTGCTCCTTGCCTCCAGCAGCATTCAGGCAACAATAAAAATGTCAAGACAACAATGGTGATTAATGGACCTGCTGGAGAGAGATCGAGTATTGTCGAGTGGAAGTTTTGACTCATCATAAAGTAGCCCAGAGGGTTAATATGACTGCTGCAAAGCAAAGCATGTGCACCATGCTGATCACAAAAGTGTGTTTATTGTACCCAGTTCACCGCTTTCGTTGGAGAGATCCTTTTGTTACTAGCAATTTATAAGTTAAAACCTACTATAGAACAGTGTGCTAATATCTGTCATAAAAGAGCTGCATGGAAACTGCAAGGTATAGATTAGAGCATTATGATTTTTTTCCCTAGTCTGCATTATCTTAATGTTGCAAAAAAAGGTTTATTTGGGTCGAAATCAACTCTTATTAGTAAAGACAACCCCTAACCATGGTGGTACATTTGTGCTTCTCCAGATCAAACAATTTAAATGTTCACTGCCTACCAATATGTATGGCATGTGATTGAAACACCTTGTCGTCCTCTGTCTGATGTAAAATTTCCTGTACACAGATTTATACCGGTATGATTGATTGATTGTCTCTGTGTAACGTATGTGTGATGTAAAGTGCTTCGACACCCTTCACTAAGAGTAGCGCTATAACACAAAAGAAAAGCATGTGAGAGATAGTGGTTATGGAGACTTGAGGGTCACTGTTAAAGGGTGGTAGAGAGGGATTTAATGAAGAAGGAGATTATTTGAAGGCACCAACAAACATAGTTGCCACCAGCGCTAAAGTTGGCCCTGTGCAGGCACTTCAGATGCACTAAAGGCAGAACAGTTTGTTTGGCCTCATTCGTCAAATCATCATTGACCCATTTATTCTCTGTAAATACAGGACACTGTGCCCAGTTTGATAGAGGAAACTATATTTATGGTCCTTCTGCTCTAAATACGATAGCGATGCCATCATTGTAAACCCGCATCCCAGTGGCCTCCTGTTCAAGAGTTTCTTCTGGCAGAGCCAGTTGAAGCTCGCCTGACGGAAATCCAGAATTTCTCCCACCTCTAAGCAAAGCAAAACACACTGCAAAGGAGCTGATAAATTCTTTAATGTTATTAGAATTTGGCCTTTGAATGACCTCTGTGGTATGATGTGAAATCAGAAGAAAATGCAAATGTATCATTCAGCTTTCTAAAATTAAATCAATAGCAAAAGGAGATTTTCAGCCTCTGACAAAACTGATTTTTAAAAGTGGTATTGTACACATGGTGTTTTCCTTTGACTGAGTTTAGATCTTTTACTAAAAGTAAAAGTGTGTATTTTCCTTTGGAATTAGCGGTAGAATTTGCCATTAGCTCAGATATTCTGCTGCAATATATAGTATCCTTAGGCAAAATTCTAATTATGCTGGCCTAATTCACATAATTTTTTTAATTCCACTTAACTTTTGTTACGTAAATGTTCTGAAATTATGACATTATGCTACATCGTGAAATTAGTCAACCGTTTGTAGCTAAATTATAGCGCTGGAACAATGCAAACTAGCTGACCACTAAAAAGGATTTCACACTAACATATAGAGCTAAATGAGGAGTTTATATTATAAATAATTTAGCAAAGGTTTTTGTTAATTGCCTGAAGTTTTCTGGAATTAAGCAAAAGCAAAATATGTGAATTGTACACACCCCTAATACATAGCATATGGACGAATGAGATGGAAGAAATGGCACCATGAACGGACAGCGGACTGCTACGCAGCCCACAAGAACGCCACTTCATCAAAGCTGCCAAAAGGGCCTCCTTCAAAGACCACCTAGACAACAATGCACACAACATCAAAGAGCTCTTCAACATCGTGAAGTAACTCTCCAACCCATGCTCCAACACCAACGACATTCCACTTTCGCAAGATCTGTGCGACGCCCTTGCCACATTCTTTCATTGCAAGATCGCAGACATCCATGACAGCTTTAAGGCCACAACTGCCCGACAACCACTGAGACCTCTGCCCCCACAGCCATCATCCGCACCGACCCCCTGCTCTCCTGGACCAATATAAATGACGACAACACCGTCAAAACCATGAACACCATCCACTCCGGATCTCTGTCAGACCAATGCCCACACTACATCTTCAACAAAGACAGCACCACCATTGCACCCCATCTCTGGAAAGCCATCAACATCTCCTTCGAGACAGCAACCTTCCCAGAGAGTTGGTAGCACGCCGAAATCAACGCCTTACTCAAAAAACCCAAGGCTGACCCCAACGACCTTAAGAACTTCCAACCCATCTCCCTGTCCCGTTCCCAGCGAAGGTCATCGAGAAGACCGTCAACAGACAACTGACCCACTACCTCAAGGAGGAAAACATCCTGGACCCATCCCAGTCCGGGTTCCGGAGCAACCACAGTACCGAAACTGCCCACATTGCCGCCACTAATGATGATAGGGCCCTGCTAGACAACGGATAAACCTCGGCCCTCATCCTCCTGGAGCAGTCAACCACCTTCATCGCGGTCTGATACTGCACCCTACGCACATGCCTCCACAATGCTGAGGTCCAAGAGAAGGCCCTGGACTGGACCACCTCCTTCCTCTAAGGCAGAACCCAGAGCGTCCACCTCCCCTCTTTCTGCTCCGAAGCCACCAAAATCATCTGCGGCATACCTGTTCAACATCTACATGGCATCGCTCGCCCACGTCGCCCAGGGTTCATCCTCGACTCTACCCTCTCCATGACAAAGCAGGTCAACACCGTCTCGTCCTCTTGCTTCAACACCCTCTACATGCTCTATGAGATCTACCGGTGGATCCCCACCAAAACAAGAAGAAAGGTCACCCAAGCCATTGTCAGCAGCAGGTTGGACTACGGAAATGCCCTCTATGCAGGAGTCTCGGCCAAACTCCTGAAATTACTTCAACGCATTCAGAACACCTCTGCACGCCTGATCCTCGACATCCCTCGCCGCAGCCACATCCCACCACAACTAAGAGATCAGCACTGGCTCCCTGTCAACAAGAGGATCACTTTCAAGCTCCTCACCCACGCACACAAGGCACTTCACAACACCGGACCAGCATACCTCAAGAGAAGACTCAGCTTCTACACCCCCAACCGCCAGCTCCGCTCCACCGACCTCGCCCTCGCCACAGTCCCCCGCATCCGAAGAGCAACCTCTGGCAGCAGATCATTCTCCCACCTTGCCGGCAAGACCTGGAACACCCTCTCCACCCCCTACGGCAGACCCAGGAACTGCTAACCTTCAGAAGATTTCTCAAGGCTTGGCTATTCGAGTAGTAGCAGCTTTTCCCCCACGCCAGTGCCTTGAGACCGCCACGGGTAAGTAGCGCATGTTACAAATGGTCTGATTGATTGAAGATGAACTCATGGTTTTACATGAAACATCATGATCGTAAAAATGAGATAGAGGCATTCTGGAACGTAATGAAATTCAGGTAATTCGCTATAAAGATTGGAATGGTCTATCTTTGATGCGTGTTGTCAGAGATGTCTACCTCTTTGCATACAATGTCCTAGGGTAATTTGTTATTGAAGAACAGCCAAATATTAACAGTATTAGATATGAGTTTGCCCCCTGTCCAAGCAAGAACCACCACTCTAGTCAGGGTAAGATAAACCATGCTCACCCTCTGGTAGCACTCTGGTAGCTTGGCACAGAGAAGTCAGGCTTATCTAAAGAAGCAAAGAGTAAAGTTTTTGTGCAACACACACACACATAGTAACACAATGAAAGCACCACAAATAGACTTCACACAGTGTTAGAATATTAGATAATTTTATGAGTAAAACAAGACACAAACAACAAATTTCCAAAAAGTAGAAACGGAGTTGTGAACTTGAATCAAAATCTTGTCAACTAGCTCTTAGGTGCTAATTGAACTTGTGATGGACCTGGTAAATTCAATGTTTAGGTTGACGGCAATGAAGGGCAAGCCAGCTACAGGAATCCTGCAGTTTCCGCTGAAAATGTACCTTAGATGGAGCAAGTGTCAACATTGAAAGACTTGATGCGTCGGGTCTGATCAATGCAGGCTATGAAGTTGATGTTGATGAACCCCTTTACTATGCAGGCGCTACGTCGTTTTTGAGCTGCGCTGTCTGTCGTTGAGCTGCACAATCCATCAAAGCGACATCATTGATCAGCACCTGCATCGCCTTCAAAAGGAAATGCATCGGTTCTGATCAGCACAAAGTCATCACTGCATCGATTTTGATGGTTCTGGATAGCAGATGTCACCTTTCAAGGTCCCAGGACTGATTTGGAACCACTTGGCAGGCCAAAACTCACAGATTGTAGAGTCCAGGTGATGCTGCAGGGTTCAAGGAACTCTTTGTGGGCCATGAGACCTCCCTCTCCATGAACCGCCAGATCAACGCTGTGGTCTCCACCAGCTTCAACTGCCTTTGCATCCTCCGTAAGACCTTCAAATGGATTCCCCCTGACTGCAGAAGGACCATCACCCACGCACTCATAACCAGCAGATTGGACTAAGGCAATGCCCTCTATGCCGTAATCAACAAAACTCTCCTACACAAACTTCAAACCATCCAGAACGCCACAGCAAGACTCGTCCTAGGGTCACCGCATCAGGAGCACATAACCCAACACCTATGAGGCCTCCACTGGCTCCCAGTCGAAAAGTGGGTCACCTTCACCCACGCCAACAAATCTCTCAACATCCGACCCAATTTCCTCAACGAAAGACTATCCTTCCACCTACTCATGAGGGACCTCCGCTCCGCTGACCTCAGCCTATAAGAGGTTCCCCCCAAGAGAATTGTCGGGAGAGCTTTCTCCTACATTGCAGCAAAAACCTGGAATGAGCCCCCTGTGAAAATCAGACACTCCCCCACCCTGCACACATTCAGAAAGGATCTCAAGACCTGGCTCTTCAATTGACCCAGAGCCGCCATCCTCCATCTTACACCAGCGCCTTGAGACCCTCGTGGGTGAGTAGCGTGCTATATAAACCCCCTGATTTATTGATTGACTCACACAGCAGTAGTCTGTACTCCTGGCAGAGTTCTTCACAGATCCAGTAATGTAAAGTCTTAGTAGGTTCAAAGGTCCAGTACTCGTACCTGGTTGTGTGTTTGAAGTGGGAGTGACTTCAAAGCAGGCTTTTGAAGTGCTCAGGTCCCCCTTTTCTTCCCAGCCCTGGCTCCAGAGTAGGGGGTAATCAGCCTTTTGTGTGGGAGTCAGGGCACTACCTATTTAGGTGTAAAAGTCAGCTCCTCCTCGCTCATCTTGCCCAGGAAGAGCTATGAGAATTCAGATGAATCCAGATGAGTTTTCTTTCACACGCACCCTTCCTGTGTTTGTGGCTGTCTAGAGGGAATGCACAAAATGTAGCTGTCACTCACCCTAGATGTTTATTGGAGCCGGGCTGCAATGCACAGCAGTAAGAGCAAACAATTTAGTGGTTTTTCACTTTCTAAAAGTGGCATGTTTAAAACAGCAATGCTAAATCCAATTTTACCATTAAAAAGGATTTATCATTACATTTCCAAAGATATGAAACATAATGCAGCCCTCCATTGTAAACAGGAATTGCAGCTTAAAAATGCATTAAGGAACTCTCAGTGTTAGCCTATGGGACGGGTAAGTCTCAGAGTAATGAAAAACAAATGTAGATGTTTTTCACAACCATGCCATGTAAAATTTAAACGTACATGTCCTACCTTTTACCTACACAGCACTCTGCCCTTTGGCCTATCTAGGACCTACCTCAGAGGTGACATTCATAATGAAAGAGGAGTTTTACATGTCAAATGAAAGTGGCTGTAGACTGTAGACACAATAATAAAAACAATTACATATGCCAATCATGTATACACCAATATCACCATGTTGTGGGGCGAGGCACATGCGCTTTATCACTAATCAGCAGTGGTAAAGTGCTCAGAGTCTTAAGGCCAACAAAAAGTAAAGCAAAAAGATGAAGCAAGCTGGCCAAACATTTGGGGGAAGGCCATTCTAAGGATGACAGGTCTAACAGGCAGGATCTGAAAGGATGCAGGCAAGATAAGCAAACTTTCTGCTATTTTTATATTTTCAGGTTGCCAGCATAATTGAAGTAATGAGTTTTAAATACATTACCTTTCCCTTTCCATCCTCTAACGCTCACCAAATTGCAGGTCAGAATGCACTCACCTGACAAGGCAGATCGGATATATGTAAGCATCTTGGACAGATTATAAATAACCGTGGTAACTACTGCAGGCTATTGTCAAAAACAAAAATATTGCTTGTTTACGAGGGAAACGGTATCTTGAAGCATTTCTCGTTCTTATTCCTGTCTCACCCTCAGCATCTTTTTCTATTGATTTTGTGAGAAAGCATATATGTGATGCAATTGGAAAATTGGGAAAAGCATATAAATATGCATTGATGCTTAAGAATGTCTGACCTTTGTCTGTCCTTGATACTGATCAGGCAGTGCCACACGTGGTATATATATATATATATATATATATACCATGTGGTAGTGGGCCCCCCTGTGCAGTAGTTCAGGCCTTCATGAGGCGTTCAAACCACTAGGACGGGCCATCACAGCGCATGTGCTGGATGGATGTGGTGTAGCTGTATACTAGCCATGAGGGAGTGTGTGTGTGCCGTTCTGAAATCTAGACCTGGAAGTAAGAAATCACTACAATGGAAATCTGGGCCATGTAGCGTTGTTGTGTTTCCTGGTAGCGTAAGCGGAGTGGGCTGGCCTGATGTATGCCAGTGCTGCGCAAGGCTGTTAACAATGACTCCGGAGCTATGGGCCTGGTTCCATCATGAGCTATGTGAGAAATCAACTGATTCCGGTGTCCGAGTTGTAGTGCGGCCGTCACCCGGGTCTTAAATGCAAATGTGTCATTATGTCAACATGGAAGGTACAGGGTATCATTGACCCTATATTCATCCATATTTGCACACATAAAAGATGGTGGACATGATGCATTTCTGCGAATATGAATGTTTGTTGTACATTCAGTGGAGTGTTGTAGCTGTAGTAGAACAGGGTTGTGAAAGCTTTAAGTTGCAGTTTTTGGCACATGAAGGGCAGTTAATATATATACATGTATTCTCATTCAGGTATACTGTCGAACTTGGTGCTGGAAATAAGTGTTCGAGGCGCGTCCCTTTCCTGTATTGTAGAGAAATTACGTAATCTACACATGCCTGAAAATGTACTGTAAATACGGTGCTTAAGTAAATTGCTGATATAGTTTTGGGTCGACTTTGCGCTATAGAAATATGCTAAAAAACGAGAAATACCACACACTTATAAATTTACTATACACTTTCTTTGCAGTATTGTAATCATCCAGTTTGTACGCTCGTATTTGTAGAATGAGCGAGTAATAGTTGTATAATCGAAGTTTTTGTTACTGCCAGAAGTAAGATGGTTGCATACGCAGTTTACAGTACAATATTATTTGGTAGGGTGCAGGAGCAGCACTTTACAAACATAATAAATACTCAGATACACAGATAGATAGTTTAAGTGGGTACGGGCACGTGTGCTCAACTCCATTTTATTACGTTGGTGTTGGTAACAAGTAGACTAGTAGTCATGATATCATACACAGATATTCAATCCTAAAGGGTTATGACTTCTGCTGTACAAAAGTAGGAGCACTATATGTGAAATAATACACAGAAGATTCTATTGTAAAGGTTTCATGAGTTGTGGTGCAATAAGGTATGGTCGGTTTGTGTGGAACCTGTGATGATGCGTGGTTCAGGCAGACCACATTGGTAAGAATGTCTTTTGGATAGTGAATTTTGCCTTAATAAGACCAAGTGGCAATTATTTATGGTGCACTGAGTTAGTGGTACGTATGGTCCGCTGCGTGTTGCATACTGGACTGTATCACCTGTAATCACAATTTTAATAAAAGATGAAACATGTATGTATGGAATACATTGTTAAAATATGTATTTTCAGGGACATTATAGTTCAAGTTGTGTTGTGTCCTGTGCTGTCCGCAGTGTAAGCATGGGGGGAAAATCCGTTTCGCTCGCGGATTTTGCGGATTTTTGGGAAATTCGCAATCCGCGAGATTTGCGAATTTCCCGCAAAATCTGCAAATTCGCACGCAGCGGATTTTTTTTGCGGCGCGCGGCGTTGGTGATACAATTTTTGCGGCGCCCGGCGTTTATCATCGTTTGCCGGGTTGTTTTTCTCGATAGTTTGCGAGTGCTGCGCCATTTTGGATCTTGCTGTGTGATCCCGCGGGAATTGGCGAGCGCGCAACGTCATCGCGGATTGCCAGCGAGAGTTTGTCAACGCGAGTACGGCGAGATCACGTCTCGCGGTACTTCGCAATTGCGAGATTTGAGATGCGGCGAGCGAAAATATAAAATTTGCAATTCTGCACAAGAAATCCACCAGCAAGCAGCATAAACCTTCTAGAAATGATGATTTTTATCTGAATAACTCCTTAGGTTGACATTTGCCTGCACTTTTTTAGTGAGGAGTCCATTTTGGGGAGGGGGGGGAGGGGGGTGGGAGGAAGGAAGTGCCCCACAGTCTTCAACTTCCTGTTCCTGTTCAGCAGGCTCCTCCCAGTGCTTTGTCCATCTCCTGGTCACTTTTCATTTGGATCTGGAGCTGGAAGGATTACTTTTTGTGGATGCTGCTGGATATTTGGATTTGAGGCCTTTTTGACTTTCTTTGGATCACTGTTGGATTAGAAATTTTACAAGTAAGTTTGTTTGGGGCATTACAGTTGCTGCAACTAAAATTTTGGAATTTTCGATTTTTGGGCTGTTTTGGGGCCTTTTGCCCAGGGGTACTCAGTGGTGGGTGGACTGAGTCTTTCTGTGGGTTGTCTTGAACTTAAACATCATGGAGGCCATGGATGGATTGGGATTGTGCTGATTTGTCAGTGATTTTCGTTTTTTGGGGCTGTACTTGTGGCCTTTTCACCAGGGGTATTTGAGTCTAGCATGGGCCTAGTCTTTCTGTGGGTTGTCTTGAATTTAAACATCATGGAGGCCATGGATGGAATGGGATTGTGCTGATTTTTCAGTGATTTTCGTTTTTTGGGCCTGTACTTGTGGCCTTTTCACCAGGGGTATTTGAGTCTAGCATGGGCCTAGTCTTTCTGTGGGCTAGTTTGAACTTAAACATCATGGATGGCATGGATGGAATGGGATTGTGCTGATTTTGCAGTGTTTTTCGATTTTTGGGGGTGTTCATGGGGAGGGACAGGCCATGTGGCTGGTGGCCATTTTGAGTGCAGCTACAGGCACTGGCCATGTGCTGGCAGGCAAGTGGCCATTTTGAATGCAGGCTTTGTTGTTAGGCCTGCAACCATTTTGCCTTCTTTTCAACCTTTATTTATGCCCAGGGGTAGTGAGTCTTGCATGGGCCTAGTCTTTCTGTGGGTTGTCTTGAATTTAAACATCATGGAGGCCATGGATGGAATGGGATTGTGCTGATTTTTCAGTGATTTTCGTTTTTTGGGCCTGTACTTGTGGCCTTTTCACCAGGGGTATTTGAGTCTAGCATGGGCCTAGTCTTTCTGTGGGCTGTCTTGAACTTAAACATCATGGAGGGCATGGATGGAATGGGATTGTGCTGATTTTGCAGTGTTTTTCGATTTTTGGGGGTGTTCACGGGGAGGGACAGGCCATGTGGCTGGTGGCCATTTTGAGTGCAGCTACAGGCACTGGCCATGTGCTGGCAGGCAAGTGGCCATTTTGAATGCAGGCTTTGTTGTTAGGCCTGCAACCATTTTGCCTACTTTTCAACCTTTATTTATGCCCAGGCGTAGTGAGTCTTGCATGGGCCTAGTCTTTCTGTGGGCTGTCTTGAACTTAAACATCATGGAGGGCATGGATGGAATGGGATTGTGCTGATTTTGCAGTGTTTTTCGATTTTTGGGGGTGTTCATGGGGAGGGACAGGCCATGTGGCTGGTGGCCATTTTGAGTGCAGCTACAGGCACTGGCCATGTGCTGGCAGGCAAGTGGCCATTTTGAATGCAGGCTTTGTTGGTAGGCCTGCAACCATTTTGCCTACTTTTCAACCTTTATTTATGCCCAGGGGTAGTGAGTCTTGCATGGGCCTAGTCTTTCTGTGGGTTGTCTTGAATTTAAACATCATGGAGGCCATGGATGGAATGGGATTGTGCTGATTTTTCAGTGATTTTCGTTTTTTGGGCCTGTACTTGTGGCCTTTTCACCAGGGGTATTTGAGTCTAGCATGGGCCTAGTCTTTCTGTGGGCTGTCTTGAACTTAAACATCATGGAGGGCATGGATGGAATGGGATTGTGCTGATTTTGCAGTGTTTTTCGATTTTTGGGGGTGTTCATGGGGAGGGACAGGCCATGTGGCTGGTGGCCATTTTGAGTGCAGCTACAGGCACTGGCCATGTGCTGGCAGGCAAGTGGCCATTTTGAATGCAGGCTTTGTTGTTAGGCCTGCAACCATTTTGCCTACTTTTCAACCTTTATTTATGCCCAGGGGTAGTGAGTCTTGCATGGGCCTAGTCTTTCTGTGGGTTGTCTTGAATTTAAACATTATGGAGGGCATGGATGGATTGGGATTGTGCTGATTTTGCAGTGTTTTTCGATTTTTTTGTGCTGTATAACTGAACTGATGTTCCTCTGTCTTCCATTGTTTTTAGGTGCACAAGACTCAAGAGAACCACCAGTGGCAGGAAGAAGTCCTGCAGCGGTGTGTGTGTGCAGCATAACGTCACGCGACGTCACGTCTGGCCTCAGACAACTCTACAATTCGTGCAACTGCGGCCTGCTGTCTGACCTGCTCTGAAGAAGATGGCCCCAAAAAAAGGTCTCCGTAGCTCCTCTAGCAAGAAAGTTGCTAGTAAGGAGCAGAAGAAGCAAGTTACCAAGGAGGCTGGTGTGCCACCCGCCACGTTTTTTGGGAGAAAAAAAAAAAGTACGCCTGCAGCAGCAGGATCTGCTGGGGACCAAGCTGGGAGCAGCACCCCTGCTCCATTGGGTTCAGTGCCTCCACCACCACGCCAACTTAAGTCAAAGCCCTTGAGTGCTTCAGAGGCAGTCAGTGTACTTCTCCAATCACCATCGACCAGTGATGTTGGCTCATCGCAAGAAAGTAGCAGCAATGTCCCTGAATCAACACAGGTTGTTGTAACTCATCTGACAAGTGTTGAACAACCACAGCCGCAACAACAACACCATGTGCAAGTACACGCCCAAGTACATGTGGAAGGAGAGGCAGCAAAAGGAGATTCGCAAGCAAAGGTGCATGGAGGTTCACAAGTGCCCACAATAGTTGTTCCTCCCGAAGTAGGGGCACATCAGGAAATCGACAATGAAGCCGAGGTATCATTGGAAGCCACTCCTCCTGATGATCATTCATTGTCTTCCACATCCCTAGCAAGGAAAAGATCAAGGGGGGTGTCTACATCTTCTTCAAGCCCACCTCCTTCTGATGATACAGATCCAGCTTGGGAACCACAACTGCGGTCTGACAGTGATGCACACCATGATCTGACACCGGTACCTAAGCGTAAAAGGAAGGTCGTCGAAAAACTCATACCAATGGAGTGTGATGAGGCTCAACAAGAAGTGACAGATACTGCTGGTGATGAAGCCTCTCACGATGACGACGAGCCAGTCATCACAATGGTCACTGCAGCCCCACCGGGCATGCAGCAAAGAGACATTTTGACCCCATCCGAGAAGCTGCTGAGCGTGATGATGATGTCGACGAGGAGGCAATGGAAATGGAATCATTAGATTTGGAGTTAAGTAGTACACCAAAACCTACCGCTTCCATATTTCTTCCTCGCAAGAAGGTACCCACCTCGACCTCAATTCGTGGTGGTGAAAGTGCAAAACGTACTGAAGTTCGGCAATCCACATCCTCCACTTCATCTGGCATTAGCAGCAGGACCACCACCACCAGTATCGCCGCCTCCTCCGGCCCCAAAGACATTTCAAGTCTCCAGTTTGGGACTTCTTTAGTGTTTGCCCAAAAAAGGAAAACGTAGCCATTTGTAGCATTTGTAAGCTTCGAGTTAGTCGTGGTAAGTTTGGTACCAACTATGGTACCGGAGGCCAGAGAGGTCATCTTAGGAGAACGCACGCTGTCCAATGGTTTGCGCACCTAGACGCGGTCAAGGAAGCCCGAATTGCACGTAATGAAAACGTTGATTTTTCATCTGATGATGACGAGGAGGAAGAAGACGATTCAAACACTTCACTTACACCCAGTACCCCTGTCAGCAGCACACCCCATGTGAGCCACACTAAGAGTGTGGGAGAGAGTGAGACATCAATGCGGAAAAGTTCATCAGCGAGCGTAACTGGGTCGAAGATATCATCATCATCCCGTAAATCCTTGGTCCAGGGCAACATTAAAAAGATGTTGTTTACAGAAACGCAATATGAACGCAACCACCCAATGACGCGTCTGTATAACACTAAGCTGGCTAAAATGCTAGCTCTGGACCTTCTCCCTTTTTCTTTTGTAGAAGGGGTTGGTTTTCTAGAATTAGTGGCAGCGCTCTGCCCTAAATGGAAGGTTCCTAGCCGGTTCTATTTTGCCCGAGTTGCGGTTCCAGCACTACATGAAGATGTTCTGAAGGTGATTGGGGCAGCTTTGCAGAAGAGTGCTGTTCACACTATACATCTGACAACAGACATGTGGACCAGTGGCGCAGGCGCTGATTACATGTGCATCACTGCACACTGGGTCTCTTTTTCAGGGGCTAAAGCAAAGCTAAACACAGGTGTTGACACGGACATTGTTTTTAAAGCTGCTCGGAAACATGCAACACTAGCCATGTTTGGTTTGGAGAAACGTCACACAGCAGAAAAAATTTTTGGATGTCTTTAACACAAAGCTCCTTAACTGGCTGTCCCCACTAAAACGCCAGGTTGGTTATGTTTCCACGGACAATGGCGCCAATATAGTTAATGCCATGAGGGACGGTTACTATTTCAGAGTGCCGTGTTTGGCACACTGTATAAACCTGGTTGTCCAAAAATTCTTGGCTAATAAAGCCAGTGCAGCGTACAGTGTATTGGACACCTGCCGAAAAATGTGCAAGCATTTCAGCCATTCTTTTAAGGCCCGGAAGGAGCTGAGGAGCCTGCTATATCAACGTAAAATCCCAGTGAAAGCACTCATCCAGGAGGTGGTAACACGTTGGAACTCAACCTTCTACATGCTTGAGCGTCTGTATGAGCAGTATATGGAACTCGATCAATATCTCCTTACAGAGGGTACAGAGGAGCTGAGGATGGGTGGGCCGCAATGGAACATAGTTCAAGGCCTGACACGCATGCTTCGTCCTTTTGAGTTCTTCACGCGTGCAGTCAGCAAGGAGGACTCTAATTTGGGAAAAGCTATCCCATTGTTGTACATGCTGGAGGACCAACTGAAGGAGGTGTGTTCTGTGTTTGAAAAAGATGACAAAACCAAGAATCTTTGCTTCTGGCTGAGCAATTATTAGAGCTCCTACAAGGTGATGAACGTCTTAAAAAGATCCACTCAGAACAGCATTACATTTGTGCTACTATTCTGGATCCAAGCTACAAAAAGGCGCTGGCAGGCCAAGCATTCTTTCCTTTTGATGATGAACATGTTCCAAAGTACAAACGTTGGCTAGCCTTGTCAGCCAAGAGGTTTGAAACAGAACGGCTGAAAATTGAAGGAAATGGCTGTACATCAGCAGGCCATCCCCAGTCAAAACAATCGACTTCTGCACCTGTGGCTGTGGCACAAGTGACCTCTCAGCCGTTAAAGACACCGGCAACCGGATCATCTGCACGAGACACAACAGAAACATTGGAGGCTGAAGAGGATTGGCTAGCTCTGCGTGGGTTTGGTTCTCAAAAGGTCAGAGGCACAGCAAGAGCTAAGCAAAGTGGAGGAACCTTGGAAGAGGACCTTGAGTCGATGGTGAAGGACTATCTGAATGACTCAACAGAGGTCTATGTTAATTCTGACCCATTGGCGTATTGGCATGGGAAAAAAGAATTGTGGCCACAGCTCACCAACCTGGCTTTAAACTACTTGTCTTGCCCACTCGCAAGCGTGTCTTCTGAACGGGTTTTCAGTGCTGCTGGTGGCATTGTAACTCCCAAACGGAGCCGCCTCTCGCCCAAAAATGTGGAGAGGTTAACAATGATCAAGATGAATCAGCACCTCATACCACCAGATTTCAGAGTACGAGAAAGCGTGCCGGATGAAGAGGAGGTGGCCAGCAACATAGATGAGGGAATTTCTACTCTGTCAGGTGACACTGAGCTCACCCTGCCTGAATTCGCAGAGTATGATGACGAAGCATTATTATTATTCCTGGACCGTGATACCGAGCCCTGAAAATGAGACAACGAATCAATAACTTTCTTTTTCGTCCCTATTCACTTTTATTCCTGTCTGTCTGTC
The DNA here is from genome assembly GCF_964263255.1 of Lissotriton vulgaris. Classification (NCBI taxonomy): domain Eukaryota; kingdom Metazoa; phylum Chordata; class Amphibia; order Caudata; family Salamandridae; genus Lissotriton; species Lissotriton vulgaris. The sequence continues at coordinate 2,075,494,781 of NC_141689.1, read as the reverse complement.
TTTCTTTGTTGTGCACATTTAATATATTTCAAACTTTAATCAGATTATCACAAAATCAAGCCCATCAGCAGAACTGTCTTCACTGGTTTGCTAATTGATTTGAAGTTGCCGCAGTCTGCATTCCTCAGGTTCACAATTTCAGAAGAACATGCTCCTCTATCCTCCTCCTCCAGACTCCTATTTCCATCAAACCAGAGGGCTGGTTTACGCCCAATGAAGAAAGACTCAGCACTTGTGGGGGTGTTGTTGTACCTCTTTGCAGGTGAGTTGACGGCTCTGGGGCCATTGCTGGGAAGCTCTAATACCGGATAAAAGTGTTTTGGACCAAATCCCAGGCGGAAAATTATTTGTGTTTTTGATGACTTGCTTGCCTTTGAGGTGCTCTTAGGGGGGCTTCCTGGTGTTTGCGGGTGAGTTTCGTGGTCTGGGAGCACTGCTGGGACACTCTAATCTTGATTGCATTTGCTTTTCTGGAAATCCGTCGTGGCAACCCCGACTTATGGCCTAGCTACGCAGCGCGTTTAGACCGAAGACCGAGAAATATTGCAAGCATGAGATTTTGCTTTTGGCCTGTTTGGGGGTGTTATGCTTCTTGGCGGGTGGGTTGGCGGGTCTTGGGGCATTCCTGGGAAGGTCTAATACCGGGTAGAAGTGGTTGGGACAAAATCCAGGCCGATTTTTTTTTTGGCTATTTCTGACATTTTGCTCAATGTAGCGTTTTCGGGGGCCTGTTTGGGGGGCTTCCTGGTGTTTGTGGGTGGGTTTCGGGGTCTGGGCGCACTGCTGGCTATATATACTTTACTTTGCAAGAGGTTTGAAGCAAATCCATGGTGGCAGAGGGGAGTTAGGGCCTAGCTGCAGAGCGCGCGCGGAGTGATTTGGGAAATTTGTGAAAAATTGACTAAGTCCCCATTTTTGTACTTTTGCTCTTTGGCTGTTTGGGGGTCTTCTACTCGTTTTCTCCTGGGTTGACGGCTCTGGGGCCATTGCTGGGAAGCTCTAATACCGGATAAAAGTGTTTTGGACCAAATCCCAGGCGGAATTTTTTTGTGTTTTTGATGACTTGCTTGCCTTTGAGGTGCTCTTAGGGGGGTTCCGTCTGTTTGTGGGTGAGTTTCGTGGTCTGGGAGCACTGCTGGGACACTCTAATCTTGATTGCATTTGCTTTTCAGGAAATCCGTCGTGGCAACCCCGACTTATGGCCTAGCTACGCAGCGCGTTTGGACCGAAGGCCGAGAAATATTGCAAGTATGAGATTTTGCTTTTGGCCTGTTTGGGGGTGTTATGCTTCTTGGCGGGTGGGTTGGGTTGGCGGGTCTTGGGGCATTCCTGGGAAGGTCTAATACCGGGTAGAAGTGGTTGGGACAAAATCCAGGCCGATTTTTTTTTTGGCTATTTCTGACATTTTGCTCAATGTAGCGTTTTCGGGGGCCTGTTTGGGGGGCTTCCTGGTGTTTGTGGGTGGGTTTCGGGGTCTGGGCGCACTGCTGGCTATATATACTTTACTTTGCAAGAGGTTTGAAGCAAATCCATGGTGGCAGAGGGGAGTTAGGGCATAGCTGCAGAGCGCGCGCGGAGTGATTTGGGAAATTTGTGAAAAATTGACTAAGTCCCCATTTTTGTACTTTTGCTCTTTGGCTGTTTGGGGGTCTTCTACTCGTTTTCTCCTGGGTTGACGGCTCTGGGGCCATTGCTGGGAAGCTCTAATACCGGATAAAAGTGTTTTGGACCAAATCCCAGGCGGAATTTTTTTGTGTTTTTGATGACTTGCTTGCCTTTGAGGTGCTCTTAGGGGGGGTTCCGTCTGTTTGTGGGTGAGTTTCGTGGTCTGGGAGCACTGCTGGGACACTCTAATCTTGATTGCATTTGCTTTTCAGGAAATCCGTCGTGGCAACCCCGACTTATAGCCTAGCTACGCAGCGCGTTTGGACCGAAGGCCGAGAAATATTGCAAGTATGAGATTTTGCTTTTGGCCTGTTTGGGGGTGTTATGCTTCTTGGCGGGTGGGTTGGGTTGGCGGGTCTTCGGGCATTCCTGGGAAGGTCTAATACCGGGTAGAAGTGGTTGGGACAAAATCCTCGCGGAAAAGCCTTTTGGCACTTTTTGTAACTTAGGGTTCGTTAGGGTTAGCCCTAGCAGCAGGATGGCATGTGTTTCGGGGTGTTCTCTCTTAGAGCACTCGTGAGAATGTGTAATTTTGGTTGCAAGTCATTTGAAGAAAATCCATGGTGGGAAAGGGGGGATTTGGCATACTTAAAGAAAGCCTTTGCCACTATTCTTAACTTAGGGTTCGTTAGGGTTAGCAGTATTTCTATTGCATGTGTTTGAGTGGGGGGGATTTTGAGTCTTGGAGCGATGCTGGCTATGGCTAATTTTGCTTGGTTGCTTGCAAGTGGTTTGAATGCAATCCACGGTGGGTAAGGGGTAATTAGGAAGGGGGTACTTCGGCCTACTTTTACTTTCAAAGTAAGTTTTGTCACCAGTTTTCTGCTAGGCCTTGTTTTTTGAGATTTGATCGGGGGTCTTCTACATTTTTCCGACTGGCTTTAGTAAGGGTCTGGGTGGGAGCACTGCTAGGAAGATCTAATTTTGTTCTAAAACACAGTTTACAGTACACCTAGCTTGAGGGGAAAGATCCGCAACATTAATTTGCCCATACTTATTTATCCTTCAAAAGGTGACTCAGACAGAGTACGCACTTTCAAAAATATTGTACTGTCTACTAGGAAAATCAAATTGTGACTTTTTGCACTCCACAGCCTACATACCTTATATTTATTTATCAGTGGTGTTGTAATATTATATCACTTCCTGTTTTTCGTTGAATAATTACAGGCCGGGTTTCAGTCTCTGCAATGGGGAAAAAAGGATGGAGTCAGGCTTCACAGTAGCGAGCCACAATTCAGCATCAGGCAGGCAGTGGACAGGGTGTCTTCTGGTGACCAACATCGATGGACGAAGCGTCGGCTGCAATGGAGGAGTGCTGCTAATAAGAGGATTTTTTTTCTGCAGGCAACTTACTTACCACTTCCAACAGGACCACTACAACCACATAGATACAGTATCCCTTGCCTTTTTCTCTGACTGTGACTGCATTTCTTGGATCTCTCTCTGCTTCTAAATTGATCCCTTAACACATCACTTACTCCACTCCACTATCACATCTGCACCACACATAGTCATTTGTAAGTGCTCCTACGTAATTCGCAAGTCGCAGCACGCCCCAGGCCGTAGAGGACTGGGATGGCCCCAATGATGAAGCATGTCACCAAGGGGCAACCCTGGTGAGTGAGGGGACACCTAGAAAGAAAGCAATTTTTCTCCTATGGCTGAGATACCCGCCACCCCCTCTCGACACAATCCCCAAGGATGGGAAACCGGAAACCGTACTGAACTTTTGGAAGGCGGGAGGGAGTGACCCTCCCGGCCGTATTTATTAAAATATGAACCAAAATCAAAACATTAAAAATAACAGTTTCATATTATGTACAATTTCATTTCCACATTACGATGTTTGGCTAACCTTAACATATTTCTAATACAAAGGTTCTCCTAGCCGAACTAACATCCTACAAAACATTTTTAACTTGAAATTGTACATCCTAACGTTAAGGGCCAACGGCAAGGTCGTAACCGGTGTCAGATCCCTAAACCAGAATTACCCCCCCCCACTTGCGAGGGGCGACCGCACAGAGGCTGTACCTCATGTGCATCTACCAATTTCCCTTGACTTGACGGGGGCCCCAATGAACTCGACGCCATTTAATGGTCGTCCGAGGACTCGTGTGAGGTGTCTAGAAGGTAGCGTAAACCCCCCTCCCCACCCCACACAACTTACCACATCTGCCGTCGCAGGTGTCCTGGCCCCGGGAAATTCCCAGGAGGGGCCCGTAGCCCCTCCTATCCAGGAAGGGGCCTTGACCGCCTTCCCTTTCCTTTCGGCGGCCCATCCTTAGAAGGGACCGCCTCCCCGTTGAGGGGCCAATGGCCACCTCCCCCGGGCGCTCCCATCCGTAATGGGTGACGCCCCCCCATAGGGATCTTCCAATTACTGCTCACCGATCATGACCTTACCGCCACAGGCCGGATAGTTGACCGGCTATCCGGACCCCCCACAAAACTCCTGCCTAAAGGTCATGCTTTAAACTCTTTAGCCAAGCTATGAGGTCTCCTATGAGTAACTCATTCCCCACCCGGGACAAATGGACCCGATCACCCAAATACATACCGTCCCCCTTGATACAACCATGAGGAATACAATGCAGTGTACTTGAACGAAACAATCTACCCAATTTGTTATTCACTTTCTTCACAGAATGATTTAAAGCAGAAACCGAATTCGCCCCCCGCCACACTCTACGTGGAATCATATGGGACCATGCAATTGTGCACCCTGGAACCCTTCTCGCCAACCAACTTACTGTGGAAAGTATCGCCTCGAGAAGAAGTCGTCTACCAGTGGTCACCAAATCGTTGCCCCCAAGATGGACTATGATTATAGATGGCGGTGACCTCGTCCGCCCTAACAAGCCCTCGAAAAAGGATTGAAACTGGTCAATACAGAGCCCGCCCCTTCCGTAGAAGGTCACCCTGTACCCGTATTCCCCAGCCATGTGAATCATGTCACCTGCTTTGAATACGTCCGCGGCACACCTCACGTATGAGTGGCCCACGACCCACACCACTTTTTCCGCAGCCGGTGATGTTTGACCGCTGGTTCCCAGGTGTCGGGTCGACTGCACAGTCCGCCCCGCCTCGTAAGCTTGCGAAACTGTAAACCAAACAAAAACAAGAAGCGTGAGTACATGATAGCAGCTTCACAACATGTGCAACCGCACATACCTTTTGTAACAATTCGAGGACCAACGCCCCAAACGTTTCACTTTTTCTACACTCAGACCCCTGGCTGTAGCCTCAGTAGCAGCCCCTATCCGAAAGGAATGGGTCCCAAACTCACCGGGGTTCAAGCCCGCGGCCGAAATTGCCATTGCAAGCACCCGCTGGAACTGAAACCTCGTCAGTGGGGTGGCATCAGCGTGCCTCAACAAGGTCCCCCCCCATGATGACGCCCTCTGCGCTAAATATTCCTCTACGCAAACAACAGGGCACATGGGAGATCCGGGAATCCGATGTATGACTACACAATCCCCTATCGCACCCTGATCGGCCTTGGACCTGACAAACGAGACAGTCATCGTCTCCCTCTTTACCTGAATGTGCTCTCGGCACAGTCCCCCCACCGTATCCCGCTTGTTCTCCGCCACCAGTTCGCTTACCCGCATTGCCCCATGGAATGCTAACGCAAAGGCGGGCCGGAATAACACTGTTTCATACTGGGATGAACATGTCGCAGGGAGTACGGATAATAACAGGGCCAACCTATCCAGACCTATCGGGTGCCTCTCATCTACTCTGCGACCCTCAAGGCGTTGCCACCCACGTAGCGCTTTCTGCACCACAAAAGACGCTGTCGGGTCCTGGATCCCATGAGCCCTTGCCATAAAGGAAATGGCGGCCCGATGCCTCTGGGCCGTAGCTACTGATTTGCCTGCCTGATGTAAAGACAGCAAGAATTTTACGACAAGCTCTTCCTGGCCCCAAAGCTCCCCCCTAGCAGAACCCAAAAAGGACCAATAGGAACGGAACGCCCCTTCATATGCCTTCCTTGTCCTGGGTGCTAAACTCTCTCCCACGAGGTTTTGTAGTTCGGGGCACCGAGAGACCAGAGAGCTTCGGGAAAGGGCACCGCTACCGGGTCCGCTGTGGGCAGAAAACCCCAGAAGGCCTGCATACGGAAACGAGAAAGCGCATCAGCCGCTTGGTTCAGTACCCCCGGGACATGTCTTGCCCTAAAGAGCACATTCAACTGCATACACAATAACACAATTTCTTTGAGCAGTCTCAGAATCCATTTGCAACGTGCTGCCTGACTATTGATACACTCAACCACGGTCATGTTATCAGACCAGAACACCACACAGTGATCCCGAAACCCCTCAGGCCATGTTTTCAAGGCCACCAAAATAGGGAAGAGTTCAAGAAAAGCAATGTTACTCGTCAGCCCGCACTCGTGCCACCATGACGGCCATTTTTGAGCCGACCATTGCGTACCTAATATGGCGCCAAAACCCACACTCCCCGCCGAATCTGTCCACAGCCCCAGCTCCTCGGAGGACACCGCCGGCTTGTTCCAGACAATTCGACCATTGAAATCCGCCAGAAATGCCAACCAAATGCGCATGTCCTGGCGAATCTCTGCCGAGAGCCTCGTGCGGTGGTGTCCTTCCTTAAGACCGACCATGGCTTGTGCAATCGAGCGGGAAAAGGGGCGGGCCATTGGCATTACTCTAAGGGCAAAATTCAACTGGCCCACCGTTTGCTGCAATTGATGCAAGTTTACCTTAGTCTCTCGAATACATGTTTCCAGGGAGGCCCTGAATTTTACCACCTTTTCTTTGGGTAACCGAAAGCAACCCTCCTCCGAATCAAGCTCTATCCCCAGAAACTCGAGTGAAGTCGAGGGACCCACAGTCTTACCTGGTGCCAATGGCACACCAAAATGATTCATTAAGCCACAAAATTCATTTAAAGCCTGTCCACATTCTGGATCCCCGGCTGCCCCCAGGAACAGAAAGTCATTGAGATAATGCATAACATGCTGAAAACCCGTCTTTCTCGTGAATACCCATTGCAGAAAACAACTGAACTTTTCAAAATAAGCACAAGATATGGAGCATCCCATTGGCATACATTTGTCCCTGTAATAGCGACCCTGAAACATGAAACCAAGGAGACGCTGGTCGTCTGGGTGTACCGGGAGCAACCGGAACGCTGACTCGATGTCTGATTTTGCCATCAGCGCCCCGGGCCCCAGGCGATTCAACATGGCGACGGCCTCATCGAAAGATGCGTACCGCACCGAACACACTTCCGGGTCTATCGCATCATTCACGGAAAGACCTCGCGGGGCTGACAAATTATGTATTAGCCTAAACTCACCCGGGTCCTTTTTGGGGACCACCCCTAAGGGGGAACAGACAAAGTTAGCAACCGGTGGTAAATCGAATGGACCGGCAACCCGCCCTCGAGTCACCTCTTTCCCAATCTTTACCTGGACCACCGCCGTATGCTGCAGTACCGACAGTTGGTTCTTACAACTTGTTTTACCCTGAAAATTCCCCACTGGAATGCGGAAACCATACGAAAACCCGTCTCGCAACACCCCAGCGGAGACATGATCCGGGTATTCATTGAGCCAAGGAATCATAGCCATGGTATCAACCTGGGTAGGTAAAGGCGCCCCTCGGACTATTTCAGACCTGTTTGGCGCTTCCCCTACCACCGTTATCACCCGTTTTGGCTCTGCACATGGTCTCCGGATGGGAGGACTGTCCACACCCCCCACAGTCGTGTCTAAACTTGCATGACCCCTGGGGCCTCGTACATTTTCCCCTGTTAAAGTTCCAACAAATCCCCTTTTTACCCGTGTTGCCACTCGACTTCGAGTGATGCCCGTTACCTGCCCCCGTCCGAAAGGACGTTCCAGAGGATTGGCGGGAAGATTCACCCCCGTTACCCCCCGACAATGGTACCTTTAACATGCCTGAATTCTCCATTTTTTGCCAAGAAATAGAGTCATAACAATCCCAGGTCAGAGCTGGGTCATGCTCTTTGGCCTTCCTAAATACATTGTCTCAGGCCTTCGCTCCCCCATAATAGAGGTGAATATGCCAAACGCTCTGCCCCAAGTACCTATGTTCTCCTCAACCTTAAAGGCGGCCATTTTGGCGCGCCAAACACTCGGATGCAGAAGCTCTTTTTGGCCCTTCACATGTTCGATCTTGTAATGGTCGGTAAGCAAAGAAAACATGTTCACATACTTATCAGCCCAAATCTTTTCCTTAACTTCGAGTGGAACATGCTGGGCCACTTTCTCCCTTCGTGAGGGTACAGACCCCTCCCCCGCAATCGGCAGTAGCCGCTTACCTGAACTAGGAGCTGTAATCGCTGCCGAACTCGTGCCCGCTGCGGTCTCGCCCACCGGAACCTGTGGGGGAACAGAAGATGGTGCCTTCGCAGCCTCTCTAGATTCTCGCAATTGCTTCATTACTGCCCTGGCGTCATCCGCCGTGGTGCCCTCGCTATCTTTTCCCAACCACGCTGCCAGTTGTGCAGCCAACTCGGGAGGCATATCCTCCCCGTTCACGGGGGTGACCACCACGGGGATCGGATGCCCCTCCTTCGGAACCGGGATTGGCTCCTCTATCGGTGTATCGGGAACCGGGGCCTCCCCCCCAGGTGCCCCCCTCTTGGACCTCTTGCCTCTCCCGCTAGGGACTACTCCCGGCAATGCTGGTCCCATGATTCGCTTCGGGCCTCCCGCCCCGTTCATTGCCGCCATCTGCTTTTTCAACTCGGCTATGTCCTTTACGAGCATGCGGAGCATCTGATCGGTACCGACCCGCTTTCCGACCTTCTTGCCCGGCATTCTCCAACGAAGATATCTGTAAGAACAAGAACAAAATTACAACGCTCAAAATTGGCTCTTCGTTCCGTCTCGAGCTCACGTGCAGCGGGGAGGTGCAGCTTCAGAGCACAGGAACAAGAGGATGCTTTCTTGGCTTGTTGCTCCTTTTATCCGTCTTCGGGCGGGCGTAAACCCGCCTCCGCCCGCCTCCGGGGGCGTGGCTGGCGGCTTCAGTGCCTAGGACAACCCACTCCAGGGCGGGAAAAAGCGCGCCCCGGCTACGCCGCTTCGGGCATACCAGCCGAGACTCGCCTCCCGCCCAAGATGGCCTCCCGGGGGGATCGGGGTACTCCACCATACGTTCGGGGGGACCGAGTGGTCGCCCCTTTCCATTTTCTATCTACTATACCTTCCAGACCAACCCCACTGAGTGTTGTTGTGAATGGATTTATAGTGACCAGCAAGGCTCTCGGGTATCTGGCTACAGAGACCTTATGTTGAATATCGTTATCAATAATTCCACACAAGCCCTGTACTGTCGCATTCTTTCTTCCACAGTTGTCGAAAGTACTACTTACTTTTCACTGACATGCATGCAGTAGTGCATGCACTTTCAAAGATTGATGGATAGGTTTGTACCCAAAGAATTGTTTATGTTCAGTTGTTTGTCTATGCTGTGCTTTTTTTTACAGGGTGTCTTCTGGTGACCAACATCGATGGACGAAGCGTCGGCTGCAATGGAGGAGTGCCGCTAATAAGAGGATTTTTTTTCTGCAGGCAACTTACTTACCACTTCCAACAGGACCACTACAACCACATAGATACAGTATCCCTTGCCTTTTTCCCTGACTGTGACTGCATTTCTTGGATCTCTCTCTGCTTCTAAATTGATCCCTTAACACATCACTTACTCCACTCCACTATCACATCTGCACCACACATAGTCATTTGTAAGTGCTCCTACGTAATTCGCAAGTCGCAGCACGCCCCAGGCCGTAGAGGACTGGGATGGCCCCAATGATGAAGCATGTCACCAAGGGGCAACCCTGGTGAGTGAGGGGACACCTAGAAAAAAAGCAATTTCTCCTTTTCTATCTACTATACCTTCCAGACCAACCCCACTGAGTGTTGTTGTGAATGGATTTATAGTGACCAGCAAGGCTCTCGGGTATCTGGCTACAGAGACCTTATGTTGAATATCGTTATCAATAATTCCACACAGGCCCTGTACTGTCGCATTCTTTCATCCACAGTTGTCGAAAGTACTACTTACTTTTCACTGACATGCATGCAGTAGTGCATGCACTTTCAAAGATTGATGGATAGGTTTGTACCCAAAGATTTGTTTATGTTCACAATTGTTTGTCTATGCTGTGCTATTTTTTCTTGTCTCCCAAAACCTTTCCCAAAAACCCCCGTACCCATCCATTTTTCAAACCCTAACCCTCTTCCCCCGGGCTGTGTGGTTTTGATTGATGTGTGACTAAATTACAGCAATAAATCCACACACTTGCTGGGGAGGATAAGGTGATAGCAACAGGCTGGTGAAGAAATCCGAGGATATATTCTTACTCTGCTTGACAAAGAACCATTGCTAATGTGAAAGAACTTCAACCAAATTAGTAGTTATACTTTACCATTTGTTAGGCTACAATGTGGCACTGTTCTACTGTACTTCTGTCACCTGCTATATTCTCAGTTGTACCGTTGAATTGGTCAGGAGGACAAACCAGATTTCATTTTCTTTTTTTTCATAGGCATGCAACTGCCACTGTGTCACACCACTAGTACCACCGCTATGAGGAAATTTTATCGGACCAAGATTGCCAACCTTATTCGCTGTTTCCCGTGGAGCCAGCCCTGGGTCTAGCCCTACTTTCAAACACAAATTACAGGTAAGATAAGCGTTTGGTGGTTTGGGGGTATAATGGAGTATTAGTAGGAGAGACGAGAGACTGAAGGTAGTACTACTAAAGTCCTAGGACTCTTGGATTCACTTCACTTAGTCTGTGAGAGGCACTTAGTGTTGAAAACATTTGGGCATTTACACTTAAAGGAAGAAAATGGAACTAAACTTTCAGGAAAACAAAGTCACTGTTAAACCCCCACCCACCAGGCAAGCAGTAAGAAACGGGTATGCTCAGATAAAGTTTGAAAAAGTATATTTATATCCCTAACAAAATAATCTCCCGCAAGACCCTCCCTAACCCCAACGATTGTCCTTCAAAAGTCCCCAAAAACCCAACTCCCAATTCCCACCCCCCGAAAGTCTCTAAAAAAGGGGCAAGGGACACTATGGGTGGATGCTGTCAACTTTTTGGGCCAGGGCATCATGCTCCTGGCGGAGCAAGGCGTGCTCTACGCGGAGCCCCTCCAACTGGTTGGAAAAGTGGTGGAGCTCCTGCTGGAGGCGGGACACCATCAGGGTACTGCGGCGCAGGCGTGCCTTCAATGCCTTGTAGGTGCAACGGCTGTGAGAGGAAGCTGTAGCTGTTGTCCTTGCTACTCGGCGGTGGCGTTTGGCTTTGGCAGCCCGGCTCAGTCTGGGTGGACCACTGTGCTGGGTGGCACTGGCAGCCCGTGGGGGAACGGAGGCCGATGCAGACGACGTAGTTGTTGTGGTCGACTGCACACTTTCTTCGTCCTCCAGGGCCACCAGCCGCCGATATTCGGCCACAGTGGCATTGATCCTCCGTTGCCGGGCCGCTCTAGCCAGCTCCTTCCTCCTTGTTCGTTTGGAAGGAGAACCTATATGAAGAAAGAAAGACATAGTCTGTAACCAATGCTCTTTAAGATTAACTCAATCATTCAGCAGAAATTTGTGTTGCACTACAACTAGCAACTTGCAAATGCATTACATAACTATTGAGGCCAGTATCTATCTAACCTCACACTTCTTCATCCTTGCTCTAACATTAGTGGGAGTTTAAGGAACAAATTCTACGAGCACTATGGACTTCCATTGGAGTCGACTATGAAAGTACACCAGTCTTATTCTTCTTCTTGTCTCTTGTTTTGGAAAATTGGTACGTTATCTTCTGCAAGCCGGCATAATGCCAGCGCAGTAAACTTGCACCCGAGAAAAAGAGACGCACGCCATGAGGAGTGACCTAGACTTGCGTTGCGTTACTGTACCCGTCCAGTACATGCAGGTGGTGAAGCTCTTACTTTTCTATTACGGGTGGCACTGAGAATACTCTGTTACAACTCAAGGGCTACTGCTTAATTAATTTAACTTTCACCCTACAGTGGAAATGAGTACTAGAAATGGAAAATTGAAGAAGATAAATAATCTGATTATCTATCACTTCACATGGGATGTTTTTGCTTATATATGGGATGACTTTAGGTGCTTTGCTTTTTATTGAGTGACCAGTGATACATCCACACATGAATGACTGAGTACTACTAAACTTATTAAGAGAGGTAGGGAGTGGCCACCGTAATAACCGGATCTATGCAGTGCTTGCAATACAAACTACTGCTACTATTGATGGTAGTATTTGGACAAAATTAAAAGTTCTTTTCCTTGCCTTTCCTACACTGGAACGGACGTGCGGGTGCAGTGTTACATGCTCTTCAAAGTTACACTTAGTTCATCCACTGACCGTCTACTCTCTCTAGATCATGGGTACTCACAAACTTTCTCTCAGGGGCTACATTTACAGTGTAGTTTGGGGCCGAGGGCCGCACTGGTGGGGGCGGAGTCAGAGGGGGCGGGGCTAAAGCAAAACGATAACTTGTGACCATGAGGTTGCACACAGGTCCCTGCAGCAGATGCCCTCATCCACTGAGCCACCAGACCCAGCATTTACATACATCTCTCTCCCTCCTGCTCTCCCTCCTGCCCTCCCTCTCCATCTCTCTCTCCCTCCTGCCCTCCCTCTCCCTCCCCCTCTGTCATCTCACTGTGTGTGTGTTTATCTGTGTCAGCCTTCAGCCCGGGTTGAGACCGCTTCCTCAACGCGCACACACAGACAACAACACCAAAGTACTTAACAGGTCTTTAAAAGACCATTAACATATTATTGAGGCTTTGTTTGTTGTAGCGCCCCTGCTTCTCCACCCTGACAATCACTGCTTGCCCGGCCCCACAGAGCAGAGGCTTTGTTCTATTTCACCTCTTTGTGGCCTTGCATCTCCACTCTGCTCTGTGGGGGCCGGGGGAGCAGTGATTGTCAGAGTGGAGATGCAGGGGCGCTAACAGGTGAAATACAAAAAAGCCTCTGCTCTGTGGGGGCCGGGGGAGCAGTGATTGTCTGCAAGGTCTGCGCACCGCCAAGGAAGGCTTGCCGGGCCACCACCGGCCCGCGGGCCGTACTATGAGTACCCCTGCTCTAGATACACATATGCTATCTAAGAGTCAGATAGTAGCATGATCCAGGTATATGGACACATACAGTTTCTGTGTCACCCACCCAGGCTGTTGTCCTTCCACCCATCATTGCTTCATCATTCACCCAGCCATGCATCTCATATTCTTGCCTTCCCAGCTAGTCTTCAATCTCAATAAGTAAGGAATATATAAGAGCTTACCTCTGGCCGCCACCACCACCGTCTCAACTCTCACAGCCGCCGCCTCCTCCCCTGAAGAATCGCCCTCCGCCTCTGTGTCGAGCACCACCACCTCCACACTGGCCCCGCCACCAGATGTTCCACCTACAAAGTACATTTAAGAATGTTAGAATAAAGCACTCACTAGTCTTTGGTCTAGGAATGAAGACATGTGAAAACAATGTAATTTGTGACTCTACGTTAAAGTTAAAAAAAATGTCCCTTTTTCCAGGGAAGGTTGTCTTGCTGCACTTTTTGGCACAACTGATGAAGGCTGTTTTTTTAACACGCACTATTTTTCTCCACACAGACAGAAGATGGACTTCTAACAACAAGATCAAGTTGAAACCAGGTGAGAGCTCGGCTCGACCACAAGAAATGTCTTCAATTAATCGTCAGCACTAACCACTTTTCCATTATCAGTTAAACGTTTAGTTTTATTATGACTTCATTTTAATAAATGTGTTTACTTTTAATAAAGCTTTTAAACTTAAATACAATCTGTGTTTTTTGGTCCAGACTAGAGTGACTGAGCGAAAGGTTTTGCAATTTTTGCAAGCATGAGTCCAGATAGAACACTTCAAAAGACATTCTGGACAATCCCAGAGGACTGCACTAAGTTGATAGAGCTATTGCTGACTAGAATCATGGGAGTTTCGCCAACCGTGCAATCTTAGTTAGCTACACAGACAGACTAATAAGAATAATCTAGTAATACCACAGGGAGTCATAGTAGAGGCAGGATAAGAATTTAGATACAGTCTACAAGAAGAGCAAAGACAATTTTGAAAAAAGTCAAATGAGGAACGCTAGGAAAAATAGGTACTAGTCTAAAATGAAAACTTACTGGGGCCAGCAGAGGAGCCCTCGCCTGCCCGATCCTGGCCCTGTTGAACAGCATCCGCCGCCTGCTGCTCCTGTGTCCTCCTCTCGCCCCTGGGGGGAGCTGACGTACAACATGAAAGAAAGAACAGAAAACATGGATGATTGTTGCTTGTCAATGTCAACCAAATCAAACATTTCAAAAGAACAATAACAAAATATTTCCGCGAAATTATATTGATTAGGGTTAGTTTTCATTTATTTGCGGACCTGTGACTTCGAAAGTCACGTAACTCACTAAACAAAGTACTGAAACGTTCACCTAGGACTGGCAGGCAGCAGTCCGCAGGCAAGACGCAAAGTGACAGACAAACTCCATTGTGATTTCAGTCAGATCAGTGACAACACTAACAGTTGCCTGCTACATTACCAGTCATTTAAATAGTCAAACTATCAATCCACCGCCACTATTTTTCTTATTGTCAGGGGTACAAAGGAAGGGGCAGATTTAAGCCCCTTGCGGCTCTTTTGCGCCGTTCTTGCATGACTTTTGTGACGCAGCAGCTAAACAAAAAAGGGCGCCATGGTGCGGCGTATAATATTATAACAACGTGACGCATTTGGGAGATGCATCCCGTTATAAAGCCCTGCGCCATCAGGGGGCGTTCCGGCGCAAGGGAGGGCATTCCTGCGCTGGAACACATCCTAAAAGTGGCTGAGGGAAATCTACAAAATTTCAATCAGTCACCTTTAGGACAATGATGCGTCACACAAACCCTGCACCTGCTTGAAGCAGACGTACGGCTTGACCCAGCATTGGGGAGATAGGGTACCCCAGAGCATTGCTGGAGCTGCGCCATCGTTGCGACGCAACTCCAGCAGTAAAGCTTCGGTGACGTTTTGGGCCCATGGTGCGCCGCATTGCAAATACGGCGCACCATGTTTGGTGGTGGTAGCGGGCCGCACAATTAATGGCGCATCCCTGCTACTTTGCAGGGATGCGACGGTAATTGTAATTCTGCCCCTTAGGGGCATACTTACTTACGCGTTCTGGCGCATCTCCAGAGATGCGCCAGATCAAATGCGTCACGCAAAGCTACCCTTGCGACACGGCAGATGCGCCTCATTTACAATGCGGCGCGCCCTAGCGCAAGGGTAGGCACTTGCGTGACGCATCTCGTCACGTAAGAGCGGCGCATCGCTGGAGTCACGTCGCCAACGCAATGCAACTCCAGTAATGCTCAGGGCCACCCAATACTTAACATGCTGTGTCAGTCCTTTCGCCTGCTTCGAGCAGACATAAGGAATTGAATTGACGTAGCAGCGTCGCAGAAGTGCCTGCGTTAAATCTTGTAGATTTCACGCAGGCAATTTTGCGAGGCGCACAGCCGCCGGACCGCCCACCCTGCGTACTAGGAACGCACCCATTGTGGTGCAGGCCCATGGCTTTATAACGTGACGCATCTCCCTAGATGCGTCATGCTGTAAATGACTCGCAGGGATGCGGCACGTTTACGCCGCTGTTGCGTCACGCAAGGCAACGTAAACGTGGCGCAAGGGGCTTGTAAATGTAATCTGCCCCCTAGTGTCTAGCATTACGCAGTTCTGTAAAGTACACTCATACATAATAGTTACTCAGGCCAATGAGACCACGAAATAGAAAACAAATAAGCATAGTAGCAACGCCACTGAGAAGGAGAGCAGTGCACCTGAAATGCACAGAAGATTTTGAAATATAATTTAACTACAATGTAATAGTCATCAGCGGCATTATTGGCTTGCTCCATGTAAAAAACAAATATTTGCAATACAACAACACAGAGCAGGAGAAAACATCATAGTAGTGAGTGATTAAATGGCTACTACTACTCACCAAGCCCGGGGATCTCCAAGCCGAGCTGGTCCAGCAGGTCGCGCTCGCGGTCCAGGAGGTCCGTCCAGCGATGGGTGACCTGGCTGTAGGTGCGCTGGACCCCGTAGAGGTGGGATATGGCCCAGCACACCTTCTCCCACCGCTTCCGGCGCTCCCGCATGTTGTAGCCACCGGCCGCGATCCTGCCGCCTCCCGCGATGGTCCTGGGCAGGCGGCGCTGGACGAAGTAGACCAGCGCGCCCACTTCCTCCGGGCTGAATATCTCCCGTCGCGTCACCTGCTCCCCCCTCAATCTCCCGCATGCTGTCCTGGCACTGGATCCAGCACTACTCCCCGCCGCCGCTGCGGCCCTCAAGTGCCTGGGCAGCTTCACGGCGCCTGGCTTGACCATGGTCTGGGCAGGTAAGGTAGGAAGAAGTAGAAAATTAAGAAAGAATAGGATAGGGAAGAAGAAAAGAAAAGAGTTAAAAAAAGTAGTTTAAAAGTAAAGAAAAATAGCAGAAAAGACAAAAATATACAGCTAGGAAAAGAGAGGGATAGATAATAAGCAAAATCGTAAAAAAAAAACTGAAAACAAGCAAAGGATGGCAAAGATACCAAGAGGATTAAACACCATGCCCAGACACAGGAAATGAATGAAAAACAAGATGGCCGGCGCCCGTTCACGAGCGCGAAAGTAAGTTCGCGCGAGATTTTCCTCGCGATCTCGTGCGAACCTCTAGATTTCCCGCGCGATCTCGTGCGAACCTCTACTCGCAATGCGCTTACTGCGCGAGATTATACATAGCGGGCGGAAACGGAAATACGCCACGCAAACAAAATGGCCGCGCCCGTACTCGACCTTGGGGTAAATTCGCGTGTTGCGCTGCAAGCGGCTCGCGAATACTGCAAAAAAACACGCGAAACAACAAGCCGCAAAAAAATAAAATGCTCATTCGCACGAATTGGCGGCTTCCGCGGTCGGTTTCGCACGACGCCGCGCCCCGCGAATAGCGCGAAAAAACCGAAAAACGATTTCAGCAAAAGCAAAAGCAATGAGCAGGTGCAAAAGGTCAACCTCATGATTTGTAACGATTCTCTGTAGTGCTTCCTGAGGGGGCCCTCCAGAATTCGGTTGCCTGCTTGCAACTATTGTGTGACCCTGCTCTGACCTTAACTGTATGCCACAAAGGTCCTGATTTACAGCTAAAGGAGCAGACAAGCAGGTGCCAGGCTGGAACTTGAAATTCTTTCAGTGACACATTAATTAGCCCTAATTCATTATTGTCAGTTGGGGCAGGGGAGGTGTTGTTAATAAACTAACCCCAAATTAATTCATGTCAGTTCAAGCAGGGCAGGTGGGCTTGCTTTTCCCCCCCCATCTTCTACAGTGATGATGAACCAGAGGGTGGCATTGATGTAACAGAGGGTGGCATGGGTCAAAGAGAGGGTGCCAGTGGTGAAACAGAGGGTGCTGGGAGGCTGTGATGATGAACCAGACGTAGAAACAACATAGTCGCGACCGTTGCGAGCCCACAAGTAAGTTCGCAATTGCGAACTAGTACCAAATCCTCGCGAACTGGTAGAAACACTTGCGAACACAAAAAAAAATCCGCAAATTCGCGAGAATTCGCGGATTTTGCGGATTCCGAATTCGCAAATCCGCAAAATTCGCGAACGCGAGATTCGCAAAATTCGCCCATGCTTACCGCAGTGTACCATCGAGTATTCCCTTGCACTTGCAACGTGAATTTTTCTTTTCAACTAAACCCAGAACGGATATAAAAGTGGTTTTTGAAGGAAGGCTACTAAAGGGATATTGTGTAGGTTTGAGGGACGTTATACTTTGTTTGGTACTGCACTCTATAAATAATGAATGAAGAGTCAGTTGAATTCTGCCTGAATACAGCCTTGTGGCGATGAGTTATGGTGCACTTAGAAGTACCTTTGGGACTGAGCGTGTTCGTAACCTGTGATGATGCGTGGCCCGGGCAGGCCGCACTGGGGGTAATTTTTTTGACTACTGAATTTTGCCTTAATAATGCCTTGTGGCGATTATTTATGGTGTACTGAGTTAGTGGTACGTCTGGTGTTTAGCGTGTGCTCACCCTGCGATGATGCGTGGTCTGAACGGGCTGCACTCAAAGCATTGACTTTTGCATACTGGACTGCATGTACTTTGAGGGGGGGAAGTACCATCGATAGTTATCAATTCTTCAGTAACAAAATTATCAGAATTGGATGATTCTTCCAGTGGTGTAGCCATTTTTGTCTCCAAAAAAGAAATTCAGGTTTCCAATGAAGGAAAAATGGGGCTCAAATTGTGACCTATGATGTCCGAATTGTAGACTGTCATTAAGTGTGCCTTTGCACTTGCAGTGTGAATGTTATTATTCAACTAAATATATAAGTGATATAAAAGAAGTTTTTGAAGGAAGCATACTAAAGGGATATTGTATAGGTTAGATAGGTGTTATACTTAGTTTGGTATTGTACTCTGCAAATAATGAATCAACAGTATATTTAATTGTGAGCTCTGATGACCAAAGTGTAGGCAGGAGGCAGCGGTTAGCAAGAGCCCACGGTCATGTGGGGTTGAGTAGAGATGCACAGTATTGGTAATTTAGCGTGTGCACAGCCAGCGATGATAAGTGGTGCACTGAGTTAGTGACACCTGAAACAACAAGATTCTGTGGAGCCTGTGATGTTGCGTGGTTGGGTAGGGGGGAGGCACAGTATTTACAGTAATGTCTTTTGTTAATTAAATTCTGCATAAATTATATTTAAAAGGGATAGTATGTCTGACTGTGACATAAAACTGTTCACTCTTCTTTGTGATGATTTATGGTGCACTGAGTTAGTAGTATCTATGGCGCTGAGCTTGTACGTAGCCTGCGATTATGCGTGGTCCAGGGGGGGCCGCAATGGGAGCAATGTGAGTTAGTGGTTCCTGAAGAACTCAGCGTGTGCGTACCCTGCGATGATTCGTGGTTCGGGCAGGTCGCACTGGTACAATGTCTCTTGTCTACTGGAATGCGTCATGTGCAATCACCATTCCACCTGAATCATGAGCCCTCACAGAGTAGATCAAAGGCAGTAGTCAGCGCAGCCATTGTGGAATGTTTTTTGTTGCATCGTTTAACAAAATCTGAGGACATAGAGTACAATTGTCTCTGCCTTAAAAAAATGCAAGGCTGAATTTCATGCTGTCCGTAGTGTAGATCCAAAGCTAAATTCAAGTTGTGAACCCTGTTGTCCACAGTGTAGATCAAAGGCAGTAGTAAGGACAGACATCGAGGAATGCTTTTTGTCACATCCTTTCGCAAATCTGAGGACATAGAGTACAATTATCACTGCCTTAAATAAAACAACGCTGAATTTCATGCTGCCCATAGTGTACATCCATAGCTGAATTCAAGTTGTGAACCCTGCTGTCCACACTGTAGATGGAAAGCAGTAGTCAGCACAGATATCGACGAAGAATTTTTGTCACTTATTTTAACAAAGTCTGAGGACATAGAGTACAATTGTCTCTTCCTTACAAGGCTAACTTCAATGCTGTGCATAGTGTAGATCCAAAGCTGAATTCAAGTTGTGAACCCTGCTGTCCGCAGTGTAGATCGAAGGCAGTAGTCGATACAGACATAAGTCTGGGGTGCTGTGGCGCTGAGTTCGCAATGGGCCTGTATCAAGGAGGCACGTGGTCATGGCGGTAGCCACTTGGCAGGGTGAGGACCTTCACTGTGGCAGACTCTTTTCTCTTTGCAGAAGTGAACCACACCCAAGGTGTAGCCTAATTATTTATAGTCTTATGCTGGAGTTATGGACGTTGGACCAGCCCACTCTGCTTCTGCGTCAAGGGGGGGAGACAGCACAGCTACATGACCGAGATATTCCCCAGTGTCTGAGATAATATGGTTGCGTATACTGTGCAGTACACTACACGTATCAATAGTATATCTACACACTGAAAAGTTTTTGGTGTGTATAGTGAGTTGTCATCTGTAGTGTTAGGATCGTGTACATTATTGTTGATGTGCGAGTTCCTTCCCTTATACAGAGTTAATTGCCACATCTCTCAACATTGAGCTAGTGTGCTGTTGAAGGGATATATTACTTTGGGAAGGTTTGTTGTCCTGTTTTGCACTGCCTCTGAGGCAGTAGAGGGGGAGGGGTGGTTTTAGTGGCCGTGGCGCTAGGTGTTGTGATTTTGCTGGGTGATGGAAGTGCATAATTAGTACCTCTATCACATATTCGTCCTTAAATATGGGTGTGAGTTGGGTGTAATTCACGCAGTAGATAGTAGATAGTAGACCTCCTTACACATTTAAACATTGATGTTGATTTGTTATTGGTATGTGGAGCTATCACCTGTTATTTTAGTGTTTTGTTTTGTGGCAATTTTGTTGGTGGAAGAAATCAATTGAAGAGTGGTGATATTTGCACTTTTTACTAGGTTGAGAATTAGCATTTAAAAATCCTTTTAAATTCACTTAAAAAACTGTATGTTTCAGGGGTGTTATAGTTAGCTGGACATTTCACTCATACAAACCCATTGAAATTCCTCTGATATAGTTAGTTGTACTAAATGTAACTCTCGCGCCCGCAATCCACTGGTGATGATGTCGCATATTACACTATTCATGACATGGTCAGTGACATTACTGATTGCATCACTGATGACATCTCAAATGACATCACTGATGACATCACTGATGACATCATCTACATGGCAATCAGATACACCTCATCAAACACTAGTATAACCTTTCATCACTCACTGTAAAATACAGAGTACCATATTTGAATCTATTGACACAGCAATACAAGTATCTAAAAACCCACTCAGTGATTCCTAGATCTACACACACACATCTAATCAATTACCTATAGATTCACTCATAGATGTTGTCAATGATCAATACAACACTAACAAATATACTTATACACCTATATCGACATTACACACCACCACATCCTACTCAGTTATGAAGTCATCACACTCACATTTGCAAACAATGTATCCTATTTACATTTACTCAGCTACACACTGATAAAAATAGCACTTTATTTATTCATATAGATAGTAAATCATACTTAGTGTGTTATGAAATCAGTATTACAAGTATACAGTTATCTATACAGCCACTCATGCAATCAATGAGTGAGTTTTATGTATACTTATTTATATACTACAGCTGTCACATACACAGCCTTTTATTTGTTCTACTTTTTTGGACATGTACCATTGAGAAATACATTTGCTCATCACCACAGCCATAAAGATATTCACTCACCCAAACAACTATTATAACATGTAGTCTTAACCTCATATACGTACTGAATTAACTATTCACATATCTTTGGGCAGTCACAGACACCCCACCAAACCACACATACATAAACTCTCCCATACAAATAATCAGTTAACTAATCAATAACTAATATAGACTTTCACGTAGCTAGTAACCAACAACAGTTTAAACAACAACTGACAAAGAAATACAGATATTCACACAGTTTAGTCACTATCCAATATATTTAGTGACACACTATAAATCCCTCAAGTAAACAATCAATCACACTGCTACTAAATCCTCTATTCAGATATTTATATATCTACTGATTCTTCAATGCAGATTAGTGTATTTATATAATATATATTTAAATAACAAACCAAACCACATTCACTGGATGATGTCATCAGTGGTCATTTGAGATGTCATCATTGATGTCATCAGTGATGTCACTGACCATTTCATGAATGATGTAATATGTGACATCATCACCATTGGATTGCGGGCGCGAAAAGTACAGTTAGTACAACTAACTGTAACGGAGGAATTCCAATGGTTTTGTATGGTATGAGTGAAAGGACCAGCTAAGTATAACACCCCTGAAACCTATGTTTTTTTAAGTGAATATATATATATATAAATATCCACAGCGATTGGCTCCCACAACTTCCAACACGCCACATGGAGAGTGGCGGCGGCGAAGAAGGAGACGCAGACCCTGCTGGATTTCAGGCAAGTTGTTTTATTATACTACAACCAACATGACGCGTTTCGAGCAAGATAGCCCTTGTTCACGTGTCAATATATAAAAGAAAAAAAGGGTTACCCCAACAGAGGCGCAAGGAAACCCTTTTTGGGTAGCTGCACGCCTTATAAGTGTATAAAATAAAATAAATAAAAAATAGAGGAGCCTCCACACAGGTAAGTTCAGCTTCAAAAATCATTTTTAATGCTGGCTGCTTGCAAGCGGAAATGGACGCAAAACGGTAAACATTGTCCAAGCCTGACACATTTCGTGTTCTTCACACTTTATCAAAGGCATTACGTGGATGGAGAAAACCTGACAATAGCGCACCATTTTAAAATCCGAGATCCTGCCCCAGTGGGAGTGGCAGCTCTCACTGTACTGTGAACTCTGTAGTGTCACTTAATTATACTCAAGTGGGGTGTCAGGAAGTCCATGCATAAAACACTTTAAATTACCCCAGTGGTTTGCGGTGTCATCCTCTTTACACTCAGCAAACACCTTACTGCCAACATTCCAAGGAACTCTCCCGTTCAGGAGCCCGCGCCGCCTGGCAAAATCCGGCGCCGCTTTCATCTTTGGTGCTTCCTCCAAGCCTGAGTCAGACATATCAATCCAGAAAAAAGGGTTACCCCAACAGAGGAGCCTCCACACAGGTAAGTTCAGCTTCAAAAAGAAGTTTTTAATGCTGGCTGCTTGCATGCGGAAATGGACTCATCACTGCAAACATTGTCTGACGAATTAAGTGTTCACACTTTATCAAAGCGTACCATTTTAAAGCCTGAGATCCCACTCCAGTCGGCGTGGCAGCTTGCACTTTACTGAGGACTCTGTAGCATCACTTAATTATACTCAAGTGAGGTATCAGGAACTCCATGCAAAAAACACTTTGAATTACCCCAGTGGGTCACTGTGTCGTCCTCTTTACACTCAAACACCTTACTGCCAGCATTAACAGCAACTGTCCTGTTCACAAGCCTACTCCACCTGGCATTCTCCGGGGCCACTTTTTGCAGCAGGGCTTCCTCCATGCCTGGGTCAGACGTATAAATCCAGAAAAAAGAGCGTAAAGAGTTTATATAGAGTATCATCTTCTATACAGGGTGTGGTGGTGGCTAAATTTGGTGTGGAAGCTGGGGTTAGCCAGGTTTTGGTGATGAACATCACATCGAGGGCGAGGGTGGTTATGGTGTCCCTGATTTCCATTTTGCTTTTGTAAAGGAATCTGATGTTGAGTAGTGTGCAGTAGAACTGTGGTCCGTGGTGGGGTGCATGTTGCTGGTTAGAGGTTCTGAGGATTTTTACATCACAGAAGAAGCGCCAGTGGTGGCAGGTGAAAAGTCCTTCCGTCGAGCATGGCGAGGCACTGCTGCAGTTCTCTTATGTCTTGGGTTTGAGGTTTTGGATTTTTTCTGAGGAGGGTTGTGGTGCGCTGAAGGACCAGAGGTCCTGGCGCTGGGCGCGGTCCAGGTGCTGATGGGTGCAGATGGGCTTGCCTTTGTTCCGCTTCTGGTGTGCCAGCAGTGCTGCCCCAAAATGGCCTCCATTAAGTAGCCCTGGGAGGTGAGATGTAGTGTGGGAGGCAGACGAGCAGGGGGCTGGGTAAGAAGATGGCACAGGGAAAAACTGGAGTGAGCCGGTATATATCACCAAGGATGCACAAACAAGAAAGAAAACAACACAGGTGAGAAAACAACAAAAGTGATGAACAGGCAACACTGACACAATGAAAAGTGAAGGACTCACTAATGCTAAGACTTAAACACAAGGAATAATTCCAAATTCAGAATCAAAATTAAACACAGGCAAAGTTATGAATTATGGCAGAACAAAATTAAAAACCAGCATTAATTGCAATTGAATGGTGGAAGGAACTCACCATCTGTGAAGGTGGAAGAACACCAACAGGACCGGGGCTCAAACCGGTGACAACACAAAGCAGGAGGACCGGGCATTTTCCTCTCTGCTTGGAGGCTGCACAAGGAGAATGGCGACCAGGCCATAAGGTTAGGGCAATTCATTGGAGCAACGTATCAGCCTCCATTAATTAGCCCTAGTAGGCGGAATGGGCAGGTTACGAGGCAGGAGGGAAGGGAGCTTGGCATGAGGACGGCACTGGGAAAAACCGGAGCAACCCGTATGTAACAATAAGGAGGTGGTGATAAGAAACAAAATGCAGGCCATAAAACAACTAAAGTGATCCACAGGCAAAACTGACAAATTAACATTGAAGGACTCGCTAAGGCTAAAACATAGGCATTAATTGCAAATTAAGGCTGAGCAAAATTAAACACAGGCAAAATGACAAATGAAGGCAGAACAAAATATAACACATGCAATAATTACGATTAAATGGTGAAAGGAACTTACCACCTGAGAAGACATAAGAACAGCACTGGGGCAGGAGCTTGAATAAGTGACAACAGAGAGCAGGAGGCCTGGGCACTGCCTCTCTGCTGGGAAGATACACAGGGGGAGTTGCAATCAGAGCTGAAGGTTCTGGGCTACTTCCCATTTGGGTTCTAAGCACAATATTTGTAGTGCAAAATATAAACAAATGTTTTGCCCAGCAATCAATCTCAACACATTAAAATAATCAGCAATATATCATCATTCAAAAATTGAGACAAATTTTACTCTTGGAGACTGACTTCTGAAGGGTGACTGGATGGATCTCTTAGATCATCAAGAAGCTTATTTGACAGTATCAGTTTATTCTTCCTACAGAAAATATGTCCAGTTGCAATAGGAAGGATTGTAGTTCTTTTTTAAAACTCTTCCGTTCGTTCTCTATTCTGCACCACTGTACTTCAAAAAAGTCATGAAACCAATAAAGAGCTCAGGGAATAAGGGTGATCATTTATTTACACAATTTTCTCCTCACAGGCAAGGAAAAAGATCAATTGCAATCTCAACTGTCAGTCTGTCTCTAATTGTTGCAAAATATAGGTACCTTGATAAACATGAGAAAATAATTTTTAATACCTTCTAACCAAATGGAATTCTTGAATTTCCTTATCAATGGAAATATATCTATATTACAGCTTCCTCCACAGAAATTGTATTATTAAAAAGAGGAAACTCAACAGATTCTGAAATTGTCTGCTTTAATTCTCAGCTCCCTGGCACGATTAGTAGGCCTGCTGGCTTTATCCATACAATTCAACATCTCTCCAAGGGTCTTTCTTATGCAAATATAATAAATCAAGAATCCTGGTCAGAAGTTTAGTTGTGTTTGGACCATTGATATGAATGTTATGGAAGAACAACTGCCTCTTCTACCGTAGATTTTGTATTAGAGTCCAATGCTAGTTGGACAGGTTGAGGCGCAAGATGTGGCCAATAATTGACTTCCTTAAGGTCAGTGCAGGAGTACTGTCTGCACATACATTTTTTAGGGAGGCTTGGCTTGCTTTTGCAAAACACAAGATAATATGTTATATCCTCCTGAGAATGGACAACTTCTCAGAAAAATCCAAATTGCTGGAAGAGATAGCCAAATATTTCTGCAAGTTTTGTTAACAGCTAAAATGATTAGTACAGATGAAAAATCTCCCAGACAACTTAAACATGATTGCAGACTGATGCTCCAGACATCTTTAAAACTCCTGCGATTGCCGTCTGCAATCTTAAATATTTATAAAAAACTTTCTTTCAAAATGTGGGCCTTTGGCGATAGATCTATTTGCCTCCTGTTTAAACGATCAACTCTCCTTCTTCATCAGTTAGGGGCTGGATACTAAAGCTTTGTCAACAAGATCCAGCTCTGGCAAAACTGGTCCCAAAAACTCAAATATGCCTTTCCCCTATTTATTATGATTTCTAAATTCCTGGCCCAGAAAAATCTTGTCTGACAAGCTCGAAATGTAAATAGGTCATCCTAGTCTAATGCCAGTCTTTCTGAGCTTTCCTCTATGCCAAGCAGGATAATACTACATAATGACCCTGAATCACTCCCAATATTAGTGATGTGGAAGGTTTTGGTTCAGCGTCGACAATCTCAAGAAATTTCAATGGAAGCTACTTAACCCATCCACCAGTCTTGAGCAGTAGGAATAATCAAATTTTAAAAATCCATTCAGATAATATGGAATAGCTGGTGTCTGGAAAGGGATTCAGACCCCTTTCAGCAGATGTAAATTTGATAGTAGATATCTTGCATTCTCTATCATCCTGGGAGTAAGACTATAGAAGTGCAAAAACATAAAGATTAGCAATGTCTGTAGCACATGAAAGAGTGGAAGTTAAACTAGCATGTGAACAGCCATTAACCTGCTGACTTTTGCAGAGAGCAATATTTTCTAATCCTTCATTGCTAAAATATATATTAAGATGTGGGATGTTAATTTAACTGTGAATTTACTTATAAACTGGCCTGAAAAAAACAATCTGTCTTCTGAAATTCTGATTAACAAAACTAACAATTTTAATATGCCTGTATACAACGTCTATCAGTTTTTAAAACTTTGCATCTTTTTTTAGTTCATTACTTTCCTTCAGGTGTTTCCATCCAGCTCCAGAGAAGAATGAAAACAAATTTACTTCGTGCCCATTATCCATATTTTCCTTCTCAACCGAAACTTTGTGTAGGAAATTGCTTAAAAAGCACATTAAGGGCCTAATTACGATGCCGGTCGGAAAGCATTCACACCGACTGGGACTTGGAAGGGTATCCGACCAAATTGGATTCGGGGAGTCCGACCGATTACGATGTTTGCGAACACCATTCAGTCCAACTCCCATTTACTTCAATGGAAGCCTGTGTTCCGACCGACTACACAGCCTCCCATTGAAGAAAAGGGGGGTTGCGGAAAACCTTGCATCCTGCGGTGGGCATCCCATGGTGCCTGCCACACTCTGCATGGTTGCAAATAGGGGACCCATGGGTACCTCCACGGGCTCCAACAGGAGTCGGAAGGACCGACCAGTTACCTAACATCGTAGTCCGTTCGGAAATGTTTCTGAGACAGTCAGAAATGCGGGTTTCGAATCGGATTCTGAGAAACCAAATTCTGTTTAGCCTTTAAGAGTGCTGCAAACCAGAGAAAGTCCTCATAAGCAGGTGTATTCTCCACCTTAGCTTGCTGGGTTTGATGGTTCATGACTTTAGCAGGGACAGATACCAGTGCTTTTGGATTACTCTCCACTTGATGGGCAATGACTTCAAAAGCCTTTTGGGCAGGAGCAGGCTTAGAGGACCTTCTTAGATCAGGGGATTTGTCTAATGTTTCCGCTTTTATTTTTATTTATTGTAAATCTATCACAATAAATAGACAACTCTGCTGCATATATGCTTTGAACAAGCATAATAGGAGCTTTCCATCTTGAAATATTATGGAGATTTTCCTAGCTTGAGTGAAGGAAAGTCTTGATTTTATTAAAGACTTGGAGGGGAGTTTTATCTCACCATTATTTCTGATTGTTAATCAACCCTTTTTTCTGTAGTGCTGGTTGGATCCACAATGCCTTTGACCTAAGTGAGGAGTACAACTCTAACTAGTTGAACAGCAATCCTGTTTAGATAATAATCATTGTTCCTTAGGAATATATCATTGTGACATCATCCTGTAGTTGTTTCCCCAATGGTTCATGGGGAGTGTAGTTCTACTTTACCTTGCCATCTACTAACCTAAGGCAAAAAGAGTATGCATAATTCTCAATTCTGTGTCCTTATTAAAATCAAGAATTTATTTCACTAAAGGTCGGAAAATCATCATTTTATCAAGAATGTTTGGTATTAGTTCCCATCTTAAAAACACTTCAGGCTCACATTATGCTTTGATCATCTAAATTTTCTCAGTGTCCAATTTGGGAGAAAATTGTAAGGTACTCCCTGTTATAAAATGAGTGCAGCCATGGTGCGGAACATCCTTGTATTGCAATTACCCATTTACCATTGACATTCTTGTGGTATTCGCTATGACGCTATGACTTGAATAAGTGCAAAATATGTGCAAATACAACCATTGATTAACACTCCTTTATGGTCACTGGTGATCTATATCATCTGAATTTACAAAGACAAACTGGAAAGTTTGAAATCCATGTATTGTAGAATTCTTTGGGTAATTTGCCCAGATACTATACTTTCTGGGATGCATAAATATGTGGTACAGATTGTAATTTGCAAAATCTAGGGCTTTTATGTGTTTTTCTTTTTGCTTACCTTACTCTTCAAGTCGAACATTAAGGTGGACAATCAGGATCGGACCGGCCAAAGTGGGCATTGGGCGTTTACTAAGGAGGATGGATCGGGCTGGGCGTTTTTGCAGCAGTGGGAGCCGTTATGCTACCGGGGGCGGTTTTGCAGTGAGGCTGCAATATTGGCCCCCAGTAACAAAAGCAGCAGTGCTTCACACTTGAACCCCACCCACCCCCCTGAGACCTGGTCCAACAAAGTTGCCAGGGTTGATTAGGGTTCCCAGTCCGGACCTGTGGACAATCCATGAGTGCAAACGTTGTTCATTAACACATTCAAAGTTTCCTTTTTCTCTTCTCATGAAAAATATTTTTGTATGTGGTTAAGAAACACATTCCCCTACCCAGTGACGGCTCCTACGCTAATTTGGCAGAGTGTTTCCCCACTGCTTTGCAGCAGTGAAAAAGTAAAACTTAAATGATAATAACAAGGTTATTGTTATATTTTTTCCATACTGCTGCAGCTTTGCAGGTGGTGCAGACTGCTCTGCTGACAGAGCAGGGGAGGAGTGGTTTGTGCTCCCCTAGTTAGAATAAGTGTTTGGAGGGCCGGCCAATCAGTCATGCATACTTTGCATGTTCTCCATCCAAGCGGCATTCTGTAAGTGTACATTATGTATTGAAATGGGCACAAATTGCTCGTTCCCTGGGACCATTAATGCCTTTTCGACATGGTTACTTTGATTTTCTATAATAGGTTTTTCACTCTGGATAGCTGACATTTTTTATAAGGGACAGGTGGGATCCGTTAACAGCTTCTAACTGCATGTGGGTTTCCCTAAAAATTAAGTCTGTTTTCAAGGTCATAGATATATAGGATCTTTCGATTTTAACCTCACGTGCAATGAGAATCAGTATCTTCGTAAAAAAAAAAATTTAGGGGAAAAAGGAGGGACGCCTTTAGTAAGGGCTGCATGGACCAGCAGATGGAATGGTGGCCCTCGGTAGCCAGCCCTGTGATCACCCTCATCCCTTGCATGTCAACTTCCCCTGCCATTTGCATGAGTCCCTGTCTTTCTTACCCACTCCATCCATGCAAAAAATATTTTTCTATGCTTCATGAAGCACCATCCCCCGAATTCTAGAGACCTGCTCATGTCACAGCCCCTGCATCTATAAACTGCCCACAACATCATAATTCCATGATGCCAGAGCTATTTGTAAAACACAGGAAGCCACACCATTAATTTAAAGGCCAAAGTAATTTCCAAAACATATCGAATGGAGCACCTTTTTGAGCAGGATATCATGTCGTTGGAAAAAATACTATTTTATTAGGTGCAAGCATCGAGTTTCAAACTTTTCCATTTTCTGGGGTAAAGATTTTACCCCTGCCTGCACCTGAAATACATGTACAGTAACCTAAATAAAATACTTGAAAGTGTTACTAAAGTATTAACAAACTAAAGTAACAAATCCACATAAACACAAAGGATATTTGCGCATCCCACTGTAAACAAATATTTTTGTTTGTTGTTGTCTTGTAATGCTGATGGCTCTTAAATGCCACTTTTTAGCACACTGTAAACAGAGGAACTCGCAGTATTTGGATTGGTAAAATATAAGGAGAAAGTTTGCAAGCAAATTAGTGCTTAATTTGAGCTGGTGGTTGCCGCTGGGGTCCACAAGCTCTCATTTTTGGGGACACCGCACTCATTCTTCTGCAGCAGACATTTACCGAGCGCAAAGAGAGAAAAACAAACAAACCAGAAAGACAAGGAAGAGAAAGATGGAAACCCCGCCAAGGAGGGAGAAAGCAGGAACCTGCAATAGTGAGATAAAGGGGCAGCGAGTGTCTGATAGTGGATTAAAAAGGGATGAGGTGGTTTTGAGCTCATAGACATTTTATTGCACCATCTACACGATTCCAAGCAAAACAACGGACACTGAACACATTCTTTTACAAATTAAGCACTGCTGCAGAAGGATGGTAGTGAAAGATCGAATGAGCACCCTGAGTTGGTCTAAGGTCCATCATAGTCTGATCATGAATTAAATGTATCTTTCAAGAGGTTGCTTTCAAAGTTTTCTTGATACATGCTCAGGTGGCTAATGATTTTAGAGGAGGGGTCAGCAGATTACAAGGTGTCAAAAATGTGGTCAGACGTTTACTGTCCTGTTTTTCTATCATATTTTGAAGTGCAAATCAAATTTGCATTGCTGGGTCTGAGATTTCAGCACGGGTGGCACACGTGGGTCATGGTTCGGAGTTCATTTAACCTTCTTGAAAGGATTTTAAAACTAAAGTCAACTCTGAATTTTATTCTTTGATCCACTAGTATGCAGGTAAATCCATTTAGCACTGGAGTCCCTTGCCCATGTTTCCACAGATGGAGACAAAGCATTGCAACTTGCCTTTATATTCTCTGGTGTTTTCTTCTTCTTTTTATAAGGCGTGAACTTAGTCTGTATTGCAACAATCCAACTGACACTGGCCCATAGCTCATGTGATTGCAATATTGTGATACAAATGTAATACACTGCAGGACTTATTTACAAGAAACTGACGCATCTTTATAGATGTGTCAGTTTCCTGCACCAGCTGGCGAAACACTTGCGCCACCATGGATGTGCCATATTTACAATACGGCGTACCATGGCGCAGGGATTGACAGATGAGTTATAAATTCTGACGCATCTGTCAGCGGAAAAGTCACGCATTGCTGGAGTTGTGTCGCAAACACAATGCAACTTCAACAATGCATGGGGAGGCCTATTCCTAATACACCGTGTCACTCCTTACACCTCCTCCATGCAGGCGTATGGTTATGAGGCAGTGGCGTCCTAGAAGAGGCGCAGTGAAATCCTGTAGATTTCACTGCGTCACTTCTACTAGGCTTTCCTGCATGGGAACGCCCACCCTGCATGCATTATACCTGTCGCAGATATAATGTGACAAAGTCCCCTAGATGCATCACGTTGTAAATGAGCCTCAATGTGGCGCATTGCTTATGCTTGTAAATATACCCCTTGGGAATCTTCTCAGCATCATGAGTTGGGCGCAAGTGTACATTGCCACTGTAGTGTTTTGTTAAATGATTGAGAGCTCATAGTTGACCCAATTTCTCTTTATACTGGTGCTGGTGATCTCCCAATTATTTGCGCCAAACAAATGGTTGGCAAGAAAAAGTTGTGGTAATCCCAACTTTGGAAACTTTCAGGAATGGGACGTTTTCTCTCATTCACAAATCAATAGCAATAAAGCAATAATGTAGATTGTAAAGTACTAGAATATATATAGTATATTCGAGCTAGTCAAATGAGTTGTAACAACTTAAATAGTGAGGTTGTTAAGCTCTCTCCCCCATATTAGGAAAATAGTTTTTTACATGATAATAGTTTGATAATTTCCAAAACATTTAAACTGTTTTGTCATGATTGATTGCCCTTTTATGCAAAAATGGTTTAACCCCTTAATTGCTGCGAACGTTCGGCGGCCGACGGCACCACTACCTCCGTAGTGCTGCCGTCGGCCATTGAACATTCGAACCTCACCTGCACAATGGAACGTCCAGCACTTGAGCTGGACGTTCCATAGCTTCTATGAGTTTAAAGTCTTCACTACTCAGCATTTCTAAAGTACTTATTTTCATGACAGGTTGCTTTTGTTTTGTTTGTGCCTAACCCACAAAATCTAAACCCAGTATTATTACTGTAGATGTATTGAAACTTTCCAATTTGCCTCTCTAGGAGGCTGGAGGTTCACAGTATAAAAACCAAGCTGCATGCTGTGCAGAACTTGGGGGCATATTAGCAACAATTTGCGATAAATATTGTAAACTGCGCTTAGCGCAATTTTTTTTATTGCCTCCTATTGCTGGATTTTATCGCAGAGATAATGCAGTATTACCAATGTTCATCTCCACGGCGATAAAAAATCCAGCGATGGCGGCAAATCCAATCTATAACGTGAGATTTCGAGTGATAAAAATCGTATCGCTAAGGACAATCTCGCTAATAGGCAGGTAGGGACTTAGCCGTTGAATCCACCTCCAATTGACTATTATGGCTAAGTCAGGTTTTTACCAGGTGTAAAATCTGCCGCTATTCGCAGTTAGCACACGTTTTTTATCGCGACGCAGGTATTGCTAATAGGCGATAGCTGTGTTAGCGACTGCTTTCAGTCGCTACCAGTTTGGGTATGCCCACTTAACATGTCATTAGCGATAAATATCGCTAACATGCAAAGAGGGCCCCAAACCGGTCGCTATTGCCTGGAAGCTGCCGCTAGCTGCTGTTAGCAACAGCTTGGTAATTGGTCGATAAAAAATTCACCACTTTATTGGCAAAAAGTGCGATAACCCTTTGCTAATATGCCCCTTGTTTCCTTAGCAAAGTTCACCTTAGGACCGTAAATTAGTAAAATAGAACACAGAACCCCCAACCACATCTTTCATAACAGTCTGTGACTGCTTTTTGAAAGAGTTTGTCTCATACACACGTGTCAAAAGCTGCCCAGCTGTGTGCTTCACAGCTGGGCATCACGCTTGACACCCCATCCTGGATACCCTACATGTCTTTTTTAACTGACAAAGAGGTTTAGCTTTTGATCAGGTAAATTAGACATGCAGGACATCCAGATATGAACATGGCCTATTTTAGGCTTTTTAAACAGAAAAGTTGCTCGAAAGATAATGAAGAACTCTGTTGTGTTAATAGTAGAAAAAAGCGCCCAAATGGGAGATATGTTTCATCCTGCCTTCGGTATAGATTTGAGAACTCACATGTCCATTCAGCAGAGGCGGCTCCCTCGCTATGGAGGAGGAGCGTTGCCCCACTGCTTTTAAGCAGTGCCAAGTAGAAACATAAAATGATAATAACTTAGAGTTATTATCATTTTATGCTTTGTGTGCAGCTGCTTTGTGGTCAGGCTGGTGGGCGGGGCTGCTCTTCTCTTTGAGGGTTTGCCCCCCTACATGCGCAATGACTGTTTGGTCGGCCCTCTTGGGCCGCCCAAAACAGTCATGTGCACTTCCCTGTTGTCCATGCAGGCTGCATTACAGTCTGCACAGAGAACATGCCCCCGGCTAACTGCTTTGTCACTGCGCTCTAACCAATCACACCACTGCATTGTAGCATTGTGATTGGATTAAAGGAGAAAGCCTGGCTGCCTGTTTCCTGTTACTGGAGTTGGACCCAGGAGAGCAGGAGCAGAGACGCAGGACCTGGCCTCAAAGTAAGTTTATACATTTTATTTGGATTCCACATGCGTGACCCCCCGAAACCCCTGCCCCGCGACCCCCCTCCCCCGCATCCACTCCGCCACTGCCATTCAGTAGCATATAATGTTTCACATATGCAGGGTTATGTGTATTCCTAAAATAAAAACGATATTTACACCACAGAAAATAATCTGAATTGTTTTATGCCCAACTTAAATGCAATGTTATCAAAGTTCAAAAGTTTAGATTTTAAGCCAAAGTTTTAATTTTAAACTAGGTGTCCAATGTTTCAAACGTATTCCAAGCATTTTATATGATTGCAACAGGCACAGAGCCCACTGAACTATCTGTCAAGCAAGCATCTCCAGAACAACCCCATGAATCCTACAAGCTATCTTGCTAAACAGAGATCAGCAAGTTTACACATTGTACTGTTTAAAGAACACATTCCCCCGTTTTTGTTTTGTTTTAAAATTAGTCCTTAATATTTGGAAAGCTCTCTGACTTCTGAAATTGCTTGGTTCATGCTATATGAAACTGATCAATAAATAACATAACACTGGATGCAGATGTGAGGGACACTGTAGGCTGAAGAGTCACAGGCAGGTAGGTTAGGAGGGAGTCCTGTGGGTTGGGAAGGCCAGATACAGGATTTAGGAGCTGATGGAGAGCCCACAACTTCCAACGCCCCAGCGGCATCAGATGAGGGGCTGAGTGTAGCTCAGGAAATAATTGCGAATCGGTATGCTTAAAAATGTGCTTTAAGATATGTGAGGGTCAGCAGAGAGGGTCTGTCGACAAGTCAACGTGATCTTCAGGGCATTGTGAGGACTTTAAGATCCAGCTGTGATGTCTCAGGGGACTGGGGACTGTAAAGCTGGCAGGGAAGGCATGTGAGGGCCAGCCTAGAGCGTAAAAGTGCTAGCTGAGGGAGGTAGGTGGGGAGGGAAATTTCCATTGCAATGCAGGCATTAAAACGCAATGCCTTTACAACGCAGCCAATACAACGCAAGTTCCATTACAACACATACTATTACAACCATGTCATTACAACCCTGACCAGCACATTCTCAGAGTTTAGCACCAGATCATGTTAGAATAGTAAAGTACATTGTAATGGTGCATGCTTTGTAATTGCTTGCATTACAATAGCAAGTGTTATAATGGAGCTTTCATTGTAAAAACCGCATTGTAAAAGCATGCATTGTGATGGCTTGCGTTGTAACGCGATACTTCCAATCGGGAACCACATGTTAGAAATGGGCAAAAATATTTTTAAACAAACACTCCACATCAATTTAATCCCCAGAAACAAACACCAAGATTAAAAAGTCCCTTTTGAAAACAATTGCAAAAAGCAAACTGTGCTGTGCATAAGGACATTTGACAAGAGAATATTTTAAGTTAAAACACGTCAAACACATCAAAAAAAGATCGTTTGGCAAAAATAGATTATCAGATTCCCAAACATATCATCATCACCCTTCTTAGGGGCATATCATCAAGGGCCATATCACCGCTTTCCTGGCTTTAAAAGCCAGAAAAGCAGCTAAATTCACAGCGTACTATCAGCAAGCTCGCACTAAGCCTTGTTAGCGCTAGTTTCCATGAGTTTGCTCCCAGTTTCTTATCGCCCTGCATGTCATCGCTAATGACATGCAAAGTGGGCGTTTCGGAGCTAAACTACATGGAAATAGTCGCTAACAAGGCTTCACTTGATTAGCAAGCCTGCAGCAGACCTGCTTAGCGACTAGGGGGCATATTATCAAGGGGGTTTATCTCCGCTTTTCTGGCTTTAAAAGCCAAGAAAGTGGAGATAAAATTATATCCCTATTAACTAGCTGCCGCTAACACCAGTTAGCGACAGCTAGTAGGAGATAGCGACCATCTTTGGCCCCACTTTGCATGTCAGTGATATTTATCACTAATGAGATGCAAAGTGGGCGTGCCAAGATGTTAGCGACTGAAAACAGTCGCTAACATCGCTATCTCCTATTACCAACTTTTGGAGATATTCGCGCTAAGCGGGAATATCTCCAAAAGCTAAAACCTGCCCTGAGCAGTTCTTAGCCATGTTATCCAATGGGAGGTGGATAACATGGCTAAGAGTATTAGCTCGCTAATGCATGAATATCGCTGACTTTTCAGCGATATTCATGCTTTGCGGCGATTTTTACCGCATTTGCGTTAAACCTTGGTAATACCAAGGTTTATTTGCGGTAAAAATTGCCGCAGCGCTGCGGTAAATTTTTGTCTCTAACCAAGCAATAGCAATAATTATCGCTATTGCTTGGTAATATGCCCCTAGATTTATCGTGATAAGCCCCCTTATCGCAAGATCTTAACACCTGCTTAAAAGTTGACTACCCATCTCCTTAGTGGGAGGTGGAGTGTGTGGTTAAGGTCACTGGGCCGTATCAGCAAGGATCTCCTTATCTCCTGCATTTTATCTATTTTTTCTGGCGATACTGGCGCTTTTCGCCGCTATTGCTGAGTTTCATATCGGCTCGGAGATAAGCCTTGATAGTTATGCGATATATCGGCGTTGAAACCCAACTATCGCTGGCGATATGTAAAATAGCGCTAAGCGCTCTTTGCGATGTTTATATCAACTTGGTAATGTGCCCCTAAGTGAGGACATCATTTCCCTCCTTGTCCTGTTGCACAAGTTCCTAAACTACTCTAGACTTCAACGAAGTGTCACAATAACTGAGCGTTCGATCCTGTGAAGTGTAAGTTTACAGTAAAACAATAGTGGAAATACCCTAAAAAGTAGCAAAATAAATTACATAGCATCAAAATACAAATATTTATTACCGACCGTTGTTAATTCGCAAAGCATTTAACATTCTTTCTTTCCAATTGACCGCTGCCATTAGTATCCCAGCGTTTTCATTAATGTATGCTATTGTGCTGCATTTTACTTGGCATATCTCATTCTATTTGAACCTCATTAATGCATTTGCACGTGTGGCACTGCCTGATCAGTATCAAGGACAGACAAAGGTCAGACATTCT
The DNA here is from genome assembly GCF_964263255.1 of Lissotriton vulgaris. Classification (NCBI taxonomy): domain Eukaryota; kingdom Metazoa; phylum Chordata; class Amphibia; order Caudata; family Salamandridae; genus Lissotriton; species Lissotriton vulgaris. The sequence continues at coordinate 2,075,458,666 of NC_141689.1, read as the reverse complement.
TAAGCATCAATGCATATTTATATGCTTTTCCCAAGTTTCCAATTGCATCACATATATGCTTTCTCAAATTACAAAAACAATAGAAAAAGATGCTAAGGGTGAGACAGGAATAAGAACGAGAAACGCTTCAAGATACCGTTTCCCTCGTAAACAAGCAATATTTTTGTTTTTGACAATAGCCTGCAGTAGTTACCACGGTTATTTATAATCTTTCCAAGATGCTTACATATATCCGATTTGCCTTGTCAGGTCAGTGCGTTCTGACCTGCAATTTGGTGAGTGTAAGAGGATGGAAAGGGAAAGGTAATGTCTTTAAAACTCATTACTTCAATTATGCTGGCAACCTGAAAATATAAAAGTAGCAGAACGTTTGCTTATCTTGCCTGCATCCTTTCAGATCCTGCCTGTTAGACCTGTTATCCTTAGAATGGCCTTCCCCCAAATGTTTGGCCAGCTTGCTTCATCTTTTTGCTTTACTTTTTGTTGGCCTTAGGACTCTGAGCACTTTACCACTGTTGATTAGTGCTAAAGTGCATGTGCTTCGCCCCTAGACATTGTGATATTGGTGTATACATGATTGGCATATGTAATTGTTTTTTTTATTGTGTCTGCAGTCTACAGCCACTTTCATTTGACATTTAAAACTCCCCTTTCATTATGCATGTCACCTCTGAGGTAGGTCCTAGATAGGCCAAAGGGCAGAGTGCTGTGTAAGCAAAAGGTAGGACATGTACGTTTACATTTTACATGGCATGGTTGTGAAAAACAGCTACATTTGTTTTTCATTACTCTGAGACTTACCCCGCCCATAGGCTAACATTGAGAATTCCTTAATGCATTTTTAAGCTGTAATTCCTGTTTAGAATGGAGGGCTGCATCATGTTTCATATCTTTGGAAAAGTAATGATAAATCCTCTTTACTGGTAATTGACTCTGCAGATGCACTATATAAAGACATCTCTGAAGGGTGTGCTGAGGACATTGACGTTTGTATCAATGGGGAAGGCGAACCTAAATTAGTTCTAGAGGCTTATCAAAATATAGCGGAGAAGGTGTCAGCGTTCTTATCTGTTCCTAATAAATCTCAGGTAAAAGTAGGACCGAGATGGTTTAGCCATGATTGCACCATAGCTGCTCGCAAACTGAGGCTTGCTTTGTCAGCTTCCCCGAGGGATCGGGAGGTTGTAAGACTCTGTAGAAAGGAATATAAGGCTATTACTATCTCCCGTAAGGAGCTACTGAGGAAAGAGGCGTGGGAGGAATTGCTTGACCCCACTAACCTGAATAACAGCACCAAATTCTGGTCTTTGGTTAAAAAACCTTTCTTGATGGAGGACCCTGATGACGGAATTGTTTGCTGTATAACCAAAAAAGAATGGGAAGGCCATTTTAAAAGTTTATATTATTCTGACAATGCTGGATCTATGGTTGCTGCCCCCTTTGATAAGGTTACCCCTATGATTTTTAACAAAAGTGAGGTTCTGGTAGCTATAAGGGGCCTCACTGCTAATAAAGCGCCGGGCCCTGACGGAATACCCCCGGATCTTTACAAGTCTGATCCAGTCTTTTGGGCTCCCATTCTGGTTGCCGTATTTAATGCGGCGGCCGCAGTGGGGTGTCCAGAATCTTGGGGACTATCAACTATAGTCCCCGTATTCAAGAAGGGAGATAGGGGAAGTGCACTTTGCTATCGACCCATATCCCTAATCGATTCAACGGTTAAGATCATGGGGAGAGTTATACTTCAACGACTAATAAGTTGGTCGAATGAAAACCACATCTTGTCAATCTCCCAATATGGTTTTTGTGAGGGGCGCTCAACTATAACTCAGTGTCTCAACCTGTTCCTTATTCTGAATAAATATACTGTCGTCCAGAAGGGAGCAATTCATCTTGCCTTCATGGATCTGTCCTCAGCCTTTGACTGTGTCAACAGGGGGAGGCTGTGGAAGACCATGAAGGACAAGGGAATAGATGGGGGTATTGTGGAGTTCCTTGCAGATCTGCACAATGAAACAAGAGCCAATGTGAGGTATACTTCGACTGGGGAAACCACGGGTTGTTTTCCAATTAATAAAGGTGTACGTCAGGGGTGCATTATGGCTCCTTACCTTTTTAATTTTTATATAAATGACCTAGAGGCTGATCTACAGGAAATAAAATCTGATTGTCCTAGGGCGGGTGCGAGGGGTATTCCTTTGCTTTTATATGCCGACGATGCGGTCTTAATTTCTCGAACTGAATTAGGTCTTCAGGCACTTTTGAATGGATTTAATAAATTTATGTCTGATAGGGACCTTACGGTCAACAATTCAAAATCTTTTATAATGTGTGTTGGCCGTCAATCTAAGAAGAAGTTCAATTTTAAACTGAATGATGTTCCGATACCCATCACCCAGATGTTTTCCTACCTGGGTGTCTTATTTGATACAAAAATGAGTTGGGTCCCACATTTGGCCAAGAAAAAGGGGGAAATGTCCAGGGTAAACGCTTCTATCTTCAATTTTGCCTCCAAATTAGGAAAAAAGCCAAATGGGGCTATGATGAAATTATACAACGCTAAATCCATAGCCACTGCAGTGTATGGAAGCGAGATATGGGGCTACAAAAACAACTTCAGATAGTTGAAAATAAATTTTTAAAACGTCTGTTGTGTGTCCCGGGGAGCACACCGAATTTAGCCGCTCATGAAGAACTTGGCTGTTTACATTTATCGGACATTGTGGGACTGAAACCATTGTTGTGCTGGGTAAAACTTTGGTTAAGTGATGCAATTCCTCTGACCCACTTGATAGTGGAGGATCTCTTATCGCTTGACCACTCAATGCGTGTACCCTGGCTCAAATATTTGAAGTCGCAATTTGCGAAACTTGGCCGACTGAACCTGTTTGACAATCCGGGGGATATAGTCAAGGGTGATGTTGTTGCAATTAAGAGAGCTTTTTACCTGAACCGTAATGTTGCAAGAGATGAAGTAGAGCTTCTGAAACCTAATGTTAGAATGTATATTATGTTGAGAACTTGTAATTCAATGGAATTGTACCTAACATGCTCCTTCACCACCCATGAGAAATTTTTGCTGACCCGCTTCAGGTTTAACATCTTTCATCAGCTTTTAATTAGACCCAAGTCGGACATTTTTAAGAGACCAGCAGCTCCCTGTGGCTGCGACGGGAAGTCTCCACAGGACATGCTGCATTTTATATTTTTATGTACATTTTATGAATACCCACGAAAGCGGTATCTGGTTACTCTTTTAAAGAAATTAAATTTTATTCAAATCAGACCCGCCCTTATGTACTTACAGTTGCTGCATCCGGACAGTGTCCTCCAGGTGTTAGAATTCTTAAAAATGACTATGAGACTAAGAAATTGTTTGGACGAGTAAATGTGCATTAACCGTAGTTTATGGCACTATTGCACTTTATTTTGTATATTCTGCATATGGACTTTACTTGCATCTCTTATTTTAATTCTTAATGCACCCTCTCTTTTTATGATAAATGTGTGTTGTATGTAATTTAAGATTGACTTTGTGAGTACTGTGATGTTTTTATGAATGTTTAACTGTGTGTACTTTTATGGATTGCAATTTATCCGAAATAAAGTCAATTTGATTGATTGATTGGATTTAGCATTGCTGTTTTAGACATGCCACTTTTAGAAAGTGAAAAACCACTACATTTTTTGTTCTTACTGCTGTGCATTGCAGCCTGGCTCCAATAAACATCTAGGGTGAGTGACAGCTACATTTTGTGCATTCCCTCTAGACAGCCACAAACACAGGAAGGGTGGGTGTGACAGAAAACTCATCTGCATTCATCTGAATTCTCATAGCTCTTCCTGGGCCAGATGAGCGAGGAGGAGCTGACTTTTACACCTAAATAGGCAGTTGCCTGACTCCCACACAAAAGGCTGATTACCCCCTACTTATAATCTGGAGCCAGGGCTTGGAAGAAAGGGGGACCTGAGCACTTCAAAAGCCTGCTTTGATGTCACTCCCACTTCAAACACACAACCAGGTATAAGTACTGGGCCTTTGAACCTACTAAGACTTTACACTACTGGACCTGTGAAGAACTCTGCCAGGAGTAAAGACTACTGCAGTGTGAGTCAATCAATCAATCAGGAGGTTTATATAGCATGCTACTCACCCACGAGGGTCTCAAGGCGCTGGTATGAGATGGGGGATGGCGGCTCTGGGTCAGTTGAAAAGCCAGGTTTTGAGGTCCTTCCTGAATGTGTGCAGGGTGGGAGAGTGTCTGATGTTACCAGGGGACTTGTTCCTGATTTTTGCTGCAATGTAGGAGAAAGCTCTCCAGACGATTCTCTTTCTGCGGATGGGGGAACCTCTGATAGGCTGAGGTCAGCGGAGCGGAGGTCCCTCATGAGTACGTGGAAGGATAGTCTTTCGTTGAGGAAATTGGGTCTGATGTTGTTGAGAGATTTGTTGGCGTGGGTGAAGGTGACCCACTTTTCAACGGGGAGCTAGTGGAGGCCTCGTAGGTGTTGGGTTATGTGTTCCTGGTGCGGTGTCCCTAGGAGAAGTGTGGCTCACTGGTTAGAGGAAAAAACACAGTTGATGGACAGAATGTAGAACAATGTCATACATTCACCCCAGTACAAGGATCTGAGCCTAAATCCATCGTTTTTTTGCACTCCACACCACCCTGGGTTAGACACTGGCTATATGCAAATCAGCTCTGACCCTGTGCCCCATGGGAACAGTCCAGTCCGAACTACCAACCCATATCTTTCCCAGACCGGAATCAAGCATCCAAGGACCGGTTTCTGGCTATCAGCCTTCATTCAGCCTGGATAGCTTGACTCCAGTGGTGTGGAGAGCCTGGGACTCACGTCTGAGTATACCCAGCACACTCGGGGTGAAAATTGCAAAAAACACAGTTGATGGACAGAATGTAGAACAATGTCATACATTCACCCCAGTACAAGGATCTGAGCCTAAATCCATCGTTTTTTTGCACTCCACACCACCTTGGGTTAGACACTGGCTATATGCAAATCAGCTCTGACCCTGTGCCCCATGGGAACAGTCCAGTCCGAACTACCAAGCCATATCTTTCCCAGACCGGAATCAAGCATCTAAGGACCGGTTTCTGGCTATCAGCCTTCATTCAGCCTGGATAGCTTGACTCCAGTGGTGTGGAGAGCCTGGGACTCACGTCTGAGTATACCCAGCACACTCGGGGTGAAAATTGCAAAAAACACAGTTGATGGACAGAATGTAGAACAATGTCATACATTCACCCCACTACAAGGATCTGAGCCTTTCACAGATTTTTTCTATTCTCCTATAATGAGGAGAAACTTGGGGAAGAATTTTCCGTAAAGAGCTTCGACAATCTCAGGTCGTATCTGTTCTTTTTTCTACTTCATAGGTCTGGACACTTTAGGGTGTGTCCACCATTGAGTAGAAGTGTGTTTTTTTCTGGTCCTGACGAATGCTGAGCTGATCTAAGGCTCGATTAGCAGAAACCTGTTGACCATATTTTACTATCTTTCTTTCTCACACTATTAATGGGACTCACTGGTTCAAATTCACACAACCACTTAGTAGTCCTGAAAAAATTATTATATTTTTTTCACATTGGTTTTAACAGAGTTAGAGCTACCCTCTCATTAAAATAGTTTTGAGGAGTAGTCCATACTCTTTTTAACGCACCTTTCACTTTTCCCGCAACTAACTGGGACCCGATGAAGACAACTGGCTACCAGCTTTTAGCTGGGGCCTGAGGGTCCTTTTAGTTAGTTCTCTCTGAGCACGTGCACTCTATACTCTTCTACTGTATTAACAGCTTCCTTTGATGCTCGAAATTGTATAATTCTTTGAAAAAATTCTTATTGTAGCATCTTATGTTTGCATTGATTAACACTCTTTTGTTGATTTATATTTGTGTCTTGTTTTACTCATAACATTATCTAATCTTCTAACACCGTGTGAAGTCTTTTTGTGTTGCTTTCATTGCGTTACTATGTGTGTGTGTGTGTTGCACAAACACTTTACTCTTTGCTTCTTTAGATAAGCCTGACTTCTCTGTGCCAAGCTACCAGAGTGCTACCAGAGGGTGAGCATGGTTTATCTTACCCTAACTAGAGTGGTGGTTCCTGCTTGGACAGGGTGCCAACCCATATCTAATACTGTTAATATTTGGCTGTTCATCAATAACAAATTACCCTAGGACATAGAGCTAAAGCTGAGACGCAACTGTGCAAGATGTGCACCATATGTGCCTATGGTACACCCTACGAAAAAGTGCCGAAATAAATGTGTCAAACATACATGGCTTAGTAAATGTTGTAACTTTTGCAAGATGAGACATCAATTTAAACAAATTTTTTTACAAAGCTGCTCTCTTTTCAATTGCATGCAAAGAGGTGAACATCCCTGACAACACGCATCAAAGACAGACCATTCCAATCTTTATAGCGAATTACCTGAATTTCATTACATTCCAGAATGCCTCTATCTCATTTTTACGATCATGATGCTTAATGTGAAACCATGAGTTCATCTTCAATCAATCGGACCATTTGTAACACGCGCTACTTACCCGTGAGGATCTCAAGGCACTGGGGTGGAGGGAAAGCTGCTACTACTCGAATAGCCAGGTCTTGAGGAATCTACTGAAGGTTAGCAGGTCCTGGGTCTGCCGTAGGGGGGTGGGGAGGGTGTTCCAGGTCTTGGCGGCAAGGTGGGAGAATGACCTGCTGCCAGAGGTTGCTCTTTGGATGTGGGGGATTGTGGCGAGAGCGAGGTCGGTGGAACGGAGCTGGCGGTTGGGAGTGTAGAAGCTGAGTCTTCTGTTGAGGTATGCTGGTCAGGTGTTGTGGAGTGCCTTGTGTGTGGGTGAGGAGCTTGAAGGTAATCCTCTTGTTGATGGGGAGCCATTGCTGGTCTCTTAGTTGTGGTGGGATGTGGCTGCGGTGAGGGATGTCAAGGATCAGGCGTGCAGAGCTGTTCTGAATGCGTTGAAATAATTTCCGGAGTTTGGCCGAGACTCCTGCGTAGAGGGCATTTCCGTAGTCCAACCTGCTGCTGACGATGGCTTGGGTGGCCTTTCTTCTTGTTTTGGTGGGGATCCAACGGTAGATCTTACTGAGCATGTAGAGAGTGTTGAAGCAAGAGGACGAGATAGCGTTGACCTGCTTTGTCATGGAGAGGGTAGAGTCGAGGATGAACCCTGGGTTGTGTGCGTGGTCTGTGGGTGTTGGAGCTGGTCCCAGTGCAGTTGGCCACCAGGAGTCGTCCCAGGCCGAGGGGGTGGATCCAAGGATGGGGACTTCTGTCTTGTCTGAGTTTAGCTTCAGTCGGCTGTTCTCCATTCTCTCGGTGACGGCTTTCATTCCTTCGTGCAGGTTGGTTTCAACGGTTTGGGGGTCCTTGGTGAGGGAGAGGATCAGCTGGGTGTCGTCGGCATAGGAGATGATGCAGTCGGGCGACGTGGGCGAGCGATGCCATGTAGATGTTGAACAGTGTGGGATGAGGGATGAGCCCTAGGGTATGCCGCAGATGATCTCGTTGGCTCCGGAGCAAAAAGAGGGGAGGTGGACGCTCTGGGTTCTGCGTTAGAGGAAGGATGTGGTCCAGTCCAGGGCCTTCTCTTAGATCCCAGCATTGTGAAGGCATGTGCGTAGGCTGCGGTGGCAGACCGTGTCGAAGGCAGCTGACAGGTCCAGGAGGATGAGGGACGAGGTTTCTCCGTTGTCTAGTAGGGCCCTTATATCATCAGTGGAGGCAATGAGGGCAGTTTTGGTACTGTGGTTGCTCCGGAACCCGGACTGGGATGGGTCCAGGATGTTGTTCTCATTGAGGTAGTGGGTCAGTTGTCTGTTGACGGTCTTCTCAATGACCTTCGCTGGGAACGGGACAGGGAGATGGGTTGGAAGTTCTTGAGGTCCTTGGGGTCAGCCTTGGGTTGTTTGAGTAAGGCGTTGATTTCAGCCTGCTTCCAGCTCTCTGGGAAGGTTGCTGTCTCGAAGGAGATGTTGATGGCTTTCCAGAGATGGGGTGCATTGGTGGTGCTGTCTTTGTTGAAGATGTGGTGTGGACATTGGTCTGACAGAGATCCGGAGTGGATGGTGTTAATGATTTTGATGGAGTTGTCGTCGTTTATGTTGGTCTAGGAGAGCAGGGGTTCGGTGCGGATGATGGCTGTGGGGGCAGAGGTCTCAGTGGTTGTCGGGCAGTTGTGGCCTTAAAGCTGTCATGGATGTCTGCGATCTTGCAATGAAAGAATGTGGCAAGGGCGTCGCACAGGTCTTGCGAAAGTGGAATGTCGTTGGTGTTGGAGCATGGGTTGGAGAGTTACTTCACGATGTTGAAGAGCTCTTTGATGTTGTGCGCATTGTTGTCTAGGTGGTCTTTGAAGGAGGCCCTTTTGGCAGCTTTGATGAGGTGATGGTGTCTACAGGTGACGTTCTTGTGGGCTGCGTAGCAGTCCGCTGTCCGTTCATGGTGCCATTTCTTCCATCTCATTCGTCCATATGCTATGTATTAGGGGTGTGTACAAATCACATATTTTGCTTTTGCTTAATTCCAGAAAACTTCAGGCAATTAACAAAAACCTTTGCTAAATTATTTATAATGTAAACTCCTCATTTAGCTCTATATGTTAGTGTGAAATTCTTTTTAGTGGTCAGCTAGTTTGCATTGTTCCAGCGCTATAATTTAGCTACAAACGGTTGACTAATTTCACGATGTAGCATAATGTCATAATTTCAGAACATTTGCGTAACACAAGTTAAGTGGAAATAAAAAAAATTATGTGAATTAGGCCAGCATAATTAGAATGTTGCCTAAGGATACTATATATTGCAGCAGAATAACTGAGCTAATGGCAAATTCTACCGCTAATTCCAAAGGAAAATACACACTTTTACTTTTAGTAAAAGATCTAAACTCACTCATAGGAAAACACCATGTGTACAATACCACTTTTAAAAATCAGTTTTGTCAGAGGCTGAAAATCTCCTTTTGCTATTAATTTAATTTTAGAAAGCTGAATGACACATTTGCATTTTCTTCTGATTTCACATCATACCTCAGAGGTCATACAAAGTCCAAATTCTAATAACCTTAAAGAATTTATCAGCTCCTTTGCAGTGTGTTCTGCTTTGCTTAGAGGTGGGAGAAATTCTGGATTTCCGTCAGGCGAGCTTCAACTGGCTCTGCCAGAAGAAACTCTTGAACAGGAGGCCACTGGGATGCGGGTTTACAATGATGGCACGCTATCGTATTTAGAGCAGAAGGACCATAAATATAGTTTCCTCCATCAAACTGCGCACAGTGTCCTATATTTACAGAGAAAAATGGGTCAATGATGATTTGACGAATGAGGCCAAACAAACTGTTCTGCCTTTAGTGCATCTGAAGTGCCTGCACAGGGCCAACTTTAGCGCTGGTGGCAACTATGTTTGTTGGTGCCTTCAAATAATCTCCTTCTTCATTAAATCCCTCTCTACCACCCTTTAACAGTGACCCTCAAGTCTCCATAACCACTATCTCTCACATGCTTTTCTTTTGTTTTATAGCGCTACTCTTAGTGTTGGGTGTCGGAGCACTTTACATCACACATATGTTACACAGAGACAATCAATCATACCGGTATAAATCTGTGTATAGGAAATGTTTCATAAGACAGAGGACGACAAGGTGTTTCAATCACATGTCATACATATTGGTAGGCAGTGAACGTTTAGAGTGGTTGATCTGGAGAAGCACAAATGTACCACCATGGTTAGCGGTTGTCTTTACTAATAAGAGTTGATTTCTACCCAAATAAACCTTTTTTTGCAACATTAAGATAATGCAGACAAGGGAAAAAATCATAATGCTCTAATCTATACCTTGCAAATTCCATGCAGCTCTTTTATGACAGATATTAGCTCACTGTTCTATATTAGGTTTTAACTTATAAATTGCTAGTAACAAAAGGATCTCTCCAACGAAAGCGGTGAACTGGGTACAATATACACACTTTTGTGATCAGCATGGTGCACATACTTTGCTTTGCAGCAGGCATATTAACCCTCTGGGCTACTTTATGATGAGTCAAAACTTCCACTCGACAAAACTCGATCTCTCTCCAGCAGGTCCATTAATCACCATTGTTGTCTTGACATTTTTATTGTTGCCTGAAAACTGCTAGAGGCAAGGAGCGCTGCAGCACTAGCTTTTAAATTCACGATATATCTGACAACACAGTGCCCCCTGAAGTCAACACCCAGTACAGAGGTACCATCGTACCCCCTAGAGCTGGCCCTGTCCGGCAGAAACACTGAAATCATAGAGAAAACTGCAAGGCAAGCAGAGATCTCGGTAAACACCCAAAATATCGAATTTTAAATATTGACTGTCCAGAATATCGAATCAAAAATAAAGAGAGGCCAGAATATCGTTTTCCCAAAATGAAGTTGTATAGAATATCGAATTTGAGGTAAGAAATATCGATTACCATAATATCGAATTTAGAAATATAGTTTTCCACATTATCGACTTTAGAAATATCGTTTTCATTAATATCATTTTTTTTTAGTGTTATGTATGCTAGTATATCTGTTAAAATTATAAAATATTTTTGTAATGCATGTTTAATTTTTTTAACGTAATGAATGTTATGGTATTTGTTTTTTGCGTAATTTAATTCTGTAGCGGGTTGTGGGTGTATAGGGGAATAGGATGGGAAGCAATTTAATTAAGCATGGGAGAATTTTGAGAATTCGCGGTCCGTGAGTTTGCAAATTTGCGAATTCGCAATCCGCAAAATTCGCGAATTTGCAGATTTTTTTATTTTTGCGTGTTCGCGGGTGTTCGCGGGGCGCTTGCTTGTTCGTGTTTTTTTTTTTTGCCTGGTTAATCACTGCCACCCTCTTGTTTTTATGCCCTTCTGCCCTCTGTACCATTCATTTCTGTGCCCTTCTGCCCTCTGTCCCACTCATTTTTTATCCCCTTCTGCCCTCTGTCCCACTTTTGTGCCCTTCTGCCCTCAGCCCCACTTAGAATGGCGCTGGCAAGCTGCCAGCACCATTCTAAAATAGCTACAAAGAGCTTCAACAGGAAGCTCTAATAGATAAAGTAAAGCAGGTGCTCGAGTTGAAGGTCAAATAAAGTTACACAATCATTAATCACCCCAAGTTTGGGGTGATTAATGATTGTGTAACTGAATTTGAGCTTCAACTCGAGCACCTGCTTAACTTTATCTATTAGAGCTTCCTATTGAAGCTGACTTTTGTATCTATTTTAGAATGGCTCTGGCAGCTTGCCGGCGCCATTCTAAAAGCGTTACAAAAGTCAGCTTGAACTTTTGACTCAATCCGTTCCGCTCGCGGGTTTTGCGGGAAATTCGCAAATCTCGCGGATTGCGAATTTTCCAAAAATCCGCAAAATCCGCGAGCGGAACGGATTTTCCGCCCATGCTTAAATTTAATTATAGTAAATTAAATATTAATTTTTAGGAATTATTAATTATTTAAAATTTAATTTTGCATTTTAGTTCTGTAGCGGGTTGTGGGTTTATAGGGGAATAGGGTGGTAAGTAATTTAATCATAATGTTGTAAATATTTATTTTTATTTATATGTATTGATAATTAATTGCTTGTTTATTAATTATTAATTGGTAATTATTTTGTATTGGTTAATAATTTTAAATAATTGTTCAATTGATAATTATGTTAATTGTATTCATTTATTATTTAGAATGGGTTGTGGGTTATAGGGGAATCGGGTGGGAAGTAATGTAATTGTAATTAAATAGTTATTGATTTTTTTGTGTATTGATAAATAATTTATTGTTAATTAATTATTTGGTAATTTTTTAATTTTTTATTACATTTCTGGTGGCGAAAATTAATCTGTCGGTGATTAATTATTAATAGGTAATGAATTTTTTATAAATAGTATGTATTGGTATTGGTTTTTATAATTAATTAATTGACGAATATTTTGTGATTGGTAATTAATTTTTAATTGATGTTTATTTATTTATTTATTTATTTTATTTATCTCGATTTATATAGCACGTTATAACCCAGGGGTCTCTAAGCGCTTTGTCAGGTACGCACAACAAATATTCAGATCCCTCTGTGCTTCTGCCCCGAGTGGTCGCTCCTCTGCTTCTCCACCGTGTAGCGGTATCGTTGACCCACGCTGCTTCTGCCATTTCATTAATTGTTGTAACCTCGCTAGCATATTTGTTTGCACTGCCATTTCATTAATTGTTTCTACCTCGCGCCATTTAATTAATTGTTTTAAGCTCGCTAGCATATTTGCACTGCCATTTCATTAATTGTTTCAACCTCGCTTGCCTGCCGGTTTCATAGAACTGAGCTGCATTATTCAACTGTGCCTTTAACCGCATTGTGTTCACCTCGCCTGCTTGCACCATTGTTTTTCTTGCCAAAGTAATAGCGCGATACCCCCCAGCGCCCTGCTCGACTCCCCCCTCCATTTTTTAGCTGTTGTTGTTGTGCTTCGTGTTGACCCGAGCCCGCCCCGCCTCCCAGCCAAGCCGCCCTCCCACTATCTATTTACAGCGCTTCCTGTACCAGAAGCGCTGTGATCCCTCTGTGCTTCTGCCCCGAGTGGTCGCTCCTCTGCTTCTCCACCGTGTAGCGGTATCGTTGACCCACGCTGCTTCTGCCATTTCATTAATTGTTGTAACCTCGCTAGCATATTTGTTTGCACTGCCATTTCATTAATTGTTTCTACCTCGCGCCATTTAATTAATTGTTTTAAGCTCGCTAGCATATTTGCACTGCCATTTCATTAATTGTTTCAACCTCGCTTGCCTGCCGGTTTCATAGAACTGAGCTGCATTATTCAACTGTGCCTTTAACCGCATTGTGTTCACCTCGCCTGCTTGCACCATTGTTTTTCTTGCCAAAGTAATAGCGCGATACCCCCCAGCGCCCTGCTCGACTCCCCCCTCCATTTTTTAGCTGTTGTTGTTGTGCTTCGTGTTGACCCGAGCCCGCCCCGCCTCCCAGCCAAGCCGCCCTCGCCCCTCCCCCTCCACTATCCATATATGACAGTTCTTCCCGCGCGCAGCGTTCACGCGCAGCGACCGCGCCCAACCCGCGCCGAAGGTGCGCCAAAGGTAAGCCCGTCTACGCCCGTCCGCGCCTGGACCGCGCCCAGCGCCAGACCCCCTGGCCCCCGCCCCTCCCTGCCCCCCCGCATTACCTACGATGCCACAACCCTCCTAGCCCTTAACCCCGGTCGCGCTCCCAACTGCGTCCAAGCCGCCCCTGGCCAAACCCATGGACCTTTCTCCTGCTTCTCCTGCAAATTCAGCGGCACCGTCAACATCTCCGCTACGACCACACCACAGATTCCCGACCCCAACCAACTACAATGCATCCTCCTCAACACCCGCTCGGTGCACAGGCACGCCATTGACCTATGGAACCTACTGGACACCATCTCTCCAGACGTCGCCTTCCTAACGGAAACATGGATGAATGCTTCCTCCGCACCAGACATCACCATTGCCATCCCTGAAGACTATAAGATCACTCGCAAAGACCGTACCAGCCACACAGGAGGAGGAATCGCTATCGTCCATAAGAAATCAATCCGCATATCAACCAGCTCGGACGCCAACCTCGCCAACTCCGAACACCTTCACTTCCAGATCCACATCGACCCCAAAACCACACTCCGAGGCACCCTCCTCTACAGACCACCAGGACCCCGCGCAAAATTCAGTGAAGACATCACGGACTTCATCTCCCCACACGCGCTCCCCTCCAAAGACTACATCCTTCTGGGAGACCTCAACTTTCACCTCGAGAGGATCAACGACCGCAACACCGCCACCCTCGTGGACAACCTCGCCAACCTCGGACTTAAACAACTAGTCACTTCCCCCACCCACATCGCAGGTCACACACTCGACCCCATCTTCACATCCAGCAACCATGTCTCCTTCAACCACACTACGGACCTCCTCTGGACTGACCACAGCTGCGTTCACTTCACCTACAACAAACCAAAACCCAGCATCCACCTCCAACCTACCCTACAAAGGAACTGGAACAAAATCACCACGGACCAAATCTCCGCATCGCTCCTCCAAAACACCCCAGCCCTCTCTTCTAACGCTAACGAAGCCGCCGCCAACCTCACCTTATGGTTATCCAACACCGCTGACACCTTAGCACCACTGAAAAAACGTCAAAACAAACCTGGCAGCAAGAAGGCCTCATGGTTCAACGATGATCTCAAGAAGTCCAAGAAACTCTGCCGCTCCCTTGAAAAGGCCTGGAAAAAAGACCCAACCACCAGCACCAAGGACGCCTTCAAAAACGCCACCCGCACTCACCACCAACTAATCCGAAAAGCCAAGAAAACAGCATTCAAGGATCGACTTGACAACAACGCCCACAACAGCAAGGAACTTTTCAACATCGTCAAGGAATTTTCCAATCCCTCGGCCAACTCCAACGACATCACCCCCTCTCAAACCCTCTGCGACTCCCTAGCCTCATTTTTCCACAACAAGATTGCAGACATCCACAACAGCTTTGACAACCAACCCGGAAACCAACCCACCCCACCATCTGCTGATCATCTTCCCCCCGTGAACACCCTTAACGACTGGAACCCAATCTCCACTGAGGACACCATCCGCCTGATGAATTCCATCCACTCAGGATCCCCCACAGACCCATGTCCTCACCACATCTTCAACAAAGCAGACTCCGTCATAGCACCGCACCTCCGAGACGTCATCAACTGCTCCTTCAACTCCGCCACCTTCCCGGAAGACTGGAAACACGCTGAACTCACCGCCCTTCTGAAAAAACCCACAGCGGACCACACCGGACTCAAAAATTATCGCCCCATCTCGCTTCTCCCATTCCCGGCCAAAGTCATCGAGAAAGCTGTCAACAACCAGCTCGCCACCTTCCTCGAAACCAACAAATCCCTCGACCCCTCACAATCTGGCTTCCGAGCAAAACACAGCACTGAGACCGCCCTCATCGCAGCAACAGACGACATTCGAACTCTACTGGACAATGGAGACACAGTCGCCCTCATCCTCCTCGACCTCTCCGCAGCCTTCGACACGGTCTGTCATAGCACCCTTCTACAACGCCTCAGAAACGTCGGAATCCAAGGAAAAGCACTTGAATGGATCACCTCGTTCCTCACCGGAAGAACCCAGAGAGTCCGCCTTCCACCATTCAAATCCAAGGCCTCTGAAGTCATCTGCGGCGTCCCACAAGGTTCATCACTCAGTCCCACCCTCTTCAACGTATACATGAGCCCCCTCGCGGCCATCGCACGCCATCACAACCTCAACATCATCTCGTACGCGGATGACACTCAACTGATCCTCTCCCTCACCAATGACCCCAGCACCGTCAAAACCAACCTACACGAAGGAATGAAAGAAGTTGCCGAATGGATGAAACAAAGCCGTCTTAAACTAAACTCAGATAAAACAGAAGTCCTCATCTTAGGTACATCCCCCTCTGCATGGGACGACTCCTGGTGGCCGGAAGCCCTCGGAAAAGCACCCATCCCGACAGACCACGCACGGAACCTAGGCGTCATCCTGGATTCTTCACTCTCAATGAACAGACAAGTCAACGCCGTATCCTCTTCCTGCTTCAACATTCTTCGCATGCTCAGAAAAACATTTCGCTGGATCCCCTCCGATACAAGGAAAACAGTCACCCACGCTCTGGTCACGAGCCGACTGGACTACGGTAACACCCTCTACGCAGGTACTACCGCAAAACTCCAGAAGAAACTCCAACGAATCCAAAACGCCTCAGCCAGACTCATATTAGACATCCCACGCAACGATCACATCTCTGGTCACCTTAAAGACCTCCACTGGCTACCCGTCAATAAGAGGATCACTTTCCGACTGCTTACCCACGCACACAAATCACTCTACGACATCGGTCCAGAATGCCTCAACTCACGACTGTCCTTCTATACCCCCTCCCGCCATCTACGTTCCTCCAGCCAAGCCCTCGCCACTGTACCTCGCATCAACAAGACCACCATGGGAGGTAGATCCTTTTCATACCTGGCTGCTAAAACTTGGAACTCTCTCCCCGCTTACCTTCGCCTTACCCAGAACCACCTAGCATTCAGAAAGCAACTTAAAACGTGGATTTTTGACAAGTAATTCTCCTTCCCCTTCCTAAGCGCCTTGAAACCCTACGGGTATGTAGTGCGCTATATAAATCCTTTGACTTGACTTGACTTGACAGAGGGTCATTCGGGAATTTATAGCCCCATCCAGGCTTGTTGGAAAAGCACAGTTTTTAACTTCTTCCGGAAGCCCAGCAGGTTGGTTTCTTTCCTTAGTTCCACTGGTAGCTTATTCCAGGCTGCTGGAAGGGTATTAGAGATAGAGCGGCCACCAACTGTGGCCAGCCTGAAACGTGGTTTGGAGAGGAGAGTCGCTTCCGACGATCTTAGCATCCTACCAGGCCTATAGGAAGTCAGGGGGGCCTTCAGATACCCTGGCGCCTTTCCATACAAAAATTTGTGTGCAATGCAGAGCCCTTTGAACAATACCCTCTGCTTCACTGACAACCAGTGCAGCTCATGCATGAGGGGGGATGCATGCATATTCCTCGATTTCTTAAAGATAAGTCTTGCAGCGTCATTCCTGACAACTTGCAACTTGTCCAGAAGTTTTTGAGGCAGGCCTATATATAGCGAATTGTGAAGAGATTTTCCTTAGTTGTCGGAGTAGGCCAACACAGGTTCCCACCACCGCCATAACTTGTTTCTGTTATGTTATGTTATGGTAAATGAAACTTTTTAAGCGCACTAACACCAGAGGTTTCTTGGCGCTAACTGACAGAACAAAAACAGAGTCCCAAGGCAGAAACTAACCGGTTTTGGAGAACAGAAAAGTTTTGAAGAGCTTCCTAAATTGGAGTAGAGAACCATTGGATTTAATGGCCATTGGGAGAGAATTCCAGAATTTAGGTGCGAGGTGGGCAAAGCGACGGCCCCCAACCTTGCTGGTTTTGACTTTGGGAGTGACAAGTAGGTGATGATGAGCTGACCGGAGGTTACGTGCAGGTTGATACGGAGTGATCAGTGAATTAAGAAAGGCTGGACTGGTGCAGTGGAGGGATTTGAACGTAAGACAGCCCAGCTTAAAGGCCGCCCTCCGTTCTACTGGCAGCCAATGCAAGGGCTTCGCAGACTGCCATTTTGGGACTTTGTAAATAAGGCGGGCTGCCTGGTTCTGCACGACCTGGAGACGGCCCAAAAGAGAAAATGGGAGTCCGTGATAAAGGGAGTTAGAAAAGTCCAGGGATGGATAATTGCCATCCACATGGATGCCCAAGCTTTTTACTGCCGCCGCTGGTACTGGGGGTGTCCCTAGTTCTCTTAGCCAAAAGCTATCATTCCAGGGGTTGCCTGCGATAGTAATTGGCCACACCTCGGTCTTATTAGGATTGATTTTTAGCGAATTCATGGACATCCACTTGGCTGTGTGCTTAAGAATATTTTGTAATCTCACAAACGCCCCTGGCTCGTCCTCCATTTGGATGACGATTTGGGTGTTGTCCGCGTAATTATACACCTGGCAATCCATCTGATTAAGCAGTGAGATCTGAGGCTGTAAATAGATATTAAATAAGAGGGGTGAGAGGGCAGACCCCTGCAGCACTCCACAGGTAATCGATGTTGTAGTGGAGAACAACTCTCCTAGTTGTACTCTCTGCGTCCTCCCTTGCAAAAATGAAGCGAACCAGGCATGTGCTGTACCCTGAATGCCGAAGTCCCTCAACCACGCCAAAAGTTGTTTATGACACATGGTATCAAATGCCGCTGAGAGGTCCAACAGCACCAGGGCACCTGGAATTTTCCTATCCACTCTGTTCCTCAGCTCATCCAGAATACACAGCATCACTAGCTCCGTGCTATGATTAGCACGAAACCCAGCCTGATTCGGTTCCAACAAGGCATTCCTCTCCAAATGGTCAGTGAGAACGGAAAGTACATGTTGCTCCACTACTTTGGCCAGGAATTGTATTTGAGAAATTGGCATGAAGTTTTTCAAGCATTTCATATCAGCCCCCGGTTTTTTTAGCAGTGGAATCAACCGGGCCTCCTTAAAGGCCAACGGAACTTGTCCTAGTTGTAAAGATACATTAAGGAGAGTCAGAACCTCTTCCTCTATACCCAGCATTGCCAGTTTGAACACTTCTGGTGGGCATGGGTCAGCCTGGGAGCCCGACTTAACCCGCCCCAGGAGCAGTGTCAGCCTGTCCATCGTGATCAAGGGTAAAGTGGTTAATGGAGTATCCACTGGCTTCTTAACTGGAATAGGCTGTGGGGGGCATTCAATCATGGGGGTGAGAGCAATTTCCGATATGATGTCTGTGATCTTACTAGAAAAGAAATCTTTGAATTTTTGACAGTCCTCTTGTGTGAACTCCAGACTCTGCTCCTAGGTTTTCCTGAGTTCCGTTAGGACTCTAAAGATTTCTTTTTGAGGATCCTTAGCTGTCACAATCCTCTCCTCATAAAATTCAGCCTTCCTAGCTATGATCGCCTTTTTATAGCTCGCTAGTTCCTGTATATAGGAACTCCGGGCATTTATATCGTAGGCTTTACGCCAGGCTCTCTCCACTTTTCTTAAAGCCCTCTTCTTCTCCCTAAGGGATTCATTATACCAGGGGGCCCCGGGTCCTCTATCCACTAGGTTCATCTTTCGTGCTGGCGCCACATGATCAGTGGCCTTTCTAAGTCTATCAGTAAGTTCCTTGCAGATGGCGTCCGGATTGTCTTCTGGGGGGTTAGAAGGCGGATTGGCTAAAAGATGAGCTACCATTTTATGTCCATCGATGTTCTTCCACTTTCTTACAACCCTCCATCCATCTGCGAGCTTCACTTTCTGTATATCCAACAAGATGTCACCCCTCACTAAATGGTGATCCGACCATACACATGGCTGACCGACTGCAGGTCCCCGCACAGGAATTGACGTCCAAACCAGGTCAAGAGTGTGACCTTTAACATGTGTCGGGCCCTTCACTTGTTGGACTAGCCCCAAAGATGACATAGCCTCATCTATCTGGTAGGCCTGCCCTTCTTTCGGAATTTTTTCCCAATGGAAATTAAAATCCCCCATAATAACCATGTTGTTGTACCTTGAGCGAACATCCTGGACAAGCCTCAAAAATAACTCCGGGAAATCTGTTGACGCCCACGGGGGATGGTACACTACCAAAAAGATCATACAGTCTGTCCCCAAACTCAGCTTGACACCCAACACCTCAGCGCCGCCCATACTTTCCGCCAGAATTCTTTCGCTCCGCGTACGATTTGCATGGAATAGGGCCACCCCGCCCCCTCTCTTACCATCTGCTCTATTGTGGTATAGAACCGAAAAGTCAGCCGGTAGTGAGGCCACTAGGTCAGGCAGTGAGGAATCCTCAAGCCACGTCTCTGTTACTCCCAGCACGTCCAAGTCCCCATCCTCCAGTAGTGAAAACACTCCCAAGTTGTGTTTCTGAAGGGAACCGGTGTTTAGAAGGCCGTAGTGCAGGACATTGGCTTTGTGCACATGATTCCGACCTGCCCTTATCACAGGAGCCCTCAGCAGCCCTTCCCGGTGGAGTAAGGCCACACACCCCTCGCTGAGAGGTATATTGCCCAGGTTACCCTCCAGCAACTCACCTCTACTATAGATAAGGCGCGGTCCAGGGGTCGTGGCCCCGGGTCCCGCTTGGTCACGGATGGGCACAGGTGGGCTTGCCTCTTGCGAACCTCCGGCGCGCCCATGGCGCGCTCGCTGCGCGCATGCGCTGCACGCTTGCATGTGGCAGGTTTAAATACCGTCCAATCGGCCTAGCGCGTCAGGCAGCAACTAGCCTTGTAGTGTAGTTCCTATTTTCCCAATAGGCCCTGCGCATTGGAATAACATTAACAGTAGTATCGACGTAGAAGTGCGGATCTTCCAGGCCTCCACTGACTATGCTAAACTTAATTGGGTTTGTTACCAACTAGCTCAGAGGTCACTGGAAACTTTCTTGACTGAATAGGAAGTGATCAGCTTCCCTGGCACAGACAAGAAGGGATTCAGTTTTCCAACAACCGTGCAACATGACAACGTTGCTCCTCAGATCAAGAGTCAATCTCTAGGGTCGTGTGAAACAATAGACAGTTATTTTACTCAGTCAGGTTGGTGCAGTTTACTTTCACAATATGTAGAGAATAGAGAGACGGGCGTTTGTCAATAAAGGGTTAACATTTATTGAACAGTCTTTCTTCTCATACAAGAGAAATGAATTGCCACAATTGCAAGACTTGTTATTATAAAAAGTACGTACAGTAAGATAAGTATTGCGAAATAATACTGTAAAAGCATTGATATGGTTTCTTAGCCATACAATGGTTTAAAAGGAATAAAACATATATACATTCATATAAACATTAGGCTAAAATACTCAACTGATGCTTCTAACTACGCCTACCCCAGTGTACCTGACCTAAGCCTAATACTTGGGAGGGGAGTAAGTAAGTAGCTTTAAGTTAAGTTGGTTTTGCCAAGGTTTGCTTCAAGAATTCTCACTAAGGGTTTAGTCAACACCATACCTCTGAATAGAATGATGGAGGTCTGGTATCTCCTTCAGGGAAACTCGGTATCCCAGTCACCCGCAAGGGTAGACCAGAAACGCTGGAGCTGGATTTCTCGGCAGGAGAAAGGCAGCGTCTCTTCTTCAGCGCGTCGAGGAGGAGAAGGAGGGGGGACAGCGTCCGCGGGCAGCTTGCATCTGCTGGGCTCTTGCAGAGGGACGGCTGTTCAGCTCCTAAGTTCACCACACCATCGTTCGCCAGTTAGCAGCGATAGCAGTAGCGATAGCAGCTATGATATCTTCAGCATAACAGCAGCTTCAGGCGACGTGCAACAGGGTGCTAGCTTCAGCGAACCACAGCTAACAACGGGGGCCATTGCTTAAGGCAACGTTGGTAATATTTATACCTGAAAGGTGCCATGTTTGACGTACGTTTGCTGGACATAAGACGTCAATTAAAGATGTAACTAGGAAGTGATCGCCTATCAGTTGCTCATTAGAGTTCTATTACTAATCAAAACACAGCAAGCGGGGATTTCCAGGTTTGCTGAGTTTTTTTCTTGTTGAAGAACTCGGAGTGTTAATCTAGGAATCTCAGCTAGTGACTTCTGCTCTGTCATTGCACTAATTGGTTGCAAAGGAAGTGGCAGAGAAAACTATTCTGGAATGTGGCTCTGTTCGTGTGAGGCCAGAGATGACTTTCTGAATATTGTACTTGAACGGTTTTTGCCAATATAGGGAATAAATGGATTTATAGCCGAATAGGGGCATAAGGTCACAGTATCGATCAGGATCCTAGATAAGCACGCAACACCCACTCCACGCATTCATGTCCATCAAATTACTAAAACTAGAGCAATAAGATGCATGTGTAACATTGCCCACCCCAAAATACATATATGCATTTGAAATAGGCGTATATTGTAATACGTGAAAATATAGGTACTGTACGTCTTGAAGCATAGAAATCATTCAAAAATTATAGCATATGAAATCAATGAACGATTATGCAAAAAGAATTACACATGAAATATCTCTGAAACAGAAGAAGGGCGAGATAAATCATCACATATAAATGCATTGCAATAAATGTGCTAGAGGCTGATGTAAAGTTATTATGTCTCTAGATGTGTTTAGAAATAGAAGTTGAAGCTTCTGTTCTCTAAGAATAGTTTTTACCTCAAGCAAAGAATTTTTCGTGCCAAAAAAGGGGTGAATATTAAAAAGTATTCAATTCAAAAGAATTAATGCTTGAACGGGGAAATAGAGTTCCAACGCTTTTTAGCAGTTTTTGTTGTTCAAAACTGAAGGCCGAATTCAGAGTTCGTGGGAACGCTGTGTGTCAGAAAGCTTCTCCAAAGTTATTGTTTCTGTTCGGGTGAGAACATCCTATCAGACAGGCTCTCAAAAAATTGGTCTACAAAATCAGGTGACAGTTCAACTAAATTTGATAGTGCTGTGACTTGGCAGGTGTGAGAATGATTGCTGTCATCATAGTCTGGATCAGCAATGCTCACAGATGGTCGTACCTGGGTGATGTTGCTTTTGTCACTCGCTCCACTGTTACCACCTAGTCGTAGCACAGGAGTCTCAACGAATGCCGTCATCAGGATTGGTAGCCGCTGGGGACAACACAATGCGTGAGCCGTTATCGGACTTAGCAAAGTATCGACGTCCATTGGTACTGCTGATGGAAGTGAAAGACAGATGTCCAACACGCACTCATCTCCGCATAGCATATATCGAAGTACCGGTAAGATACAGTTCTGCCATATAGGTCTGAATGAAAGGAACCAGGTCATGTTTAGATCTCTCAGCCTGGCCAATCCAAGGACTCTAGTTATTCTGTCCCGGTAGCACATTGCTAGGATTGTCTCTTCCATTCCCATAGGAGCTATGTCTGAGCTTTGGCTTGCTATAACGAAGCAGGAGGGTCAAAAAAAAAATCCCTGCTACAAGTCCCAAAAATAAGGGTATGCCGCCAAAACAGAGTGGACAAAATTAGGAACGATTCCCAGAATTGCTTGAAATGGTGTTAGCAGTCCCGTAAAAATCGTCTTAAATATGCCTGGGATGCCTGTGGCACTAGACATGTTAAGGAGTTGGCTCAACATTTCTACGAAATGCAAGGGGCAATTTGTTGATAAAAGGTCATGAACCTCCGTAGCTGTCCTTGCAACTAGAAGATCATACGTCTCTTTTGATGACGTTATGGGCACTGTTGTCTGTAAAAGCACAGACTTCATTTTGCTTAAAGTATCAATTCGTATAGAATAGAGATTCAGACGAGGCCAGATGGGAGTCTCTATGTCTACAGGCCCGCTCGGAAACAATGCCTGCATACAGCATTTGACCATGGATGTTACTCTCACTAGAGAACTTTTCCCGGGCACAAGGCCACAACATCTGTGATCCGTTCTAAGAATGTAACTCCCGTTTGCAAGTTGCATAAAGAAGGGCTCTATCTGAGTTGCAGGTGTGACAAGCTGGTGGCATGAAAGGTTGTTAGAATTACCTTCACAGGCTCCATGTAAATTAATACCCTGGCACAAAAGTATACTGCTTAGTGAATGTTTACAGTTTTCACCACTAAGAAATACATTTCTGTCGCTGTCACTATAGCAAGAATGTGTGTATGGTAATTTCCATTCTGATTTTACATATCCTTTACCCAATCGTTCATACTGGCCAGTAGGTATGTATTCAAGGCACTTTTTAAATCGGAAAGTTGTTATCGGAATAGTGATAATTCCGTGTATTATCCATTCAATGACAGGACTCTCTGACATTGTCAATGGTAATCTCTCAAGTTTTTCGATGCTCAGGATTGTATAGTCTGCTCCTTTTTGTGCCAAACTGATTTGTTTATCAGTAAGGTTAAAAATGGAAAATAATGACGTTGTGTTGATTAAACGCCAAGGCACATAGCCTGAACGAAGATTTTGCAGCGTCCAGCCCAATTGTACAATAGAACGTAACTGAGATTGGCCATGTTGTAACATTAGCAAGTCTCTGTCTATTATGTCAAAGGCAGAAGATACAATATTGTCCAACGAATATATTCTGGAGGACAGAGTCATTAACCCATTGTCCACGACAGAAAGTGATTTTTCCAAATTAATACGATCGATTTCTCGTATTTTTTCAGCTGTTTCAATTTTTGTGACTTTCCAAGCCTCGTTGTACGCAGCATAGATACTGGTCGCTATGAAACGCTTTTGACGCTGTTTGCGTGGTCCAAGAATGAAATCGCGCAAATCAGCACCATCTTTTAGTAAAGACAAGTGTTGCTTAATTTCAGCCAGTGTGGATGTTCCTAGCCATTCGAGGCAGAGCTTCCCTACACTGTATGTTGTTACTATCCCTGGATGTTGTCTCTGGGAGTATCTAGGGTCTTGTCTGATCATTTTTAACCCCTGTGTTTTGTTCAGGAATCTATCTTGACAGTTGTTTGTGTCAGTAGGCCAGATTAACCACTTTTTCCAATCAGGATGTGTTCTGTTAAAATGTAAAATTTGTGAAACGTCTAACTCAATATCTGTAGTTGTATTATCAGGTATTGGCTTTGGAATAGACAGTGTTTTAAGGTCTTTGATCTTAGCTAGGCCAAGACAGGATGTTTGGTGAATTGTTTCATTTAAAAACATCATTTGTTCTGGTATCATGCAGGTTCTGAATAGTGCTTCAAGGCCTTGTACCTGCCAATCTTTTGCACCCCAAATGGTTTTCGTTTCAATGTTATTTTTTCAATAATCAAAACCAAATGTCATCATTTTGTCATAAAATGCTTCTGAATATATCAATTTAGAATTTGTGAGCATTGTTTTCATTCCTGTTTTATCCCTGAGAAGTACTTGAATTTCTCAAAAAATGCTTTAGAACTGCTTTTAGGTGGTGTAGCACAATGTTCCCATTGATTATACTTAAAAACATTTCTAGGCTGTGCAGATTTATGCAAATAATGATCACCATAATGTGTGTAGCAGAATAATTGCTCATAACTAGATGAACCTTGTAAATAATCATGTTCTGTGAATCTAGCTGACATTACTAGATCAGACATCATGTCATTAATACTGTTAAAGTCCCAATTATCAGAGAATGTACTAGGTTTTACAAAGTCACTTAAGGAAACCTTCAGTTGATGAGGATACTTCAGGATTTCGACCGGACCATAGATCTCATAGTCTGTTTTCTCCCATACTACCCCACCAGGTATTGGAATTGCTGTGACATTTACTGTTGACAGTTCTCTTTTCTTCACGTGGGATGATCTGTGTGGTTTCAGGACTAGGTTGATGTTCTGACTTGCTGTGTCCATTGTACTATATTTTCCCTCAATGAATTTTCCCAAACAAAGTACCATGATGAGCCAAAGCAGGAGGAAAAATACACCTAGACCGAACCAGAACTCTAGCCAAGGGGAAATAAGGTGGATTTCCTTCAGTTGATGAAAGAGTTCCTTTGCTTTTTCTTTAAAAGTCTTTTTTGTTTCTGGCATCACTTCGGGGTCGTTTTGATCTTCAGAGAAGTTGTTGAAGTTGATGAAATAACCAGAGGCAGTTCTGTCAATTGTTGGGATTGGATTTTCAATCTGTCTTTCGGTAGCACTTTCTGATGCCACATTATTGTAGACTGGTGTTTCTTGACGAACTGTTTCAATCTGTGTCTCAAGAGGCACGAGTTCCATGGCATTATTGCATAGTCCTTCTCTGTGCACTGCAGGCTGATCGAATGTGATTAGTCTTTCAGTTTAAACCTCTTGGATTGTTGCAAGTTTGGGTATTCTGTTGTTTCTTGGGAGTCCACAGGGCCTACTGTTGATTATAGGCCATATGCTTGTGGTTTTACCAGGTCGATAGACACGACTCTGTTCTCCTTTTTACCAGCAAGGGGCGGTAGTACTACTGATCTTGTTCCGGTGACTGCCAAGACAGGTACTGCTTTTCTGTAAGAAGGCCCAAATTCCTTCTTCACCGCGATTTTTTCTCTGACTAGATCCCCAATCTTTGGAATCCAGACAGGCCTTGCTGGAGCTGTTGCTTGTGGTGCCTCGTCAGTGGTAGATGGCTGTTGCTTTAACTTTATGTTGCTTAAGGATTTTCTTGTTTCATTCAGTTCCTGTAAAACAGCCAAACGATCTTTGATGTCAAAGTCTGTTGTTTTTTCTTGTACCACTGATATCTGACTATCGAGGTCCTGAATGTTCATTCTAATTCCAAACAATAGTTCGTATGGGCTGAAACCTTTTAGATATTTTCTTGGCAAATTGTTAAGACTGGACTGGACACTTATTAAATGTTTGACCCACCCAGCGCCTGAACCTAATACCTTCGCTGTTATAGATCGCTTTATGTCCCGGTTTTTTCTTTCAACCACACTATTCCCTTCGGGGTGCGACGGACAAGAATACCGCAACCCAATTCCCATGCTGGCCATGGCCTCCCTATAAGCTCGAGAGCTAAAAGCAGGACCCTGGTCAGAATGGAACGTGGTAATTGCGTATGTGCCGATAAAGACTCGCAGATCTTTTATAACCGTTCTAGCGTCAGCCGAGCGCTGGGGCCAAATTTTTTAAGTGTGTTTAGCCTTAAGGATGTACAATGGGACGCGCTTCTCTTCTTTGATTGCGCAGATAGACCGCCTTATGCTGTCTATCAGGGTTCCTGAAACTACACTGGCCTGTTCATTACTGCGATCTCTGTTGCAGTCTTCACAATTTTGAGCAAAATATTGAATATCTATGCTCATTCCAGGCCACCAGTACTCTGATTGTAATTCTTTCAGAAAGTCTTTAATTGTTTGGTGTCTCAGACCCAACCCCATGTGTGCTTCCAGTAAGAGGAAGCCCCTCCGGTCCCTGTTTGGAATTACCCTATCCCCCACTCCAGGGATTCGAGCAAAAGGAACGGAGTTTGCATCGATTACGTATGCATAATTGAGTGGATAGTTCACGGGTAGTGCTGCACAGTCGCCTTTTACGGTTGTTTTTACTGCCAGCATGGTTTACCCGTCTATGTATTTTTCTGTACACTTTTTTGTGGCTACGGAAGCCGGTTTAGTTGCTTCCGCTGTGGCTGTATTAGCCAATGAATTCCCTGCAACATGAACGCCATCACGTTGAAGACTCTGTGCGTGTACCACGTGAGTCTTTTGTAGTTCTTTGTGTAAAAGAGCTACCTGTTTCCAGAGCAATTTATGCTTTATTGTGGCACCTGTGTCATCTTTGTAATCATTTTCAATCCACCTCTGCAGTTTGTTATTGTAAGAGTTGACGCATAAATGAGAATCGCACACGATAAGTGTGGGGAATTCACGTTCTGCATTTTCGAGCGCCATCTTTAAAGACCTGATTTCTCCGAGCCGAACAGTTTCTCAATGATTCAGTTTTTGTTACTTTCGGTCTGAATTTACCGCACAGCCAACGACCTTTAACAATCGCACAGGCTGCATCGTAGGATTTACTCTCTACGTTGAAGTGCTGTACAAATCTATCTGTATAGATTATACAGGCGTACTGTGGGAGAGGCAGAAGTTCGATTGGCAGAGGATATTCTTCTTCATATTCTAAATCATTTAGTTCTTCGAATTGCGGGGCGAAATAGTATTTCACATCTTCTGCTCCTAGAGAATCTACACACTGTATCCATTTCGGATCCAGTGACACTGTAGGCAGGTTTACTGGGCTGAATAGCGCCTCGAAGGCGGATTCCGCTGTGAGGATATTAATCCGTTTGCCGTGTGCTAGTTCTCGTTCATTTGCTAATGCAATTTGCACTGCTTTCACAGTTCTTTCTGAATGTTTTTTCTGCTTGTGTGTACAAGTGTGATTTAATTGAAATTGGTACCTTTTCTCCCTCATTAGAGGTTAGGTACGTGAATCCGCATCCTCCTGGGATGACTCGGATTACCAGATCGCGTGTGTTGTCACGTGTATCTAATTTAGTTTTAGCTAACATGTCTGTTTGCAGTGATCTCAAAATTTCTGTGTGTTTTTGAGTCCAATTGATTTGTTTAAAATCAGGTTTAATTAGTTCGTAGAGAGGTTTAATCCTCTCTGCGTAATTTAGAATGTAAGTTCTTCCGAAATTCAGAAAACCTAGTATGGATTGTAAATTCTTCAGCGTTTTTGGAGCTAGGAGTACAGCGCACTTCTCTAAGAAGTTGTCCGCTAGGCTTTTTCCTTCACTTGATAATTCGTACCCTAAGAATAGTACTGTCAGATGGGCAATTCAAGACTTTTTAAAGTTGAATTTGTAACCCTCTGCTGCGAACCCAAGTATAATGGTGTTCACTCTTTTCAAGTGAGTATCCAAGTCGTCGTCTGTGAGATAGATATCATCTACGTAAGATAATGCTTCATCATCATATATTTGTAGTAACTCTGTTACCCTAGCTGAGAATAGTCCTGGGCTGTTCTTGAACCCCTGTGGGAGTCAACAGAATTTTTTCTGCGACCCAAATGCTGAGAAAGCGGTCAAGTATCTGCTTTCTGGTGCAATGTTTTGACAAAAGAAACCATTAGATATGTCTAATGTTGTTTTATATTTTTTCCTAACTATGTTATTCATTAGGGCTGCACTATGCGAGTTTTGTACTGCAAAAGTTTTGCAACATGCATTAAGGTGTCTGTAGTCCAAAACTAGACGATATGAATTGCCGAATAGGGGCATAAGGTCACAGTATCGATCAGGATCCTAGATAAGCACGCAACAGCCTGCTGACCAAGATGTCGTCCACAGCCGGCACTTCCACCCCCAAGATGGCTCCCACCCGAAGAGGCAGCTAACGACCCGCTATAGCAGTGGTGCAGTTGAAAATTAAGTCCAGGTATGTCCTAACTAATTCCCCATTAAACAGGTAGAAGCAGCAGAGCGGCTCTAAGTGCCGATAATTAAAATTTACACAAGCGTAATTAAAGCGCTATATGTGCGCGCAAATGCACCAGAAATGCAGCCTTTAAAATGCAGCCTTTAAAAACACAGGTGAGCCTTCCGAAAATCGTGGCGCCTACCTTACAGGGAAAGCACCCCTCAAGGACTGTCTTAAATACCGTCCTATCGGCCTAGCGCGTCAGGCAGCAACTAGCCTGCTGACCAAGATGTCGCCCACAGCCGTCACTTCCTCCCCCAAGATGGCTCCCATCCGAAGAGGCAGCTAACGACCCGCTATAGCAGCGGTGCAGTTGAAAATTTAGTGCAGGTATGTCCTAACTAATTCCCCATTAAACAGGTATAATTAATTTATTCTTATTTAATAGTAATTTGTACCCCTACTCTATCCAACGCTTTCCCTACTGTTGCGCTCTCTGGAGTGGGAATAGTACATTTTACTCCTACGCTATCCAACGCTTTCCCTACTGTTCAACTCTCTGGAGTGGGAATAGTAATTTTTACCCTCCCGCTATCCAATGCTTTCCCTACTGTTGCACTCTCTGGAGTGGGAATAGTAAATTTTACTCCTACTCTATCCAACGCTTTCCCTACAATTGCACTCACTGGAGTGGGAATAGACAGTTTTACCCCTACGCTAACCAACACTTTCCCTACTGGTTCACTCACTGGAGTGGGAATAGTAATTGTTACCCCTACGCTATCCAACGCTTTCCCTACAGTTGCACGCATTGGATTGGGAATAGTAATTTTTACCCTCTCGCTATCCAATGCTTCCCCTACTGTTGCACTCACTGGAGTGGGAATAGTAATTTTTACCCCTAAGCTATCCAACTCTTTCGCTACTTTTGCACTCACTGGAGTGGGAATAGTCTTTTTTCCCCCTAACTAGCCTACAAATTCTTTACTTTTGCACTTGTTGGAGTGTGAATACTAATTTTATTCCCCTAGCTTTGAAATGTTTAAAAAAATATATATATTTAATGTAGTGTAAATTATTAATTAACATAAAAAGTATTATTTTATTTTTTTTAATTATTATATATTATTTATTTTTATATTTAGATAATAGGTTTATTTATATATATATATATATATATATATATATATGTACATATATTTTTTTATTAATGTTTGAAATATTTTATAATCAAGATTAATTATTTTACATTATTAAGTACATATATATGTTAAAAAACATTTTTTTTACATTACATTTATTATTTTAAGCTTTTTTACATTATTTTACCTATGTTTTATTTAATTGTGTTTATTATTTAAACACTTTTATATTATTTTTATTACATTTAAAAAATTCGATATTTTAGTTAACTATGTCTTAACTATTTATATTTTGTATTCGATATTTTGGTACTTACCTGTTTGTAGGTAGGGATTCTATATTCTGTCCCTCGATATTTTTGAATCGATATTCTGGGCAGTCGATATTCTATCCCTCAATATTTAGTCTCTTCAGACCTAGTGGGCTGGTGTGTCACACAATAATGGTTTCATAACACCATTGTCCAAAGAAAACTGAAAAAACACAGTATGAAATCCCAAATATATCGTTGCATTGTAGATTCTCAATCTCTCTCGAATTATTATTCCTCTCATTAATTCAATCAGGTGTCATAATCATCATTTGTACAGTTGTTAATTCTGAAGTTAATGATCTCCCTTCTTTACAGTTACTATATGTTTAGTCCATGCTATTTCCAATTTGGTTGTCCTTATATATATCCCCATATCCTCTGATGCTAAAACTTCAACATCCTAAAATATACTTAAAATCATTCCACCAAAACTAGCTGTTTAGGAACATTGATGTTTTACCACAACGTGTTATTCAAATTAACATGAAAGATCATTTGTTCCATTTTCTTAGAATTGTTTCAACATCCTTCTCAAGTTCTCTTGATTTCCTAAAAAGGTTTGAAATGTTAAAGGTACATCTCTAGTCATTTTAATTTTGTTTTGGGTCACTTTTTAACCTATGTATTGACCATATGTTGTGTAACTTCAAATAACTTAACTCAATGAAACATCATTGGCTCCCTTCACCAGCCATAATCATCTTTATACCCAGCATTATAATGTAGAAAGCCTTCTTGATCAGCACCTCTGTTTATTTGGCCTACAACTCAGAAGCTCTCAGAATTCTTGCAGTTGGGTGACCATTCAGACTGGGGACGAAGAAGTCCAAAAAAGAAAAATCAAGGCAACAGATCTTCTCCATCAATCCAACATCTGGAGCAACATCCCTGAATCCATAATGATCTCCACAACCCAGCTGCAATATAGGAAACCAGTAACACACTTTGAAGAGCATTCCATCACAATGAACAGACCATATCTACTCTCAGACTCCAATTTCCCCCCAAACACATTTTGATGACAGATCCTATCTAAATCTCCACAGTGAAAATGGGTTCTGAACATTTAGGCGCTGTGAGAGTACACTATTCCAAATATGTAGTGCGTCATTTTATGTATATATTACGCACTCAGTCCTGTGGCCTTTTCAAGCACATTTAGGGGTTACAATATGAAAATAGGTTTTTAATAAAATATCGTCTTCCAAAAATAGGTTTTTCTGCACTGTAAAGACGCTTTTCCTTACTGTTTGTCGCGGCAGTGGTTGCAAAATGAAGCCCAGGCAGAGAACAATGGTAGTCCTGGCAGTCATATCCGTGGGAAGTGTAGATGGATTCATGAACAAGCATCCTTAGAGTTCGGCTACATGTGGTGTCCTGCCGTTCTCGAGTGGAATGTGGAACACTGGTTCATGGTCCGGATTCCACATGGAGACGATTAGCCCAGGCTTGATGGAGGAGTTTCACAGGTCATTTCTGCTTCTTAATAATCCTACCTCGACTTCATATCTGGATCCTGTCTGGGAATAAAGCATCAAGCCTGGAGTTTGCTCTTAAATGAATCACCACTGGAAGCTGTGTGGTGTGTTGAGTGCCATTTCCTGACTTCTTCCTTGGAAACCCCACCTTTCTGAGGTATTGTGGTAAGATTTTGTACATTTTTCATGGGATATTTTACTTTGCGCTGGCTGGCGCAGTTTAGCCAGTTTGGTTGCGCTGTCCCCGCACACTCTATTACATCAGAAATTGTTCGTGAGCACGTCTCTTTCTTACGAGTGCCAGTGTCGCATCCGCCAGTGCCTAAGAACGTCATCCAGGAGATGTGCTTGTGCTCCATCAATGAATATGATGCATCCTCGCTTTCTTCCGGCAACTTAGTGTAATTGTAATCTTCGTGCATGCATATTATATTAAAGTTACGTTTCTAGTTATTTATTTTTGTTGTAATAAAAGTTAATTAAAAAAGTATATACGTCGTCTTTTTCTGACAACATTTAACTATTATTTAGTGTGATGATCATATGCATAGAGAAGATTTAACAAATAAAGTAGAAATTATGTTCATAACTAGAAGTATAATACTGAGGCTAACTCTTTACCAGAGTCTGTAGCTGCGATGAACGGTTCCGAACATTTTTAAAAACTCCAGAACTGTTACTGTTTGGATTAGCAACATTGCGTGGTGAACTTGTGACCTGTGTACTCACTTAACAGTTCCATGAACTGTTACTATGGTAACAGGCAGTAAACAGTTTGGGGGTAGGGTTGAAAGGTTATGGCTGTACATAAACTGTTATATTTACCCAGGATCCTCTACATGACAGAAGGGAAAGCAAACTGAGATGACAGAACACTGTGGAGCTGATTTAGAAGCCCCTTGCACCACTTTTCTGTCACTTTTCCCATGTTAAAAGTGACGCAATGGTGGAGCAAGAAACTTGTAAATCTGCCCCTATGTACATTACAAGCAAAAGAAGTACACAACTCTTCGAATTCTTTATCTATCACAATTAGACAGTGTTGCTTCATGATTCACAATGCAGTTCACTAATTACTTTGTGCCTATTTAAATGGAAGACGGAATTGTCGACATTACAAAACTTAGGGGCATATTTACAAACATGGCGTTAAAATTATCGCCACTTTAATGCAGCAAACTACAACTAAAACGGCAATAATGGACTTCAAAATCCTTTGTTATCTTACCGGAAGATTTTTTCAACAATGCTGTTTGCTATGGCAGCGTGAGAGCCAAGGCTCTCACCCTGCCATCGCAAACTTGGTTTGCATTTTGAAAGAGAGAACACGAACACCTACTCTCTCTTTTAAAATGCAAAGCAGAATGTTTTTCCCCAAGGGGAGCTGCATATTAGCAAGTCCCTGTGTGCAAAATTAATGGCGCTTTCCGAAGGACGCAGGGAGCTAACTGGGAACGTAGAGACATTGGGCCTCCACCCACAGTCCGCAACGTTGTATCTCATGGGATGGGATCCCAACAAAGAAAAAAAAGTAATAGTAGGTGATATTTTCTTTTACTATAAAATTCATGTTCGCAAGTGAAAGGAGGGTTAATGTAAGACTGTGGACTTAACATATCAATCCACCTCGCATATTAAAATGCTTAACTCTACTTCAGAACAGATGTTAGAATCTGCCATAAACCACAATTAGCGAGAATTTTGCTATCGGTCCTCAAATCCAGGGCCGGCTTGTAAATACAACGCTGTTGTCATACCTCAATCTTCCTTTTTATATTGTCATAGGAACACCTACCTTGCTACTGAGAACGCCTACATTGCAACTCATTGGAGATACGAGGCTAGCCCTTAGCAAACCGGCT
The DNA here is from genome assembly GCF_964263255.1 of Lissotriton vulgaris. Lineage (NCBI taxonomy): Eukaryota > Metazoa > Chordata > Amphibia > Caudata > Salamandridae > Lissotriton > Lissotriton vulgaris. Next base: position 2,075,425,468 of record NC_141689.1, on the reverse strand, counting down.
GCTAACATGCATTAATGCATCTTAGTGTCGCCTAGTAAATAGGGCGATATAATTTTCATCCAATTTTTGGCTTTTTTTCAAAAATTGCAGCGAAATGGCTCTTGTTAATATGCCCTCAAGTTTACTATGACACAGCAGGATTCTTGATTCCCGCCCTGCCATAGCAAACAGCAATATCCTGGGGGTTGACACCCAGAGACACAGCAGGAGCTCCTACTAGGGGGTATTGTCCCCAAGGCTTTCAACTGGTCCAGAATGCAGACCACGCGGCCCCTTTCCCAAATTATAAAAAGCCCCAGAGTGTGGTAATCCCCGGGGCTTAGACAGACCTTTGAGGTCCCTCACCCATATATTTTGTAGCACCACGGAATGGCGGTCCCCGGGGTACAGGACCCCTCGGAACACCCATCAAATGTAATATTTTAGACCTCGGGATTTGTCCCACCCAAGCAGCTAATTTTTAAACAAGCACAGGAGCCCGCGCTTTGTTTTTATTTTTATTATGGTGGATCCATGCACCCAGCGCACATTTCTCAGTTTTTAAAAAAAAAAAAAAATTTGGGGGGGGCCCTAGGGGTCATTGTGGGACCCCCTAATCAGGTCTAGAGGGTCAACATATTTCTTACCTGCCCCCTTTATACGTTTTGTAAACTTGTTCCACTAATTTCTCTTTTTTTTTTATTTCAAAGTATTTATTGAAAATAAAATTTACAGTATAATACAATGCAGAGTCAAGACAAATTGGCAATTTGGCATTATTACAAACGCTGCTTGACTGTTGCCTGCGGAGAGAAAAAGAGGAGAAAGGAGAAAAAAGGAAAGAAGGAGAAGGGGGGGGGGTTTATCGTTCCAGGTGGGCGTCCAGGGCTGTCCACATTCCCCCTCTGGCTGTGTGGTTTGCTGGCCGATGGTTTGCGGTGATGTTGTCGTCTCCCCTCAGAAAGTTTACCCAGTTGAACCATCGCTTAAAGGTGGCTTTGCCTGTGCTTTTCCAGTTGGCTAAGGTAGTTTTGGCTGCTGATTTGATTTGATTTGATAAAAATTTATAACGCGCAAAACAATAACCCGCAGGTATCAAGGCACCTAACAATACGATCAGAAAATTGAAACATACATCCTTACACATAGGCTTGCAAGAAGAGTTTTAAGGGCACTACGGAATTTCTGTAGGGAAGGTAGGGACCTAAGATCCAGAGGAAGATCATTCCACCATTTGGGAGCTAGGGTGGAGAAGGCCCTGCCACCCCACTTGGCTCTTCGTATGCGGGGAACTGTCAGGAGCGATTTCCCGGAGGAACGCAAGTTCCTTCCAGGAGTGTAGTGGGAGATGATGGAACCAACTCCCATGTCGCTGTGTTTTGCAATGGCTCTATAGGTCATGCATTAGACTTTGAACCGTACTCGGTGTTCTACCGGTAGCCAGTGCAGCGTTTTCCTGGCCAGCGTGGCCGAGGAGCGTCTGGGAACATCCAGAACAAATCTGGCTGTGGCATTCTGAACTACCTGTAAGCGCTGCAGGAGGCTCCTGTTAAGCCCCGCATACAGCGCATTACAGTAGTCCAGGCGTGAGCCAATGAGTGCGACAGCTATTTGCTTTCTGGACTGCAAAGAAAGGTATTTCCTAATCCTTCGCAGGGTGTGAATTAAGCCCCAGCAGGTGGAGATGGTTCTACTCACCTGTCTGCCCATATCCAGGGCAGGGTCTATCATCACCCCAAGATTCTTAGCAGATGTTGTGGGGGAAGGGCACATTCCTAGCGAGTCAGCCCACCAACTGGCTGACCAGATGTTTTCTTTCCCTCCAAACACCATCACCTCAGTCTTCTCCCCATTCAGTTTGAGTGAGTTCTGAATCATCCAATGAACAACCGCCTCCATACAAGATCTAAACTTGGCGGCGGTCTGCACATCTGAATGGGAAAGAGAGACGAGTATTTGGGTGTCATCTGCATAAGAGACTACCTCCATCCCGAAAGTTCTAGTCTGGCTAGTGGGGTCACGTAGATGTTGAATAGGGTCGGACTAAGAGCCGACCCTTGAGGGATCCCACATAGCACTGGTCGGGATGGAGATAGGAACTCCCCCAGCTTGACTCTTTGTTCCCTTCCATCGAGGAAGTAAGTCAATAGATCTAGAGCTGCGTCCTTCACCCCCACATCCCTCAGGCGAGAAGTAAGCACTGAGGGGGAGAGGGTATCGAAGGCCTCAGTTAGATCTAGCAGGACCAGGAGGGTGGTCTGGCCCCCATCCACAGTCGTGCGGATCTTATCGAGCACAATGGTGAGGGCCGACTCGGTGCTGTGTTCCCTCCTGAATCTGTGCTGGGAGGAGTCCAAGCAGCCCGAACTTTCCACAAAGGCAGCGAGATGCTTGTTAAGATGTGCCTCAAGCATCTTCGCGGGAGCAGGAAGCAGCGAGATTGGACGGAAGTTTTTTAGGACCTCCGGATCGAGGGAGGCCTTCTTTAGCAGGGGTTTCACTACTGCGTTCTTCCACTCCGAAGGGAAGATACCGTCTCTCATGGCTAGATTCATTATTTCTAGCAGCGGTGGTAGGAAGGTCTCCCTACACTGCTTGATGATTTTCAGTGGGCAAGTATCCGGGGGGAACCAGATTTGGTCTTATTAAGCAAGATCTCCAGATCTTGCAAAGCCAGCGGGGGAAAGGAGTCCAGAGTGCACAATGGGGAGATGTCAATGGTGGTCATATTCATCTCAACCCGAGCAGTGGGCACACTGATACAAGCTCTTTGTTCCTCAAGAGCCAGGTGGATATCCTGTATTTTGGTGTGGAAAAAGGAGGCAATCCTATCACATAGATCTTGCGATGGTACAACAGGGTCAGGGGCTTGTAGGTTGACTAAAGAATCAACAATTTTAAAAAGCTCCTTCGGCGAGGAGAGCGAGGTTGTCAGGGCTACAAAGTAGTCTTGTTTGGCCTGCACAATCTCAGCCTTATATTTCCTGACAAGGAGTTTGTGGGCTTCCTTGTTCTTAAGGTCCCAACTAGAGTGCCAGAGCCTCTCCTTCCTCCTCACTTCTTGCCTGAGGAGTCTAAGGGAGTCTGAGAACCATGGGGCAGATGGTCTCTTTCTGGCTCGGTGGCGGGTCTGTACTGGGGCCAGTTCATTCAAGGCCTCAGTGGTAACCTGTTCGAAATGGCCAACTGCGGTCTGTACGCTGTCCATGCCCATAATAGAAAGGCTGGCAGCCCAAGGCGCAAAGGAATCACTGCTGATATTCCTAAAATTTCTGGCAGTTTCCATTACGTGATTCCCTTTTTTGCTCCCATCCACCCTATGGTATTCCAAGAGAAATGGAACCCCAAGGTGATCGGACCAAGATAGATACACCGGATCCTTGGTGGTCAAACGATGGTCATTGGAGAAAATGCCATCTAGTGTGTGGCCTGCACGATGTGTGGCCCCGCTAACTCGCTGCGTGAGTCCACAGGACGCCAGAGCCTCAGTGAGACATGATGTATCAGATACATCATGCCGTTCTAAATGGTAATTAAAATCACCCAGGATGGAAAAAATTTCTCGACCAAAGTAGGGTTCCAGGGACTGGAGGAATTTGTGCGTAAAATCGGTTCTCGGGCCTGGAGGTCGATATAATAGGATTCCATTGAAGAAGGGAAATTGCGCTTCCTTTATTGTGAAATAAAGAGCTTGGAAACAATCCGGGAAGTCGGGTATAGGTACAGTATGGCATTGCAGGTGGTCTTTGTGAAGGATCGCTATACCCCCTCCCACTCGTCCCTGTCTGTCGAGTCTAGCCAGGCAATACCCTTCAGGGACCGCTTCGATTAGGTCAGGACCAGATGAGTCTTTGGCCCATGTTTCAGTGACGAACACTAGGGCAGGCATTCTATCTAGGACCATCTCCCTGAACATTATCTTGTTTTTGACAAGGGAGCGGGCATTAATCAAGATGCCTTCTACTCCCACTGTCCTAGAACTGATGACGTTGGGGTGGCCAGAGGAAAGGTGGTAAGGGACGGAATTAGAAGGCCTACGCGTGTGATGACAGCCACATCGTAAGGGAAGAAGAAGTTCGTCAGGCTCATAGGAATGCGAACACCCTAATCTTCGGGGTTTCAGGCGTAGCATTTCCTGGTGAGAATAGCTATGGGGGGTGAAATGGCTTCGTCAGAGTCCAGGGTCCAGCCGTCCAGCGCGTCCTCAGCGCAGACGGGCTGGACTCTGGCGTGACTCCGGCGTCACTGTGGCGTCCACGCTGCGCGCCATACCCTGCTGATTATGTAGGGCTCTAGCCAGTCCACGTGTCGGCTTCAGCGAATGGCTGAGGAGTGCTTCTGACCCACCCAAGATGGCGTCCCAGGAAAACAAAGCGCAGGGACCGGGCCGCCCAAATGGCGGTGTATGCAGTAGTATTTTACAATGCAGCAGTGCGATCCGGGTCTAAGGGCACAGGTAGGGCAGCTAGTAATGTCTAAACAGTTCTAATCTCAATTTAAAAGCAAGGTATAACGAGCACAATTAAATCAACAAAAAGGACAAAACGGGGCTTTAAAAATAACTGCAGGCTTCCAGCGCGTAGCGCTATATGCAGGACGAGATTCCTGCCGTGAGCAATAGGTCAACTAGGTCCCGATCCTCCTTGGAGTCGAGCTCTGTGGCCATGAATGCCGCTGCTAGGCCCGGGAGGCCCCACGTTATGTTGCACCCAAAGAGTGTGCCAAGTTTGCGGGTGTTCGGGCCAATTAGGCAAATGGGAGAGGACAAAGACTGGTTCTCCGGGGAATTTTGGCAGGAGAAGAGGTGCAGCGTCGACAAAGTGCAAGGTGAGGTGGGGGGAAGGGTGGGAGGGTGGGAGGGCGGGATGGATCTAGGGTTGGCTGCAGTGTAGTGGGTACAGAAGAGAATGTGTGGGGTAGCAAGGGTGGGGGGACTTTGCTGGGGCTGGGTGTGCAGAGGAACAAGTAAAGGAAGGGACGCCATAAGAGAGTGTGCAATATTAAGAAATGTAAGGAGGGGTGGGAGTAGCAAGTTAAAGACTACCCGCATTATAAACAAGCAATGGACGGGGCAAGGGGACTTCTGTAGAGTGGGGGGGCCGCTGGGGTCCGTGGCGCGGGCTTTAATGGCACGGGACAGTGGGGTCAGGCTCCTACACAGCGGAGGGCGAGGAGGTGTTCTGCGGGACTGTGGCGCAAGTAACAATGGGGCAGGGTTTCATAGTGCCCAGGCAACAACAATAGCGGGGGGATAAGGTTAAGCACGAGTAGGTCAGATGCGAAGTCTTGGGGAGGGTGCCCACGGGAGGGCTCGGGCGCAGGAAAAAATAAGGAAGGGCATGGAGGAATTATGGCCAGAGGGGCCAGAAGTAGAGGGTGTGCTCTTCCACGGGGGTGGAGTGGGGGGGGCTCAAGGATATGCATGGGGCGGTTGGTGATGAGAGCCAGGGGTCTTAGTCTATGAGTCCAGGAAGACAGGATTGCTGGATAAGTGTGAAGAGGTGCACCCCCCCCCCCGGGCGGCGGGTAAAAGGAGGACAGAGTGGAAGGGTTGGAGGCTGGTTTGAAGGTTACGGAGATGGGGGCTGGGTAGTGGATGCCCCTTGGTGTCATGGGGCTGAGGATCAAAGAGTGGCATAACAAGAGGGGGGGGGGCTGGTTCTCGGTACTAGGGGCTCTGTTTTCGAGGGAAGGCACAGCCTCTGTGGATCAAGCGTATGAGTAGCAATAGCAGATGGAACTGTCACTGTTTTGTCCGGCAGAAAGCAACTTAGTGGCAGAACGAATGTGGAGAAATAAAAAAATAAAAAAGTTTAAGTTGAAGTCACATACGTACCAACACATTAAAATACAGCACCAAACGTAACTCACATACAGGTCTTTCATAGGCAATAAACTGGCCCATAGCTAACTCACTCTTTGATCTTCTCGAGGCTGACAGACTAAGTCGCAGTACATTGATTTGCCTTAATTTACAGCGCTTAGAATTTTGCTAGGAAGCGCTATACATTGTGGCCACCAGAAGCGCCACCTCACGCAGTTTGCAGCCCTTGTCCCTTAGCATGGACATAGGTGGCATTCATAAAGAACTGATACACGGGTATAAATAACTTTTTCGCTACTAGGCCCTTAGCACCCTCGTCTAAATAATTTAAGATTAGCGCAGAATATACGTTGTCACAAAACATTAGTCGAACTGTGGGGAAAACACTAAAGTTCGTAGGCGTCTAAGAATGGGTTTGGCGTTTTGCAGTTGATAATTCATATCAGGAAAAGATAAGTTTAACGTGTGGGCAGGGCAGATATTGGCGAAATATGGCCGGGCAGTGGGGGATGCGAGGCGAAGGAGGAGGGAACAAGGAGAAGGAGGAATGACTCCCTCGTATCGGTCGCTAGTCCGTGGCTCTCCCCTGGGTAGTTGGTACTCCTGTTAGGTGCGGCGTCGGTTGACCACATCACTCCCGCTTTATTTAAGGCAAGGTTATATAGCGAGAACATTACCCGAAGGTGTCAGAGCGCTTTATTAAGAACTAGTTGCAAAGAAGGAGGATTTAGGATTACATGAGTTACATTAAAGATACACAGATAAGAGACTGGTGATTATGGTTATTTCTATATACATATGGAAGGGACATGCCCTATCACATTTCGCAGAGAGCCCCATAATTTTGTGTTACTGCCACTGGCCAAACTTCTGCTTTTCCAGGACATGACTAGACAGTACAGGGTTAGGATTAGGTGTTGTAACGGTTCTCAAAAATTAACTGCTAAAGGACAGAAGGCCAATTTGGCATGAGCAGGCCTTGACCGGGCAGAGCACAGCAGTGGGTGCGATGGATGGAGGGGTTTGGTGGATCGGTGGAGGTGAAAGGGGGCATGGGGGCCACAGGACGGACATGTGGCGGCGCCGCGAGCGGGGTGAGATAGGGGGTGAAGGAGAAAAGGGGGAATTGAGCTAAGGTATGCGTCATTGGGTAATAGTTACATTGAATACACCTCTAAAAGAAACGTTAAGTGGCATGAGACAAAAGTGTCAATAAGAACAAACAGAATACAGGAGGCAGCGAACGGTACATTACGGGAGGGGAGGTGGCATGTGTGCAAGTTGCAAAGGAGCAAAAAGTACAAGTAGATGTATAGTAATGCAATAAAAGGCAGACACTCAAACACAATAGCAAAGAACGCGCAAGACCAAGGGCCTGCCTAGGTGATAGGGGCTGTGTGTGCGCCTGTCAGTGTAATGTTAGGGTAACTGGAGTGCTCCAGAAGCTGTCACTGCTGATGCACTTCCAAGGAAGGCGCTATCGCCACGATTGGGTCTTTGAAAATGCCGCCCTGCGCTCCTCTTTAGAACAGTCGTTAAGCAAGATTAAATAAATGGGATTTCCTGATTTCTCCGTTCAACGTTACATCCCCGGAAAGCACGTCAAGGGAATGTAGTGGCAAGTTCTTCATGATCCACTGTTTAAAATAAGGCATGTGCACCGTGAAAGCACCTGGCAGCCCTGTATGTATATGAAATGTACACATCCATGTACTCGAGGGTTGTGAATTAAACTTGAACTTAAACGGGAAATTGCTGCGAGAAGTACCAAGAGGCGCTAATTGCTAAGTATGCTACATTTACTGGGGGCGTTTGATGTCGAAACGGGGGATGGGGCCAGGCAGAGCTAGAATTAATTTTATTTTATTTTATGTTCTTGTAGAGCGCCTGAATAGACCCCCAGAGGGGTATCTCCGCGCTTTTGCCAGTGGAAGAAATACAGATTGTGCTAGTCCATGTTCAAAAGTGATTGATTAGATTAAATGATTGGTTTTTAACTATTTATGAAGAGATGGGTTTTAAGGGTTTTTCGGAAAGTTAGGTGGTTGGTAATTTGTTTCAATGTCTGGGGCAGAGAGTTCCAGAGGACAGGTCCAGTGTGAGCGAGGGCACGACCTCCCTGCCTAGATTTTTTTATTCTGGGTACCTGTAGTAGCTGGAGGTTACTGGAGCGTAGGGACCGCTCTGGGACATAGGGTGAGAAGGCTTTTGTGAGGTTCTTGGGCCCCGTACCTGTCAGACATTTGTGGATGGTACATAGGATTTTAAACTTAATGCGTTGCCGCACTGGGAGCCAGTGTAGTTTAGCCAATAGAGGGCGGGAGGGAGTCCTAGGTGGAGCGTTGAGGACTAATCTTGCCGCAGTGTTTTGGACTATTTGCAGTTTGTTAAGCTGTTCTTCATTGGTTGATAGAAGAAGACCATTGCAATAGTCCAATCTGCTAATGACTAATGCCTGGACCAAGGTCTTCTATGTCTGTCAGGTAAGTATGGAAAAACCCTTCTCAACAGTCCAATGGCCCTGAAACAAGTGCCGGCAACTTGGTTAACATGATCTTTTAATGTTAGTGCTTGGTCTAATAGCACTCCCAAGTTTTTAACGGTCTGTTTGGGATTGGAACAGGTCCCAGTTCCAGGGGCCACCATTCGGGAGACCACAGTGTCACTGCCTCCCCGAACAACAGTACTTCCGTTTTACCTACATTGCACTGTAGGCAGTTTTTGGCCATCCACTCTGACACTGCCCTCATTCCATCTGCGAAAGATTTTTTTAGTGCAGGTGTAAAGGTTTTAAAAGGGAACAGAAGTTGGGTGTCGTTGGCATATGACACCGGGGTGAACCCAAAGGATCTCACTAAGTCAGCCAGGGGGGCCACGTACACATTAAATAATGTGGGGCTTAGGCATGAGCCCTGTGGCACTCCCTTGGTGAGCTCCCTAGAGATGGACTTATGGGAGCCCAACCTGACTTCTTGAGAGCGGCCTGAGAGAAAACTCTCCATCCAGGACAGAGCCGCACCCCCTAATCCCACATCCCTCAGACGACCGAGAAGCACTTCATGTGACACCGTATGAAAGGCAGCGGATAAATCCAACAGCACCAGAATCATCGACCCCCCTCCATCCAGCGCCATCCTGATGTTGTTGGTCACTGCTAGGAGGGCTGATTCGGTGCTGTGGTTGGGCCTGAACCCCGATTGTGAGTGGTCCAGGCCCTCCGTTGCCTCAATATGATTAGATAAATGGGTGTTCACGTGCTTCTCAGTCATCTTACTAATGTGTGGCAAGAGGGAGATGGGCCGGAGGTTTGAAAGGTCTGTCCATGGGGATGCCGCTTTTTTCCTTATTGGGTTCACCACCGCTTTCTTCCATTCCATTGGGACTTGTCCTTCTGTCAGTGAGATGTTCATCACCGACTGAATGGAGGGTCCTAAGAGGGTGATCAGAGGGGCGACCATTTTTGCAGGGAGGAAGTCATTGGGGGACCCAGATTTTATGTGACTGATGAGAGGGGGGAGATCTAAGTCACTGATTTGCGGGAAGGACAGTAATAAGTTTTTGTTTTGTATGCGTGAGTTATTTGGGGGGGAGATCGTGTTTCCTACGCTGCTAGATGCCATAATTTTTTCGTAGATGAGATTAATTTTATCCTCAAAGAACACCGAGATCTCATCACAAAGAGTTTGGGAGAATTCATCGGGGCTCTCACAGGCTGTGGGTTTGACAAAGCTCTGCAGTATTTTAAACAGCTCCCTTGGACTGTTACCCACCTCTGCTAGTTGTTGGGTGAGACTGTATTTCCTAGCTTGCTTTATGTTTTTATAGTAGGTTGACTGGGCCTCTTGATAAATTTTCCTTTTCTCCTCAGTTTTTGATTTCCTCCATGCTTTTTCCAGTCACCTACATTTCTGATTCTCTGTTCTGAGTCCTTGTGTATACCAGGTTTCTTGCTTGGTAGAGGGATATTGCTTATGAAGCTTTAATGGGGCCAGAGTGTCGATGGCTAGCTTGAGTGAGTCATTGAATTTTGCTAATGCAGTGTCTGCTGAGTCCTTATCTGTGAAAATTGGTTGTATCCAGCTTTCCCGCAACTTTTCGACCGATATTTTGTGCCACTGCCGACACCAGATTGGCGTGAGTGGCGACTTGTGCAATGATTTAATCGGGCCCATTAAAAGGAACTGTATCAGAAAATGATCTGACCATTGGATTTCTTTAGCAGGTGAGCATCTTATTTTAGTGCAGTTAGAGAATAGTGAGTCCAAAGTATGACCACCTACGTGGGTAGCACCGCTATTCATAGCTTTTAACCCCAGGCTAGACAGATCTGCAGTTAGTGAGATAGTTTCGGGTGTATCAGGTTGTCCATGTGCACATTAAAATCTCCTAGGAGGATAAAATCCTCCTTGGATTTAAAATGGGGGGCTAATAGCTCCAGAAGGGAGAGAGCAAAACCCGGATTGGATCCTGGTGGGCGGTAGGCTAAAGCACCTTTCCAGGAGATGTGGCCTGCCGAGGCGATTTTAAAAATCATTATTTCCAGTTGCGGACAGGACCTTTGTTCTAGTATTGTTACTTTGAGTATGTCCCTGTATATGATGGCTAGGCCACCACCTGTTTTGTTGATTCGGTCAAATTGTAGAATCTTGTAGCCTGATGGAACCCCTAGTGTTATTGCTGTAACCATATGAGGTTTCATCCATGTTTCGGTTAGAAAACATATATCTGGCTGTATGGTGTAAACAAGATCCCATACCTGATGCTGATGCTTTGGGAGAGACCGAACATTTAAAAGAAAACACTTCAGTCCCTCCGGGGGTGCTATCTTGGGAGCGTTTCCATTCGTGCTCATCCTTACTGCAGATGATTGGTAGCGACATTTTATACATGAAAAACAGCCCTCAAGACTTTGCCAGGGTATTTGAATGCAGAATTCTCCAGAAGGTTTTAAATATAGGAGGGATTGGGCGGGGTATGTAATTTTTCTAGTACCTGTAATATCGGAGTCCAAAGGGGTAGAGCCCATTGCCCCTATGCCTCGTACTGTCGCGGACGGGCGCAGACGGGCAGCTCTTTGGCTGGTCTTCGGCGTCGCTTTGGCGCCGATGCGCGCGATCGCTGTGCGCTTGTAAGGGGCGATGGCTAAATAGGCCAGCGAAAAGCATACACTAGAGCGCTAACCGCTCAGGAAGTGCCTGGCTCTCCCTGACCCACCCACCGTGCAACGGTATTGGCTACCGCGTCGGACCGGGCGGGCAGGAGTGAAAGACGAGCACAGGCTTCCTTTGCTAACAGTGAGAGTTTCCTCCCCCTTTTAGTCAGGATTGGAAGAAAGGTGGTACAGATAGCGCCACTCCAGCAAGTGTGGCGTTTTTAGAGTGCGTACTGATTAAGTAAATTTTAAGTTTTTAAAATTGAAAGTCAAAGTAAAAGTTCTGTTTTTCGAATTAACAGAACAACATCGTTTTTAAATCAACAATGAGTTTAAAAGGTATACAAGCAATTCGATTCTCTTACATGCAGCAGTTCTTAACACAGCGCAAGGCACATTTGTATTACCTTCAGCAAGCAAAGCGGGACGGGGACTCTGCCACGTCACCCTTCCGCAGCTTGCAGATGATTGGGCTCCGCCTAAATAGGCCAGCAAAAAGCATACACTAGAGCGCTAACCGCTCAGGAAGTGCCCCCACAGGAAGTGCCTGGCTCTCCCTGAGCCGCCCTCCGCGCAACGGTATTTTTGGCTACCGTATCGTACCGGGGCGGGCAGGAGTGAAAGACGAGCACAGGCTTCCTTTGCTAACAGTGAGTGTTTCCTCCCCCTTTTAGTCAGGATTGGAAGAAAGGTGGTACAGATAGCGCCAATCCAGCAAGTGTGGGGTTTTTAGAGTGAGTGCTGATTAAGTAAATTTTAAGTTTTTAAAATTGAAAGTCAAAGTAAAAGTTCCGTTTTTCGAATTAACAGAACAACATCGTTTTTAAATCAACAATGAGTTTAAAAGGTGTACAAGCAATTCGATTCTCTTACATGCAGCAGTTCTTAACACAGCGCAAGGCACATTTGTATTACCTTCAGCAAGCAAAGCGGAACGGGGACTCTGCCACCGTCACCCTTCCGCAGCTTGCAGATAATTGGGCTCCACCTAAATAGGCCAGCGAAAAGCATACACTAGAGCGCTAACCGCTCAGGAAGTGCCCCCAAAAAACAACTAAACTGATAAGGGCATGTAAAAATAACCTGCACCGGTGTGAATTTTAGGATACATCTTTAACATACATTGACAATAATTTATTTGGTCAACTATCTACATCGCCACTCTCTCTTTACGTAGAATTAGCCATCATTAAACTTGGAATTATAATTTAAAATATGCTTACCTGAGCGAAGATCTTTCTGCCTTCCGTCCTTGAATGCAACACTCTACCGACTGTAAAAACACACGTACAACCGCATGTGTGATCTTCAGCGTTTCAGGAGAGTGATTAAGTACAAACAAGTAAGCCAGGCATGCCTGGGCGACCGACAGGCGGAAGCGAGAACTACGCGTCGCGTCACAGGCGGGTGGCACGTACACATCCGGATCCGGTCGCAGAGTGAAAGCTAGCAAGCAAGTTCTGTAACTTCGCGTGAATCGAGCATATGATTTGTCCTACAACAGAATACAGAATACAGGGCTTAAGGACGTGCATGGGTCCGAGGAGGGTTAGGGTGGGGGAGGAGCGCTTTCCTCGTGAAAGACTTTAAGGACGGACTGCGAAAGAGCGCATGAGGGGGCATCGCAGTGGGGCAGCGCAGCTACGAGCGCCTCAGTCAGAAGACGGATCCACCTCTTTCGGTGCAAAGGCGCCGCGGATGCCGAGTCAGGGGTGCACAGTGATCAAGGGTGCTTCTACACATCATGCCAAGGGCAGCGCTCCTCCGTACAGCACAGGGACTCCAATTACATCTGGTTTTCCCCCTCCCGCTAGCCTCATTTCTCCTCGGTTGAAGGGGTGGAGTGGGATTCCGAGGAATGTGGAGGAGGGTGGAAGGTTTGCAGTGCCAGGCACTGGTGAGCGCTACACCCAAGGCTGGGCCCCGGGGGTGGGGGGAAGGGGCATTTGACCTGGTGGCTGCGTTAATACTGATGCGGATGAAAAAACAGGGAGGGGAGGTGCGAAGTCGGTGGTTTTAATTATGCAATTTTATATAGCGCGGACGTTACCCGAAGGTGTCGGAGCGATTAATGAAAGAGGCGGAACTGATATAAGAGAACATTACAAGCAAGCGAATTGCAAAAGTTACGATACAAGCACTGGTGAGCGCCACACACAGGGCTGGGCCCCGGGTGACTCGGGGTGAAGGGCTGTCTGGGGGTGGAGGAGGATGAGGCGCTATACAGGGCGCAAAGTCTTCACGTGATGCAGAGGGCGGGGCGGGGGATAGGAAGGACACACTGGGAGGCTGATGCAGTCCTGTGGGTGGTGGACGTTTTTATGGATTACTATACAGCGCTGACGTTATTCGAAGGGGTGAAAGGCTTCACAATAGCAAAAGGTGCATTACAGGAGGAGAAAGTGACATGGGTGCAGGCTAAAACAGCGAACAAAGCCGCAGCTTACATACAATATTTTAGCTTCCGTGGTGCTGAGAGCAGGCCCGGGTGGAAGTAGGCCACGTGGTCTCTTCTTGAAGAGCTGCCAGTCCCCCCCTCGGACAACATTCTTCACAATCCCCTACCCCCCACCCCCTCCCCACCACTCCAGGCAAAGGCTCATCATCTCGTGTCCAGCTCCAATGAGGAGGGCCTGTGGTTTCCAAGCCGCCATACATGCACTGTGGTAAAAAAAAAAAAAATAATTCGACAGTTTGTGTTTTATTTATCCTTCATCCTTCGAGGTTATATACTGCGTCGGGTCCGTTTTGTTTGTGTGTCTCTTCAGGGCAGGTGTGGTCAAATATTAAGGCCCAGCTTCTGAAAGATAACAATGCTGCAGTGTCATGTTGTCGCTCATCGTTTGCCTAGTAATTTACTTTAAGGACGTCATCATTCAACGCTGCTACTGTAAGTTGTGCTTGAGGGTCTGCATTACAGGTACAGGCTGCCGTACGCGCATAGTTGAGTTCAGTTTCAGGAGGCAGACTCGGGCTCCATGCTGGGGGGCCTCTCTCACATCCTAGTGCCCTTCCATTTCTGGCACTTTGCAGCAGTTGTAAGACTTTCTTAGAGTCTCTCGTTGCTCAGATGGGCGGAATTTCTGATATTTATAGGTTTCCACGTCTTCATTGCTGGAGTTGGAGCAGTAGAATGCGTTGCTTATTGTTGTTGAAATGTCACGGATAATTACGCTGAAAGTATGAAAATGTCACACAGGGGGCAGGGGTCAAGGCAAAATGGTAGAGTAAAGGAAGAACACTGCAATAAAAGGGAGGCGTTGTAACTCGAATGGAGGGTATTTAGGCAAGGGTGGCGGCGGGTGAGGGCACAGGAAGGTGGTGCTACAAGGGAGGCCTTAAAAGAGGATTTTCCAGGGACGCGGGAGGCAAAGGGATGGGGGGGTCAGGATCACGAGGTGGGTTCAAGAAGGGAGGGAGGGGCAGATTTCCTAAGGGGAGGGATGCGCAGTTTGATTTAGGCAATTGGCAAGTTTTTTTAATAGGGCAGACTTTACTGGAAAGTGGGAGCGCTTCATGAAGAAGGAAGGGCACAAGGGAAGACAATTGCGGATGCGGGGGGCACAGGAGCAGAGGTGGTATCCGGCACTGGGGAGAGCGCGCAAGGCTCAGGCCGGGGGTTTGGGGTGGGGGGCGAGTTGGGAGAATGGTGAACTCCTAGCGCCACCCGCCCCCTTTCCCAGCGCGTCTCCACCAGGGCCGGCAGGGGTAGGGGGGTCCCAGGGGTGGCAGGGAGAAGGGCAATAAGGGGTTAAGGGTGTGTCATAGGTACAGATGGAGAGGCTGCCGCACGGGTTCGGGGGACAAGAAAAGCATAGGTGAAGTGCTAGAGGGAGGTGATGGCAGCTATATATATGGGTGTCCAAGGATGAGAACTAACATGTGGTTTCTATTATAGAGTGAGCACAGTTTGAATACAGTGGACGGTGAAGGGCGGAGCAACGAACAGAGTGGTGCCAGTAGTGGCGGAGGTCACTGACTGGGCAAAGGGTCAGGAACAAGCACAAGGGGTCGTGACGGGATGGTGCACTTATAGTTTAGTATAGATGCACGGATCCACCAAGGATATATATGTACTTTTAATTGTAATTTTCTCAGGAACTACTGACCGGATTTACACCATACAAGCAAAAGGCACGAGTCTGAACCAAGGACTACCACTTTGCAATTTGATTTAATTCCATTCAGCTGTTCTGGCTGTAGCCGCGATGAACAGTCCTATGGAATTCCTAATAAATCGGATTGAACCTCTGTGAAATTTTCTAAACGTTTGGCTAGCTCTGATTCACTCCTATCCTGAAAGTTTCACATTGATTCATCCAGCGGGTGCCGAGAGAAAAGGACCTTTAGCCACAGCTACAGCCCGAACGGCTGAACGGAATTACACCAAATTTGATAAAGAGGTTGTTCTCAGTTCAGACTTGTGCCTTTTGCTTAAATGGTGTCAATCTGTTCAGTAGTTCCTGAGAAAATTACACTTAAAGTCATTTATATATCTATGGGCATGGTCGATATGCAGAGTCTGCACATATTGTCATCGTACCATAAGCGCACTGTTCAAATAACGCGCTGAATGCTAATTGGCTGTCAAGTGGTTGCCAACATTCAAAACCAGGAACTGTTGGCAGCCATTTTGTGCCTCGGTAGAAGGGAGGCTGAGGAAGTCAGTGGAATATGTGTGCAAAACATAGAAAGGGGTCAGAGTAGAAATAATTTTACCCTCTAGACCTACTTAGGGGATTCCAGAAGGACCCCTAGGGCCCACAATTTTTTTTGATTTTGAAAAACCGGCAGGTGCATGTAGGGTGTGCAGACATTGACTTAAAATCAATAAAATAAAATGAAGCTTTTTTTATAATTAGCCCTCGGGGGCAAATACTGGGGGGAAAATTATGAAATTTTATGGGGGGCACAGAGGGGTCCCCCAGCTCCGGGGATTCTCACCCCCCGGGGCTAAAAAGAAAAAATGGTGTGGGAAGGGGAGCTGCAAGGTCTACAAAGCCCCGGGGACCACCACTCCCCGGGGCTTTATATATTGTGGGAGGGCCAGCTCTTGCAGTGTCCCGGGGTGCTCATCCCACCCTCCCATAGCATGGAAATCTGTTCTCTCTTTCAAAATCTAAATCAATTAGCTTTTCCACATGGGGAGCTGCATGTTAGTAGCTCCCCATGTGGAAAAGCAATGCCAGTTCTCAAAGGCGTAGAAGTTGTGCACCAAAGGCGCCGGAGTCGCGCACCCTACAGATTATGAGTCGTGCAACAAGCATGTGCACACCACCGTGCCGCACTGAGCGCTGCACTGGGTGTGTGACTTTTTATTTTACAGTAAATAATAGCCCCTATCAATCATTTCTAATATCCCTGGGGACCCAGTACCCCGGGTCGTATAAAAAATGTTGGGGACCATGGGGGAGCCACAATGCCCCCACAGTCCCTCCAACTCCCCGCGTCCTTCGGGAGCCAGCATTGCTTTTCGGCATGGGGCGATGCTAACTTGCATGTGGAAAAGCAATCTGGTTTGGATTTTGAAAGTGAGAACATATTTCACTGCTGTGTCTTTTAAAATACAAACCAAATTTGCTCTGGGAAGGCGGGAGCCGCAAGACTCCCACCTTTCCATAGCAAACAGTAGTGTCCCGGGGGTAGGCACCCCGGGGACACTGTGGGAGCCAGCCCTTGGGAGTGGTGTTCCCCAGGGCCTTCGAGGGGTCCAGACAGAGGGCCACGCAGTCTGCCTCCCACAATGCACACATACCAGGCAGTGTTGGTTCTCGGGGCTTGAGAGGGTCGTTGAGGTCCCCACACTTCTAATTTTGCAGGGGGGGCTTGGGAGCCCCCTACAATGATTTCTTTTATAAACCCGGGGGTGGCTCTCAGTCTTGTATAGGAAACAGCAATGTTGAGAAAATCTTCCGGTAAGATAAAAAAGGATTTTGAAGTCCATTTTTGCCATTTTTTGTAGTTTGCAGGCGTTAAAGCGACAACAATTTTAACTCCGTCTTTGTAAATATGCCACTAAGTTTTGTAATTTTTACAATCTCGTCTCCCCTTTAAATAGGCACAAAGTATTTATTGAAGTTCACTGTAAATTGTGAAGCAACACTGTCTAATTGTGATTGATAAAGAATTGACTGTGTTGTGTTCTTGTTTTGCTCATAATATGCATAGGGGCAGATTTACAAGTCCATTGCTTTACTATTGCATCACTTTTAAGATGGGAAAAGTGACGAGAAAGTGGCGCAAGGGAGTTGTAAATCTGGCACACAGTGTTCTGTTTTACTTTGCTTTCCTTTCTGTAATGTAGAGGATCCTGGGTAAATATAACGGTTTCTGTACAGCCAGTACCTTTCAACTCTACCCCCAAACGGCTTTCTGCCTGTTACCATAGTAACAGTTCATGCAACACTTAAATGAGCACAGAGGTTAGAAGTTGACCACACTATGTTACTAATCGAAGTTACTGAGCTGGAGTTTTAAAACTTTTCCATAGGAACCGTTAGTCGTAGCTATAGACTCTGGCAAATATCTGGAAAGAGTTAGCCTCAGAATTATATGGTTGGGATACCCGTCACCCCCTCCCAACACACTCCCCAAGAATGGGAAGACGGAAACGTTTCTTGAACTTTTGGAAGGCGGGAGGGAGTTACCCTCCCGTCCGTATTTATTAAAATATGAAACAAAATTAAAACGTTTAAAATTAACAGTTTCATATCATGTACAATTTCATTTACACATTACGATGTTTCATGGGCTAACCTTAACACATCTCTAATACAAAGGTTCTCCTAGCCGATTCTAAAACATCCTGTAAATGCATTTCAAAAATTCAAATTGTACATCCTAACATTACGGGCCAACGGCAAGGTCGTAACCGGTGTCAAATCCCTAAACCAGAACTCCCCCCTCACTTGTGAGGGGCGGGCGCACAGAGGACTGTCCCTCTGTGCCAACTTCCAATTTCCCTTGTCTTAACGGGGGCCCCATATTTACTCGACGCCATCTTTAGTGGTCGTCCGAGGACTCGTGTGAGGTGTCTAGAAGGTAGCGTAGACCCCCCTCCCACCCCACACTGCTTACCACATCTGCCGTCGCAGATGTCCTGGCCCCGGGAAATTCCCAGGAGGGGCCCGTAGCCCCTCCTCCCCAGGGAGGGGCCTATGACCGCCTTCCCTTTCGGCGGCCCCATCCTTAGAGGGGCCCGCCTCCCCGTTTGAGGGGCCAATGGCCGCCTCCCCCCGGGCGCTCCCATCCATAATGGGTGACGCCCCCACCTCTAGGGATCTTCCAATTACTGCTCACCGATCATGACCTTACCGCCCGACCAAAATAAATACGACATTTTTTAACTAAAGAGGATGGAAAAAGACAGACATACTGCGATTCAAAGTATAAACTCCTACTAAGCTTTGACGACATACATGCAGAAAGAGCAACCACTTTATTTACATACCAAAATTACGAACTTTATTCGAAAACAACCTAAAAAGGAAACAGTATCGCGTCACTCGACTTTATTCCAAAACAAATCGCTGTCATCAGGGGCTGGTGGGTGGGTCAAAATTGGCTCCTTGTTCTGTCTCGAGCTCACGTGCAACGGGGAGGTGCAGCTTCTGAGCACAAGAACAAGAGGATGCTTCCTTGGATCGTCGCTCCTCTTATCCTCCTTCGGGCTGGCGTGGACCCTCCTCCAATCCGCCTCCAGGGCGTGGCCAACGGTGTAGGTGTCTAGGACAACCCCTCCTTGGGCGGGAAAAAGCCGCGCCCCGGCTACGCCGCTTCGGGCATACCAGCCGAGAATCACCTCCCGCCCAAAAATGGCTTCCCGGGGGGATCGGGGTACTCCACCATACATTCGGGGGGACCGAGCGGTCGCCCCTTTCCATATGGTTGGGATACCCGTCACCCCCTCCCAACACACTCCCCAAGAATGGGAAGACGGAAACGTTTCTTGAACTTTTGGAAGGCGGGAGGGAGTTACCCTCCCGGACGTATTTATTAAAATATGAAACAAAATTAAAACGTTTAAAATTAACAGTTTCATATCATGTACAATTTCATTTACACATTACGATGTTTCATGGGCTAACCTTAACACATCTCTAATACAAAGGTTCTCCTAGCCGATTCTAAAACATCCTGTAAATGCATTTCAAAAATTCAAATTGTACATCCTAACATTACGGGCCAACGGCAAGGTCGTAACCGGTGTCAGATCCCTAAACCAGAACTCCCCCCTCACTTGTGAGGGGCGGGCGCACAGAGGGCTGTCCCTCTGTGCCAACTTCCAATTTTCCTTGTCTTAACGGGGGCCCCATATTTACTCGACGCCATCTTTAGTGGTCGTCCGAGGACTCGTGTGAGGTGTCTAGAAGGTAGCGTAGACCCCCCTCCCAACCCACACTGCTTACCACATCTGCCGTCGCAGATGTCCTGGCCCCGGGAAATTCCCAGGAGGGGCCCGTAGCCCCTCCTCCCCAGGGAGGGGCCTATGACCGCCTTTCCTTTCGGCGGCCCCATCCTTAGAGGGGCCCGTCTCCCCGTTTGAGGGGCCAATGGCCGCCTCCCCCCGGGCGCTCCCATCCATAATGGGTGACGCCCCCACCTCTAGGGATCTTCCAATTACTGCTCACCGATCATGACCTTACCGCCACAGGCCGGATAGTTGACCAGCTATCCGGACTCCCCCACAAAACTCCTACCTAAAGGTCATGGCTGCACAAACTCCTTAACCAAGCTACAAAATCTCCTATGAGTAAAACATTCCCCTCCCGGGACAAATGGACCCCATCCTCCAGATACATATGGTCCCCCCGGATACACCCATGAGGAATACAATGCAATGTACCTGTACGAAACAACCTACCAAGTTTGTTATTTACTTTCTTCACCGACTGATTTAAAGCTGACACAGAGATAGCCCCCCGCCACACCTTCCGCGGAATCATGTGTGACCATGCAATCGTGCACCCCGGAACCCTTCTCGCCAACCAGCTTACTGTGGATAAGATTAATTCGAGAAGTACTCGTCGACCAGTGGTCACCAAATCATTGCCCCCAAGATGCACTATGATTACAGATGGCGGTGACCTTGTCCGCCCTAACAAACCCTCCATAAAATTTTGAAACTGGTCAATACAGAGCCCGCCCCTTCCGTAGAAGGTCACCCTGTACCCGTATTCCCCAGCCATGCGAATCATGTCACCTGCTTTGAATACGTCTGCGGCACGCCTCACGTATGAGTGGCCGACGACCCACACCACTCTTTCCTCAGCCGGTGATCTTTGACCGCTGGTTCCCAGGTGTCGGGTCAACTGCACAGTCCGCCCCGCAAAGCCTGCTCGTGAAACTAAAAACCAAACAAAAAACAAGAAGCGTGAGTGCATGACATTAGCTTCACAACATGTGCAACCGCACATACCTCTTATAACAATTCGAGGATCAACGCCCCAACTGTTTCACTTTATCCACACTCAACCCCCTGGCTGTAGCCTCTGTAGCAGCACCTATCCGGAATGAGTGGGTCCCAAAATCGCCCGGGTTCAAGCCCGCTGCCGCGATTGCCATTGTTAACACCCGTTGAAACTGAAACCTCGTCAGTGGGGTGGCGTCGGTATGTCTCAGCAAGCTCCCCCCCCATGATGCCACCCTTTGCGCTAAGTACTCTTCCACGCAATTCACTGGGCACATGTGGGATCCCAGCATGCGCTGAACAACCACACTGTCTCCGATCGCTCCCTGATCGGTTTTGGACTTGGCTATAGTGACTACCATCGCGTCACCTCTAATCTGGATGTGTTCTCGACACAGACCTCCCCCCGTATCCCGCTTGTTCCTTGCTACCAGTTCGCTTATCCGCATAGCCCCATGGAACGCTAATGCAAAGGCGGCCCGGAACAGCACTGTCTCTGACTGAGATGAACAAGTCGCAGGGAGTACGGACATTAACTGGGACAACATTGCTAGCCCTATCGGGCGCCTCTCGTCCTCCCTACGCCCCTCAAGGCGTTGCCACCCGCGCAACGCCTTCTTTACTAGAAAGGACGCTGTGGGGTCCTGAATGCCATGAGCCTGTGCCATGAATGCAATGGCGGCTCGGTGTCTATTGGCTGTTGCCACTGATCAGCCTGCCTGATGCAATGAGACTAGAAATTTCAGGACATACTCCTCCTGCCCCCAATGCTCCCCCCTAGCTGGACCCAAAAATGCCCAATAGGAACGGAACGCCCCTTCATATGCCTTCCTCGTCCTGGGGGCTAGACTCTCTCCCACGAAGTTTTGTAATCCGGGGCACCCAGAGACCAGAGAACTTCGGGAAATGGTGCCGCCACCAAGTCCGCAGAGGGCAGATGGCCCCGGAAGGCCTGCATGTGGGAACGAGAGAGTGCATCAGCCGCCTGGTTCAGTACCCCAGGCACATGTTTTGCTCTAAAGTGGACGTTTAATTTCATACATAGCAGGACAATTTCTTTCATCAATCTCAAGATCAATTTGCAGCGTGCTGCCTGATTATTGACACATTCTACCACAGACATATTATCCGACCAGAACACCACAGTGCGATCACGAAATCCCTCCGGCCATGTCCTCAAGGCCACTAGAATAGGGAACAGTTCAAGAAACCCAATGTTACCTGTGAGTCCACTCTCGTGCCACCATGCCGGCCATGTTTGTGCCGACCATTGATTACCAAAGATGGCGCCAAAACCCACACTCCCTGCCGAGTCGGTCCACAAACCCAGCTCCTCGGAGGAAACCGCTGGTTTGTTCCACAGGACACGACCGTTAAACTCCGCCAGGAATGCCAACCATATGCGCATGTCCTGGCGAACCTCTGCCGAGAGTCTTGTGCGGTGATGCCCTACCCTAAGACCAACCATGGCTTGAGCAATAGAGCGAGAAAAGGGGCGAGCCATTGGTATCACTCTAAGGGCAAAATTAAGCTGACCCACAACCTGCTGCAACTGATGCAACGTTACTTTCGTCTCGTCAACACATGCCTTGAGTGAGGCCATAAATTTCAATACCTTTTCTTTAGGCAAACGGAAGCACCCCTCTTCGGAATCGAGCTCAATTCCTAGAAACTCGAGCGAAGTAGACGGCCCCACTTTTTTGCTCGGTGCCAGTGGCACGCCAAATATTCTCATGAGATCACAAAATTTACTCAAAGCCTGTGCACATTCCGTGTCCCCAGCTGCCCCCAGAAACAGAAAATCATCAAGGTAATGCATAACCTGCGTAAAGCCAGTGGCTCTGGTGAACGCCCATTGTAAAAAACTACTGAATTTTTCAAAATACGAGCAAGAGATGGAGCAACCCATTGGCATACATTTATCCATGTAATAGCGTCCCTGGAACACAAAACCTAGCAGACGCTGATCCTGTGGGTGTACCGGGAGCAACCGGAACGCTGACTCGATATCCGACTTTGCCATCAGCGCTCCGGGCCTCAGGCGATTCAACATGGCGACAGCCTCATCAAAGGAAGCATACCGCACCGAACAAACTCCCGGGCCAATCGCATCATTCACGGAAAGACCCTTCGGAGCGGACAAATTATGTATTAACCGAAACTCACCTGGGACCTTCTTGGGGACTACACCCAACGGTGAACAAACAAAATTCCGGACAGGCGGGTTCGCATATGGACCCGCAACCCGACCTCGGGCCACCTCCTTTGCAATCTTTGCCTGTACTACAACCGCATTCTGACGAACCGACAGTTGGTTTTCACACAGCGATTCCCCCCGAAAATCCCCCGCCGGGATGCGGAAACCACATGAGAAACCGTCCCTCAACACCCCAGCGGAGACATGATCAGGGTATTCGTTCAGCCAAGGGATCATTGCCATGATGTCGATGGGAGTAGGTAGCAGCGCCCCTCAGCCGTCATTAGACCTGTTTGGCGCCGCCTCTGCCCCCTGAATCGCCATTCTTGGCTCTGCATGAACTCTCGGGGTGTGAAGATTGTCCGCACCCTGCACATTCATGCCTAAATTTGCACGTCCCCTGTGGCCTAGTGCACTTGCCCCTGTTGAAGCTCCAACAGACCCCTTTTTTGCCAGAGTTCCCATTACTCCTTGTGTGCTGATCACCACCGACGCCCGCTCGAAAGGGCACCGCCGGGGAATGGCGGGAAGGCTCTGCCTCATTCCCGCCAAACGAAGACGGCTTTGTCGGGTTTGACCTGACCTGTTTCTGCCAGGAAATGGAGTCGAAACAATCCCACGTCAGGGATGAGTCGTGCTCCTTGGCCTTACGAAATTTGTTATCATAACCCAACCATTGATCACCATCGTAAGATTCATAAAACTCCATTATTCGTGTCTGGTAACAAGCCAACTCAGTCAATACCTCAGGCCTACGTTCCCCCATGATTGCAGTGAACATCCCGAAAGCCCTGGCCCAATTAGCGATTGTCTCATCAACTCTGAAACCCGCCATCTTTGCTCGCCATACACTTGGATGCAACAATTCCTTCTGATTTTTAACGTGCTCTATTTCATAATGATCAGTTAATAGCGAAAATATATTCACATATTTATCCGCCCATATAATTTCCTTTGTGGCCAACGGGATATGTTGTACCACCTTTTCCCTTCTTGAGGGTACCGACCCCTCCCCAGCCATTGGCAACGGCTTCTTACCCGAATCAGTAGCTGAACTTGCTGCTGCCGCTGTTCCAACGCCCGAAGACGGCTGTTCAGCGGGAACCTGAGGAGGAACAAAAGGACAAGGTGCCTTCGCAGCATCTCGATACTGCCGCAACTGCTTCATTATTAGTTTGGCCTCTTCGGCCGTATCCCCTGGAGCTATGGCACCCTCATTATTCTTGCCCAACCACGCCGCCAACTGTGCGGCCAACTCAGGTGTCATATCCCCCTCGTTCACAGGTGTAACTACGACAGGGATCGGCTGTCCTGCATCCGGAATCGGAACTGGGGCCTCTACTGGCCTGACCGGGCTCGCCGGAGGTGACTCGGGAACCGGAGCCTCACCCCCTGCCGCCCTGTTCCTGGCCTTTTTACCTCTCCCGGCAGGGACTACCCCCGGCAATGCTGGTCCGATGACTTTCTTAGGCCGGCCCGTACCGTTCATGGCCGCCATCTGCTTCTTCATGTCCGCCATGTCCTTCACCAGCATACGGAGCATTTGGTCGGTGCTAACCTTCTTTCCGACCTTTTTGCCCGGCATTCTCTTACGATAGTCGACCGAAAGATCCTGGAACCAGAGTTCGAAGCGCTAGAAGAGAAAACACAAGAATTACAAATTCTCAAAATTGGCTCCTTGTTCTGTCTCGAGCTCACGTGCAACGGGGAGGTGCAGCTTCTGAGCACAAGAACAAGAGGATGCTTCCTTGGATCGTCGCTCCTCTTATCCTCCTTCGGGCGGGCGTGGACCCTCCTCCAATCCGCCTCCATGGCATGGCCAACGGTGTAGGTGTCTAGGACAACCCCTCCTTGGGCGGGAAAAAGGCGCGCCCCGGCTACGCCGCTTCGGGCATACCAGCCGAGACTCGCCTCCCGCCCAAAAATGGCTTCCCGGGGGGATCGGGGTACTCCACCATACGTTCGGGGGGACCGAGCGGTTGCCCCTTTCCATACTTTAAATTAAAAAATATCTTTTCTATTTTTAAATATTTTGTAAGTATATCATTATCATACCAAATATTAGTGAAATGTTGTCAGAAAAAGAATATGTATATACTTTTTTGTATTAACTTTCATTAAAACACTAATAAATAACTGGAAATGTAACTTAAAGATAACAATGTCATAAATAACTAGAAACATAACTTTAAAAATACAATTGAACAAAATGTGATATGGACTCCAATACAAGTAGGGTAGGTAATCTGCAAAACAAAAATTAAAATAAGTGTTCAAGATTAGATCGATGTGACTAAATGAAGTCACACATTACAAGTTAAGGTAACACTGAGCGATATTTGCATATTTTTACATCTGCAGTGTGCCTGATACATTTCACTTGTCTTATAGGCGCTCGTTCAAGAGGTGTCTGTATAGAAGTGCCTACTGCGTCAGATTTACACTATGGATCAACAGGTCTTTAAAATGATTCAGACATGAAACAGAATTAGGTGAGAGATCAAGTCATTATGGAGAACAACATTCTTTAGGGTTTATTTACAAGACTCTTGCACCACTTTTGTGTTACTTTTCCCATGTTGAAAGTGGCGCAAAAGTGGCACAAGGGGCTTGTAAATAAGCTATTTTATTTATAATGCATTTAATCGGAGGCTTTGTATATCTAGGCCGCTCTCTTTACCTTGTATAAACACTGTGACCAACAGAGTACACAACTTGAACTCAGCTTTGGTTGTACACAGCAGAGTGGACAGCAGTGTCCATAACTTTAAAAGAGAAAGAGAAACGATGACTTGTCGTCAATTCGGAAACAAACTTCTTTGCCAACATTGCCAACCTTGTGCCTTTGGCCTGATTACAGAGGGTATACTATATGTCGAAGAAGGCTTCTCAGACGTTGTTAGGGTGGCCACGCATCATCGCAGAATCCACGAACGTAGAGATTTTTGTATCCAGTCTGCTGCAGCCCATCGACTCCCTCCTATGCACAGCAAAGATGGTGGACATGATGCATTTCTGCAATTATGAATGTTTGTTGTACATTCAGTGGAGTGTTGTAGCTGTAGTAATACAGGGCTGTGAAAGGTTTAAGTTGCAGTTTTTGGCACATGAAGGGCAGCTAATATATGTGGTTATTCAGCTACACTGTAGAACTTGGTGCTGGAAATCAGTGTCCGAGGCTTGGAGTTGTGTTCACATTCTGTTATTGTAGAGTAATGATGTAATGTACGCGTGTCTGATAATGTATTAGTTTTGGGTTGATTTTGAGCTATATAAATATGCTAAAAAAAGAAAATTAAAAAAAGGAGGAATAGCCCACTTACTGTCACAGGTAAGATGGTTGCATACGTTATTTATAGCACAATATAATGCGGTAGGGCGGAGGAGCAGCATTTCGCAAACACAATAAATACACAGACAAAGATAGATAGTCGAAGTGGGTACAAGCATGTGTGCTCAACTCCATTTTATTAGGTTGTTGTTGGTAACAAGTAGAATAGTAATCATAATATCATATACCGATATTTAATCATAAATGGTTTAGGACTTCTGCTGTACAAAGTTAGGAGCATTGTATGTGAAATAATACACTGAAGATTCCATCGTAAAGAGTTAATGAGTTGTGGTGCACTGAGGTAGGGTCGGTTTGGGTGGAGCCTGTGATGATGCGTGGTCCAGGCAGACCGCACTGTTAAGAAAATGTGTTTTGACTATTACATTTTGCCTTAACAAGGACACATGGCAAATATTTATGGTGTACTGAATTAGTGGTATGTCTGGTGTTTAGCGTGTGCTCACCCTGCAATGATGCGTGGTCTGACCGGGCTGCACTGAAATCATTCACTGTTGCATACTGGACTATATGAACTTTGATGGGTAAAAAAAAACTAGCATCGATGGTTTTCAAGTGCTGTGCAAACTAGGTGTACTGATTGCTCCCCATAACAAATTAAACAATTCCTCTTCACGCAGTGCATTCTAACTTTCTCAAAATGAGGACGTATGTCTTGTTGCGATGTTGAAGGTGATACCCCAGAGGTACTTGGTATTGCTCGTGTTGGAGGTACATTTTGGCACAATCTTCTACATTCTTTGTCATCATAGTTCACACAATGCAGCTATTGAAGGTGCTTGGACGTACTAGCAGTGTAACAGCACTATTTTTTCTCTGCTTTAAATAAATCAAGGCTGACTTTAATGCTGTCTGTAGTGTAGATATAGAGGTAAATTCAAGTTGTGAACCCTACTGTGCACAGTGTACATAGAAGCTAGTAGTCAGTACAGTTATAGAACAATCTTTTTATCACTTATTTTAACAAAATCTGAATACATACAGTATAATTGTCTCTGCATTGAATAAATCAAGGTTGCATTTCCTACTGTCCATAGTGTAGATGCAACCGTGAATTCAAGTTGTAAACCCTGCTGTCCGCAGTGTAGATCTTAGGGTGGAGTGCATAATCTGCAATTATGATTGAAGTGGAAAATAGAACATGTATGCAGCGTGCATTTTATTATTCAACTTAATCTATAAGTGATATAAATTAAGTTTTTCAAGGAAGCATAATAAAGGGATATTGTGTAGGGTTTGATAGGTGTTGTACTTAGTTTAGTTTACACTGAGTTAGTGGTATCTAAAACAAGAAGGTTCTGTGAAGCCTACGATAATGTGTGGCCCGGGTAGGCCGTACTGATAGTAATGTTTTTTGTGTTTTGAATGGTGCCTTAGTAAGGCCATGTGATAATCATTTTTGGTGCACTGATTTACTAGTACCTTTGGTGCTTAGCGTGTACATATTCTGTGATGATGCGTGGTCTGGGGGAGGGGGGCACAGTAATTGAAGTAATGTCTTTTGTCGATTGGATTCTGCTTGAATTCCACTTAAAAGTTATAGTATGCCTTTTTGCTGACATAAAACTGTTCTTTCTGAAGATTTATGGTGCACTGAGTTAGTAGTATCTTTGGCGCTGAGCTTGTACGTACCCTGCGATAATGCGTAATGCATGCGGGCTGTACTGGGAGCAATGTTTTTTGCCTAGTGAATTCTGCTTAATAAAGCTACGGGGAAATGACTTGTAGTGCAGTGAGTTAGTGGGTACTGAAAGAACTAAGCGTGTGTGTACCCTGTGAGGATTCGTGGGTCAGGGGGGTCGCAGTGGTATAATGTCTCTTGGCTACTGGAATGCGTCATGTACAATCATCATTCTAACTGAAACAATCTGAACAGATAAAGTACAATTGTCTCTGCATTAAATGAATCAAGGTTGAATTCCTTACTGTCCGTAGTATACATGCAAAGGTGACTTCAAGTTGTGAACCCTGCTGTCAGCAGAGTGCATCAAAGGCTGTAGTTGACACAGGCATCAAGGAATGCTTTTTTTGTCACATACTTTAACAACATTTGATGACACAGTACTGTTTTTCTGCCTTAAATAAATCTAGACTGAATATTATGTTGTCTGTAGTGCTTAAGCGCCACTGGTATCAAGTGGTAAACTCTTTTGTTCTCAGTGTACATTTGAACACAGAACTTCCTATAGTCATTGAGGAATGCATTTTGTGGCATCCTTTAACAAAATAGTCTTTGCCTTACATAAATCAAGGATAACTTGAATGCTGTCCGTAGTGTAGATGGAAAGCTGAATTAAAGTTGTGAACGTTGTTGTACGCAGTGTAGATTGAAGGCAGTAGTTGACACAAACATCGATGAATAATATTTTGTCACAGATAACAGAATCTGAGGACACAGTATAATTGTCTCTGCCTTAAATAAATCGAGACTGAATGTTGTTTGTAGTGCTTCTCCGCTTCTGGTATCAAGTAGGGAATTCTGTTGATCGCAGTGTACATTTGAAGGCAGTACTTTGTACAGACATTGAGGAATGTTTTGTGAATGAATGAATGAATGAAAATTGATTTTTATAGCGCGAATTGCTGCCCTGAGGCGTCCAAGCGGCATCCAGTAACAAAATTGTCTCTGCCTTACATAAATCAAGGCTAACTTGAATGCTGTCCGTAGTGTAGATGGAAAGCTGAATTCAAGTTGTGAACCCTGTTGTACGCAGTGTAGATTGAAGTCAGTTGTTGAGACAGACATGGACGGATGCTTTTTGTCACTTATGTAAACAAAATCTGAAGACATATAGTAGAATTGTCTCTGCATTTAATAAATGAAGGCTCAATTTCCTACTGTTCAATCTTTAGGACAATTGTCCCTGCCCTACATAAATGAAGGATAACTTCAATGCTGTGTATAGTGTAGATCCGAAGCTGAATTCAAGTTGTGAACCCTGCTGTCCGTAGTGTAGATGGATGACATTAGTTGATACAGACATAATTCTGCGGTGCTGTGGCGGTGAGTTCGCAATCAGCCTGTATCGAGGAGGCACGTGGTCATGGCGGCAGCCATGAAGCAGGGTGTTGACCTTCGCTGTGGCAGTCTTTTCTCTTTGCAGAAGTGAACCACGCCCAAGGCGTAGGCTAATTATTTATACTCTTACGCTGAAGTTGTGTACGTTGGATCAGCCCACTTCAGTTCTGCTTGAAGAGGGAGAGACAACACAGCAACATGACCGAGATATTACCCAGAGTCTGAGATAATATGGTTGTGTCCACTGTGCAGTACATTTCACGTATCAATGGTATATCTACACACGGAAAAGTTTTTGGTTTGTGTAGTGAGTTGTTTATAGAATATCACCGGTAGTATTAGCATTGTGTACATTCTTGTTGATGTGCGAATTCCTTCCGTTATACATAGTTGGTTGCCACATCTTTGAACATTGAGCTAGTGTGCTGTTGAGGGGATATATTATTTTGGGAAGGTCCGCTGTCCTGTTTTGCGCTGCCTCTGAGGTAGTAGAGGGGGAGGGGTCAGAAGGGGTGGTTGTACTGGTAGTGGCGCTGAGTATTGTTATTTTGTTGGGTGTTGGAAGTGTTATCACATATTGCTCTTTAAATATGGGTGTGAGTTAGATGTAATTCACGCAGTACATAGTCAACGTCCTTACACTAGTTAAATGTTGATGCTAATTTGTTAGTGGTAAGTGGAACTATTGCCTGTTTTTTTAAGTAGCATTGTAAATTTGGTTTCTTGTTGAAGATATGGGAAAGTGGTCAACATTATAATTAGAACTTGTCATTTAAATTTTTTTTGAAATTCACTGAAAAAACTATAGGTTTCAGGCAGGTTATAGTTAAGAATTATCATCTAAAAAACCTTTGAAATTCACTGAAAAAAACATAGGTTTCAAGCAGGTTATAGTTAGGATTTATCATTTAAAAAAAAACCTTAGAAATTCATTGAAAAAACCATAGGTTTCAGGGGTGTTATAGTTAACTGGACATTTCACTCATACAAAACCATTGAAATTCCTCCATTATAGTTAGTTGTGCTAATTGTAACTCTTTCGCCTGCAATCCACTTGTGATGATGCCACATATTACATCATTCATGACATGGTCAATGACATCACTGATGACATCACTGATGACATCACTGATAACATCCTAAATGACATCACTGATGACATCACTGTTGACATCATCCATGTGATAATCAGATACACCTCATCAAACACTACTATAACTTTTCATCACTCACTGAAAAATGCAGAGTAGCATATTTGAATTAATTAACACAGCAATACAAGTATCTAAAAAACCCACTCAGTAATTCCTCTATCTACACATACCTTTAATCACTTACCTATATATTCAGTCATACATGTTGTCAATGATCAATAGAACACTATCAAATATACTTATACACTTATATTAACATTACACACCAGCACACATCCTATTCAGTTATGTAGTCATCCTACTCACTTTTGCAACCAATGTACCTTATTTAGATTTACTCAGCTACCCACTTATACAAATATCACTTCATTTATTCATATAAATAGTAACTTATACTTAGTGTGTTATGAAATCATGATTACAAGTATACAAGTATCTATACATTCACTAATGCAATAAATAACTTTTATGTACACTTATTTATATACAAGAACTGTCACATACTCTGTCTTTTATTTTTCTACTTTGTTGGACATGTACCATTTGAGAAATGTTTTTCCTCATCACCACACCCATAAAGATATTCACTCACCCAAACAAGTATTATAATACGTAGTCTTAACCTCATATATGTACTGAATTAACTATTCACATTTCTTTGGGCAGTCACAGACCCCCCACCGAAGCACACACACATTCACTCTTCATTGCAAATAATTAGTTAACTAATCAATAACTAATATAGAGTTTCACGTAGGTCGTGACCAACTGGTGCAGCAGTTTACACAACAACTGTGTTGTGTTGTAGTATTCTTAGTTAAGAATGTGGGATGGATTCTTAGAATAGGAATGTGTGTGTGGGGTTCCAGGGAGGGACAGTTGATGAGGGAACGAAGACATGTAGACATCGTCAGTGATGTATGATAAGCAGAGTTGCCAATAAAGAAGATAAGAAATTATCTGGAGTAAGTGTCTACCTTACAATTTGGCGACGGAGGACGGGCAACTCTGCGTGAACCCACAGAGTAAAATAGGGAAGCCTGAAATAAGGTGAAATGAAGACGGAGACGGAGGTGAGCGAGACGAGGAAATATTGAGTAAAAGTGAAATTGAGGAGTGAAATTGACCGAAGACGGAGGTGAGCGAGACGACGAAGTATTGAATTGAGCTCTGAATGACTATTTTTAAAGAAAATATGAAAAACGTCTTACGCGTGTGAAGCAGCGCGTGAGGTGTCATCTGAGAGGCGCGTGGAAGGAGGTAGAGTCATCACGTGCAGCAGTGGCAGCAGCGAGAGGCGCGTGGAAGGAGGTTGAGTCACTGCGTGCAGCAGCGGCAGAAGCAGCGTCATTGCGATTGTGACGGAGGGAAAGGAAAACAAATGCACACAGGCTGATTGGCGAGCGTGTGACATCATCACGTTGGCGGCCATTTTAACAAGTTGGGAAGACTCGTATTCATTTTAAAGAAGGAAACGATCGTAAAAGGATCGAAAAAGGAAATAATAAGTAAATATTTCTTTTGGAGGGTAGAATTGTAACAAAAAGGATATTTGAAGTAAAAAAAGTGGAGTTGAAGAAAGAAAAGGATAATTTAAAAGGAAAAAAGGAAGTAATAAGAAACGGAAAAAAAAAGAGGAACAAACACTAACAAAGAAGGAAAAGTATATTAAAAATCATAAATTAATACTTTAAAAAGGGAAAATGTGTGCGGCGCAAACATTTACATTAACGCCACCAATACCATTCTTAACAGAGCCTGGAGAACCAAAAATAAGATGGCAAGAGTGGAAAGTATATTTCAAAAATTACATGTTCACTATTAAAAATGAGGAAATTACACCGGAAATTAAAAAAGGAATATTACTACATTCCTTAGAACCAGAAGGAATTAGGCAATATGAGCAGATGCAAAAAAAGGAAAGAGTTGAAGAAGAAACAGACGTATATGAGAATGCGTTGGACGACTTAGAGAGATATTATGCTCCAAGAGTATACGTAGCAATTGACAGAAACAAGTTTTTCAGGAGGAAACAAGAACAGGATGAGAAGATTCATGATTATTTAAGTGTTTTGAAAAGAATGGCGGAGAAATGTAGATTTGGACAGATAGAAGAGGAGTTATTAAGAGATCAAATCATCATGCTCACAAATAATATAAGGGTGCAAGAAAGATTATGGACCATGGGAGATGGAACACTCAACAAGGTGCTAGCAGTAGTGAGAAAAGCTGAAGTATCAGTGAGATGTGCAAAAGCAGCCCTGGACGATGAGAAAGGGAAAGATAAAGAAGAGGTGTGTGCTGTGAGAAAAACTATAAGAGCAAGCAGCGTTGGTGCAGAGAAGAGAGATAAATTTAACGAGAGAAAGACGGAGAAGAAATATTTTCAAGGAAAAAAAATGAATACAGAAGAGAAAGCACAACTAACTTAGCATGTTTTAGATGTGGAAGTTATACACATTTAGCGAACAGCAAAGCATGTAGAGCGAGAGATCAAAAATGTACAGTGTGTGGATTAATTGGTCACTATGCAAGAGTTTGTTATAGAAGAGAAAAAACTACAAGGATAAAATACGTGACAAAGGAAGAAGATGAATTGAGGAAACAAGATAAAGAAGAAGATTCAGATGATGACGATGACATTTTTATGATAAGAGATTTTATTTTGGATGTAAAGAGTAATGGAAGAAGTTAACCAAAATGTGAAATTGAAGTGGCGGGGGTAAAAGTAATGTTAGTGGCTGATTCAGGATCGCCATATACTATTGTTAATTTGGATATGTGCAAGAAAAAATTTGAGAAGGCAATTGGTGTTGACCTAATGAAAAGTGATATAAATCCGAGAGGATTCACTGGGAAAAGCATTCCTATGGTGGGGTGTAGAGATGTGACATTTGTGTTTAAAGGGAGAGTAGCTGAGGGAAGAATGTATGTAGCTGAATATGGACCAAGTGTTTTAGGATGGAAAGATCAGGCGCGCTTAGATATAATGCTAAATCCAAATGCAAAAGAACAAGTTATGGTGTTGGATGAGAATGATAATTTAGCGAAAAAATTCAAGAAGAGTACAGTGATGTATTCTCTGGAAAAATTGTCGTGCTAAAGGGATTCAAACATGAAATAAAATTGAAAGAGAATGCTGTTCCTGAAAATTATAAAGTAAGGAATGTCCCGTTTACAGTAAGGAATGAATTGGAGAAAGAATTGGTGAGGTTGGAAACATCGGGGATAATTGAGAGAATTGAGTCATCTGTATGGATGTCTCCGATCGTGGTAGCTAGGAAATCGAATGGTAAGATCAGACTGGGGGTGGATTTGAGAGGTGTGAACAAAGAAATCTTAGTGGATAAATACCCCTTACAAAACATTAATGAGTTATTGGCTAAAACGAAAGGTATGAGATGGTTTTCAACAGTTGATTTATCGTCTGCGTACCATCAGGTTCAATTACACAAAGAAAGCAGGAAAATAACATATTTTATTACACCTTTTGGTTGTTTTCAATATGTAAGAATGCCGTTTGGGCTAGCCTCTGCGGTGGCAGTCTTCCAGAGGATTATGAGTGAAATTCTGAGAGGAATTCCAGGAGTGTTGTTTTTTCATGACGACATATTAGTAATGGGAGAGAATAGGAGGACTCATGACCAAAGATTAAAGGATGTATTCAATGTTTTGAGAAATAAGGGACTGACGGCGGAATATGGGAAGTGTAAGTTTGCTAAGCAAAAAGTGGCTTATTTAGGTCATAATATTGGTGTTGATGGTATTTCTCCGGAAAAAGAATTGTTACAGGCGGTGAGTGAAGCACCGGAGCCAAAAAATAAGGATGAACTCCGTTCATTTTTAGGGCTGACGGAGTATTATTTGAAATTTGTGAGGAATTTTTCAGAGAAATCTTATGATTTGAGACAGTTATTGAAACAAAAGAGTAAATTTGAATGGAATGAGAAGTGTAAACAAAGTTTTGAAATTCTGAAAAGGGAAGTATGCAGTGCCACACCAATTAAGGGATTTGATCCTGAATTAAGGAGTCTGTTAACAGTGGATGCCAGTGGGAAAGATTTGGCTGCGGTTTTGACACAAAATTAAGGTGGAGAGAAAGAAGTTGTTATTGGATTTGCATCAATGAGTTTGACACCAGCAGAATAACTTTATTCTGTAATAGAAAGGGAGACCCTTGGTTGTGTGTGAGGAATGGAACATTTCAGAGTGTCTTTATGGGGAAATGAGTTTGATGTAAGAACAGATCATAAACCATTGGTGAATTTGTTGACTACAAACGGTATGATTAGGGCATGGGCGAGAATAGCAAGACTTTCAATGAGATTGCAGGATTACAATTACAGGATTAAATATGGTACTGGTGTACAAAATAAAATTGCAGACTGTTTGAGTAGAATGCCCTTACCGATTAAAGAAGTACCTATGAGTGAGTGGGATGAATATCAAATTGCTGTAGTGGAGGAAGCGTTCGAGAAATTGATTGAAAAAAAAGAATGGCTTGAGCATTATGAAAAAGATGAGTTGATGGGGAAAATAAAAGAGATGGTTTTAGAAGGTTGGGGTGAAAGGAAACCAGATGCAAAAGAAGAAAGAAGCTTTTGGGAAGTGAGAAGTGAGTTGAGTGTAGAGTCAGGATTTGTTTACAGAGGAGGAAAGGTCATACCACTGAGAACTTTGAGGAAAAGAATAGTAGATTTATGTCATGAATGGCATTTCGGAATTGTTAGGACAAAAAAGCGAGTTAAGAGTTCAAATTGGTGGCCAGGTGTAGATATTAAGGTGGAAAGAGTAGTGAGGGAGTGCAAGGAGTGTGCGGATTCAGACAAAAGTTTAACGACGTTAAAACCTCCGTTGTCACCTGTACAATGTCCTGAGATGGTTTGGGATTTGATTGCCATTGATTTTGTTGGTCCAGTTCAGAACAGGAATGGAGAGGGTAAGTTTATTATAGTTTTAATAGACTACTTTAGCAAATGGGTTGAATTATAAATTGTCGAGAAAGCTGATTCAGAAACAGTGATAGACTTTCTTAATGGTGTATTTTTGAGAGAAGGGTTGCCTAAAAGAATTATCAGTGATAATGGAACACATTTTACAGCAGTAAAGGTAGAAGATTTTTTTAAAAGGAATGGCATAACACATGCATTGACGTCTGTATATCATCCCTCTGGTAATGGAGCTGTAGAGCTGTTTAATCGCGTCATTAAAGGGACAATCCAAATTGCATGTGAGAATAAAAAGAATTGGGAAATTGAGCTTAAATAAATGTTGTGGGGTTATCGTCTCACACCTTCTCTCACTGGTTAGAGTCCATTTTTGATGATGAGAGGTAGGGAACCGATCACAAGGGATAATATAGGATGGATGGATAGTACAAAACATATTGAATGGTCAAAGGAAAAAGTAAAGGAGAATGTTATAAAAGAACAACAAGTGTACAAAAGGAAGTATGATAAGAAGAATGTAACAAGTGTGGAAGAACTTTATGTAGGAGATTGGGTAAAAACTAAGAAGTGGGGAAAAGTGGCAAAAGGAGAAAGTGTATTTTCAAAGCCAAGTACAGTTGTGGAAGGACTAAGAAACTCGGCTAGACTTAGTGATGGTCGGGTATGGCATATGAGTCGAATAGCTAAGTGTAAAAATGTAAAAAAAGCAGAAGAGGAGGATGTTGGGGTAGCCACAGCTATGTTCGAAGAATGGTTGTGGGAAGATGAAGTGGAAGATGAAGTAAGAACTGAAGAAGACAATTGTATAGAAAATGAAGAGTTGTGTGAACAAACTTGTACAGATAAGGAGATTGGGAAGATTTGGAAGAGTCATCCATACTCCTCACAGACTTAAAGATGCTATGTTAGTTTAGTTTTATTTATTTATTTATTTATTTATTTATTCTTGTAGTTATCTTTTGTTTATTTTCTTCTTTCCATTTTTTTGTATATAGTTTCCCTTAGCTTATTTATTATTGTAAAGGGGGAAGATGTGTTGTATTGCAGTATTCTTAGTTAAGAATGTGGGATGGATTCTTAGAATAGGAATATGTGTGTGGGGTTCCAGGGAGGGACAGTTGATGAGGGAACGAAGACATGTAGACATCGTCAGTGATGTATGATAAGCAGAGTTGCCAATAAAGAAGATAAGAAATGAATCTGGAGTAAGTGTCTACCTTACAAACTGACCAAGTAATACAGATATTCACACAGTTTAGTCGCTTTCCAATATATTTAGAGAGACACTATAAATTACTGAAGTAAATAGTCAATCACACTACTATTAAATCGACTATCCAGATTTTTATATATCCGCTCATTCCTCAATGCCACTTGCTCTATATATTATATACATATTTAAATATGGAACCAAACCACATTCACTGGATGATGTCATCAATGATGTCATTTGAGATGTCATCAGTGATGTCAGTGACCATGTCATTAATGATGTAATATATGACATCATCACCAGTGGATTGCGGGCGCGAGAGTTACAGTTAGTACAACTAACTAAAACTGAGGAATTTCAATGTTTTTTTATGAGTGAAATGTCCAGCTAACTAGAACATTATATAGTTAGGAATTAGCATTTAACAAACCATAGAAATTCGCTGAAAAAAACATAGGTTTCACCCATGTTATAGTTAGCTGGACATTTCTCTCATACAAAAACATTGAAATTCCTCTGTTATAGTTAGTTCAGCTAACTATAACTCGCATGCCCGCAATGCACTGCTGATGACGTCACATATTACATCACTCATGACATGGTCAGTGACATCACTCATGACATCACTGATGACATCTCAAATGACATCACTGATGACATCACTGATGACATTATCCTTGTGAAAGAGTGGGAGACCTCCTCTCAGCATAATATAACCTTTGATGCACACATTGAAAAATAGAAACTAAAAATTTTAAAACAATGGAGATACCAACACCAGTTACAACAACCTGTTCAGTAATTCCAACATCTACATACACATCCACTCATTCACAGTTCTAAATAGTCAGACATACATGTATTCACTCATTAGATGTACTCATACACCTATACATCCTGTTACACACAATACTCATCCATAGAGTTACTCACACACATACTCACACATGCAAATAAACTATCAAACATCCATTTGCTTGCATATATAGCGATACACACACCACTACACTTACTTCTACAGAAACAATCTCTTAAACAAACACTTATAAAACACATACTTGTTTATATAGGAACTCTTCCAATCTGTCACACTCTCACATATACTCACTTTTATACATCAATACTCACATATACTAGTTTAAAACCTATGTAGTTACTCATAAAGATACTGTTGAGACAGTCGTTCACTCACTAACATACCCATACACACACTTATCCATTGATACCGTCCTGCACACATGCTGTCTTCAAAATACATACAGTGACTCAGTTATTCATGCATCTATGCGCTAAGTAATACCCTCCACAAAACCATACAGACACTCAAACTGATACTCAAAAATCAACTAATAGCCCATGTAGACACTCATATAGCTACTCACCAACCCATGCAGCCACTTATACACAAAGTGAGACACTGATACAGATATTTATATATTTAAACATTACTCGCTAATACATGTATTCAGTAAGATAAACTTAATAAGTCAGTTATACAATCAATTTAACAACAAAATCATCCATTTAGACAGTTATTTGCCCATTTATTCTTCCATCGACCTTTAGATATACATATAAAAAAGATTTATTTTTCAGAAAGACAACCATTCACTGGATGATTTCATCAGTGATGTCATCAGTGATGCCATTTGAGATGTCATCGGTGATGTCATGAGTGATGTCACTGACCATGTCATGAGTGATGTAATATGTGACGTCATCATCAGTGCATTGCGGGTGCGTGAGTTATAGTTATCTGAACTAACTATAACGGAGGAATTTCAATGGTTTTGTATGTGAGAAATGTCCAGCTAATTATAACATGGGTGAAACCTATGTTTTTTTCAGCGAATTTCTATGGTTTGTTAAATGCTAATTCCTAACTATATAATGTTCTAGTTTCAGTAAAGTTCGCTTATCCACTGAGGACCGCATTCTCTCCGCCCTCTCTGGGCAGTGCCTTTCCTGAGGCCTGCTGGTCTTCGTAGTACCTGCGAGTTATCTTCAAGTGAGTTGCTGTTTTGAAAACACCAAAAGTCAGTGTAAATACCCAAGTGGGGTTGCCCTTTTGAAAGCCAGCCTCCGTGTTGCCGCTTGTTCCACTGAAATGCTGCCCGTCTGTCCCAACGATGGCATGCCCACGTGAACTTTACTGAATTGAGACGCCATAACCCCACTACACCATGATGAAGTGCTTGCTACTGCACGAAACGCGTCGGAGGAGGGGTGATTTTTGTGCCGGGACGTCGGTACTCTGTGAAAGCCTTCACTGAAAATTAAAGCTATACTCAAGCCCAGCTGTGTGGAGTCCTCTCATTGCAGGCAAAATTAGTGAGAATATATATATATATATATATATATATATATATATATATATATATATATATATATATATATATATATACAAACAAAGAGTTTAGCCCTCAGTGGAAGAAGCCACAAGAATGGTTAAGTTTGGATCCATTTCTTTAAGGAGCAGCTGC
Organism: Lissotriton vulgaris; assembly: GCF_964263255.1. Lineage (NCBI taxonomy): Eukaryota > Metazoa > Chordata > Amphibia > Caudata > Salamandridae > Lissotriton > Lissotriton vulgaris. The sequence goes on along the minus strand of NC_141689.1, from coordinate 2,075,386,737 downwards.
AACAGGAGACGCAGAGAGAACAGTCACCATCTGTTCGTGTACAGCCAGACCGGTTTCGGGAGTCTATCCATTCTTCAATGGCTCCTGCTTGGCAATGATGATGCAGTATGCACTCGTGATATTAAAGTCTGCCTTCAAGGGCATGGTCAGATGAAATGGCCTTCTGGGTCTTGTAGTGCATACACCATTTACCTCGTGTGAGTTCATCATTGTGGCAGTTAATAAAAGTACGATTAAAACCTATGTGGGCTGGTGAGCATGTGGCTCTGGGTGTCCTCTTGTCTTTGGTCAGCTGCTTCTGGACACCACTCCCCCGTGTACTGATCGCACCGTTGGGCGCAATCACGGGTCCGCAGCAAGCGGCAGGCTTTGCTTCCGCGACTGGGCTATATATATACAGGCACTTCCCTTACAAAGAAGTACAAAGTTTGCAAGTCTGCAGCCTTTCTTATTTTTCAGCTTCTTCATCTTCGGCTCAATCAACACATCATCCACACATACACACACCTACTTGCTCATTCTTCTTTATTTCAAATTCAAACTACAGGCCCTTTTTCAATGCTTTTTATTATAACAACTACCCCGGCCGAAGGCACTATGAAATTTGCACACTTGCTCCCTTTCTTGGCAGCACTTATCAATCATTCTTCAATTTCATATTTTGATTCAAACTCAAGGCCCTTTATCCAGCCTTTTTCTTGTAACTACTGTTGCAATAATTCTGTACAGTACAACTGTGCATAAAGACTTACGACGTCAGTGAATTACAGGGTTCCAAACCCCACCTTAGTAACCAAACCCCCTAACAAACTAGCAATCAGTGACTCATTGGTTCTTCCTCCTATAGCAAAAACAATTATTAGTCAACCCACAACATGCGACTTAGGTTACCTCACGTAAGGTAGATAACAAGAGCACTCTTTCGTTACATTCTTACACAAGTCCAAAACATGCACTTAATAAACACACCTGCAACTTTGAAATGTTTATTTCTAACACTGTAACATATTATCAGAAACAAAGTTGTCAGCATTGTTACTATAGCCTTATAGCCCGCTGTAGAGGGCTATACCGGCTATTAAAGGCCCTCTAAAGCGTTAAAAAAAAGGGAAACAGATGTAAAATATACCTAACTTTCACCCTCCAGACTTAGCAGGTTAGTTTATACCTACAGAAGATCACATACGACTACATAGGCAGACCCATACCTCTGTTACTCAGCAGTAGTGGATCACATTGAGTTCTACACAAACTGTCAAGATATGAATGTTCTCAAACTGCGTGTAATCATGCCTGCACACTTCATTACTAAACGCGCAAGTATAAGAGATGCCACAGCTGCATATCTCTTATGGCTCAAACGTACGAACATCATTCCAAATAACACACACAGTATCCAACATAACCTTGATGTTTCATGCTCTCACTATACACACTAAAGTAGTGACACAGTCTACAAATGTAGTATATCAAATTATTCTCATATGAAGCAAAATACTCAGCCTTCTCTAAACAATATTGCAAGCGCATTTTGTGTACAAACCAGAGCATAAAAACAAAAATGGCGTTTAAGCTTCTAATAAACCCATGCTAACTTAACACGGTGTGAGTGCAAGGCTTAGCCCACAACACATTTCCTTGACCAAAGCACAGAATGTAAACATGGGCAAATTACGAAAGCAGACTCCAAGCCTAAAAAGCAGAGTCAAGTTCAATTTTGCAAAAAGAATTATTCGATCTTTGATAAAAAGCAGTAACTAAATATTAAAGAATAGGTAGAAAAATCAAACAGTATTATTCCAACAGCGTATAAGCATAGTATGTAGCAACAGCCTCCAACAGGAAGTCATTGTTCTCATCTGAAAACATTTCCGCCATCCAATTCAATAGTGGGAATGAACATAAATGTTCCTCAACCACCGGAGCCTCTATCACCATCGGAGGAAAACTTGTGTCATCTTCAATGTAACTGCATGCCAAGAAGTCATGCGCCGCTGCAAAAACATTCCAACATCCCATTATTCCATGTGCCGTTGCTAAGGCCATAATCCTGCCGCCAGAACAGAGCAATTCATGAGCAACTAAGGAGTTCATCAGCTGATCATAATCCGCGTTGGGAGACACCGTACTGCAGAGACACAAATCCAGGGCCCAGTCGAAATCGCAGCTCAGGCAATGGAAGACAGGTTGAACGCATGTGAAAAAGGAGAATCGAAACGATAATCCATAAGCTGCACTCAACGTTGCAGGAGGCAGCGCTCCATAGTAACTAAGCATTCGGTTGCGGACCAGCAACAACTGAGAAATATTGTCGTCTGCTGCAAAATGTGCATCCATATTTAAGTAAACAAGTTAATACAAGCACACAGGCAACTAATGTGAGCATTAAGCACAATTCACCAAAGATGCTGTAAAAAATCAAATGAAAAAACACTGACAAGACACCAAATATAGTTTCTACTGAAATCACAAGGCCAATGCTTATAACTTTAAAAAAGTAAGCTAACCCCCTACTCGAGGACGCATTAAAGATAGTCTAAAATAACATTTTACATTCCGGGGCACGTCTGTATTTAATAAAACATACACTTCTGTGCGGGTGTTTACTACATGAAGGACAAATGTTTCTCTAGCAGATGTAAGAGCGACCTCTTTTTGAGACAATAGCGCTCCTATACGGCTCATTTGGTTGACTCTTCTTTCAAGGTCGGAATTGACGGCCAGATGCAAACATCCAGCTTCCCATACAAAGTACTAAACACAACTTTTTAATAGCAAACCACAGGCTCAGTAACTGTAATCATGTAAGCAATGCCTGCTAACATCGCACAATAAGCCACAGAGCTAAATCGGATCTCCAATAAGTGACCACTTCTAACTATTCTCATAGTGCACCCTCTGCTCTGATTTGACAGAGAGAGAGTGATCGCACCATAGTTTCTACTGCTAATCATTCTCAGCATACGCTACGAATACGATAAAACAGGGATAATTTTAACACCGGTCCTTGATAATATGCCCCAAATTTCGTATTGCGCCCTGCATTGCAAATGTGATGCAGGGCACGGAACGAAGAGGCATATTATCAACAACATTAGATGATACATTATCGCCGGTATTATCGGCAGGAAACTGACGATAAAGCGGCGATAATGGGCTTGATAATAGGTCCTTGTAAATTCCCATAGCAGCCCAGGTTTTACTGTTAACCTGGGCTGCTATGGGAATTCTCAAGGGCATATTATCAAGGCCAATATCGCTGCTTTATCAGCAGTTTCCTGCCGATAAAACCAGTGATAATGTATCGCCTTATGTTGTTGATAATATGGCCCAAAATTTGTTTTATTAATTTAATTGTTTACTTACCTACAATCGTTCAGATTGCGTTGTTTATCACCCCCACTGCCCCGCCCGTCCCACCGCAACTCCCTCCACGAGCCGCGTCTGGCCTTGATAATACACCCTTGTTAATTCCCATAGAAGTCCATGTCAACACCAGAACATCAGCTTCTATGGGAATTAACAAGGGCGTATTATCAAGACCATTTTTGCCATTTTATTGGCAGTTTCCTGCCCATAAAACATTAAAATTGTTAACACCGGTCCTTGATAATATGCCCATCAGTGCCATATCATCAGTAAATGGCGATACATTATCACCGCTTTTATCGGCAGGAAACTGCCTCTAATGCGGTGATAATGGGCTTGATAATAGGCCCTTGTAAATTCCCATAGCAGCCCAGGTTCTAGTGTTAACCTGAGCTTCTATGGCAATTCACAAGCACATATTATCCAGACCACTATCACCGCTTTAGCTGGAGTTTCCTGCCGATAAAAGTGGCAATCATGTATGGCCCTTTATTGATAATATGGCCCATAATCCCTTAATGTACTGTGACGCACAAACTGATATTAAACAAAAAAACATAACAGCATGCATTATAGCAAAACACATTTACTACTATAAAACGTTTAACAACGGACGTATATAGGGGCATATTATCAAGACAGGCGATAACATTATCGCCGCTTAATCAGCAGTTTTCTACCCATAAAGCGGCATTAATATTATCGCCTGTCTTGATATGCCCCATAGTTCCTTGATGTACAAAGATGTACCGCACACACTCCCATACAACTTATCAACTCACCTTTCAAATTGATTTGTAGATTAAGAAGAATACCACTCACACAGTGGATATTCTTGTACAGAATCTTTCTAGTTCCGTGTTTGCAGCAGAACCGTCAAATGGAACATTTTCCCCTCTCATTTTACACATACATACATATAAATAACCAATTAAAATCCTGCACACATTAATTTTAAACAAAATACACATTTCTATCGATTTAACATTCCAGACCTTTCCAACTGACATAACTTTCCACCCTACCCCCAACAGATCATGCAAAAGTCAACTGTCAACAGAGGTCAAAAGTTCAGCACTGTATAAAACCCTACTCCTCAACAAATTTAAACTATGGATAAGCGTTTACTTATAAGTACCAATAAAGCAAAAACGTCTCATTACAAGCAACAAAGATATACACACATAAACTTGATAAATATCTGTAAAAGATTTATTTTTAATAAGGAAAATGAATACGGTGGTGGCTGATATGGGGCTGGGGACCAAGATTAGCTGTGAGATAAGGTGCACGGTAGAAGGATGGTCGAAAATTGATAATCGGCCTTGAAGGAAGTGTGCTGCAGAGTGTGGGTCAGGTGGATGTATTAACGAAGAGAGATTCTCTCTGAAGGCTGGCAACGAGGGAGGCTGAGTAGTGTTACTTGCCTGATACTTCCTCCTCAGAAACCTCCTCTTCCCATGAAAGAGACCTTACATCGGGAATGAAACACTTTTTCAGAGTGTTAACGATTAGAAAGATTTGCAAAATAATGCATTTTACTGGGCCTTGTAATACTGAGGAAAGATAAAGAAGGGCCCTGAAGTAGGCCTTGCTAGACATATGGGCCCATCTCTAGGGATGGGTGGGACAACAAATTAACAGGAAGAGCCGAGGCAGTTGAGCTATCTGTTTGGCTTGGTTCAAAGACCCTTGCAACAAGCAGATAACTGAAAGTTTGCACTGTAAATTGTACAGCATACCACCTGTGAAATCTCTTCAATACTAAAAAAGTCCTTTCTTAAATGTTGAAGAGATTTTCCAGAGGGATAACATCACTTCTCTGAAGGAAATAGATTCTCTGCATAGAGAGTACCAGCATTTCTAAGGAGCAAATAGGTTCTCCGGGAGAAGATTACTGCATATTCTCAGGAGCAAATAGTTACACTGAATAGAGAGTACTACACTTCTCTGGGCCAAGTAAGTACTCAGAAAATAGAGCTCCTGCACTTCTGGATTCTTGAGCTCTTACAATGCATCTTAGTCCTGATTTGTAGCCCTCTATTTCTGCACTAATAATCACTAAAGTCCTTTACATTACATTTAAATGGTGACTTGTAGTACTCCTGATTTGCTGTCTTGAAAACTGCCTCCAGGCTGATTATTGCCCTACTGTTTTTGAACTTTTAAATACTCACATGTTAAACCTCACTCACAATTCACTCGCTGCACATCAACTAGGATTCTTGCCTCCATTGCCATTTCTGTATTAATCAAATCTGAATTAAAAGGCCAGCTGTTATATGTGACCTACTTGTGGCTTTGATTCTTAGTGCAGAAGAAGCATTATTATACTACACTAAATTAAACAGAAAAGTTGTTTTCTATGGTTCACAGCTACAACACATGTATTTGAAGGTGCACTCTTATGTGATGATGAATAAAGGAGGCTGTTGGAAATAAAGATTTGACTCGGATCACACAATTGGGTCAAGCATGGAAGCCAATATTGATCCCAGGTTTTGTAATTTCACATTGTGCAATTCACTCAATAGATAGGTGTCTCACTCTCCTGTTTGGCATTACAGATTAATGCTTTACCTTTCATACTTGGCATATGACATCACAGCCTGGGCAGCAAGCAGGAGCCAAATGAAAGCTAGGCTTGTTTTGGAGCAGGAGGATCAAAGAGGACCTTGAGCTGAACCACCCATCTGGCTCAAACCTTAAGCAGAACTAACTGTTTCAAAACCATTGTTACGAAGGAAAGTCCCAGATGGTGCAGATGTTGCTACCATTTGTGAACTGGTACGTGATTATGCTGAAGCTTTCCCAGCACTTCATGAAATGTATGTATCTGCGCTGGTTATACGGCTTTCAACCACAGCCTGTGAGAGCTCCTTTTCAAACCTATCCCGCGTCCTCACACCTTTCCGACGCACAATGAATCGTGATTGGAAACAGAATTTGACTACTTTAGCACATGAGAAAGAGCTCACGGCAAACCTATGTATGGATGAGTTTGTAATGGAGTTTTCAAAGAACAATAGAAGATTACCTCTGACTGGAACTGGCAGTTTTGAAATGGTCGGTGTGAATACTTTTGGCAGTTTTCAAAAGTACTCCTTTCTCTTTTTTCAAACGTGTTACTGTTTTTCAAGAATTTTTATCTATGAAAGTACTTTGCAAAAAAATGACAACAAAACAAAATAAAATGTATAAAGTTACATTTGGGCAGAGAAATAAGTGTTGGGCAAATTGCAATGAGTAAATTGACAGCCTTTCTAGTGCAATGGTGTCAAGGCTTTCGTGTAGTAATAAGGACTTCCTTAATCTTGAATGCTTCATAATATGCTTAGCATTCAACTACTTGTGTCGAAGCCAGGGAGCTGGAATTCAAGGGTTTGCAGTTAGGTCCAGACATTGCTCTTACTGTCTGGCCAGCTGGAATTCGAGGGTTTGCAGTTAGGTCCACACATTGGTCTTACTTTCAAATAACTCTCCACATGCTCTGGGCACACACAGAAGCAATCCTTTGTCTCATGCTGCCTGTTTGCAAGTACATATGTTGTAATCTAGGGCTTGTAGCCTACCTCCAGAAGAGACAAATTGGGCCCACAGTGGCTCACCCGAATGCACCCTTGGCCCACCCAAATAAAAATTCCTGGAGCCGGGCCTGCTGCTCTCTCAGACGAAAAACAATCTGCTTTCCTACTTCAAAGAGAATTCTCGCCCAACCATAGCAAACAGCAGACTCCCACAAATAGGCACCCTATGACGCAACAAGAGTCGACCCTCAGAGACGGTGCTCCCCAGGGCCATCAAAGGTTCAACAAAGGCCACCAAAGATTTTGAACTTGGACATCATTATAAATCCCCCTAAGCAGTCCTACGGGATCAAGAAGTCCTGTAGCAAATAGCAAACTTTTCCGATCAAACTACACACTCAATCTACACACATATACAAATAAATAAAAAATCACATTAATTCCCACATTAAATTCATAACGAAACACATTTATATTACTTAAACATTTGCACCCTTTCCAACTGACAAAACTTTCAACCCTTCCTCCATTCCGCAATCTGCCAGTTACTATAGAAACACTTCAGGGAACTCAGCACACAGGTGAAACGTTCATCATACATTGTTGCAAATTAAAACACCAAGTATGCTTCACTTGAGAATATACAAGCTTATTTTATGTAACGCTCTTTGCTAACACTTATTCTTAACCAATAAAAATCAGCTTTTTAAAACACAGAAACATTCATTGTAGCTTAGTGCAGAACTTATTAATCCTTTTCTTTTTCCAAAACTGTATGTTATCCACCATTTTAGAAAAAAACTCACTTTTAAAACTGCCACTTCATTTACAGAGACCTTCCTAGTGCATCCAGATGTCGCTTCAAGATGCTTACAGTGTGGATTCCTGAGGACCACATCCCCCGGGGCTCAAATCTAACGTTGCGGACCGTGGGAACAGCCGCAAGCCCTCCGCGATCACAGCCGGCTCCTCACTTCCTGCGGGAGTCGACATTGCTATTCCTCACAGAGAGCAGCTTACATGCTTACATTCTAATTTCAAACATGATTTCAACAGTTTGTTATACATTTTTTAAAATAATATACTACTGCACACTAAAGCAGAAACGTCAGCACAATTATGATAGAATACAAAATTGACAAAAATAAATATATACTTCTACACTCAACAAACTCGTAACCAGAGTACAGTTTAATTTAAAAAACACCCTACCACAACTGGTTTTTCAAACGCATTGTACAATAAAATGCGTCACAAAGTAGGTCACATACATGGTGACTCTATAACGTCACAGAAAAAAGAAGGCCACTCTTACGCTACCAGGAAAACACAACAAAAGTACAAGGCCCAAACTTCCATTGTAGTGATTTCTTAGTTGCAGGTCTAGTTGTCAGATCGACACACACACTCCCTCATGGCTGGTATACACCCACACCACACACATTCAGCGCATCACTCACTACACATGTGACCCTATCTATAAAAAAGATGGAGAGCACGTGTTGTACGCCATTTTACAGCTGTTCCCAAAGCATGCACCGACGAAAGGGCCCACTACTACATGCGTGGCCTCTTTCGTCACTGAGTTAGTAGTGCCTGAAGCACTGAGCGGGTGAAGAACCTGCGATGATGATGATGATGGGAGCACAAGTATATCGTGAGCCATAGACGTATCGAGACTCGGCAACACGTATGACACTTCTTTGTTGAAGATCACAACAACATCATGAAGAAACTCGTTTCAACAAAAGGTGAGCAGTGACACTTGAGTACGCATCAGAAGGAGTCAAAGGGTTGTAGCTCACTACATACAAAAATGCAACTTAGTATTTTAAATGAACGCAGTCCTATACAATGTATTAATTTACATTTTTTTCCCAATAGCAGTAACGTTTTTATAATAGCTGAAATGTCCGCAATATATTCCTGCAACTCAGTATACTATTACTAATCAAAATGTCCTTTTGTTTCCTTCTGCAAGCATCCTTCAGATGCAACCACGGCCTATCGAGCAAAAGCAATGGAATTGTCTGCAACGTATTGAATATACTTTGAGTATAGAAGCAGAGTTCAAGTCGAGTGGTGACCTCCGATGGTCGCACTGTTTATACAAGGTAAGCACAGTAGCCTACATATACAATGCCATCATAGCAATGCATTAGAAATAAGTCGGTATAACGGGCGTCAGTAAGGCAGTAGACACTTCCTTATAGACACCACTTGAAAGCGGCACTATAACAAGTGAAATGTACCAAGTACACTGCACTCGTAAAACTATAGTGTTACCTTTATTTGTGAAATGAGAGAGGGCCATATTATCAAGCCTTGGTGACAAGATTATTGCCACTTTATCAGTAGGAAAATGCCGCTAAAGTGGCGATAATGTGTTTGATAATATGCTCTATGGAATTTCAATCGAAGCTCATGTTAAATGTTAGACCTTCCCCCGCCTCCCCCCGCCCCCTCGTCATCAATGATGAGGTTCCCCTGTGTTTACTGACGCGCAGGAAGCCATTTGCTTCCTGGGCATCGGCAAACTTAGAGGTGAGTTTTGGGGCTGGGGAGGGGGGATTTAAACAAAAGAGGCATCGGGGGAAAGGAAAGGGTTTTCCTTTCCCTCAATGCCTCTTTTGTGCATTCCACACGATCGTGTGATCGTGCAGCAGGAATGCCCACTAGCGCCAGGGATTTTTTTTGGTATTTGGCCTGTGTTTGTTGGTTGGGGGAACGGCCCCTTGGGCAAGGATTGTTCCCCCTTTTGGGAGCAATTTCAGAGGCAGAATTCGATTTTTTAATATAAAATCGGCCAATTGAGCCAATGTGCCGGGGAGTGGCCCCTTGGGCTAAGGTCACTCCCCTTGGGGGCCATTTTCGGAAGCCCACAATGTTTTTTGTTTTGTTTTGGGGAGCGACCCCTTAGGCAAGGGTTGCTCCCCTTTTAGGGGCCATCATGTTTGCTTTGTTTGCCCCCTGGGGGGGCAGATTTACATGAAAAAAAATGTATTTGGCCCACTGGGAAAATTTAATAAATTTAGTAGAGAGTGGCCCCTTGGGCAAGGGAAGGGTCACTCCCCTTTTTGGGGCATATATTTTGGGTTTGTCTGCCCCCTGGGGGGCTGTTTTAATTTTATTGAAAAAAAATTGGCCCCTGGGTAAATGTAATAAATGTACTGGGTAGTGGCACTTGGGCAAGGGTCACTCCCCTTTGAGTAACCAGGAACACGGTGACCCGGGAACACACGAGGAGAGTCTTCCGAGAAACTAATTCCAGGACCACGTTCTGCACACACGCGGTAGTGGGAGCCCTTTGGAATCCTCTCCCGGGTTTTTGCATCCTTTCGTGCCAAATCTAAGCCTTTTCTTACCATTGATTACGTCCGGACGCAACACAGTATACGTGAATTGCATATTGGAGCCCACCATACCTGGAGGGAACATTCCTTGATCCGCGAATACGGATGTAAACAGATCTTTTTCGACTTAGTCACGGGCCCTGCCGGGTCGGAAGTATCACCGGTAGAGCGACCTAATAGCAAGTTGACCACCAGAACAGCCCTGAGGAGTCGCAGTGACACTGTTCCCACGCGACGAAACACTTGACGGCTGGTTGTGGAACTATTAAACCGCTCAAAGCACCTGTGCGAGAAAATCTGGCATTTTGTTCTTCAGTCCTTTGCTTCTACGTGAATTGTGTGACATTACTGTACACTACTGTGATTTGTTCCATTTTTATGTGGGCATAGGCAACGCTGATTAGTATTGTTTTGTGTGTTAGGTTCTCTTACACACTGTTGAGCGGTTAGAAGGTCTTCTCCGCTCGCCTCTTTGCACAATACCTACTTTGTCTTAGTCTACATTCTTAGCGTCCACATCTGGAAGAGCGCCTTGATTTAATCTAAATTACTAAAAGCCCTTCTCCTGTTTGCACTCCCCTTTGGGGGCCATTTTAATATGCCCAAGATGTTAGGTCTTGGTTGATTTAATCCATCATCATGCTTTAATCCATAATCATGTTTTAGCGCAATCCAACACCCCAGTTGAGACATGGCCATATGCAAATTAGTCTGACCCTGTGCCTCATGGGAACAGTCCAGCCTGAACTGCCAAGCCATATCTTCCCTGGCCCAGAAACAACCATCCTGGGACCGGTTTCTGGCTAATCAGCCGTCATCAGCCAGGCTAGCTTGAGTCCAGTGGCAAAGTGAGCAAGGGACCCACGTCTGGGCACACCCTGCCAACTTAGGGCAATCGAAGCGCACAGGGTCAGACTGATTTGCATATGGCCAAGTCTGAACTGGGGTGGTGGAATGAGCTAAACAATGATGATGGATTAAACCAAGATCAGTTAACGGGGTGTGAGTGTTAGATCTGCTCAAGCGCTCTGTCCATCATTCCCTATGATATCACCTTGAGGGGCAGTTTAGCTGTTATATTTTTTTTTTGTAGGGCCACTAGGGCACCAAGGTTGATGTTTATGTTGGTGAACTTCCCCTTAGACATGGGTCACTTCCCTTTATGGTTGGATGATTGTGCCCGTTTCTGCCTCCTTTGGGTGGTAGAGTAGCAGTATGTGTTTAGGCCCATCTGCCCCCAAGTGGGACAGAAGCCACTAGACACCAAAGTTTTTAACATTTTTGTTTTTGGGTGGCCTCAAGTGCAAGGGTTGCCCCCTTTTTACGGGGCTGAATATTTAATGTATACTGTTCGGCCCACCTACCGCTTAGCTTGGCAGGTGGACTGGTGCATTATTTGCATTGTAATGTTCTTTTCTCCTTTTAAATCTAGTGTAAATCTTTTGATTCCTGTTTGTGGTTTTGACAGTGGTTGATCTGCAGTTCTGTGTAGTTGCATTTTTTTGTAAGAAAAACATTTTTGTTGTATGTACTCCAAATGGGTAATATTGTAATGTATGAATGAATTTTTTTGTAAGTGGTGTCATAGTGGCAGCATATTTAGTTACTGTTTTGAGTATGAAAATCTTTGTGATGTGTTTTGCATTGTCTTATGTGTAATTTTCTTTTCTCTTTCTTTTTTAGTGGGATATTGTTGATCCATACTGTGTCTGTACAGAGTACTTGGTGGTGAGTTTAGCTGCTTCTGGCAAGTGAGTGGTATCGTTTTGGAGTGCATAGGTATTTTTGATAAAGGTGCATTTTGTTTATTACTTATTTTACAAAGTGGTTGTTGTTGTTGACTTGTTTCACAAGTTACCTTTATTAGTAATCATCATGGCTAGCCGTAGAATGACTGCTCAGCAGGTGGTTGGTATGCTTCTGGAAGCTTCCTCTGAGCCGGTTTATGACACTGACAGTGCATCTGAGGGAGAGGAGGGAGGGTAAGATTCAAGCAGTGAGTTTTCCCTCCAAATAGAATCATCGGATGATAAAGATTCTCTTAGCGCAGATGAAGTGCCTGTTTTAGAGGAGGATACTGCTTTGCCGATGATGCCAGAGGCATATGGATTGTTGCCTGAGGCTGCTAGGCGGTAAGAGGTAGTGGCAGTACCTTGTAACCGCTTGCTCGCCCAGGCTATAGCGCTGAGCCTGCGCTAGACTTCTGCTGTTTCTGAAACATTTTAACTGTTTTAATTACCTGTATTGAAAACGGAACCTTTTTAAAATTGATCTCCGCATTGCCCACACTCACCACTACAACACCCTGCTGATTGGTGCAAGCCAGCAGAGGACACGCTCTCTGATTCGTCCTCTCGCGGAAGCTAGAGGGAGGACACCACTTCCTGTTCCCACACTGCTGGGCGGTTAGCGCTCTAGCAGCTGGGGCTCTCGGGGCTACTTAGGCGGAGCCTGACTTCCTGGCGCTGCGGTAAGAGGTAGTGGCAGTACCTTGTAACCGCTTGCTCGCCCAGGCTATAGCGCTGAGCCTGCGCTAGACTTCTGCTGTTTCTGAAACATTTTAACTGTTTTAATTACCTGTATTGAAAACGGAACCTTTTTAAAATTGATCTCCGCATTGCCCACACTCACCACTACAACACCCTGCTGATTGGTGCAAGCCAGCAGAGGACACGCTCTCTGATTCGTCCTCTCGCGGAAGCTAGAGGGAGGACACCACTTCCTGTTCCCACACTGCTGGGCGGTTAGCGCTCTAGCAGCTGGGGCTCTCGGGGCTACTTAGGCGGAGCCTGACTTCCTGGCGCTGCGGTAAGAGGTAGTGGCAGTACCTTGTAACCGCTTGCTCGCCCAGGCTATAGCGCTGAGCCTGCGCTAGACTTCTGCTGTTTCTGAAACATTTTAACTGTTTTAATTACCTGTATTGAAAACGGAACCTTTTTAAAATTGATCTCCGCATTGCCCACACTCACCACTACAACACCCTGCTGATTGGTGCAAGCCAGCAGAGGACACGCTCTCTGATTCGTCCTCTCGCGGAAGCTAGAGGGAGGACACCACTTCCTGTTCCCACACTGCTGGGCGGTTAGCGCTCTAGCAGCTGGGGCTCTCGGGGCTACTTAGGCGGAGCCTGACTTCCTGGCGCTGCGGTAAGAGGTAGTGGCAGTACCTTGTAACCGCTTGCTCGCCCAGGCTATAGCGCTGAGCCTGCGCTAGACTTCTGCTGTTTCTGAAACATTTTAACTGTTTTAATTACCTGTATTGAAAACGGAACCTTTTTAAAATTGATCTCCGCATTGCCCACACTCACCACTACAACACCCTGCTGATTGGTGCAAGCCAGCAGAGGACACGCTCTCTGATTCGTCCTCTCGCGGAAGCTAGAGGGAGGACACCACTTCCTGTTCCCACACTGCTGGGCGGTTAGCGCTCTAGCAGCTGGGGCTCTCGGGGCTACTTAGGCGGTGCCTGACTTCCTGGCGCTGCGGTAAGAGGTAGTGGCAGTACCTTGTAACCGCTTGCTCGCCCAGGCTATAGCGCTGAGCCTGCGCTAGACTTCTGCTGTTTCTGAAACATTTTAACTGTTTTAATTACCTGTATTGAAAACGGAACCTTTTTAAAATTGATCTCCGCATTGCCCACACTCACCACTACAACACCCTGCTGATTGGTGCAAGCCAGCAGAGGACACGCTCTCTGATTCGTCCTCTCGCGGAAGCTAGAGGGAGGACACCACTTCCTGTTCCCACACTGCTGGGCGGTTAGCGCTCTAGCAGCTGGGGCTCTCGGGGCTACTTAGGCGGAGCCTGACTTCCTGGCGCTGCGGTAAGAGGTAGTGGCAGTACCTTGTAACCGCTTGCTCGCCCAGGCTATAGCGCTGAGCCTGCGCTAGACTTCTGCTGTTTCTGAAACATTTTAACTGTTTTAATTACCTGTATTGAAAACGGAACCTTTTTAAAATTGATCTCCGCATTGCCCACACTCACCACTACAACACCCTGCTGATTGGTGCAAGCCAGCAGAGGACACGCTCTCTGATTCGTCCTCTCGCGGAAGCTAGAGGGAGGACACCACTTCCTGTTCCCACACTGCTGGGCGGTTAGCGCTCTAGCAGCTGGGGCTCTCGGGGCTACTTAGGCGGAGCCTGACTTCCTGGCGCTGCGGTAAGAGGTAGTGGCAGTACCTTGTAACCGCTTGCTCGCCCAGGCTATAGCGCTGAGCCTGCGCTAGACTTCTGCTGTTTCTGAAACATTTTAACTGTTTTAATTACCTGTATTGAAAACGGAACCTTTTTAAAATTGATCTCCGCATTGCCCACACTCACCACTACAACACCCTGCTGATTGGTGCAAGCCAGCAGAGGACACGCTCTCTGATTCGTCCTCTCGCGGAAGCTAGAGGGAGGACACCACTTCCTGTTCCCACACTGCTGGGCGGTTAGCGCTCTAGCAGCTGGGGCTCTCGGGGCTACTTAGGCGGAGCCTGACTTCCTGGCGCTGCGGTAAGAAGTAGTGGCAGTACCTTGTAACCGCTTGCTCGCCCAGGCTATAGCGCTGAGCCTGCGCTAGACTTCTGCTGTTTCTGAAACATTTTAACTGTTTTAATTACCTGTATTGAAAACGGAACCTTTTTAAAATTGATCTCCGCATTGCCCACACTCACCACTACAACACCCTGCTGATTGGTGCAAGCCAGCAGAGGACACGCTCTCTGATTCGTCCTCTCGCGGAAGCTAGAGGGAGGACACCACTTCCTGTTCCCACACTGCTGGGCGGTTAGCGCTCTAGCAGCTGGGGCTCTCGGGGCTACTTAGCCCTCGCCTTCCCCTGAGCGCGCAGCGATCGCGCGCAGTGGAGCCGAAGCTACGCCAAAGAGTAGCCAAAGAGTGGCCCGTCTGCGCCCGTCCGCGACAGGACGGGACCAGGGGCCACCCACCCTGCCCACATGTCCTCCCACCCCCCCCCTGCCCCGGTCTCCTCTACAGACTCTCTCATCAGGTACTCTTCTGATTTTCTACACTCGCTTCGCCCACAGAATCACTACCAATGTTTAGATAGTGGCTGGCCCTACCCAGAAGGACCTTTCTCATGTTATAAGTGTGGTTTCCAAACCACTTGTAATACACTCATACCAGGGCATGCTCCTACTCCTAAAGCCACACATAAAGGCTGGAAAAGTTTCTTGCTTAATGCTCGATCCCTTCCACGTCACTGCATTGAAATATGGGATACCATTAGCTGCCACCAACCGGAAATATGTTTCCTAACGGAAACCTGGCTAAAGCCCCACACTATTCCATCTGTTATGACAGGAATCCCCACAGGATATAAAATCCTGAGGCAAGACCGCCCGATAAAAACTGGTGGCGGCACTGCCATAATACATAAAGACAGTTTCCATATCTCCATATTAGAACAAGCTCTTCTTCCCTCTATGGAAATTATGATTTTTAAAATAAATACCAGTAACAAACATCACTGGAAAGGCGCTTTAGTCTACCGCCCCCCAGGCACCGACACCAGTTTCACCCTGGCCCTCACTGAAATTCTTGCTCCTCACATGAAAGCCAAAGAACATTTCATTCTACTTGGTGATTTTAATATCCATGTAGATACGCCAGAGGACCCTGATGCCAAACTCCTACTGGAGGACCTTGCTCTACTTGGCCTACACCTACGAAATAGTGGTCCCACCCACAGAGGTGGCCACACCTTAGATCTCATTTTTACTAATGATCCTTCAATTCACTGTCACCCCCCCAAATCAGTATACTGGTCTGACCACAGCATGCTGGAGTTTTCCTTTATGCAACTCACCAAACCTCCCGAACCTTCTGCAACCAGGAGCATTAAACGTAGACCATGGCACAAGATATCCCCGGAAGCTTTTGTAGAAACATGGAAAACTCCAACCTTTTCCGACTCTGATACCCCTGACTTGGCCCTGGCCAAACTTAACAACTCCCTCCTTGATACAATAAACCTCTTAGCTCCTCAAAAACTGGTCAAATTACCAACCACTAATAACAAAAAAGAAATCTGGTACACTGAAGCTCTAAAAACTGAGAAACAAAAGTGTAGAAAGCTAGAGAAACAATGGAGGAAGAGCCACTCCAGCGAAAGTAAAGAGCTTTATCAGCAAGCTGCCTCCTCCTACTACAACAACATAAAAAAGGCAAGGAAAACTAGCTTACAGTCCCAAATAGACGAAGCAGACAACTCTACCAGAGAACTTTATAAAATCCTAAGAAGCTTCACGAATCCCACAGCCTGCGAAAGTCCTGATACTTTTTCGCAGGATCTGTGTAACAAAATATCTCTATATTTTGAGGAAAAAATTGATATCATCTACAAAAAAATACTGGCCAAACACCCCAACAACACAGAGACGCTTGACGCTCCCTGTTCACAAACCAATGTTGAAACTTTCATTAAGATTCCTGAAATTTCTAAGGACGAGATAAAATCCTTACTAAATACCAAAAAAACAGGGTCCCCTCTCGACCTTCTTCCCCCCAGAGTGATGAATATGCTCTGCACTGACCTCTGTCCCTCTATCCAAAGAGTTTTGAACCTCTCCTATACAGAAGGTAAACTCCCCCAGCAATGGAAAGAGGCAGTGGTGAATCCTATTCGTAAAAATGCCACCTCCCCATGGACAGAACTCTCTAACCTCCGTCCCATCTCTTTGCTGCCCCTCCTGAGTAAACTGGCCGAAAAGCATGTTAACATCCACTTGTCCAGGTTCATTGAGGCGACAGGGGGCCTGGACCACTCCCAATCTGGGTTCAGGCCCAACTACAGCACCGAATCTGCTCTCCTCACCGTGACCGATAACATCAAGATGTCACAGGATAGAGGAGGCTCAATGATTCTGGTGCTGTTAGACCTGTCGGCCGCATTTGATACTGTGTCCCATAAGATCCTTATGAGCCGTCTACAGGGAGTGGGCATAGGAGGTCAAGCCCTCTCCTGGCTGGAGAGTTTCCTGTCCGGGCGCTCACAATCTGTCAGCCTGGGATCATATCGCTCCTCTTCCAGGATGCTCACGAAGGGGGTGCCACAGGGCTCATGCCTAAGCCCCACATTGTTTAATGTGTACGTGGCCCCCCTCGCTGAGATTGTGAGAAAATATGGATTCACCCCGGTGTCTTACGCTGACGACACCCAGCTTCTTTATCCTTTCCATTCCTTCAACTCCAACGTTAGGGACAACTTTGCAGAAGGAATGAGGGCCATTTCCAATTGGATGGCTGCCAACCGCTTCCAATGCAACGTTGGAAAAACGGAGCTAATGCTTTTTGGAAAAGCGTCCTTACTGTGGTCCCCCGATTGGTGGCCCCTTGACCTGGGACCAGTACCCACCCCTAAACTAACAGTAAAAAATCTGGGGGTGAAGCTGGATCGGGACCTTACCATGAAGGAACATGTGAATGCAGTCGCTGGGGCATGCTTTCACACCATCGGTCTGTTAAGAAGAGTCTTCCCCTACCTTTCTGACAACTATAGAAAGACCCTAGTGCAGACTATGGTGATCAGCAAAATTGACTACTGCAACGGACTCCTTATTCAAGCTAATGAGAGTGCTATTAATCGCCTCCAAGTAGTCCAAAACACAGCAGCCAGATTGGTCCTTAATGCCCCCCCCAGAACCCCTTCCAAACCCCTGCTGCGTGAACTGCATTGGCTGCCAATAAGACAACGCACCAAGTTCAAGATCTGTTGCATTGTCCACAAGTGCTTGTTCGGGAAAGGCCCTGACTACCTGTCCCAAAAGCTACCTTTCTATAAACCCGACAGAGCCTTACGGTCAAGCAACCAATTGCTACTTAAAACCCCTCTTGTCAAAAAAACCAGACAAGGGGGCAGAGCATACTCTCTGGTAGGGCCCAAGCTCTGGAATAATCTTCCAACTGACCTCAGACAAACCCATAATCACTCCTCTTCCAGGAAGAAACTAAAAACCGTCCTATTCCAGGAAGAATAAAAATTTCCAAACATCAGATTACAACCTCATTCTCTGTTCTATAGCAGCTACTCCATCTTGCGAGCAAAGCGCGGAGATACCTCGTAAGGGGTCGATTCTTGCGCTATACAAGAACATAAAATAGGCTTCCTACTGGAAGTGCTGGACTCTGGGTTGATCCAAACATGGTGCAGCTGGTATTGCCTTCCTTTAGTGGTGATGCAGGATGTAGAGTGGATTGTAAAAACGTTTTGCCTATACAGTTTTTTATTTATGGATGATGTGTTTTGGGTGAGCAGACTAATTTGTATGCTGAACAGTTTTTGAGGGACAACGGTGACAAACTTTGGCTCCACTCTAGAGCTACCCGGTGGACTCCCACAAATCTGGAAGAGATTAAGAAGTTTTTGGCTTTGACTTTATTGATGGGTTTGCTAAGGAAGCCGAACCTGGCTTCATATTAGTCTACCAGCCCCTTGATGGCAACAGCCATATGTCCTGCAGTTATGACTCAGGATCGGTATTTACTTTTGCTATACATGCTGCATTTTGTTAATAAGTCTTTGGCATTGCCACATATTCACCCTGACTGTGACCGTCTTTTTAAGATTTGGCCTGTTCTTGATCACTTTGTAGATCGATTTTCAGAGATCTATACTCCAGGGAAAGAAATATCTATTGATGAGTCTTTGGTTCCAAGGAGGTATGGCTTGTATGGATCCCCCAATGTTTCCTTACCCAGAATCCCTAGCAAGCCTCATGTGAGGCACTATTTGTATCAGGAGACCTGGGGAAAGGCTGGGTGGTAGGACATTTGTGTAAGATGCCACACTTTCCCACACAAAATTGTGTGAAAGAACCTATTTTTTTCAGCTAAAATTGAGGTTTGCAAGGGATTCTGGGTAAGGAAACGTTGGGGATCCATGCAAACCATACCTCCTTGGAAGCCCCCGGCTGGCTACTTTCCAGAAATGTGTGTGTTTGGTAGGTTTCCCTAGGTGCCAACAGAGCTAGGGTTCACAAACTACAGCTAGGCACAGCTAGGCACTTTTCACTGTGATATTGAGGTATGACCACTTTGCATTTTGCACCGTTTCCTGTCGCGGACACTAGGCCGACCCACACAAGTGAGGTACCATTTTTCTCGTAAGACTTTGGGAAATGCGGGGTGGGTGAACATTTCTGGATCCACACAGATTCCAGAACGATCCACCACAGAAATGTGGGGAAAATTAGTTTTCTTTGTCAATTATTAGGTTTGCATGGGATTCTGGGTTTCATGTTGTGGGCACTAGGCCAACCCACACAAGTGAGGTATTATTTTCTCAGTAGACTTTGGGGAACGTGGATTTGGTGGAAATTTGTTGGTCCCCGCAACTGTACACGCAGCATAGGTGGCTTTCAGGTTTCCCTCCATATAACCCAAACATGACCCATCAACAAACAACACCTGATCAGATTCTGGCAAAGGGGTATCAAGGATATTAGGCTTAGGCTTGATACACAACTCCCTTCCAGTACAAAACCTATGCTAGACTCACGCAGTACACCCTTGCACTATGGTGCAAAGATGTGTACTTAGCGCACTGCGCCGTTGTTAGGGCGAGGGGAGGAGAGTCTGATATCTCTGTACCTATAGTGATCTCCTGCTTTCTCTTTCTCATGCAGTGCAGCATAGCACATCATTTTTGTCAGCTGCGCTGCATGGGAATTTGGTAACTAGACCCCTATGTGCCAGCTTGATTGTTGGGAAATCAAGTTATGCTATGCCCCTCAGTACAATCCAGGGTCTCATGATAAGTGGCATTGAGTTTTAACAAGGAGATACTGGGACCGGTATTCCCAATTCCAGCCAACATCTGCACAAAACTACAGTTATCATGTTTTGGGTCCGAAAAAAGAAATACAATAGTCACGGAGTCAATATTCCGAGAGGGGTCCCTATACTGGGCACAGTAACAGGCTTTCCCAACTCTCATTTTTTGACTCTCAAGCCTGGTCCGCAAAGGTGGCAAGCAAGACCGGGGAGGGCAGTGGCCAATGGCCAACACAGTAATTGAAACTAAGTTGGGGCAAGGCAGGCTCCCATGAGGTTGGGGAGCCTTGTGTACTTTGCCACCCAAGTTTCAGGAGGATGTCGGGTGGAGGCCAGGAGGTGCCCATGTAGCCTGTCTCGTGCTGCCATGGTTTAATCAGATGCAGTCCCGCACCTGATAATACCTGGGTTAGGGTTCCTGCACCAGATAATCATAGTGCAGGAACAATATCCAACTCATAATCTGGCGGAGTGGTTTCCCAGCATAGATACCTCTCTGCCAGCCAGTTTAAAATGCACGAGCGCTGAGGGTTTTACACTGCCTAGATGTAAATTCATGCTTATAATAAATTACATTACAGAGCCGCAGTGCTTTAACATATGGTGAATAAAAAACAATAAAAGCGAAAAGAGAAGAGGTATTTCACTCTCAGAATGGTCGACGATCTCATTAAAGACTATCTTAGTACAGCGGATATTTAAACGGAACTCATTGAAAATGTTTTTACTTGTTCGGCTTAAGTGTTTATTTTGTCTATACTGAGATATGAGATTATAACAGAGAATCCACATGAGAGACAAACCATTAACCATCTGCACAGGAAGCCGACAGCAACATGGATCTGTGTCACTTCTGCTGAAACTGAGACAGAGCAAGTGAACTGTGAAACTTTCAGCCAAACAATGTGATCGTGATAATCTTGAATCAGAGTTTCTCCGGCTCAGTTCCTATTATTGCAAATGCAATTACATCTTAATTAGCTCTTTTTTATGCGCTGGTGCTCACTTTAAATCTTGGAAACAGACCAAAGTAATCCCAGCTTCTAAGAGCAGTGATTAAGGTATTAAATCACCTGTTCTCGTATTTTCATCCCTTGTGTATATTCCTTGGTGATGGAAATGGCATTGTATAAAGAGAATGAACAATGCTGAAAACATAATATTTCCATAGAGGTCCTAGTCAACCTTAGCCCTTCGCTGTTACACATCAAACGCTCGTGAGCATTCCAAGGGTCGTTCTTCAGCAGTGATTATAGTATGAAAGAAGGATGCTAATAATTAGTCTACAATATATTTCTGTTCTTCTGAAATATATTTTTAAATGACTTTGTCCTTTTCAGACTCATAGTATTGCTTCTAAATGCAATGGGCTCTGCAGCTAGTTTAATACAGTGTGGGGGTGGCTCCTTAAAGCAAGAAAAGGCTAGATCCTGCGACATATAATACAAAGAAAAAGGCCTCTCTTGTGTGATTGGCCTTGATTTTCACACAACTGAATGAATCAATATGAATCAACAAAAAACATCAGCACATTTTATCTACAAATCAATGTGTATTTTTCCAAACACTAACATTTGATAACTCACATCAAAGAGGTTGTTTTTCTCATCATTTTTCCAAACATCAAACAACTACATATTATTTTGGCTCTTACAATAATTAAATCAATGAAAGCTGTGAAATACAGGGAATGATGTTTTGAAAATTTGACTTATATGAAATCTATGATTGGGAGGACCTATGCGCCCAAGAAGATGGCGGCAGTCTGGTTAAGATCTGCCATAGCCTGCAGGAATCTGCAGCTGTAGCGTTCCTGAGCCCTAAATGAATTTACTTACCGTTACACTACACAGTCATTCAGATTGGTCCTCTGATGGATCTTGCTCTGTGCTGACAGGGGTTGGATATTTGTGGAATAGACAGTTACCCAGCGATAACCAGGAGTAGGATAATTAACTACAAACAAATTAAAATCATAGATTATTCTCTCACATTTATGATTAGAGCGGCAGACCCTGATGCAGAGGTCTAGTCCGGGACCAGGGTTCGATTCCCCGCCTCAGCGGGTCTTGGTCTCAAGAAATTCCACGGACCTGATAATTCTCGCCTCGGTGCCTATTCCAATCATGGAGTCCCACTCTGCAACTCTGGGCAATAGCTTGCTTAATCTCCACAACGGCCCCCACAACGCTAAGGATGCCTGGCCTCCACCTTGGGGATGCCCAGGAGTGGACGCCTCACAGGGATAGCCAGGATGGGTTCCACAGCGGTATTCGTACAAGCGCCTTGAGACCCTTGCGGGTGAGTAGTGCAGCTATACAAGTATCATTTTACATTTTAAGCACGGAGAACCCAGAATTAATGCTCACTCACAAGGAATGATGAAACAGAACAGCAAAGTCAGATTAAATATTATAGTTTCGTTATTCAATTAAAAAGGTAGGAAACATTTACATCCATTTAATAAAAGATTTAATGAAATAAAAAAAGCTTCTGGATTCAAGGATTATAAGGAGAGTAAGTAGGGCAATCTTTCTCAGCCAAAGCAGATTCTAACCACATACAGCGCAGCGTCAATATGGGTAGGTAGGCAGGTGAGCCTTCCACGAAGACTTAGGATAGTTCAGCAAAGTTCCACGTAGCCAGTTCAGTTAATCAAAACAGTACTCTGTCTTATTCTGCACTGTAACAGCAAGAGTCACAACAACGTGACTGAAAAGGTTTGAACTGCATCAGAATCATCAAGTCGACGTCATGTTATTTTAAAATGCACAATTATACTCTATTAGTTTCTGAGGTGACACTCCATGGCATCACATCAATTTGTCAGACCACTCAGTCCATTGGTCAATTCCATATACGATGACCGTGATGTGGAAGTATAGAAGACAGAAATCCAGAAAAATAGGCGGCTACATTTTGCAGTACCTTAATCATTTAAACATGCAAAATATTGAACAATGGGATATTGAAGAGGAAGGCATAGGAGTTCGAAAGCGCACTTTTCGGGGCAGCGGTACTAGAGTGTGACAATTATTGTACCAAGTTCACTGCTCAGTACAGGAGATGTCAAAGAAAATAGTTATTATTTCAATACTACTGGCAATACAGTTAAAAGTTATTATATGCTTTGGAAATATCAGTCCATGACTTCACGGAATAGAATTAAGGCCTACATGAAATTAGGCTAATATATGAAAGATCATGTTAATTTGTGAATTACAAATTAATAGGGAATTTAACATAAGAATTTTAATACGACAAATACATTAATAAACATTTCAATATGGTTGTAAATAATGCATGTCAGTCTAGGGTACTCATAAAATGTTTGTAAGTACCAACGTGTACATATAACAAGTAATGTACATGAACTATGTTGTTTATGTGTTATTCTACTAGTGCATATGTGAAATACACGCTAAAGAAGTTTCATGAAAGCACGTTTAAATATAACTGTGTAACACTTACTTTTCATTTGTCATTTTTAGTGGCACACTTTATTACATGAACCAACATTATAGTTAATTTTCACATGAAAACCAAACTAATTCACATTATTTTCCTTTTAGTCTTATTAACTTTTCACTCATACATGAATATCTAAGTGATTAGCAATAAAATCCATAACATGAGATTTTCCCTACTGCATTTTCTAAAGCAGGTGTATGAATAAAATAGTATTTCATTATTAAAAATAACATCTATATTATTTAATGAATACTATGTCTCAAATCTATCTTTCCTCCTGCATGCTTTCACAATGCAGTAACTACTTTGTAATTTTGTGTAATTCTTCATAACCTGAAACTTTGCAAACATTTGCTATGGTTCATGCAGAAGTTGTCATAATCATTTATTATATCAATATAATTGTTGGATATAATCTCCGCTCTATCACTGCAGGGACATGAATAGCCCATAACCTCAGGCATGTGCTGTGGCAGAGACCTGTAAGGCCTATTCCCCTTCTGTGACTCAAGTCCTGCTCGCTGAGGTATGCACATCGGGGAATATAGGGAGCAGCACAGACCACTGACACTGTATTTGTGTGAAAAATGCCACTTTATTGAAACAGGTACACATCACAATTATGAACCCAGGGCCCCCCACCTTACAAAACTAAAACCTCACTTTACAAATATGTTACCTATGTTAAACATCTCCCATAACTTAACATCCCTCCCTCTCTTACTTAAACCTGCAATTCTCTCCCTCCTCTTGGGCTGATCCTCAGTAATTGAGGCATTTAGCCAACCATAACGTTTTACTGCAACTATTAACCTCTAACTAACTTAACTTCCTAATGAACCTTAAACTCCCTGCCTCGTCTAGGCATGAACTTGTCTACCCGCTCCATTTCAGCCTGGATAGTCGCTGTCAAAAACAATAAAATTGACTAACCTATGCCAACTCCTCGGTCAACCGCTACCCAGAAAAAGGCCTTGACCTGACTTTTTCTGCCCCCCTCACCACCATTCTTGCACCGTAAGAACTAAGGTAAATTCAACACTTTGGCCAGTGCATCCTGTACCTGCAACAGATAAAGTTCCATCCCATAGTATGACTGATGAACCCTATCCCTGTGGAAAAAAAATCATTGCATCACACTGCCATTCCACATGGCCAATGAGACTGATACCTCTGTCCCTGCAAAAAGTCTCAATTTCTATGTTAGTCTTCCTCCTTGCCTTATCTATAGCTACTGGCTTGTTAGCCCCACATCACACTCTCCTAGGTATGAACTCTGTCCTCATAACGTGGCAACCGGACCACTGCCTTTGTACCTCCTGTAAATCAACCTTCATCGCTCTCAGCAGAACCACCCCCTTCTCTCCCCCTAGGTTATTCTCACCTAAATGCAGCAACAAAACATCAGGACACATTCCCCCTACTAACAACCTATTCAAACAGGCTAACAGTTCCTTCCATCACATTCCCCTCCGCCTTGTTAGCGCACTTGAAACCCGTTGGGGTCAAAACCCAAATTGGCACTATGTCTGCTATGCCTCACTTGCCCTTCGGCCCATTTCACAAACAAGTGTCCAACTATCCATAACGATGAACCAGCAACTTCAGGATCTGAAACTTAACCTGTAAAACAAAAAAAGTAAAAAGAATAAATAGTTCAGCAATCATCCTTCCCTCCCAGCGCATAGCACATGAAAACTAAGGGTTGGGGGAGATCATGGAGTTTTACTCCGTGGAATTCTACAGCGTTACCTAACAAATCAGTGAGATGATTTACAAAGCCAGGTCCTCACCTGGACTGGAAACAAGCATCCTAGGACCGGTTTTAGGGTTTCACGACTGATTTGCATATGGCTGGGTCCAAATTGGGGTGGCATAGTGGGCAAAAGAACAATGGATTTAACCCAGATACGTTGACTAGGGGAGAATATTTGTATTGTCAGCATTCGGTCCATCATTTGTTTGCTATAACACGTTTCACCCTAAGTGGGATGGCTATGCCCAGATGTGGGTCCCTTGGTCACTGTGCCACTGGTTTCAGGCTATGCTGGCTGAAGAAGGGTGAGCTACCCTGAAATTGGTCCAAGGATGCTTGTTTCCGGTCCAGAGAGGACCTGGCCTGACAGTTCAGTCTGGACTGTTCCTACGGGGCACAGGGTCAAGAATGATTTGCATATGGCTGAGTCCAAACTGAGGTGGCGTAGTGGGCAAAAGAACGATGGATTTAACCCAGATCATTTGACTGGGGGAGAATATTTGCGTTGTCAGCATTCTGTCCATCATTTGTTTGCTGTAACACCAAAATAGTAGCAGCAGATGCCCCATGTGTGGTGTATTGTAATACCCCTCCACGAACACAGCCTTGTATTTTCCCTCAGTCGCCCAATGGCAGGGTATTAAAAGTCACCTAAAAGTGCCTTCATCAATTGCTCCCTTGCTTCTGCTGGGGCATTGTTCCAATAAACCCCCTCTTTCAAGGGACTCTGGGGCCAAGTGACACCCCTCCCTCAAACTCACATCCACCTTGCTCACACAGGCCTTACTATGCTGTCATTGCTTTGGGACCCTGTCCTGACCACAACCTCCTCTACAGCTGTTCTGAAATGGATCACTGACATAATATCGATAACAAAAATATCGAATTACACAAATATCGAGGATAAAGTATCGAATACAAAAATATCCAATTCCTATCTACTAACAGGTAAGTACCAAAATATCGAATGAAAAATATTGTTTAAAGAAATATAGTTAGTCAGAATATCGATTTTTATAATGTTAAAAATAATTTTAAATTAATGAAATATTCAAAATAATTAACTACATATACTTAAAAATACTTATATAACCTTAAAATTATTAAATAATTAATTGAAGTTATAAAAAAATTACAATTTTATTTTTCAAAACATATATATATATTAACATAAGATTAATAAAAAAAATACAATATTTTTACTGTAGGATAGCGGAAGGGTAACAATTACTATTCCCACTCCAGTGAGTGCAACAGTAGGGAAAGTAAATACTTCATATATTAATAAAAATACATTAAATATAAATACCAAAAATAAATTATTAAAAGTATTTACCAATTTAATATAATATAATAATTAATCAATTAAAATACACATACAAATGAATTATTACAATTCATTACCTATTAATACAAATTAACTACCAATTACCAATTCATTAATTAGCAATTAAAATTAATTACCAATTATTTCAAATTAAATACCAACAAATAAATTAAACTAATTAATTCATTACAATTAAATTACTTCCCACCCTAGTCCTTTATAAACCCACAACCTGCTACGGGAATTAATTTTATAAAATTAACATAATTATCAACTAATCAATTAATAAAAATGAATTACCAATTTAAATTTAATTATTTACAAATTAAAAAATAATTAACAATGAATTCAAAATAAATACCAATAAATAAATTTAAATATTTAATTAATTATAATTAAATTACTTCCCACCCTATTCCCCTATAAACCCACAACCCGTTACGGGAAATAATTTTATAAAATGGACATAATTATCAATATTCAATTAATAAAAAATAATTACTAATTAAATTGTAATTAATTACTAATTAAAAATTAATTAACAATTAATTCAAGATAAATACATTTAAATATTGAATTAGTTATAATTAATTTACTTCCCATGCTATTCCCCTATAAACCCACAACCCGCTACAGAATTAAATTACGCAAAAATTAAATAACATAAAATTCATTTTTTTTTAAGAAAATTATAAAAAATATACAATTTTCACACATATACTAACATACAAAACACTTAAAATATTTCAATATTATTTAAAAATCGATATATTTAATACCTACATTATATATTTCGATATTTTGACTTTCTATATTTATGAAAATCGATATTAAATTACTTACCATAAATTCGATATTTTTGTTGACTATATTCTTTCCATTCGATATTTTGTCCATTCTATATTTTTACTTCAATATTAGTGCAATTCGATATTTTTAACTATGTTGTCTGTATACCATCTACCCTTGTCCTGGTACCATGAGGGCCAGAGGATCTTCGGACATCTATTGTCCTCCCACTTGCTCTTTCTTTCCCAGATGTAGCTCATGTGTTAACCCTGTCCCATGCCACAAATGTGCTGGCCTCATTTGGACCATCCTGCTCTGCACCTGAGTTCAATGCCTCCTCAGCTCCCACTCCTTGAACTCCAACTCTGTACCTTCTTTGGGCATTCCAGCCCCATCTAAACTGCTGCATCCCGCTGCTGTGCAGCATAATGTCCGGCACCCACCTGTTCCCTGGAATCCTCATTAATGCTCTGGTGGTGTCCGCACCAATAAACTCAGGAGGTCCTGGTCTCTGACCTCGCCCCACTGCCTACACCTATGCTTTCAGGCCACTCGATAAAGGCAATAGCGGACCCTTTTCCTTACCTTGGCAACCCAGGCAGCAGGGGTCTGGCACAATGAGGAGCATGCCCTTATGGCCACAGACAACCCTGCTGATGCCCTCTGCATTGGATGGCCTCTCACCGCCGCATCCTGCACCAAAAGGTCGAGGCTCCTTCTTCCTCCAGGAGACTCAGCGTCTGCTCCACTTTCTCCAACGACAATATTCCTCGGCAAACAGGTAAACAAACACTGCATCATTAAATACCAAGGCAACACTCAGCCAAATGCTCTAAAAACTCTCTGACTCAGCTAACCAGCCACCAGGTAACTCTTAATAAAATGGTGGCTGGTGGCGTAACATGGCCGCTTTCAAACTCCTTGGGATACAACATAGCTGAAACCCAGCCCAAACTGAGCAGTCATTGGACTACTCCTTTCCCAAAACTATCCCTGGGGTAGAGCTCCCTGCTATTGGCTACCCCCCATGATACCATTGCCTTACCTGTCACAGCAGTGCGTCAATCTCGTTCAGGATACGACTCCACTGCTACTCTGGAAGCCAAGGACGATGCCCTTTCAGTGAGACTTCCGAGACTGCCACCCAGACATCAGTCATAGAAAGAAGACTGGCAGAGGATGTACTTGCAAGTGGCCACCCTCGGACTTGTTTCCCCCTTTCGAAAAAACAGAGGTTTTTACCGCGGGCAGCATTTTCACACTGGCTGGTTGGGAGAATTATCTACGTCTTGGCATATTGGGGTAATTCAGAGAACATTCCAGAAAATATATTTTGTCCCTATGACATCTGGGTGTCTGATTGTCACCTTCCTAAAGTCCAATCACAGGCCCTCAGCTATTGACTCCCACAGTATACTGAGGCAACATTCCGGGTTTTTATCTCAAGGGAAGACTCTTATACTTCTTTCTGGTGACTGACTTCTATTCACTCTACCCTTATAGACTCAATAACTTCTCCACCGCTCCCAACTGTAACTCAGAAAGGGCTATTGTATCCAAAGTCATTTAATGCAGGGAAACCTCTGCTGTCTTCATTGGAACCCATACACTGCTTATTGCCTACCACCCCTAGCAACATACCTTTGAGGCCTCAAGGATGCTACGCAACATTAGCACACCTAAGAGACTTGAAGCTCTATATGCCAGTAGCACCGGATCTCAAAGTGATTTTTATTAATATCAATGGGCTCATGCATTACATTAAGTGGAAGAAGATACTGACCTATCTCCACACGCTGAGGCCCGATGTTGTCTGGCTACGCATCTCTCTGATGAGGAGAGTCAAAGGTTATGCTAGGACTGGAGAGGCCGGGACTATCATGAGTGTTAGAAACCTGACAACACAAACGCAAAGACATATCATAATCACCATCATCATAAGGAAGGGACTCCCTGTTAAAACACATAATATATGGCAAGAGCATATCAGTCATCACATCCTCATTAAGGTCACAATACTGGGCCAGGCTGTGATCATCGGGTCACTATGCTATCCCACCACCATTAAAACAAACACCCTTAAGATACTTACCATGCTTTTGACCCACAAATCACGCACAAAACTACTGACCAGGTGCAACTGGAACATTGCAACAGATCCACTCATGGACAAATCGCACCCTATGACATCTCAGGTGCGGGGCAATAAAGGACTATTGCATCTTCTCCTTACTTGACCTGTTGGGCCTCTTTTACCTGAGAGATAGTGAATAAGTATTTCCATCCTTCCCCCACATCGCAAACTCAAGGATTGACTTATTTTGTTTAACCACCACTCCCCTGTCTAGGGTATTAGACACATGCATAGCCCCCAACAGGGTTTCAGACCATGCCACTATACACTTGACGTTGAACTTAGGCCTTTCCAAACCCCCTGTAGGCCGATAGAAACTCAATGGATGGCAATTCACGAAGGTAAACTGAGACAAAAGTCTAACTTTATGGCTTTTGGTAGTCACAAAGGGCATTCACGAGAAGTAAAGTTATACTTTTGACTGTATGAAGGAAAGCTCTGTATTTCTAAAATGCACACCAGACACTGAGTTTTAAAGCAGTGGTTGTTTGTACATCTCTGGAAGGCATGTGTTTCAGAGGGAATTTTGTAATATGTCTTCTGTGTTACACACTTGCTTACATTTGAAAAGCAGAAGACTAAATTTATTCAAATGGTACAAACAAATGTTCTGCTTTTCTGTATCTCACACATTTCTCAATAAAATTGGCACCCCACTGTGTGGTTCGGCCTTGAGCTTGTGGCACGAAACACCCCAAAACGTGGCCTAGATTGCATCATATTTCACACCGCAGAACACATGTTTTTTACAAGGGGGCTAGCCGTAGATTTTGGGTCCAAGCTCATCTGGAACTTAAGGGAACCTACCAAACCAGCACAAAACTAGACATCCAGGTGAGTCCAGGATGAGGTGACTTGCGTGGCTCTTACCATGTTTTTTTTACTCGGAATCCCATACAAAACTCAAACTTTGCCTAAAAAACGTATTTTCCTTGAATTTCTGTGAGAAAAAGTCCTGGAATCTGCAAGCAGCCACAAATTTCCTACCACCCAGCGTTCCCCAAAATCTCCAGAGAGAAACAATGCCTCACCTGTGTGGGTAGGCCAACTTCCCGCGACATGAAAGTGCTCCAAGCGCAAAGTAGACATATCAAATTTTTCCACTGAAAAAATGTGTTCTTTGCAATGTGAGTAGCTGTGGATTTTGGGCCCCAGCTCAGCTGGCACCTAGGGAACCTACCAACCCAGTACAATTTTTAAAATTAGACACACGGTACCCAGGGTGGGCTTACTTGTGTGGGTCTCACCAGGTTATTTGCCCAGAATCCCATGCAAATCTCAAACATTTTCCTTGCACTTCTGTGAATTTGAATTTGAATTTATTTTGCATAGTTAATAAAAACGATTGCAATATCTCCATTTTAAAATACATATACGTACTGAACATTTTCACCGTAAACTTAACACTGCATATAAAACGGTATAATTCATTTTTTTTAAATGTTCTAAATTAAATACAAATTTGCAATGATGTTCATCTTAGCATTGATTTTCTTTGTGAGCTTAAAAAAGGTTGGGTTCCAGTGTCCTCTTTCCACCGCCTTCAGTGATTTGGTAATATTAGACAACATTTTGCATATGGTTCAACCTAAACAAGAAACAGCAAGTTAAGTTAAGAGTCAAGTTTCTGCATCTTTTTCTCCACCTCCTTCATGTACTTCACAAGGCCGCAGTTTAACTGCGGATCGTCGGGTGTGAAGCAGGCAAGAACTGCATTCCTTCGTGTGCGTCTTCCTCGTTGGTTGAACAGAAATTTCAGCAAGCGTTTTCTTTCCTCTAATAATTTGTCGCAGGAACACAACAAATGTGGCATATCCTCCTTTGCCTTGCTACATAAACGACAGAGGTGGCCCCCTTTATCCCTCAGCCAATATGGAAGGTGGGTTCTACAAGGTAACAGGCCCAATCTGAATTTTACAAACTTCAATTTCATGGTCCTGGAGTATCCCAGATCGAGATACCTCTGTTGTCCTTGTTGAGAGTAGGAGTTTAAGACAAAACAACTGTGTGACCTTTTGGCAACTGTCGCCTTATCCTCAATCCATGAAAGGTACTTTGTTGTTCTCTTTACCAGCCTTTTAACTGTGGTGTGATTAGTTGAGGTGTTCCACAGCTCCTGTATGCCTAGGTTCGACAGGCTTTTTTCCAAATACTTAGCAGCTTGTGAGGCTGGGTTTCGCTTGCAGTTCCGGCCATAGTAAACTATTTACTACCACCCAGCATTTCTCCAAGTCTCTGAAAAAAATGGTGCCCTACTTGTGTGGGTAGGCCAAGTGCCCATGACACAAAAGGGCGCCAAACGCATCTTAGACACATCACATGTTTCCACTGAAAAAACGCTTTTTGTAATGTGGATAGCTGTGGGTTTTAGGCCCCAGCTCAGCTGGCACCCAGGGAAACCTACCAAACCAGCACATTCTTTAAAACTAAACAACTGTGGGAACCCAGGATAAGATGACTTACATGGCTCCCATCAGGTTTGTTTAACCAGAATCACCTGCAAAGCTCAAACTTTGCCAAAAAACACATTTTCATCCCATTTCTGTGAGGCAAAGTCCTGGAATCTGCTGACGGCCACAAATGTCCTACCAGCCAGTGTTCCAACATGTCTCCCGATAAAAATGCTGCCTCACTTGTGTGGGTGAGCCAAGTACCATGACAGGGAAAGGCCCAAAATGTATTGTGGAGGCATGGAAATGATCTATCACAAAACTCCTTTGTTTGCAAGGGGATTACCTGCTTTTTGGTCCCGGGCACGGCATCCATCTTGGGACATCTACCAAACGCAGACATTTCTGAAAACTAGAAACCTGGAGAAATCCAGGGAGGTGTGGCTTGAGTATATCCCCCAATGTCTTCTTACCCAGAATCCCCTGTAAACCTCAAATATAGCTAAAAAGTCACATTTTGGTCACATTTCTGTGTGGGAAAGTTGTTGGCTCACTGGGTCGGCACAAATTTTGTACCCCAAAAAATTCCTAGAGGTCTCCTGTTAAGAATGATACCTCACTTGTGTGGGTGGGCCAAGTGCACACAACAGGGGAGGACCCAAAACATATTGAGGAGACTTCAAAATTATCACAAAATAACCTGGTTTTGCAATGGGGCACCTGTGTTTATGTTCTCGGGCTCAGCAGCTATCTAGGGAAACATTCTAAGCACAGACATTTTTGAAAAGTAGACACACAGGGGAGTCCAATGACATGTGGCTTTAGTGCATCCCCAAAAGTTTTCAGAATCACCTGCAAAAATCAAATGTAGCTAAAAAGTTATGAATTGTGGGAAATGTAGGAAATTTGTGGGATAATCACGCCGGCACTAATTTCTTACAACACAACCAACCCCCAGGTCTCCAGATAAAAATACTACCTCACTTGTGTGGATGAGTCAAGTGCCCGCGACAGGGAAAAGACCAAAATGTGATGTGGCGATAATGATAACCAGTAGCAGTTGGTGGTGGAGTAGCTGCCGGGCGGTGACGTGGGGAGGGGGAGGGGCAGGGTGGGGGTAGTAATGTATGGATTACGGAGGATTACAGGTAAGTAAAAATAGTTCCTGCTTACATCCTTCCTTTCACTGTGTCATTTATTTGTTGGCCATTCCATACATCCACCTTTTTACCCATTCGTCCATACTTTCACAATTTCATTCATCCAGTGGGATCAATATTTTCAGCCATCCACACATAAATCAGCCCATCCATTGTTTCATTGTTTCTTCCAGCTATTCTCCCATACATGCATTCATCCCTCCTTAACTCCATTCTGCATTTGTCCTTTTTACTTTTTCTGCTCTCCTTCCACCCTTCCTTCTTTCCATGTTTTCTAACTGCGTTTAACATGTTATTACTTCCATCCTTTCTAAATTCCTTTTCCCCAACATCCTTTCCAGTTTTCGACTTCCAAGTTTTCTTTCTTTAGTCATCTTATTTTTTCCCTCTTACCCTTCTGCCCCCTCACTCTACTTACTGCTGTCTCCATTTGCCTTTATTTCTTTCTCAGTCCCCTTAAATGAACTTGGCTCATTTACCAGCTCTCGAGCATCTTGTGTCAGTCCTGACCTGGTACCAATGCGTTATTAGAAGCTTTTCCCTGCACAATCTAAAATTGAAGCTAATGACGTTTTCAGAGGGACGTTTTACCAGGCCATGGCGCCCAGTGACAACTCCCACTTTAGCTGCTTAAGCTGGGGATTGTCGACGCCGCTGTCTGTAACTAGGCGGCTTGTTACTTAGAGGGATAATGCTGCCTGGGAGAGCTAGAGGGGGATTTTGAAATTATGTTTTACTTGTAATATATGTAGTGAAATGGATGTGCCTTTGAGACATAGTTTAATGCTAAGAACTATATACTTCCCTGCAGTACTTTTATTACATGGCGTGTTATATTCAGTCCATAGACTTGGATATACACCTGTCCTTCTCAATGTTCGCGTCGCTGTATCTGTAGTTTGACACCTATTGAGTAAGTAAAATGCTAATAAAGAATTATTCAATAGAAAAGTATGATACAGGATTACAGCTGAAAGTAATGTGAATGCATACTTTGATGCAAGGTAGTAACTGAGAGAAAAGAGACCAAATGCAATTTCGTGTACACACCGTCGTAGCACAGTAGACGGTGAAGATGGTTTCTTCACATTTCGTTCATAGCTTTAATGATTGTAGGAAACGAATAAGAATGTGGTTGTTTGAACTATTGAAAAACAATCGACTTTGGTGATGTGATTTCTGAAAGGTTAATATTTTGACAAAACATTATGGGGCAGATTTATGAGGCCCTTGCGCCACGTTTACGCCGCTGTTGCGTCACGTAAGGCGGAGTAAACGTGGCGCATCCCTACGAACGATTTACAACGTTACGCATCTAGGCAGATGTGTCACGTTGTAAAGCCCTGCGCCGCTTGTGGGCGTTCCGGCGCAGGGTGGGCGTTCTGGGGCAGGTGCACCTCGCCAAAGTGGCTGAGTGAAATCTATGACATTTCACTCAGTCACTTTTAAGCCAATGCTGCGTCAAAAGCCTGCGCCTGCTTGAAGCAGGCGTAGGTCTTGACGCAGCATTGTTAAAATGGGGCACCCCCGAGCCTTGCTGGAGCTGCGTCGCGCTTGCGACGCAACTCCAGCAATGCGCCACATTTCCGGCACAGATGCGTCACGCATCTGTGCCGTTTTTGCACCATGGTGCGCTGCATTATAAATGCGGCGCACCATGCCTGGCGGAGCTGTGGCGCATGTTAACTGGCGCATCCCTGGGGATGCGCCAGTTAACATAAATCTGCCCCAAAGTGTTTGGTGCTTATAGAAGGCTTGGCTAGTCATTTTCATATGCAGCTTGAACATAACAAGTTGGAATGGCCTGAAGGCACGGAGAAAGTAATAACTGCACTATTTGTTATGTTTGTAGCGGGTAGTCCACGAACTATTTGTCTGAAGAGATAAACCCTTAAAGACCGCAAGAGGGAGAGAAATGTTAAGAGTGCAGATGGGCAACTTATGTGGTTGTAATATTGTTGCGAAAGGATATTCATGTTTCTTATTCATGTTTCTGTTGTGCTTGTGAGTAAGCAAATACGTGCCGCCCCCCCATCCACCCCCACTTTGAATCATATCTCAAATGGCACTGGGTGGTGTGAGCAAGCTCGGCAGTTGTTCGGGGAATGGCACAACAAAGAGAATTCTTCCAAGGTTGTGGCAAATGGGGCATTTTATAGCTTAAATTTTAAAGAAAGGGTATTCATGAAATAAACAAATTCATCAAGTGTTGCCAGAACTGACATGGCGTCCTCAGAGATGTTAAAGTGATAGCTGCTACCAATTTTTTATTTTTATTTATGGGGCTACAGGGATTATTTTGCAGAACAATTTCCAAATAATTGGGCAAAACAATAGGTAGTTTTAAAGGTGCCCAAATTTGCCAAACGCAGCTTATGCAGTCCAGAGTCATTGTGGGGAAAGGGAAGTTCCCCATGTCAAGTTTTTCTTCTTTCTTTGTTTTTACAACTGTATTTCATTGCTTTTATCCTTATTATTGTTTCCAATAACTATGCCTTGCTTTCATCTTTCTTTTGTCTTTCCATCTTCACGTCTGCCATTATTTTCTTAGATTTTACACCTTTTCCACATTTTCTTTCTTTTATCTTTCTGTCTTTTCCATCTTTCTTTCTTCCTCGGCTCAATTAATTTTTTTCCCTCTATTTTCATCTTAACATCATTTGTACTTCATGTCCCCCATTCTCTTCATCATTTCTTCGCACTTTTTTCCATAACTCTCTACTCCTTTCTTTCCCTATTCTACTTTTCACATTTGTTTTATGTTTCATTCCTTGTGAGCATCATTCCTTCTATCTCCTAATATCCTTTCCTTCTCTCTTTGCATCTTTCAGACTTCATCTATATTTAAGTCAATCCATCCATCCATTCCTCCATCCATCAGTCCATCCATCTACCCATTTCCAATCCTGCTTTGTTAATTTGATCCCTCCATATCTCCAGCCACCCATCCTTCTTTTCATCCATAATTGTCTCCATCAATCCATCCGTCTCTCAATCCTTCTCTCCATCATCCATCTGTTTGATAACCCTTCAATTCATCCATCCATCCGTTCATCCGTTTATCCATCCATCCGTTCAACCATCCATCCATCCATCAATCCATCCATCCATCCTTTCTTGCTCTCTTGTTCCTTTTGCTCCCCTGTTCCACAGCTCTCTCACACTAGCCTCTTGCAGTGGTATTTATGATCTTTTGTTGGGAGAGTAGCAATTATTTTTATTAAAGTCAAAGGTTAAAAGTTTATGTTAGACAGACCTGCCAAGTGGCACTTGCCTCCTTGCTCTAATATTATAGTGTGGGTGTTGTAACACCTCTCCTGCTGTGCATTACACTTGTGTGTAGGCTCTTGAAATGGAGAAGATTTCAGGACTACAGCTCAGCAGCTATTTCCAGAGGCACAGCAATTGTAATGGTAATGATATCCAAGGGCAAAAATGCCCAAATACTCCCCCTACACTACCCCTGTCACTGTATACACGCCCAGACATAGGGAGCGCATAAAAAGATATCCATTTAACACATACATTAAATCTTTAACTAATCGTACTCACATTACAGGCTCTTTAATTCTGAAATAAGCACCATGGCAACATTGGAATCAGTTTGAAATGAAAGAACAGTGTGCCAATGTCCTATGTAATGGGTCTACCTGGGCAGCTTATGATGTATTTGGAATTCTAACCCAACTGTGTTCTAGGAAACAGCAGTTCTGTTGGACACTTTCTGGAGGTTACTGCATGTAGAGGATGTATTAGAAATAAAGGAACTATGAAACTACCTTTTATGTCCAAACAGTTACTACAGCAACTTACAACGTTTCACAGGGGGCAGCTACTAGTGAGTAACCTCCACCCCTAGCAAAGCGCTGGATCTGGTATTGAGCGGTGCTGAAGAAAAGATGTAACTTAAACTGTGAGTTCATACTACCCTGTGGGACACGCACATTTTTCAACTAAAATGTTTTGATGTCCTGAGAGGGGAAGGTTGTAACTGTAATTAAATGCTGGGACAGCATGAATGTGCCAAGAAACATACTCAATGAATGGTAAGCTGTAATCATCTCTGTTAGTCAAGCAAATCTACTTCTGGGTCCCTGGGTCTTGGAATTGCCTAATAATGCCGGTTATTGCCTTTTATTGCAACATAACTGCTATAAAACTGTGTGCGGCAGCTCAGGCCTTCCTAATGTCTGTTTTAGGACGTGCGCTCGAGCGCTGGTGCGGCCTTCATCTCGAGCGTTTGCACGTGCTTGTTGAACTCGATAACCTTTCTCTCCATTGCCCTTTGAGGGCTGGCACCGCCTTCATCTCGAGCACTCGCAAGCGCTCGATCAGCTCAAATGCTTTTGTCTCTTACAATTGCCCCTCGAGTGCTCAAGAGCTGGTGTGCGGCAGCTGTTATTCCAAGCTAGCGGAGCCCTAAGCTTACCTTGTCTTGAGTTTCAATGATCGTGAGGCTTCTTCTTGCTTCCCATTGCTATTGCTGCTTTCTACATTCCTGTTTCAGCAGCTGAGTCACTGTAGTAAGGTTCTTATGTATCTAAGAACATTTCATATAAATAAATTCCAGAGAATAAGAAAAGGTAATCTGGTAAATGGAAGTTTATTCCAATGAGTGGACCCACGACTGCAGAGGTCAGGATCTCAAGCAATAATGATCTCTAACAAAGTATAAGTTCAAGAACATAACATGTCATATAGAACATTACGGATCACTGACAGAATTTCAACCTCATAAATATCGACCTACAAGAATATCAAGTCAACAATATCGAGGGCAAAAATATCGACATCCTATCTACAACATGGTAAGTACAGAAATATCGAAAAAATAATATAGATGTAAAAAATATCGATGTAAAAATATCGATTTTTTTCCTGTAATATATAAATGTAAAATTAAGTATATAACACTAATAAATAAAATATAAATATTTAAAAGTATCTAATAATGTTTAAAATTAATAAATAATACATATATATTAATAATACATTAATTAAATATATACAGTAAATATGTAATATATATGTACTGAACAATAAGTATTAATAATTATTTTACTAATTTATAAATTAATAACATATATTCTAAATTACTAATACATTTACAAACATAAAACAATAACATAAATAAAATGTAAGTAATATAAAAAATAAAATAAACATTTATTTTTTTACAATTAATTATATAAAACGTTGGATAGCGTAAGGGTAAAAATTACTATTCCTACTCCAGAGAGTGCAACAGTAGGGAAAGCATTGGATAGCGTAGGGGTAAAAATTACTATTCCCACTCCAGAGAGTGCAAAAGTAGGGAAAGCGTTGGATTGCGTAGGGGTAAAAATGACTATTTCCACTCCAGAGAGTGCAACAGTAGGGAAAGCGTTGGATAGCGTACGGGTAAAAATTACTATTCCCACTCCAGAGAGTGCAACAGTAGGGAAAGCGTTGGATAGCGTAGGGGTACAAATTACTATTCCCACTCCAGAGAGTGCAACAGTAGGGAAAGCGTTGGATAGCGTAGGGGTAAAAATTACTATTCCCACTCCAGAGAGTGCAACAGTAGGGAAAGCGTTGGATAGCGTACGGGTAAAAATTACTATTCCTCCTCCAGAGAGTGCAACAATAGGGAAAGCGTTGGATAGCGTAGGGGTACAAATTACTATTCCCACTCCAGAGAGTGCAACAGTAGGGAAAGCATTAGATAGCGTAGGGGTAAAAATTACTATTCCCACTCCAGAGAGTGCAACAATAGGGAAAGCGTTGGATAGCGTAGAGGTAAAAATTACTACTCCCACTCCAGAGAGTGCAACAGTAGGGAAAGCATTGGATAGCGTAGGGGTAAAAATTACTATTCCCACTCCAGAGAGTGCAACAGTAGGGAAAGCGTTGGATAGCGTAGGGGTAAAAATTACTATTCCCACTCCAGAGAGTGCAACAGCAGAAAAAGCATTGGATAGCGTAGGGGTAAAAATTACTATTCCCACTCCAGAGAGTGCAACAGTAGGGAAAGCGTTGGATAGCGTAGGGGTAAAAAATACTATTCCAACTCCAGAGAGTGCAACAGTAGGGAAAGTGTTGGATAGTATAAGGGTTAAAATAACATACTTATAAATAAAAGATTTTTGTAATTATAAAAAAATAAACTATGAAATTAATATAAACCATATACAATACCTATACTTAATTATAAAACACATGCTTAGCAAAATATATTTTACCTAAATTAATTTTAAAATAATACCATTTAATAATATTTCATTACCAATTAATAATTAATTAACAATTATATTTTTAACAATACAATTAGTTTTAATACATTATTAATTAATTGAATTTACTTTACTTCCCACCATATTTCCCTATAAAAACACTACCCACAACATAACACATTTATCCATTTATGAATTAATGAAAAATAATTAGCAAATAATTAAAATTAATTAACTATTAATTAAAATTAATTACCAATTAATTAAATGTATTTTATAATTCTTACTAATTATTAAATAATTAACCATAATTAAATTACTCCCCACCCTATTCCCCTATAAACCCACATCCCGCTACAGAAAATATATATCAATTAATCAATTAATTTTTTTCCAATTAATTAATAATAATAATTAGCAATTAATTATAATTAATTAATTAATCCTACTAATTAATAATCAACTTACCATAATTAAATTAATAATTAGCAATTAATTATAATTAATTAATCCTACTAATTAATAATCAACTTACCATAATTAAATTACTTCCCACCCTATTCCCCTATAAACCCACAACCCGCTACAGAACATATATATCAATTAATAAATTAATTAAAATTATTTTCCTATTATTTTCAAATAATTACCAATTAATTGTAATTTATTAATAAATCCTACTAATTAATAATCAATTTACCATAATTAAATTACTTCCCACCCTATTCCCCTATAAACCCACAACCCCCTCCGGTACTAAAACATACAATTTTCTTATAAATTAATGTATTATTATATAAAATTAATACACATATAATAGTAATTATTTTAAATACTTAAGTTAAACATATAACACATACATAATAAAAAAATATAAAATAATACAAATATCGAT
The DNA here is from genome assembly GCF_964263255.1 of Lissotriton vulgaris. Classification (NCBI taxonomy): domain Eukaryota; kingdom Metazoa; phylum Chordata; class Amphibia; order Caudata; family Salamandridae; genus Lissotriton; species Lissotriton vulgaris. Next base: position 2,075,346,576 of record NC_141689.1, on the reverse strand, counting down.
ATTAGTGTCATCGAAATTAGTAACATTGATATATATGCTATCGATATTACTAACTTCGATATTACTTACATCGATATTAAGAATTTCGATATTACTTACCTTGGGTCGATATTCTGTCCTACGATATTCTTGACTTCGATATTATGCTCCTTCGATATTTCAGACTCGATATTATGGTAGGTCGATATTTCCTACTCGATATTTTGACTGTGTACCAACATTACACACATAACATTCTTTAAAGAAACACTAATACATATTAATAGTATTAAACTTACATACTACAGTCACGCATCTGCATCTACCTAGAAAGGAAACTACACATTGGAAGAAGGACTACATGCATCAATTTACAGAGGATCATATCACATAGAAAAAAACTACAGATTGTGCTTTTGAAACAATCTAAACTTGAATATGTGCGCTTGGATTTGATATGGTAGTGCATGGTTATTATTTTAGATAATTTTTCTAAATCAATATTTTAGTTTGTTGGTTTTAATTTTTTTTGGTGAATTATTATTTTGCTTTGTTATTTTCTCTGTAAAAATGGCAGAGCAAATCATGTCTGCTCTCCTAAGTTTTTTACCACTGCCTAGGGAACCTGCCATTCCATGGAAAAGATGGAAGAACATGTTTTTCCCTACATACTAGCCATTGGTGGGGTTTAGTAAGGTCCTTTAAGAAGGCAAGCAATATTGCTTCATAATTTGGGGGCAGAGGGATGTAGGATTTATGATGATCTCCCAGAAGGGTCTTTGGGTATGGGCGACAGATAACCCATGAATGTTAAGGAGATGTCTTTACAAATGTTAGAAAAACACTTCACACCTAAAGCAAGCGTGGTTTTTGAAAGACACAACATCTTTTCCAGGGTACAAGGTCATGATGAAGATGTAATGAGCTATGTTGCTGCATTACATGGGTTGGCAGTAACCTGCGAGTTCCAAAACTTGTCTGTAACACTTATTCAAGATCAGATAGTGGGGTGAAAAATGATAGAAAGGTAAAAGAAAGGCTCCTGTCTCTGGACCATACATTAGAGGAGTCCATACAAATTACTAGGAGTATGGGACATGCTGCAGTATGGACGAAAGAAAGTGACATGAGCAAATTAAGTCTTTGATTGAGGTTAAGGAAGTTAAGCTGAACCCTAAACCCAAACCCACACAAGCAGTGGAGAACAGAATGGAAGAGAGGAGGAAGATTATGTGCTACCGGTGTGGGACTCCAGGGCACATTACCTCCAGTTTTGCATGAGCTGCGGTAAATATGACATGCAGCCCATGCGTAAGGAAGGGGCTTCTAGCAAAGGTCTGTAGCTCAAAGTGCAGGGTGCAAGATTTTAGTGTAAAGGTGGTGGAGAAGCTTGAGGAAATACAAGACATCCTGTTAACTATAAAGGAAGTTGAGGGTTCTACTGTGCAAGAAAGTGGTAGTTCAAAGGGAGTGAGAATGGAGAGTCAGGATTATTGGCGAAACCTTATTGCACAATTTTCTTGGGTACTGCACAATTGAAAGCGTTGGTGGATTAAGAAAGCTTATTTACCTTGATTTCCAAAGAGACTTATATGAATGTTGTCAAAGGGGAGGTTAAAGATTTGTTACCAGCTGATGTGAAGGCAGTGGGATATGGTGGAAGGCGAATCAATATCATTTTTGTGAAATGGATGGATACATTTTTCAAGGATAATAGTGTGCATGGAAGAGTTCATGTAACTGAAGTGTGTTCTGATCTCTTGGGGTGGCGCCATCAACATGATTTAAACATTATTTTGGAGCCAAATGCTGCTGAACCTGTTATGACCATAAAACCTGTGAATGTGAGTGTGTCCCTCAAACAAGATGTTTGTACTGTGTGGGATTAGGAATTAGTTCAATCTTTTCCACATGTGTTTACAGAAAAATTGGTAAAGTTGGAGGATTTTTCAACAAGAATATTTGCGTTGGGATTGTCTACCTTTGCCTAATATCACAGAGATGTTGAGCGTTATGGGTGGTGGGAAGGTTTCAGTGTTCTTGATATGTCAACAGCCAACCACCAGGTGAACTTGCTTCCAGAGTCTATTGGTAGTTGGAAAATCCATGGAGGAACATGATGAGCTGTTGAAAGAAGTGTTAGGGAGAATGGGGAGCCATGGTCTAACTGTAAAGATGGAAAAATGCCAGTTACGAAGGGAACAGGCGTGTTATCTGGGCCATGATATCTCAGCAGAAGGCATTAAAACTAAGAAAATTATAGTGAAAGCTGTTGTGGACAGACCACAGTCCGAGGACAGAGAACAATTGAAGTCTTTTCTGGGGCTTGCAGAGTACTGTCCAAAATTCATCTCAAATGTTGCCAATGTGGTTGAACCTAAAAGGATTTTACTGAAGAAAGGGGTGGAGTTTTTGTGGTGAACAATTTTAGATGCTGCATTGACTACTGTTGAACAGTCTTTTGCTGCTGCATCCACGTTAGGCCATTTTGATGTCCTAAAAAGACTACTGTGACAACTGATGCCAATATTGTGGGTTTGGGCGTTGTGTTGACGCAGAGAGTGCATGATGAGTTGAGAATTATTGGTTTTCCCTCACAGCGATTGCAAGGGACTGCATTGTCATAGTCAGCCATCGAGAAGGAGGCATTAGCCTCTTGTTGGAGTATAAACCATTTCAGGTACTATCTATGGGGTTCGCCCTTTATACTCAAGACTCATCACAAGCCATTCTCCCGAAAGGGCGTGGGGGCTGGAGCATTCCTTATTTTCTTTTCTATTATTTAGCTGCCTCTCTACAATTTGTTAGTCCACTCGTGGTTGCTGATAAAGCTCCAATTCCTTTTTGTAATGCTCCATCGATATATGAACTGGTAATCGGCGAGGAGATAAAGGGCTGTCTACTTAGGGTGGTGGAGCCTAGTTATTTTAAGAAAACTAAATTTAAGATCCTTATAGCGACTTATAAGGTGAGGAAAATGATTAGGAGTCATCTGGGAATCCCAAAATATAATGTATACACACCATTTACAGCTTCTGGTTTCCTTCCTTATATATTTCGGGATCCAATTGCTATTAGATGGAGCTTTAAAGGAATAAACTATATAGGAGATCTTTATACAGAAGGAAACTTAATGTCCTTTACAGATGTACAAACTGCTTATGGCGTACCAAAAAACAAATGTTTTAAATATCTACAAATCCGTCGTTTCCTACAGACGTTAGGACAAGTAGTATAAGATCCATTGATTAAAATCCCCATAATTGAAAACATCACGAAAAAGTAATTAATAGGTCACTTTTATATGTGTCTGATTCAGGAATTTCCTGATGATGTGGTATTATGTCAAACAAAATGGGAAACAGCTTGGGATGTCTGGTGGGCTTATTCACAAATCCTTTATGTTGGCAAACCGAGTCCTTATTACAGGGATCATGAAATATCAGCATTACATGGTTATACATGACTTATATTACACCCACAAGAAAGTCTCAAAAAAGAGCTCAACCACTGGAACCAAATGTAATAGATGTGGCCAATATGCTGCCGATACGGTTCATATGTTTTTTCTGTGCCCTAAATTGCATGATTTTTTTTCAGAATTGAACAATTTTGGGCTGAAATTTTGGGATACACGATTAATATAACCAGCGGGATGGTTTTAACAGGTTGTGGTTCGGTTATTGTATTGCAGCAAAGACCAAAAGCCACAATATGTTTTCTCTTTATTTGCATGGCTGTAATACTGGCCTGTATCACAAGAGAGTGGATCAATCCTGACCCACCCTCTTTTTTTAGTTGGAGAGAAAAATTATTGATGATGTATAATTTTGAACTTGCTGTTTACGAAACTAAAGGATTAAAGAGGAGGGCTATGGGAGCAAATATATTCATCACAGAATGGATATAGGAAATACTATTATGATGATTAATATATGTAAATGCTTCACCCTCATGTTCTCATGTAAAGTCAAACCCATTTTTGTATTATTGTAATATATGACTGATGTCTGATGTTTTTCCTTGCAATAAAGAAAAAAAAAGCCATTGCTACGTGTGTTTAAGTGTGGTAGAGGTCACGAAGGCAGTGTGACCCCCGCATTTCCAGGTGGTTGTTGTCAGAGACGGTCCTCAATTTTAGCATGGAATTTGTCAGGGGTAACATAAATTTGGTGGCTGATTATCTGTCTTGTTTGCCTGTGACTGGGAAAGTGTATGTTTTCTTTGTGGACAACTTAGTTGTCAATCCTGTTGTTGGAGAATTGGCTTTTGGGCATGAAGAGTGGAGGGATGCTGTACTGAACGATGATGAATACAAGTGATGGAAGATCTTGATTGGCAATGAATGGCAGGAATCGCATACTCTTGATCAGTCCTTGAAACAATATCTAGTGGTCAGAGACAAATTAAGTATTCATGGTGATAGGATCTTGCTATGTAGCCATATCTTGCTTCCAAGGATGTTGAGGAGTAGTGTGGATATTGTTCATGAAGGCCATTCGGGAATAAGTTTAAAAAAGAAAAGGGGAAGACAGTCTTTTTGGTGGCCAAATATGGACAAGGAGGTTTAGAGAGTGGTCAGTGTCTGTGTTGCCTGTGGCAATAGCGACAAATGCAAGTTGTTTAGGCAACCACCGTTGGAGTGAAAATAACTTCCTACTTGTCCTTGGGAGAGATTGGCTTTGGATTTTGTCGGTCCTGTGGACAGGGGGAGTGTAAGAGACAGGTTTCTGGAGGTTCTTGTGGATTACCATAGCAAGTGGTTTGTGGTTAAGCCTATGAGAGAGATCTGAAGTTGGAATGTGGTGGAATTTATAACGGGGAGTATTCCTGGAGGAATGAATTCCCAAAGTACTAGTCTTCGATAATGGTGTGCAGCTTGTTTCCACAGTCATAATGAATTTCCTTGAGAGTTTTGGCATTACACATGATAGAGTGGCATTATGTAGGCCACAGACCAATGGAATAGTGTTGAGGGTCAATAGGATCATAATGGAGAATATCCAGCTGTCTTTGGCCAAAAGCCTTGCATAGAAGAATGAGTTGGACAAAATGGTTTGGGCTCATAGAGTAACACCACATTCTGTGATGGGAGTGTCTCCATATCTGGCTCTCAAGGGCAGGGAACCTGTAATGAAGGAATCACCTGTGTGGCTGTGTAATATAAAAACAAGTGTGGGTCGATCGTGATCATATGTCTGCAAAAGCGATGAAGTCCCAGAGCCGAAATAAGATTGTTTATGACAACAGGAAGGGAGTCAAGGAGCTGGATTTAAGTTGTGATTAGTGGGTGGTGGTGAGGAATTCTGGTCACATAAAAAAAGGGGAAAGTATGTTTTTCCAACCTCAAAAGGTGGTTAAAGTGAATAGTTATGTTGTTTAATTGAGCAATGGAAGAATTTGGAGTTAAGGCAGCTTGTGAAGTGCCCTACCAATGCCACCTGTGCTACCCATTCATGATCTTATTATTCAATCTGTATGCCTATGATTCAAATGTGTTGCTTGTGTTTGAACTCATTTTTCTATTGTAATTTCTTGTTGTTATGATAACGGGAGATGTGTGGTGATGTCCTATGTAATGAGTCTACCTCCGCAGCCCAGCTGTGTTCTACGAAACAGCTGCTGCTGTTGGACACTTGCTAGAGGTTAATGCATGAAGATGATATATTAGCAATAAAGGACCAGGACTTTAAGTGGGAAAAAAACTGGTGGTGCTCTAAAAGGGGCAGGGCAAACCTCTTAAAGGGGTGTAGACTATTCAAGAAGGGTCATGGTCTAAATCAACATAACTAGCATTATGTGCCAAAGAAAATCCGCTCCAATTATCCTACCTTCGGAAAACACACTCTTTAAAGGATTTTCCTTCCTCCTACAACATTGCTCACCTAGCATGATGTCTCCACTTCTCAGTAGTGAGCCAAATGAGCATGGCACATCGATGTGCATGCTCTCACTGCAGTTCAATAAAAAAAAAACTGACTACCTTTGCGAGGGCCAAAATAGAGCCCGATAGAGACCAGTTTCAAATCTCCTGAAAATAACTGCTGGTGTTTAGACCTGGCCTACTTAAAGCCCTGCATCCATCCATCTGGAGCACTACGCCATCGAACCATCTTTCAATTCATTCATAGATTCCTATCTGCATACATACATCTGTCCCTGCACTTATCCTAAGCATCTATCAGACCACTCGCCTATGGTAAGCACTGTGCCTTCCATACAGTCATACCCCATATATCCATACATACATCTGTCCCAGAACCAATCCTAAGCATCTATCAGCCCACCCGTCTCTCCTAAGCACTGGTCCATGAATCCATTCATCCTTCAATCCATCCATACATCAATACATCTGAGAGAGCGCAGGTTCACCTGCCTGTCTTACCATACTCAACTGGGCCCATAAAAAAACTATATACGCAAATGAACAGGTAAACCTACACTCATATCAAAAAATGTTTGTTTCACCATTCAAGACCTATACCATTTGACTTATCAATCCTAGTCACCAGTGCCTAGAGTCCTAAAGGATCAAGGGTGTTAGCATAATAGGCAGTAATATAATCAATTTTGCACTCATTAAAATAACCACAGACTCTAGAAAACTTTAAACTCTTTATCTATGTAAATTATTAAATGTCAGTGTCCATCTCACATTAACTGAAGCTTGATCAATCAACAAAATGTGATTAAGGTAAGATAGAATGAGAAACTTTCATTAAGAATTGAGACAAAGGGAGGGTAGAAAATGGAAAACAGTACAATGACGAACCCACATTAATTATATTTACCTAGAATGGTGTGAAGACCAACCCTGGCCATGGGGTGGCCAAAGGACAGAACCCCAAAGTGCAGGTGCCAGCAGGAAAGAATAGGTGCAAACCAGAATCAGGAGAGGTACAGACCAAATTGGATCAGGTCAGGACCACGTCAGGTTAAGACCGGCACCCACAGCTAACGTGCCACGCCTGCGTTGCACCTTCTCTGCAGCCAACAGCCAAACCCCAATTGGATCTTCAAATCTCCCTTCCCAGTAACCCCATTTGGGTTATTGATTCTTCTGACAGAGTTCTATGCCTACACCTCTGTTCTCGATCGCCTATTGCGTGCGTTGGGTCAGTGACAGGTCAGCTATTCGGACAAGTCGGACATATTAACTAGCTTAGCCTACTCTAGTTATACTATTTTCTCGAGCAGCGTACCACCCCCCAATGTTGCAAGTGAAAGGATCTCCAATTTTGATTGGACAAAAGGATGAGCAGAGGTCATCACACCATACCAAAATGAAACTTTTCTTCTGGATATTGAAATTAGCGTTCCCACCCATCAATTTATTTTTCCCATGCGTTTTATTCCACCTAACAATTGAATGTTCTGAAGAAATACAATGTGCACAGTTTGTCTTCCGCTTAAGGTCATCAGGTTAGGTTCCCAGGCGCATCTTCCAGTGTGATGAAAGTTTGGCTTTAGTTCAATGACAGATTACTCAAGTTTTTTCTTGGAGTTTGACATGCACAGTGTGGGTTTCAAAATGGAGAAATAGCACCTCCCAGGCCCGAAATGTAATACATAAAAAAATAGAAAAGAAAGTTTTAGAACACAGAATAAATGAATGCACTGTAAGCCACTTATCTCTACTCTATTCCCATTGATTTATTTTAACTATTGCGTTTAATGTTGCATGCGCAGTAAAAGCCATTTAACTGCAAGCGAATTATAGTTAGTAAAAGCACATTTGAAAGCTTCCCCTAGATGCTATATATGTCATGTAATGCAATATTAATTAGACAAAACATGTTAATTAGTACGTTATGAGTTATTAGAGAGGGTTGAGTACAAGCAAGTGGCTCTACATGTGAATACTTGCTTCATCACATCCATCCATCTAGCTATCCATTCATCCATCTGGCCATCCATCCACTCGCCCTTTATTTAACTATCCGTCCTTATTTCCGTGCAACCTCTGCCCCCGATCCTAAATACCGCGTATTATACTCATCCACCCAGCCTCTTAAGGGGTCTAAAAGGCTGGCGATAAGCATTGACAGGCAGATGTTTCTGATAAAGAACAAGAAAACTTTGAGTTGCTCTTTGTGTACCATAGTTCACCACCCGTCTCTGGTGGTGTTTTAACAAAGGTTGATCTAGCAAAAGAAATGTAAAGCAGCTTTTCAGTGTAAGACGTTAGTTTAGAAACATAGCGTTATGTCCATTTTTATATTGGAACACCGCTTTAAACTGGCCGTGACTGACAGATACTGAATACCTGTAGTTCTTGCATTTGAGAGAGCATACCAGACAGCTAATTTGGGGTGGTGAGAACCTGCACTTCTATATTTCCATGCGAAGCACAGTATAGGAATATAAAGGTAATTCCAAAGCTACTATCTTCATATTAAAGAGGGGGTGTTAGAAGTAAGTGAGCCAGGCAAAGCGTGTGTTTTTGTAGCACTAAAACAAGACATTGTGAAAGGTCAGAGCAGGGTCGTGCTGGAGTTGGCTGCTCGCGGTCGTCTCCAGAGGCGCAACCAGAGCAACATTTTTGGGGAGGGTAATTCTTTCAGCAATAGGCAGAGTGGGGATGTAGTGGCTCTAAAAGGGGGTGAAAAAGAACAGAGCCTCATTTACAAGCAAATGGTCTTTTGAAGACCCGTGAAGTATTCGGGTGCCGCTGTGTGTGTGTGTGTGCCCGGTAAGCTGTCTCAGGGAGACTGGGGCAATGGGCGTTGCGTGCCTGGTGGTCTCTCTGCTAATCACCCCACGATGATGTTGCTCCTGCACTGCAAAAAGAGAAGGGAAATCCTGAGAGAAAATGCCTCTCTTTAAAGGATGTCCCTTCTCCTAGAATGCAACTCACATGGCATGATGTCTCCACTTCTCAGTAGTGAGCAATGTGCATGCTCTCACAGTCTCACAGCAGTTCAATAAAAAAAGAAAAATCGGACTACCTTTGCGAGACCCGAAAATAGAGCCCCATAGAGACCCTTTTTGAGGCCCCCAAAAATAAACTGCCGGTGCTCAGACCCCGACAGACCCCCCACTCAAATACCTGTAAAGGACTATCGGGCACATGCATCAATGATAATTTTATTCGCAAACGGTGCGAATCGCAATTTTCGGCCGTTTGCGAATGCAATTATCAACATTGGAATGCATCATGTATTTCGCAATGTTAGGAATCGCAATCATGTTGCGGTTTCTAAAATTGCGATTGCATTTAAGAACTCGCAATTTCAGATTTCTTAAATGCAATGCATGATCATTTTGAAATTGCGAATTGTCAATTTGGAAGCGGTAAATTAGCATGAGGTTGGACCGCAGGCTAATTTACCAAAAACGTTCAAACCTGCACAAAAATGCATTTTTGAAAGTTGCATTTTACGCACACACATGTCCTTGGGACATGTGTGTGTAAGTTGCACTTAAATGTAATTTCAGGGGTGCAGGGAGGGGTTCTTTGGACCCCCCCGCACCCTTGACATTGCATTTTCAATTTGCGATTCGCAAATTGGAAATCGCAAATTGTAAATGCGTTCCCATTGATTCCTATGGGCCTCTTGGCCCATAGGAATCAATGGGAAGAGTTTTCCTTAATTGCGATTCGCAAATTGTGAATCGCAATTAAGGAAAATTACCGAATCGCAAAAAAAGTTGCGATTTTTTCATGCATTGCCATTTGAGATTTCTAAATTGCGATTCCTTAATGTTCGCAATTTAGGAATCGCAAACGGAACCGTTGATGCATGTGGCCGTATGAAACTACCTTTCATGTCTGCAAATTTACTACAAACAACCTTGGATTTTTGTTTTATCCGTTCCTTCTCTCCTGCTGCCATAGGCAACTTTCGAGCCATTTCAGTTTGATTGGCAGGACACAATTCAACCTGAATTGAGTTTTTAAGGTAATATTTAATAATATAATGTTAATTGCAGAGAAGTCGTAATAGCTATATTGTTTATTAGTGTTACCCGACATTCTGCTTCAACACCCTCCACTTATGAAAAATAATATGGAACAAACCCAAGCTTAGAGCTAGCTTTTCAACAGGCAAAAATATACAATTTGGCTTTTTCTGACAAGACTTTGATGAAGTATGAGGGTAAGGTAGCATCATTCATTGTCAGGGGCTCTGAGGAAGTTGAAGAAGTCAGCCAGCTCCACCAGACAGAATTGCACCGTTGAATAATCCGTGTTAAACACACGGAAAAATGCTGGTGATTACATCAGAACAGATTCTCTGTAGACTGCAGAAGTGATTACAAATATCATATTTGAATTGTCATGCTCTTTGTGAAGATTAGAGGGGTGCATGTTTAGCTGATCCTAAGTGAACAAGTATTTGGCATGCCCAAAGTTTGATTAACTGAAAGGCCTCATGCATGTATTAAGTGTAATTTGCAAGTAGCTCAGTTGCAGGATCTACAAAAGTACCATCTCTGTGCAGAGCTGACCACCTCCACTTACAACTTATTGTTCCCTGTGGACAAGGAGTCCAGTGGGAGTGAATTCAAACTGACTGAACATCATTGACTCCGGAAGTGAAGGCCCTCATTTCCTGTCCCCAGGTCGCATCTGTCAGTAAACAATCTCTATCGAAAACTTTTCTTTTGAGTGGCGGAATCAGACTCAAACTTTAAGAGGCAAATAAAGCACGAGTGACAATACAGATGTGGAATTGGAGGTGAAAACATTATTTGTACAGTGTTGGAAATAAGTCAGCAGCCTTGTGAGGATATTAGGCAAGGAGAAAGAAAAGCAAAGAGGTGAAAGATTTCACCATTTTGGGTATAAGCAGTAAAGGGTCTGTGAAACTTCCTTGCCTGAAAGCATATTTCCTGAACAAGACCGTTATCGATTTTGATGGCGTGTCTTGTCATTTAACTTGTCCTGCTTTATCCACGCTCAGAAAAGATATGAATGGAAAACACATCCTTGCTTGCTGCACTGAAGAATGCCTAAATACCTGATACAGGCCTTTGGAGAAAGTTGTGCCTGCTTTGCCCTATATCTCTGGCACTGGGAAGCTGGAAAGCTGCTCCAAGAGCAATTGGTGATAGTTTCCCCTTGACCCATATGAACACTGATAACAGTTCCTGCCGGTGTTTCTGTGAAACTGCTGTCTTGCACCTAGGGAATTAAGACGATTCTGGAATAGAGAAAACGGTTGCCTGCTTAAAATCAAACCAATGAACTAGTTGCAAGTGGACATCTCCTGCCTCCTGATGAGATACTTACAGAAGGTTTAATGTATAAAATGAATTGGTAAAGCTCCCAGCAAATACCAGAAACAAAATAAAACTGAAACACTTAAAGAGAACTTTAACTGGAATTCTGAGGAGCTATCTGCAACTCGACCACAATAAATGTCTGAAGAAGCATGACTGAACACATGGAAACATTTAAAGTGAAGCAAACGTGAATTCAGGAGTAGTTGTAACCACAGGGATTAACAAATTTCATGTTTGTACGATAGGGATGCCTGAAACTTATGCAACGTTGGCGGCTGGGAGTACTGCTCAGGGGTAAAGACCAGCATAAAATTAAGGAGTTATTGGAAAAGTAGCTGGTTTGTAGACTGGCAATGTGTTGTGATAGAGTATTTTTCCAAGAGGTGCGTCTTTAACATATTCCTAAATAGGACCAGTGTTGGGGCAGTCCTAATAGATACAAGTATGCCGTTCAAAAGATGGGACGCATTGATGGAAGAGTCCCTCAGCTATGGTTTTTATTCTGTTATACTTCTTAGTTTGCCGCATAATGGTGTCCTGACTGTTAGTGTGACAACAATCACCAGGCATGAAGAGCTTGTCTGCAAGATAAGAGGGGGTGCTAGTCGTCATGAGTGTGTAAATGATGCAGCTGGATTAAAGATGGAGACAGCTGACAACGGGAGTCAATGAAGTTCTGTAAGAAGTTGGGTTAGTAATTGAGGGGTCACAAGTACCAATCACAATATAATGATCACAATCCTTGTCAGGGCGAACCACTAAAGACAATCAATAAACTTGAGCTCAACTGCATGGTAGCTATGGCGCAGAGCAGACAGGCTTAACTTCGAGGCAGTATGTAAAGTATTCATGTTGTACTAAAACAGTAACACAGTCAAAATGCAAGAGAATAAAATTCCCAAAAGGAATCATGAAGACTAGAGTTAAAATGTAATAAACAAAATGATAAAACTATAATATGGGGATCCGGAGATATGAAGAACAGGTCCTAGAGTCAATTTGACGCTGACTGCGTTGAAGTGCAAGTTGGATACACTAGCCAGATTCATCCTGGTTAAAGACTTTAAATTCTGGGGTGTGGCTTACACACCAATCAAGATGGCCGCGTAGCTCAGGAGCTCCGTAAACCCACACCCAATATCTTTCGCCCTGAGGGAGAAGCGCTTCACTTCTTGATTATCAGACGTCAGGCATCATCTTTTGTCAATGCGGTGAGCCTTCTAACAACTATAAATGCCGCCTAAATCGACTTCTCTGCATTTTTGATGCGCAACTCGGCCCTGCTTAACAACAGCCGCCAATGTGTTTTCTTTCCTTCCGACCACCGTGTTTCCAGATGAAGAGAAACACTTTCTATTTTTGATATTGCAGGCTGGATATCTTTTCTACACATAGCGGTTAGCCTATCGACACCCTTAAAGGCTGCTTTACTGTTTTTTGGGAACTTCTACAACGCAATTCGGTTCATTTGATTTATGACCGCCATTTTGTTTTTTATTTTCCTGACAGCGCCTAACATACTTCAAGATCATTGCTCTTGAGTCAATACTTTACTCTTAAGACTCTGTTGTCTCTTATTTTTGTATATACGCTTCTGGATTTCTTCTCTATTGAAGCAATGCTGCATTCAATGTTCCTCATGGTATGAGTGAATTATGGTTTGTCTTCTCTATGAGCAACCGCCATTTTATGTTCCCCCTGAGTTCTTCTTTTTTATGAGGTGAATATCTTTTTTTAAAATTTTAAATACCATCACCTCCTTTGCTCTTGAGGTTTCCTGGCTTCAGTGAGCTAAATTATTTTCCCCTTAAGGAGGCTCTCTCAAATTACAAACCTTTGAATCTGGTCCCTCAAGAGTTTGGTTTATTTTTCACTAAACTCCTTTATATTTTTAAGGGGAGACTGCGGAACACTAAGCTCTCGGCTTCCACTAAATTTGCTCCGTGTTCAGATTCAGACTCTAATTCTAATTTTAATGAAATGGACGATCCCTCGCCTCACAAACCTGACCAGTCTTTAGGCACCATTCCTAAAACGCAACTTGCAAGCAAATTACCTGCAATATCTACTAAACATCCAAAAAAAGACCCCCCTTCCCCTGTGAACTCTTCTTCTGCCTCCATGGATTTAATTCTTGCAGAGGTTCAGGCACTGACACCTTTCGTAGAGGACACTAATAAAACTCTACAGTTTCTTCATGACAAATGTTCTTCACTGGACTCGCAAGCGCTCATTGTGGAACAAACAACAGAATCCCTCCAAGCTTCTTGCTCCTGCATTTCCTCTTTAGAATCTGAAGAATCCCTACTTAAAAAGCAAGCAGAGGATTTGGAGAACCAAAATGGCAGGAATAATCTCAGGCTTTATGGTCTCCCCTGGAAATGTTGAGGGCTCCAACCCAACTGTCTTTTTTCAGTCATTTTTATCTGAGATTTTGGATTTACCAGCTACTCCTTATCTTAAGATTCAAAGGGCTCATAGACTCGGTCCTAAAACCTCTGTGAAACCGCGTGATGTCATCATGCTTTTCCTGCAATACACAAATCTCCTTCAAATTCTGTCAGCCGTCAAATCTAAAAAACAAATTGTTTGGGAAGGTCATCGTCTATTTCTTTCTCAAGCTGTTGCTAAAGTCACTGCAGATCATCGGAAGACTTTTCTTGATCTTCGTCCTCAACTACGTGCTATTAACTCCAGATTTGGTCTTCTACATCCCTGCCTCTTCAAGGTTACTTATAAGGAAAAGACCACAACATTTGAAGATCCCGCGGCACTACAAGAATTTCTTCATCTTCATGGAGCTGATGGTATGGACACTTCAAAACCTGTATGATTATTATATTTGCCTCATGCTGTGCCCTTGTTCCCTTGTCTTGGTTACATACTGAATGTTGTTTCTCCTATATTCTCGTAGTGCTTTAACATATTGTGTCTTGATATATATATTGTTTTCATCTTCTTCTTCTAAATTTTATTGCTTCTTCTTGTATTAACTTTTCTTACTTTTATACACAGGTGTATTATTCCTTTGATTGCGGTCCGTATTTGCTCTTCCTGTTACGTTGAAGTCTTTGATGTAGTCCGTCGGGATTGGCGGTGGAGTCTCGCTGCTGACGTCGTCATCTTTAGTGTAGTCGTTCCCCATTTGGTTTGTATCTGTAGGTATGTTCTTCAGTCATCCCATGTATGAGTTGTACTGTCTCTTTGTTCTCTACCTTTTCCCTTTTGCTTTTTCCATGGGCTCTTTGTCAGCTTCTCTTTTGCTCCTTTATCTTTATTCATCCCTTTCCTTTCCTTTGTATTCCTTTCTACAACAATTGGTCTATTTCTCTTTACTTCTTTCTCCATATATCTTTCGTTCATTTTCAATTCTTATTCTTGTAAGCATGAAACTTGTTCACACTTTTCTCACTGAGTTACATTTCGGGTTACAACTTGGAACATTAAAGGACTAAGTAACCCTAGCAAAAGGCAACTGGTGTTATCTCACCTACTTAAGTTGAAAACTGATAATGCTTTACTCCAAGAGTCTCATATTTCTGAAGATGATGCTTCAAAACTGAAAAAATACTGAGTGGGACACGTGTTTAACTCTCCAGCATTGGGTAAAAAACAGAGTTTTGATTTTATGTCACAAAAAATTGCATGTTTCAATTGTTCATCAAGAAATTGATGCTGAAGGTCGTTGGGTTATTGTTAAACTTCTTATAGATAGGTTTTCTCCAACCATTATGGTTGATAAGGTTTTTGGACTAATATATCTGAAAAAGTACTTGCTTATAAAGATGATTACATTATAATTGGCAGTGATTGTAACCTAATCCTCAACCCCATACTAGATAGACATTCTAGAATTAAGGTTTGTCCATCTAAAATGCATTCACAGTTTACTTCAACTATTAGTCGTAAAGCTTTGGTGGACATTTGGAGACTTTGCCATTCTGATTTTAGAGAGTACATCTTTTATTCAGCCCCACATAATTCCCAATCCTGTATTGATGATCTTTTCCTGAGTAAATCCCTAGCCCAACTTGCCATTCACTCTGAAATTGGTTCCATTTTAATTTCAGACCACGCCCCTGTCCTTGTAGACATTGACCTTATCCCTTTTTGCCCTAACGCAGGCCATTGTCGCTTTAATAATTCCCTTCTCCTTGGTCAAATCTTTGTGAAAAGTTTAACTCCTTCGCCTCTGAATTCTTTGCTATTAACAATAATCCTGACTCCCCTTTTTTTATGGTTTGGTGCTCTGTTAAGGCTGCTGCCAGATGTTGTATCATTCATTTTGTTTTACTAAAGAGGAAAAACATAGAAGCCCAATCCTCTCATTTACTCAATAAAATTAAATGATTAGTATATACATATTATCACTCAAATGATGAATCCTCCCTGAAAAATCTAATTGATGCTAAACTTACCTTTAACAGACTCTCTACTGATGCTGCCTCTAATTTTCTATTGAAAAGCAGGTCCCGTTATTATAGGGGTCAGAATAAAATGGGGACACTATTAGCAAACAATATGCAAGTCAGAAACTAAAGAACAAAAATAGAATCTTTGCAAGGTCCTGCTGGTACCCCTATCTTCAAAGATAAGAATATTTTGAACAAATTTGTCTCCTTTTTTAACAATTTATACACCCCTGAAAACCCGCCAGATCAGTCCGACTTCTTTCTTACTTCCAACCCATTCCTCCCCCTCCATCCAGCCACAGTGATTTTGAATCCTTGGATGCAGATATTTCCCATGCTGTATCGGTATTGCTTTGAGGTAAAGCTCCTGGCCCAGATGGTTTTACCATTTAATTTTATAATTCTTTTGTGAGCATACTTTTGCCAAATCTTTTACTTTTATGTCAATCTTTCCTTGACAATGGTTCTTCTCAAGGTAGTTTGAGAAGAGCTGATTTGCTTGATTCCTAAAGAGGATAAAGATCATTCCCTTTGTAAGAACTACCATCCGATTTCCTTGGTCAATACAGATTATAAAATCTTTGCAAAGATTCTGGCCCTTCTTATGGATCCTATGCTTCGTGACCTTATTTTCCAGAAACAATCAAGTTTCCTGAAGGGACGGCTTGCTTCTGACAACTCACCAGTTCTCTTCAATGTTCTAAGTAAAGCCTCTTCTTTGGATCACCCTCTTGCCACTATCTCCTGAGACGCTGAAAAGGCATTCGATAAAATTGGTTGGGATTTTATGTTCAATACCTTAAAATGGGCAGTTTTTTCTTCTAAATTAAATACTTTGATTTCTTTTTTGTACTGTGGTCCCCAAGCCTCAATTTCATCAATGGTATGACTTCAGAATATTTTTCATTGCATAGATGAGTATGACAAGGATGCCCCCATCCTCTCTACTATTCATTATTGCTTTGGAACGCTTTTTAACTAAAATTAGACAGGAAAACCATATTACTGAATTTCATTTTGGTCCCGATCAAGTTAAAATGTCAGTTTATGCAGATGACACTCTTTTATTTTGTTCAAATCCTGAATCTTCCCTTCCTCATTTTCTTCAACAGGTGTCCTCCTTATCAAGCGTTTCGGTTATCGCCTTAATGTAGACAAATGTGAAGTTTTACCTTTAAATGTTCTGTGCCAAAAACATCTTTTTGATCATTCCGGGTTTCTTGGAAACCTCTAAAAATTAAATCTCTCGGTTTATGGCTTGCTTGTTTATTATCTGAGATGTTGAAATACATTTTTAAAATATTATTAAAAAATTGAATGATTCCATCACACGTTGGCATCCCCTTTTTCTCTCCTGGTGGGGTAATTTAGATTCAATTAGGATGATGCTATCTCTTTTTATCTTATATACCCTCTCAATGATCCCCATTCACATCCCTGAATATTATTTAAAAAAAATATTTTTTCAATTTTAGTAAAATTCTTCTGAAAAGGTAAGCGATCTCGTATAGCGAGATCCTCCTTGAAAAAAGACAGACCTAATGGTGGTCTGATAAAGTCAATTTCAAATCCTGGTTGATACTAACTATGTCTCCCTCATATCCCTTGCAATTAAAAGAGATCTTTTATGGCACCCTTTAACAACGTATTTATCCCTATCTGCCTCTTTTAACGCTGCTTCTAAAAATAGTTAAGACGATGTACAAAAACCACCTTAATTTTACCCTTTGCCCCTTAATGTAGATGATTAGTTAGTCTTTTATTATTGATTGTTCCGTTACTCTGTTTGTTTTATAATCTTATTTATGGTTATGCTTACTTGGCTAAATATTTTTGTATAGTATGTTTCTAAATTGTTTCTCATTTATTGCATTCCTTTTTTCTTAATCTTCCCCCATTTTCTTGTTTTTTATAATGCATTTTAACTTTGTATACAAATATTATTATGTACCCTTATTCTTACCTTTTGATCTTTATGTTATCCCTAACCGGGTTAAGCCATCCGCTCAATGGTTCACTAATGATCTGCGGCTATAACACCAGTACTGCAGGAATTTGGAAAGGCGATGGCACAAACGTCTGAGCATACCCTGCCACACTAATGGTGGCCAAAAGCGGTACAAAAGGGGGTGGTGATGGACGGAGCATCTGAATCAATCAAACACTCACACCCAGTCAAAAGGGTATGCTCAGACGTGAGTCCCTTGCTCACTTTGCCACTGGATTCAAGCAAGCAGGGCTGAAGACGGCTGGAATGCCAGAAACCGGTCCTCGGAAGCTTGTTTCCGGTCCAGGGAAGACATGGCTTGGTAGTTCCGGCTGGGCTGTTCCCATGAGGCACAGGGTGAGACTGATTTGCATATGGCCATGTCTGAACTGGGGTGGCAGAGTGGGCTAAAGAACGGTGATGGATTAAACCCAGATCTTTTGACTGGTTGTGAGTGTTTGATTGATTCAGATGCTCCGTCCATCACCACCCCCTTTTGTACCGCTTTTGGCCACCATAAGTGTGACAGGGTATGCTCAGACGTGAGTCCCTTGCTCACTTTGCCACTGGATTCAAGCAAGCCGGGCTGAAGACGGCTGGAATGCCAGAAACCGGTCCTCGGAAGCTTGTTTCCGGTCCAGGGAAGACATGGCTTGGCAGTTCGGGCTGGACTGTTCCCATGAGGCACAGGGTCAGACTAATTTGCATATGGCCATGTCTGAACTGGGGTGGCAGAGTGGGCTAAAGAACGGTGATGGATTAAACCCAGATCTTTTGACTGGTTGTGAGTGTTTGATTGATTCAGATGCTCCGTCCATCACCACCCCCTTTTGTATTGCTTTACTCCTGCCTTGCTGTGCTGCACCTACTGTTCCCCTGCCTGGGTTAGAAGGACTTGACCTGTATCACTTGAACCCAGAGTGACTTCAAGGGATAGCTGGTTGGTATCCTGATCTGAAGTCTCAGGGACATTAAAGACTTCCAACCTGCCCGTTTCTTCACCTGGGCTCTGCCATCTGTGAGTCTGCCCTGCCAAGTGGTGACACCCCAGTCCTGGACCCTTGGAAGTGAGGTCAAAGGTGCTTACTTCAACAAAACCCATGCATCCTCTGCTTAACAGCACTGTTGCATGGATCAGAACCAGTGCATACCCCATTCGTGTCAGGACCTTACAGGTCGCGCCTGCAATACTGTACTCTCGTGGCGCGAGTGAGAGAATTGTGATCTCTGTAGTCAGAAACGGAGTCCGAACTACATTACCCAGAACTCCCGGCAAGTGGGGAGTATTTGTTTGAATGAATAAAGATATGGATCCTGTATCACAAGATGCATTCCATCCATGCACTCCTTTCTAATTTTCATGAAACGTTATTCGATAATCAATAATTCATTTATTCATAGCCAAGATTTTTCAAAAGTTCATATTTTTCAAAAAGTATTTTGCAAACATAGTATATCATATTTCAAAATAATAGTATTGCCCAATTCATTTCAAGCATATCGCCCTTCCTCAGGGGACTTCCATTATATCTTAATACGTGTGATGCAGCATGTCAAGAGTCAGCGAGTCCGTGGGACAGTAGTTCTCTCCTCGCTATGTTCGGCGTGCAGCTGCAAAATATGATATACTATGTTTGCAAAATACTTTTGAAAAATATGAACTTTTGAAAAATCTTCGCTATGAATAAATGAATAATTGATTATCGAATAACGTTTCATGAAAATGTATGAAAATTAGAAAGGAGTGCATGGATGGAATGCAACTTGTGATAAAGGATCCATATCTTTATTCATTCATACTTTAATCTTGGGAGCCCAGCAAGATTACCGTTCTATGCACCAACGACAATACAAACACAACAGGAATTAAACCCACTGACAGCATCTATTCGGAGTGCGGAACCTAACACAATCTATTTGTACCAGAGTATTTTTTTGATTCACGCACGCTTCCTGTCGCGTGTAATTCCAGGTGTTTCCGGTTCTAGGAGACGCCGGCCAGAGACGCCGTTCTGAAACGCTGTACAGGGACGGAGCCTGCAGGTTGCGGGTTGGCGTCTTTCCCTGCCGCTTCAGACATTGCCTAAGGACCTGCGATCAAGGTAGGAGCGGGACTGACGCTTGTATTTGAGGGTTCAGTAATTGCGAGCGATCCTTGCCTTTGCCGCATTTTGCTCGCCTCGTTTCTGAGAAAGCGGAGCACGGTGGTAGGAAGCCATGCGTTGCCGTTTATCTCCATTACGTAGTTCTGTAACTACGAGGAGTTTTATTCTTGTTCTTCTGGGAGCAGGGTTCGCGGAGCGCAGTGGTGAAGGACAACCACACGCTTCCGTGTACTCTACTTAAGGAGCCTGTTTGTTTTCCTGACGTCGGATTGTATCCAAGGAGAAAGTACTTGCTTCCGTTGCAGCAGTGCTGTTAACTATAGGATCGTATTACAGCAATCTTTATTTATTTGGAAGCCATCCTTATGCCCAGTAGAGCAGAGTGCTGTGGTTCTTGCTTCCCACGCACTGCCGATTCTACAAATAAGGAGTAGAGGGTTTCCTGCTTTGGCCATGGATCATTGTGTTTTGATTCTCATATGAATTACCTTATCAGATTCCAGTATACCACTCTCTGGCATTCATTTCAGGGTATGTTAGGTGGAAGGGGGTTGAGTCCTGTGATAAAGGTGTTTCAGGTGTGTATCAGCTTTTGACCTATGTTTGTGTCCCTGTAGGTACATAGGGTGTCAAGAGAGGTTGCGGTGTTGTACCAAGGCTGGTTTCTTCTATTTTCTAAGGTACCTATGGTTCATGCTAGCGAGACTCAATGAGAGTAGACCGTGGCTGCTTAAGTATTAATATCGGTATATATGCTCTTGTCGTTACAGGTATATCCCTTTCCCCGCTGTCCCCTCCCTTTCCCTTCCTGGTTCTTTTATCCCTTGCCTAATGGCTCAAGGCCTCTATGTGCTTAAACTAGAGGTCTTGTGACGTTTGGAGGTGGACCCTTGTGAACTACAATCGAGTTCCGTGGAGCTGATCTGGACAGAATTACACGCCCACGAAATAAGCTCCACCCGACTCGGTTGTGGTTACAATGGCTACTTTGGAAGACGTACTGCATGCCTTAGTGCTGGTTCAGCAAGAGCTAGCCGCCTCTAAGACAGAGGCGGCCACCTTGAGAGACAAGGTGGATAGACTGAGTAGAAACCCTTTTGATGCGTCTACTGCACAAGTACAGGTCACTGTTCCCCCTCCCATATCGTTGGCTAGTCCTGAACGGTATTCGGGCGATCCGACTAAAACGCAGGTGTTTCTAACGCAAATAATGCTTCATTTCTCCTGCAAGCCGGCCTCTTTTCTAAACCATCACTCAAGGGTAGCTTTCGCCATTTCCTATCTGGTTGGGGATGCTGCCAATTGGGCGGTACCTTTGGTGAGAAAGAATGACGCCATCCTCTCGGATTGGGCTGCTTTTCGTGCTGAATTCGAGAGGGTATTCGATAGGCGTGCCACAACTTTTAGTGCAGACCGAGAGCTGCTCACCCTCAGACAGGGTAGGAGGGATTTGATATCCTATTTGACAGACTTCAACAGATTGGTGGCAGAGACGTCCTGGCCAGAGGAAAAAAGGATGTCGTTTTTTTACCAAGGGTTGAGGGACGGACTAAAGGACATCATAGCCCAGATAGATCCTCAGCCGGTTACCTGCTCAGACATGATACATCTAACCTTAAGACTAGATGGTAGACAAAGTGAAAGAGGTGGTGAGCGAAGAAGGTGGGACAGAGTTCCTGGGGGGTCTGAGTATGTTCCCAAGAGGCCTTTGCCTTCCTCTGACCCAGGCTCGGAACCCATGGAGGTTGGAGCCATAAGAGCACCGCTGTCCAGGGCAGAATAAGAAAGCCGTAGAGCCCTGGGGTTATGTCTGTATTGTTGCAAAAAAGGACATTTTGTCAAAGAGTGTCCCAATAAGCCTAAGACTTCTGGGGTATGGAACAAGAGTAAGAGAATAGCGGTCTCTTTGGTTGGTGAGTCAGAAGCAGTGCCAAGGGAAAGTCAAGAAGACCATAGGGAATCCCAACCTTTGAAGATCCCTTCCTTAACGGTTCTGGCTTTAAAAGAAACTGAGACACATATTGTTCTTCCCATGAGACTGGAGAGCCAGAGGAATGTTCATCAGGTCAAAGTCATGATTGACTCCGGGGCCACAGGGAATTCCATAGACAGTAGTCCAGTAGTTCATTGTCACTGGCCAGAGTCACCAGGGCGATCCCTGAGGAGGTGTTAGCCGTGGATGGGAAGCCTTTGATATCGGGTCTCATAACAGAACAAACGGATGTGGTTGAATTGTCTTTCAGAGGGCCAGAGGGATCGCACAGAGAGAAACTGTCTTTAAATATAATAGTTGCCCCACAGTATGAGGTCAGTCTGGGAATGCCCTGGCTAAGCTACCATAACCCTTTGATCGATTGGAATACAAAAGAGGTTCGTTTTTTGTCAGAGATCTGTAAGGAACATCTGGACTCTTCCCAGACACAGCCTACGGCAGCTTTCTTTCTTCCGGTGGTGGGGGCTACTGACGCGGAGAAAGAGGTCATCCTACCCTCAGAGTATCGGTGTTTCGAGGACGTGTTTAGTGAGAGCCAGGCAGAACAACTACCTCCACACCGGTTGTATGATTGCCGCATAGATCTGGTGGAGGGCGCCGCGTTGCCTTCATGTCGTGTTTACGCCCTGTCGGTTCCAGAAACAGCACACCTAAAAGAATACCTTGATCACTATGTCAAGATAGGTTCATCAGACCCTCCAGATCCCCTGCAGCCTCACCTTTGTTTTTTATTAAAAAGGCAAATGGAGAATTGAGGGCCTGTGTGGACTATAGGGTGTTAAACAAAAACACCGTACGAAACCGATACCCTTTGCAACTTATTGTAAGACCAAGTAAGGGATGCCCTGATATACACCCGCTTGGATTTACGAGGGGCGATCATCTGGTGCGTGTAAGGGAAGGTGACGAATGGAAAACTGCCTTGAAGACTCGTTATGGGTTATATGAATATACGGTTATGCCGTTTGGGTTATGTAACGCCCCAGCGGCTTTTCAGTATTTCCTGAACGATGTCTTGAAGGAGTTTGTGGACGTATGTGTGGTCGTTTACATCGATGAGTCTCATCTACTCAGAGAGGATCGAAAAACACCAACACCATGTTTCTCAAGTTCTACAGAGACTGGTGGAAAACAAACTCTATTGCAAACTGAGTAAGTGTGAGTTTGGGGTGTCAGAGGTGGAATTTCTGGGGGTGATCCTAAGTCCTACTGGGTTACAAATGTCAGAAAGAAAAGTGAAGGCTGTCCAGGAGTGGCCAGTTCCGTGCAACATGAAAGAAATGCTGAGTTTCTTGGGCTTTGCGAACTATTATCGCAGGTTTATAGCACAGTTTTCCTTGGTGGCATCTCCTCTGTCTAAATTGCTCAGAAAAGGGGTCTCGTTTCATTGGTCCTTAGAAGCAGATAAAGCATTCATAACTTTGAAGGATGCTTTCACCTCTGCCCCCATTTTGGCTCATCCCAAACCTGAACATCCGTTTGTAGTGGAAGCGGCTGCTTCTGACACAGCAATCGGGGCCATATTGTCACAGCGGAATCAGACCACGGGACAACTGCACCCCGTAGCCTACCTGTCCAAAAAACTGGGTCCAGCAGAGACAAACTATACTATAGCTGAAAAAGAGCTGTTGGCAATTAAGAAAGCATTTCAGGAGTGGCGTCAGCACCTGTGGGGTGCAGCGTTCCCGGTCACTGTGTTCTCGGATCACAGAAACCTTCAGTACATGAAGACAGCAAGGAATCTAACACAAAGACAGATGAGGTGGATGCTGTTTTTTTCTGAATACGACTTAGTCATCACTTATCGGCCTGGGGCAGAGAATAAGAAGGCTGATACCCTGTCCAGACAATCACGTCCTGGTGAAGTTTCAGGTACGAAGCCCTTAGAGGCGATAGTGGATCCAGGGAAGGTGGTTTGCATAGTGCAAGCAAACACCTTTTTGGATTTGATACGTAACTCCAGATCTCATGATGCATGGGTGTCTTGAGCTGCGTTGGGGAAGGATCGCACTCTAAAACAGGGACTGCCTTTTCAGGAAGCCAAGCTGTTCATCCCTAGTGTAGCCTTAAGGAAGAAGGCCTTTTCATGGTGTCACGATTCCATACTGGCAGGTCACTCAGGAGTGACCAAAACAGTGCAGTTGTTGCAACGACACTTTTGGTGGGACACCCTCAAAGGAGATGTAATCGAGTGGGTAGGAAAGTGTGAGGAGTGTGCTCGAGCTAAGAACGAGACAGGAAAAAAGAAAGGGCTGCTGATGCCGCTACCCACACCAAAAAGACCCTGGCAAACCATCAGTGTTGACTTTGTTATGGGTTTACCCCCTGATCAAGGCAAGACGGCAATCCTGGTAACAGTCGACAGTCTAACCAAAATGGGTAATTTCATTCCTTGCGTGAATCTCCCCACCGCCAGTCAAACAGCACAGTTGTTGTTAAGCAATGTGGTCCGTTTGCACGGGGGACCGGAGGTGACCATCTCAGATAGAGGCCCACAATTCATTGCCCGTTTCTGGAAGGCCTGGTGCAAGGCCATGCAGTTCCAGTCCTCTCTCTTCACTAGCTTCCATCCACAGACAGATGGACAGACTGAGAGATTGAACCAAATGCTGAAGAAATATCTCAGATGTTATGCCGCGGAAGCGCAGGATTCATGGGTCTCCCTGTTGTGGATGGCAGAAGTGGCATACAACGCCTGGCACAGTTCGTTGGGGGTTTCGCCTTTCTGCGCCACGTATGGGTTTGACGCACGGATACTCCCCATTAGCATCCCTGAAGGGGTGGCTGGTCAACCTACTGTGATGGGGAAAATACGCAAAGTTCATGCGGTGCAGAGTAAGATCAAAGCACATCTGCTGAAAGCAAAAGCAGAGTACAAAAGAGGAGAGGACAAACATCGAAGGGCAGGCCCAACCTATGCGGTAGGGGACAAGGTCTGGCTTTCCACCAAAAGCATTTGTTTCAAACTGCGCAGCATTTTCCACCCTAGATACATTGGTCCCTACGTCATCACAAAACAAATGAACCCGGTGGCATACATGTTGAAACTTCCAGGGACACTAAGAATCCATCCTGTGTTCCACTGTACTCTGCTGAAACCTGCTTATGGTGCCAGGAGACGAACGCCTCCTCCTGTGTTGTGCGATGATGGATTTGAGTATGGGGTGAGGAGTATAAAAAACTCAAAATATCGGAGGGGTGTGTTGTGGTATCTGGTTTCCTGGAAAGGATACTCGGTTGAGGATGATTCCTGGGAGCCAGTGCAGAACATCCATGCTCCTGTGGCGGTACGTGCGTATCACCGTAGATACCCTCGACGGCCTGGCGCTAGGAGGGAGGGCATACTGTCAGGACCTTACAGGTCGTGGCGCGAGTGAGAGAATTGTGATCTCTGTAGTCGGAAACGAAGTCCGAACTACATTACCGAGAAATCCCGGCAAGTGGGGAGTATTTGTTTGACTCACGCACGCTTCCTGTCGCGTGTAATTCCAGGTGTTTCCGGTTCTAGGAGACGCCGGCCAGAGACGCCGTTCTGAGACGCCGTACAGGGACGGAGCCTGCAGGTTGCGGGTTGGCGTATTTCCCTGCCGCTTCAGACATTGCCTAAGGACCTGCGATCAAGGTAGGAGCGGGACTGACTCTTGTATTTGAGGATTCAGTAATTGCGAGCGATCCTTGCCTCTGCCGCATTCTGCTCGCCTCGTTTCTGAGAAAGCAGAGCGCGGTGGTAGGAAGCCACACGTTGCCGTTTATCTCCGTCACGTAGTTCTGTAACTACGAGGAGTTTTATTCTTGTTCTTCTGGGAGCAGGGTTCGCGGAGCGCAGTGGTGAAGGACAACCACACACTTCCGTGTACTCGACTTAAGGAGCCTGTTTGTTTTCCTGACGTCGGATTGTATCCAAGGAGAAAGTACTTGCTTCCGTTGCAGCAGTGCTGTTAACTATAGGATCGTATTACAGCAATCTTTATTTGTTTCGAAGCCATCCTTATACCCAGTAGAGCGGAGTGTTGTGGTTCTTGCTTACCACGCACTGCCGATTCTACAAATAAGGAGTAGAGGGTTTCCTGCTTTGGCCATGGATCATTGTGTTTTGATTCTCATATGAATTACCTTATCTATCAGATTCCAGTATACCACTCTCTGGCTTTCATTTCAGGGTATGTTAGGTTTAAGGGGGTTGAGTCCTGTGATAAAGGTGTTTCAGGTGTGTATCAGCTCTTTGACCTATGTTTGAGTCCCTGTAGGTACATAGGGTGTCAAGAGAGGTTGCGGTGTTGTACCAAGGCTGGTTTCTTCTATTTTCTAAGGTACCTATGGTTCATGCTAGCGAGACTTAATGAGAGTAGACCGTGGCTGCTTAAGTATTAATATCGGTATATATGCTCTTGTCGTTACAGGTATATCCCTTTCCCCGCTGTCCCCTCCCTTTCCCTTCCTGGTTCTTTTATCCCTCGCCTAATGGCTCAAGGCCTCTGTGTGCTTAAACTTCGGTCTTGTGACGTTTGGAGGTGGACCCTTGTGAGCTACAATAGAGTTCCGTGGAGCTGATCCGGACAATTTGTATGGATCGGAACGGGCACATCCCTCTTTTTGTGTGGATCGGAACCAGTGCATCGCTCCTGTTGTGTGACCACAATTAGCGCATCACCTCTGCTGCGTGGATTGGATCATCGCAGTACCTTCAGAACCACCACTGCACAAGGTCTTCCCATCTCCTTTGACGGCATCCTTGACAATGCTGCATAATTTATGCTGCGATGTAGGATATATACTGTGATGTTTTACATTTCCTGGTAGTGACAAACAGCTAAATTCATTTTTCACTACTGTCAGGCCTATCCCGCTCATAGGTTAGCATTTAGAATTCCCTTACACCTTTTTAGGTAGTAATTTGTGAGCAGAAATGAGTAGCTTTTTCATGTTTTATATCTTTGGCTTAGTAATGTTTAATCCTCCAGTTGGATTTAACATTACCGCTTTAGAAATGCCACTTTTAGAAAGTGCATACACAACTGGGGATTAGCCTATATCTCTCAAGGTTGAAAAGCTTAAATATTTAAGCTTTTCAACATTGAGAGATATAGGTGTATGTAATAATGGCCCTGCCTATTCTCTGTCCCGTGGGCCAAACTCCCCCTTCTTTTGCAAAACATTTAGAAAGTGAACATTTCTCTGAATGGACTGCTCTGTGTGCCTGACAGCCTGTCTCCACTACACATCTGTGATGGGCTGGGTGATAGCTGCATTTGTGCATTTCCTCTAGACAGCCACAAAACAGGACACTCAACTGCATCTACAATTAACTGCATTCTGATGAGTCATTCTAGGCAGGGAGGAATGAAAGGGGCTGACACTTACACTTCATTAAGGGGGTGTCTCGTATTCACACAAAGGGCTGATTACCCCTCACAGAGAGCATAACAGACAAGGCTGAGCCGAAACAGATCTCTGTGCTCTTCGGAGAGCTCCTTTGATTCACCCCCTAAATCAAAGGCACGTTTGGTATATATTTTGGGTCTCTGATAACAGACACCTTTTGGACCTGTAACTTGACCCTGCATGATTAACATCGGCACAATGCCAGAAGGACTGCTGTGCTGCTTGGAGGCACTACCACTATGCTAACTGCTCTGCAACATTGGCCTGCTGTTTGCTGATGTCTGTGCTGCAGAAGGGACTACTCAGGATCAGCACGCACCACTGAGTTGCCAGATTGGGAGGATCAGCACTGTCTCGGGCACCAGGGTGTCTGAGGAGAGATCGAGCCCTTCGATTTTGTATAGCTCCGAGCACCCTTTTGTTGCTAACATTGCTACAGTGCTGAGGGATGTTGTTTCAGTGTGGCCCTGCTGGGTTTCCCTGACAACAGGAGCTCTTCGCATCAACCCACATAAGTAGACCCAACACTGCACGATTACATCGACCACTACAGAGTAAGATACCCTATTGCGAGGTATTGCTGCCTATGTGTATCTCCCTTTTGACTGCAGAGCCCTGAGTCTGGGAAGATCAGCATGGGCTGTCGCTGCACCACTTTCCAGCAGGGGGGTCCGAATGGCACAACCCTTCCCTGCTTCAGAAAAGATACTGTGACTGAGACCTCGGACCTGCAAGGTCTTTGAAACAGCTCAATTTTAGGAAGCCTGCCCTGGGGAACTAAGGGTTGCAGAACTGATCAGCAGGAAGTTTTAGTGAACTTGGAAAAAGTTGGGGTAATTTCTTCACCCCTGGAGGATGAACAAAAAGTTATGAGGCTTTCCAGAGAGATTCCACTCAAGTAATGCCCAAAACCTAGGTATGTCCTACTACGTACTTTTTGCTCTGAAGTTAATTGGTTCAGCAGGGTCTTGCTGCAAAGGTGTCTGGTCCAGCTATGATATGATATAATATAGTATTTGTACAGTGCAACTAATTTCCGGATACGTCAAGGTGCTTCCACACTGAGAAAGTAAAAACCCTGCAAAGGATAAAAAGATAACCACAAAAAGGCATCGGGATTAGAACTAAACTGTATAACTGAATTAAGAGCCAGGTTTTGAGATCTTTTCTAAAAGCTAGCATAGCAGAACCCGATTTGAGGTGATGAGGCTTTGGCTTCCAGTCTTACCCCACTGAAAGTTGTTGGCTTCAAAAGAAGTCATTAGGTTTGAAAGTAAAACCTCTGGCTAGGGGCTAGGGAGAGGCTGCAATCTAGTGGACCCATGACGTGCCCTTTGAGGCTATACAATTACTGCTTTACTTTTTCTTGGAGACTTTTGCCATTAACATTTCAATACTCATATCTTTGGCTCTGCTTAGTATAATTTAATGAGCTTGTTGTCTTTTTGCTCATTAGCATTTTTCACTCTGTTTCTAATTTAATTTGGAAATGATATTGTGTTGTGTTCTTTACATTAAAAATTGTTCTGCTTGAACTTAACACACACTTTTCTGGAGATTGCCCTCTGCTTGTGCCATAGGTACAAGAGGTTGAGCAAAGATTCTCAGCGGAGTGTTTTGACCTAATAAGAACAGAGCTATTAGATGTAGGAAAGTGATTTATTAGTTGGGGTGGACTGCATTCAACTAAAAGTCATAATGTCACTTTTCCTATTAGGTACATTAATAGTTACAGAAATTTAAAGCTGAGCTCAACAAGTGGCAGCCAAGGCAAAGAGCAGTCTTGCTTGACTTAAGAAAAAATGTAAAGTATTTAGAATTACCTAAACAGTAAAAAAGTTGAAAACACAACACAATAAAAAAATCCTGCCCCAATTTATAAAATAGAAAATAATTAAATTAACAAAATAATACCAAAAGGAGAAATATCCTATAAGGGTAAAAATAGATATGCATTTTTAAATGAGTAAATAAAAATAGCACCACAAAGCATTAAGTTCCAATCATGGTTACCTGGTTGTGTTTGACCAGATCCTACGTGTGATTAAAGGCTGAAAGCCAAAAGGTATGGAGTGTGGGTTCTTAACATATACCAGGTTTATCCCGGTTATAAGTTTTACCTTTCTGACAAGCTCTGAAATTGAAGTCAAAAATTCTAAATGCGGCAAGGCAGGACAATGTGACTGAGCAGGGCTTCACAAGGCAAAATAACTGTTGAGTGAGGTCCCGCAGACACTGTTGACTTATCCAAGAAAATCTCTGAGTGGCAAAAATCCCTCGACCGCCTGATACTTTTGGTGCCTTTGCCAGGTGAAGATTTCTATGTTCGAACTTACTCTTTTGAAACTCAGATTTTTCCAGCAGGGCTAAGCTACAAACTGTAGTTAAACATGGCTCCATAAGGCTGAATACCTTCTCTGAGACTTTCTGCTGAAACTAATTTACTGCTGTAGAAAAAGTCTGAGTGTGAGCAACATTCATCTTTGGCCCAGCAGCAGCGCACCTTCATCGGATTGACGTAGCAGGTTTGTCCTAGTCCTCTGGAGGCCTTCGGAACCAAAAAGGTTTCTAAATCTGAGGTTTGTAAGAATGTTAGGCAGAGAACAGTTTTACACATCCAAGGTCCTAGGATCTCAGGAACTGTTCTTGGGGTCAAGTCTCACTTCAGCAGAAGGCACCAGCAGGGTCCAGGGCAGGTCCAGCAGGAGCTGGGCTCTTCAGGAAAAAAGGCATCTTGCAGATTGTTGTGACCTGTAACTTAATTGAGGCAAGTCAGCTGACTCTTAGAGTCCACTTTATATCCTGGGTACAAGTGGAGGCAGGTGCAGCCATTCAGGATTCTTCACAGATCTCAACAGAATGCTTAGTCCTTCTTTTGTCTTGCACAGATCCAGGTTGTCCTGAAGAAGGTTCGCAGAGGTGCCACATTTATTCATTGCATTAGCCTCTGGGTGAAGGTGTCTACTGGTCCCTCTCTAACCAAAACCTTAAAGATTTCCAGGGATACCCCTACCCACATCTGCAGCACTCCCTGTGTGCCCTCCAAGTCGTTTAAACCCTTCTTCCGTTATGCAGAGCCTTTGTGCCTATGCTGGATGTTCGACTTACGAAATAAGCAACCCCTCCTTTGCATGCACTTCAAACCAGTCATGGGAACAGCTCCTCTCCCACTGGGACTGGTACCTACATGACTGGAGGGACAAATAAAGAAAGGCCCTACCCAGGTGTCAGCTAACATTTGCCCGTTACAAGGTAGGTCTCTTTGAAAATAATCAAGGTCCTCAGCACAACCAAGCCTAGATGGTCATCTGGCCAGAGGAACAGAACACCTCATCTCCACATCCTATCATGGGGAATATTCAGCTTCTACGTTTCAGTTGGAGCTCATGCATAAGGACCTCCAGACACTTTAGAAAGGGAAAAGAAAATTACTAAAAGTACCATTTTGAAATTATTTATTACAAACCTTATTTTATCAGTTAATTGATATTGTAATGCACAGTTTTAAAAGTCCACGATGAATTTTTTAGGGTTTCCTAACTGGAGTAAACATTATTAAATGTAATATTGTAACACAAAGGTTTTCTAAGAAACTGCTAACACTGCTACAGTGGAAATATGTTGGGACCTTTTCCCTGAAATGATATGTTTAACATTAAATATTGACTGGGTTAGGTTTAAATATTGTGCACCATGCCTTATGAGCAGTATATACTACCTAGGAGTGACTTATTAGTATTTAAAAGAAAGGTTAGGCTTGTTAAAAGGGGTTATTTTGACAGTTTCCGTTTGCATTTTTAAAATTGCACAGATGGGTCACAGTGGTAGACCTACAGTTATGTTTGGACTGTCACTGTAGTGGGTGGCAGAAAGGGTGCTTCAGTATACTAGTGGCATTTAACTTACAGGCCATGGGTAAACTTTGTACCATACACTAGGGACCTATAGATAAGTTAAATATGCCAATTAGGAGTAAAGCCATATTTCAATATGTTTTAAGGGTCAGAGCACATAGTTAGCAGAGTCCCAGTGACATAGATAGCAGAGTCCCAGTGCACACCTTTAAATAAACAGCAGCACCAGCCCAAATAAAATGAGGGTTATTATGCACAAAAACATTTTTCTACATTATAGGTACCCCCTTACAACATAATAAACACAATCCTGGCATTGATGTGGACTAGAGCAGCTGTAATAAGTGGTGACCTTTATTAGATTTTCTATTAAACATATGATATTTCTCATGCTGCAGTTCAAATTCTAATTCTTTGGCGAAGTTTTATTGTACAGATAATGATGACTTTATCACAATATATTTTAATCTCTGAATGAACTTTTTCGAGCAATCCACGATTTGACACTTTCGAAATAATGGAACATTAGATCAGGGCTCCTCCTGCTCAAGAAGCCATTCTCTACAGACATACTGAAACGTTTAGAACTAGACTCTGCTTTAAGTAAATAAAAGTTGATGCTCAATGCTCTAGCCACAAACTGTTGTGAGGCCTTTATGAATTGCAGAAATTATCTACCAGATATGTTCTCTGTACATTGAGGTCTGTGATATGAATCCTGAAATTAGTTAAATATGCCTAACCCCTGCTCTTGCTATGTAATAAATAGAATGTCTTCCGTGTGTGAGGCGAAGGTGAATATTTTGTATAGGCAAAGTACCTGTGGTCTAAAATAGCACTGTTTTAAGCAGTTTCAGAATAGAAAAAATGTATTTATTAAAAAGACAATGTTTGAAGCATAGTTTATTAACTAAATATCTATTTTGACCGGTCATTCTGGTGGGGCAAAAATACTGTTTATTTTGTTATGTATTTATTATATGATGTTGTGTAGTTTCTGCCAATCGGTGGGGGCTGCATGTTTGGAGACGACATAAACTTAGGATGGTGCCAGACTTATTCCATGCACCCCCTTAAGATATGTTGCCCCTTGGACCAGCTAGCTCCCGGAGCCACTGTTTTCCCCACTAAACCTGAACAGCGAACAAACAGTTCTGGCAACCACTTAACATGACTACTCTGCTCTCTCAGGAACCGTGGTGACACATTTCAAACCTTTGCTTAGTTACTCGTGCTTTCTTGGGCTCAGAGAAATATACAAAGAATACACAAATGGGCATTTCCAATATAGGACGTAGCCTAGGAACCAATACTTATTATTTTCAGAATGTATCCATCTGGTTATCAGTGATAACATTCCTGCGCCCGTTATTCTGCTAGACCCAAAGATGTAAATGTATGAAACTTATATAGCGCTGGACTTACCCTGGGGCATCTCCGCGCTTGCTTAGGGAACCCGTCCTGGTATTCCCCTGTGAGATAACCCTGGAAAGGTATCCACAAGGTGAAAGCCAGGCATCCCGCCGCGAAGGGCCGATGTGGAGATTAAGCAAGCTATTGCCCAGAGTCGCAGAGCGTGAACCCGTGAGTGGAGAAGGCACCGGAGCGAGAATTATCGAGTCCGTGGGATTATTGAGCCCAAGACCCGCCGAGGCGGGGAATTGAACCCTGGTCCAGGGGCGAAACTCAAGCTCCAGGTCTGCCGCCTCTAACCCCTGAGCCACAAAGAGGCTTTTGACTTCAAAAGCTGGGATTTTGAATTCAAATATTTTTTGGAAATGTAATTTTCCTTCCCAGCTTTTGGAGCCAATAGCCAGATTATATAAAGAAATGTCATTCTAAATAATAATAAATGGCTCTGGTGTGTGGACTTTGTTCCCAGTTGGGGGATGTGCCAGGACTGTCCCCTTTCTCCAACTTTATTTGCTTGCTGGCTCAATATATATGATCACACAGTGGCATCCATTCCCCTTTTCTGGGTTCAGCAAAAATAAAACTATATGCATTTACGTCGAGAAAGATTGAATGTAGAGGCATGCCTGCAAGCAGTCCAAAGGTACACCAGTTTTTGGGGGGGGGGGGGGGGGGGGGGATATAAAATCAATGCAACTAAAACTAAGTCATTGTTGATTAATAACTCCTGTGATGTTTTAGCCCTCGGATGTCAGGCAAAACTATAATTTACACCCTTAAAATGTATCTAGAGAATATTTTTCCGATTCTGTTTTGGATAGTTATAGGTTAAACGATGTGCCCTTGATGCCTGAAGTACGCTCCATGTTCGCTCTCTGGAAATCGCTCCCCATCTCTATGATTGTGCAGATATCGCTCATAAAATCGAAAGTACTACCGTTTTAATTGTGTCCTTTATTGCATGTTCCCTGCAAAATAACAGAAAGCTTCTTTATTAAATTGGAGTCATTTTTCGTCATTTATATGGGGCAAAAAATCCCTCAGGGTTAGCCTGAAATCACTCCAACTGCTTAAGATAGAGGAGGGTGTTAGCTCTTTCCTGTCTTAGGACCTATTATCTTGCATCCATTGCCCTTGAGCTGCAGCAGTTTTCTATGCAGGGATCACAGTTCGATAACTCCTTGGTGTTACAGATGTTAGATGGCTGCAAGGCTGCAAGCTTGTGTTACCCACAATCCTAAAATGCGAAAGATAATCAGGTATAATACCTTGCTGATTTTAAGGTCCATGAAGTTGAGATTATTTTGTAAATGTGAGATGCCCATGACTCATGCTGGTTCCCCTTTGTCTTGCTGCTCCCATCTTTCGCCCTGTTTGGGGGACTGGAATAATCTGAACTGTTGCACGTGCAGGCGAGAAAGATGGTTATTAGTTGTTTTGGTAACGCCATTGGCAGTGATGTCAGGGCCAACGAGGGCTTTAAACTGCTTTGGCTTCTAGGTCAGGACCCTGGCACCTATTATTTTAATAAATATGTACCGATTTCATACAACGTTGGCTAAAAGGTCAAACCCGCACCCAGTTCCATTACATTTTTCCTAACTATTCACCGATAGGTTGAGGAACAGGTACCTAAATGTATCTATAACTCTGTTCTGTTAGCTCGGTCTATTATCCCCAGTCACTGGAAGTCCCCATCGATACCCACGTTTGAGAAAATGTTAAAGAAAATGAGGAGAATTAGTATAAGAGAACTGTGGTATTTTGCCTGTTTGATAACATTAGATTGTTATAAATGACTTTAGGGGCTGTTTTCTAAGGAAGATGTGCAAGGCTGGGTGATTGAAAACTGACATAGATTCCTTGTATAGACTTACTGACATTTTTATACATTTCAGATATGTATGTTTCCTGCATTTGCACTTCACCTGCAGGTTAGGTTCTCAATTACTTGATGCTGCCAATGGCAAGTATTAATTGACTGTGGGATGCTGGCTCTAAGAGTATTGTTTCTACTCAAGGGCCCCTGGACTGCTTAAAAATGCGTCATGTTTTGCACCGGCACTTTATTCCGGTTATTCACTCTGCAAGGGAGTAGCATTATGAGTCCTGCCTGGCTCACGTCACTTTAGTAATGGTTGGCCAAATGCTGAAATTGGTAGTGGACCGTCACTTTATTGTTCAATGTATCTCATTTACTGTGGTGTATTTAAATATTGAGTCAGAAAAGTGAAGAATATGTGAATATGATAAGTCAGGGCACCAGGTCCAAGAATGTTAATTATGCGTTTTACACTGTTATCAGCCAGTTCAATCTATTTTTAAAGAGGCTGCTATTTGCCTGGCTATATCTTTTTTGGTATTGTTTCTTCACTGCCACTTTATTGCGCCATACTCTAAGAGTGGGATCTACTGAAACAAGTGCCTCGTGAATGAGTTTCCATTTTGAGAATTCTAAATTGACAACATTTTTAAACGAGGATATTTTGTATCACTGAGGCACAGAATATGATATTTACTATCTGAAATTGTAGGAGTGCCTAATGTTGAGATAATCGTTTGTCCTTTATTCCAAGCACCACAGTAATACAGGAATTGTCATTTATAGTTAAAACAATGACAGAGCTACTCAAATGTCTTAAGCTATTAAAGTTGAGTTGTGGTGTTGCAATATGTAATCCTAGAATCAGCATGCAGTGTGAGAAACAACTCTTTAGAGTTATAATAGCTGCCTATCAGACAACTAGATTTTCACCTCTTTTGATCAGTTTCCATGAAATGAACAGTTATTTAATGAATGAAGACATTTATGGAGACATGTTTATTTTTAGCATAGCAATAGTTCATTAGACAAGAATTCTGAACATTGTTTTTGCAAGTTGCTCACATTAAATCATGTATGTTTTAGCAAAAATGCACTAGCTGTATTAACCCTTTGCATGCTGATGACGGAACCGCTCCGTCATCAGCTGCGGGTGCGCTGTGCTGATGACGGAGCGGTTTCGTCATGGCCCAGCCGCCGCGCCTGCGCGGCGCTGATTTCGCGCCTGCGCGGGTGTTCTAATGAGCGGGGCGGGTCATGACGGAACCGCTCCGTCACCAGCATAGCTCAACCGCGGCTGGTGACGGAGCGGCTCCTCACCAGCATGCGGCCGCCGCGCGGCCGCCCCGCCCCTTTAGCGCTGCGGCGGAATAGCCGCCGCAGCGAAGGGGTTAAGGGGTGTTTAATTTGCTGCTATGGATTCCAGCTTTACTATATTTATCTGCAGGCATACTCTTTCTGTAGGAGTCCACGTATTTAAACTTTCGGGAGAAAGGTAGTGGCATGGCCATGTAATATCAGGAATAAAATACCCTCTGTCATAATTTAATGGGTTTTGGAATTCACCTCAGAGATGCATTACCTTATTAGGAAACGCAGACCTTGGCTTTATTCTTGTACATGGTCACAAAACTCTTCAGTGCGTTGCTTTGAAAAAAAAGTTATGCAGAACAGCGCAATGAGCTGCCCTGTGGAACATTATGCCAGGGAGATATTTCATGGGTGGTGCATGGGCATTCCCATGCATCTACCCATGGATTTTGAAACACACCCATATCTACAAAGAGTTGTAGACTTGGATTTAGACCATAATCCTACAATTACTTGAAGCTGGGTAACAAGGATAAATATTTTTATTTCTCTGTGTGTTTTCCTCTTTGCACATGTACTGCGTTCTGCACACATGCATAAAAGAAATAGCCTTAAAGCATGGCTTTAGTGGAGAAAGGGACCCAGCTAACAACTTCCTGAACAAAAACTATGCAGAACACAAGATCAACACCCTTGCACTATGAGGCAACTGTGCCTGCATTAGAGCAGGGTTTCACAATAGTAGTACATAGTGATACCTTCACTTCAAACCTGGCCGCAAAAGTGACAGGTCTGGCAGGAAATTCTGGCCTTAAATGTGACAGGTATAGTCTTAAATGTGACAGCTCTGACAGGAAACGGCTGGCAGGAAATTTGACAGGTCTAGTCTTAAACTTCTGGCCTTAAATTTGACAGCTCTGGCGGGAAACCCTGGCCTTAAATTTGACAAGGCCTGGGTGCAGACTGCTGGTCTTAAATTTGACAGCTCTGGCAGGAAACCCTAGTCTTAAATTTGACAGGTCCTGGCCTTAAACTGTTGGCAACAACAAGTGACAGGTGGCACTAGTGTTGACAAGGGTAAGCAGCTGTCCTGGAAGGGGGCGAATGTTATGGTGTAGAGGGATACGCCTCTTTTAGGGGTTGTGGTTTCTTAGAATACATATAAGCCTGTGTCAGGAGCCTGGTATAGCAAGCAGCCTCTGGACTACGTGAAGGGTCACCATGGCAGAAAAGAAGAGCTACACCCCATTTGCGAGAACACACTGGTTTGGTGGCTCACAGATCCCAGTCAGTAGCTTTTACAGAACCACAGGCCCTATGGTAATGGACGAGAATGCTCAACCAGAAGAACCTTTTGGCTGTGGGTTTGCTAAGCAGTGGCCGCGCCAGCTGTCCCCGATTAAGCGGTACAACAGCTCTAGTGAGTGTTCGAGTGACGGCTTGGTGTCTGAGCAAAGCATGCTCTTGGAGCTGGAGGATGAGAAAGAATCCATAGTTCCGCCTAATACACCCGTCTATGAAGACTTGGGTTTTCAAGAGGGTGTTGTTCCTGAGAACGTTCCTGTTCAAAAGCCTGATACAAGCGTGGAAGATGAGGGGGCATCGCAGGATATTACCGCCTCTCAAGATGTCAGAACTGTGGCTGATGGGGCATCGCAGGATATTACCGCCTCTCAAGACGGCAGAGCAGCCGCAGAGGGCTGTGTGAAATGTGGTGGTGAGTCAAAATCTTAGGAGCAACCATTTTGCATAAGGATGTATTTTATTTCTTCAACTATCGAACATTAAGCTTTCGTATTTTTGTTTGTGCCCCCCTCCAGAGAGCAACACCGCTGGGATACTTCAAAACACCCCATAGGAAATCAAAGTAGGCCCCCTCCTAATACGCACATCTATGAAACCATGGATGCTGAGATGACGAGTCCACCAAAGGTAGTTGTGCAACAGCCTGATACAAGCGTTGAAGATGAGGGATCACCGATGGATATTACCGACTCAAGATTTCAGAGGCGCTGCAGAGGGTGGTGAAAATGTGGTGGTAAGTCAAAAAAATGTTAGACGTAGACCCTTTACATGAAATTTTGTTGTTTTTCTACCGCTAACGGGTTGTCAATATTTATCTTTTAAACCTAGGATGCAATACCGAAAAGAATTGATGTACAAGGGCAGACTGCAAAAGGTCGCAGCTTGAACTGGTCTTGTATATGCTCTGCAAACCAGACTGGGAGTTCCGCAAATTCGAGTTCACCTGTGCCTATGGAGTGTGAAGATGGCTCCAAGTACGATGCCTCTGAAAAAGCAACAACAGAGTTCAACAAAGACCCCATATCAAGTTTTAAAGGTTTCGTAGCTATAGTTGTACACACATGCGTCAAAAGGGACTATTACGGCATGTGTTTTGGCCATCGTATTAGAGACCCGCAATAGGGGCGCACGAGTGTCTAGCCGAATCATACAGAGACCGTGTAGTCCGGTACATATGTAGTATTCTAGACCCGTACAAGATGTATAAGCTGCTAAGGGTGGTGCACGGCCTGACCGCTGAAAATAGTTTTGTCCACCCGAACATGCTGAAGATCATAACGGCGACAGTCACGGAGATACGCTATGGCAACGACCCCCGCGCAAAACTAAGAAGTATGCAGTGCACACGTGTGAGCTGTGACAAAAAGATTGCACAAAGACTCATAGAAAAGCGCATGTGTAATGTGTATCTAAAAAGCAGAAAAGTAGTGGCCCTGGCACCACAAAGGCTATTTTATAATAGCTAAGTCCTGATGTATTGGTAAATGCTAGCGTGTATTAAAGTAGAGTCTTAGAATGTTGCACCCAAAAACCATATATGTGTGTTGAACCGTACTTAATACGCATACTGTGAAAAGATATGAAACCCCCCCTGTCTGTGATTTGGTAATACTCATTTTTAATAAAATGTTCTTACACAAAACAAGCGTCTTTCATTTTCTGTACTGTAATGACTGTTAACATGTCGGAGGGCCTGTTAAGAAAACTTTATTATGATAATAGAGGGGTTGGCAGCTTTGCAAGCGGCGCCGCTCTATATAGAAGGGCTGTGGCTGAAAAGGAGTCGGTAAGCAGAGAAGCTGTGAAGACATGGTTATCAGGAGAGGAGGCGTATTCACTACATAAACCAGCCAGAAGACGCTTTAAGAGGCGTCCTACAATCGTTAATGCGTGTATAGATTATCAGTGGCAAGCGGACATAATCAGCCTTCAAGATACTGCAAAACATAACGACGGCGCCTGTTATATATTAACAGTCATAGATGTGTTGTCCAAATACGCGTACGCAGAGGCGTTGCGTGATAAAAGTGGAGCTAGCGTCACGGCCGCTTTTAAAGCCATCTTCGATAAGGGGCGTATTCCTCAAAAAATACAAACAGACGCAGGAAAAGAATTCTTAAACAAGTCATTTCAGAAATTATTAAAGCAGCATAATGTTCAACATTTTGTAACACAAACACCGAGGTAAAAGCAGCGGTTGTAGAAAGGTTTAACAGAACTTTAAAGTCTAAGATGTGGCGTTATTTTACGGCCAACAATATGTACAGATACATGGATGTTCTACAGGCTTTTTTAGCTGTATATAATGCCAGTTATCATAGGACCATCAAAATGACACCTGAAGAGGTAACCCTAGTAATTCGTTAACTGTTTGGAGAAACTTGTACGGTCCTAACTTCGGGACAAAGGTGAAGATGTCTGTTTTTAAAAATGGTGATCACGTAAGGATTTCAAAACTGAAAGGAGTCTTCACAAAGGGTTACGAGCAGACCTTTAGTGATGAAATATTTATAGTGGAAAGTGTAGAGTTTAAGGAAGGGCTGTGTATTTACAGGTTAAAGGACTACGAGGGGGAAACGGTGTCAGGATCCTTTTACAAGGAAGAGTTACAAAAGGTGCCCTATGATCCAAACCGCGTGTATAGGATTGAAAAGGTTCTGAAAAGTAAAGGTACAGGGGCTAAGAGCCAGGCATATGTCAAATGGCACGGCTGGCCTGAGAAATTTAACAGTTGGGTGTTGGCCAGCTCCCTGAAGGGTGTGTGAGCTAAAAGCTGCTGCTACGATGGACTACATCCTTTTATATAACCTTACCATCCAACGCTTCTAAGGACATGTTCCCCAACAATCAGATTTCTAATTACACCGTCAAATTGGCTAAGGCTGTGGACCTGAAGGGGGACTGGGAGGTTGCCCTAACAGAAATACAATACCCTAGAACATGGAATACATTTACTGCGGCCGAAACCAAGTTTCACATCAAGAGGGAACAGGACCCCACTGGCATACACACATCCTTACCACCCGGCTACTACCCACACGTTTCAAGCATGATCAAAGCCATCAACAAATCCATAGCCGGTATAGAACCACATCCGAATATTCATCTGGTGTTAGATAATGTGAGAAGAAAGGTGTTTCTTAAATCCATAAATCGAAACACCTTGTTTAACTGCTCAGGTAAATTAAGAAGGATTTTAGGGACAGTACAACATGTGAAAAGCCCCGTGGAACAAGATCACACGTGCCCCGATATTAATGGGGGGTTCTACACGCTCTACGTCTACAGCGATATTGTAAAGTCTCAGAGGATAGGTGATAGTTACTCACCGTTGTTAAGGTGGGTGCATGTACAGGGTGATAATAATACCATGGTCAACATACAATTTAACAAACCTGACTACGTCGCAGTTTCTAAAAACCATTTTGACACGATCTACGATGATCAGTCTGAGCCGGTGGCCTTTAAATACGGGAAAGTTATTGTCAAGCTTCATTTAAGGCCTAGACACGACAGAGGGTATTAGGCAGCCATCATGGTGGTTATGAAAACCTACGGAGATCCGTCTATGTACAGAGACTATTACAGAAGTCAAGCCGGTTATGGAGGACCACCGTACTTTCAAGGTTCACCTGTTATGTACGGGGCTGGATTAGGAGGATTCTTTAGGAGTCTGTTTAGAAGAGCTATGCCTTTCCTGAGACGAAGCTGTGAAATTGCAAAGCCTCATGTTAAGGCGGCTGCCACGAACATTGCACAGGAGGTGGTGGGGTCTGTTACATCGGCGGTTGCAGAGCGCATGAACAAGCAGCCTCAAGAAGGAGCTGGTTTGATGTATAAGCCACGTGCGAGTGTCAAAAGGAAACGGCGTGTTTCTAGACATTGGGGGCCCCCAGCCCCCTATAAAAAAAGGAGGACAGTTTCAAAACGTCCTCAGGAAAGAAGAGCTCCAAGACGGAAGAGAGCTGCGAAGAAGCGAACCGGCTCTGAAGTAAATATTTTTTAAAGCCTTGTAAAAACAACAATGGCCTTTGTACATTGTGGATCTGGAGAGTGCGCCAAATCAGAGTTGGACTAGTTTAGTCTAAAACCCACACAGACAAGCATTGAAAACAGCTTCTTCATGGAGGTGTCGCCTTTAGCAGCATTGACACCGCTGGCACCTATAGAGTTTTATGTGTCAGGGGCCACGGATATGTATTTGGATCTCAACAACACTCTGCTGCATCTTATGTGTAAAATCGTAAAAGCGGATGGGACCGACATTGACGACGGTTCTAAAGTGGCACCAATCGCTTACCCTCTAGAGACCATGTTTAATCAAGTGAACATCACCCTGGGCGACCGACTCATCACCCAGAACGATAACATGTACGCCTACAGAGCCTACATAGAGAGTATTCCAAATTACAGTAGCGATGCCCTTGACACACAACTTACAGCCGGTCTCTTTCACAGGGATACACACGGCCAGTTTGAAAGCACAGCTCTGGATGGTGATAAGGGCTTTATAAAAAGAGCGGGGCATGCTACAGCCAGCCGTACCTTTGACCTCCTGGGGCGCATACATTCGGGCCTCTTCTTCCAAGATAAACTGCTCATCAACGGAATTGATCTTAAGATCAAGCTCAATCGTAACAAGGACTCATTCTGCCTCATCAACGGGGATGCGGAACAGTACAAGCTGAACATACTGTCCGCGAGCCTGTTTGTAAAGAGAGTGAAAGTGTCCCCGAGTTTCAGGCTAGCGCACGCAGAAGCTTTGCAAATATCCATCGCCAAGTACACTGTGGAAAGAGTAGCTCTGAAGGTATTCAGCATCCCTGCAGGTACCCGCTTACCACAACAGCATAATCTATTTCTGGGACAATTACCAAAGCTCATCATCATAGGGTTTGTGGACAATAAAGCTTTTAGTGGCACCTATGCCTCAAACCCCTTCAATT
Organism: Lissotriton vulgaris; assembly: GCF_964263255.1. Lineage (NCBI taxonomy): Eukaryota > Metazoa > Chordata > Amphibia > Caudata > Salamandridae > Lissotriton > Lissotriton vulgaris. The sequence continues at coordinate 2,075,304,838 of NC_141689.1, read as the reverse complement.
TTAAACACTACAACATCAACTACGCAGCGCTGGTCCACGAGGGCAATGTGATTCCTGCAAAACCCTACACACCCAGTTTTGCAGCCGGTCATTACATCAAGGAATATCAAGGACTGGTTTCGATAACCGGAAAGCATCAAAGGGACTGCGGTGTAGCGGTGTCTAGAGAAGGCTATGGCCGTGGATACACGCTGTTTGCATTCGACCTGACACCGGACATGGAAGATGGCGATCACTACAACCTGGTCAAAAATGGGAATCTAAAAGCTGAAATACGTTTCGCAGCTCCATTGGCGGCTAATGTGAACATGGTCGTATTCTCTGTATTCGACAGCATCATTCAGATCAACCACGCAAGGCAGATTTTGTTTGACTATCTTTAAAACACTTGTGAAATGGATACTGTGCAGATACGTGACTTCTTAAGCAGACATAAATACGCTAGGAAATACTTTTTGGGTGTTTTCCCTAGCGACGGGTTACCAACTGAAATAGGGGCAGAAAGACCATGCACCCTAATCTTTAACACAGACCCTCATGACCAGGCTGGGACACATTGGGCAGCCATGTTTATAGATGTGGACAAGGTTACAGTGTTTGACAGCACCGCAGAGTTCCCTGCGCACAGACTCTATACACCCCCTATATTCAAGTTTGTGAAAAAAGCTGCAGCTGTGGTGGAGTATAACAAGCTAAGGGTGCAGGATTCCATGGCCATCACATGCGGGGAACACTGTATTTATTTTATCAGTAAAATGTCCCAGGGTGTTTCGTTTAGAAATTTCTTAAAGCTATATCCTGGGGATCTTGTTAACAATGACCGTATAGTTGCGAAATATGTAAAAGAAAACACCCGGGTGTTGGTAAGACCTGTGAAAACAGAATAAGTACCTTGTCAAAACTGTAAGGGTTTATAACTGTTGAATGCTTAATGTTGAACGTATAAAATAAAAGAAATTTTTTTAAAACATGCATTCAGACTCGTTATTTCAATATACATGCACCCTAAAATGTTTTTTTTGAAAGACGACAGACGGTTTGTAAAGTTATAACAAGGTGTTTATTACAAATATTTAGTTGACAAAACTTTATTGAAGAAACCTAGGAATAAAAACCACACACAATTATTCAAAAATCCCCGTACAATGAGGGCTATGACTCTAAAAGTGCCATAGGCGACTAGTTCTGCCTTACTCTGTAAAAGCCTTGAGAGGTTTTCTAAAAATTGCACAGCGTCAAAAACATCTCGGGTCTTCCGCCTGGTGAACAACGGAGTGTCAAAACCCTGCCCCTGGAAGCGGAGTTGGAAAAAGTCATTAGGCCCCACATTGTGTAACAACCTTTCTATGAGCTCCTGCACAGCCTGATGTATAGCCAGAACACCATGATCGGATGATGTTATTTGATGGGGGTTAACAAATCTAAACTCCTCATAGTTTTCTACGGCCCTAAACCTCTCTACATTGAGAGTGTAACTTCTAACACTATCTAAAAACAAGGGCTCTGGGCCCTCATCAGTAGGAGTGTGAGTTGCGGAGGTGTTCTACGCTTGTCATTTTGGGGGGTCATGGTGGGACATGTCTCAGAAGTCCTTGTAAACCTGCGGGTAGCGCATATTCTTGCCTTCTTCAGCTTCTTTATTAAACGCCGGCGTTGCTTTGTACTATTAAGCCACTTTTTTTTTTCTTTTACGCACCCAGGCTTTTCTAGACACCATGCCCCTGCCTATCTGAACAGGTAGGTTGGTGTCGTTGTACGCCTTGTTCATGGAGGCAGCCGCTACAGTTCCACCCCTAGGTCCTTCTGAATGTTGCTGTGCTTGGAGTTTTAAAGCCATCACCCCCTACCCCCTTCAAATGCCCGACCCTCGGTATTTTAGACCCTGCACCTATGTATTGTCGGTGGTGAAGTGTTCGTTTATATGTTTCAGGCGCTGGTCTTGAAACTATGGTACAGTGTTTGAAGGGGTCTAGTGAAACATTGGGGTCTAGGGAAACAGATGTGTCTTGTTTGAAGGGGTCTAGGGAAACAGGGTTGTCTTGTTTGAGGGGTTGTGGGGCAGCAGATGGGTGCTGCTTGAGCACTCTTAAGAAGCGTACAGACTTTGTCACTAACCTCTGGACCTTACGGCTATATTTTGGGGGCCTCTTATGAGCACCAGTGGCTGTGGTGGTCTTTAGGGGCCTGTGCTGCCATAGTCACGCCCGTATAGCATATATGTCTGCCACAGCCGCCTGACACGCCTGGATGATCACTTTTTTACACACCCCAACCCTTTCCACGATCTTCTGATGGGCCTCCCTCGTGTACAGGGTCTTGGTAAACCCCACTTCCCATTTTATGTTTGCGGCGAGCGCCTGGCGTTTTATTTTTCTAACCGCCATCTGCATCTCTTTTACATGAGCCGCAAATACCTCATGTGTGTTTACAGACTCGTCTTGCGCCTGCTTAGAGGGCCCCACCTTGCGAGGCCTTATAAATGGATGCAACGCCTCAGGACCCTCTATACTGTTAACAGTCTTAGCCCCATTCTGTAAAGCCTGTTCCGCTAGTGTTCTAGAAATAGGGACCCCCTGCGAACGCCCTGGGGCGGACAGGAGCGGAACATTGCAAACTTTGTATGGCAAACTCGGCTGTACCCACTGGGCCCCGTGGTATTGTCATCCACACTTATTGCTGCGGGCGGTTTGGGGCTTACGACGGCCGTGGGGCTGGACACGGGATTGTACACGGGGCTGGCAGCTGCGCTGGACACGGGACTGTACACTGGGTTGGCAGCGGGGCTGGACACGGGACTGTACACTGGGTTGGCAGCGGGGCTGGACACGGGACTGTACACTGGGTATCAGCGGGGCTGGTGGGGTCGTATGCCCCCGGAGGGGTACTAGGGGACAAAGGGTATGACGATTGTGAGGAGCTGTCGTTGTAATCATGGGTCCTAGCTTCTGGGGTTCTACCTAGGCTGTCCACCATCCCCCTCAGCACCTCAAGAGCGTGGCCATTCACGATAGAAGGACCTTCTAGGGGTTGCCTATTATTATCACCCATTGAGACCCTAGGCTGGGCCTGAACACTTACAATTGGCTTTGGGGGCTGTTCAGGGGCGTGCACCTCTGCATGCACAGTTATTTTATTTGGCACTGTCTGGTTCCAGGATGCTGGGTGGATCCAGCGTTGCATTAGGGTTACTGAGGACCTCTGCTAACTGTAGCTTAGGGACCCCCGGTTTCAGCTTCAGATGTTTTCTTGAGAGGCGAGATGTTTTAAGGGGCTGTGGCGGCGCCATCTCTTCTACACCCCCAGGTACAACTACCGCCTCCTTGGGGCTCATGGGTGTATAGGCCTCATTCAAGGGTTTAACAGCCTTTTTTACAGATAAGTCTAAGGGGCTATCTTTGGGTTCAGGGGTCCTAGGTTTTTTCTTCTTGGGGCTTAAGGGTTTTGCCTGGACCTCGGGGAGCACCAGCGCCGTCTTCTTTAGGTTTAAGGGTTCTGTTTGGGGCTCTGTGAATACCTTGGAGGACTTCACATGTTTTAAAGGGTTGGGAAGGTTCTCCTAGTCCCTATGTTTCTTCTAGAGGGCGGCAGTGTTTCAGACACCTTTCCCTTTTGATACCCTGAGAGGGGTCAAACCCACTCTAGCCGTTTTACACAGACCCTGCCCTGTGTTATCTGTGTTTGTCAAGACTCCGCCAGTGCTGACTCCACCCCTGTGCAGAATAGATTGTTGTAGAGGATTGTTCATCATGTTTGGTGTGTAGGACTCAGAGTTTTTCCTGGCGTACACGCCTACTCACGCCTTTTGCAGCGCTTCTGCTGTTCTGGACGGTTGCTGTTATGTCCCTTAAGGGCTGCGCCGACCTCTCTTCAGCAGCATGTTTCTGAGCCGCTTCTAAAATATAAACATAAAAAATATATATATGAGAGGGAGCATAAAAGAACACATACAATCAGCACAATCCTAAGTTCTACACAGCCACCTTTTTATATAGGCATTGCTACAAGTCGTTGTACCCTTCTGCTTGAGAGTCTGTAACACCGCTAGTACTTTCCACACCCTTTGTAACAAACACACCTGCTAGAGGCATTTTTGCAACTCCTTTCTTTGACGGTGGTCCCACTTTAGAAGGTAAAGCTTTCCTCTTCAAAGGGCTTTCTTTTGAACGTTGCGCCGCCTCTTGTACCTAGACGCCGCCCGGGCATAACGTGGGGGTGCCTGTAAAGAAAAAATAATACCCAGCCTTAGTCATCTTTCTGAGGAGTCCCCCTATACACCCTCAGAGTCAGGACTCGGGCCTACCCCTCCAACCCCCAGCGTCTTAGACAGTTTAAATAACAGGGGTCTTTTTATTAACATGTGGGAACTGAAGTGTTTTGCACACTGTTCAGAGCTCCTTGAGCCTCGAGGTACACCATAAGATCTTCAAAAACTTGTTGTAGGTCGGGATCATAAGCTGCAAAAGTATACATACATGAGACCCACATTAGAAAAAAAAAAGGGAACTTCTGAGAGATTGGTGTACAAAACTACATAGAACTACACAACTCTATATATATATATATATATATATATATACCTGGCTGAGGGGTTGCCAGTTATTACATGGGTGTCCAACGCAAGGGGGGATATTGGTAGCGGCTGCTTTTGCAGAGTCTTGCATCTGTATTAAAACAAAAAACAAAAAAAAGAAAGCAGCGGTTTTAAAAGCGCCTTTCTTAAACACACGTATCACAACTTCAAGCAATTCAGGTATACATTTTACAAGGGTGGGTGCAACAACACACATTTTTAAAAAAGCGTTGCACGTGCTGCGCTAAAACATGTTTAAAAAAGGGGTGACTGTACAGCGCAAAAGCATGTATTGTAATAGTTATGCACCTTGGGGATAGCGTGATCAGACATTTAAAATAAATAGAAACACCCTGCTCCATATCCTGTAATTCTGGGTAAATGCCTAATGTACAACCAACATCCTACCATGCAACCACTGCGCCTATGTGCTTGGCACTCTTTTGTAACAGGTACATGCCACTTTTCTCTTGTAACACCCTGCTTGTGCCCTCTTACATTTTGCAGGCTTTTGATACTCGCGCCAATGCCACAATTGCCTACATAGCGCTTATTCTTATGCTGGAGTGTCTGCCATTTATTGTAGTATTATACCTCTACTGGTGCTTTGTACGTTTTTTGTAACCTGCACACATTTCACTTTTCTCTTGTAATGCACCGTTTGCTACCTCATGTATTTTGTTTTGCGCACTACTGTCACTTTTTGCAGCCAGTAATGCACCCCTTGCTACCTCATGTATTTTGTTTTGCTCACTATTGTCACTTTTACCTCGTGTAACGCATCGTCTGCTTTTGTAATTTGTTCACTTGTAATTTTCAGTTCCTTATGTGAAGCCTCTGACACTTTCGGGTAAAGTTTGCGCTACTCCAATAAATAAATAAAAAAAACACACACACCGGGACTGCAGGGCAAGGCCCGCCCCTTCAGTGACGAGCTGCTGACATCACTGGAGGGGGGCGGGCCTTGCACCACAGTCCCCGAGGAAGCCTCCCCGCCACCATGCCTCGAGGCCGTAGGGATCCACGTGGGCTCCTTGGAAATGCCCCCTGGACCCTACGGCTGAGAACACCAGTACTGGCGCACAGCCCCAGACACCACCGCAACCCCAGGGCAGCGCCTTGCTGAAGCGGTCTCTATATATATATATATCTCTATATCTATCTATATATATGATAGATATACATATATATATATATACACACATACATATATACACACACACATATATACATACACACACATATATATATATATATATACACACACACACACACACACACACACACACACATATACATATACATATACATATACATATATATACACATACACACACACACACATATATATATATTTTTTTAAATCGCCAAAAACTTACCACGCGGGGTACAGCCCCCAGGGATCTTCGTAGCCCTCCACACCAGAGCCCCCGAGCAGCACCAGACACAAGCGGGCTCGGGGGCATTTTATCAAGAGAAAAAAAAATAAGAGCTCTGCACCCAGGGGCCCGGAGCCCCAGGACATCAGGACACCAGGACCCTAACCCCGAGCAGCGCCATGGCAAAGCGGGCTCGGGGCATTTTTTTTTTTTTTAAAGCGGCAAAATCGACACTCGGGAGCCCGGAGCCCCACAGGAGAGCCGAGCCCCTACACCACAACACCCCCGAGCAGCGCCATCTGCAAGCGGGCATGGGGGTATTGTTTTTGCATAATTGGCAAAACTCGGGCCATAGAGCCCCAAGGACCACCGAAGCCATACCCCATAACCGCCAGCAGCGCCAGTCGCAAGCGGGCTCGGGACATTTAAAAAAAAATAAAAAAATAAGAAAGAATCGGCAAACGGCCCACGGAGGCCCCCGGGAGAGTCTCGCAACATCCTCACACCCCCGAACAGCGCCATGGAGAAGCGGGCTCGGGGGCATTTTTTTTTAAAGAGATGGACAGAAGCAGCTCAAGGGCCCCAGGAGCCACGAGGACCCCAGGAACACAGCACCCTCACCCCGAGCAGCGCCATGGAGAAGCGGGCTCGGGGCTTATTTTAAAAAGGGCCTCATACCCCTAAACCCCAGGACCATGGAGCCAACCCCAGAGCCCCCTCAGCGCCACGCATACTGAAGGACCCCCATGCAGACTCTTAAGGATCCAGCCCCATACTTCTGACCCTCAAAACAACGGTTTAGTGAGTACAATAATGCTTTATTTATTTTGAAATTGTATGCAACGTATATTATTTAAAGACCCTCTGGTAAGCTTGCAATACCAACACCTCAAAGCCTTTAACATTTATTAGCATTAAATGTACAGCATCCTGGTAAAATGTTTCTATGCTCTATAAAATACACGTTTCCCCCTCTGCATGTACCCTCCTAAGGCCTACAACATTATGCCCCTTAAATACAAACCCTGCAAACTCTGCGCCATCCTCAATCAACATTAAATACATACATACATAGCTTTAAACTCAAGCCTTCAACATCACCTTTATTCATTTTAAATACATTTAATTTACATTTCACGTCTTGTAAAAAACTTCATTGGCACCATTATTCACATTAAACATGTTGCAGCGCCTTAAACATTAACAGTTTACAAAGTACTATTTAGCATTTTCAAAACTACAGTTTTGTATACTTTAAATACCACATACACATACATCCTTGCGCCATGCTTGATTTACCTTCCTTAAATTGTCACAGACGGCTTCAATTTGGGAGAAGTTGCTCAGGTCCATTCTTTCCTTAATTTCCAAGGGTTGGCTCTGTGCCTCCAAGACAATCCACTCGCTCCCCAAGGGTGTTGAAGGGCTTGATGGTGCAGAAATCCTCAAAGTGCAGCAAAAAAACAATTCAGGCCAGGTACTCCCAAAGGTTTCTTGACTTGGTTGTTGGTGAAGGAGTCCACAAGGTGCAGCAAAAAGCAATCCACGCCAGTCGCTCCCAGAGTTTTTTGAATGGGTGTTTGGCAGTGTTCCTTAAGGGGGCCTTTTTATACCCGTCCATGCATGCTAATTAGAAGCCCCCACACCCTTAATGACTTGAGGGGGTTTAGAACAATGTCATGGGGGTCTTTGGACGGGAACTTTCTTTCTATCCTTGTACATTATGCTGTATACATCGGTTACTTACACTCTTGGCCTATCTTGGGAATAGTAGGGTTATCACCGGTGCTGGGATGGCCATCGCAAACATATCTAAATCTTCTGGACATTTTTATAATGGGCCTCATATGTTAAAGCTGTTTGGTCCTGCTCCTGGGAAGTAGGGACCCCGGGAACCGGCTCTTGTCCCAGCACTAAACCCATCACATGTCATCTTTCCAACCAGAGCCATCAAGTTTGGGCCTAAGCTGTCATCTTTCCTGCCAGAGCCATCAAGTTTGGGACTAAGCTGTCATTTTTCCTGCCAGAGCTGTCAAGTTTGGGACCAGGGGCTTTGGGGTGTGTGAATTACATCCTAACAGCTGGCACCCTGTTTCAGGTTCTCATGGGAAGATTTGCCTCTACACGACATCTGTCTTTTTCAACATCTCAAAGCTCAGGGTGGCTGTGGTTTAATATTTTATAACAGGCCCAAGCCTTCCTGGGAAAAGTGAACATGGTTTGTGCTTTTTAAAAACATACTATGCGTTTCCCAACAACTACATTTAAAGCTCCCCTTTTACAATCAGTTACTTCTACAGAAAGACCCTTTTTTCAAACATAAACACCTCCCACACACTGGGGCTGGGGACTCAGGCCTGCTCAGCAGCTGTTCAGCCTGCAGCTGTCTGCAACCCCCAGTTTTAAACGTGCACAGACATTTCCAGCCTACAGCCACATTTCACTTTCTTATGCACTTTTAAACATATACACACTTGTCTCATGTCTTGCAGCCATACCTGTTACTTCTTGGGAATATCCCTACATGTCACCCCCCTTTTAAAACCAGGCCTGTTTAAGGCCAATAGTCTGCGCCCAGGCCCTGTCAAAATTAAGGCCAGGGTTTCCCACCAGAGCTGTCAAATTTCCAGACAGAAGTTTAAGACTAGGCCTGTCATATTTAAGACTAGAACCATCACATTTAAGGTCAGGATTTCCTGGCCAGAGCTGTCACTTTTGCGGCCAGGTTTGAAGTGAAGGTATCACTATTTACTACTCACAATGTTCACCAGTGTATGGAGAGACCAGAACTGCACCATTTCTTTGTCTATATGAACCAGTTCAGCTTTCCCCAGTTTATGCAAACCAGCGAGCAACTGTGCCTGCTGTCCTGTGTGGTGTGAACTGTTAGTAAATCTGGGCCTATGTACTTTCTGAGCAGCATTTAAGGAGTCAGAAAGAAAGGCTGGTTGAGTTGCGTTCTGGTGGATGACTATTGAGCACAGTTTGGAACCTGTAAATTGCAAGAGGTTGCATGCTCAGGATTTTATTTATACTGGTAATCACATGACCAAGTCCACTGCACAACAAATGGGCAGTTGTAGTAATGTTCATACTACAAGTGTTTCATCCACAAATAACACATTTTTCACGGAATAAAATACTGTACAGTGTGTTACCAAAGTCAAATATATGACTTTCTTGTAGAGTGTAAAGATTTCTTTCATGAGAATTATGTATTCATAGTGCTGTCTTACCGATGTATGTTTCTAAAACTACCCTTAAAAGGGTATTGAGGGGATGTGAAGTTGGAGTCATGGTCCATCCCTTATTGTTATAGCATTCCTTTGTACCGTGGTTGAATTCTATGAGAAACGAAGAACCACAGTTCTGCTTTGTTAGGGCAGGAGTATCCCGTTAAGACAGGAAGGGCCTCTGCAATGTATGCAGACGTGTTTCCCTGCTCTAAATGCTTAAATGCATGTATCTGGCATCCTGATTTTCGATTTGGTCTATTCCATCACATTAATCTAGAGAGTACTTTGGAGTCTACACCTGTCCTATGACATTAGTAGGTGAAAGGCTTGTTTTATGAACTGAAGGGGTGCAGCATGGCACCCTATTTGACAGACTGCGGACTACTGCACATGCCACAGGTTCAATACATGGACACTGGTGTTAGCATGCCTTGGTTTGAAAGTCCAGTGTTACCAAACCTCTTTATCTGCCAATGGAGGGGAAACCTACCAACTCATGTGAAGATCTGATTCTATACATTTACCTATTTAATAGTGCTTATGTTTGTAACCTCCATGGTACATGCATGGTATCAGACTATCAAGGCAGGATTGCCGCAGGCAGGAACAGAAATGGAGAAAAAATTATGATGCAGGAGAGAAGACTATTTACAGGGCCAAATTAGCAAAGCATAACGAGGGCATCCTAAAAACAAAGACCGCATATTTTTCAGAACATATAAAAAAGGCCTGTGATGCTAATAAAACCCTTTTCTCAGTTATCAAGAAACTGGTAACTCCTACTAATGCCACTAACACCGGAATAAAATCACAAATTCTGCCACAGACCGGCCAGTTTCTTCCAAGAGAAGGTGCTCAACATCTAGAACAAGTTTGTGGCAAACAAAGCAGTGCACCCTCAGGACAAGTACACAACTGTAGGTGGTGAAAATAAAAACAGTCTTTCTACATTTGAGACTCCTTCAGGGATGAACTCAGACTTAACTCTGTTAATCAAATCCGGCTCACCATATGATCCCTGCCCACCTAATATAATGCACCAAATATCTGCCCAGGTTGCAAGAAACCTGGGTCTAATTCTAAACAACGTTTTCACAAGTGGGACTTTCCCTGTCTAATGGAAAAGTACCTCAATTCTCCCAATTCTGAAAAAAAATAATTTGGACAGCGCAGAGCTGTGTAACTACAAGTCTATCTCGAGACTCCCTTTTGTGGTTAAACTAGCGGAGGAAATTTGGAATAGGCAAATTTCAGAATATATAGAAGTAAACTCACTGCTTGATGAATCGCAACATGGTTTCAGGAAAAATTATAGCACTGAATCGGCTTTATTCATAGCCACAGAAGAAATACATGAAATTCTTGACAGAGGAGGGACAGCAGTGTTGATTATGCTTGACCTTGCGGCTACATTTGATACGGTCAGCCATGAGATTCTGGTGGACTGGCTCCGAGACTTCGGGATAAAAGGCACAGCAATTAATCTACTAAAATCATTCCTATCAAATCGACAGCAAAATGTGGCATTGGAGAAGTTTGTCTCCAAGCAGTTCTCCTTACCATGTGGAGTGCCACAAAGATCGGCACTCAGCCCTACACTTTTTAATCTGTATGTTACACCACTAGCATTCATTATAAAAAATACGTTTTTTCCCCTTGCCTCTTTTGTGGATGACACCCAAATTGTAGTGTCTCTGACAAATAGGGAAAACCGTCCTGGATGCATTTTCAATGCTTCCTCAAAGACCAAGGTCTTCATCTTTGGCAACAAACCCTCGCTCTGGACACCAGACTGGTGGCTGCCGGAGTTAGATACCCTACCCACACCCTCAACCAAGGTAAAGAACCTAGGTATTATATTGGATAAGGAATTTATATTTAAAGAACAAGTCAAAAAAATTACCGCAGCATCCTTCTGTTCTATAAGATTGATTAAAAAGATCAAAAAATATATCCAGACGGAACTTTTAAAAGAAGTGACCCTAGCTATGGTCCTTACATGAACTGACTATTGTAATAGTCTTAATCTTTCACTTGCAATGGGTCTCGTTATCAGACTTCAGATTTTCCAGAATGTGGCAGCCCGCCTCATTTTTAAGACCCCAAAAAATTCATCAGCAAGGGAAGCCATCTGAAGACTGCATTGGCTGCTAGTCAGACAAAGAAGCAAATTCAATGCCCTCTATTTGGCGTTTAAACCCTTGCATGGACTGGACCAGACCAGTTTAAGAACAAATTGAGATGGTACACGCCAGCAAGAACTCTACGTTCAGGCCTGGCAAAAAACATGATGGTCCCTCGACCTAAGAAGGCCACATGGGTAGGCAGAAATTTCGTGAGGACAACAGCAATGCATTGGAACCAACTTCCTCTTGCACTAAAAACAGCACCCTCATTTATCAGTTGTAGAAAGGGCCTAAACTTGGCTATTTGCGGAAGCTGGATAACTGTAGCTTTTCTTAGTACTCGGCCACAGCAGAATTCTCCACTTCTGCTGCACCAGTTCTCAGTTTTCAATAGCGCCAAGATGCTCTTGTGCATTAGTTGCGCTCTACAAGTTTTATTTACATAACATTACATTACATGTGAGTGAGCCAGTGGGGTACATTTGGGATATGCCAGGCCTGGTTTTTGCACAAAAGGAAGGTTAGGTGGATTTGAAAGTTAGCTGGAAGGAGGAGGAGATCTAAACACTGAAGTGAATGAAGGGGGTACAGGGCTCCTCTAAAAATTTGATTAGACCTGTTGCTAGAAAAGAGCTGCTTTATTAGTCTTCCTGGACACTGCCATTTGGTGGATGGTGAGCGAGAGGGTTGGGATTGCAGACTCTGTTGTACAGGGATGACAAAACCTTTAGCTGTGGCCTAGCCTTTTGTCTTTCTCTGATTTCTCCTTCTTTTGGATTATGAAATATCCCCTGTTTCCAGATCACTTGCTGGAAAAGCTGTGTACCGGTACTGAAGAGCCTATAGGCATACCAATGTGCTAGGAGAGGAAAGGAACCTACCAACCTGTAGGTGCAGTGCCTCTCCAGGCAGAGCATCTCAGGTGCCCATGGAGAATTGGGAAAAGAGGACCTGAGGAGATCACGCCAGTGTTTCTGCATCTGCAATCTCTTTCCTGCTGGTTCCTGGTGGCACCTACGCTCATTGTGACCACAATTGTGGAGGCCCAGTCAAGTCTAAGGTTATGTCAAATGTGGCCTATGCAAGGCCACGTCTGTCAACAGAAGAGCTGACCCGTGCACAGTCATGCCTGCTCAAGTTGATCAGCCTGTGGGAGGCCGCAACTGCCAATTGTTGTGATCGGTCTATGAGTGTCTGAAAACGGCCAGCATTGGGATCAGCCTCTGCATGATTGAGACTGCTCAGAGTAATCATTCTATGAGGTAGCTGCAACTACTTATTGTACCAAGCAAACAAAAGGAGATGATAGATGGAGCGCCATAACTTTTCAGACACTCACCCCCAGTCACAGTTCTGGGTTAAATCCATCATCATTCTTTAGCTCAATACACCACCTCAGTTCAGACCCTGCTATATGCAAATCAGTCTTGACTTTGTGCCTCATGGTAACACTCCAGCCCATACTGCCAGGCCAGGTCTTCCCTGAACTGGAAGCAAGCATCCCGGTACCGGTTTCTGGGTAACACCCTTCATCAGCCTGGCTAGGTATTGTACCAGGCATCTGCAGGGTTACATCTGCCAAAGTCAAAGTCAAAGTCAAAGTCAAAAACTTTATTCGGAACATGTAAATCATGTCCATAAAAGTACATAGCAATACATACACCACATATTAAACAAACAAAAAATACACTTGGCAATCGCAATCTGCTAAAAATACAGTAAGATACATATATATGTCAGATAATAAAAAAAAAAAGAACAGTTCCAATAAATAAGTTACTTTAAAATTGTAAATTTAAAAGATCATGCTTTTCCTAGAGCTGATAGCCCTGAGTATATAACTAGCCGTATAAAAACAGATGTCAAGGTAATGCAAATTAAAAAGTAACTTCATTGCCGCTTTAATAGTTCTTGCTCCGTATTTAATAAATAGAGGTTTTAAAAAGAATTTTCGATATTCACTGTACAAGTTACATACAAGTAGAAAGTGCTCTGTGCTTTGTTCTGAAAGGTTGTCACACCGACATGGACCTATAGGGCGCATCTTAATCTCAGGGAATGCAACCAATAGGTGGGCCGTACCCATCCTCATCCTGGTGAGGACAAACCGATGTTGCCCTTTAGTCACCTGGGGGAGGTAGGGATGTAGGCCCACAAATTCATTCAGTTGGTTATAACGTATACAGGTGGAAAGCTTAAGATCATCCATATCTCGTTTTTCTGCACAATGATCTAAAAAGATTGATTTCAGACTCTCTTTAGAGAAGTCCGAGGCAGAACAGTGATCTAGTGTAACGTTTAATCCAAACACCCTGGAAAAGGTTTCAATTGTGTACTTAATCCATGGGATTTTATGAAAAAAGTCCAGACGTAGACAGTCCTCAATAATAGCCCTGTTAAATGAGGTTTCATCTTTCATCCAGACCGAGCGCCATAACATCAAAGGTCTCAACAGTAATAGATCATTTAGATGTTGTAATCCTAATTCTTTGTGGACCAGACTGTTAGCGGTAGATGTCGGGAGACACAGTAATTTTTTCAGAAAAATATTCTCTTCTACCTGTAAAGGTTCTACCCTGGATACCCCCCAAACCCCTGCTCCGTAAAGAGCCGCTGAGAGACACCTGGCTTCAAAAATTTTAAGCATTACCTTGGGCCTTCTACTACCTAGTTTACTTGCAAAAGCAAATATTCCGTTGGCGCTCCTGGTCATTTTATCACGCACCACCTTTTGCTCAACATCCCAGCGCCCATTTTTAGAAAAGGTAACCCCCAGGTAACAGAAATTTTCCACACATTGCACCACCTGGCCATCAATGTGATACCTATAGGGCTTTTTAGTTTTGACATTGCTGGCACCACACTCCATCACATATGTCTTGCTCTTGTTGATGACCAACTTTCTTTTTTCTATAAAGGCCACAAATTTGTCAATCAAGAGCTGTAGACCCCGGGGGGTCCTCGAAAGCAGCACAGCGTCGTCCGCATAAAGTAACACAGGGATGGTATTTGTGTTTACTCTAGGGGCGTCCGCTGGTGCTTTCTTAAGGATCGAGTCTACTTCGTTGATAAAAAGGGTAAAAAGCAGGGGTGCCAGAACGCACCCTTGTCTAATACCTCTCCTGACCTGGAATTTATCTGTACATTCGCCAGAAGGCCCATATCGGACACTCGAGCTGAGTCTCTCGTACAGGCGGGCCAGGAAGTATATAATTTCCCTAGGTGCTCCCATTTCTAGCAAGGTAGTCCATAGTATGGCGTGATCCACCAAATCGAAGGCGCTGCTCAAGTCGGCAAAACAGAGGTAGAGTGACCCATTTTTTGCACGGGTGTATTTCCCTATCAGGAGTTCCAGGTTTAAACATTGTTCAATGCAACCTCTTCCTTTCCTGAACCCGTATTGGCAGTCTGTCATTATCTGGTTAGACTCTGCCCATTCTTCTAGTCGGGTGAGGAGTACACGGCTCATAATCTTGACGGACGAATCCAGTAAAGAAATTGGCCGGTAATTTTTGACATTTCCTCGGTCCCCTTTTTTATGAATCGGAACTATTATAGATTCAGACCAGGTACAAGGAATAGTACAGTGAACGGCAGCATTAAAAACTTTGACTAGTACTGGTCCCCAAGTCTCAGGTGCAAATTTGTATACATCCACTGGGACACCGTCGGGTCCCTGGGCCTTTCCGCCCTTACTTGCCTGAATACTACTTAGGACCTCCTGTAAGGTGATATCTATGTTAAGTACTGGCCAGGAGCAACTTATCGGCAACATTTCAGTTTTAGGATTAAAAATACCAGAAAAATGCTGGACCCATGATTCCTTGCCAACATTTGAGGTCAACACGGGGAGTTTGTCATCCTTTAAAAAGGGGCTGTTAACTGCTGCCCAGAAGAGGGTACAGTTATTTGAAACAGCCGCTTGATCAAAACGCTCCCAAGCTTCCTCGCGTAATGCAGCTTTCCTTTGCTTAAGAACTAAGTTGTAGTCAGATCTAAGCTTAGCTACAGCTGATTTATCTCTAGGTCTAATGGATAATGCCTTTTTTAGGCTTTTCAATGCCACAGTACAGGCATTATTGAACCAGCCCTTTGCTTTATTTTTAGAATTTCTAGCAGCCCTGGTAAACTTATCACTAATAAAAACATTGACTCTTGTAAAGTAGAAAATACAGGCCTTCATATTTGAATTCTCTTCGGTAATTAATCTAATGTCGTTTAAACAGCCAGAGATAATACAGTTTGAGGTTACTTCAGCCTTATCCCCAGCCCACCTTATTCTGAATCCGTTCGGCCTGTATACTTCAATGTTTGTGATAGGGCTACTATCTGAGGTTATGCAAGCATCCCAAAACCTGGTTTCGATAACAAGACAATTATGGTCACTGATCATGTGGTCTAAAACCTTGACACCAGAACTAGAGATAGCTAGTTCGGAAGACATGCAAATAAAATCAATTAGAGTTTGCTCCTCTCCCTACAAAAGTTGGCAGGCTATCACCCTTCTCATCCTGCTCAATCTCTATAATCTCCATGTCATGGGCCAGGAGGAAAGAGTTCAGGGTTTCTCCATACGTATTGTGTTGGAAATGTATGGTTGGCTCTCCAACACGGTTCAATGTACCACACAACTTTTGATCAGAGAGTGGGCAAACAGAAATGTTAAAATCTCCAACATATATAAACTCAAAAACAGTATTGGATGCTTTCACCAGTTTTTTGATTGCGACGTCTAGTTCTAAGATAACAGTATATCTACTAACGTCAAAAACATTATTATACATGTTTATCAACAGAATGTTTTTGCCTGCCACATCCACTAACCATAACAGTTGGGAGTTATTGCCTACGGTGATATGCTCCTTCACCCTAATTCGCATTTTCACAGAAATCAGAGTCAGCAAACCACCTTTGGCCCTCCCTGAAGTAGTTGCTACTGCTGGTAGCTCATATGCTACAAAACCGTCAAGACCCTTAAAATTTAGACACCAGGTCTCTTGCAAACAAAGAATATCGAATGTTCTAATTAATTCTAACCATCCTAGAACTTCAAGTTTGGACACTAATCCTGCTATATTCCAACTAGCAACGTGGCAAGATATTGATGCCCCTTTTACAATGTTACAAACAGCACCCACAGACTTAGGCAATGTACCATCTATAGAATCTGGGATCTGAAGCAAGTCCACTCCTGCGAACACTTCGGCCATCTCCTGACTAGCCTCTTGTCAATCGCAGTTATTAAGACCAGACAGGGCATCAAATCTATTATGTAATAGTAGGCTCGGTACAAGGGGAGAAGTCCAGCGGTTATGTATATTTAGGTTTAAATTATTATCCCATCCTGGTGCTGGCGTTTTAGGCAGGGTTACATTATGGTGTTCCCCATAGAAAAATTTTAATGTTAGGGGAACAACCGAACCTCTTCTGCGCTGAGGCGGAAGAATATGTGTTAAGACATTGGGTAGTGTATTGGAGTGTGCAAATGTGACCACCACACAATCCCCTTTAAATCTTTTGGGGCGATTCCCTATCCAGGGGACACGTTTAGCTGTTTTAATTTCCTGCGACAGTTGCTGTGCCCCTCCGGGTGCTAACCTCATGTTACCTGAGAGCCAATGGAGGGCCTTGCTGCTCAAAGAGCTAGATGACTCAGTAATGCCATCATCCAAAGGGGGTACGTTAGCTAAGACCAATACAACGGGTGAGGCTTCCTCTATGAACTGTAGTGGGTCAGTACCGTGAGCTTGTACTTGTGGTATGTTTACTGTTAACGGCCGCCCTTCTGCTGTTATTACAGGTTGATTAACTATCGGGGCCGGCACGTATTCAGGATTACTCAGCGCACCAGATGTCCCTTCTCCCGCTAGATTAATCCCTTCCATACTACTTCTCATTGTTAATAGAGTATTAAGGTCGCCTATTTCCATCGTCAATTTAGTTTGCACACTACCAAGTCTTTTCACTTCAGCCTGCAATTTGTCGATTTTAGAAATCAGAGGTTTCACAATTTCTATTAATTTACCCTCTACAACTTCAAGCAATTTACCCAGCAATTCATCATCTCCTCTGTTTCTGAAAGACCCATCCCCAACAGTCTTTTGGGGAGCTCTCGAAGGGCCTGGGGATAATGTTCTTTTCCTTTTCCCTCTTGGCCTTGGCCCGCCCTGCTTCCGCTGATTCTTCACACAGGTGCGCACAGGCCGGGGTGTGCACTCGACCAATGGTATATCATCCTCCGCAGGACCATTTTCAGTTTCAGGGTCTGAGTCTAAAACATTTTCTGAGTCACCGTCCAGAATAACAGGGGAAGGTAATATGGTCGATGGCTGGTTGCTAGACTCAACGATTAATGGGGCAGTTGGTGAAACCCTGGTTTCCACCAGCACAAAAGGGCTATCCTCAGTAGACAGAGGTAAAGTGGGGCTTAATCTACACAAGTCTGGTGACTGACTCAAGCCAAGTGATTCCCTCCTCTGTTCATTAATTTTCTTGACTGTTTGTACAACGTAGTTATGCATGGTATTTACGGTCAGAGCAGCAGGTTTCTTTTTAGACATAGTCTTTGTATAATATGTTATTGACAATTACTACAGGGACAACGACAATATCTTACTTGTCTCGCTTGAAGGTGCGTTTTCTACTGGAACAGGGTATCCGGCCCTGCCCCTGCCTCCTCCTGCCGATGAGGGCCGTAGAGGGCCCGCCCTTTGCCCGGGCTTCGCCCCGGGCGCTCCCGCGCGCGACTCGCGGGGCGAGGGGGGTGTCAGCTTTTTACCAGCGCCTCCGGGCGCTCCTAGCACGTCACGGGCGCGCTGGTGCCCCAGGGGCTGCTGGGGATTGTGGTCCGGGCGTCCGGTGCTTCCCGGTGTTCTTCCTGCCGTTTCCCTCACGGCTCTGCGCTGCCCGATGGCGGTTTCCTCGATTCAGGTAAGGCTATGTTAGGTCTGGTGCCAAAGTCATGACCAGCTGAAGTTCCAAGTATCATCTGGACCAAGGAGTGCAGGCTCCGGTGTGAGCCTGAAGTCAAGACCCCAACTATAGAGAGTCTCAGGGCCTGATTCAAGATTACTTTTTCTTGTCAATTTTTCAATTCACAAACTTCCAGATAATAGTAAGTTTACAATTGTGAAGACTCAGCAATCGGGGCAGAGATCTTTGAACATAATTTCATAGGCCTGTCCCATCTTTTAATGAGCGGGTTACTTTATCTCGACTATGGAGTCTTCGCAGTCATGAACTTACTATTAACTCTGTGTTACTTGAACATAATATACCTTCAAAAAAGAAGAGACAATTGGTGTTTGCCAAAACAGCAACAGTTCGTTTAATTAAACATGATGGCAGCGAAAACATTTACAGGTGCACGGTCCGATGACCGTCTCCATTTACAATCGATCTGCGGGCTTTTTATATGCAGTTCAAAGTAGATAATAAACATTTCTGGCTATCCGTGTATAGTAAGAAATGCACATTGCTGCCGTGTCTAATGGATAATACAGGTGGACCTCGACCTCATGTGGGCACAATGTGGCCAGTGGGAAATGTGTCCAGATGTCTGGCATGGGGAGCGTGTTATTACTGCTTGTGCTGTGTCCCGATTAGCTATATGTTACTAAGTTATTTGGCATCTGACTTTATGGTGTTTTTAGGAGTGCACGTATCCCCCCTTTGCCGTGTGTGCTTTATTGGGGCCAAACTCCCTGGGTCAGTGTAATGTCGCTGTGCCTATCAGTGGGACAGATCTAAGGTTTCCTGTCCAGGTGGTTGTCTGCTGGCCAAGTGCCACACCACTTGCAACCTATCAATTAATAACCTCGGGCATAGGTCTCAGTGCTTTCCTGAATATGTATTTGTAAATCGGGGTTGATGTGGTGTTTACAACGGATGAACTCATTAATAAAGACACAATTTCATTCACATAAATGAATGTATTGTTTTTCATACTAGCATTGACTACTTCAATATAAGCATTCCCTCCTTTAGTTGATTTTTCAACTATACTATCTAACTAATACTTATTTTATTTTGAAATGTATTTATTTGCATTTTCTTGATCATATTACAAAACCACATCAGATACACAAAGCACCTCATTTCTGTTTTCAGTACAAGCAGAGTGGAGTCCAACAGTATTATCACAGATAATCAACAGTATCAAATCGTGTCTGTCAACAGGATCCCCCATCTCCCCTCCCCCCAAAGTGTCCCCATTACCCCACAGTCTACTGCAAATCCGCAAGTGCAAGGCCATAATAAGTTAGCCATGGCTTCCATATTTTCCAGAATTTTTTTCGGTCTCCCCCTTGCTTTATAGGTGGTTTTCTCCCCCAGCATATATAAATGTCTATCCCTCTCAGCCATTCTTCCAGTGTTGGATTGGTTCCCGCACCCCATGCCCTCGCCAGGGTTAATGAAGTCCATTGATCCACGTCTAAACAGAATTTCCCTAGTACCTTATAAAGGTTCTGCTCCAACGCCAGCTGCTTATCCAGCGTGATGTGAATACCTAGATACTTTATCCTGGTGGGTGCAACCTGTAATTGGCTGTGATAAATAGTGTTCTCAACCTCCTGCCCTGCTGGAGAAGCACATGATTTTTCCCAATTAATTCTATACCCTGCGTACTTGCCATAGTCCTCTCAGCTCGCCATGATATTGGGGAACGTCGTTCCTGGACGTGTAACATACAACAGTATGTCA
The DNA here is from genome assembly GCF_964263255.1 of Lissotriton vulgaris. Classification (NCBI taxonomy): domain Eukaryota; kingdom Metazoa; phylum Chordata; class Amphibia; order Caudata; family Salamandridae; genus Lissotriton; species Lissotriton vulgaris. The sequence continues at coordinate 2,075,284,824 of NC_141689.1, read as the reverse complement.
TCAGCATTCAGAGAAATGCGTTCATCAAGGTAGTCATTGTCCTTTACTTGAAAGCCAGTTATGTGCGGATGTGCACGAATGAAACATGCAAAGGGTTCCAGAACTATCAGGAAAAGCAGAGGGGACAAGGGGCAGCCTTGTCTAGTCCCCCTTTCAATTAGGAATTTCCGGGATGTTACTCGGTTGACTCTAACTAGTGCTAACGGTCCTTCATACAGAAGGGCTACCCATCTCCTAAACTCGGGACCAAATCCCAGCATATTCAGTACAGCCATGAGAAACGGCTAATGGACTGTGTTGAATGCCTTCTCAGCGTCTAGGGACATTATGAGATGTGGGTCAGTCCTATATTACACCCTCCTCAACCAGTTAAGAGACTCGTCTAAGATTGTGTCCCTATGGATAATGATCTGAGTTAATCTATTGACCGGAATTCTGGTCTAGATCTTAGTCTCCATATTTATGAGGGAGTTGGGTCAATATGAACTACATCTCTGTGATGGCCTCCCTTCTTTGGGTATCACCACAAAGGTAGCTGTCCTCAAGTCTTCCAGAAGTGCACCAGTTTCCCACGCCTCAATGTACATCTGCAGTAGATGCGTGCTAAAAAGTGCCCCTATCTGATTAAAAAATTCCAGCGGGAACCAATTAGGACCCGGAGACTTCCCTGTTTTCATCTGGCCTATGGCTTCTACAATGTCTTCTTTCGTCAGCTTTGCCTCTATAGTTTGTGATTCACTGGACTCTAGTCCTGGAAGCTGTATAGATTGTAGATACGTGTGGATCTGTTCATGTCTGCTAGGGGTCATTTTGCATAGAAGGCCTCGTAGTATCCCGCAAAGGCATGCACCTTTGCCTCTGGTGTCACGTGGCCCTGATCATCCTCCATCTGTATTTGGACTACCCATCTCTTTCCCATCTCTTTCCGGCTGAGCCAGGAGAGCAGTCTACCTGGTTTATCACTTGGTTCATACAGTCGTCTTTGCATGGCCTGTATTGCGTGTTGCACATCCCTCTTGGCTAGCGCGAGATACTCTTGCTGCAGGAGCTGAAGCTTTCGCAACTGGGAATCATCATCTCCTGTGCTGGCTTGCGATTCAGCCTTTAGGAGCTGTGCTTCAATTCTCACAACCTCCTCAGTCTTTTTGCATTTTTTATGAGCGATAATATTTTGGGCCCTGTCCCGGAGGACTGCTTTGTAGGCCTCCCACAGAATGGCGGAATCCACTGACCCTACATTTTCCCGGAAGTATAACTCTGTGTCTACTCTAATGTCTTGGGCCACCTGTGGGCCTTGTAGTTCCCACAAATTCAATTTCCATTCTCTAGTTTGGTGTTGTGACTGGCTCCAATTGTTAACGATAAGGGTGAGTGGTCCGAGAGACCGCTTTCTAGGTATTCAATCCTTTTACTTCCCCTACTTCTCCTGTCAGGGTGAATATGTAGTGTAGTCCAGAGAAGGCCTTATGGGCCCCTGAGTAGAAGGAGTATGCTTTTGTCTGGGGGTGGTGTCTTCACCACAAGTCAGTAGGTGTCAGTGTGTCTGCAAATCTTTGAGTGGGGTTTCCCTTGATGGACTGTCATATGATCCCATATGGGATCCATCACATCGTTGAAGTCTCCTCCTGTTATGTGGGTGTGTGTACCTGCTTCAAGAAGAATTCCCGCCAGTGTGTCCATCGTCTGCTTCTTTAACCTTTGGGGCACGCTAATAAGTGTGATTTGCCTCTTGTCCCAAAGCCTATGTACTGCCAAATACATCCCATGAGGGTCACTCCAAGTGTGTTTTACCCTAAATGGTGGATTTTTCCTAAAAAGTATGGTGACCCCTTATGCCCAAGAGGAGAATCCTTCATGTGACAGTGTGATGTAAGGCCTATGGCCCGAAAAATTGCATCTTGTGTCCCTTCGGTGTGTTTCCTGTAAGAGAATCACATCCGGTTTCAGTCTTTTCCAATATGACGCCACCATCCCACGACCATCCCACGCTTGACCTTATTCCCCATCTCGTTGACATTCCATGATAGAACTGAGTATGGGGTTTGATTAACTGCTATTCTTGCTAACTCTTTTCTTCCCCTGCTCCCCCCCCCCTCCCTCTCTGAGTGGCTGCAACTGATACATTCTTTCTTGGTACATACCTATTTTGCTCCAAAAAACTGTAATAAACTCCCCCGTCCATCCCCCACCCCTCACTCAACCCCCACCCATACCCCCCTCTCTTCCCCCGCCCCCTAAGTGAAATGACTGAACGCCTCCTTCACACACTCAACCAACCAAATACTCAGTCGCGGCGTCCCAGACTACTCCCAAGGCAGAGGGTGTTCCAACAGTGCAAACCAATACAACAAATAATAAAAATAAAAAGGGGGGAAGTCACATTCACTCAAATACAAACTATACAGAAAACCCAAATAAGAGACCAACAATCAACCAAAAGGAGGGGGTGAGAGACACAAATGAAAAGGAGAGGGAAGGGAGGGGAGCGGAGGGGAAACGGAGGAAAACATAAGATGGGGGGAATGAATCAAATCACTCTCAGATACATCAAAAAGAAAAAAGTGCCCACAAAGGAAATTGGGAGAGACCTTTCATCGGCTTACTGCCTATTCATTTATCCGAGCCCAACACTGCTCATCATCCGGTTACACCTTTGTGTCCAGTTTGCCTTTCCACACCAGTTGTCATGTCTGACTCTCCCAGGTTTTCAGGGAGAATAATGTTCTGCATAAGGGATGTTCCCCCTCCGAGTGGTAATATCTTGGTTTGTACAGTCTGCTGATCTCCGTTGAGCTGCTTCATCACTTACTAGTCTCTCATGATGGATGTCTCTTCATGAAGTGCTCTCAGAGTCCGACGCTCTCCGAGTCCTGCCTGTGGCACCCCTGGTGTCATACGGAGTCGTCCTAATAAGAACTCTTTGGGACGCCTCTCTGTCTCTCCATTCAGTCCTCTGCATCCGGGGCCTGTTACGGTGTCTGATCGGGGCCTTCCCATTGGGTGATCGCTAGGTCCCCGGGGGTCGGAGCACTGGGCGTTCCTCAATCCAGTGCCAAGCCTCCTCGGGTGTCGTGAACAACATCATCTTGGCCTGATATATCACCTTCAGTTTGGCCAGGAAGAGAAGCATGTAGGTGATTTGCATCTGTCTCAACTTGTCTTTGACCAAATTAAATATTTTACGCTCCTTCTGGACTTCTCGCAAGTAATTTCCCCTTTCTTTTTAATACCTTGAAGGACGAAGTCATGGTCTTGGTAGTTGAGGAATTTTGCTATCAGCTGTCTTGGCGTCGCGCCTACTGGAGGCCTAACACACAGGATGCGGTGAGACCTCTCAATGATGAAGCACGGTGAGCAGTGTTTGCCCGGCAGTGAGTCTAGTATCCACTGCTTCAGGAAGGCACCGGCATCCGTTCCCTCAATAGTCTCCAGAAAGCCGATAAAGCAGAGTATGTTCCTTCTAGCCCTATTTTCAGCAGCATTCGCCGTCCACAGTACATCCTTCATGGCCATCTTCAATTCTATTACCTCCTTCCGGAGGGTATGTGTAGTGTCTTCCACCTCTGATTTTCTGTGCTCTGCCTGCGTGACTTTTTCGGACACATTCCGTAGATCCTGACGGAGCAAGTTGACATCGATCTTCATGCTGTCAATGTTAGCCTTCTGCGCCTCCCTAGAGAAGCGGATAGCCTCAAGGTGAAAGTTGTTGTCCGGTGCATCCATAGTGGTCACCGCAGGGGGGTCTGTCCCCAGCCGGGGATTTAGCAAATGTTCCCAGTTTCCCCTGTTTCTGCCTTTTAGTGTCCTTGTCTCGTGCCATGGGTAGTCCTTCTCCTCAGAGCCTGGGTTCCATAACATCACTGCTGGGTTTCCTCTGGGCTATGTTTAGGGATTCACTGTTTCCTAGTAATAAGTCTCATGAGGCGCTATGCTACACCGCAGGGTCAGCCAGCGTGTTCCCCCAGTCTCCACCTGGTAGTCTCTCTATGGTTTTATGCCCTTCCACTGACGCCCTCTATTGCTGCAGGACTCATCTGCATTCACCTTTTCCTCACGCCCGAAGCAGCTGGAGCCCATAGGTTCTCAGCCAGGACTGCGTTCTGGCCAGTTCCCGGTGCAAGGCAGTGGATGCCGAGCCACAGGGGATGCTGTCTTGAGTTCACAGGAGCCATCCCGGCTGTCCCTTGAGGGCCTGCTCGCCGAACACAGTGCCTGCTGCCCACTTACTCAGCCTCTCGTCGCTCGCACCTGGGATCAGGCCACGCTGATGGAACCAAACCTCTCCTTTGGCGTCAAGCATGGAGTGCTGCACACTGGTTGTACCAAGCACCAGGCAGCACTCTTCCGGTAGTGCGGGTCGGCCCTACAACTCCTCCATGCCCACCAACCTCACACAGGCACAGTACTGTGCAGGGGCCCACCGTCTCTTGGCCTTCTTGTCGCAGTGCCTGAATGCTCACCTCCGGTGTCTCAATGGCCCCTCTCTGGATGCTGGCTGGACCGCAGCACACCAGTCTTGTTGCCTGCCTGCCGTCCTCTCCGCTAATGCCCCTCGTGCGTGACCTGTACTACTGACAAATGTCCGGAACCGGGTCACGGCTCTCCCCCATTGCACTAGGTTCCCTGACACTCTGAGCGGGCATGCATACTTGTGGAGTGAATATGAGCTTAGGATAATAGCAGGAACACTAGCTGGCTTGCAGAGCTCAGGCAGGACGAGTCTAGTCCGCCATGCTGCTAGCCACGCCCCCTAACTAATACTTTTTTACATTCATTTTATTGGGGGCCTGCTTTTCTTTGTGCTTGCTTTCGACAAACCACAACCTTCCTAGTCACTTGCATTTTTCCAAGTTTGAGGACTATCTTTTTACAGCAGGTAATCCCCAATTGTACAGACCTACACACAAACGCAATGAAAACTGGCAAATAGTGATGCGCAAAGCCCGGTGATCCACCAGGAGAGCCAGCAGAATCAATTTGAGAAACATTTTTGAGCAGGGGCACCTCTCTCCAAATGCATGTCTCTTTGTAAAAGGTGCAGTGCTTAGATGGGCAAGAGTCATTGTTCCGTTTTCCATATCAATCCCTGGTATGAACGTGCAGCAGAGCGCATCAATCTCTCCCTCCATTCCGCTCATTAAGTGGTGGATTGCTCTGAGTTATTCCTTGATTAAATTAAGACCAAGCTCAGTGCTATTCATCATCATCATCATCATCATCATAAAGACCTCCCACCCGGTTATCTATAACCAGAGAGCATTAGCTTTTGTCTGTAGGGTAAAGAAGGCCATATACCCCCCTACCGATACTTGTGTCCATGTACAGTCTGAATTCTTCCCGGATGTTTTTTTACTGAGCCCCACTAAAAAAGTCTGTAGCCCTCTTTACACAAGCTTGCTGCACCAAAGTTGTCTTCTTTCTCAACCGGTGCTGGTACAACTCTGACAGTTCTTCTCCAAGACCAGGGAGCAGAGTCCGTACCATACCGAGATGAGCTGAGTATAGGCAAACTCGCCACAATGCCAATATTAATCCATCAGTGTGGAATGCTCCATTCCATATCTGGTATTTACATAATAAATCAACAGTAAATATTCATGCCCAGTGGAAGCATTCCTTTACCTCTATAACATAAGGAGTACAGTGTACATTTTTGTACAATTAGGGGTTGGCCCTTCCCTTCTAGCCAAGTATATTCACTCACCTCGGTGTCCCAGATTTCCTGACCTGGGGTGGTCATGCTTTCATTCAACCCTCCCTGTGTGACTATCTTTTTTATCCTCGAGTTGGAAGGCCTTACACAGGAATTACATGTAAGGGGTAAAATAGTTGTTAAAGAAGACTGCTTTAGATACACCAAGGGCCACGCTTTGACCATAAAAGGATGCAGGAGTGAACGTGTTTGTGCATTGAGTTGGGGGTTTTGCTATCTTCAATAATCTCTTCTCTGTGAGGACTCAGGCCAAACAATATCCTCTCCTATAGTGCCCCTTCTACACATTCTATCCAGCTCAGTTTGGATATTATTGGAGAGTGGGTGCAGCTTAACGCTAGGATGCCCAAATTTGAAGCTGGGGCGCAAGGTTTGAGTCTTGTGGGAGGCTCAATCATCCTACGATTCTGGGAAAATAGCTTAATCTGCCAATGCCTAAAATGAATGTGTCCTCTGTAATGCAACTGGGACTCATGTAAAGCACGCTGATACCTCCCGGTTGAGTTCTTGCTATATAAAATTGCCAAAATACTTTTAAAATTAGACTCTCTGAAGCGGTATAACGCGTTTGGTTGGTTTTGTATCGGGTCAACTCACCACTATCCTGGGGGGTGCTACCTTGTTGCGTTAGATCTTGCCCTTACCCAGCGTAAATATAGGTGGAGAAGGCATTTTTTGTTTTTTGGGGGGATACCTCTTGGGATAAGTAAAGACTGTCTGTGCCTACTGCATGCGGATTCAACGAACAGACGTAACATGACCTTTCTGATGTTTGGGAGCCCTGTGTGGTCATGTGTTGTCCAAAAGGGTGCTGTGTAGCGCATGTGGGATGCTAGTGTTAGGCCTAGTGTATTTGTAGGTGACATGGGAGCGATCCCTACACAAACGCTAAAATAACTTTTTAATAGACTACTTTAGACTTGGCAGTTCCTCTGAAGTGAATAAGTGTGGTATCACCCACAGTAAACAGAGGGTACATAACAATGGTATCATACATAATCTCTCATTTGATATTGCATATCTTGGTGTGGGTTCCCTAAAGATGCTTCTGTGATCCTCCATTGACTGTGGTTTCCCTTATCAGTTCAACCAAAAGGTTTGCAGTGTTACTTCAAAAAGACTCATATGCTTTTTGTCCATGCTGAGGTGTATGATATGGCCACTGGGTGGTGGTGCACTTGACTATTCTGTGGTTCATCTGTTTGGATAAGAACTTGATTCATTTGTTAAGTCAGATGTTTTCCTTAATCAATGGTTCTCATAGTTCCTGTATTTTTCTCTAGTAGTGTGTCCTCCATCTCAAGTAATCGAGATTTTAGGTCGGCACTTGAAGGTGTCCCAGACAAGGTATCTTTTTGGTAGTTTTGGGGAATTTTGGAAATGACTAGTTTTTTACCAGACAGATTAACCTCTTTAATGAACTTGTGACCCCCCTTCCTTCCTTCCTGAATGAATGCTTAGATTAGTGCAATATCTGATTGTGGGACGTCACATGAGTATACGGCTGGATTGAGTTATGCTTAGCAGGGGCTCCAGGGGTGCAGTTAACTTTCCAAGAGCGTATCTCCCCTATTGTGTGCATGGGGTGCTACATGTGCACATGATTATGCAACGAAGGGGCGTGTCACTATTAAGTGTTGTTGGTGGTTGCAACATGCCACAAGATCACCAAGTATCTTGACCCCTCCCTTTCTCTGGAAACTTTTTGGGCTACCATTGGGCTGCTTTCTTTGGTTCAGGGTGCTTTTTCTAAGTCTCAAGTGAACTACTGCCTCATGACAAATGAGGCAGGGGTCGGAGACTACTCCGTCGTCCATACTTCTACTTATGCTGTCTTGTGGTGTCAGAGGTCGGACCTACTTTTTTCCTTGATTATACATGCAAGGCTTGGAGTGTTTGTTAATTGCCTTGCCTGGTATGGAGGTGAGTGCACCCAGTGTCCTTCCTTCATCTGGAGCAACACTGGACATTGGGGATTCCCTTTTCCCTCTTCCTGGGACTACAGCTCGCTGTCCCTTGCACATTTTGGCCTGCTCTCCGTAGCTTGGGTCTAGGATATATTAAACTGCCCTGCTTTTTCTGTTGCTATTATTTTAGAAGCGTTTAGCATGGTGGCCAGACCTCCGAAATTATAAAATTGTGAAAAAATTTGGTTTGAGAATACAAGAACAAGAAACTCAAAGGGCCTTGACCAAAAACATTTGCTAAAGTCTGACGCGTGCTGATGAACAACCGGTACTGCCTCAGCATTTCCTAGATGTGTGGTCACCTTGGTGGAACACCCACAACAGCAGACGTCACAGTTTATTGGCACTTTGCGCATTTGCTGTGGAGTTTGTGGGGTTTTTACCATCTTTTGCACAAGGGAATAGTAGTTGCTGCTACTGAGGACACCTTCGCTTTAAAGGTAAAAGGGGGCCTCCATTGGGTGGAGGCTTCTAGCTTTTGCAGGTGCAGTTGGGTCTACACGCCATGAAGGAAACATTGGTCCTGTGCCGAATGATCAAAAATGGCAGCTTTTCAATTTGGTGATTGGAACACGTCCTTAATGACTTTTTGGAAGCAGTGCACTTGTGTCTGTTTTTTAAAGACTATCTCCGGGAGCTGCCCTGTCCCCTTGGAGTGTGGCCAGCCAACCCTCAAGCTGAGGGATCAGCAGCAGGGTGGGTCCTTGTCTCCCAGAGTCAGCTTAGTTAACCTGTCTATTCCATGCTCCCACGGTGCCACAATTGATGGCAATCTTTAGTGAGTATATCCGGTTGACAGAACACATACAGCAGCCCTCAGTTGCTCTAAATCCCTAGACACAAGTAAAAGTTTGAAGTCTCATGGTTGTCTTATTTATCCTTCTTTAGTTTGGTACAATTTTTGGGGGTAGAGGGTGAGTGGGTGCTAATTATTCTTACTTGTGTCTGGATTTTATCTTACCGTGAATTTTTGCTCTGTGACTGCATGAAGGCGCTACCTCCCTAGACAGTTGGCTCTCCCTGCCAGGTTGTGGTCCGAGTCCCCGTTAGGCTGAATTCTCTGTCTGTGGTGGCTGCGGCGACATGTTTGTTCAACTACCTGATCCCTGCTGCAGTGGAGCATTGTATATTGGACTTGGTGTGGGGTGCAAGTTTTGTGGATGGACATTCGAGGGATTTAGTGGTGACTGCCCTAGCTCAGTGCTTTCTATTCATGGAATGACTTTAACCAGCATCTCTGTGTCAGGTGGCCTGGCAATAGTAGCCTCCTACCTCCCTAGGGTTTAGGGGCTGCCTACCTCCCTGGCCTCTACCACCATAGTTGGGCTGGAACCCTCTGGGGTTATGCAGTGGAGCTCCCATTGAGATTGGAACCAATTTGCATGGTTGTGGATATATTGTGGCCCCCTCTAGGGCAGACTTTTCAGAATGTTGAAGAGAAAGGTGACTAGGAGGCAATGTCCCCTCATTCGATCTAAGAACTTGGTAATGCTTTCCCCTAGCTTCTTGGTCTCGGTTATTAATCCTCCAACATCTGGGCGGTCAGGGAACATATGCCTAAGGCGGTCCATATCTGGTGGCAGTATGATTTGAATGCGGCCCTGTGATGCTTTGTGTCTGTTAGTGTAATTGCTGGAATGTGATCTCGGGTATACACCGTGTTAGTCTGCTCGCCAATGAGGCTACTTAGCAGTCTCTTGATGTCAATTATAGCTAGGGTTATTTTGAAAGCATGAAATCCGTTTCCCTGCCTTATTCGGCAATAATGATAACTTTGTTCTCAAACCTTCTTTATTCATCTGGGACCAGGGCACATATATCATCCCTGCCATACCCCTCTGAATTAACAGATACATTTTTATTTCTGGTGACTATGGGTTTCTTCTCAACATGGCACTCCCGACGTTTTAGTAATTCCTGTATCTTAGGAAGATCCATTTGAAATTTCCTCCTCCATGCTGGATGCAGTCCTCCACTATAGCAATATTCTCTGGTTCAAATGATCCTTCCTTCGACCAATGTCTAACATTTAGGTCCCTTTCCTCAGTCTAGTAGGCTAATAGATGGCTACAAGGGTGCACAAAGATCTCCCCTTCCTCTCTTGCTACTATCTCCCTTGGAGTTAACTTGTCTTTGTCATGCACTCAGGTAGAGCAGCATGCGTCCGCAATGCTGCCCCCTTGTGTGCGCGCAAAATGCCATCCTACTCTGTTGCAGGAATTCTGTGAAATCACAGAACTATGCTTGGGACTACAGAACCTCAGTAGGCAGGGACTGAGTCATCCTACCACCTTAGTACCTATGAACCATGGACCTACTAGCTATAGTGTCTCACTTGCCCTCATATACACTTAGAGGAAAAAGTGATTATACACTCTAGAACACAAAACTCCAGATCCTCTCAGGAATCGATGTGACATGACACACCCTTTTGATCTCACACTCGTACTTGTCCACAATAAGATCTGACAGACAGGAGAAAAGTTTAAAATATTTATTTTAACTATTGTGCTCTAGTATGCAGTATATGTGACACAATAAGTATGAAAATGCCTAACGCAAATACAGTCAGCATACTATCTAATCAATAAATCATAAAAGGAGCGGTCATGGTGCTAGACAGGGTAAACTAACCCCTATTCTTTTCTACAGAAGCTATGTGATTATACACCAGAAGATCGCTGGGTGTTTTCAGTGGACCACGTACCTTAGCACGCACAGATGAAAGTTCTACATCTCAGGTTTAGACACAATCTCCTCTCTGAAAATCTCTCTTCAAGTGCGTCTTTGCATGTCTGTGCATACGTATATGATAAAGAGTACGTGTTCCCAAACAACAGCTGCATTTGTGTGTTTTCTAGGTGCTAGAGCCTGACCAAAACAGAAAAGCAAGGGGCATTATTGTTTGACCTGGTCTACAGTGTTCAGACTAAATCACAGGAAAGAACAGCATGCAAAAACAGCAGGTTCTGTGTGAAAGTACATTGTGGCACAAACAAAATACGTTTGTACAGTAACTTTCGCACAGCAGAGTGCAGCCTGCAATGTACTCATGCTAACATAGGGAATACTGACTAGGGGCCTGCGTGGGACATATGACACCCTCCCCTTGGTCAGGAACGTAGCACCAAAGTGATGACAGGAACCAGGAGGTAAAGCAAAACCAAAGCATTGGAAATAGAGTGTAGTCATTACATCACATACAAAAGCCATATAAAAAAAACATTTCTGTAGTGCAACAAGGGAAATCAAAGCATGTCGCCTGAGCCCACAATATAGTATGCCAAGTAAAAAGCTAATGATTGGATTAAGAAATGCGAAAAGTCCCAGGTAAAAATATCACCCATCTAATTGAGCAGAGAGAAGGAACAAAGCATGTTCTTCAGTGCCAGTTGTTGATAAAACCATCATGGGACAACCTGTGTTGATTTAGATTAAACTGAGAGACAGAAGACGCTGTGCCGTTGCACAGGGATCATTTCCAGCCAATGGCAATAACGCTGGTTCGAAATCCAAGCAGCTTGTGATGGCCCATTGAAAAGGGCACCAGATGCACTGAAACATACGTTGCATACAGGTGAAGTAAGCATAGTGGAAGAATAAATAAAACTGGTCATCCAGAGCCACTACTCCAAAGAGTTGTAGCATGCACTCATGGTACAGCTGCACTGATGCCTGCCCTGGAAGGACCACAAAAGGAGCTTCCATTGCGTAACAGCAAGAAAAGCAATATAATGTCCATAATTAAGACGAGCAACAGCGGGCACCTATTGAACACGCTGGAAAAAAATAGAATGTATAAAAGCTGGTATTACTCTAAAAATAGCCCACAAGGTTTAAAAAGTGTGCTAGCCCTTATCAGAAGCAATAAATATTTGCTGTATCAATTCACTGAAATGTAGAGGGAGATTTCCGTTTAACAATAACTGCATTTCACTGGAAGTTCTAGCCACCAGCAATTTGGAGGTTTCATGAGCTGAAGTGAAAGCCACTTCATGTTTAAACAACACTTTGAGTCTGCTTAGCTTATTAAAATCTACTTTCAAAATTGGAATGGAAGGCCATAATGAACTATCTACACTGCCGTGCGGAGGTGGAAAACAGGACGTTGTTGCAGCAAATGACCAACTGGGAAACGGACAACACATAAGGGATTCCAGCCCGCAGACCCCAACAGTCAAGAATATTGAGTACAAGATAGCTTCCGTTTGAAAGCAATGTGAGAATGGGTATAATTGCGGGAACAGGAGTTCATTTTGAATAACAAGCCAAAATAGGGGCAGACAAACTACAGGTGCCATGAATCTTTACATGTTGACAAACAAGGGGATAACTAGCAGTGGAGTTGCATTCCTCCCCTGCAAAAAAACTTCTCTCTCAGCCCGTTAACAATACATAAACAGCAAGGAACACAAGGCATGTATGTAGCTGCTCCCAAGGGGTTTGTATCTACCTACTTGGAGGTGCTTCATGCAGGCAGTGAACTGAAAGGTTGAGATAGGCAAAGAAATAACGCACTGTATTAACCAGACTGCTGAAGGTGTTTCCACTATAGTGAAGGAAATTTGTTCAAGTTTCTTTTTGTGTAAAATGGCATTATTAGCATCTTTCATAGCCATTGATTGCTGTTTATTTGTTAAATAAAAGGGTAATAAAAAACAGTACAAGTAAGATAATGCCAAGGAAAGTGCCCATTCTTAAGTGTTTGGAGTGTCCAGCTACATTGCATAACTGATCTGAGTCGAGTCTGAACAGGATACAATGTAGATATGACTCTGCACAATACTCCTAAGTTACGTTTCCTGTGTTCATGCGAATGATAATACCTTTCATTCTTATACCGTGGCCAATGTTCCTGTAGCTTAGCGCCCAGTCATTGAGCTTTCTCTTATGGCCTGGGAGCACCCAATTTGGTATAATGGCCCCCTTCCCCATGCGTTTGCTTCTGTTCGAAAGGGCCTATTGAGTATTGACAGGGCCATAGTGTCTTTCATGGCCTGTTTTACTCCGTATCCATATTATTCCACTGCTTCTGTGGCAGATGTACATTTGTTATATGCGCATGTAGTCCATATATAGAGTCACTTAATTCAGTTTGTTGCCCATGCCTTTCTGCCAGCTCCACCAGGGACTATGCCTTCAGTGCAGGCTCCACAAGATGGCAGGCTTGTTATTAGCCATATCATTATCAACTCAGTTATGGGCCTTAACCGTGAAGACTTTCCATTTTGGATTGCCTAATCAATCAATGCTGTTTTTCCTTTTACGGGTCCTCTAGAAAAACATAGGATCCTTACCATGTGCTTGCTTAGTGGTCTGGTCCCCTCCTTGGCTGACCAACACCTGGGCGACTGTTTTTTACAGCGTATAAACTTAGTTATAGCCTCTCGATGAGCGTTTTTTTGTGTGTTTTTTTTAGAGTTTTATATAGCACGAACTAGACCTGCAGATATCAGGTATCAGAGCACTTTACAATTTCTTTACGGACAGACCCATACATTATTTTTTTTTTGTTAGGCACAGCGAGATCAAGCGATTTGCCCAGAATCACTGGATGTTGAGCGTCGTTGCCAATCGGATGTATGAGTTGACAGTTAATATTTCTGATGTTTACATATTCTTAGGTCGTAATAGTTTGGGGTCCAGACAATTGCACTCTCTGGGCAAACCTCCTCCTGACGGAGATGCTCGTCTGTTTTTTCCTAAGAAGTCTTGGGATAAATCTAAGCAACAAAAACAGAAGCCTAGGTCTTGTGGTAGGTCACTGCCTCTGGGAGCTTCTGAACGACGATATGATTTGCGTGATTGCACCAAAATTAAGACTCTGAAGCGTTTTCAGGCTCCTGATCCTCGGTTTCCTTATTCCTTTCAGGAATCATTTGATCAACAGTACGACAGATGCAGGCCTCAAGGTCACAATCAAGGCCAGTCTGAAGCCCAAGAGGGACAAGCAGAGCTCTTTTACACAAAAAGTCCAGAGGGAGGAACTGCCTCCATATCGAGCCCCTTCCAAAAGAAGGTTGCTGCTTTAAATGCACAATATGCCACAGACGGTGAGAACCCATCTACTGAACAGAAGTTGGGCACTATCTCTCCTTGACAACACAGTGGAAGTCACCGAAGTACGCCAGACACTCCGCCAGTTTCTGGAGTCAAGAGCAACTGACACCTTTGTTACAGCAGAGACCACAGACACCTACGTTGCAACCCCTGATCGCATGTATCATTTAGACATTCAGATTGAAGGTGATATTAAACGCACCATTAATGCTATTTTCTGGGATAATTTGACTTCTGCTAATAACATTTTATTGACGGAAGTTGTTTGGCCTCCCGCATTTGTTCTCGCGTGTCCTCGTGGCAAAGATGTATTTATTTCTCCCTTCTTTTTCGCATATGTTTCATGATCAGATGAAGCATGCTCATGCTTCTGAGGGGGCCCTAGCGTTGGCCCCTACCTTTTAACACAACCAGGCTGGTTGGGATGAGGATTCTGCATTACATGTTATTCCAATATATTCCACCCCACACACAACACAGCCTCAATATCCAATTAAACATGATTCTAAAGCATCCGTTAAAGATGTCCTTACTCAGCTGGAGTATCAGGGTGTAATTGAACCCTGTGTTTCTCCTATGAAGAATCCTTTTTTTCTGGTTTTGAAACCGGACCGATGATATCGCATAGTCACATGTATAGTAACGTGCACAAAGCAGAGAGCAACCTGCCACATGCTCATGCTAAAATGAGGAAAAACGACAATGAGCTGACATGGTACACCTGAAAATTCTTCCTGCATCTCAGTTGGATTCGTAGTAGGCTGCCTTGGTCTCTTATTCCCTCATCAGCCCCTCTCCTTTGCCGAGCGGGTGGTGAGTCTCTGGTCCTTGTTAAAAGCCTCTCATTTATATCTCCCTCTGATTCTTCCCAGAGCGGTGTCTTGCTCCTACCCTGCTTTCCTAATTTGAAGAGGTACAAAAGGGGGTGGTGATGGACGGAGCATCTGAATCAATCAAACACTCACACCCAGTCAAAAGATCTGGGTTTAATCCATCACCGTTCTTTAGCCCACTCTGCCACCCCATGTCATATAGACAGTTCAGACATGGCTATATGCAAATCAGTCTGACCCTGTGCCTCATGGGAACAGTCCAGCCCGAACTGCCAAGCCATGTCTTCCCTGGACCGGAAACAAGCTTCCGAGGACCGGTTTCTGGCATTCCAGCAGTCTTCAGCCCGGCTTGCTTGAATCCAGTAGCAAAGTGAGCAAGGGACTCACGTCTGAGCATACCCTTGCACACTTATGGCTGCCAAAAGCGGCACAAAAGGGGGTAGTGATGGATGGAGCATCTGAATCAATCAAACACTCACACCCAGTCAAAAGATCTGGGTTTAATCCATCACCGTTCTTTAGCCCACTCTGCCACCCCAGTTCAGACATGGCTATATGCAAATCAGTCTGACCCTGTGCCTCATGGGAACAGTTCAGCCCGAACTGCCAAGCCATGCCTTCCCTGGACCGGAAACAAGCTTCCGAGGACTGGTTTCTGGCATTACAGCTGTCTTCAGCCCGGCTTGCTTGAATCCAGTGGCAAAGTAAGCAAGGGACTCACGTCTGAGCATACCCTGCCAACTTATGGCGAACAAAGTGGTACAAAAGGGGGTGGTGATGGACGGAGCATCTGAACCAATCAAACACTCACACCCAGTCAACAGATCTAAGTTTAATCCTCATTTGAAGAGCACTTTACCCTGAGTTCTGGCTGCACTTCTTGGGTGTGTGCTCTTTCTCTCTTTGACCTCAGCTCATGCCTCTCTTCCTCATCCTGCCTGGCCTGTCTCCTTCAGTCTGGGCTACGCTGCAAGATGCTGGCTCTCTATATAGTGCACTAAAATGATGTACACTGTGCAGAGAGTCTAGTGGATCCCCAATAGGTGTGCAGAGGTAAAAGCAAATAATTCTAATTCTCATTTTGTGGTAGTGTGGACGAGCAGTTAGGCTTATCAGAGGGTAGTGCTAAGCATCTGTTTTCACACACAGAGACAATGAATGAGACACACACTGTAGAATAATAAATCTGTGACTAATTAGAAGAAAAAGAATTGTATCTTTACATATATTCTTAGAAACCAAGAACTTTGTTCAACAGTTAATAAATACTATGAATGTCAATTTTTAACTAAATGCCATTCAAGACACAAATGCTTACAGGTTTTTAAGCAATACCATCCAATACCATCAGACAGAGACCGTCGCAGTAAAAAGGGAAGCCATCATGGAGCTAGAAAACTGTTGAGGAGTATCCCCGCCATGCACTGTTCCCTCTCTCAACGTGACGGTGCACTGCTGTGTCTGGAGCACGCACACATTCAGAACATCCAGCGAGAGAGTCACGCTGCTGCTTTAAAAAAGCGAGCAGCGCAAAAAAACAGAACTTCCTGGATGCGGTGTGCCGGAGGAAGAGTCGGGAGTGCAGGTAAGGCTGGCTTCGGGGTTTGGGGACTGGCAGCTGTTGGCTCTCCTTGTAAAGCATGGTCCAGATTGTGGGCTTTTCTTTAAGTATTCATGTTAATCACAGCCCCTTCATGAGCTGTGAGTAATATGAATACTTAAACAAAAGCCCACAATCTTCCCCGCACTGCACTTTACTAACAAAAGAGTAGAGCAAGTTTAAAAACAAAGCGTGTACTTTCTGAAAGTACACACTGTTTTTAAACTTGCTCTACTCTTTTGTTAGTAAAGCATGGCTGCGATAGAGATTGTGGGCTTTTGTTTAAGTATTTATGTTAATCACAGCTCGTGAAGGGGCTGTGATTAAGTGCCGCCTTCGACACAGTCGACCACCATACATTGGTTCAGCGGCTCAGGGACCTGGGTATCTAAGGGCCTGCACTATCCTGGCTAAGATCTTTTCTACACAGCCGCTCCTTCCAGGTGGCAGAGGGCAATTACATCTCCAAAGAGACCCCTATACACTGCGGAGTGCCGCAGTGCTCTTCTTTGAGCCCTACGCTCTTCAACGTGTATATGTCTCTCCTCGAAAAAATTGTCACCCCGTATGGAATTAAACTTCTGACATACGTGGATGATACCCAACTTGTAGTATCTCTCAGCCATCAGGAAAATCCCACCATCGATTTGTATTCCTGTCTAGGAGATATAGTCAGCTGGATGGACAGGTCCATTCTGAAACTTAACAGTGACAAAACGGAGATAATGGTGACGGGCAACCAGTCTCATTTCCGCCCAGAGTCCCTGTGGCCCCCTTGCATGGGCTTGCCCCCAACCCCCAAATCCGATATCAAAAGCCTCGGGATTTGGCTGGACCAGGACCTCACCTTGAACATCCAAGCAAGGAAAACGGCCGGAGCCTGTTATGGTCTCCTCTGTACCTCCCCTAAGATCCTTCCGTTGCTCACCTTTCAGTCGAGGAAGCTCCTAATCCAGGGCCTAATATTGTCCAGATTGGACTACGGAAATGCCCTCTACCTTGGTGCACCGAGGAAAGTGACAGCCAGGCTCCAGGTAGTGCAAAACGCTGCTGCCCGGATTCTGACTGGCACAAAGAATCGTTGCTCGGTCAAACCGGCCATCAGAGCACTGCATTGGCTGCCCGTACTGGAAAGAGTGCATTTCAAGACCCTCTACCTAACCCACAAAATACTCCATGGGAAAGCTCCACCTATCCTCAAAGACCTCATCGTCCCATATACTACTTCAGAACCCTCCGATCCACGAACCTCCATCTGACCTTGCCGCCCAGGATCAAGAGGACGCGCTCTGGAGGCCGGCATTTTTTTCATACAACGCTTCTAAACTGTGGAACTCACTCCCTCTTGACCTACGTGCCCGACCCAACCTCCTTCCCTTCCAGAAAATCTTAAAGACTTGCTGTACCCGAAACTTCCTTTCTCCTGTTTTCGCTTGTTTCTATTGTCAGCGCTGGGACGCTTACGGGCAGCCATGCGCTTTAGAAATCCTTAAACATTAAACAAACATTAAACATTAACATGAATTCTTAAACAAAAGCCTATAATCTCTCCTGCACTACCCTTTACTAACAAAAGAGTAGAGCAAGTTTAAAAATACAGCATGTACTTTCAAAAAGTACACAATGTGTTTTAAAACTTGCTGTGCTCTTTAGTAAGTAAAGCGCGGTGCGGGAAAGATTGTGGGCTTTTGTTCAAGTATTCATGTTAATCACAGCCCGTGAAGGGGCTGTGATTAACATGAATACATATTTGTGTATTTATTTATTGTGGAGTTTTGTATAGCACTAGCCAGACCGGAGGGTATCGCAACATAATTAGGAGGTCATACATACATTGATTTAAGGCGTAAGAGGAGGTGCTAAGTGATTAAATATTAAATAAAGGTCAAGGAGACACTGAGTCACAAAAATGAGCATATGCCAGGAGGGAAAGAGGTAGAAGTCTTGGTGAGGCAGTGATTCTGACCAGCAGAGTGCAGGTTTGGGCTTTTCAGCCACAATTAACCGATCGGGAGAGACCGGTTAAGGAAGTGGTCTTTGAGTTGCCTTTTGAATTGTAAGAAGGAGGGGTAGGTCCGATATGAACTTGGATGGAGTTCCAGATTTTGGGGGATTTCCAGAGAAGGATCATGAAGCGGTTCTTTGTTTGCAGATTTTCGGTGGGATGAGAAGTACAGTGTTGGAGCTTCTAAGGCTTCTTGTCTGATCGGCCCTCTTAAGTTTGATGGCCAGGTAGGCTGGTTTCCCTGAGTGGAGGGCTTTGTGAGTGAGGCAGGCCGTTCTGAAATTGACACGCATTTCAATTGGTAGCTATTTTAGCTCTTTGAGTGCTGGCGAGATGTGATCAATCTTCTTTACTCCGGTGACCATTATGGCTTCTGCGTTTGAGCGTGGATCTGAGAGGAGCTAGGTAGGATTTCGCTGTACCTGTGAGGGATGGTCCAAAGGGGGTGGTGATGGACGGAGCATCTGAACCAATCAAACACTCACACCCAGTCAGCAGATCTGGGTTTAATCCATCACCGTTCTTTAGCTCACTCTGCCACCCTAGTTCAGACATGGCCATATGAAAATCAGTCTGACCCTGTGCCTCATGAGAACAGTCCAGCCCGAACTGCCAAGCCATGCCTTCCCTGGCCAGGAAACAAGCTTCCTAGGATCTGTTGACTGGGTGTGGGTTAATGTTAATGTTAATGTTAATAGGTATTTGTGAGCGCTCGTACGCCCGGGGGCTTCATGGCGCTATAGAAAGGAACTAATGCAACAGTCACAGATGGGTGTTTGATTGGTTTTGATGCTCTGTCCATCACTACCCCCTTTCGTACCATACCGGTGAGGGAGGCATTCCCATAGTCTAGTCTTGTCGCGATCTGAAGGAACTACTATTCCCGGCATGCCCTGGGCCGGAAACTACCGTTCCCGTGATCCTTCGCGGTGCTACGCGATAGCGCGAGAACGCATGAAAGACAGTTGGCGGCTGATGGCGGTGTCGGGAATTCTTCCAGAGTATTTGTCACGGCGTTTTGGAGACTTTGGAGCGTTTGGTGCGGTAAGGGTGCCTGGCACCACAGCACAATACAGCGAGATCGCTGAGTTCTTTGTTTGGTGTTTCAGCCTACTCGGTAACAGCGTTTACCATGAGTAGGTTTTTGTGTCGGTTTGTAACTTTGGAATTGGCCCGGTTGGTATTGTCGGCCAACGGAGTTTACCCTAGCTGGGTTGTGGGTGTGCAGGGCGCACATAAACTGTGGTGATCATTTCCCCTCCCATACTTTGGATTCTACCCTTGAACCCATTTAAGAGGCATTATTTGGGCTAGTAATTGAACTGAATTACCAAGGGGCTTCGCATGTTTCTTTTACATTGACATGGATATTACAACAAGAGGCAGCGTGTATTTCATTGTGTATAGGTGCTAACTATTGTATTTACCTCTTCCACTGAAGAGGGGTATGCTAGAGGTGTATGGTTACACTCTTCCCCTGTGATGCACTGTTAGAGGTATACTTAGGTAGGTTCTTCTCTAGGTGCTATATGTATAGAGAGACGCTGAAAAGTGGGAAATCATTGTTATAGTACTGTTACTTGCTTTTGTATTGTTAGTTACACCGCAACAATTTCTACGCTACCAGATACCTCTACACATCTAGAAGAGTTATATTTTTCTTTACTGGTATAACACTTATAAGGTAGTTGCATACCACTGTCAGTTCTGATTATTGTAAACATAGCCTTATGCGTGTTATCTGTTTGGGTCTTACAGATCTCCCTCCCTGCTGTCCCCTTCCTTTCCTTCCCTGATTCTTGCATCTTTTTCCCCTCGCTTGATCCTCTCAATGCTCTGTGCCATTACGGCTATTCAGGCGTTGACTCGATCTAGAGGTGGGCATACTATTCAACAAACCGATCCGGAGGACGTTAACTTAACAGAATTCCCGACCTACAAATAGTCCTCCTGGTCGGGTTGTGCAAGTATGGCCACATTGGAAGATGTGATAGAGGCTCTGGGTAGCTTACAGTTGGAAGTCTCCGCGTCTCGGTTGGAGACTGCGGACCTGATGGCCCGTTTGGATGGCATTCAGCACAATCCATTTGATGCGGGCTGCTCCTCCGCCGCAGCCGGTGGTACTGGAGATGCCTGTGTCTATTCCGTTAGCGTCACCAGAACGATTTCATGGGGAATCAGACAAGGTTCAAGTGTTCCTCACTCAGATAGGTCTACATTTTTCCTGCAAACCTAAAGCATTCCCTACCAATCAGGCTAAGGTGGCCTTTCTGATCTCATATTTAGCGGGCAACGCTGCACAATGTGCGGTCCCGTTGGTTCATCGCAATAATCCTTTATTGCACGATTGGGAAGCCTTCCAAACTGAATTTCTTAGAGTATTTGATAGAAGGGCTGATTCCTACACAGCAGATAGGGAATTGTTGGGATTACGGCACGGTAAAGGTGACCTCGTTGTATACTTGAACGCCTTTAGGCGTTTAGTGGCCGAAACCACCTGGCCCGAGAACAAACAGGCGTCATTGTTTCATCAAGGGTTGAATGACGAACTTAAGGATGTCATAGCACAAATAGATCCTCAACCTACAACTTGTGATGGTTTGATTCACTTACCCTAAGGTTAGATCATCGACTGGGCGAGAGGAAAGGCGAAAACCGTAAGAAACCAGTGGTTGAGACACATGTTACCAAGGAAGGGAATCGGGCCTCCTCTTCTGAACCTATGGAGATAGGAGCAGTGAGGACTGCTTTGACACCGGCTGAGAGAGAATCTAGGAGAAAACAAGGCCTTTGTTTATATTGTGGCAAAAAGGGCCATTTTGTGAGGGAGTGCCCATCAAAGCCAAAAGCCAACCGTTTGAGGTAACGAGTGGCTTCCGCTGATACAGAAAAGGTGACGGAAAACTGATTGACTCTGGGAAACAGGAAGGGGTTTCTTGGAGTCCTATGCATGTCCCTTCATTAAGTGGTGGAATGAATAGGGTAACAAATCATCTGTTTGTGTCCATTGTGTTACTGCTAGCCGGTTAATCTGTGGTCACTTCAGCTATGGTGGACTCGGGGGCAACTGGTATGTTCATTAATATACAGGAAGCCCAACGCATGGGATTGATTCTAGTGCAGAAAGAGAGGCCTGAAGACGTGTATGCGGTGGATGGGAGGAAGCTAAGTATGGGTCCCATTAGCTATGACACAGAAGAAATTGAGGTGTTACTGGGGGACACACACTCTGAGTTTCTTGCATTTAGTGTTATCAGGGCTCCTCAATATGGTATAATCTTTGGCTTACCTTGGCTGGAAAAACACAACCAGAGTATAAATTGGGACACCAGAACCGTTCATATGGGTTCAGAGAATTGCTTGAATCATTGTCTTAAGGGAGCTATGAAACCCACTCAAGCCTTGTCTGGTGGGTCTTGTATTGTCACGGCAGCTGAAAAATGTGTTCAACTTCCTGCGGTGTATCAGTCCTTTGGCAAAGTGTTTAATGAGGCACAGGCTGAGGAGCTTCCCCCCCCCCCCCCATAGGCAGTATGACTGCCAGATCGATCTGGTCCCGGGAGCTGCAGTACCTTGTGGGCGGATTTATGCTCTCACGGAGCCTGAGAACTTACACCTTTGTGAGTACTTGGACAAACTATTGGGGCTGGGTTTCATACGTCCATCTAAATCTCCAGCAGCCTCGCCACTTTTCTTCATCCCAAAAGCTAATGGCAAGCTACGCGCATGTGTGGACATTAGGGCGTTAAATGCCATCACTGTGAAAAATAGGTATCCTCTACCCTTGATCAGTGTTTTGTTGGAGCAAGTAAAAAAAGCTACGGTGTTCACAAAACTTGATCTGAAAGGGGCCTACCATTTGGTTCGCATGCGTAGCGGGGATGAATGGAAGACTGCATTCAAGACTCGCTATTATTATTATTATTGCATTTATTGAGCGCACAGCTACCCGGAGGTTTCCCGGCGCTTGCCTTGGGAACCCGTCCTGGCTTTTCCCTGTGAGATAGCCCCTACAGGGCATCCCCAAGGTGAAAGCCAGGCATCCCGCCGCAGGGGGGCCGTTGTGGAGATTAAGCAAGCTTAATGCCCAGAGTTGCAGAGTGAGAACCCATGATTAGAGCAGGCACCGAAGCGAGAATTATCGAGTCCGTGGACATTTGAGCTCAAGACCCTGCCGCGTCGGGAATTGAACCCTGGTCCCGGGTCTGACCTCAGCTTCCGGGTCTGCCTGCTCTACACCGTGAGCCACACTTCTCCACCTACACCGTGAGCCACACTTCTCCACAAGCTATGGGCTATTCGAGTACAGCTATGGGCTATTCGAGTACAGAGTGATGCCCTTCGGACTCTAACGCCCCAGCAGCCTTTCAATTCTTTCTTAATGACGTTTTTCGTGAAATCCTGGACCGGTATGTGATCGTCTACATAGAAGATATCCTGGTCTACTCGGACTCGGAGGATCTGCACCGTCAGCATGTGGCAAACGTGCTCACCATTTTGCAGGCAAACAACCTTTACTGCAAACTCAGTAAATGTGACTTTCATGTTCGTACTGTAGAATTTCTGGGGGTAATGCTGAGTCCTGATGGCCAAGAGATGGAGGAAAGGAAGGTTGCGGCTGTTCGGAATTGGCCTGTTCCATGTAATGTCCGTGATGTACAATGTTTCATCGGATTTGCCAATTTTTATAGGCGTTTCATCAATCAATTCTCTCGGTTGGTGGCGCCTATCACTCAGCTGTTGAGGAAAGCGAGCGTGTTTGTATGGTCTGATGACGCGCAAGCTGCTTTCACTGCTCTTAAAGATGCTTTTGTGTCAGCCCCGGTATTGGCCCATCCGGATCCGGATAGACCTCATGTTGTGGAGGCGGATGCTTCGGATGTGGCGATTGGGGCAATCCTGTCTCAACGCCTTGCGGATACGGGGCAGCTATATCCGGTGGCGTATATAGCGCGTAAACTGAATCCTGCCAAGAGAAACTATCACATTGCTGAGAAAGAGCTTCTGGCCATTCGGGACTCATTTCAGGAATGGCGGCATTTCCTCATGGCAGCCCGTCATGTGGTGACGGTCTACTCTGACCATCGGAATTTACAGTTTATGTCTGCAGCTCGTCATCTCACACCTAGACAGCTCAGGTGGATGATGTTTTTCTCTGGCTTTAATTTTGTCATCACGTTCCGCCCAGGTGCGGACAATCGGAAGGCGGACGCCTTAACACGCCAGTCGACGGTCACCCAGTGTGAGGAGAGGGACAAGGCTAGTATTGTGGAGCCGGACAGAGCGGTATGTGCCATGCAGCCTGATACTTTCCTGAGGGATGTCAAGAAGGGTGTTGAATCCTTCGTTTGGAGGACATGGCTTGGTAGACACCCGTAATGGAAGTTGCATGGGGGCCTGCCAATGTTCAATAACAGGTTGTTGGTGCCTACAATGGCTTTGAGGAAACAAGTCTGCGTGTGGTGCCATGAGTCACCGTGTGCAGGTCATTTGGGGTATGCCAGGAAACTGGAATGTGTGCTGCGACAGTTCTGGTGGCCTTCTGCGAGACCTGATGTGGGGTGATGGGTGTCCGCCTGTGCGCAATGTGCAAGCATGAAATCCGACCATTCACAGCCGCAGGGCTTGCTGCAGCCTCTCCCTACTCCTTCGATTCCTTGGGATCGGATTTCGGTGGACTTCATTGTGGGTCTTCCTGCTGACCGGGGATGTACGGCAATAACGGTGGTGGTCGACTACCTGTCTAAGATGGGGCATTTTGTGGCCTGCAAGCAGGTGCCTTCGGCGGGTCAATTGGCTATTCTACTCATGGTCAACGTGGTTCGCTTACATGGATTGCCGAGTGTAATAGTTTCAGACCGTGGCTCACAGTTAACCGCCCAGTTTTGGAAGAAATGGTGTTCTTCATTACATATTGACACTGCCCTTTCCACGAGTTTTCACCCGCAAACAGACGGCCAAACTGAGTGGTTGAATCAAACTCTTAAGCAGTATTTGAGGTGTTATATGGATATGCCGGGAGGTCTCCTACCTTTCCTTTTTATCAGCAGCATTTTAATTTGTGTAAGATCGTATTTTGCATATTTGATGGTGTTTTTGCACACTTGATTTTAATAGTGTGTAGAGACTCCCCTGCGCTTCCTGGCGCTTTGTGTTCCTTCTCCCCCCTCCCTTCACCTCCGGACCGGCTCTCGGCTGAGTGTAGATGCCGAGGGCAGGGTCTCCGGTTTTAGCGGCCATTTTGGGTTGGGCTGGGCTGGCGACGCGCTCTGGCAGCGCTACAAAAACAGACGGTGATGACTCCGCGCAGCGGACGCGTACAGCGGACTCGCCGGACCTGCGCCGGAGTCGTGCCAGAGTCCTGCCCATCTGCGCTCATCCGCGCTCAATCGGGCTCAGGGATCAGGCACTCTGGTAGGCGTTTGTCTTACTCTGCAAATGACTCATCATTGAACTCAGGTGGGCATATTGTAAACGCCACAACGTTGTCCATCCTTAAGGAATTTAACATCTTACGTTTTCCTAGTCGTAGAGACAATTGCCAACTATCTCCTTTGAAGCTTGCCACCTTAAATACTAGGTCACTTCAGAAACATCACTTGGAAATATTCACTCTCTTACAGGATGAGACCATCGACATATTGACCCTTACCGAAACATGGTTGGGTGAAAACTCATCCCCCGACGACATAGCTGCGCCCCCCAAGTGGATATGATATGATCTGGCATAATCGTCCAGACGATACTCGAGGTGGAGGTGTAGCAATTATTTTTTTAAAACAGCTAACAGTGGCTAAAGTCCTAGCTGAAACAATAAACTCTGTAGATCTACTTGGAGTAAAAATCACTTTGAATAATTCCTGTTTTATTGATCGTACTGTCTATTGTCCACCACAATGTACTTTAGTATTTAATGACCTTTTCTCCCCCATTGTATCTGATATATGTACACGATACAAGAAAATCCTGGTGACCGGTGATTTTAACGTTCATTGGGACAGGGCAGACAAAGAGCTGCCAACACGTCAGTTACAGACCTCCATGACCGCATTAGGCTTAGAACAATTAGTGGAAGCCCCAACCCACATAAAGGGCCACACCCTCGATCTAATCTGGACTTCTATTCCCGAGGTGGCCCTCATGAGTATTGTGCCATGTATTTGGTCTGACCACCATCTACTCTTGTGTGATGTCCCGCAGGATAGTCCTCAGGTCAAACTCCCGTTAAAAACTAAAAAAGTGCGTCAGTGGAAAAAAGTTGACTCGGTAACCCTAACCGACGCCCTTTCCAAATATGTACAACAGTCAACGAGCCCACATGACAATCTAGATTTAGACCAAAATTACAACACCATAGTGGCGAGTCTTAGACAGTCTATCGACCAGATAGCCTCGGAAAAGACAGAAAATAAAAGGCTCGGAAAAAGGAGCCCCTTGGTTTACTCAGAGCTTGAGGGATCAAAAAAGAAAGCTTCGCCACCTTGAGAGAAGCTTGAGGAAGTCTAAAGATGATACAGACCGCAAACTTTATAAAACATCTCTGAAGGTGTACAAAAAACTTATTGTATCAACTAAAAAAGGACTATTATGAAACCCGCATAAAAAATGCAGTAAATGTCCACAAAAAACTTTCAAAATTTTAAAAGAATTAAGTAAGAAGGATGAACGGGTAGATACAGTGATAGATTATAACACCTTCCAAGACTACTTCCTTGAGAAAGTGGCAACCATTCTGTTAGATATTAAGAAGGATATCCCTAATATGCCTACTATTTCACTGGCCCCTCAAATTCCTCAGACCTCTACTATCTCTAGATTCCCTAGTATAGATTCTACAACTCTTAGACAGCTCGCCATCTCAACCAAGTCAGGCTCCCCCGCAGACCCTTGCCCCCCTGGAATCTTTAGGTTGGCGCTCCCCGTTTTGGAGGACCAGATCCTAGGCCTTTTAAACAACTCACTAGACACAGGCCTACTACTACCAGCTAGTTTTAAAGAGGCACGTGTCAAACTCTTGATAAAAAAAAAACAGGGGCTGATCCGACCTGCTTGAAAAACTACAGGCCAATACAGCTGCCTTTCCTGTCCAAGATTTTAGAACAGCATGTATTAAAATCACTGTCACCCTTGCTGGAGTCATATCATCTACTCCAGGAGCGGCAAGCGGGGTTTCGTGCCCATCATAGCACCGAGTTAGTAATGCTCTCGGTGCTGGATGAGCTTAGATGCATGGCTGACAGTAAAAAACCAAGCGCCCTGATACTTTTAGATCTTTCAGCGGCTTTTGATACGGTCAGCCATGCCTTGCTCCTGGACAGACTGGTTGTGTCTGGGATAAAAGACCAGGCCCTCCAATGGTTAAAATCTTTCTTGCTAGAGAGGACTCAGAGGATCCAACTAGCAGATCGTGTCTCTAAGGTGGGTGTTCTGGAGTGTGGAGTCCCGCAAGGGTCCGCACTCTCGCCACTCCTGTTTAAATCTTTATCTGCAGCCACTGATAGACTCCCTGGTGAACATGGGCTGTAAAGTCTTTAACTACGCCGATGATACTCAGCTGTTGCTGAGTATCGACAATACCACATCGGCTCAGTCCATGGCCCAGAATATACTACGGTTCACGGTGAGCTGGATGGCGACGAATCTGCTAAAAATTAATCCAGATAAAATGGAGGTCCTGGTAGTTTCAACGGCCACCTCACCTTGGAATGATTTGTTCTGGCCCCAAGAACTTGGACCGACCCCAAAGCCGTGCCCCAGCGTAAAAAGCCTTGGTATTAAGATCAACCAGGAGCTCTCAATGACCAGCCAAGTATCCGCCGTCGTTGGAACCTGCACTAACTTGATTAGGCAGTTGCGAAAGTTAGTCCCCTTACTTTCTATAAATATGCTACGAACCATTGTTTCGGCAACAATAGTCTCCAGGATTGACTACGGGAATGCATTATATCTAGGTCTGCCAAAAAATCTAGTCAACCGCCTGCAGGTCACCTTGAATGATGCAGCACGGTTAATCTTTAGATCATCCAGACAGACCCATGCTTCCCCATTATTGGCTATTTGTGTCGAACTGGTGACCTACAACAGATAGTATATCTTACAACATATGTTTTAGGGGGCTACAATCCTATTGAACAAAAATTCGAGATTATGCCATTAACTGATTAGTTATTCTCGTTTTGAAGAGGAGTAAGTTTAAGCCAATACAAGATGCAGTTTCTCGTCTTGTTATATTGCGTGCAGGGATCGGTGTCTCGCATCGCGATCTATAAAGATAAACCCAGGATTTCTATATGTGATCGTAAATAACTATTTTTAAAATCACTGGCATATTATTTAGGCTCCTAGAAACAAGGGTCACTTATGGGATAGATCGTATGTATTTATCTAACTCACTATCACAATTCGTAAATGTCAGATCGTATATGTTAATCTAACTCTCTGTAACCATTTGTGAATGTCAGAGGGTATGCCATATATCTGTTTGGGCGTCTCTGCTGCATACGTGATGGTCAGATTATATATCATGCAGAAACTTTTACATTGTATTCAGAGGGACCTATCTCTTATCGGTGAGATATGCAGCTCGGGGT
This sequence comes from Lissotriton vulgaris, assembly GCF_964263255.1. Classification (NCBI taxonomy): domain Eukaryota; kingdom Metazoa; phylum Chordata; class Amphibia; order Caudata; family Salamandridae; genus Lissotriton; species Lissotriton vulgaris. The sequence continues at coordinate 2,075,257,056 of NC_141689.1, read as the reverse complement.
TTTTCAACAAATGTATACTAAGACCGGTAGTTATAAGTTAAGTTCTATTACTGGGAGTTTTTAACGGATCATAAATACGAGTTGAAAGCAAGTAAGGACGCTTGTCTCTCGGAAACAGTAGCTTATTCTAAAAATGTTCACGAAAAATGCTGGCTGGTTGGTTTATTAAAGGCGTGCTCCAATTCTACTTGTTTCCATGTGGGGAAACCGGTTCGTATAGCTAAACCAAACTGACCATCTATTTGATTGTCGTACCTGATCTGGCATGTAGCTGTACGTCTAAGGGGAGTCCTCCGGTTTGTATACCGCCACAGTTCTATCGGCACCAATTGAGTTGTATTTAAAGGTTTAACGTCTGTAAAACGCCACGGCCCACATGATGGTAATTGGCATTCCCGGTTTGAATGTTTAAACCACATTGTGATAGGAATCCTATATAAAAGATATTGGCCATATGATCGTAACTTTGGAACATACACCTTTCAACAATGTCAAACAATTCTTAGTGACACGTGACATAGAATCTTTATATACGAATATACCCCAGGACCAAGCCATGGATGCGGTGGCCGCGCTCCTGGCAAGGACACCGGGGCAAGGACCAGATGGCTTAATCTTAGAATGCTTAAAAATTGTCCTCCAAAATAACTTCTTTAAATGTAAACAAGATCTCTTTCCACAGATCGAGGGAGTCAGTATGGGGGCCTCTTGTGCCCCCAGCATTGCAAATATCTATATGGGGGAGTTTGAAATAAAGAACATCTTCAATGAACTTGCCCCTTTTTATGAAAACGTAACAAGGTGGCATAGATTCATAGATGACATCTTTTATTTTGACAGGGACACAAGAAATGTTAAAGGAGTTTATAGAATGGCTAAATCTAGCAGAGCAGAATTTAAAGTTCACCTGAAAATTTTCGTCTAAGAAAGTAGAATTCCTAGATATTTGGATCCAAGACACGGAGGCAGAGCTCACAGCCTATATAGAAAGCCTACGGCGAAAAACACCATCCTAGAGCATGGCAGCTACCATCCAGCATGCCAAAAAGATTCTATCCGCTTTGGGGAGTTCCTTAGAATAAAAAGGAACTGTACCAACATGAAGGACTTTATAGTACATGCAACTAAACTGGCTGACTGGTTGCTGCTACGAGGATATCCCAAAAGATTGGTTAGCCAATCTATGAAAAGAGCCAAATATTACAACAGAGATGTTTTACTTCACCCAACTGAAAAAAAACACTAGTCAAAAGCTGGTAGGTGTCTTAAACCCCTCAACCCTAAATAATAAGATCAGACAAGTAATAAACAAATTGGAAGATTCTGAATACCAATGAGCACACTGAAGAACTAAGTAGACCTATAGTAGCTTTTAGGCGGAATCAAAACCTCAGACAAATTAGTCCATAGCAGGTGGAAGAACCATGAGACAACCGTCAGCTAACCATAGATGGGAAACCACTCCCTAGAGGCAACCGCAAATGTGGCAATTGCCATGCATGTGACCAAATCATCCTAGGAGAAACATGGACATATGGCAAAAAATCTGGCCAATTAAAAGATGGCGAATTGCAAAACCTCCAACATAGTCTACCTTATAATGTGCCCTTGCAACATTGGCTATGTGGGAAAAACAGCAAGAGAACTGCGAACCAGACTTTCCGAGCACAAGTCGGCAGTGAGAGCAGGAAAGGTGAATGCCCCTATGGTATCACATTATATCCAATATGGCCACACAGAAAAAGACATGCGATGGCTCATTTTAGAACGCATTCATGCCATCCCAGATAGAGATTTAACCAGATTGAGGAAACAACGTAAAACTTACTGGATCTATAATCTTGATACTGTATGGCATGGCCATAATGAAGAAATTTTGTGGATAGTGACTGCTTAGTGGTATATTAAAAAAGTGACTACAGAATGGTATATAAAAATATTGGGACATATGAGAAAATTATAACATCATATTTTGTGTTTCTAACCTTCCCCCTGTCCAATGACATTTTTATGACACCTACTGGTTTTCAATTAATAATTTTGTGTATTAATATCTGAGCATAGTTTGTATCTATGTTTAACCGTTTAAAAAAAAAAAATCCATTTAGTATCATAATCCTTTCTCAAATGTGCTCATAAACTTACTTTGATGTGCGTTTTCCACGTTTCTTGGAAGCCATCTTGAGCTTACTTAATCAACTCCCACCAGACAGTCCTATCTTTATATCTACTCAAATCTCATATGAGACTGCATTGAGTAGTACTACCACAATGTCGTTCAAACATTCAAACCGGGAATGCCAATTACCATCATGTGGGCCGTGGCGTTTTAAAAATGTTAAACCTTTAAATACAACTCAATTGGTGCAGATAGAACTGTGGCGGTATACAAACCGGAGGACTCCCCTTAGACGTACAGCTACATGCCAGATCAGGTAAGACAATCAAATAGATGGTCAGTTTGGTTTAGCTATACGAACCGGTTTCCCCACATGGAAACAAGTAGAATTGGAGCACGCCTTTAATAAACAAACCAGCCAGCATTTTTCGCGAAAGATTTTAGAATAAGCTACTGATTCCGAGAGATAAGCGTCCTTACTTGCTTTCAACTCGTATTTATGTTCCGTTAAAAACGCCCGGTAATAGAACTTAACTTATAACTACCGGTCTTAGTATACATTTGTTGAAACACCCGAGCACTATATATCTCACCGTTAAGAGATAGGTCCCACTGAATACAATGTAAAACTTTCTGCATCATCGACCATCACGTATGCAGCAGAGACACCCAAACAGATATAGGGCATACCCTCTGACTTTCACAAATGGTAACAGAGAGTTAGATGAACTTTACGATCTCTGACATTTACGAATTGTGATAGTGAGTTAGATAAATACATACGATCTATCCCATAAGTGACCCTTGCTTCTAGGAGCCTAAATAATATGCCAGTGACTTTAAAAATAGTTATTTACGATCACATATAGAAATCCTGGGTTTATCTTTATAGATCGCGATGCGAGACACCTATCCCGGCACGCAATAAAACAAGACGAGAAACTGCATCTTGTATTGGCTTAAACTTACTCCTCTTCAAAACGAGAATAACGAATCAGGTAATGCCACAATCTTGAATTTTTGTTCACTAGGATTGTAGCTCCCTAAAACATATGTTCTAAGATATACTATCTGTTGTAGGTCACCAGTTCGACACAAACAGAGAAATTAAAAAACACGCACAGAAAAGGAATAGGTTTTCCCATCTCAGTATGAATATCCGTTCCATGTAGGATCCGCCCTTAAAACAGGTAACACCCCCACATGTCCAATATTCCAACACTGCCGGTGGTAAAGACAATCTCTTACGTTTGTTATTGGTTTTTTACCGTACAATTTTATTGATCGTTGTGAAATCAAGCCTGTCAGTACGCAAACAAGTTATGGACTGATCTTTCCCTGAAGTAATTCAAAGGTACTTTTCCAACACTAAGCTATTATCAACTTAACTAATAGTGACAGGATTAGCAAATCTAAACTTGAATGCCAAACACATGTGAGGGGGTGATGTTTCTAACTACCATGCCTCTAACTTCATTATTCTGGATGAGATCCTAATTTTAAAGCCTCATCTCATTTTCTTCTTTTTTCTTTCATATCACACTCTTGATATCCTAGAAGACACTGGGTGTTTCTAACTCTCACCACTGGCTAGCTGAAAAAGGTCCATGTACAGGTTTTAGCCTGTTCACTATACTATAGCATGCAAATAACTAGAAAACGTTGTCTATTAAAAAAGCATGATCTGTTATATGGATGCACTAAAAGGAATGTAACTATCTAGGACTATAATATGTTCTTATTTCAGAGATTCAAGAACCTTCTGTTTTTAGCACAGAGCATATATATTTGGTTGTTGTTTAGTTTTCTTTTGGCCCTGAAGAAGGTGAATCAAATATCATTAATCACCGAAACGTACGTAGGCCGTACGCATCTGAGACCCCTACATAGAAAGTCACTACATATATAAAAAGAGAAAGAAGACTCATAGAAAATGGAAAATGTATAAACTAGAAAGTGAAAAAATCTCAGAATATTTGTCTTAGAAAAATCTATAGGGGTTTCTCAACAACATTTTTTGTATGTCTATTGATTTCTGTCACACATGTCAGTTCAGTCTTTTTTAGATTGGGTAGCGAATGTAGTAGTATGTATGATGGAATAAATGGTATGAATCTATGATGAGTTTATGGGGTTCTTCACTTTGAAAAGTTCCTTGTCAAACTATTTACCACTTAGAGTGGTTTATATAAAGTGTTGATAAAATCTTTTATACAAATAAATTGATATGTATTTAATATGAGAAAAACAGAACAAATGAAAAAAATAAAAAATAAAAATAATTTGTTTGAATAAACTAAATGTCTTTCATATATACTGCATCCTCTGTGAAATATGTTGTGAAGTAATCACTGGATAAAATATATAGGTCTGACTAGAGGTACTTTAGCATTTTGGTTTCTTGCTCTCCCTCCTCTGGACCTCAAATTGCAATTGGGAGAACTCTTTTCAGTTCAGTTTCTTGTCTCAACAGTGTTTACTGTAGAGTAGTATTTTGTCTTTTTGTTGCTATAGGAATACAAGCTATATGGACTTTGTCGCCAAATACGGTGAGCACTGGGGTAAAGAAATTCTTCTTCCTTTTCTTGATATCAGTGTCATTTTAATTTGCACGATTTTTTTAATTATTCACTATTTCTTTATTTACACTGATTTACTACATTGTCTACCACTATGGACAATCTTAAAACATTTGGTTTCTCTGATGAGGACTATACAAATATGATGGGCAAAATTACAGGGAGTAACACAGCCAATATAAATTCCACACCGAATACAAACAGTGAATGGCTAAAATTACTAAATCTAAAAAAAAAAAAAAAAAAAGGCCAAACGCATGGAATCTCATGCATTCTTTATGGGTGAATATCTTAAAGCAAGAGTGATTCCCACGGGACTGAGGGTAAGAAATATGCCAGCCCTATTTGTGGAAGTGCGCAAATTACTTGAACGATGGTCACTTATTGCTAACCATTGTTCAAGGGATTGGATGATTTCAATAAAAGACACAGTACGTGAGATGGTAATTACACTCCACAAAGAAATCTTGGAGCTGGAAGAAAAACTGAAAGCTAGCCCAGCGGTAGAGGAAGCCAAAAAAACGCTCCAAGAAATAAATGAAGAAATTGAGGAATTTGACACCTATCTTATAAAAAAGAAAATGGATAAATTGAAAAAAGATGTGCGTTGGTTCACACAGGAAAAAATTTACCCATATTTAAGACCAGATTTTTATCAAACACAACAGAATGATCGGACCCCAATGGGTCTTGGATCATATGACCAAACGCAGTATAATCAGAGATACAACAAAAGAGTAAGGATACAGAATTTTTCTGAAACTAACTCCTCTGATTCAGACCAGGATGGACATGCAGGAGAGGAAGAATTTGACTATGGCTACCAAAATAGCAATCAAAGGGGCCAATACTCAGGCAGATTCAATAGAGGTTCTAGGCAGCCTTTATCGAGAGGCAGAAGCAGGGGCAGATCTCGATACCCTGGCACAAACACGAATCAATACCCACAGCCGAACCCTCCACATCCTCAGCCCTATGTACAAACAAGGAGGCAACAGTATTGGAAACAATAAAATCTGGCAATCCAACTACTATCCCCATTTTCAATTTAACCAAACACACCCTTTCATCTGAGGTCTCAGCAAAGGCCTCTTTTGTTCCCAGCTCATTAGCTAACAGATACAAAATAACCCAAGACATTTTTTCATTCTTCAGAGAAATAAGGCTGAGAAAATACTTTGATGGTTTGGAAAACCGAGAGAAAGAAGAAAAATTCTCTGGTTGCAAACCACCACCTACCTTTACACAAACCATGGATATGTTAGGCCCAGAAGTGGGCATTTTTGAGAAGAATGTCCTAAAAGAGCTAGAAAGAATTTTGAAATATATTCCGAAAGCTCAAACAAATTTGGAAGTAACAGAAACGCAAGCACTCAAACTGCTAAAAGAGAATACCGACATAACAATCAAACCCTGCGATAAAGCAGGTGGGATAGTAGTTATGGACACAACCCTTTCAACAATGTCACACAATCCTTAGTGACATGTGACATAGAATCTTTATATACAAACATACCCCAGGACCAAGCCATGGATGCGGTGGCAGCGCTCCTGGCAAGGACACCGGGGCAAAGACCAGATGGCTTCATCTTAGAATTCTTAAAAATTGTCCTCCAAAATAACTTCTTTGAGTTTAAACAAGATCTCTTTCAACAGATCAAGCGAGTCAGTATGGGGGCCTCTTGTGCCCCCAGCATTGCAAATATCTATATGGGGGAGTTTGAAATAAAGAACATCTTCAATGAACTTGCCCCTTTTTATGAAAACGTAACAAGGTGGCATAGATTCATAGATGACGCCTTTTTTATTTGGACATGGACAGAAGAAATGTTGGAGTTTATAGAATGGCTAAATCTAGCTGACCTGAATTTAAAGTTCACCTGAAAATTTTCGTCTAAGAAAGTAGAATTCCTAGATATTTGGATCCAAGACACGGAGGCAGAGCTCAGTCAGCCTATATAGAAAGCCTGCGGTGAAAAACACCATCCTAGAGCATGGCAGGTACCACCCAGCATGCCAAAAAGATTCTATCCCCTTTGGGGAGGTTCCTTAGAATAAAAAGGAACTCTACCAACATGAAGGACTTTACGGTACCTGCAACTAAACTGGCTGACCAGTTGCTGCTACGAGGATATCCCAAAAGATTGGTTCGCCAATCTATGAAAAGAGCCAAATATTACAACAGAGATGTTTTACTTCACCCAACTGAAAAAACAACTAGTCAAAAGCTGGTAGGTGTCTTAAACCACTCAACCCTAAATAATAAGATCAGACAAGTAATAAACAAATTGGAAGATTCTGAATACCAATGAGCACACTGAAGAACTAAGTAGACCTATAGTAGCTTTTAGGCGGAATCAAAACCTCAGAGACAAATTAGTCCATAGCAGGTGGAAGAACCATGAGACAACCGTCAGCTAACCATAGATGGGAAACCACTCCCTAGAGGCAACCACAAATGTGGCAATTGCCATGCATGTGACCAAATCATCTTAGGAGAAACATGGACATATGGCAAAAAATCTGGCCAATTAAAAGATGGCGAATTGCAAAACCTCCAACATAGTCTACTTTATAATGTGCCCTTGCAACATTGGCTATGTGGGAGAAACAGCAAGAGAACTGCGAACCAGACTTTCCGAGCACAAGTCGGCAGTCACATTATATCCAATATGGCCACACAGAAAAAGACATGCGATGGCTCATTTTAGAAAGCATTAATCCCATCCCAGGCAGAGATTTAACCAGATTGAGGAAACAACGTTCAACTTACTGGATCTATAATCTTGATACTGTACAGCATGGCCATAATGAAGAAATTTCATGGATAGTGACTGCTTAGTGGTATATAAAAATAGTGACTACAGAATGGTATATAAAAATATTGGGACACATGAGAAAATTATAACATCCTATTTTGTGTTTCTAACCTTCCACCTGTCCAATGAAATTTTTATGATACCTACTGGTTTTCAATTAATAATTTTTTGTGTATGAATATCTGAGCATAGTTTGTATCTATGTTCAACCGTTTTAAAAATGTTTCCATTTAGTATCATACTCCTTTCTCGAATGTGCTCGTAAACTTACTTTGATGTGTGTTTTCCACGTTTCTTGGAAGCCATCTTGAGCTTAATCAACTCCAACCAGACAGTCCTATCTTTATATCTACTCAAACCTCACATGAGACTGCATTGAGTAGTCCTACCACAATGTCATTTAAACATTCAAACCGGGAATGCCAATTACCATCATGTGGGCCGTGGCATTTTACAGACGTTAAACCTTTAAATACAACTCAATTGGTGCCAATAGAACTGTGGCGGTATACAAACCGGAGGACTCCCTTAGACGTACAGCTACATGCCAGATCAGGTACAACAATCAAATAGATGGTAAGTTTGGTTAAGCTATACGAACCTGTTTCCCCACATGGAAACAAGTACAATTGGAGCACGCCTTTAATAAACACACCAGCCAGCATTTTTGCGAACATTTTTAGAATAAGCTACTGTTGCCGAGAGATAAGCGTCCTTACTTGTTTTCAACTCGCATTTATGTTCCGTTAAAAACTCCTGGTAATAGAACTTAACTTATAACTACCGGTCTTAGTATACATTTGTTGTAACACCCGAGCGGTAGCTCTCACCATTAAGAGATAGGTCCCTCTGAATACAATGAAAACGTTTCTGCATGATATATAATCTGACCATCACGAATGCAGCAGAGACGCCCAAACAGATATATGGCATACCCTCTGACATTCACAAATGGTTAAAGAGAGTTAGATGAACATATACTATCTCTGACATTTACGAATTGTGAAAGTGAGTTAGATAAATACATACGATCTATCCCATAAGTGACCCTTGTTTCTAGGAGCCTAAATAATATGCCAGTGATTTTAAAAATAGTTATTTACGATCACATATAGAAATCCTGGGTTTATCTTTATAAATCGAAATGGGAGACACCGATCCCGGCACGCAATAAAACACTAGAAACTGCATCTTGTATTGGCTTAAACTTACTCCTCTTCAAAACGAGAATAACGAATCAGGTAATGCCATAATCTCGAATTTTTGTTCAATAGGATTGTAGCTCCCTAAAACATATGTTCTAAGATATACTATCTGTTGTAGGTCACCAGTTCGACACAAACGGAGCAATTAAAAAACACGAAGCACAGAAAAGGAATAAGCTTTACCATCTCAGTATGAATATCCGTTCCATGTAGGATCCGCCCTTAAAACAGGTAACACCCCCACATGCCCAACATTCCAACACTGCCGGTTCTAAAGAATATCTCTTACGTTTGTTGTTGGTTTTTTACCATAGAATTTTATTGATCATTGTGAAATCAAGCCTGTCAGTACGCAAACAAGTTATGAACTGATCTTTCCCTGAAGTAATTCAAACTTACTTTTCCAACACTAAGCTATTATCAACTTAACTAATAGTGACCGGATTAGCAAATCTAAACTTGAATGCCAAACACATGGTGAGGGGGTGATGTTTCTAACTACCATGCCTCTAACTTCATTATTCTGGATGAGATCCTGATTTTAAAGCCTCATCTCATTTTCTTCTTTTTTCTTTCATATCACACTCTTGATATCCTAGAAGACACTGGGTGTTTCTAACTCACCACTGGCTAGCTGAAAAAGGTCCATGTACAGGTTTTAGCCTGTCCACTATACTATAGCATGCAAATAACTAGAAAACTTTGTCTATTAAAAATCATGATCTGTTGTATGGATGCACTAAAAGGAATGTAACTAACTAGGACTGTAATATGTTCTTATTTCAGAGATTCAAGAACCTTCTGTTTTTAGCACAGAGCATATATATTTGGTTGTTGTTTAGTTTTCTTTTGGCCCTGAAGAAGGTGAATCAAATATCATTAATCACCGAAAAGTACGTAGGCCGTACGCATCCGAGACCCCTACATAGAAAGTCACTACATATATAAAAAGAGAAAGAAGAAAAGACTCGTAGAAAATGAAAAATGTATAAACTAGAAAGCGAAAAAATCTCAGAATATTTGTCTTAGAAAAATCTATAGGGGTTTCTCAACAACATTTTTTGTAGGTCTATTGATTTTTGGCTCACATGTCAGTTCAGTCTTTTTTAGATTGGGTAGCGAATGTAGTAGTATGTATGATGGAATAAATGGTATGAATCTATGATGAGTTTATGGGGTTCTTCACTTTGAAAAGTTCCTTGTCAAACTATGTACCACTTAGATTGGTTTATATAAAGTGTTGATAAAATCTTTTTATACAAATAAATTGATATGTATTTAATATGAGAAAAACAGAACATGAAAAAAATAAAAATAGGTTTGAATAAACTAAATGTCTTTTTCATATATACTGCATCCTTTGTGAAATATGTTGTGAAGTAATCACTGGATAAAAATATATAGGTCTGACTAGAGGTACTTTAGCGTTTTGGTTTCTTTCTCTCCCTCCTCTGGACCTCAAATTGCAATTGGGAGAACTCTTTTCAGTTCAGTTTCATGTTCAAGAAATGTCCATATATGGTTGTAAATCATGTCTTGAGTTGTACCCGCCTAATTATGAGCCCCTTCTTTCTGTATAAAAGGGGACTGTGTGCTCCAGTTCTTTGTGCTACCTTGTACAATACTGTAGAGTGTTGTGTGGGCTGTAGTACCCCCTTTAAAGGTTTATTAAACTAGGTTTTTGTATTTTCAGTTTCCGTGCCAAATTCTTTGTATAGTCTGAGGACTTTGTGCAAAGAAGGGTGAACCCTTTGCACTCGCAGGCATTGCTGAGGCCAATACTCATCAATTGGGGCCCGTCACGTGGGGCTCATCCGCGACTCGGATGCTCGAAGGATTGGTCGTGACGAAGGATTGGAACCTCGCCGGGGACGTGATCACTGCCAGCGGCGCCTTTAGTCCTGGCATCCCAAGGTTTTCTTCCTTCCCTTCCGATCTGACCATCTGGGTGGCGCCGGTCCTCGACTGAGACCTCTTCTGTCGTTTTGCCGTGCAGTGGCAGTTTGGGTACATTTGGAACTTGACAGTTGGAATCTGGACGCTCTTGATTGCTAAGAACTGTTGTACGGTACTTGCTGCGAGCCTTTGGTAGTCTGGGTTGGCAAGGCAGTTTTAGGATATGCTTGCTGTGACTAATTTGTTTGGTGTGACTAGTCATATTTGGTTTTGGATTTGGGATATATGCGTTGCAACACATATAGGCAGGCAATGTGAAGATATTTCTCCTGACCTTTGGATTTGAGCGGCGCAACGTTTTAAGTGCCATTTTAGCACTTTTTTTGACATGGCTGTTTCTAGCGCACTCCGTAAGTGGTGCTGCTGTTTTGGAAGTGACCGGTTAAAACTTGAAGAATCACAGCCGGCTCCCCCGGAACGGACGCCGAATACTGATATGTATGTAAAGTTTGGTCTTTCCTCTATAATGTACAGCACATTATGGAGAAAATACACGAAAAAGGATCCTGAGTTACGTTGGCCTTTATATGGATCGTTTGATTTGCGAAAAATTGAGTATGTGGAGCAGTGTATGTGTAAGCGACGAGCGAGGCAAGACATGTTTGAATGTGTGCGTATGTGGGTGAAAGAAGTGCGTGAGCGCGAGAAACGTGAGAAAGCGCTGATTGAGAAGGAACAACGAAAGAGTGAACGTGAGAGAGCGCAAGATTTGAAAAAGAGTGAAGCGAAGGACTTAGAAGAAGAACAGGAAAAGGAACAGCGATTGCAGATATCTGGCCAGTAGGCTGTTCGGCAGCCTCTTTATCCTGTCCTTAATAATCAGGATGATGATTTTTCATTATTAGATCGCTCTCCGCCTCCGTACGCTGGTCCGTCCGCTCCGAGAGGGGGAGATCAGGATTCTGGATCACCCCCAGAAAAGGTGGATATGCGGTCTATGTTATCGAACGATCGTATGACTGACCTCCGAAAGATCGCTAATCGAGTTAACAAGGCTACTGTTTCTCTTCCTGAGTTAATGAAGTCTCTTGAAGGATGGCAGGATAGGGAGAAATTATATTTTGCCGAGACTCTTTCTGATGAAGTTGTTACATCTTTTCGGAAATATTCCGATGTTCTTGAACCTGATGTGGTAGCTGATTCTAAAGAATTGCGTAAAGGTCTTTTTCTTCCTTCTCAGGTGCCTGACGCGGTTCGAAGGTTGTTTGCGTTGCGGGATAAGATGTGGCGGCTATGGGATGAAGCGCACAAAAGGAAGGCGGAAGAGGAGAAAACAAATCCGAGCGGCGGGGGGGAAGCAGTCATCTATTCTTCATTCAGATAAGACCGATCTAGTGCATGTTAAGTCGATGCGAGAGGCAGCGCCTTTGTATGTTCCTCCTAAAGGAGCAGGTACTAGTTCGGACAAAACTTCTCCTGATGCTAAGGGGTATTTAATTTATAATTGGGTTTATACTCCTTGGAATAGAGCGGATGTTATGGCATTAAAAGCTGCACTACCTGATCCACGAAAGAATCCTGCTGCCTTTTATGAGGAAGTTGAGGGGGCCCTAAATTCTTGTACTATGACCCTAGCTGATATTGATTTATTTTTTGGGCTTATATTACCCCCCGATATGTGGAGATCTGTGCGTAAAGTTGATGATCTTGTAATCTTTAGAGCAAAATGGGTGGATCTTTAGGATGAGGATAAGGACAGGAAACCTGCGCAAAAAACCACCCGAGTCGATTATAGATCTTCCTGCTGCCATTTTGACTAAGCTAAAAACTATGTTAGCATTGTGTAAGCAAAAGGTAGATGAATCAGTTTCAGATTTCTTTACGCGATTCGAGGAAACTTTTCATGATTTTAGCGGTCAGTCGCTTACGGACGACACGGGCTGACATCTTTTTGTTGATAAGTAGGTTTCGAATTTATTGCCAGGACTGGCAGCTCGGTTAAAAGCGAGTGAAAGCTCCTGGACGACTTACTCTCCGACATCCCTCCTGATGATGCCTCAGTATTATGAGCTTTTTTATGAAGGCAGGACGCACACCATGTGTTTACCAAATTTAATCCGTAGTTTTCATTCATTTATCTTTCCGTGCGTGCGACTTCACTATGATGCCATACCCAATAGCACTAAGGTACTAACATGACAAGAATTAAATGATGTATAAAACATTGGCCGAAAATGGCATTATGCTGTGCATTCACTGGGGACTGGATGCAGTCCCACCTCTGTTCATGTCAGTATTATGAGCGTCAGGAATTAGAAGCGAAGGGTAATGAAGAAAAGAAGTCTAAGGATTTGAAAACGAAGGTTGTGTTAGCACAAGTGTATGGACCGCCCCGTAGAGGTACGGATAGGTGTGGTCGAGGCTCTTCTGGTTCTTCTTTTGATCGTTGGGATTTGGCTAGTGATCAATGTGCGTATTGCAGGAAGAGGGACCATTGGGCGAGGGAGTGTCCATTGTTGCACGCACAGCGGCAAGAGCGTGGTCAAGAACTGATGAGAAATAGAGTGGGGTTTTCAGGCCCCACGGGCAACACGAATGATCGTGCTAGGTTTGATTCTAATATGCGACCGCAAGATGGGTCTAATGTCTTTGATCGACAGAATCAATGCCAAATATCTGATTATGCACGTCCTGAATGTCATGATTCACAATATGCATAGGATTGCGTAGGATGGGGTAAGGAATCAGTCGAAGTGCCAGTAGATCAGAGGGGTCCTTATGTTACAGCACATGTTTTGGGTTCTACTGATCGGTTTCTGGTTGATACAGGAGCTACTCGTAGCGCTTTGTCTAAAGAATTGGTTCTGAGGTCTCCACTATCTGGCTTAACAATTACATCTATAGGGTTCGATGGAACGCCTTCTCTTAGCCCACTATCACAACCTCTTGCACTTCACGTAGATAAGTTTGTTGCACCACGTCCATTTTTGCTCTCCCCAAACACGGAGTAAGTGTTATTTTGAACAACAACTATCCGACAATGGAGAGGGTGTGTACGATTAAAGAAGATACTGCATTGGCCTCTTTACCTCGTACCTTGTGGGCTACTTCAGATACTGATATGGGACAGATGGTCATTCCCCCGGTGCACATTAGTGTAAAGGAGGGAGCTGTGTTACCACGCCTGCCTCAGTATCATATCTCACAGGAGGGGGAAGAGGCGCTTACACAGATTGTGCAGGATCTCATTAAAGTGGGGGTTGTAGAAGAGGTTCCATACAATGTGTTTAACAGTCCTATACTACCGATTTTGAAGAAAGACACTGACACTAGGATCTATCGATTTATTATTGATTTACGGGAGGTGAATAAGATAGTGATACCTCAATACCCAGTGGTTTCTGACATTCTAACTCTTCTTACTCTGGTTCCGCCAACTGCAACAACGTTTTCTGTTATAGACTTGAAGAACGCTTTCTTTTCGATCCCTATTTATCCCGACAGCCAATATCTTTTCGGATTCACTTTGAAGAATCGATCGTGCAGATTTTGTAGAGTTCCTCAAGGCTATACTGATAGTCCTAGCATTTATAGCCAAGCGCTGAAACGATAATTGGATTCTTTCGTTCTACCTGAAGGTGTGGCGCTTATACAATATGTCGATGACATCTTGTTGGCGGCCGATACCCCTGAACAATGTGAGGAGTGTACACGGTCTTTGCTTGCTTTCCTGGCATCACACGATCACAAAGTATCGAAGAAGAAATTGCAATATTGTAGACCAAAGGTAACCTACTTAGGTCACCTTTTGTCTAAGGAGGGGCGTGCACTTACACCAGATCGTATTCAAGCAATTTTGGACACACCAACACCCTCTACGTAGAAAGATGTTAGAGCATTCTTGGGTCTTACTTCTTTTTGTAGACAGTGGATACTGGGTTTTTTCACAAATAGTTAAACCACTGTTAGCACTTTTGACAAAGGATACTCCAGTTCCCCTTCCCTGGACAAATGAGTGAGAATGCTTTCCAGCAATTACGACAGACCCTTTGTTCAGCACCAGTGTTAGGCACCCCTGATTACAAGAAGCCTTTTACATTGTACGTACATGAGAGATGGATGCACATTATCAGTGTTAGTGCAGATGCACGGTGATAAACAACGCCCTTGCGCATACTTCGGCAGTACTTCATCCCGTTGCTCGAGCGCTGCCTGATTGTTTTCGCTCGGTTGCAGCGACAGCTGTGTCAATACGTCAGAGTGAGGGGATTGTGTTATCTCATAAGCTGTTGGTGGTGGTCCCCCATGCTGGTGATGCCCTTTTGAATCAGACAAAGACACAGCACTTAACCAGTGCTCATCTAACAGGATATGAGCTAACGTTGTTGGCTCCTCATTTTACACTAAAGAGATCTGCAACACTAAACCCAGCCATGTTGCCATTTCCGGTGACTCAGCCTGAGGCGCAAGAAACACATGACTGTGTCTTTGTGACTGAGGAACAGACAAAGGGTCGTATTGATTTGCAAGATACGCCCTTTACAGATGTGGATGGAGAGCTGTGGGTGGATGGGTCTTGCTTGAAGTTACCAGATGGGACTACCTCAGCAGCATATGCAATTACTACACTACACACAATAGTGGAGACAGCACGCATACCGCAGAAATCAGCTCAAGCAGCAGAACTGATAGCGTTGACACGAGCATGTGAGCTTAGTGCAGGATCATGTGTGAATGTCTATACGGACAGCCGCTATGCTTTCGGAGTAGCGCATGATTTCGGCCTGCTCTGGAAGGAAAGGGGCTTTTTGACATCACATGGATCACAGATAATGTACGGAGAGTTAGTACATAACCTCTTGACTGCATTGACCTATCCAAAGAAGATAGCTATAGTGAAATGCAGCGCACTCAAAAAGGTGACAGATAAAGTGGGACAAGGGAATGCTTTTGTAAACAGAGTAGCACGTGAAAACGCGATGCAGCCTGACTCCACTCCAATGTACGTTGTGAAGTCACAAGCTGAGCTGTGGCACGATGCTAGGAAGGAGGTGCTAGAGATACAGAGGACCGCTTCTGACAAAGAACGGGAGCAATGGTCCAAGGATGGAGAGTTGGATGATTAAGGTTGCTGGAGAAATAAACAGAAGGATAAGTGGAAGTCACCCACAGCCTTTGTACAACCTATGGTTCAGATGGCACATGGGCTAGCACATGTTGGAGCTTCGGCAATTGTGAAATTGCTTACGCAAGTTTGGGAGCATCCAGAGATTACTAGCACGGCTAAGAGAGTAGTACAGACCTGCATGATTTGTCTTACGTACAATCCAGGAAAAGGGACACGAACTCCAGCAGGAGGATTTGCAACACCTACTGCACCTTTTGAAGTATTGCAAATGGATTATATTCAGCTGGAACGCTGTAATAATCTGAAATATGTCCTGGTTGTGTTTTGTGCATTCAGTAAATGGATTGAAGCATACCCTACGAAGGACAATACTGCAATGACCACGGCAAAGGTGTTATTGAAGGAATTCTTTCCTCAATACGGTGTTTGTAGAGTGACAACGGGCCCCATTTTATAGAGGACGTTGTTAAGTATGTCCTGAAAGGATTGGGAATAAGACAGAAATTTCATGCAGTGTTCCACCCGCAATCAGCAGGATTGGTGGAAAAGTTCAATGGTACTCTAAAGCTTAAAATCGCAAAAATACAGACTTCTACTTCTTTGACTTAGCCAGATGCCTTGCTTTTGGCATTATTGTCTTATCAGATCAGTACCGCACTCGGACGGGCCTTACGCCCTATGAGATCGTATTCGGACGTCCCATGAACATATGGGGAGTGCCCAAGCCAAGCACAGTGCATGATGTACCTTGTGTTTTAATGAATGACTATTTGGCACAATTAACTGACAGTTTGGTTTCCATTCATCAACAGGTTCGAGAAGCACTCCCGGACCGGTCCACAGGGGCAGGCCATAATATCCGGCCTGGCGACTTCGTCCTCAAAGTCCTTCGAAAGGTCGAGCAGTCTGGAGCAGAGGTGGTGTGGTCCCGAGCAGGTTCTCCTTGCTACAAGAATAGCTGTCCGAGTCACAAACCGGAAGAATTGGATTCATTCCGTGCATTGCCGGAAGGTGCAACCCGGACTGGTGGAGCCTGCTGTATTGACCGACCATCAAGAAATTCTGACTGCAGAGAAAGGCCGTGCTGTGGTACCTGACGAATCTGAGGAGTTCTTCCCGGACCCGACAGTCCCTGGAACGAGAAGATATAATCTGCGACCAAGGAAAGAGCCTGCAATTGTGTGATAAGTTGTCAGGCTCTCCGTTTCACTGACCTAGGGACCCTAGGTCAGTGAAATGGAGATCCGATGAGACAAGGGGGGGGAAATCAGCCCTGCATTAGTGTAGCGACATCCTTCTTGGCCCTTCTAGTGACGAAATCAACGGCTGCCTCGGGGGAAGAGTTCTGACAACACTTTAGTTTCAGGAAGATACTGTTTGTACATTTGTTTGAATGGATAAGAATAATTGTTTTTGTTCTGTAGGGTTCATTGCTGTTGTAGCAGTTGTTGCTACAATTACGTGGTTTGTCGAGGATGAAATTCCTGCCCGTGAGCTATATGTGGTTTCCACTCCAGTCCCAGATGAGCATTTCTTTTATACACTCTCATATCAAGAGTTAAAGCATTGACAGTCGTATTTGAATAACACTTTCATTCAGATGCTGCACCATACCCACATAGCTACTAATGCTATGACTTGTTGGATATGTGGGATGATGCCAGCACATCAGAAGAAGGGGGGGGGGGGGGGGGGGGGACACCGTTCATACCTCTCCCTTTCTCTCATAATGGCTCTTGTCGAGCATGGTACACTTTACTTTTTGCCACGAGAAAGCCTACAGTGGGCAGATTGCTTTTCAGACTGAATAAAGAATGCCATCAGGATAAAGAAGGCTATCCACAAGCCAACGGACAATGATTCAACGCCTTCTATCTTCACGAACACTAGAGACACTGTTGGCAGCGAGAAATTTGTGATTTCAGTGGCCCAAGCACAAGCAGATTTATGTGTACAGAGTGTAGGCCATATCCCTGTAGGTGTTAGTGATTGTATTGTTGTATTGAATATTGATGGTTTAAATAATAGTACATGTCTTGCCTCTCATAACACTTACTTTGTATGTGGAAATAGAGGTTATTTCCGATTACCAGCTGGATGGTCTGGAGTAGGTTATGTATCATTTTTACTACCATCTGGATTCTTGGCACCTGCATCGTATCATAAAGATTTGAAATTGAATAATGTTATGTTATGTTAATTATATTTTTATAGCGCACAGATGCCCCAGCTAAGGGGCGTCCTGGCGCTTAGACAGGTACTATAATATAACACACAAAGGGAAAAAAGAAGAAAGGGGGCGGCTACTCGGAAGCGGGGAACAGGAAAGTTTTAATAGCCCGCCTGAAGGTGGATAGATCATTCAGAGCTCGAATGTGTACCGGGAGCGAGTTCCACAATCTTGCAGCAAGCACCCGGTACGAGCGGCCACCCATTCTGCTAAGTTTAAAACGGGGGCAGACTGCTAGGTGAAGAACCTCTGATCTTAGTGATCTCGGAGGGATTTATTTTTATTTTATTTTATGTAGTTTATAAAGCGCACAGCTACCCCCGAAGGGGTGTCCCGGCGCTAGAACCTAAGTCTCAGAGGAGAGGAAAGGAGCAAGAAGGGGAAGTAGCGTAGTAGATCAGAGTCGAGCCAAGTTTTGAGTCTGGCCCGGAAGATGGATTCGGAGGGACAGAATCTAAGATCGACTGGCAGCGCGTTCCATAGTTTTGCCGCAATGACACTGAACCCTCTGCCACCCATTCTGGATAGTCTGAAACGGGGAGAGATCAGAAGGCATAGGTCATTGGATCTCAGAGATCTGATGGAGCGGGATATTGAAACACGTTTTTTCAAGTAGTTTGGTCCGCGATCGTTGATGGCTCGGTAAGTCAGAGTGAGGATCTTAAACTGGATACGGCTGGCCACAGGTAGCCAGTGCAGTTCCTTACGATATGCGGCAACTGATTGACGATAGGGAATATTGCCAATCAGCCTCGCCGCCGCATTCTGAACAATCTGCAGCCGGTCAATCAAGTATTGGGGAGCTCCAGCATAGAGGCTATTAGCATAATCCAGGTGGGACGTGATGAGGGCATGGGTAACTGTACGGCGGGAGTCCAGAGGGAGATAGGGGAGGATTTTTCTGATCATGCGCAACTTCAGGAAGCAGGCAGAGGTCACTTTTTTAATCTGAGTCTTGCATGAAAGGGAGTCGTCAAACTGGAAACCCAGGTTACGGGCCGAGTGGACGGGAGAGGGAGCGGGATCGAGTGCCGTGGGCCACCACCAGGAGGAGGGGATGGAGTTTTTCTGGTTAAAAAACAGCACCTCTGTTTTGTCTGCATTGAGTCTTAGATGGTTTTCAGACATCCAACCACTGATGTTGTTGAGGCACAGGCGGAAGTTGGAGAACGCGGAGTCAGAGTGGTCTCTGAAGGAAAACACTAGCTGGGTATCATCAGCATAGGAGACCACCCTGACTCCGTAGGACTCCACCATGCCGGCCAGTGGGGCAAGATAGATGTTAAAAACAGAGGGCTGAGGGCCGAGCCCTGTGGCACACCGCAAAACAGGGGTTTTTCCTCCGATTTAAAAGGCCGCAACAATACCCTCTGACTTCTTCCTGAGAGGAAGGACTCGATCCAGCTAAAGGCAGTGCCGCCAATTCCAGTCTGTTTTAGTCGGTCAAGGAGGATGGGGTGAGATACCGTATCGAATGCAGCGGACAGGTCGAGGAGGACTAACATAGCCTCCTCGCCCCTGTCCACGCACTCCCGGATAGTCTCCGAGACTTCCAGCAGAGCCGTCTCTGTGCTGTATCCCGCCCGAAATCCAGATTGTGAGTCGTGCAGTAGTGAGTTTCTTTCCAAGTACTCCGTGAGCTGCAACTGCACGGCTTTTTCCAGAACCTTTGCAGGTTTGGGGAGAAGGGAAATGGGGCGGTAGTTGGAGAAGGGATGTAGGGAATGAGCAGGTTGGCAAGTGCCATCAGCGAAGAAAGTTTCATGATTTTAAAGACCAGACAGAGCACCCTAAACTTGATCCGCTGTCTGACCGGTAGCCAATGTAGGGCCGAGATGGTACCCGACACAGAACAATGTCTGGGAAGACCCACAATGGATACAAACGGACTTTGTCTATTGATGATGTCGACCAAACAGACACTAGTTTGCAACAATACATAGATTTCAATTTAGGATTATTTTTCTCTGTTGTAGCTGCTCTGAATAGTAGAAAGATACGGCGATTAACGAGAGTAGTAGAAGCCGTAACTAATCAAACTGCTGCAGCTCTTGGCAATCTCACCGAAGAGCTACAAATTACTAGAATTGTTGCGTTACAAAACCGAATGGTTTTAGACGTGATGTTAGCAGATAGAGGCGGTGCTTGTAGAATTATTGGGAGTAGCTGTTGCGTGTTTATCCCTGATCATACGCCTTACAGAGCCATCAATAAATTACATAAGATCGCAGCTGATTATACATGTAGAAAATGGGACTTGGACATTCTCAAATTGGTTCTGGACTCTGATCTCCACATGGGGTGGGAAAGTTCACTGGTCTCTGTATAATTATTGCAATTATTTTTACATGTTGTGTATGCATTCAATGCAGTCCAATGATATGTTCTATGTGCGTTTCATTTTGTGAGCCTAATTAAAGAGCTGTTGCTGAGGCAGTCCACCAGAAAAGTATAACTAGAGAGGTAGCTGAAATGATGAGCATCGATAATAACGATGAGTATCTAGATTATCCTAGAAAACCGAATGTCTTCAGCTATTGCTGAAAGGGTCGTCTGTTGTAAATAAAACAGCGATAATGTTAAGCATTAGCTAAAGACATGATATCGTGATCTGTTTGTGCGTTTTTCCCCCCCCTTTTGTTTTCTGCCCTCCATCTTGTCTGCTACATATTGCCATGTGCCTGACATGTGGCGAGTCCTACCTCTCCGCTAGTCACCCTCGAAGTTTTCCCAGCAACAAGCTATAAATAGCCCTTTGTGCGTCTAGCGCATGCTCAGTAGAAGTCATATCTGTCTTTGATTAGCGTAGATAGGAATGTGCATTTCCGCGGGTCTCAAGAACCGTTAACTCCACCCATGTATTGATCATGTTCAAGAAATGTCCATATATGGTTGTAAATCATGTCTTGAGTTGTACCCGCCTACTTATGAGCCCCTTCTTTCTGTATAAAAGGGGACTGTGTGCTCGAGTTCTTTGTGCTACCTTGTACAATACTGTAGAGTGTTTTTTTTTTTTTTTTTTCTAATTTCCTCATTTGCGTTCAATGGCTCCAATCTGTCAAGACAGAAAACTACCGCGGAGCAGAGAATCAGGCAATGCCTCTGTACTGGCTCAGCATCAGCTGGCGAGGATAGCGTAGGAGGGGTGGTGAACCAAATCCCTTCAGTATCAACTGGCAGGCCTTAAGATTCTTGCAAGCGGGCTGTTCTGTTGAACAATAATGCCCGGAATACCGAGGCCCTTTAAGCGTCGACTAAACTGTGACGGAGCCAGAAGGTGAGCCATGACTGCATCAATCATTGGACCTGGGGAAAGAAAAAAAAACCCAGGTGTCAATCCAGCAGCTTCCAAAAGGCTCTTTTCACCGGATTTCCTCCCCTTGCTAAGTCAAGTTTAGAAATCTGGAGGATTGAAGAGCGCCATTCGTAAAAAGTGGGTGGCAATGAGTCTTTCCAGTGTCTACAGATTTCCCTGCGGGCTGCTAGAATGGAATAGAACACTAAGTTGGAGGCAGCGTTGCGAGTTTTTCCACTCAAGCCAAAGATGACTAAGCCCAAGTCGATGGTAACCTGACATTCCAAAATCAAAGACAATTTACTACTTATAGAATCCCAAAATAAGGTGATTTGTGGGCATTCAAAAAACATGTGGATGTCGGACGCCGCCGCCAAGCTACATCTCGGGCAGGAAACAGGCCATGTCTGGGAAAATCTTGACAGTCTCTGCAGGGAGTAATAAGCTCTATGTATTGTAAATATGTGGTTCCTTTGTAGCCAAGCAGCCTTAACCAAATCCCACAATACCCTGCATGAGGTTAACCAAAGTTCTTCCACGTCTTCTCCTGGCATGAACTCCGCGTTGGAAGACAAAATTTGCCATCTGATTCCTCTATGATCATGTTATACCATAGCGAGATATCTTTTTTTATAGATGGTTTGTCAAGCAGGCATGCTTCCAATTCACTCACTCCCGCTATAGGAAGCCTGCTGTTGCGTGAGAGCAATGCACTTTGTGCCTGAGCCCAACTTGAGATTTGTAGATAGTTAAATCTTGAAAATCTCGGTCCGATTTGGTTAGACAAATAGTTCCACGGAAGCAGAGATCCATCTGAAAATAAGTCTCCCCAAGATGTAATTCCTGCCTCTTTAAGTGGTAGGGCTAATGAGTCTTCTGCCCAGGGAGGGGGTGCAGGTAAGTCCCATATTGGAGCTCTGCTTGAAACATAACCAAGGTTAATCGAGTATCTCACTCTGTACCATGTATTGGCCATCCCCTGTAGTATCTTCAACTTTATTTTTTTTTTAAATTTGGGATCTCCAAACTTAAACAGGAAGTTAGCCTGCCCGACTCCCTCGCAGCTCAGCAGAGTGGAAAACATTGGGCCCAGGCCTGAATCAGTGGGTATTTTAAAGAGCGTGCGTGAATGTGTTAGCTGGAATGCCCATGCGTAGATCTGAAGGTCTGGGCCTGCCAGCCCGCCCTTCTCCCTCCGACGCCTTATCTTTTTCCAAGCGATTCTTGAATTCTTATTGTTCCAAATAAAAGAGGATATCTCGCTCTGCAGTTTTACAATTAATTTAGGGTCAAAAAACAGCAGTATTGAATTAAATAAAAATGAAATCTTTGGCAGTATAGACATTTGAACTAGATTTGTCTTTCCCAAAATAGTAAGAGGGAGATGTGCTCATGCTCATCAATTTTCGGCACTGCGCTGCAACTTTTGCAAAATTTAGAGAGGCTATCGTGTTTATATTTTTGTCTATGACTATCCCCAAATATCTCAAGTTGGCCCTCGATGTCGCACTGTGTGTGTTTAAGTTAACGTTCCAGGACATTGACTCTGTTTTAGAGGCGTTCACTTCGTATCCTGACACCTTTCCAAACTCCAAGGCAAGATCTATAACCTCTGGAAACGCAGTATTTATATCTGGTGTAAAAATCATAATATCATCTGCGTAGAGGGCCACTTTTTTGATCCAATAGCGGTAGACAAATGGTTTGATTTGTTGATTTTCTCTCAGTTTCTGTGCGAACGGCTCTATATAAAAGTCGAATAGTAGGGGGGACAGGGGACAACCCTGTCGCGTACCCCTCGTTACCCTAAATGGCTCAGACAAACCTCAGTTGATCAAAATAGAGGCAGAGGGACTACCATATACCAGTCTTATTGCTCTGCGGAATTTGTCTCCCGCATTGAACCTCAACAAGGCCTCCGACAGGTATTGCCAGTTTACCCTGTCGAAGGCCCTGGTGGGGTCCAAGGTGAGGACAGAGAGGGGCAGAGTCTCCTTAGTCTCCAGATCTATAGCTCCCACCAGATCATATGTGAGCTCAAACAGCTGCCTCCCCTTTACGAAACCTTTTTGATTAGAGTGCAATATATCTGGAGCTACCTGACCGAGTCTTCTAGCCAATATTGCAGCGAAGATCTTATAATCGGCATTTAAAATTGATATTGGCCGACACGAACCGCAATCAGATGGGGGCTTTGCGGGCTTCAGGATTAGTGTTATAGAGGCGCTATCCCAGGAAGCTGGGGGGGCCTCTCCCTCCCTCAAGATCTTATTGAACAGTTCCACCAGAACAGGAGACACGGCCAATAACAGGTTTTTATAGATTTCTGACGGTAGGCCGCCTGTTCCTGCTGCCTTACCTCCCTTGGCTCGCTGTATAGCTTGCTCTACCTCATCCTTAGTAATTTCCCCATCTAACAATATACTCTGTTCATCCGTCAAAGATGGTAAGGAAAGATCTTTCAACCAATTGACAGCATCTTCGGAAGTGACATTCAAGGCTTCCTGATATATTGTTTGGAAGAAATCTTTGAAGGCTTCCCTAATGTCAGCATAATTTGTAAAAGTGCCGCGATCGGTTGTCACCGAGTCGATATGATTACGTACTCGGTCCGGTTTTACTTTCCAAGCCAGGAGCCTACCGGCCCCCTCCCCGTATTGAAAATGAGCTAGTTTGCTCGCCTCCCATCTCTGCATGATTTGTTTATCTAATACTGAAGTCAATGCATTCTTCAGTTCCATTATTTTAGCGTTTTTCTGAGATAATTCGTGATTACTGACATCACAACAGCTTTCGATATCTGCCTGGGTAGCTCTGATATTCTCTTCAATAGAAGACACCTCTTCCAAGTACTGCCTTCTTCGGTATACGGTCCTATTCTTGATGATCCCTCTTAATGTGCACTTAAAAACATCCCAGACAAACACCCAGAGATGCTGAACCTGTATTAATTTAAAAAAAAGTCCTTGCTTCTGATTGCAGGTGCTCTGTGTCCTCAGATGAGGTAAGAAGAGATCGATCGAAAGACCACGTCCTCGTAGGAGGTTTGCCTCTCCACTCAAGTACCAACTTCATGGCTGAGTGGTCGGAGAGATGCGACGGAAAATAATCTACGTTTTTGACTGAGTTGGCCAACTCCCGGCTAATTGAGATAAAATCTATCCTCGACCGATGACGATATTTAAGATTCCTAAAAGAAAAACCCTGGCTCTGCCCCTCTCTTACCCTCCAGATATCAACATAGCCATATTGATTCATGCACCCAAGTAAACAGTTTCTAGATTTAGAAAGGGGCTGTTGTCTACTAGTTGGAGACTTGTCCAGCGAGGGATTCAGTACTATATTAAAGTCGCCGGAAATATAACTGGCTCGGGAAATTGCCGCAGATGGAAAAATAAGGATTCTAACACCGAAGGGTCATCCCGATTCGGCCCATAGTACCCAACTAATGTTAGCACTGCACCTCCTATCTCGACCGCCACAATGACCCACCTGCCTCCAGTGTCGTCCTTTTTCTGGGTAATTTTCATAGTCAAGGATTTTTTGAACAAGATAGATACACCCCTTATATTCAGTGCTTGGGAGGTAGAAACAGAAGTGTCTAACCATCTATTCTTCTTGACCAGCTCAAGAATTTCTCCCTCCACTAAGTGTGTCTACTGTAGAGTGTTGTGTGGGCTGTAGTACCACCTTTAAAGGTTTATTAAACTGTTTTCGTATTTTCAGTTTCCGTGCCAAATTCTTTGTATAGTCTGAGGAATTCGTGCACAGAAGGGCAAACCCTTTGCACTCGCAGGCCTTGCTGAGGCATGTACTCATCACCATTGCCAATTATTTTGCCACTAATATTACTCTGGATTGCTTGATCAGCAATCTGTGCTATAATTAAACTTGCCATTTTTTATTTTTGGCTTCTCCTTTTTCCTCTCACTTTTTCACATATGCCTCATTTATTTTACTGTGACCTCTCCTTGTCTCTTTTACCCATCTCTTCGATCAATTAGGCACACAGGGGGGACTGGGCCGGAGATGAGTGTGTCCTCGTCCTGGGACTGTGAGGCCCTGTGGCCTCTTCTCAAGAGGGCACAAGTAGTGGGAGGCTTAAGGCCCAGTCAGTGCGTGAGAGACAGAGGTATATGTAAGGGCTGGCCAGGGAGGCACGTGACCGCCAGCCACCCCCTCAGCAATCATTTGGTTTGGAATGCCGCTGCCCGCTTTAATCGACCAGGCTGACTGCCTCTGCTGTGCGCTCTGTGTATCTTGGCAGCTGCTGCATGAATCCTATTGGTCGCCAGTGAGTGTGATAGATCATAAAACACAGTGTGTACTTTCAGAAAGTACATGCTGTGTTTTTAAACCTAAGCCTCAAGGGTAGGAAAATGGCTTTTAGTAACGGCACATTTTTGCCACAAGCATGGTAAGGCGCTGGTTGCCAGGGCTGCACTGAACACCTTAATCAGGCTATCGCCAGACTGTGGGTTCTACTTGATGCAGGTTTGCTGGGGCCAAATCAGACTTTGAATTTGTATTCAGCTTTTGACTCTCAAAAGCTAGTTCTACCTCCAGCAGTAGGACGATCAAATTGATGCTCCTGCCATCTTCTTATTTTGCTTAGCAGGTTTTTTGGGGGGAGTGGGGGGGGGGGGGTTGTTCTCCTTTGCTCACTGCGTGTAGCTGTTTCAAATTGTTGGCTAATTAGTGTGCACCTATATATGACCCCAGGAGATTTCCATATCCACTCAAGTAATGGGATATGAGTTCCCAGAATCTCTTTGGATTTTTACCTGTATCTGCCTGCATGAGTTACTCCTACATTCTGTAATGAGTTTGATGTTTTTGCCACTGTTAGCTATGTTTGAAAGTTAATCTTGTCCTTGGTTGAGTGTTGATGCAATGCAATAGAACTCTTGCTTTCTTTGCCAGCACTCCTCATCAAATCACTCGTTTTTACAATGATAATGATTTGCCTCAAGGGGTTTGAGGGTAGTCCAGTAGAAGACAGCTTTGTATTCACTCAGTTATAGAAGGTCAGTCCCATTCCATTGCTTCTTTCCCTAGAAGAAAGGATGTAGAAATGGAACCACTTCATGTAGCTCACTATTCTCCATTTCATTGACTTATTGTTTGACTGGATAATTACTGAATAGTACACAAGACCTCATTCTCTCGAGGGTCGTGGTGTCATTAGGGTCTGCATAATTGTGGCCACTAATGGATCATGGTCAATTTTGGGAATGACACAACCCCCATGTCCAGGACCCCAGCCTAGACTTTGCTGTTGACCAGAAAATAATTGGTCAGACTTTACCTGTTTCCTGATTTATGGATTCTGCTGGCTAAAACATCTAAACAAGTCCAGTCATTAAAGAGATAAAGGCAACAGCCCATTAGCAGTGATGTTAAGCCTTTCCCCTGCCTAGTTTTCAGGCCACATCTCATTGTCAGCCTCCGAGATGCCAAGGATTGTTCTTCCTCAGTGGTTAAATTTTCTAACATCTCTTTGATTGGGCAAGGAATGTACTTAAGTTGCTACATACCACTACGGTATGCTGGGTGGTTTTAATTCTGCAGTTCTGATTGCCAGAACTGTATCTTCGAGGGGTGCGAATACAAACTTGTCATATGCATTACATCTCAAAGGGCATTGATTTTCAGTACATCTAGTTCTTCTACTAGTAGCGAGACCCTAGTTGGCCTGACATACTGGATATTTAAAGGAGTCTTCGCCACCATATGTTGTTGGGCTGTGTAATAAAGCTTCGTGGTGACCAATATTACTAACCTGCCCATCGGCGGGCATGTATTTTTTTGTTTGATTAACTGCTGGGATGTACTGTTCCACAAACCCATCCACTGAGATTTCTGACATAGCCCACGTTCCTTGGAAGCAGCAGATATCATTCTGCTTGATGAAAGGTTGCTACACTAGATCTTCTGTTTTAGGGATTATTCCCGAGATGTTCCAGCTGAGTATTAGTGTGATCTCAAGAGCAAAGATACCTCTTCTTCCCACAAAACTGTTCGTCCACAGGCAGTCTGGTCCCAGGACTCTGTAGTTGGACTTGAAAATGCAGCAACAATCTCTAGCACAAAGTAGCAAGGCAGGTGAGAAGAGAAGCAAACAGGTGGACTAGTGTGAGTTCCAATTAAAAAGCTCCTACAGAATGTGTTAGTTTGTGAAAATCCCCATAATTGTCCCTTTAAACAAGAAGAGCAGCCGAGGCAACCTCTCAATCACTCACAAAAGAGTAGAGCAAGTTTAAAAACCGAGCGTGTACTGTCTGAAAGCACACACTGTGTATTTAAATTTACTGTGCTCATTAGTTAGTCAAGCGTGGCTGAGGATGATTGTGGGCTTGTGTTTAAGTATTCATGTTAATCAGAACTTCAATTAACATGAATACTTCAAGAAAAGCACACCATCTGCCCCGCACTGTGCTTTACTAACAAAAGAGTACAGCAAGTTTAAAAACACAGCTTGGACTTACAATTTATTCTTAGGCACATGCCCTGTTCTTAACCCTGCTGTACTCCTTTCTTAGAAAAGCGAGCATAGCTGCCGAGGTTTCAGATTGCTTACGTGTGACATTTTTATAATTTCACTGTACTTAGGATGACTAGCATTCAAAGGCTAAGAGTGACTCTTTTCTGTGAACAAAATCAAAGCAATGTAGATGCGGGAAATATATAAAAATCAGAAATATCACTGGCTAAATAGCATTGGGCAGTTATTGCTTCACACCATCTGATGCACTGAAGGGAGTAATTGATTTCTCCCCATTCGAGATTCACCTCTGCAATCTTTCTGTGTGAGTAATAGAATGTTCTTGCAGTATAGCAGTCTCTGCCTTTTTGACTACGGTATTAGTTCAGATTCATTTATCGTTTTTCAGTATTTTGGCCTTAATTCTATAAACGGCAAATCAGTTCCATCTGGAGAAGATAGGCAGCATGAATTTGTATCTGAATTACATGAAAAAGATGAAATAGTAAAGGTCTGCGGTCTGCTAATACCACGCAACTTGGGCGACTGCATTAATTTCTTGAATTATTTTGTATGGCAAAATGAGATGAAAGCATCTATTTGAGGAACTTCCTTGAATAGGCCGCCCTACTGTCCCATGTTCTGTGTTTTGTTTAAACGTATCTGCAAGTAATGCACCATCTTTTCACTATTTTAAGAATACATTTGGAGTGGCATTTGGCGCTGCACATAAGCGTGGTCTGGATCCTGGAGCACATAGCTATGGTTGCAGTGCACAGAGACCCTCCACTGCCGCACACAGAAGAAAGAAATTAAAGGAAACATTGCTGCTATGTACTCTTTATGGGTTCCCTGTTCACTCGCAACATCAAAGAATAGGCTGGACATTGTAGGGGCCTTCCTACTCATGCAGGTAAGGCCCACACTTGATGTAGTGTACCCTGCCTTAGGGCTGCAGGCGTGCAGTAGGGGTGGCTTACCTTTAGCTTATGCAGTACATGAGGGGCATGGCACACAGGACTGTGTGCCATGTCAAGTCTTTGGATTTTCCGACACCAAGACTTACAGCCTGCAATGGCAGAGTGTATAGCCTTGGTCAGGGGGCCATGGGATGGTACAATCAGTGCTGAAGCCCCAGAGGACCCTCTGCAGTACCCATGCCCTAGGTCTCAGGGTTACAATTTACTAGGGACTTATACGGGCGGCTGACATTTTTGGGAAAGAGATATGGCACTTGGAACCTGGTTAGGAGAGACCCAGTGCACTTACATGTCAAAATCCTGCCAGGCATTAGGCAAAAATTGGGGGCGGGCCATGCAAATAGAAGCACTTTCCAACATCTGCTCTGTTCTACTAAGCCATGCCTTGCCCTCAAACTCGCTCTGTTGTCTCCTCTGCTACATGGGTGACCTCTGTATCCATAAGCTCATCATGAATTCCGGAGGAGTGGAATTTCCTCACCCCACTCACTGAGTCACTGTTGAGAACCACAACAAATCTCCCTGTCACTCGTGTGCAATCACCAGAACCCATAAAAGTGAGTGTTCTCCTTGCTGATGAGGACCTATATGTCTGGCATGATGGACAGGGATTCAAGCTTTTCGGGGCCCTACCAAGGGGCTTAGGCTGTGCTGGAAGCACCTGAGTTTGCCAGTCTTTTGGCTTCTCGTTCTTGGGCTTAACTGCCCTTCTTTCTGCGGGAGGGCTCGTCGGCTCCTATTATTGTTGGGTTGAAGTATACCAATGCAGGGGGAGCTGGTGTGAGCACCTCAATTCCTGCATATGATGGGGGAGGTGCTGTCGCCTTGTATGCTAACAGCATTGAGGGGCTGTCGCTCATGGCCTCCTCAAAGATGGCCCACAATTCAAAATTGACCTCTCTCATATCTTTCTTTTGACCTACATATTTTGTTTTTATATGTGTTTTGGTTTGCTCAATTAGGTTAGCCTCAAATGTTCCCTCCTTAGGCTAGGGAAATGTGTGTGCCTTTGAGTGTCCTTGCACTCCTCGGCAAAATTTATTAAGGTTATTTAGCTGTGTGGAGAATCAAGTGTCCATATGTTTTAATGAAGAATCCATGACTACTTTGGAAGTTCGCGGACAAATATGACCTAATTGTGGGGGCAGACATTCATGCTCTTACCATTTTACATACTATGAGTTCAGCACTTGCAATTTTTAGAGAACATTTCAAAAGAGCATGCAAATTATCCAAATAATACTGCTTATGCAGCATTGTAACAAAGGGCAAATTTGAAATGACTTAGAACAAAAACCTTAATGAGCACGACTTTTACACGATACTGTTTTCAATACCAGTCAATGCATAACATTCATATAAAATAAAATATTTCATCAGTATTCTACAGAAAAAAGTATTACTTTGTCAAAAAATGCATAAGCCTTCAATGCATGTTATTCTCTAGCAAGAATCACTTCATAAAAATGTTTAAGCATATGCTATTGTATCTAGAGGACTAGCATGGAACACGTTCCTACGTGAACTGGATAGTCTCCCCTATCGGCTCCTAGACAAGGTACCACAATAAAGTTCTATGGGAATCCCCAGCACCTCTTGGCAACACACAAATGACACCCAGTATCCAGGGATCAAGCTTCCCTCGAGTCTGAATTACTTCCTATGTCGCACTCAGGAGCCAAGTGTATTATCTGTGTCACGCCCAGTGGTCCATCTCCTACTCCTTTCACATACTATCGGTGTTAAAAAACCAATAGCACTGAGAAATTCTTTTAACTATTATGAGACTAATGTGTCCACTCTGCCCATACAGGATCATGGTATCATAAAAATAGCATCCTGGGACAGATAATGGGCTATATAAATAAATATTCAACGTTTCTAGCTTGCTGACTATCAAAAAATGGTGACCTCCGCTGGATCGCCCGAGGCTGTCTTATGAATACTCAGCAAGGACATATAAAATAGATAATATGCCAGGTTCTGCTAGTGGCTGGGTGCTTGGGTTATTTTCTTATGCATCCCTCTAGTTTACCATACGCAAGATGCTTTAAGATTAGGTTCTGATTTAGTCTCTTTCCCTCTGTGATGGCTGCTTTAGGATCGACCTTCACCCCACAGATTCAGCAGAACTTATAATCAGTTGAGGTTTGCTCACCTTCCTTGCTGCGTCCCATTTAGGTGGGTCCTTCTTCCTCTGGCTGCAGTCGGGTTCAAAGTACTAATCAGATCTAATGGTGCCTTGCTAAAATGTTCCTTTAACATGGAATACCTTGAAAAAACAAGAGACAAGAGCCATTTGGAGTCAGAAAATTAAGTGCTCAAGTTAAAAAGAGTATGGACTACTCCCTAGATAGAAAAATTATTTTAATATAGGGGTAGTTCTATCCCTGTTAAAAACAATCGTGCAAAAGCAGACATGTGCAAGGTTGAGTTAGTTTGAACTTAATGTCCTAAAAGGTCGACATGTTTCTTGCAAAAGCCTAACGTCAGCTCAGCATTCCTCAAGATCAAATCAACCCCCATGTTAAGCTCGCACTGTGGCGCCAAAACCATAAAAGGCGGGGTGAACAAATATTTAAAGACAAAAATTATGAACTTATCTGTAAATTCATACACGCAAAATTCCATGTAACCCTTGTCACAGTTGCGAGATGATCAATCTGAAAAGATATAATAAGTTTCTGCATGTAAATCTTTCAGCAATTTCATTAGTGATTACCAGTGGCCTCACTTCAAAAGAATAGCTTAAACTACATACATATAGCAACCCTCACCCCCCTACAGTATTTGCGGAAATTCCATTGAGTTAACCTCCATTAGTTGAGCTGCTACACCATCTGTGTCAAACGATGAAAAAACGCTAAATATATTTTATTTAGACTTCTGCCAGGTCTGTATTAACCATATTATGAAAAACGCTTTCATGAGCCTGCCATAAATATTAATGATAGGAGGCCCCGAAACATTTCTCCAATGAGAGTGCCCGTAAAAAATACAGTGAAGTTAAAAACATTTTCAATCTGGAAAGAGCACGAAACGCCATAAAACGACCACTTACTATACAGTAACATGGGAATTACCCCTTAGGTCCGTGGCAGGGGAAACCTTCACGTTCAGAAAATCTACGAAAAAAACACAACCGGGAAAGGAAGGTTTGTTACTCTCCCTGTGTGCAGCCCTATTCTTTCAGAACTGAGGTTTCCGTTGAAAGTCGCACTGCCACGATAACCCACATTACTGCTTGGACATCACTTACTTATGTCTAAACGACTCCCCGTTGGAACACCTATCCTGCTCACATCCACGGCCTGTAAACACTGGGCCAGTGGAAGCGTCTTGGTTAAACGAACGTGAGAACGGCGTTCGCTACGTAAAAAGACACGTGACCGCCGTACTGAGGGTGCCTATGTCTTAACGGGGAAGTTATTTGGTGAAAAAACAACCCGTTTTTTTCTGAATTCAAAAGAATAACCCTTTATTGATGACTGTCAAAAAAATCTCTCATCCTTAACAGATGGATCATGCATTTATGCAAGAAAACTAAAATGTACCATGCTAGAGTGTTTATTTTACCCTTATCATTTCCCTCACCTTACAGGAACAGTAAACAAAGGGAGGGTAGGAGATATATATAAGAACCCCTGTTAATGTGGAATACTTGTGTAATAGCGGGTAACATGTCCAGATGTCTGGCATGAGGAGTGCATGTGATGTGTCCTGATTGGTATGTGTTCCTAACTCATGTGGCATCCGACTTTATGGTGTTTATATGCTCGCACATATCCCACCCAATGGCCATATGTGCTTTATTAAAGCCAATCTGCCCGGACCATTGTAGTGTTGCTGCAGCTTTCTGTGGGACCAATCTAAGGTTAGTTATCTGTGTGTTTGTCTGCTGGCTACGTGCCACCCCACCTGTGACCTATTAATCAATAATCTCAAGCCTAGGGCTCAGTGCTTACCTGGCCAATTTGATTAAAATAAATGAATGTATCATTTATCATATCAGCATCAACTTTTCCCATATTAACGTCAGTATTTGTGAATTGCAAACTAATAATAAACTTTCATAAAATTGTAAGTTAACCTCTGTGAATCCAGCCCCCAATGTTAGCCAGACTTGACTGCGTTGATTCAGGACTGCTACCTATTCTTCTGCCAGACAAACTAACACGTGTGTGCCCAGCTGATGAAGAAGGAACCAGAAGACACAGCTAATTGGCATGCAAACTCACCTCTTGATAGGGTGTGAGCACACTGTAGAGCCAGATGACTCAATTGATCAATCAGAAAACAATCCACTGCAAGAAGTAAGAATGTGAACTGATTACACATGTTTGAGAGTGATTAAAACTACATCTGAACAATAGTTATGCTAATACCTTATACCTCATAGAGGGCTGCCCAAGACGTGGTGGGGAGAGAAACCCTGGATCAGGTGAAATTAGGAACATAGTGGTAGAGGCATAGCACTCTCTGTATTGTGCCCAGAAACACTAACTTAAATTCTGTAGCATGTTGTATTTCATTCTACTATGAACAAAGATATTTTTTTCATCCTATAGAGTTAATCACTTCCCTGGATTTTCAGTTATTGTGTTGTTGTACGATTGTTTCAATCTGAGTTGGAGAACTCTCACACATCCTCCCTGAGAACCATAATAAGAATAAGAATAATAAGGCATTTATTGAGCGCACAGCTACCCAAGCGGGGTGTCCCGGCGCTATAGCAGACAGAGAGTGAAGCCGGGGCAGAAGCAGTGACTAGTCCTGGTGGCTAAATAGCCATGTTTTGAGAGACTTGCGAAACTCCGATTCTGACTGAATCCAGCGCAGGTGAAGGGGTAGTTTATTCCAACATTGAGTGGCGCCCACCTCAAAAGATTTACCTCCTGATCTGGCTTTTTAGAACCTGGGGGTGGCAAGCAAGCATTGAGTGTTAGACCGTAGGGATCTGGACTGAGAGTATGGACGAAGTCTCCTCCTGGGATAGGCCGGCCCTAGACCTTTGCCTGCCCCAAAGGCTAGTGTCAGAGCCTTAAATTCAATTTGTTTAGCAATAGGAAGCCAGTGTTGTTGTTGTAAATAGGGGGAGATGTGTTGTCTGAGTGGAATGCCGCAGAGTAGACGGGCCGCAGCATTTTGTACTGTCTGAAGTCTGCAGAGCAATCCTAAAGAGAGACCCAGATATAATCAATTTGCCTAGTCCAGATGGGAAGTTATCAAAGCATGGACCACAGTTTTTCAAATAGAGTTGGGCAGGTAGTTAATGAATTTTCTAATAGTTTTGATTTTGCCAAAACAGGCGTCGGAGACTGTTTGCATCTGAACAGTGAGATATAGATGTTTGCCCCATCTAACACCCAGATTCTTGACCGATTCCTTGGGAAGTGGGGCAGTGCTAGCTCCTCAGGCCACCACAAATTAGAGGAGAGAGGAGAGGATTGGTTAAAGAATAGGATCTTGGTCTTATCTGCATTGAGTTTCAAGAAATTGCGGTCCATCCAGGCAGCAATGTTCTTAAGATACACTTTAAGGGGATCAAAAGTAGCGACAGATATAGCATTAAAGGTGAACAATAGCTAAGTATCATTGGCATAAGATGTAATTTTGATCCCGGTTTTAGATATCATTTCAGCCAGCGGGGTTAAGTAGACATTAAAAAGAAGCGGGCTCAGGACAGAGCTCTGTGGCACCCATTTAAGAGGTTTAGCAGGAGACGTGAAAGGGTGGGTCCGGAACTGTTGTTTGCGGTCGGAGAGAACAGGATGTTAACCAGGTCAATACTGTGCCCTGAACTCCTATAGACTTTAGTCAGTTCAATAGGATAGAATGGGAGACGGTGTCAAATGTTGCAGACAAGTCTAACAGCACTAACACCGCCTTTGAGCCTCCATCTAGCGCCCAGCGAATCGAATCCGCCATTTCAATTAGGGCTGATTCCGTTCTATAGCCGGACCGAAAGCCGGAATGAGAATCATGGAGAAGGTAGTTAGACTCAATGAAGCCGGCCTGTTGTTGATAAGCTTGCTTCTCTAAGACCTTCGCAGGAGCGGGTAGTAGAGAGATAGGTCTATAGTTATAAGGACTTTCTGGATCTGTATTGACTTTTTTAGAATAGGCTGGAGAAAGGCATGTTCCCAGGCTATCGGGTAGATTCCCAATCTGAGTGATAGATTCCAGATGGAGTTAAAGTGAGGATTGAGGGCGTTATATTGTTTACCTGGCCAATGGTCGCTCGGGTAACCAGATTTACACTTCTGCTGTTCCAGGAGAGAAACCACCTCTACTGTTCCGAAAACTCGGACAGCACTGAGCTAGGAGCCATCACCAGATCTTGATCATCAGAGGTCTGGGGTTCTTCCCGTGGCTCAGGAAAGCATGCATATATCAAAGCGATTATGTCCCCAAAGAACTCAGAAAGTTTGTTGCATACGCTCTGTGAGGAGGGGTGAGTGTGAGTAAGGGCAAGTGAATCGGTGAAGGATTTAACAATTCTAAAAATCTTCCTGGACGCGTTTTTAGCATCATCAATTCTGTCGGCTAAAAGAAATCTCTTTTATTTTTAGAGAGCAGTCTGCTGTATTCTTTAAGAGCCACCCAATAACCTGACTTGCTTTCCACAGAATACGTAACTCTCCAACTACGTTCAAGTGTTTTGCATTCTGACACTTTTTGCCTGTATGTATGTATGTATGTATAAATTGTTTTGTAACACGCACTGTTACTTGGGAGTATCCTGGCGCGGTGGGAAGGAACAAAGGAGAACATACAAGGATCATCTTATGTCACACTTCTAAACAGGTGGGTTTTTAGATTTTTCTTGAACTGGGCTACACATTGACTGGAACGCAGATGAAAGGGGAGAGCGTTCCAGGCTCGAGCCGCTACCACTGCAATGGACTGGCCACCTAGCCTGGTTCGCTTGAACCGGGGTAGGGTCATTTTAAACAGCGAAGATGACCTAAGTACTCTTGTGGGGGCATAGAGAGTAAATCTCTTCTTTAGATAGACCGGACCTTGGTCATGAGTGGCTCTGAATGAGAGTACTAGAGCTTTGAAGAGAATGCGTTGTGGTACTGGGAGCCAGTGGAGGCTAGACATATGAGACTGAACGCTCTTCCATCTCGGAACATTAAAAAGGAGACGGACAGCGGCATTCTGAATGACCAGCAGACGCTTGACCAAATATGCAGGAATGCCGCTGAACAGGGAGTTCGCATAGTCCAGCCTTGCTAAAATAAGTGCTCGAGCAACAGTCTCCCTGGCCTCTCTAGGAAGCAGTGGAAAACATTTTCTGAGCATTCTTAAGGTAGCGTAGCATGTACCGGTTAGTTTCTTTACATGGACCTCAAATCTTAGATCCTCCCCAAACCAAATCCCAAGATTTTTCGCAGGGCCACCCATCACCTTAGGACAGGGAATATTCGGGGGCCACAGCGAGTTCTTGAAACTGAGAGGGAAGGAGCCATAAAGGAGGACCTCCGATTTGTCCTCGTTGCATTTTAACTGGGCCAAGGTTAGCCAACGAAAAACTGAGGATAGACAGAGCTGGACCGTTGCAGTGTCCAGATGGTCGTCTGGCCAGGTAAAGAGTAGCTGCGTATCATCAGCATACCCTATAATCTTAGCCCCATACTGTTCCGCTAAATAAACCAGGGGGGTGATGTAAATATTGAACAGTAGGGGGCTAAGAGTAGATCCCTGTGTAACCCCAGTAAGGAGTGATTTAGGCTCGGAGGCATGAGGTGGCATCCAGACCTGTTGTGTCCTGTCCGAAAGAAATGAGGACAACCAGGCCAGGACATTGCTGCCAACGCCAATAGTGGATAGCCTGGCAGTGAGGAGCGCATGGGGGACGGTGTCGAAGGCGGCAGAGAGATCCAATAAAATCAGGACCGCTCTGCCGCCCCCGTCCAGACACTCCCGAATCGACTCCGTCATCTCTACCAGTGCCGTCTCCGTACTATATGCCGCCCTGAAGCCTGATTGGGCTGGATGCAGAGCATTAGAGGTCTCTACAAAACTTTCCAATTGGCGAAAGGCTACTTTCTCGCATATTTTAGCCAATGCAGGCAAAAGGTAAATGGGCCGGTAGTTTCCAGGGAACAGTGGCATCAAGGCCTGGTTTCTTCAGAAGCGGCAGAAGCTTTGCCTGCTTCCATTTAACAGGAACCACTGCTGAGGAAAGAGAAAGGTTCACAATCTGGGGACATCTCTACAGACAGTGCTGGCCACCTCCGAAAGTACCCGGGCAGGGCACGGATCGGAGGGAGAGCCTGATCTAAGGGACTGAAGAAGAGGCAAGACATCACACTCTGCCACCAGCGAGAAGTTAGTAAGCTGTTGAGTATCCGAGAGGTGTGGCCTAATAGAGAGGTCCTTCCCTAAACTCTCAGCCGGTAGCGCAGAGGCGAGGTCCTGCTGAATCTTTGCTATGTTGTCTATAAAGAAGTTAGACAAAACTTTGCACCATTCCGCAGAGGACAGGAGTATGGTGGTTTCTGCGGCTGGGGGCACGGGGACTGTCTAAGCTCCTCCGAGAACCACGGAGTGGAAGGGAAAGATCTAGGCGATTTTACTACTTTTAAAGGAGCCAGGTCATTAAGCGCGCCACTGACCCACTTTTTCAAGTTTGAGATGCTGACCTCAAGATCGTTGGAGGGGGCAGGCTTGGAGTCCTTCATATGTTGCGTTACTGAATCCAAAGTGATTTTGCTCCACTTCCTTCTAAATTCTTTAAGGAATAGAAGTGGCTTTGTCTGGGCTGGTCAGCAGGAATTGAAAAGGGATCAAGAAATGATCTGACCATATTACTGGAAGGTGTGCATGGACTGTCATATCGGGGAGATTGGAGCAGATCATTTCCAAAGTGTGGCCTGCCTTGTGGGTTGGAAGGGAGACATATTGTGTTAGGGTGGCAATAAAATTAGAGCTGTGCGAGCATGAGATATCAACCACATGTTAATTCAGGTCACCTAACATTGTGAAATTAGAATAGCGTATGCTAGCTTGGGCGATGTAGTCGCCAAGAGTAGAAATATGATTAAGACTGGAGTTTGGAGGTCTGTAAACTTGAATACCAGAGCAAGAGGTTGACGCTGAGAGCCTGATACAAAAGGACAGCCCCTTGATGGAATCAACCGGCTCAAAGTGAGATGCTGTGATCCCCCATGTTTTTATAAATAATGGCCACACCACCTTCCTATTTCCCCTTCTGCCTGTTGGCACAGACTATGCCATTGTCTTCCGGGATAGCTAGAGTCAGAGCAGGATTAGTGTCATCACAAAGCCATGTCTCAGTCAAAAATAAAAGATCCCAGTTGTTGTCTGTAACAGAATGGAAAATATCTAAGGCATGTTTAACCAAAGATCTGCAATGTATCAGCCCAGCTTTTAGGGTCACTTTCAAAGGGGTATGGATCAGTTGTAGAGAGCGAGATGAATTACCTCTGCGAAGACTAGCCGTGTTGAAGTAATACCCCAATGCAAACATGTGTATTCTACCTTGGGGTCTCAAAGTGTCAAGATGGATGGGTGCGGACAAGGAAGGGGCCTAAGAGAGGTCAAATCTAAGTGGCTATAGACATGCCTACGAGCGGTGGTAAAATGGGCAGCGTCTCTGGCCCTGGCCGTTCTCCGGGTGCAGAAGGACGCAGACAGGCTTGTCTTAGGCACGCCTTTGGCGCGTCCGCTGCGCGTCTGCGCCATGCTGGGGAGAAATAGTCTGGGGAGCACGAGACACTAGAGCGTCACCCTGCCACAATGGCCGCTCTACTGCCGAGTCAGGAAGTATGAATAATCCCCCTGCTATGATAGGTTAAAAATGCTCCCTCCACACAACAGCATGGAATTGCTGCAGTGGACCAGGGAGTCAGCAATGCACAAGCAACACAAAAGAAGTGTGACCCAGCTAAAAATAAACAGTGGTATGGTTTAAGAACAGTTTTAAAATGCCCAGAACAAGCAAAGCGCTATTGCAGCTCAGCAGCCTTACGAACCATGCCACTGTTCACCATTGCCACTACTGATGGTCAAGTGTGGAAAGGTTTGTACAAGGCTTAGTTTGCTGAGCCATAGAAGGACAGCGTTGGGGACATAAGATGCAAATGCTGCCAACTATCCAAATGAAGTCCAGTATCTCTGCTTTATCCGCTCCCCCACAGTCCGCTTTGACGCTCTACTGCCGAGTCAGGAAGTATGAATAATCCCCCTGCTATGATAGGTTAAAAATGCTCCCTCCACACAACAGCATGGAATTGCTGCAGTGGACCAGGGAGTCAGCAATGCACAAGCAACACAAAAGAAGTGTGACCCAGCTAAAAATAAACCGTGGTATGGTTTAAGAACAGTTTTAAAATGCCCAGAACAAGCAAAGCGCTATTGCAGCTCAGCAGCCTTACGAACCATGCCACTGTTCACCATTGCCACTACTGATGGTCAAGTGTGGAAAGGTTTGTACAAGGCTTAGTTTGCTGAGCCATAGAAGGACAGCGTTGGGGACATAAGATGCAAATGCTGCCAACTATCCAAATGAAGTCCAGTATCTCTGCTTTATCCGCAGCCACCCGATTGTGGTATGGCACTGTCATTAGTGGTGTCTGTAAGAAATTGGATTATTAGTAGAGGGGGGAGGTCCCCTTGTCAGGGTGAACCACAGAAAGTAACAAAATTAACCTGTACTGAACCCTCTGATAGCTTGGCACAAAAGCAGTCAGGCTCATTTTAGAGACAATGTGTAAAGTGTTTATGCAGTACATAAGCAGTAAGAAAGTGAATACACAACACAAGAAAAATCCCAACCCAAATAATAAATAGAGTGAATTTTAATAAATAAACTGACACCAAAACAAATTAAATCTCACCAGTAGAACCACAGATATGATTTTTTAATGGATTTAGTAAAATCTAGTGGCCAAAAGTCAAAAGTTAAGGCTGACTGCGATGGAGCGCGGGTTGGAAATAAGGTCTGGTTTGCGCTCAATCTAGACTTACCTTATGACTTAGAAAAAAAGTCTTGAAAAAGAAGCTTCTCAGGAGGGCAAGGCAGGAGGCTGTGTTTGATGATGAATCTTTGATTATGGAGAGTTGTTCAATGAGATGTCACTAAAGTCACACCAAAAAAGCGCCATGTGTCCGTATTGAGAGGAGGTTAGATAATGGTTTTGATAGGCTCTGCCATACGAGTCAGGGGATTTCCCTTTTCAGGATGGTTCCCCTGAAACACTAGAGGTGTCATGCTTCATCACAGGGGTGCCTTCTCATACGAAAGACCTAGTCTTCGTGTGGGCTACAACCCCCTCTCTACGAGGGCGGAGCTCAGGGCTGTTTTTGTTGAGTCAGGCGGGGTGTACTAAACCCCTATGTGAGCTTGGCGTGTGTATAAAAAGCATGCCGTGCTGTGAAGTGAGAGTTGAAAAAATTGGCTAACGGGTTACAGGGCTCGACAAATCATAAAAAAAGCTCTAGACCTGCAGGTCTAGTAAACTACAAAATCTCCTCGCCCTAACTTAAATGAACTTGACCTCAAACTTTGAAAACCGAGCAAATGTGACAAGTTAACAAGATTTAAAAGCATTTTTATTGCTCATTTACTTCGTGAGCAATAAAGATGCCTTTAAATCTTGCTATCTTGTCACATTTCCTCTGCTTTCAGAGGCCGAGGTCAAGTGTCAAGTTTGTATTCCTACTCGCCAGAAAGGGCGAGTAGGACCTAAAAATAGCTCGTCCTTAATGAATCTCACTCACAAATGCGAGCGGTCGAGTGAATTTGTCGAGCCCTGGGTTAGCTATATTGTAACTTTATTCAGCTCCCCGGTGTCAGGATTAAAAACAGTGAGGAGATAATAACACAATTGCGGACATTAGAGACAAATGTGTAGGACACTAGACCCACATGTTTTGGCCAGAAGGACCTACATAGTGTTGTAGCCTTCTCAGGGTCAGATAATTCAGCTACTGCAGAAATAAAGTGACAGAACGTGAAAATTTAAACCATGTGGAAAATCAAAAAGTGTAATACTGAACTAGTATTATTGACTGTTCAGTATGTACTGCATATAACTACAGTGGCTTGCAAATTTCACTATGTCTTTCGCCACTTATTAGCCATGTGGTACGTGCACCAAAACCGCAAGTTCGCGGAATCTCACCAGTCAGCACGTCCGGTGGCAGGAAGGTGACCTTGCTCACTTTGCCACTGGAGTCAAGCTAGCCTGGCTGATGTAACCCAGAAACCAGTCCCAGGATGCTTGTTTCCAGATCAGGGAAGACCTGTCTTGGTAGTTTGGGCTGGACTGTTCTCATGAGTCAGAGGGTCAAGACTGATTTGCATATAGCTGGGTCTGAACTGAGGAGGTGAAGTGAACTAAAGAATGATGATGGATTCAACCCAGATCTGTGACTGGGGGTGAGTTTCTGAAAAGCTTCAGTGCTCCGTCCATCATTTTCTTGTGTTTCCTTTGTTCGCCCTAATTTGGCAGGGCATGCGTGAGGTGGGCCCCTTGCTCAGTTTGCCACTGGATTCAAGCTAGCCTGGCTGATGAAGGGTGTTAAGCAGAAATCGTTCCCAGGATGATCATGCCCAGTTCAGGGAAGACCTGGCTGAGCATTTCGGGGTGGACTGTTCCCATGAGACACAGGGTCAAGACTATTTCCATTTAGGTGGGTCTGAACTGAGGTGGCGAAGTGAACTAAAGAATGATGATGGATTCAACCCAGATCTGTGACTGGGGGTGAGTGTCTTAAAAGTTTCAGTGCTCGCCCACCATCTCCTTGTGTTTGCTTTGTTTGCCCTAATTTGGCAGGGTATGCCCTGACGTGGGCCCCTTGCTCACTTTGCCACTGGATTCAAGCTAGCCTGGCTAATGAAGGGTGTTACCCAGAAACCGGTCCCAGGATGCTTGTTCCCACTTCAGGAAAGACCTGGCTTAGCATAATTGGGCTGGACTGTTCCCAAGGGGCACAGGGTCAAGACTGATGTACATATAATTGGGTCCGAACTGATGTGGCGAAGTGAGCCAAAGAATGATGATGGATTCAACCCAGATCTGTGACTGGGATGAGTGTTCGAAAAGTTTCAGCGCTCTGTCCATCATCACATTGTGTTTGCTTTGTTCGGCCTAAGTTGGCAGGGTATGCCCAGATGTGGGTCCCTTGCTCACTTTGTCACTGGATTCAAGTTAGCCTGGATGATGAAGGGTGTTACCCAGAAACCGGTCCTAGGATGCTCCTTTCCAGTTCAGGGAAGACACGGCTTGGCAGTTCGGGCTGGCTATTCCCATGAGGCACATTGTCAAGCCTGATTTGCATGTAACTGGGTCTGAACTGAGGTGTGGAAGTGAGATAAAGAATG
Source organism: Lissotriton vulgaris (assembly GCF_964263255.1). Taxonomy (NCBI): domain Eukaryota; kingdom Metazoa; phylum Chordata; class Amphibia; order Caudata; family Salamandridae; genus Lissotriton; species Lissotriton vulgaris. The sequence goes on along the minus strand of NC_141689.1, from coordinate 2,075,214,964 downwards.
ATGATGGATTCAACCCAGATCTGTGACTGGGGGTGCGTGTATGAAAGGTTTCAGTGATTCGTCCATCATCTCCTTGTGTTAACTTTCTAGAAGTGGCATTTTAGGAATTGTGACTTAAAACCCACTTTACCATTAACGTGCATTTTTAAATACATTTCATTACATCTAAACAGCATATCTCTATCTGCTCCCAATCCAAAGTTAGCATGTATTAAACATGACAAGGTAAAACCAGTTTTAGTCAATCGGAGAGATAGGATTTACCATAGTGAAAAACGTCTTTAGGAGTATTTTACTACTAGGGCAGGTAAACTTTAAATATATATATCCTACTTTTTAAACACCATTACCCTTGCCCTAGGAGATGTTAGGGCCTACCTTACAAGTGACTTGTAAGTATGAAAAAGGAAGGTTTATGCCTGGCAAAAGGCTTATTATGCCAGGTCGAAATGACAGTTTAAACTTGCACTATAGTGCTATGACAGTGGGAGGAACAATTTGTGCAGCAGGCCTGCTAGTACAATTTAATTTACAGGTCCTGGGTACAAGTAGTAGTACCATTTACCAGGGATTTACAAGTACAAGTAAATTATATGTGCTAATTAGGTGGAGGCTAATTTTAATGCGTTAGACTCAATCACTTTAGTACTGGTTAGTAGTTGTAAAGTTCAAAGAGTACTAAAGCCAAACATAACAGATTCAGCAAACTAGGAAGTATGAAGGCAAAAAGTCTGGGGGACTGTCACCCAAAGGTTTCAGATCTCACAGCTTCCTACAAATCTCACATCAGCGTAGTGTTGCACTCCCGAATAGAACCTAATTGATGCCAGATACTTGACATTCATAACCCTGTTTCTAATACAGGCATGCACTGTTTGGTTAGACCTAGGCAATTTCAGACATAAAATAACTGTCATTACCCCTTCGATCTTGCTTTCTTTCCTTATACATCCAAAGCACAACCAACCTTACCTGTTACCTGTGCAGCTCAGGAAATTGCCAACTCATTGTATATTAAACATGCAGACTGTTAGACCTGGCATCATTGGTGTGGGTTTCCCCTATATTTTTGTCTTTGCCTCCTAGGTTTTTGCTGGGTGCTGGACTTTGTTTTGCTGGTCTAGAAGCTTTTCAGTGCCAAAGTGCAATTGCTCCCTTAGTAAATTGTTATGGATTGATGATTTGATTTACTGGCAAGTCCCTAGTATAGTGCACTGTGTGAGCCCAGGGTCTATAATCAAATGTTGCTAGTGGGTCTGCAGCACTGATTGTGCCACCCACACAAGCAGCCTGTAAATGAAACTCAGACCTGCCACTGGGGTATCTGTGCGCAGTTTAGTACTGCCATGTCGACTTGGCAAGTGCACCCATTTGCTAGCCCAAACCTTCCCTTTTCTTTCATGTTAGTCAACCTTAAGGTAGGACCAGAGTACCTTTGTGAGCAGGGTGCAGTGTATGTGAAAGGTAGGGCATGCCCTGATGTGTGTGGCATGTCCTGATCGTGAAATACTGCCAATTATGTTTTTCACTATTGTAAGGCTATCTGGTCCCATAGGATAGAATGGTTAGTTTGCTTATAACATCTTATAAGTATAACTGCCCATGGGAACAAGATAGGAAAATAAAGTTTGATATGCCTGAACTCAGAATGTTAAGATGCATCTTATAATGTAGGTGATTTTACATTCTGGAATTGCAAACATCACTTTTGGAAAGTATGTATTTTCTTGCCTAACCATTCAGTGTGCCTCTGGTAGGTTGTGCATTTGCTGTCTGGCTTTGGGGTGACAGGGGCTGCGGCGGTGCAGTAGCTCCAGAGAGTCTAGATGAGTCCGGGCTGGGCTGATTAAACCTGAGCTGCATTTAGAGCCGGGGTAGGATATTTCCTTTTACCTGAATGGGCCTGGTCTGCCTTCCACAATGCTGTTTCCACCTCCTGCCAGGAAGGTGCACCAGAGAGAAGAGAACTGATTTTGGCTGGGAAAAGAGCTTATCTGCACTAGAGAACAAAGGGATTTACTGTATAAAAAGATGGGTCCAGATCCCAGACCTTTAGATCACTTTTGGGACATCAAGAGGAACCTCTCCTCTTCCTCTTCAGCTGGAGAAACTGGTAGGAGGAATACTGCCCCTTTGTTGTATGTTGTCTGGCCTGCAGTGGATGTTTCTGCCAAGGAGAGAAACTGTGTGTGCATTCTGCTTGAGAAAGTATCTCCAAGGGCTTGAAGTGGAGCTTGCTTCCTATTCAAGAGTTCTCAGGAACAGCAGAGACCTCACCATCCTTCTGGGCATTGTCTCTGGTTCTGCTGGTTCCAGTTGCCACAGAAGAAAAGAGCAGCCGACCCCCTCACTGAGTCCGTCACAGACTCCTTGTCCTGCAGGCACCGCAGAGAGCTTCGTAACGCAACCCTGGTGTCACGACTCTGTAAAAGAGCTGCTGCTTGCACCGCGTCCTGTGGGCACAGCACTCTGCGCTGCTTCACTACACACTGCACAGAGTTCACTGACTCTGTCGCTACCCCACTCAAACATCAACCGGCTCTGTTGCCACACCATGACCTGCCAGTACCGCATCGAGCACCGTGTCTCCCTGCACCGCAAGCCTTGGTCTCACCGATTCTGTCAATGATCAGCTGCCTGCACTGAGCAGTGAGGACATCGCACTCTGCAATGCTTCTATCTGACAACGCAACAACAACGGTTACCCTGACCGACTCGCATCGGTGCATTGACTACAACAAGAAAGGTACTGTCTCCGAGTCGGTCAACACTTTAGCTGACCCAAATTAATGCTGTTGGCTGGAATTGTTAGCCTCTGTTGTGTTCAGTATCGCAGTAGCCCCAGAAGGAGCTACTGAGTCAGAGGAGCTGTGTTTCAATGTTATTCCTGCAATTTAAAGGTTATCTTGCACAGTAACTATTTTAAGAGTATTGAATGTTGGATTTTGCCATTTTTAGTCTTGTTAGTTTACATAAAGTTTTGCTTATTCTTCTAAACTGGTGTGGTGTCCATTTGTAGGGTTTTCGCTGTATTACTGCGTGCATGCACAAATGCTTTACACACAGCCTTTGAGATAAGCCTGTCTGCTTGTGTCAAGCTACCAAGGGGATGAGCAGGGGTTATTTTAGAAGTGTATCCCCCTTACCCTGACCAAAAGCAAGGGTCACTTTTTGGACAACTAGAACCCCCCATTTCTAACTCCCAGCAACACTAACCACCTAGATCCTTATTAGTGTGCTGGTTTTAGGGGGATGGTTTCTCTCACAGCTTATTTTGTCTAGTGTCCTGAAAGGAACACTACTCAAGGAGGTATCTTTCTTTTTCTTTATTTCAAGAGTTGCAGATCACATGATGAGCTCAGAAGGCAGTTGAAAATGGCCCAATTAAATCTTCACATTTTAATTGTCTTTGCACACCATACCAATTCCACATTCTACACACTCACACAGATCCCATAGTCTACATTCCACCTCTACACAAACAAACACAAGACCCAGCATGTCCCCATATTAAAAACCTGCCAATTCATGTTTTCTCCCCAAAATGAGGAATAGCTGCATGAATCCAGAAATACTTGGTCCTTTACATTGCGTGTTTCCCCAAACCTGGGAGAAAATGACTGATATTTTTCACCTACCTTTTGGGTGTAATACTCCATCTCATAATCAGGGCCTAACTCTCAAAAACAAAGGTCAAGGCTCAACTATTCTGAGATTTCTTTGCATTCCCTCTTTCAAGACAGAAGGTTAATTGGCAGAACAACCATCAAAGGACCGTTGCCTAGAGACCCCCAGGATATCACACTGGCCTCTACAACACCATCACAGACTTCATCACCCAACTTGCCATCAAGTCAAAGCACCACATCTTCCTCATAGACATCCACTTCTACATAGTTAACCCCCGCATACACTAATGCCTCCAACCTCCTGGATTGCATGGACAACATCTGCCTCACCCAGCTGATCACAGACCCCACACACAGAGCAGGACACACACTGGATCCAATCTTCTCATCTATAGAGAGTCCGTTACAGCCATGCCACAGAACCCACCTGGACTGACCACTCAGTCATCTGCTTCATCATCGCAGGATCACTGCACACTGCCACCAGCTCACCCAACACCTCCTCCCACAGCTGGAAGTAAGTGAGACAGAAAAAATTGATGGATGCCCTCAACACCAGCCAAACCCCCCATATCAACAAGCGTTGCAGAACTTCATCACCTGGATCACCAATGCCATAGACGTAGTCCCCCCATCAAACCAGCCAAGAATCACAGATCCACCGAACAAGCCAGCTGGTACAAATTAAAACACAGGACAATGAAACACAGCTGCAAACAACTGGAGAAAAGATGGCACACCAGTAGAGACAAAACCTACTGAGCCAACTTCAAGTCACCTCAATGAATACCACTAACGACTGAAATGTGCAAAAAAGGATGTCCTAGCAGCCCACATCAAGGCAATAGCCAACCACACCAAGGAACTGTTCAGCATCGTCTGAGAATTCTTTCACCTATTGGTCACTGAGAACACAATTTCACATTCACAAGAACTCTTTCACACTGTAGGGAATCATCTCCACAACAAGATATCCACCATCTACAGGAAATTTGAGCCCAAACCCACTATCCACCACAGCCTCAGCACTCCTATGAATTCCTCACCTGACCAGATTCTCACTGCATGGGAACAGCTACCCACGCAGAACACCACAGCCATCATGAACTCCATCCAGTTGGGCGCACTCACCGTACACTGTCCCCATCGCCTCTTCAACCTAGGTCATCAGCCACCAACTCACCACCATCCTCAATGCTTCGATCACAATGTCTACCTATCACGATGCATGGAGACATGCAGAAGTCAGACCTGTACTCAAGAAACTCTCAGCCAATCCGAATAAACTCCACAACTACCACCCCTACTTCGATGCTCCCTTTCCCTGCCAAGGTCCTGGGGAAGGACCTCAACCAGCATCTCACAGAACACTTGGAGATTACAACCTCCTCAATCCCTCCCAATACAGTTTCCATGCTAACCACAGCACAAAAACCATCCTAATTGATGCAACTGATAATGTTTGCACCCTACACGACAGGGGAGAATCGGCAACCCTGATCCTCCTTGACCTCTCCACAGTGTTCAACATCGTATCCCACCACACACTCATTAAGAGACTGCACTAGATCGGGATCCAGGGAGTTGCACTCAGATGGATCGCATCATTCCTCATAGGAAGGACACAGAGATTCCGCCTACCTCCCTTCACCTCATAACCCATCTGTGGAATCCCTCTAGGTTCATCATTCGGCCCCACCCTCCTCAATACCTACATGACACCGCTGGCCAACAACATCAGAACTCATGATCTCAATATCATATCCTACGCTGATGATATTCAGCTCATCTTCTTGCTCTCAGCAGACTCCATCATCACTAAGACCAATTTCCACAATTGCATGAAAAATGTCACCAACATGATCTTTGGCAACAATGCCTCCCCCTAGTGACCTGTAGAACTCGGATCCACTCCCATACCAACAGACAAGGCTCGTAACCTCTGCATCATCCTGGACATCAAACTCACCATGAGTTTACAGATCAACACAATCTCCTTTACCTGCTTCCACACTCTCCACAGGCCCAGAAACATCTTCATATGGCTCCCATCAGCATAAAAAAAACTTTATGCAAGCCCTGATCACCAGCCAGCCAGACTACGGCAGCGCACTGTACACAGGAACCACTGCAAGACTTATCCTCAATCTGCCCAGACAGACCCACATCACCCCTCACCTTAGGAACCTCTACTGGCTCCCTGGCCAGAAAAGATGCCAATTCAAGATACTGACACAAGCCTATAAGGCCCTCCATGATCAAGGACCAGCATACATGAACCACCACCCTAAATTCCATCAACCATCCAGAGAACTCCACTCTGCCTCTCTCGCACATATGCCACTTATCCACCGTAGCCAAAAGGAAGCCGCTCCTCCTACCTCGCCACCAAATCCTGGTACTGCCTTCCCCTCCACCTCCGAACAGCACCCTCGCTAGAGGATTTAAGGAAGAGTCTCAACAACTGGCTGTTTGACTGAGCCCAGTTACCTAGCGCCTGGATACGCTCATGGGTGACTAGCCACGCTTTACAAATACTAGTTGATTGATTGATTGGAGGCAAGTTGCTTATAAACTTACTAGAGATTTTTTTTTTCGTTCTACCCAGCTACCTATTCAATCATCGATTCATTCAGCCTGTCCTATCCTAATGTAGATTAGGTTTTATGTATGAGTTCAAATCGTCATAATATATATTTCAATTGTTTCGTATGTGCCTCAAAAATATTCAATATCCCTAAAATTAGGAAACGGAGTGCTATTTTCAACGTTGAAAACTTGCATTAAGGAAACCCTTATGTACATGTTCCCTGCAATATTCGGATTGTATAATTGCAACACTGTTTTACTTATTAACCAAAAGAAGAGCTGCATTTTGCATTATTAGTCTCCTTTGTTTGGATCGAACAAAAGTTATTGGGGGAATACTTGAGTTGTTTCATTTTTTTTTTTAAGTAGGTCCACATGTTCAACCTTGGCCTGTAAACATTATTCCCTGCCTACATCGTCCGCTTCATGCCCAAACACCAAGAAACACACAGACAGCCTTCCTATTTAGCTGCAGAAAGAATCCCAGTATTCCAGAGGGATACATAGCGTTTTGCTGTTCACTCTGGTGAGAACAAATACCATGATTATATCTCAATTCTCAATGGGAACCAATTCCATTACTGGGGATTGGAAGTAGTTATTTTTCATTGATAGAAGAGAAAATGCTATTTTAGGAATTTAGCTACACTTGACCTTAGGGCTGAAAAATGCAATCCAGCCCTTACATGCAGTATAAATTGCTAACATGCCTGACTCCCGGCTCTGTTTCCAGGTATTGTGCTTATTTACTTGTGCACACATTGATTTCCTTTCATACAAATGTAGTCAGTGTCCTAAGCCTCCTTAGTTCCATTCACGATTATTTAACGCAAAACACACCTATTCCAGAAATTGTTTTCAATTGCAGCAAGTCAGCAGCTTTGCCAAATTGATGGAGCTTTATTTGCATTCTGATAGCGAACCTTATGCAGCAGCATAGAGCTGGAATCCCTGCAATGTTCAGAAGCTTTAATCCAGACTTCCTTTCATATTGATCTCGTATCAACTGAAACTTTACGGTGAGTTTCATTGATTATGCAATGTAATCACTATTGCAGGAAGCAATTACCTACTTTTAATGAGCACCATTTTCTTATATGGCCTTTTACCTTTCCAAAGTTAGAAACAATGGATGATTTTTGTTTTCCTTGCTGTTCTTTTATGTGAATGCATCCAGCAGTATTTGTGGTGTCCGTCACGTAAAATGCACGAAATAAAGGAAGGCATCACGTTTGTGACAGCAATACCATTCTAGGGCACTCAAACTACACAATATTAATCAAATATACTACCTACTGCTTCGGCAAAAACAATGAACTGCATAAATATAGGAGGCTGAGATTGTTCTGAAAATACTAGCAGGGAAATATCAGTGTAAATCGGTACATCTTAGCAGCCACGGCCGGTAGTAGGTGTAACTGCAGGGCGGTGACGTGGGGAGGGGAAGGGGCAGGGTGGGGGGTAGAAATGTATGGATTACGGACATGTAAGTGAGAGAGCGCAATTTGAATGAAACACATGTCCGTACCATATTTACAAGCATATCGCATAAGGTTAGAAGTTGTAACGTGAAGTAGAACTTGTAGCGTAAAGTTAGCCGATGTAACTTAATAATAAGAGATGTATCTGTATTTATTCTAGAATGTGCATTAGAATTAGAAAGGCCCGTATACATAGGTTGGGCTAATATAGGAATGTGAAAATGTTTAAGAACAGTAGAACGTGCTAAACAGAGTTCATATACATATGTAATTATTAAACGGAGAAAGCGGTACAATGTAAAGTGAAGAAATGTGCAGACTATATAGCACTGTGTAAGGAACGAGAGTATAACGTTGTATTTTATGTAACATGAATTCAAGTATAATCAATAGTTTGCTAATTCGAGTATATATATAAGTGTGTTAAAAGTCATATCATGTAAAGGAGTTTGTAGGAGTTTTAGAAAAGTGTGGTCATATGTGATTTTAACCTAACAGACCAAGCGTTCGCAAGAGTGTAGTCCACTGCATGTAATTTAGTGGTCTCACAGGAAGAGGGGGATAGCTTTGATCTGTACGTGCGAGACAAGAGTCAAAGGTCTTGTTAAATTTAAAGTGACAATGCTGGACGAAGTTTATGGTTTAAGTGAGATAAGGGACGTTTGGAATTTGGGGTCTTGTTACGAAGTGACTGTTCACAGGACCAAACGAGGTTACAATCACAACACGAATGAATAGAGTTCTGCTGAGGTGATAGACTTTGCTCTGAAAGTGTCAACTGGAATGTCATGAGGTTACCAGCAAGATGACGAAGATGGCGCCTAAGAAGCAAGGTCAACTTAACGGACGACGCGAAGAGATGAAGCTATGGAAAAACCCAGAATGAGATCACGTGAAATATGTACGTGGTGGGCGTCAAGTGGGCGTACCACCCATACTGTGATTTTGTATTTAGGGACAGCACCCCGGGGAGAAGAGAGCGCAGATGGCCTGAGGAGTCAGAGAGAGAGAGCAGAGCGCAAGAGAGCAGTAGGCCGAGGATCCTTAGAGAGCGGATGGGTAGGCAGAAAGGGTACTGCTTCTCGAAATAGAATTCCATCAGAGACTAAGAAAGTTTGAACTTCTTTGGAAGTCAAACTGCTGACACCTTTTTAGGTAAAGAACTTGTGAAGTAGGGATGTCACTTAGTATAGAGTAGGGACAGATTTAATTTGTTTTATCTTCTTTTAGATGACGCAACAGATCCACTTTGTGTCTATGCTATTCAATTTGTTGATTCTGGAATTGGTTTTAATCGTTTTCTTTTGTAGACTGAGATTCTTTAGGGAATTTATGTTCCTTTTAGTTCCTGTATACTTGTTGAATCTTATCCTGAGAGGATTGTATATGCAATTGACATTGATTTTATATTAAACTTTTAAACTTTATCAGTCGTAAGTGGTTCTTCAGAGTTGCGTCAGTTTATGGGGTTGATCTAACTTATGTGGGTTTGCCTTTTACTCAATGACAGTCAATATTCGATCCAAAATTGGATGAATGAGATAGGTATCTAAGTAACCAGAAAAGGTATCAAAATCTCATTCCCCGCAGTTGGTAGCAGAGAAAGATGGTTGACTTCTTGAGGAAGGCAACCTAGGTCAGGTCTAGATTACCCCAAGGTCCCTAGCCATCGACGACCAGAAGAAGAATCCCTGCTGAAGAAGGTGCTGACGGTGCGAGAGAGAAAAGCAGCAGAGTCGGTCGAGAGTGAGTATAAGGGTCATGCGTTGCCAGATTGCGGTGTTTTGTGTTGTACCTGTGTTGTAATGTCAAGCGGAGTTGAATGCCTGTAGTGTGACTGAGGGAAGGTTGTGAGCGCGCGCAACCGGATAAAATCTTAAGTCCAGAGAAGGGCTTAAGTGGTTCGGGTGTATCGAACACCCAGAGTAATTGTCTACCGTTGTAAAGGGGGTCATGAGGTACCATTGATCGCCCGCAGGACCGTGATAGGGGGAATGTCTGAGTGAGTGTATGAGTAACGGACGCTGGTCGGACGTTTACTGTGTGTAAGTAACCTATCAGATAAAGCGAGCGTCTGAACGTGAGAGGAAAGACGTCTCGTCAGTTGAGGTGACAATTACAGTTAGACTGTGGACGTACAGTCAAGAAAAGTGATCGCTTGGTCGGAAGTAGTCATTTTTCGGCGTATGAATGAAAACGCATGCAAGACCGTGAGACGAGCTGAGAAAGGAGGGGAACTGCTGCAGAGGGGACGAGTGACGTCAGCGTAGAGCCGCGCTGGGATTGGCCGGTTAGCGTAGAGCCGCGCTGGGATAGGCTGGTCAGCGAGAGCCACGCAGGGATTGGTTGTTTGTCATCGGGAAGTAAATAAGGAAGAGAAATAAAGAAAATCATAGATTTTGAAAAATGAAGTGTTTTAAGCGTTTAAGGGCGATCTTTAAGAGAGATAGAGGAAGCTCGTATGCAGGGGAAGAAGCCCCACCAGAAGGCACACCAGCCTATTTTATGGCTGTGAATGTAGGGTTACACTCAATACTATGGATATCTGAGTGGAGTAAGCTAACAGAAGGAAATGAGGAACTGACGTTTCCGAGATACGGGACGTTTAGGTTAGAAGTATTGAATCAACTGAAAGCGGTAATGCTAGCAACGAGACCTCTACCGAGGCCAACACAGTTCGAAGCCCCTAGTGCATGGTTCAGGGCGGCACACGATAAGAGCTTGAATAGACGCCAGGAAAGAGTGAGACAATCGGTAAAAGCAGTGCAGGATGCTAAATGGGATGATGAAGCTAAAAAGTGGAGGGTGCAAAAAATAGAAGCAGACAAATTGTACCCAATGCTAGAGGCTACAGGAGGAAAAAAGCCTCTAGAAGAAGATGAGGACAGCGAGCCGGATGAGGATCTGATAGAGAGGCTATTATTAGATAGACCACCTCCGTACAAGAGAGAAGCCGAAAGTCCCGAACTACAGCAAGGGGACGGGGCTAGGTGGGGGGAATATAAACCGCTCCCAGTAACAGAGTGGGATCCCAAGAAAGGTGAGGAAGTACCTCAATCTAGTCCCGTACAGAGAGTAGTAGGAAGATTCGTGGTCCAGAAGGTGCCAGAAACGGAGTGCGCAAGGTCGTATCAACTGCCAGATGCTCTACAAGTACCTGTTACCATAGGTCCTATAGTGTCAATCTACAACCCGGAGGGAGCCCAACAGGAGGAACAGGCACGGTGGGACAGGGAAAGGGTAGAGATGGAAAGTAGGAATAATACGATCAATTCCCAAAGGCAGTTGCTAGGACCAAGGAATCGGAGTACCCCATTGTGTCCAGTAACGGATCCCTGGAAGGAACAGGGGGGTCAGAGAGGACAGATGGATCTGAGGGGACCGAAACCGAAAACCTTTAAGGAATTAAGGGAGTATTTGAAAGAATGGGATGCTGCCGAAGAGACTCAGAATAAAAGAATAGAAACAGAAGAAGAATGGAGAGATCAAGATAACAGGATCCTCTCTCACTGCGGAGCTGGCGAAAGCAGCCCGGAGTGGGAGGGAGGGACCCAAGGAAGCAAAGGAGATACTTGCCATACCATCGGTGGCAATAGACAATTGTGTGAAGACAAGAGTACAGGATGTGGGGGGATGCCTCGCCCCATCTTTAGTGAGGGAGAACGAAAGACACAGGAGTACCGAAATAGTTTCAGGTGCACTCACCATACCCCGGACGAAAATGTGCGACATTGGAGTCACGAGAGTATGGAGAGTCGCGAAAGGTCTCGCCATGCATCCAGTGATCACGAACGGGATCGCGGGAACATGGAGGGCCGTGAAGGACCTTTTTGTTTATTGAGTGACACTAGACAGCAAGGGAATAGCAGTGAGTTAGAACAGAACGGAGGATCCTATCTCGCATCTAGAGAGGTCGAGCTAAAAAGACAGAATACAGTAATGGGGAATAGAACATCGTTCCACCATACCCCAAGGGAAGATGGAAAAGCTTGGGACTTAGAGAGGTGGGAACAAAGAGAAGCAAGGAGGACGCCTCATAACTCACCTGTGCCCAGACGTAGGACTCGTAGTGGAGGTGAGAGGGATGTAAACGAACCACCTAGGAGTGGGGTACTGAGAGCTGAGATAAAAGCAAAACGGCTCGATGTAACCAGTTTGAAGTCAGATTTGGATGAAATAATAGACAGCACATTGCCAATGGAAAGGATAGAGCTGTATGATCAGGATGAAATACTGTTTATATCTAAGGATGTTACTCGGAAAGCGAGGTCAGTTCATGAAAAACTATCTGAGTTGGCAGATAGGTATATGATAGACTTATCACGAACTAAAGCTTTACAGGGTAACCATAGGTTAAACTGCATGGATCAGGATCTAGATGAGCGTAGGACGATTGGACTGAAAGTACACATAAAGGAACTGATCTCGAGTATCAGATTGTGGAGGAATTTGGATAAATGGGAGGAAAGATGGTCCAAGAGGGGATCCGTCAGAAGAAGTACACTTACGAGGTCCCCGGATGGAGAGCTAATGCGAATGGAAGCTTTCCCTTTGCGAGAAATCGCGAACGGAAGCTACGTGCATGTGCCCTGGAGTAGAGGGGATTTAGCGGCATTTACCAATTCTTTCCCAAAGTTAAGGGAGAACCCCGTCGAGTGGTATAAACAGGTAGAGAGGTTCGTGAAGATCTCTAAGGTGCTGTGGGTCGACTTGAACACCCTGTTTGACATTGTAGTACCCGGAGATTTGTGGACGGCATGTAAGCTTAGTGTCGAATGGCCTATTTTTGAACCAGATAGGGATGCCCGGACGAATGGTCCATCAGAGAGTCATGGAAAAGTACGAGAGGGTAATTGCATGGTTAAAAGAGAAGGTGCCGTTGCAGGACATAGACTGGGTTAAGATAGATCGAACAACTCAGGAACCTAAAGAAACCGTTCACGAGTACTATGAGAGATTGCTGAAAGCATTCAAACAGTACAGTGGATTGGATGTGATGGATCCTAAGGACATAGGACAGTTCGTGTCAAAGTTCGTCCTGGGATTGAGATCAGACATAAGCTTAATGATTCAACAGCATTTGATTTGTTGGCAAAACAAACCTTTAGATGAGATCCTGAGGTATGCAAGGTACTGTAGCGATGAAATAGATACGAAAGCAAAGAAACTTAAGGAGAAGCTGATGTTGGTGCAGATGCAATCAGCTGGAAAGGGTGGACAGCGGCAACAGGGAACAGGAACCCTAGGGAAGAAACAGAATAATCAAAGCAGAGATGAGGAAGAAAATCCGAGACCTAGGGTAGATATCGCGACGCTGAAAAAGACAACGAGGTGCCATCAATGTAACGAGGTGGGACATTGGAGACGCGAGTGTCCCTATAATGTCGAGACGGGGGAAATAGAACAGGAGGAGGATGAGGTTCAAACCAGCATGGTAAAGGGAACCGTGGTTCCGAAGGGAAAGTTTATCAAAGGGGGGACTCAGACTCCTCGAGCTCAGTTCCCTCAACCGCCTCGCATTGCAAATGGAGGAAAAACCTATAGACAACTGCCACTGTTTGTAGGAGGAGAAGAATGTTACTACGTTGATCCCCTTACGGGACAACGAGTGAATAGGGAAGAAGACTGTACTCTAGGAGCAGCCCTGGAGGTAGACCAGAGAGGACCATACGTAGAGGCTGAAGTGGCTGGATGCCCTACGACCTTTTTGGTGGATACGGGGGCCACTCGATCCACTTTGAGATCGGCGGTAGTCCCAGGTCTGCCAATGTCGGGAGAAACGATTCAGGTGGTAGGAGTCGCGAATAGGAGAATGACGAATTCTCTGACAGAACCAGTGTCAGTGAAGATAGGAAATTACAGTGATGAACATCAGTTTGTGATTTGTGATTCTAGCCCTGTATGTCTGCTAGGAAGAGATCTGTTGTGTAAATTAAATTGCACAATATATTGCACACCTGAAGGAGTAGAAGTGCAGACTAACGATGATGATGCCGATTTTAAGGTTGTAAACTCGCAGGAATGCGTGGAACTATATCCTACCCTAACGGTGGAGGAGCTTCCACAGGACTTGAAGGAGACAGTGTCAGCTGAGGTGTGGGATTTTACTGGAGAGGAAATAGGTCTGATTAAAGGGGTAGAACCGGTAAAGATCATGGTAAAACCCAATGCCGAGTATCCAAGAACCCCACAATATAAGTTGACGCCGGAGACAGTTGCAGGAATAAAGCCTGTGATCGAATTCATGATTAGACAGGGAATACTGAAGGAGATCGTGGGAAGTCCATGTAACTCCCCGATTATGGGTTTGCAGAAGCCTAGTGGGAAATACAAAATAGTGCAGGACCTTCGAAAGATTAATAATATCGTTGTTTCATGTTGTCCAGTGGTACCGAATCCATCAGTGATATTGTTTCAGATACCGTTCCAAGCTGAATGGTTCACCGTGATAGACTTGTGCCAGGCTTTCTTTTCGATCCCTTTAGATGAGGAAAGCCAGTATCTGTTCGCTTTTAAGCTGGAAAATCGCGTTTTAACATGGTGTCGGATTCCCCAGGGGTACACAGAAAGCCCATCGATTTTTAACCAGCTGCTGAAGAAAAATCTTGAAAGTCTAGTACTGCCCATGAACTCGGTTCTGGTCCAGTACATAGACGACCTACTTGTCGCGTCAGAAACTGAGGAAGCTTGCAAAGTAGACACCATCACCTTACTAAATCACTTGGCCGAGAACGGACACAAGGTGTCTCCAAGTAAATTGCAGTATTGTCTGACCGAAGTGCAATACTTGGGCCATAGGATTGAAAAGGGAAAACGGAAGGTGTCTCCAGACAGAATAGAGGCGATCATGAAAATGAACGCGCCTAAGACACAAAGAGAAGTCAGGATGTTTCTAGGCATGGTTGGTTATTGTCGGCAGTGGATAGCAAACTTTTCACTGAAGGCAAAACCTTTACAAAAACTGACGCACAAGGGGGTGAGTGATCCGGTACCATGGGACAAAGATTGTTTGATGGCATTTTTGCAGCTGAGGGAGGACTTGTGTCGTGCCCCGGCTTTGGGAATGCCTGATTACGAAAAACCATTCTTGCTTATCTGCTGCGAAAGGGAAGGTTGTGCTTTAGCAGTTTTGGCCCAGATACACGGAAATGCGCGTAGACCAGTTGCGTATTTTTCGGCTACATTAGATCCAGTAGCCGCAGCGTTGCCCGGATGTCTCAAATCCGTTGCTGCAACGGGTGTCAGCATTGAAAGGTGCGAAAATGTGGTTATGGGACATCAGTTAGTGGTGTACGTACCGCATTCTGTGGAATTGTTAATGACCAGGACCAAGACTCAGCATTTGACGAATAGCAGGCTCACACGCTATGAGCAAGTCATATTGGCTGCTGAGAATGTGACCCTAAAAAGATGCGCTGTCTTGAATCCTGCTACTTTGATGCCACTTCCTAATGATATTGATGATGAAATTTGTACAGATCATGACTGCCTTGATGTGACTGAACTATGCACCAAACCAAGACCAGATATCGTAGATGAGCCATTGACTGACCCTGATGAAATATTCTTTGTTGATGGTTCATGTGTAAGAGACGATATCGGTCAGCTGAGAGCAGCATATGCAGTTTGTACCATTACCGGAGTGGTGGAAGCCGCCTGCCTGGAAGGAGTACACTCCGCTCGGGTAGCTGAAATCATTGCTTTGACCCGTGCCTGTTTGGCAGGCAACAAAATTCGAGTCACCATATACACCGATAGCCAGTATGGTTTCGGGGTAGTTCACGACTACGGGCAGTTGTGGTCTCAAAGAGGTTACATGACCTCCTCGGGTTCTCCTATTAGGAACGGAGAATTCGTGAGATTATTGTTAGAAGCATTACAAGGTCCAGAAGCTATAGCGGTTGTCAAATGTGCTGCGCACACAAAGAATACAGATTTTGTGTCGCAAGGAAACCGATACGCAGATGAAGTTGCACGTTATTGTGCGGAACAGGGGTATTCTCACACCAATGTAGAAGTGGGGGGAATACAAGAAAGAACTGAGTTGACTATGTTGTTAGACACTGTAGATACGTGGGACGAATTGAAGTGTGTTCAGGAAAATGCACCAGATTTTGAGAAAAAGGCATGGGAAACAGCAGGTTGTACCAAAAGTGAGATGAATTTTTGGATTTCTGCAGATGGGAGAGCAGTTTTACCAAACGAACTTGTTAGTCCAATGGCAAGGAAGTTGCATGGACCAGCACACATAGGAAGAGATGCCATGGTGAGAGTATTCAGACAAACGTGGTACAATCCGAAGTTTAGAGTAGCGGCAGAAGCAGTATGTCAGCGTTGTGCTATTTGTCAGCAACTAAACGTAGGAAAAAGAACACCAGTCACATTGAGTCACATAGGGAGGTCTGGGGGGCCTTTCAATAGAATGCAGCTGGATTTTATTGAAATGCCCAAGTGCAATCGACTCAGATACGTCATAGTGATTGTCTGTATATTTTCCAGATGGGTTGAAGCTTACCCTACACGTAGGTGCGATACACTTACAGTAGCAAAATTGTTGCTTAGAGAGTTGATACCGAGGTTTGGGGTGCCATCCTCTTTGGAATCGGACAGAGGAACTCACTTCAACAGCGAAATAGTGAAGATGCTATGTTCAGCCTTAAGTATCGACCAGAAGCTCCACTGTAGTTATCGACCAGAAGCTTCGGGGATTGTAGAACAAATCAACAGCACAATAAAATCCAGACTCGCCAAAGTTTGTTCATCGACATCCCTGAGTTGGCCAGATGCACTTCCATTGGTCCTTATGAGCATACGTAGCACACCTGATAGAAGGACAGGTCTCTCTCCACACGAGGTGCTAATGGGGAGAGCTATGAGACTGCCATCGGTTCCGACTGCAGCATTGTTGAACATCACAGACGATTTGATCTTGGACTACTGCAAGGGACTATCTGATGCCATTCATTCTGTGTCCCTCCAGGTCCAGGCTGCAGAGGTTCCATCAGCACAAGACTTGTGCCATGACCTGTGTCCGGGGGACTGGGTCCTGGTGAAGAAGCATGTCAGGAAGAACTGTCTAGATGTGCGTTGGCGTGGACCATTCCAAGTCATACTAGTTACGAATACTGCAGTAAAGTGTGGAGGCTTGCCCAACTGGATACACGCCTCACACACCCGAAGAGTTCCAGCACCTCTGGAAGAAACAGCTCCTCTCTCGGATGAAAATCCAGCCGAAAGCGGAGAAGCCACAGAGAGGGAAAGTCAAGCTGTAGAGGTGATCGAAGAGGCTGAGCCTGTGTCGGAACAGGCTGATGACGGTCAGGACACCAGTGAGACCGAAGTTGCCTCAGAAGAAGAAAACAGCTGGGAGTTCGAGTCAGATACCGAACAAGCTGTAAGTGATCAAGAGACGAGTCCAAGAACAAGGAGCAGGAGGACAAGGAATGGAGAAGCTAGTTGGCCGGAAAGAAGGAGAAGGTCAACCTTGAGAGCAAATTCAGAGAGAACCCTTGTCCCGATCTCTGAAGGTTTGGAACTAGACGAAGAAACTGCGGATTCAGGCTCTGAGAGTCCGAGAAGATCAAGAAGGGTACGTGTGCCCTGCAGAAGATACGCCACCCCAGAATGGACTTATCTAGCAGATATCCTGGAGACAGAGATCTGGGAGAGTGAGAGAAGTGCAAGTGATCAATCTCGATCAAATTGTGACAGTGGAGAGATGGATGTTGACTCCTGGAATCGAGTCTGAGGAGTTACTGATCTTTGAAAGAATTGTTGTGGATGCATAGAGACTTTTTATAATTAATCTATAAAGAAGAAGATAACCTAGCGCCGAGTGGAAAGAAGAATCAAATTAGGGATTACATTTAGAGGACGGAGAAGGGTTAGGGTTGTCTGTTGCTAAAGATAAAGGACATTGTTGTGAAAGAGAGACTTTTATTGATTAAGAGCGCTTTACAGACTGAGAAAGCAAATAAAGCAAAAAAAAAGAATCTGAAAAAAGAAAACTTTTCCTCGAAAAAGAAAGAGCTACATTGTTTGATAACATGGAGAATGGCAACCCAAACCGAAAAGCCAAATGCATAATAGGTACACTAATAGCAGTAGTAATTTTTCTCATTATTACAGTAGTTACCATATCATACATAGTAGGACATACAAGCGTAAAGGAGACAACAGATGTAAAGCCTGTAACGACTTTGAAACCTGCTCTTGTTGGGAAGAAGGAGGAGAGCAATGTAATTCATGAAAAGGCGTTACTGGCAGATGAAGCTCGTAGGTTACACATAGACGAGTCGCAGGGAAATTTTAGATCAAACGCATATGCCAAGCTATTATATGAGTATATTGATGCCATGGAGGCCAAAGATTGTTATGTTTGCATGCAATTGCCGGCTTCCGTAGATGAAGGCATCAGATATCATCATCTCCCACTGACATATGGGATAACATGTAGTTTATTGCTCAGTATATTTTATGGTAGAGAAGGGTTTGAGTACTACTTTTCAAATTATGATTCGGTACTGCCTGAAGTTCCGAATTATAAGCAAATGAACAAGTGGGACTATCACAAAAAGGAAGATAGGTTAGCAAAATTCTTTCTTCCTTGGGATACATTAGATACTTCATATGCACGCAGAAACAATCTGACTTGCAAAGTGTCAGAGGTTGAGAAGAAGTTTATTGGACAAGTAGATGACCGGTACAGGAGGCAGAAGATTCTAAAAATGTCAGGACAGTGGAAAACAGATTGGACCGAAGAGGAAAAAGCACACAAAAGGAAGGGTAGTAATGGTCCAATAGCTTTGGATAGAACGCAGAAAGGAAAGTTATGTTTAACTCGAAGCAAGACATATTATGAGAGTGTATTTGTAGGTGAAGTTAATTGCGAACATGCTTTTCGGTTAGAGTATTATACGAAGGATTTCATGAAAGGGATGCAAGCGATTCCTAATGTATATTTTGTATGTGGAAGAAATGCCTATGTAAAATTGCCTGACAATTGGTATGGTTCGTGTTACTTGGCAATTGTCTTCCCCAAAATATATCATGCAAAGGATTTAGAGATAATAGAAGGAAAGGCTTCGAAAAGAGCGAAAAGGGAAGTAGGAGATGCTGAAGTAGTTGGAGACATATTTGGAGCAATGTTTCCTCTTTTAGGTTTAATACTTAATGATGTTAAGATCAGGAGACTAGCTACAGTTGTGGATAGATTGTCTGCTAGTACTGCAAGGTCATTGATGCTAGTAGAAGGAGAGATGCAGTCGATTAGGGCAATGGTTCTTCAGAACCGTCTTGCTTTAGATGTTCTGCTAGCGAAAGAGGGCGGAGTCTGCAAGGCTTTGAAGGTCCAGGAATGTTGTACTTATATTCCAGACAATTCAAAACCACTTGAGAAGGTTATACAGAACATTACAGAGATACATCAAGAAATCGAAGATTTAACAAAAGTAAATGTTTGGGAGAAAGTAGGTCATGGAATGGGAAAGGTTGGAAGTTGGTTTGCCAATCTTGGTAAAAGCGTTATTTGGTACATATTGAAACCTGTCTTAATAATATTAATTTGCATAATCACATTGTTGGGTTTAGTGAGACTGTACAAATGGTATAGGTCAAACCGGTTACAAAGGTCCATGAGAGAGCAAGAAAGGAGATTAGCTGCTTTACAAGATCAACAGTATAAAAGTTTAAGAGCTCTCGAAACGATAAAAAGAGGGAACCTTGTAACTAGTTCTGTGTAAAGTGTCATTCAAATTGAAATTAGTGATGACCCCTAGAGGTCATCAAAGGGGGGAACTGAGAGAGCGCAATTTGAATGAAACACATGTCCGTACCATATTTACAAGCATATCGCATAAGGTTAGAAGTTGTAACGTGAAGTAGCACTTGTAGCGTAAAGTTAGCCGATGTAACTTAATAATAAGAGATGTATCTGTATTTATTCTAGAATGTGCATTAGAATTAGAAAGGCCCGTATACATAGGTTGGGCTAATATAGGAATGTGAAAATGTTTAAGAACAGTAGAACGTGCTAAACAGAGTTCATATACATATGTAATTATTAAACGGAGAAAGCGGTACAATGTAAAGTGAAGAAATGTGCAGACTATATAGCACTGTGTAAGGAACGAGAGTATAACGTTGTATTTTATGTAACATGAATTCAAGTATAATCAATAGTTTGCTAATTCGAGTATATATATAAGTGTGTTAAAAGTCATATCATGTAAAGGAGTTTGTAGGAGTTTTAGAAAAGTGTGGTCATATGTGATTTTAACCTAACAGACCAAGCGTTCGCAAGAGTGTAGTCCACTGCATGTAATTTAGTGGTCTCACAGGAAGAGGGGGATAGCTTTGATCTGTACGTGCGAGACAAGAGTCAAAGGTCTTGTTAAATTTAAAGTGACAATGCTGGACGAAGTTTATGGTTTAAGTGAGATAAGGGACGTTTGGAATTTGGGGTCTTGTTACGAAGTGACTGTTCACAGGACCAAACGAGGTTACAATCACAACACGAATGAATAGAGTTCTGCTGAGGTGATAGACTTTGCTCTGAAAGTGTCAACTGGAATGTCATGAGGTTACCAGCAAGATGACGAAGATGGCGCCTAAGAAGCAAGGTCAACTTAACGGACGACGCGAAGAGATGAAGCTATGGAAAAACCCAGAATGAGATCACGTGAAATATGTACGTGGTGGGCGTCAAGTGGGCGTTCCACCCATACTGTGATTTTGTATTTAGGGACAGCACCCCGGGGAGAAGAGAGCGCAGATGGCCTGAGGAGTCAGAGAGAGAGAGCAGAGCGCAAGAGAGCAGTAGGCCGAGGACCCTTAGAGAGCGGATGGGTAGGCAGAAAGGGTACTGCTTCTCGAAATAGAATTCCATCAGAGACTAAGAAAGTTTGAACTTCTTTGGAAGTCAAACTGCTGACACCTTTTTAGGTAAAGAACTTGTGAAGTAGGGATGTCACTTAGTATAGAGTAGGGACAGATTTAATTTGTTTTATCTTCTTTTAGATGACGCAACAGATCCACTTTGTGTCTATGCTATTCAATTTGTTGATTCTGGAATTGGTTTTAATCGTTTTCTTTTGTAGACTGAGATTCTTTAGGGAATTTATGTTCCTTTTAGTTCCTGTATACTTGTTGAATCTTATCCTGAGAGGATTGTATATGCAATTGACATTGATTTTATATTAAACTTTTAAACTTTATCAGTCGTAAGTGGTTCTTTAGAGTTGCGTCAGTTTATGGGGTTGATCTAACTTATGTGGGTTTGCCTTTTACTCAATGACAGTCAATAATCGATCCAAAATTGGATGAATGAGATAGGTATCTAAGTAACCAGAAAAGGTATCAAAATCTCATTCCCCGCATAAGTAAACATATATATAAATAAAACAAATTTCGTTGTGCGCACTGCATCACCAAATGCGATGCAGTGCGCACAACGAAATTCGTTTTATTTATTTATATGTATACTTACCTGTTAAAGTCCGTAATCCATACATTACTAGCCCCCACCCTGCCCATCCCCCTCCCTATGTCACCACCCTGCAGTTACACCAACTACCGGCCGTGGCTGCATCTTAGGTTAAGTAATCACAGCTGTCAAGGAACCATGTATGGCTGGTGACACAATATAGAACAGTCCTCAAATCTTTGCTAGAGAGATTAACTTTATAGAATTTGGGATAAGCGTTTTCCACTATAGACGGAATGGCTACAAGTTATAGGGCCAGCCGCGGCTGGTAGTGGGAGTACCGGCTGGGCGGTGACGTGGGGACGGGGAGGGGCAGGGTGGGGGGTAGTAATGTATAGATTTCGGACTTTAACAGGTAAGTAAACATAACAATAAAGAAAACGAATTTTGTTGCTTGCACTGCATCACAAAATGCGAAGCAGTGCCCGCAACGAAATCCGTTTTATTTTTATTTGTGTTTACTTACCTGTTAAAGTCCTTAATCCAAACATTACTACCCCCCACCCTGCCCATCCCCCTCCCCACGTCACCGTCCGGCCGGTACTCCCACTACCGGCCGCGGCTGCATAGGGCATCCAGGTAGCACCTCCACCACTGTGGAAGTGTCTTCCTGGGCACTGGTAGTTAGGTGCTGTCAATAACAGCGAAAATAAACAAAAGATACTCAGAAACGAATGTTGATTTGAATGTTTTTCGTTTTCAAAACATGAATTCTTAATATTGGCCTTCTGTTATCGCTTCAAATGAACATGTTGAAGTATTCCATCATACATCATCATTGTTGTTAGACATAGATTCCATTCCTGTGCATTTTGGCACTGGGGCTTTGTCAGGGGAATATCTATAACACTCAGAGCACACGGATACTTGGAAGCACTTTTTCACATCGGACACTATCTGAGTGAAGTTACACCATTGCGTCACGTCTACTGTGTTTCTGTTAATCTGGACACCAGTTCACGTTTTCGATTTTAATGATGAGTCATTTACAAGCACTCGTTCGCAAATAATTGCACAGAGAACACCCGGCCCCCCTTGAATTACGCCACATGTAGCATGTATCGGTGATGGTGGTGTATTGAGTGGCAATTCCCTATGAGTTATTGTGGTTGTTTACATTTGTTATAGATATCCCCCTGACGAAGGCCCAGTGCCGAAATGCATAGGGATGGAATCTATACGTAACAACAATGATGATGTATGATGGAATAAGTAATCATCAAAGAGAGAGTGAGGGTATTCTAATGTTTTTTTTTTACTCCTTAGTCACCTAGAATTCAATTTAACAAAACAAAAGAAAGGAGTATCCACAGTAACCAGAGTCCTAGTGATCTAGCGCGGAAAGCAAAACATGGAAATAATAAAAAATTACTGTTAGTTGAACCCAATGGATACCGTTGGGGGCCAAGTTTGAGCGTTTTGTCAAAAGGCTTTGGCCCGCTGGAAACCTATCCTTACTGCACAGAGTCCTGAGGATAATGCAGGGTGCATTGCGCGTTATCCTCGGGACTCCGTGTGGCAAGGATAGGTTTCCAGCGGGCCAACGCCTTTTGACAAAACGCTCAAAGGTGGCCCCTCCACAGTATCCATGGGGTTCAACTACCAGTAATTTGTAATTCTTTCCTTACATAGAAGGCTGTAAGCGAGCTAAACCATAAGTACACCGTGTGCCACACAGTTGAGTAAGGGACGGGTGCACCTTAGCGTGCGCAGACCTCCAGGCTCACCTCATTTGGTTCTGATGAAAACCTAAAAATTACATAAGGTTGAAACAGGTTGACCATATTCTCACTTCAAATTTGATACTCTCTGGTCACACCACGCCAATAGAAGTATCCCACTTGTTTTTAATAGTGTCACACTGACTCCAAAATAAAGTCTATAGGGAGTACATGTAGTACACTTTATAATTTCACTCTTTCACAACTCACAAGAAAATCCAGCTCCGCTGCAGTTGCAGGCGTTGAAGCACACCTGAGTGGAACTCGGTCGCTCAGGTGGACCCGGATGATGAAGCATGTCACCGACCAGGTCGGTGAGTGAGGGGTTTATTAAGAAAGAAATAATTATTTATTTCTCCATTTTTTGCTCTCCGCGCTAGATCACTAGGACTCTGGTTCCTGGGTATGATGGAATACTTCAACATGTTCATTTGAAGCGATAACAGAAGGCCAATATTAAGAATTCATGTTTTGAAAACTAAAAAAATTCAAATCAACATTAGTTTCTGAGTATCTTTTGTTTATCTTCGCTGTAATTGACAGCACCTAACCACCAGTGCCCAGAAAGACACTTACACAGTGGTAGAGGTGCTACCTGGATACTGATATTATGCTCCCCAACCGAGAACGATTTTCTGGAGCAAGGCATACCAATTAATTTCATAATAAAACTTGTCCATTGTCTACAAGTCATAGGGCCCCATTAGGATGGGGGGTGGATCGCTCCCACCGGGTCGGCAGTAGTCACGGACCTCCCGGCGGGGTCGATCTGCCCGCCATCCTTGCAGAAATGACCCACCACCATATTACAATGGCTCGGGGGTCTGCCGGATACCACCAGCCATACTAGAATGCGGCCTTGGAAATGCCTGTGGAGTCTGCTTAGGGGGCCTTTTGCGGGCCCCCAGGGACTCTGAGGGGGTGGGGGGGGGGGCACATGGGGGGTCCCTATGGTACACCCCTGCCTTTCAATGAACAAAGTGGCAGGCACAGCGTGGTGTCTGTCACACTGTGCATTGAAACGCACAACCTGCCTCTATGGCACTGCGGCGGGCGGTGCTCTCTACACCGCCCGCCGCAATGTTGCTGATGCTCTATGCGCCCGCCAGTGTGGCAGGCGCATGCTAATCGGGAGTGCGGGACCCCTGCACCCTCAGCGGGCAGGTCTGGTTCCCGCCGCCATACTAATGGGGCCCATGGAGTTGGCTGAAATGCTGTGAGGCTTTTTTATGAGCCCTTTCAACAGTTTTGGGCTGCAGCTGCATCACTTTTTGTGATGCCACAGCAGCGTAAAACATGCGCAACATTGCAACATATTTACAAGGTGACGTATCTAGGCTGATGCATCACCTTGTAAAGCCCTGTGATATATTATAACTGCGTCAGGTATAATGTATGCAGGGTGGGCGTTCCGTCGCAACAAAGACCTGTAGATGTGTCACAGTGAAATCTATGAGATTTCACTGCAACACTTCTATGCCGCCACTGCATCAAAACCTTACGACTGCCTCATGGCAGGCTTAAGGGTGACGCAGCCCCTTTCACATGGGGCTTGCCCCATGTGAAAGGATCATTGCTGGAGTTGCATCATGCTTCCAAAACTACTCTACCAATGCGCCACTTTTGCGCCGACAGATATGTCATTAATACTGATGTTTCTGCCATTCCTTGCAACATGATGCGTCATAGTGTATATAGGTAGCATCATAGGTGTCGCAAGGAGGGCACAGTGAAAAGTGTTGCATCGCTGCTTTTAGGCAGCAATGTGCCACTTCTCATAAGAGGCCCTGAGTGTCAGGGCCATAACGCAGGCCGTTGCATTCCCTACGGCGCAGGATAGGCCCTACCCGAGTAAGCGCAGTGTGGGCCCTACGAGTAGGCCCAACCCACCAGGGGGGCCCCCCAACCCTTCAAGGGAGCCCCATTCAGCCTAAGGCTAAGGAAAATATGTGCGATATGGGAAACTTAAGGTCATCTCATCACATTCTGCAAGGACATATCACTTTGCACTACGCCACTGCCATGTGTTTACATTAGGTGTGTTTTTATCCTTTCCAATCCTTGTGCAAACAGCAAGACCGGTATTACACGTTCTGTGGTAATTACAGCACCACTCACAATTTTTCCATGTAAATCTCGGCAGGTGAAACTTGACAAATTTTACCAGGGGATAGATACTACCTAATAAATATTAGTGCATGCAAATTGTGGTTCCTAAGCACCAAAATCCGCATTTCAAATGGCACGTTTTAGGTGCCATATTGCCAATAGGTGCTAATAATGCCACATTTTAATTGAGAATCCCTGTGGTATCGGATTTTAAAAGGTGCAATAATTATTGCGTCGTCTAATGTGCATTCATAGTGAAGGCACATCCATATCTCCCTGTGCCTCAAGAATGTGTTACGTAGTTTGGTTCTGTTGTAAGGTGCTAGACTTGGACCAAATTCGACCCAAAAATGCATTTATATTGTTTTACTTTCAACTGTATGTTTTTATCGGCTTAACGTGGTATTCTCATACTTTTTGCAATATCTCAAGATGTCCCCTTTATGTGTGGGTAACTTCTCCTGGCTCATTCATAGGTCTTTATTCAGCATGTTCGTATGAGACTCTTCTTCCGTGCAAAACAAATGAAAAAAGGAAATAGCACAATTGTGACCAGATTAGCAGTCACAACAAAGAAATAAAACTGAAAAAGTTCTCCAACACGCAGGGAGAAAAGTCGATGCTCCCTGTGAATCAGGGAAAACCTCTGTTTGGATTGAGTAAGGAGTATCAGAACCCTCCAAAAGTAGTGCAGAAGGGAGATGTGATCCCCATTATACTGTAGCTAGATCGGACTCCTTGGAAAGTACTAACCAGTGAAACTACCATTCCGATTAATGAAGATAAGATCACAAAAACTTTGCAGAATCAGAAAGTTTGAGCAAATTGAGTAATGACCCTCTAAAGTGTGGCTAGTATGATCCACTCATCAGTAGGTTGAATTACAAATTCACAGTGTTAAGATTTCAGGATAAACTCTTTGGGAATATATTAATTAATTTTGAATGACCCTTGGGCAGCTTTAAACATTATGGATGTGACATTTGCTGCAGCTTTAGGTTGCAGAACAAAGTCAAAACAAAAGCCATAGAAATTACAGCAGTTAATGGCATATCTGTAATGTCACAGGACTTCACTCAGCATGGTACTTAAATAAAAATAATGTCTAATATCTTCAAGAACACATAACGAAGTTGTGGCTTACTTCGTTGATGCTGCTAATTTTTGTATATTTCCTTTGCCTAGGCATTTGGAGCAGAACCTAATCACATTGTATTGTACACATACTGTTTATCTCTCAAGCCCTAACAGTAAATAAAAGGCAACAAGCGAGAAGGTCTGAAGATCAAACAATCTGTATGTTCTGTTTTGACTGCAACTATGAACACTCCTCAACAACCCAAACCAAAAAGCCAATTACTGTTTCAGTTTGTGAATAACTCAAATGTATCTAAAGAGTGTATCCACAATTTTACTTCCATGTCAATTATAGGATTATAATACATTGGATTGTCCTATCCCTGTATTAAATTCCTGCCATCAATCTCCTTATATTGGTGTTAGAAATTAGGTCTGTAGTAGGAAGAGGTAGATCTCCTGTCCAATAAGGACCACAATCTTAGTCAGGGTACGCTAGATACGTGCTAGGAGATAACCTGTGCTCCACCTCTAGTAGCTTGGTACAGAGAAGGCAGGTTTATCATAAGAGGCAATGTGTAAAGTATTTGTGCAACACACATGCACACACAGTAACCCAATGAAAACACCACAAAATATTCCACACATGTTTAGTAATATAGATAATAATGTCATGATTAAAACAAGACCAAAACAGCAAACATCCAATATTAATTTTTAAAGAATAACCTAAACATTGTGCTTAGAACTCAATAGTGCTAAGAGGTAACTTGAGGCAATGCTAGACTGGGGTGAATCCAATGTCCAGGCCCACCATGATGGAAGGCAGGCAGGCTAGAGCACTCAGACTGGTCCTGCTGACAAAGCATATTGGATGGAGCAAGTGTCGATGATGAAGACTTGATGCAAGGCGTTGAGAAGGAATTGAGTCGTCATGGATCCCCTCCATGGAGGTGTAGCGTCATCCACGATTCTCACAGTCGAGGAAGGCTTCGGCATCAAACCCCTTTATGATGCAGGCGCTGTGTGGATGTCGAGCCATGCTGTCTGTTGGCGTAAAGCTGTGTAGTCCGTCGAGGTGATGTAGTCGACCGGATCCTATGTCAGTGTCGAAGGGCATTGCGTCGGTCCCTATTGGCACAAAATCATCACTGCAACAATTGTAATGCACAAACAGTTCAGAACCCACTTCTGACTATATTTCCACTTCAGACAATGGGAGAACTCACAGATGCCAGAGTCCAGCAGCAGGATTGTAGGAAGTCTTTGATGGCACAGAGACTATGACAGGGGAAAAGCCAGCAAGCCCTTGGTGTCACTCTGGGTTCATGTGAGATGGGTCCTGTACTTGTAGTCAGCAGGGCAGAGATCAGCTGGTAGCTAGGTGGCTCAGCAGAGCAGATAAGAAGTTTCTTCAGAACAGTCAGTGACACAGAGTGGCAATCCTTGTAGCACAGCAATCTTTACTCCTGGCAGAGTTCCTCACAGGTTCAGTAGTGTACTGTTTTGGTAGAGTTAGAGGCCCAGTACTTATACCCAAAGGTTTATTGGAGAGGGGGTGACTTCAAAGCAGGCCCCTGAAGTGCTCAGCCCCCTTTCATCCCATCCCTGCCTGCCAGACTATATGTGAGGGGTAATCACCCTTTGTGATGGAAACAAGGCACTACCTATCCCTCTCCCTCTTCCTGCCTAGGAAGAGCAATCAGCATATAGATGAAAGAAGATGAGTTCACTGTGACACTTACCCTTCTTGTCTTTGTGGCTGTCTTAAGGAATGCAAAACTTGTAGCTGTCACCCACACCAGACATATATTAGAGACAGGTTGCAGGCACAGAGAGCTAAGATAAGAGCAGAGAAATGTTCACTTTCTAAAAGCGGTATTCCTAAAATAGAAATGTTAAATCCATCTTTGCCACTAAAAGGATTTCTCATTGTTCCACAGATATGAAACATGAAGCAGCCACTCCTTACTGATCAAGGCTAACAGTTTAAAAGTGTGTTAAGGGATTCCCAATTCAGCCTATGAGAGAAGTAGACCTCACATTAGTGAAAAATAAACTTAGCTGTTTTTCACTACTAGAACGTGTAAAACTTGACAGTATATGTCCTTCCTCTTGCTTACACAGCACTCTGCCATTAGGGCTTATAATGGCCTACCTTAGGGGTGACTTATGTGTAATAAAAGGGGAGTTTAAGGCTTGGCAAGTGGTTTTAAATTCTAAGTCGAAGTTGTGGTAAACTGCACACGCAGGCTTTTGCAATGGCAGTCCTGAGAAAGGTTGGAAAGTCTACTTGTGTGTGTGGCACAACCAGTGCTGCAGGGCCGCTAGTAGCATTTAGATTCCAGGCCCTGGGTATATGGTATATCACTTTACAAGGAACTTATAAGTAAACTACATATGCCAGTCAGGTATACACCAATGGCACCATGTTTAGAGAAGAAGCACATGCCCTTTAGCACTGATTAGCACTGGTAAAGTGCTCAGAGTCCTAAGGCCAGCAAAAAGATACAGTGTAGAGGTAGGCAGGCTAAATGTTTGGCAGAAGACCACCCTAAGGATGACAGGTCTTACCATAGGCGACATCATACACACCCATTCCCCTAAATGACCTCAAAACTCAACTATAATATCTTACTACAATGTCTGCTTCCAGAGTCAGCAGCCGGTGATTGAGAGAAGGCTGGTATCCATTGGGACCCACACAGATCTAAGACCGGAGACCCCCATGTGGTTCTTTAAGGTCAGAGATAGTTTTAAACTTAGGTAATCAGTGACAGGTCATTGTTGAAAAGAAGTGGGTTCAGCAGAAATAGGCAGGTCACATCACACTTTAATTTCAGTAAACATCTTGAGGTTAGTTTCGCTGAGTCTTAGCATGAAAATTGGTTACATTTCCCATCAGTTTCCGGAAACTTGACTGAACATTTGGTGGCTGGTGTAGATGAACCATCGTACCAAATAGGTCACAAATAAGTTACACAATAGGACACACTGACATCCTTATCTGCTAGGGAACGAGCCAACAGGAACAAATCACATTATGGCCTACTTCCCATCTATAAGCGCTGCTGTACAACACACCCCTAACTGAGAACATGCACACAGGATGAGATACCAGATGTCTCATTCTGCCTTAGAACATACTGATGCACGTGTGCATGCTTCTCCAGAAACCACACATCCACATCTAAAAGTCAGATGGCTTCTCCGAGTTGTGCAGTTGAATAAGCATGAGTTTTTGCTTCGCTTAAATTCCGAGAACTGAAACCCACATGGGGTGGTTTCCACTTAATGTGCATGGAAACTCTTGAAAGATCCACAGTTTTGAAACTATCATTTTGTGGTTTGGGAACTTAAATATCGCTGCTTTTGAGCTGTACTTCAGACATTAGACTTCGTATCCACTGAGGTGACTGATCTCCCCTGCAGTATCTAAGGAAACCTATATTACTTTGTCAAATTGTGTCTTGGTTTTTCTTTCTTAGATTTTGCCTCCAACACCAGGGAAAGGCAGATCAGGTCACAGAGCATAGCTATAGCAGCTCTTTAAAGAAGGAAAATGAAACAGGGCTTTTCTGCTCTCTTTTTCTAGCTTTATAATGACAAGCAGAAATTAGACATTTATTGCAACATGTGCATTGTTTGTTTTTTGTGTGTATAATATAAAGGCCACATATATGGAATTTCTGTGTTTCATCCTTCAATGTTAATGTATTATCATGGCTAAAAGTAAAGTAGAGACCATTTTGACTTAACCTTTCTCAATGTCAAGGAATTCAAAGTCCTCTTGGCTTTGTCAATCTTGCAGGTAATCTATGTAGAACCTTTCTATATTCAGTACTTTAATTACCTCAGTTGATGGAATTATTCCCTTTTTACAAGATTCTTTGGCTAGGTCAGTGTTTTGGAAAAGGTGCATTATAGTTAGCAAAGAAAAATAATACAAATACATAGGGGATTTTTGTGTGTAATTCTTAACTGCAATAAACAAGAAGCCTTTTCAGCCACCTTACCTGCTATGCCTGCTGCTGTTTGTCGCCCACTGCCTCACGAACGCTACATGGAGGGCAAGGGCCGAGTGCTGAGGGCCGCCATTTTGGTGTCGACATCTGGGGGACCAGAATACTACATTTCCCAGCATTCCCTGCGGCTGCTGACGCCGTACTACGCGCCAGGAGGCACTTAAAACCTGGGCCAGGGTTCCCGCAGTGTGGGAAGCGTTTTCAGCCACCTTACCTACTACGCCTGCTGCTGTTTGTCACCCACTGCCTCACGAACGCTCCACGGAGGGCAAGGGCCGAGTGCTGAGGGCCGCCATTGTGGTGTCGACATCTGGGGGACCGTAAAAGTAGGTTCCCCAGCATTCCTGCGGCTGCTGATGCCGCGCTACGTGCCAGGAGGCGCTTAAAACCTGTGCCAGGGCTCCCGCAGCGCGGGATGCGCACAGGCGTGTCAGGGCGCTGGCCGGGCAAAGCCCGGGCCAAAGGCGGGCCCATCCGCGCCCGTCAGAGGCCGGGCTACCTCTCTTAGCGGTCATTTAAGGTGAGTGGCACAAAGCAATATGGGGAGGCGCACAGTAAGATCAGGACCAAGGCCTACCACTACCATTGACAGTATGCTTGAAAAAGCTGTTAGCATTGTCTCATCGGAAATTAAACTAACAGAGAGGAGACTCTCCTTGAGCCTATCCGCACCCCAACTGCATCTGTCTGAAGGAGTTGAGCGGGGTAACTCAGATGTCCCTACCCCCTTGATACCTAATGTACTAATTACCACCACCTGTCACCGAGAAACACGGCCAGAAGGTGTTGTGAACGTATCTAGGACCCTAATTAAATATTCCCAGATTTATGCCCTTATGTGGTTATAACAAATCATATCCTTATAAAGGCATAAGAATCATATCCATATTTAGACATAGCCAATGGAGTCCAAATACGGCAAGGCTTCTTCCCTAGACTCCTAGAAAGTATAACGCGTTCTTTAAACAAACCAAGCCTCCAGCAGCCCGGGAATTCCCCCTGCTTCTGTTTAGATTTGTCCTAGAACTCCTGAGAGTTCTGAAAGAACTGCCAGTTCTTAGTGACGTCTTATGTCCAACCTTACGTCAAACACTGCACCTTCCAGGTATAAATATACCAGCATTTGCCTTAAGCAACACATGGTGGTTTGGAGCAGAGCGGCTATCTACTTACCCAAAGCCCAGCTGATGCGAGTGCCGAAGGAAGCCGAGCCTCCCATTGTCGCACTGAGAGAGACGCTGTCTTTTCTCCTGCCGAGAAATCCAGCTCCAGTGTTTCCAGTCACCCTTGCGGGTTGCTGGGAGATCGAGTCCTGAGAAAGAGATACAAGACCTCCTTCATTCTAAAACCAAGGTACGGAGCTGATTAGATCCTTAGAGAATTCTTGATTCAGATTCTTGACAAAACTAACTTAACTTAAACTGCAGCTCACTTACTCCTTCCCACGTACTAGGCTTAGGTTAGGTACACCGGGGTAGGCGTATTTAGAAGCACCAGTAGAGTACGTTTAGTCAACTTTTATCATTGTATGTATTGTATATATTATATCCGTTTTTAAGTATCATATGGCTCAGAAACCATATAAATGCTTTTACAGTATTATTTCATAATACTCATTTTACTGTACGCACTTTACTTTATGATAAGTATTGCAATTGTGGCAACTCACTTCTCTTGCATGAGAAAGAAGACTGCTCAATAAATAACACCGTTTATTGAAAACGCCTGTCTCTCTATTTGTCTGCACTCTGGTGAAACTTAGGATGCACGATTGACTGAGTGAAATAGCTATCTATTGTTTTCACACGACTCTGGAGATATAGTCCTTATTCTGGAGGGAGCAAAGTTGTCATGTTTATGCGGTTGTCAAAAGCTAATCCCTTCTTGTCTATTCAGGAAAGTTAACTCATTCCTGTTCACTCGAGAAAGTTTCTAGTGACCTCTGAGCTAGCTGGCATTCATAATTAAGTCTAACATATTCAGTAGAGACCTAGTCGACCTCAGTCCTACGTCTAAACTACCGTTTATGTTATTCCAATGTGCTGAGCCTATTGGGAATATAGGTACTACACTACAAAGGTCCTGAGTTGTTAGGAAATGAGACTGATGAGGCCGATGAGGAGTTTCCTGATTGTCAATCACGGACTCAAGTCAATGTTAGCACTGGAAACTTGGTCCCAAATACTAAAACAATAGGGGCAAAATGGAAGAGAACTACATTAAAATCCACTAGCAGTCAGAGGAAACAGCCATCTCGCTAAAAACGCCAGCCCACACCCTTGAGCTCGTGGATACAAGGGACTATTGCTGTGACCTCGGGCCCTACTGAGCAAACAAATGATATTACTGTGGACTTGACTACATCAGAAGCTGCAGCCAACTATACCCACACTCAAACTGAGCACACAATTGCCCCTAGCACTCGTGTTAGGTCGGGCGATATTTCAATTGATACTGTTTATGAACGCTAAAAGAACTTGTAGAGAAACATTTCAATGCCCTTTCAAAATGTTTGGACAGGCTTGAAAATTTGGTAAAGAAATATGATACTCAAAAAATGCAGTTAATGTTGTTGACAAAATTAGGGGGGAACAGCACCTAAAACCAATGGAAATAACTAACCAGTATGTTCCAGCAGGTTGGTGACCGTATGCCTCCCACTGTCAATACTGTTAACAATGCTTGTGATATGTGTGGTAATCATAAAAGCAATTCCTTTCCCAAATCTATTACTAGCTTGTCAAGCGCAGCATTTGGCAATAATGCCATCAGCCTTAGCTTGCCTTGCAATTTAGCGGTAAAAAAGGGGGTGGTAATGGACAGAGCATCTGAACCAATCAAACACTCACACCAGTCAAAAGATCTGGGTTTAATCCATCACCGTTCTTTAGCCCACTCTGCCCCCCCAGTTCAGACATGGCTATATGTAAATCAGTCTGACCCTGTGCCTCATGGGAACAGTCTAGCCCGAACTGCCAAGCCATGCCTTCCCTGGACCGGAAACAAGCTTCCGAGGACCGGTTTCTGGCATTCCAGCCGTCTTCAGCCCGGCTTGCTTGAATCCAGTGGCAAAGTGAGCAAGGGACTCACGTCTGAGCATACCATGCCACACTTATGGCGGCCAAAAGCGGTACAAAAGGGGGTGGTAATGGACAGAACATCTGAACCAATCAAACACCCACACCCAGTCAAAAGATCTGGGTTTAATCCATCATCGTTCTTTAGCCCACTCTGCCACTCCAATTTAGCATCAGCTATTCCTGTGCCGCTGGTTCCCACAAGTACTGTATTTGCCCCAAATAGGATTGGATTGGATGCGGATGTATAAAGGGCGTGGTTACCCGGGAGCATCCCAGCGCTACAGAACCCAGACTACTGAAGACAGAAAGTGGAATTAAAGGCCTTGAGAAAACAGGAGAGTTTTTAGGAGCTTTCGGAAGCAAAGAAGGTTTGATTCAGCTCGAAGCTTCAGCTGCAAGGAATTCCACAAGGTTGCTTCATTAATGGAAAACCCTTGTCCACCTGATGGCGCCCTTTTCACTCTATGAACTTTGGCTCGAGACTCATGGTCTGAGTGGAGGGGCCTATTAGCTTTGTAGGGGAGCACTAAGTCCTTCAAAATAGGGGGGACCCTTGCCTTGCAATGATTTGTAAGCAATGCAAAGGGATTTAAACGTTATCCTTTCGCGGACAGGCAGCCAGTGCAGCATTCTGAGGGCTGGTTTTGCTGATGACCTAGCTCGAGTACCTGTTAGCAGCCTGGCTGCTAAATTTTGTATGTATTGTAACTTATTAATAGTCGCTTCAGGGGCGCCCAAGTATAAGGCGTTACTGAAGTCCAGCCTTGAAAGGATCAGGCCCTGGATCAGAAGTTTCTTTGAGGGGGGGGGGAGAAGGGGAAGAACCTTATGGGCTGAACGAAGCAAGCCAAAACAGATGCCAGCAGTTTTCTTAGCTTGAACTTTAAATGACAGGTCCTGATCAATCCACACGCCCAAACTTTTCATTTCACTTTTAGGACGCGGGGGATCACCCATACAAGCCGGCCAGATGGCATCAGGCAATGATGTCATCTTATGCCCTAAGATCATTAGCTCGGTTTTTGAGCCTTTAAGTTTGAGTGCGGATTTACTCATACATGTGTTTATGTCGGCAAGGCATGAATAAAGGGTTCCGGACCTTTGGTACCGTTGGGCAAGTGAGATGACAAGTTGGGTGTCATCAGCGTAGCTAACTATTTTTATTCCGAATGGAGCGACCACCTCCTCCAGTGGGGACATGTACACGTTGAATAAGGTAGGGCTCAGTGAAGAGCCCAGTGGTACACCACACTGGAGGGGGATCAGACTAGATCGTGCATTTCCTTCCCAGACTTGATAAGTCCGATTGTCAAGGAAGGAAGTTAACCATGCCAATGCCATACCTGAAACTCTGATGTTAGATAGGCGCTGAATTAAGATACAGTGGTTGACCGTGTCAAAAGCTGCACTCAGATCCAGGAGGATCACTGCCACTGATCCTCCTGAGTCCAGAATGCACCTCGCCTCTTCCATAACTGCAATCAGGGCCGTTTCTGTTCCCTGACCAGGTCGGAAGCCTGTCTGCAAGCTCCGAAGTAGCTCGTTAGATTCCAGAAAAGAGGATAGTTGCTGATTCACCATCTTCTCTGCAATTTTACTAAATCCTGGTAACAGTGATATGGGTCTAAAATTGGCCAGTTCTGTGGGATCCATCTGAGGTTTTTTCAGTAGAGCTTTTACAATTGCGCCTTTCCAGCTGGGGGGGAACAATACCTTGACAAAGGGAGACATTAATTGGACCAGTGGCTGGAGGTGATATGGTGGCAGAAACCTGTTTAAGAATGTACATAGGTGCAGGATCACCCGGCGATCTGCTTTTCCTAGCTAATAGGCTTTTTCCACCTCTTCCACTATAACTGGAGCGAAGGTATTCATCTGTGGACCAAGTGCATGAGACTTATTACTCAGGTCTGGAATATCACCTAGTTGCGGCAAGGTTTTTAAAATGTTCTGAATTTTAGAATCAAAGAACACCGTAAGTTGATTAAATTCACTCCTGAAATGTCCGGGGCTAAAGGGGGGTCAGGGATCTTTAATAACTCTTTAATGATCTGAAAAGTTTCTCTAGATGAATTGGAAGATGTCGTAATTCTCTCTTCAAAGAATGCACTCTTGGCATTCTTGAGGGAGACTTTATAGGCT
This sequence comes from Lissotriton vulgaris, assembly GCF_964263255.1. Taxonomy (NCBI): domain Eukaryota; kingdom Metazoa; phylum Chordata; class Amphibia; order Caudata; family Salamandridae; genus Lissotriton; species Lissotriton vulgaris. The sequence continues at coordinate 2,075,179,628 of NC_141689.1, read as the reverse complement.
CTAATCGCCAGCCGGTAAGTTATTTTACTGTGGTCCGCCCAGTCCTTCCTCCAGATACGCTCAAGTCTTTTACACTTTTTCCTTTGAGCTCTGAGTTCCGGGGTATACCAGGAAGATTTGGACCCTCTGCCCTTTTTCTCAATTCTTTTCTTTGGCAGAACTACATCCAGTGAGCTATCAAGCCAGCTCCTGAAGTTTTCGTCCGCCTTCACAGGATCAGGGTCATGAAGGGGAACCGTCTGTTCCAATTTGTTTATCCAGTTTTCAACAGGTAGCTTAGACCAAGCTCTATCATAAGTATATAGTACCGGGGTTCGAGGGAGATCATTCCTGACCTGCCAAGAAAAAGGGACCAGAAAATGGTCGGTCCAAGGGAGGGGGACTGGAGATTCAGATGTGAGCATCTGAATGTTGGCAAAGACCGTATCAAGAAGGAAACCCTTATTATGTGTGGCTTCCGTGGCGGTCAATCTCAGGTTATAAGATTTAAGATTGAGTAACAAGTCAGTCGCTGTTTTGTCTTGAGGGTTATTGAAATGTAAATTCAAATCTCCCAGCACCAGAAAATTAGAGGCAGTCAAAGCTGATACCGTCACTGTTTCCAGTAACGAGCTGACAAATTGCTTCGGGCAGCCCGGTGGGCGATATACCAGCAGGCCTGTTATGGAAATGGTGGGAGATATTTGTATTGCGAAGTGCACACTTTCGCTATTAAAAATGCCAATATCCGTCATCCTGCAGGTAAGGTGTTTTCTATAGAGTATTGCTAATCCACGCCCTCTACCAATGGGCCTATTTTGAGATTGAATGAGATACCCTGTGGGGAGCGCCTTGACTATATCTGCCTCTGAATTAGAGGTGATCCATATCTCCGTCAGGAACAATATATCTAGATTATTGTCCTGGATCAAGAAGTTGATCTCTACGGAATGTTTGGGTAAAGACCTACAGTTCAGAAAGGCCATGCAAAGATGGATCATAATTGGAGTCCCCTGTATTTTTATTTGTTGGGATGAACTGCAGAGGTTACAAGGCGTATAAGTATCATCTAGTATGTGTAAGGCGTGACATTTTGGATGTTTAGTAGGTCTTAACTGTAAAAGGGCCTTACGCGTATACCTAGTGGGGTGAGCTGTCAAATCGGGCAGAGTTCCTGGCCCTCGGCCCATCAGGGCGCGTACGGGCGCAGACAGGCTTGCTCTGGCACGCCTCCGGCGCGCCATCGGCGCGCCCACTGCGCGGACGGGAAGTGGAGTGCATTTAATGGTGCCTGGCCCTATTCGGCCGCAGCACTAGTGCGCTCACCTCACCCTCCCTTAAGAGCTGAGGTCCACCCCCCCGCTAGGAACCCTAAATCGGTCACTGGGAGCAGCACGAGTCCCGAGGGGGACAAGGAAAGTAAGGGGCAAAGCTGTGCTCGTATATTTAAAAATAAACAAAATACTCTTCTTATTTTTGATGAATCCGATAATAGTCCATCTGTAGACGTTCTTCATTTGCCACCCGAAGCTTATCCTTATGTTGTAATTCTAGCTTGTGTCCCCCACCCTTAAGAAAGACCAAACTGAGTATTGGGAACAACTCAGGCTTAAGACCATTGATTGGATGTCCAAACATAAAGGCCTAGGGATGGCAAATGGCAGCAAAATATTAATGGTTCGACGAGTGGGAGGGGTGGGACCCTCCGATAAGAATATCATAGGGGACTTTATAGTTGTGAATTTTTGACGTCCTTCGTTGGTAAAATGGCTATTGCGAGCACAAACATTTCACTTTAACTCCCCAACTCTCATCCACTCACTACCCCTGGGTTCTTTCTATAAACCTCCCATGGTCCCACGTAACTTTACTATCCCTACACATACCTCACAGAATCGGTTTGCTGTTCTGTCCAGTCTAGAGAGTCTGGACTGACTATCGAATCGATTATCGACTGTCGCACCTGAGCCCATGGAACTTTCAACAGCTTGTCCCGCTGCTACTGAGCCCAGATCCCAAGATCCTAATCTAAGTGTGCTTAGTTGGAACATCACAGGATTAGCAGCCAAGCTAAATTCCATGGAGTGGGTTGATCTAGTTTGCAAATACGACATTTTAAAGTTCCAGGAGACATGGTGCACAAAGAAACTACATTCAAATAACAATCACCCATTGCCTACTTATAGAGGACATGGTTGTTCCTCTTCAATAGATTATGTTTTTATATTGTCCTCATTGGCAAACCTTCTGGTAAGGGCGGAGGTTTTATGTACCAGGAAAGGCGATCACAACCCAATTTTGACAAATATTAGATTTTCCCCCAAGCCTAGCAGCCAAAGAGAAATAGGGGCTAAACATTTAGTGGCATCCACTGATAAACTTAGAGTGATCTGGAAAGGTATAGATAATAAAGCTTTATTTGTAAACATGATAAAACTGTATCCCTCACTCATAGAGACATGCTTATCAAGTAGCACTTTTGGTGCAGAGATCATTGAGGCGTTTAGTAGCCTATGTGTTGTCATTAAACATATAATCTCAAGACCAGCCATCAAAACTAGCAAGAATCCCAAATGGTTCGTCAGCACATGCTCGCGGGCTAATAGAGAACTGCGTGTAGCATTAGCGGCTACACCCAGGGACATAATTCTAGTCAGATCATTAAGAGCTTGCTATAAGAAAGTGACCAAGTTACGCTCAGATGAGATATTGAAAGATCGCTGGGCTAATCTTGCTAGTGCCGCATCACTTAAGGATGTAACTGGATTCTGGAAAGTTAAAGCCATGAGGTCTATGGGCTTGGATATTACTCCCATAAGCTGTAATATAATGAGTGAATTATGGGGTGCGCACTTTGCCAGAATCTATACGGTACCTCTAATGACCTCTAACATCAATATTAGCCCACTAATCTCAAAGGTCACTACAACAGTAATTGAAGTTGAGGACGCCATACATCAAAGTATAGGGAACAAAGCCCCAGGTTCGGATGGGCTTCCAATCGATCTTATAAAACATAAACCGGATTTTTGCGCTCCTCTTTTATGTAATGTTTTGAATAATTTGACTAATACAGCTATCCCGAGCGCCTGGTCGACCAGCATTATTGTGCCCATTTTTAAAAAAGTAGACAGATCCAACCCCAGCTGTTACTGCCCAATTTCCTTGATAGATAATACCCTGAAGATCTTGGACAGGGTTGTTTTTAATAAGATTAGGACTTGGGCCAACGACAACCAAATTTTAAATTGCTGTCAGTAAGGTTTTAGAAGTAACGTTGGAACAGTGTTTGAATTTAAACCTCATCCTGGGCAAATACAGGATTGCACAAAAGTCACCAGTTTATTTGGGTTTTATGGACCTCACATCAGCTTTTGATTTTGTTAATAGATCACATTTGTGGGAGGTCCTTTTAAATTATGGGTTAGACGAGGCTTTGGTTTATTTTTTGGCGCATTTGCACAGGGATTTGAAGGCACGGGTGAGGATTAGTAATGATGGGGAGATTTCTGGGTGTATTGTTATTGGTAGAGGGGTTAGACAGGGTTGTGTTCTAGCCCCTCTACTTTAAATTCTTTATATAAACGAATTACACAACTCCCTATCTAAATTGACTAATGATGTCCCCAAAATCAATGGTAAATTACTCCCCGTGCTTTTATACGCAGATGATGCAGTCCTTATGGGCCGCACGCCCCACGGACTTCGCGCTTTAGTTACAGTGTTTGTGACTTTCATGGCGGATCTGGAGCTTTGCAGTGATTTTAAGAAATCCAATATAATGACCTGCGGCCGAAAAAACATTGCATTAATTTTATAACATAGGGCAGCAAATCATTAGAATGCACAAGCACTTTTCCCTATTTGGGCCTAGTTTTATCACAAACAGGATCCTGGCAAGTCCATGTGGCCCATAGTAGAAGTAAATTCTCTAAAGCAGTCAATTCCATCGTTAGCCTCCAGCAGCCAAAACAAGCAGAGGTGGTATTACCCCTGACTAAGATTTATAAATTGCAATGTGTCCCAACGGCCACTTATGGCGCGAAAGTCTGGGGATATACAAATTGTAGTGGGATCCAAATAGAAGAAAATTGGGGATTTTATCAGGTCTCGTCCAGCTATATTCTGGTTAAAAATATGGCAGAGCCCTGCTGCAACTCTAACGAGAGAGATAATCGTAGATTGCCTTAAGTGTGACAAGGGCGGCTTTATACCTTGGCTCGCTGCGGTTACAAAAAGTTTAGCCAGTGTAAAGTTGGAACATATCTTTTTACCTCCCCTAGCACTAGAGGGTATTAGCAAAAAATCGCTTAGGGGGGCTTTGTATGATTTGTACTACAAAGAAAGATACAACACTGAGCGCCTTAAACCATCGGTTGTCAGGTATATGCCCCTTTTGGAGGTATCGGGCATTCAACATCATATGCCACATAAATATCTCATGATGAATATAGGGAGATGGAAAAGAAGTCTACTTTTTCGCCTTAGGGATGACAGTGTAAATAATCTACTCTGTTTCCTGATGGGATTTAATAGCAACCTTGAGCAGTTGCGCTGCCCTTGCGGCATCGGTAGCAAACAAACAGTGTTACATTTTTTACTCTTTTGTAAGTTTTATGCAAAATACACAAAACAGTATTTGATTCCGTACTTTAAGGCATTGGTTATTTCTGACTTTAAATTAGCACATTTTGAAATTTTACAGCTTGGAAGTGACAATTTGGTTTTTCGTGTAAGCGCGTTTTTACAAGCTGTGGTACATTCAGGTGCCTCTATGAGTGAATCTTAACGTGATAAAATGCATGTAATACTGCTTAGTGAAATGCATTTATGATTGCTTCTCTTTCCATATATTAATTTATCAACGCTGTTGCCATTATTACTACCCACAAACAAAGCACTTTACTTGATTATGTTCCTGCTAGTATTGGCATGACCAAAAATGGGGATATAATTAATCATATCTGCACCTTGCTGCTAAATGCTGCTAGATTCATCGCACGTTATCGCACTTTATCTGTAATACGCTGCTGATTTTGTATTTTGGCCTAATGTCGTTAATGCTTCTAGATTTTGTACGCCAGCCTAACCACTTTTTTAATGTGATTTTATTATTCCATTGTGGAAATTTATTGTCACAATATTGCATTTGTATTGGATCATAATGTGTATCTATGTGTTTTGTAACTTGTATTGTATTTTGCCTGCTGGTGGAGATGAATTTTGCTTTTATGGATACTTTTATCCAAATAAAGATTATTTGAATTGAATTGAATTGAATAAACATCCGACCTTGACCAGGCACCCTATCTCACTTTTCTGACACAGGTTTGTTGTTCTATCCTTTTTTGTCAATGATTATTGAAGCATTTTTTAAGAAAAAATAATATAGCTGGTTCAACAGGATTCTTGAAGAAGCACTAAGAAAGGGTTAACATATCACCAACACCTACAGTGTATCTGTAATGTAGCTTAACTAAAGAAAGCTTTGAGATTATGTGCAGGCACACTGCTTTACATTTTAGAAAACCCTGGCAAGAGAAGTACTGCGCTCTGGCAGTTGTTTTGTTGTAACATTGCAGGGGGCGCTGTCCAAGTGTACAGAAGCAGTCGGCTGGAGCTAATGCTGCTTGCACTCCTGAATCTTCCCCCTCTTCATCGACTGCTGATTTGGGCCTTCCACTCCACCTAACTCCACCTAACTTGCTCTATCCTCTGTCCCACCTTGCTCATCAAATTTTACTAGGCAGTGGGGACTGAGGAGCTATAGGCTCCTGCAAAAAGGTGGGAAAAGATGAGCAGTAGGAAGCACCACCCTCGGTGTTGAGGTCTTAAGGCGACTAAGATGCTTATGCCCCCCTCTAGGCCCTTCAAGTTACAGCTTGACTCATGGCCTACTTGGATTTTCTGCGTTATGTTTGCTTATGAGTCAGAGTTGTTCGGGAGCTGGTATGGTGTTGAGACTTAGGGGCCTTGTCAGGTGTGGCATTTTGCGGTTGGACCACCATCCCAGCTCATCACAGCTCATTACTACAGCGGCTTGGGTCTGGTGAGCCCAGCGGGCACTGTCAGCTGCATTCAGAGCAATACAAATATGCTGCCTCTTTGGATGGGTATCCAGCATGAAAATATGGGATCAAAAGTGACTGCTTAAGCAACAAAATCCTTTGGCACACTCCACTGCACTTCATGTGACTAACACTATGGTGTCACAATAACAAGCAGCGCATCCAACAGGTCACTGAGGCCGGTTGAGTCTCTACCTCCCACCCCCCCATCAGCCAGCCACTGAATATCCACACACCAGCTACCTTCTCCAACAGTCACCAAAATAAGCCCAACTACAACTTGACATCTTCCCCGTCATCAACTCTGAGGGCTCTGCATGCTCCTTTGGTAAAAGAAAAAACCTGGCAAGCCACTTAAGCAGCAGTTCCTACAAGACTTGCCTAGAGCTAGGAGAATCTACTACGAAAACCAACTTGACTATTCCTCAGAATGCAACTGGCTAGGACCTTACCGACTCAGGCCCTACAAAATCAACCCTATCTACACTCGCTACAGGAGAAGTGCTCCTTGCTTAATTCAAATTCAGACTCTGATTCCATCTAAGCTATGAACACATAGAGACTGATCACTTTGAAAGTCAACCTACAAGCCAACTACTAACCAATAATCAGTTATCTAATACTGACCCATTAGCCAGCTCACTGGACAGCACAAAAGTTACTAATTGAGCTGGACGGCCTGACAACAATCCAACCCTCCTTAAACTATATACATACTTAAGACACAGGAACACTACTGCCCTTTAATGTCCAACAATTGGCTCACAATAACAAGGAGAAGGAGGACTCAATGCCACTCATTTACTCAGTCCTGAGTGTCATGGGGTGATCAGCTCATCGAAGATTGCTGCTAAACTAGTGAGCCAGCCAACATGTCTTGTGGAGCAAGTTTTTGTTCTAACAAACATCTGTTCAGATAAATCATTACTGGAATAAATTATCAAACCTATGAATAACATGGATCATGTCATATAGTCTTTTGGCAAATGTATCTCCAATTGTGCATGCCTGAACAAAGTAATTGATCCAATATGGCTGCAACCCATGAAACTCCCTCTAGCCACAAACAAATGAAATACATTATTCAGGCAGAAACAGCAAGCCCCTGTCATTGACGTCAAGCAAAACACAACATCTCCCACAATTATTGATTCTTTAAAACACAGCCACTTAAATACTTAGTCAAACAAGCCAAGCACGCTTTTAATTAACCAATATTCATGTGTCTATTGAAGGAATCATGCCCGACAACAATGCTGACAGAATGATCATCAACTCTACAGCTTTGTTTACTACTAATAATATGGAGGGCAATGGTGATAAAAGTGATCAAGGGGAATCACTGACAAAATATCGACGTCAAAAATATCATTGTCAAAAATATTGGAGCCGAAATATCGATGTCAAGAATATCCAAGTCCTATCTGCATTATGGTAAGTACAAAAATATCGGGGAAAAAAATCATTTAAATGTTTAAAAATAATGTAAAATAAGGTAAATAATACATATATTTAAAATAAACATAGTTAAAAGTATGTTTAAATTTATAAGTAATACATATAATATAAAAAAATAAACACATACATGTAAAATATAATATATATATATACTTACTTAATAATATTTCCAAATAATTATCATCATAACTTATAAATTGTTAAAAAACATTATATAAATTATAAATACATACATTCACATACAACAATAATATACATAAAAATATATATAACAAATTAAACAAAATAATAAAATAAATTATACACTACATTAACTAAACAGTAAATATTGGATATCGTAGGGGGTAAAAATTACTATTCCCACTCCAGAGAGTGCAAAAGTAAGAAAAGTGTTGGGTAGCGTAGGGGTAAAAATTACAATTCCCACTCCACAGAGTGCAACAGTAGGGAAAGTGTTGGATAGCTTAGGGGTAAAAATAACTTACAAATAATTAAAATATTTTTTTCAATAAATAATAATTTAATTATTAAAGATCCGCAAAGTAATTAACACTACCAATACATATTTAATAAAAATAATTACCAATTAATAATTAAATAACAATTAAATGAATGATGAATATAAATAAATAATCCTTTAAAAATGTATTACCAAATAATATTGAAATAACCAATAATTAATTTTCAAAATTAAAAAACAATAATTATTAAAATATATGTAGCAATTATTAATTAATTAACAATGCCCTCTAGGAGCAACTCTCAAATTTCTTTCCTCCCAACACTGGCTAACAAACTACCAGCTTCTGGAGCTCCCACCAACTCTGACTCAACTACAAAGACCAAAGAGATTGCCTTCCACCCAATATACATGTCTCAGGGGATTCATGGCATTCTGAGTCAACAAAATATTCTTAGATTATTCTGTTACTTCCCATAATTAAAAAGAGTCAAGTCAAATGACTCAATCAGTATCAAGTTCATAGACAGGGTAAATAAGACCAATTCTCTCATGCAAACAACCTGGGAATCCACCACATTCACTGTAAGAATCTGGAGGTGCTGTACTGATCTGGAAGCCTGAGGCATACACATCACCCCAGCTGATACTTCCCAGTAAACATTAATTATATGTGCCTGCAAGCATGTCATACATCTGCAGCACAACAGGAGAGGCTTTAGCAACTGAAACATTTATCAAGGCCATGACTTCAGGACAACAAACACACAAGATATTATGAATATATTACTATCCAGGAGCACCACACTTGCCATGTGTCTGCTATTTCTCCAGTGACACTTGTCTACACAATATCTAGGGGCCAAATGTATTTTTACTAATGGCACAAGACCCATTAACAAGGAGACTGATCACACACTTTTCTGTTCTTGGAATAACACTGCTATTAAACGACAGTTGAAACTTAGAGGGGTCAGGCTAATAGCTTTTTAAACTATCCTCACATCACCTGTTTACAGGAATTGTGGCATTACTGTCAATTTCATCTGATGAGCTTCAGAACATTTGAAGTTAATCTCAAAAAAGCACAAGTGGCCAAGCAACTGGTAGTATTCTGACACTAATTAATAATAACCTCAGAGTCACCTGTTTGCAAATTGCTCTTATTTCTGCCTACCTATTAACTGTTCTTATAGAGGACCAGTACAAAAAGCAACTTGCAGTTATCAACACATATCTTACTTCATAGAGTAGCAGTGTTGTCAGCAGGACAGCAGGACAGCAGTCCTTCTTCCTGGCACACTACCCACAGGTTTAGAGGTGTACTGTGGTGTTGGTTGTATCAAAGTCCACTCTTATACCCAGTTGGGTCTTTGAAGTGGGGAGACTTCAAAGACAAGCCTTTGAAGTGCCCACCGGTCCTGCCCTTTTTGCCCTGGCTCCAGACTCACTACAGGAGGGTCTGCATTCCATTTTGTGGGGACAGGGTACAGCCTGTTCAGGTGTAAGTGAAGCAGGATCTAGCTCCTCCCTCCCATCCTGCCAGGATGGCCCATCAAGTCACACCTAAGCTCCTTTTGCTTGTAGCTGTGTAGGAGGAATGCACACAATCCAACTTTCACCCACCCCAGACATGAAATTAGGGACAGGCAGCATGCACCCAATGGCTAAATTAAGAACATGCCAACTTCCTAAAAGTTGCATTATTATTATTTTACAGTTCTATTATAGAACATGGCTTCCCTAACCGGGTTTCCCAGAGCTTAGAGAGCAGGTAGATCAGCCTAGGAGTAGCTAAAACAGCCACATTTTCATCTCCTTGTGAAAGGTGGAAAGGGAGGCACAGCATCATAGGGACACTGGAAGAGCGTTCCATAGCCTAGGAACAAGAAAGGAAAATATACACCTGCCTATGCTAGATTGTTTGATATTCACAACTGTGAACAGAAAACAACTGCTTGAGCACAGAGTTCCAACTGGATAGTATGGATTCACTCATTTTTGCAAGCACAATGCTTTGAATTCAATTTGCTTGTTCACAGGGAGCCAGTGGAGTTTACGAAGAAGACCAGATGTTGAAGAGTTTTTTGAAAGGGTCTACAGGAGCCTGGTGATGGAGTTCTAAACAACTTGCCTTAGGTAGCCTTATCTTCCCCAGGAATAAGACATTGCCATAATCAAGTCTATACAGTATCATGGCCTGGATGACTGTTCTTTTTGCAATGAATGGGAGTAGCCAAAGTATCTTCTTCAGCCATTTCATAGTAGCGAAGCATGTGGAAGCAACTTTGGTGGCTTGCTGCTTCATAGGCAGGGTGAAGTCAAGCAAGAAACCAAAGCTCTTTACTTTATTGGTGGGAGTCGTGGTGTCAAAGTATGGCTGGCCAGTATTGGAGACCCCAGAGCCCGTGTGGTTCTTACCCAATACTATCACCTGGGTCTTGTCACCATTTAACCTCAGGGAGTTGGTGTTCACCGAGGTTGAGACCAAGCAAAGGCAGGAATTGAGATCCTCTGAATTGACTTCCTGCCCCGACAACAAGGAGAAAATGATTTGGGTGTCATCTGCATATGAGAAAGCCCACAGCTTTCCAGCGGGTCCGCCAAAGGGCAGACGTCGATGTTAAAAAGTAAAGGGCTGAGGGTAGAACGCTGAGGAACTCCTGAGGACAGAGAGAGAGAGATTCTGATGCTCTATTTGTTGAGAGGACCTGAAAAGTGTGGTCTGTCAAGAAGGAGGAAAGCCATGCCATAGAGGTCAATTGGGTCAGTCTTTCTATGAGAATAGCTTGGGACAAAACAATGGATTAAACCCAGATCTGTGACTGGGGGTGAATTTTTTGCCATTGTGCAACATTTCGTCCATCAATTGTTTTTTTTTGCCCCGAGTGGGACAGGTATGCTCAGACGTGAGTACCGTGCTCTCCATGCCACTGGAATCAAGCTATCCTGGCTGATGACGGCTGATAGCCAGAAACCGGTCCTAGGATGCTGGATTCCAGCCCAGGAAAGACATGGCTTGGCAGTTTCGGCTGGACTGACCCCATGAGGCACAGGGTCGGACTGATTTGCATATGGCCATGTCTGAACTGGGGTGGTGTGGTGAGCAAAATAACGATGTATTAAACTCAGATCTGTGACTGGGGTGAATGTTTCGCCATTGTGCAACATTCCGTCCATCAATTTTTGTTTTTGCATTTCGCACCCCGAGTGGGACAGGTATGCTCAGACGTGAGTTCCGTGCTCTCCATGCCACTGGAATCAAGCTATCCTGGCTGATGACGCTGATATCTTTTTAGTATTTTGGAAGAGATGGGTAGTAGCAAGAAAGGTCTAACATTAGACCAATTTGCAAGGTCCAAATGGGGCATTTTAAGTAAGGGGAGGATTATAGCCTGCTTTGAGGCTTGGGGGCAACTGCCTGTCGCCTAAGGAGGAATTCAGGAGTTCTAGCACCGACTGCATGGCCTGTGACCTTAAGGTGCTTAATTTAGGTGGGGGAAGAGGGTCTAGAGATGGCCCTGAATTAATAGATGCCAGTAGGTCCATCAGACGGGGTAGTCTAGTGGAAGTAGGCACTGCAGTCTTATGGGTAACTCGCTTGTCCCTAACGCATTTCCCTAGTGGGGGGTGGGATCAGAGAAGGGCTGGATCTCCCATGCTTTAGATTGATATTATCTAACCTAGTTATGCTCAAAATGGCCTGCATGTCTGTTATCTTTTTGATAAAAAAGGCCAGCAAGTGTCTGACCTGTACTTGGGACAGTGAGGGAGGAGGAGAAATAAGACTCAGGTCAGATAGATCTTTAAAAAAGTGTATTAGGGCAGTTTTGTGCTTGAGAGACTTTTTCCTAGTAGAACAAGAAATGTGTATTCCTGCAGTGCAAGTGATATTGGCTTAGGGTTGTTTTGTATTTTGTTTTTGAGTCAGAGTCATATAGCTTCCTCCAAGCCCTCTCTAATCACTTACAGGGCTTTTTTTCTGTCTGTAAGGACTTGTTAAAACAAGGGCGGGTGGGTGGTGTCGGAGCAAAGATTTCCGTTTAGCTGGTAGTGTAGTGTTTAAGGAGCTCGGAGCCAGTTATCAATCATGGGTTGGTCTAATTCAGCCTTCTGAGTTAGCTGGAGAAGCGTCCTTAGCAGGCAGTCATTGAATGCAAGTATATACAATTTAGTCCATTTTCTGATCATGGCCTTAGGCCTGACTGTAGTTGAGGTCTGTGAGGAGAAATAGGGTATGAAGAATGGCACAGCAATGTGATCGGACCACAATAGCGCAAGAGGAGGGTTCGTAGCAAGACCAGGGATGTCGGAAAAAATAGGATCTAATAGGTGGCCAGTTTTATGGGTCAGAGACAGATTCATTAGATTAAGGTTCATGGTACCAAGGTCCATAATGAAGGTTTGACTGAGGGTACAGGTGGCATCCTATAGATGCATGTTAAGGTCTCTGAGTAGGAGAAAATTGGCGCGTTTTAGTATATGGGGGAGATTGTATCCAAGACAGTGGTGCAACAGTGCCCTGCCTAGCCAGGAGGGTGGTAAATTAGGGTGCGAGCTATGGTAAATTTAGTTGTGAGTTGGAGGTAGAAGAGCAAGGCTTTGCAGGCTGGGAGAAGTAGCTCCTCAATTTTACACTGAAAAATGTCTTTAAAGACAATCGCTATTCCACCTCCCTTCTTATCTATATGGTCTCTTCTAAGTATTCAATAGTTCGGGAAAGAGCAGTGAGGATGTCTAGGAAGAATGCATTGTGTAGCCAGGTCTCTGTCAGAAACAGGGCATTCGGGCCGGGTCTCCCAGATGTTCACAAATGTTCAGTTGATTACTGGCCAGGGAACAGCAAACAAAGAAGGGAAAATTACTGCTGGAGTACCAGTTCTTTAACAGGGCTCGTATATGCCCGACCTCTGGATGAGGTTCAATATGGACACTGCTGTTACCGACGGGTAATTGGCGACCTACATCTGGCCCTAACTTATCTACCTCAGGCTAAGGACCAGCTAGAAATATGACTAAATGAATATTTCTAATATTTTTAAAAAGCCCATCTTAATTTCGAAGTCAGAGAGTTGATAAATGTTACGGAAAATGGGCTTTTAGAAAGTACTCCTTTTCCTGCCTGAAGCTCCAAGAGGCTAGTTTCCATTTGCCCTCCGACTGTCACTCTGCTGGTGAACAGCCCTGATGAGGCATAAAAACTGCTCCCAGGGCACCGACAATAGCTTGAGTGTTTGGAGGCTTTTCTGTTCCTCTGGCAAGAGGATCAGTTGGGCTGTGGACATGAACCTAATTTATTTCCCCTGTCACAAGCACACATCAGATGTCACCTCAACAAATGTCTTCCTTTGTCCTTTGTCCTTTGTCCTCTCAGTCAGACAGCCACAAACTCAGTGGGGGTAGGGGGGTTGTCCCTAGAACTGATTTGGAGGGACCACAGAGGAGGAGTCGCTCAGTTCCATGACCACAACTCTCGTTGGACACACAGGCTCTTCACAAGGGAAGAAAGGTTTTTCCATGAGGATTTAGTGAGTGAGTGAGCACTTGTGGGATTGTTTGCAGTAAAACATACAGATACTGCTGCAAAAGTTGGTGGTGTCATTTTGTTCATTACTACTTTTATAAATTAGAGTGGTTTATTTTTATTCTGTTATGTTTTGAATCTTTATTTGTTTTGGAATTACTAAATGCTTTACGTTAAATCTGTCTGCACTGTGCAATAGATACCAAGGGTTGAGATCAGGTTTAATTTACTGAAAACATTTATTGCTGCTAACCAGATAGTGTCTTTATTACTTGTGGTGCACTTCAATCCACTTTAACTAATAAACCACTTTCTCACAGGGGCCATAAGCTTTCATTAGCCGACCAAAAGTTAAATAAAAAACATAAAATGAAGTAACTACACTGGAGAATCAATTGGTTGCAAGGGTGCCAATGTCAACAATTTTACAATATGCATGTGATTTGCTTGCAGTTTTGATTTCTCTAGGAACTGTTGAAACAAAGTGACAGTTTAGTAAATGGGAATTGGAGTAAGGAGGGAACCAATAGAAAATATAATGTTCTTGGCTAGTCCTTCCTCACACCATATCCCAAACCACCCAAAATAATACAAAATACTACTTCACATGAAGGGTCTTTATCCAACTTCTTTGTTGCCTCCATATTATTTTGTAAACATAAAATTGGTTATAACCTGATGCTCTACACTTCTCCCCCAAAAATGCAGGTCAATGTTTGACCTTAGATTTAAAAAGAATATGTGTTATCCTTACTCTGAACCCTATGTTCACAGAACTCTCACCTTCTTACAATAATAATAAATAGCCTATTATAACAAAGATTTTAAACTTTTAAGGCAGTCTCTGAAAAGACACAAATGGGGACTGCATAGTAATGTAATTCTAGTTCTGGGTATAGTGGAGATTGCTTTTGGCAAAAATGACACAATCTTGTGAAGCTCCACTGTGTCTTTGGCTTCAGAACTGTGCCTCACAATTGTGTGTTGGACGTGGAGCCACTAAGGCAGGGGAGCAATTGCATTCTGACAGGGGGTTCACTGGGATAGGAAACACTCAGCTGCATGCCAGGCCAGTGGTAGTGCTTGCATCCGGGGGCTGACACGATGACAGTACCAGAGTTGTAGAGTGAGGCAGACCACAACCCAGTGCTGCTTGTTGCCCCTAAGGAGACTTCAAAGATCCCTGACAGACCCAACAGTCAAGGGACACTGATGGCGATGGGCACAGGGCTATGCAGAGGTGCAAGAGATGTGCTTAACCCTCTTGTAGCTTGGCACAAAAGCAGTCATGCTGAACTTACAGGCAATATGCAAAATATTTATGCAGCACACAAACAGTAATGCAGTGAAAACTTAAAACAATGTAGATCCCAAGAAATAAGAAACAAAAGAGTGAACTATTTATAGATAAAATAATACTAGAATATCAAGACCCAATCAATATTACCACAGATGTTCCATTTTAATTCTTCTAGTAAAAATAGTTCAGAAAAACAAAAAGAGCCACTTGTGGTCATCTGGTAGAGCTAGACCGAGTATGAGTCACAAGTTCAGGTCGACCATGATTAAGCACAGGTTAGGTACAGAGAACACAGTAGTCCTGAAAAGTTATCTTCAAAGTCGAGCACAAACAGTTGCCTTTGAGTTGGAGGAGGCTGAACGCCACGGATGGTTGTCATTGTTGCGCAAAAAGCAGGTTGGGCATTGTGGATACCAATTGCTGTAACACAAAGAGCACATCAAGCTTCATGGATGGTTGTTGCTGTAGCTTTGTGTTGGTGATAGACATTGTCATTTCTTTAGTACACAGTGCAGATCTCACACTGCAGGCTTTTGCCGTGAAATGCAGGTTTCAACAGGACATCGCCTAGTTGGTCGTCGCAGGAGGCAGAATCTTGACGCAAACTGGCCCATTCGAGGTTGCAAGGAACCCAAACATTTTGATTTTTACCTCTCTTTCAGGAGGAGTACCCTCTAATGCCAGCCTAGAGTTCAAGACCTGAGGAGACACATCTTGGGGGTCAGGGACTCACTCTAGCAGGGGTCAGCAGGGGTCAGCAGGGCTGAGCGAGGTCCAGGGAGATCTGGTAGCAGCAGGTCAGCTGAGCAGGTCTCCGATGCTTATTGTGTTCCTGTAGTTCACACAACAGGTCAGGTAACTGACCCTTGGAGTCACTCTGGTTAGCCTGAGATGTGGGCAAGCAGGTGCAGTCTTCCTTTTTTTGACCGCATGACAGTCCGTCAAGCAGCAGGGCAGTCCTCTGGCAGCTGGGCAGTGCTTCTCCTGTAACTTCCACAGGTCCAGGAGCGTTTTGTAGAGTGGCTTTGGAGATCCAAAATTTATAACTGGTGCCATCCTTTGAACGGGGTGACTACCAATCCAAACCCACCACATCTACTTCTGGAAAATTCTTCCCTGTCAAGGCTTCAAACTGCTTGGGAAGACAAAAGGCAGAACCAGCCTGGTGTAAATAAATAAATCTTAAATCATACGTTCTTATATAGCGCCTTTCATCATAAGGTCTCAAGGCGCTTGCTTTGGGAACCCGTCCTGGCTTTTCCCTGCAAGATAACCCCTACTGGGCATCTCCAAGGTGAAAACCAGGCATCCCATCGCAGTGGGGCCGTAGTGGAGATTAAGCAAGCTATTGCCCAGAGTTGCAGAGTGTGAGCCCATGATTCCAGTAGGCACTGAGGCGAGAATTGTCGAGTCCGTGGACATTTTTTAGCTCAAGACCCTGCCGCGCCAGGGATTGAACCCTGGCCCCGGGTCTGACCTCTGCGTCCGGGTCTGCCTCCTCTAACCGGTGAGCCACACTTCTCCAGATTACTTTGCATGTGCAGGAGGCAAAGCCGTTTGAAGTGTAAGAGGAGCATGTGTGACGCAGGACACTGGCAGAATGTACAAATGGCTAGGGCAAGAAAATTTGAATTTTTCAGAAATTGGCATTTCCAGAATTGAGACTTAAAATCTGAATTTACCATTATAAAGGGATGTAAATTACAAGTCATTTATGTGTAAACAGCATATCTATATCTGCACCCATTTAAAAGTTATCACTTATTAAATGTAATAAGGTAACCCAGTGTTAGTCAATGGAAGAAATAGGCCTTATACCAGTGAAAAACTACTTCAGCAGTTTTTCACTGCTAAGACATATAAAACCTAAATCCACATGTCCTACATTTTTAAATACAATGCACCCTGTCCTATGAGCCTTTAGGGCTGACCTTAGGGATGAATTATAAGTATTGAAATGAAGGTTTAGGCCTGGCAAAAGCTTTATTTTGACATGTCAAAATGGCAGTTTAAACCTACATTACCGGCTTCAGTGGAAGACATGTTGTACATGGTTACTGGGGTAAATGTAGTGCCATTTACCAGGAACTTACAGGTAAAATAAATGTACTAATCGGGTAGATGCTAAATGTACTATGTTTTAGGGAGAGAGCACAAGCACCTTGCCACTAGTTATCAGGGAAAAAGTGCACAGAGTCTTAATGCCAACAAAAAGGTTTCAGCAAAAGAAGGCAAACATCTGTGAGTGACCTTTCAAAAAGGACCAGGGCCAACATTCACCATTCTGCCATGTTGAGTAATTATGCACAGTTCAAGGTAACATTTTACAACAAGCACCCAAGAATAACATGAATAGCCAAATTGTGAGCAGCAGTGGCTCACATCACTGTATAATTGACGTGAGGATGCATTTCATGCTAAAATATGGAGCTAAACAATGGTTTTGCTTTTCACATAACTGCATGGAATTTGACCGAAATTTCACATATTTACTCACAAGCAAATTACGTGACTTTCGCAAACACATTGTGTAAACCAGATATCAGATAAGGAGTTATTTAAAAAAAAACATTTAATAACAAACAGTGAAACCTGAAAGTGAATGTAAGTTAACTGAGCTGAGCAGCCTTTGAAGCTTGCTGGCAATGGAGTATGCTCAGATATCAACTGCTAGTTTGCAACGTCCAAAGTTATGGAAGATTAAGTCTTAAATACCCACTTAAGCCAACACAGTAGGATATAAATGAGTTACAACTATTGAGGCCATTTAAGTGATAAGATGAATTAATAATGTTTAACATGACAACAAAAATAAAAATAGATCAGATGACGAATCTCGATTATCAGAAAACATTCCATATGACACTATGGAAAGTCAAAAGTAATGCAGGTCAGTGGCATATGGTTGTTTGAGATCTAAAAACCCCTGAGAGTGGCTGGTAATGTGGCACAATCAAATTCAAATTGTTGTTTTGTCCTGAACTGTAATTATGAAGAACCAGGAACTAGGGGGCATATTATCAAGAAGGGCGATAAAATTATCGCCGCTTTAGCGACAGGAAACTACCGCTAAAACGGCGATAATGGGCTTAATATTATGTCCTTGTGAATTCCCATAGCAGCCCAGGTTCTGGTGTTAACCTGGACTGCTATGGAGATTCACAAGGGCATATTATCAAGTCCATTATCGCCAATTTAGCGGCAGTATCCTGCCGCCAAAACAGCGATAATTTTAAGGAGGTTCTTGCTAATATGCCCCTGGTTACCCTTTGCAACAAGACAGGCGAAATAGTATGGGCAGGCAATTTCTGGAGGTCAAGTTTAAGTAGCGAAATTCTGTAAACTGCAACCAAAACAGCACTATAAGTTCAAATGCAAGTTTTTATAGTTCAGTAGTAGCTCTGAACTTCCCTATATAAAATGCCAAGTGAGACAAAGCTGTGCAATATAGCTAGTGAAGTTGCACATAATTACCACTGCGTCCCAGGGCTCTTGAGAAAAGAAAGATCTGTAAGTGCTAACTTTTAGGAATCGTTGTGAAGCTTTTTTTCTGGTACTTAAAATATTACAATTGGTTCTTGGTTTACCCCTGCTGGAACTCTAACTCGATCTATGTCCCTCCCCAGACATATTGAAGAAGATTCACATAGGCTGGGAGGGATAATGTCCTGTTCAGGTACAACTGGTCATCTTTTTTTTAACACGTTGATGAAGATTCCTTTGTCTTCAATAAGTAATCACTATCTCACGTCAATACCAAATTTCCAACAGGCATGCAGGCCCCCTAAAACAAAATCCAGACCCCTGTGAACTTGTGGGTCAGCAAGACATTTTATTCCTAATGTCCTGGAACAGCACCTCCCTATTAGATATTCAATACACAACTCACGATTCTCTTCGCAGTCCTCTATCAAACAAATAAAAAATCTTCAGCAGGCACCAGGATTTATTTTGTTCTGTCCCAGTCAGGTTTGTCCCTCAGTGAGACCGTATGGCTAAACTCAGCTGTGATTTGCAACATCTCAAAGTTCTGGCACTTTCCCCGCCGAATATTGTTGAAAGAAAACTCAGCTCCTGCTCTTGAAATGCTTTCCTAAAGTCCTTCATAAAGCACCAAACCAAAATAGAAAATGAATGCTTCTCCAGAATGACTCTCAAGCCCCAACTTAACTAAGGACAATTTAGATTGTTCACAGCCTGCTGGGCAGAAAACCTGGATTTTTATTAAAGATACTGAGGCTAAAATTATGCAAATCTCAATTATTGCCAGATCAAATCAGCAACAATTGAAGAAATCTAGAACTTCATTAACATTTTGGTGACCTATAAAATCCATCAACATGTAGCAGTCTGCCTTTTTTATTGGTATTGCGACAAAAACAAACCGAAAAACTGCTAGTATCTTAAAATTTTCAAGCTCAGCTTTTTTAATCCGACAAATAAAATTGAAATACAGACAGTAATATCAGTATTCCACTAGGGAGGGTTTTAGTGGTGGGATAATCCAGATTTTCTGCCCATAAGGCTGGGAAAAATCGAAAGTTTATGGCATGACATGGAGGCTAACATTATGCAATGTCAAAGTGCATTTAACACATTATCAATAGCACTTGTAATAGGTCTAAAGTAGAAGCTCTAAAACATTGTTTCCTTGGACCAATCTGCAGTTTTAAGGATATCTTGTAGGCCCCTAGGAAAAAAGATTTGGATGCTGATGAGCCCCTAAGGGAACGAGCACCAAATATAGTAGTGTCTATGCCTGATTCTACATTACCTCTTTGACCCATCTGACTAAAGTGGGGGATGAGACTGCCTTGTGAGGTGATCTATAGGATAATAGCATTTGATCTGTGTTTCCTATCAGGCTCGCAGTCTTTCTCTCATATTCCAGCAAGCATTTTACCATACTCATTCTGAGGACAAAAGGGTAAAAAATAGAGGTCATTAGTCGTTTTAGGTAAAAGCAGACCCATTCGGGTTGGTAGGCCCTACTGCTAATGTCTTAGGCCTTTATCTATGAAGTTCATCTAAAAGATTCCAGGCAGTGTAAACTGTGAATTTGTAGGATATTTGTTTTAGGTATAAGTTAGAGTTTTCACCCCAACCTACTAGAACTTGTAGAACATCTCTTATGTCTCATAGTGTGGCATATTTTCTGGAAGGGGGGTTTAGGACCTTCATGCTTCGCATAATTGTTTTGGTTAGTAACTATTTGTTCTACAGATGCTCCTTCTACAGAGCAGTGACCTGCTGTTATGAACATTGACTGTTCTGTAAGATAGTCCTGATGTAAATAGTTCGGATACATTGTTTATTACATGTACTTAAATAGATGAAACAGGACTGTAATTCCATTGAAGACACCAGTGAACCCATTTCTCTCAAGCCAGTCTATGTGCTTTCCTTGTCTCAGGTGCCCAAGACTCCATTATGAGTTTGAAAGCATATGCTGAAATGACTGCGATCGGCTACTGTCTCCTGTTGTGGTTCCCTTTCTGGGCCGGTTATTAGTTCCTTGAATGTTGGTATTTTAAATCAGAGGGGCTATAGTCATTTCCAGCAGGATTGGAAACCATGCTTGGAATCTCCAGAGGAGAGCTATTACCACAGTAATTTCCTTGTTCCTGAGAAAGCTCACTAATAGTCTCAGTAACATGACAAATGGAGGGAAAGCATAAGGTGTTAGTCCCTTCCAACTCTGAAGGAAGGCATCAACCCCCAAAGCCTAAGGGTCTGACTTCCAGCTGAAGAATTTCGATAATTGAGTGTTAATTCTGTCTGCAAAGAGGTCTACCCCGAAGGGACCCGACATGGACTGGATGATAAGGAAAATTTCCTTGCGTAACTTGCAATTGCTAGAATCTTTGCAATTCTTGGAAAACAAATCTGCAACTCCATTGCTCAGGCCCGGAATGTGTTCTGCTACTACTGAGATGCCTTTGTTCAGGCAGTAACCGCAGAAGAGTTTGGCTACATCTATCAGACCTTTGGAGTGAGTGCCCCCCATTGTATTGACATATCTGATTGCAAATACATTGTCCATTCATAGCATGACAGAGCAGTGGAGTGGTGTGGCTCACTGGTTAGAGACGGCAGACCCGGAAGCAGAGGTCGACCTGGGACCAGGGTTTGATTCCCGACGCGGCAGGGTCTTGGGCCATGGTCAGCGGACTCGATAATTCTCGCTTCGGTGCCTACTCCAACCATGGGTCCCACTCAGCAACTCTGGGCAATAGCTTGCTTAATCTCTACTAACGGCCCCATCAGCGCCGGGGATGCTTGTCTTCACCTTGGAGATGCCCAGGAGGGACTCTCTCACAGGGAAAGCCAGGATGGGTTCCCCTGCGGTATACAGCGCCGGGACCCCCCTTTGCTGGGGCAGCTGTGCGCTTTACAAGTATACGACATTTAACATTTCATTGAGACTTTGGTGAAGCAGCATATTGCAAAGGAGCCTGCCTGTAATTTCAAGCAGTTGATATGTAGCTCCTTCTCGTGTTCTGTTCAGCAGCCCACTGTTGTTGAGTTGCAGCAATTCGCCCCCGCATCATTCCAAGCTTGAATCTGAGACTATCACTATTTCCGATTCTTCCCCAACAAACACTCTCCCATTCCCTCTTCTGCATTCTTTAACCATCAGATTATTTCCTTCCATAAATGCAGGTCCAGGGTTATTATTTGGAAATAGGATTGGTCTGCTCTTAGTGCCTTGGCTTTGAGCCTTTGAAGAGCCTGGTAGTATAAGGGACCTGGGTAGGTAGTCTGGATCTTTGAGGATAAGAGACCTAGAATCCTTGCTAGGGCTTTTAGAAGGAATTCTTTTTTCCCTAATATTTTCCTCAATTCTTTGCGGACTTTTCCCCAGGCAATCTTAATTCCGCTTGTGTTGTGTTTATCACAAAGTCCAGGAAATGAGTTTCCTGTCTTGGGATTCTGCAAGACTTTGCCTTGTTTATTGTTGGAAGCCGAAGTCCCAGTCCCACACTATTCTCACAGAGTGCAACACCTGGAGCTCCCCACTCAACGTTATGCCAAGTACACCGTTTGAGAAAGCCCTGCTCGCCCCCTTAGTATAGGAATAATGCAATGCGTCACACCCTAATCACGTAATTTGCAATGAAATAATAATGCAATGCAGGCCACTACAATTGTGTACTTTGCAATCAAGGACTGATGCAATAAGTCACAACAATCATGAACTATGCAATGAAGAAATAATGCAAAGCGGGCCGCTACACTCCTGTACTTGGCAAGGGAAAAATAAAGCAATGCGTAGAGCTACAATCATGTACTTCGCAATGATAATGTCACGGGCCCTAAAACAGTCCAGCAGTTCGTTAGCCGCAATATTGGCAATGTGTATTATGACAATTCAGCCTCTTCGATAACAGTTGCCCCCCCACGCGGTTCAATGATGACACAGAGTACAGCTTCTTACTCTGGCCCTGACCTGCCACTCCTTTCGTGAGTACGGGCCCCACTCTGAGCCGAAGCAAAGGTTCACGTCATCAGAAGGACTGAGAGGTTGAGAAAGTGTCCCTCAGAGCCCACACCCAGCCCAGGTAGTAATCCATGTTACCTGGGGGCGCTACCCCACTCTCCTCTCCTCCTTCCTTGAACTGGGCCTTCGGTGCAGAACTCTCACAACGGGCCTCAGTGGCTCGGCCTGGCAGCTCAGCTCCTACCCCACGCCCCTGAGATTACTTTTACACCTGGTGCACCTTCACCATCACACCCTCCGTGTCTCTTTTGGCACAACGCCATGCAGACAATTCTGATGGGACTCCAAATTGTCTCTTAGGGCATGCTCACCAGGCACTCCTTCCTGCGGTCTCAGTTGGCACCAAGACATGCACACGGCACTGCAGAGACTCACTTTCTTCTGGTGCACACGATGATCAGAACAGCCTGCCTCAAGCAGAAAGCCCTACACACAGGAAAACCATACTACCTGTCCGCCAAGCTCAAGAGGGCAGGTCAGACAAGGAACCTCAGGAGCTCCAACTCCCTCCTTCTCATCCCTATGAGAGCTCGCAAACAAATAACCGCTGCTAGGTCATTCACAGGAAACACGCTCAAAATCTGGAACACCATCCTAGCAGACATCAGTACTATCCCGTCCTTCAAAAAATTCTAAATGCATCTAAAAGCCCTCCTCCTCAACCGCTCCAACCCGAAGACGTAACCGCCGCCCTCATGCCAAACCCTATCTCAGTTGCTCTTTGACTCTACATCAACTGATTCTCCTCAGCTAAAATTGAGGTTCAACAAGAATTTAAAAAGCATTCAACAAGACTACTTCAGGACTCTAATACTACCTCAAGAATCTGCAGCACCCTTGGACTTCCGAACGTTTTGTTTAATACTGGTCTATTTAGTAAGTCTTATGAAACACTGTTGTAAAGCGCTCCGATACCCTCAGATCAGGTCAGTGCTATACAAAACTCCTAAGATAAATAAAATTAAAAATAAATAAAAGATCAGCTGATCACCTACACAGTCCCAGGTTGCACCAAAGCATGCCCACTATTTTACTGAGACTTAATCCAATTCCAGTGCCCCGATATCCAGGCGCTCTTCACCAATGGCTTCCGCCACACCTCGACACGCTCACCGCGTCTGAGCCTCACTTCTCCTCTTGTGCACTTGATCACCAGGCACTCTTCACCAATGCCTTTGATGCACCCTGAAATGCACCTTGCGCGTCCGAGACTCACTCCACTTCTGATGCACACGTTGGTCAGGTGCTCCCCACCAATGCTTCCGGTGCATCACAACATGCACCCTGCGCGTCCGAGACTCACTTCACCTCCGGTGCAAAAGCCCACCAAACGCTCCTCACCAGTGCCTGTGGTGCACCATGACATGTACCCTGCGCATCCGAGTCTCACTCCAGCTTCGGTGCACACGTTGACCAGTCGCTCTTCACTAACGCCTGCGGTGCACCACAACACGCACCAAGCGCATCCAAGACTCATTCCACCTGCACTGCCCAAATTGTCCAGGGGCTCTTCACCTGTGCTTCCTGCTGTGCACCACGACATGGGGCGTCCGAGTCTCACTCCTCCTTCGTGTATCCAAGATCACAGGGCACACCTTCCGCGGGTCTCAAGCTGCCACAACATGCGCTCACTGCAGCACTTGAAACTTCTCTGGAAACTTTTAAGTTCCTGTGTTTTTAAACAGGGAGCCACCTCACCTCGGGCCCTTGGGGTTACAAGACCCAGCACAAAGCACAGTCTCATTCAAGCAGGGGGACCCAGCGCCTCCAAGCACAGTCCCAAAAGCCTCTTCCTTGGTTAGAACAGCAAACTGCAGACCAGCCTTAGATCATGAAGCAATGATTGGTCTTTCCACAGCAGTCTCCTCAGTTTCTCCTTCTTTAGCAGAGGTTCCGCTTGACCACAAATTGGGTCGAAGCCTTTTCAGTCTCGATTCATTTCTGTTTCATTCCAACGTTCAGGGGTTTCAGCTCACATAGTTAAACCCTTTGATGTCTTTGAAGTCTGGAGGCATGTTTCATTCTGGGATGTGTAGTTGTAGTGTTAAGACAATGAGAGGAAGAGGAAGAACGTGTAATGCATATAGTCAGAAATGTAGCTTTTCTCAGAATACTGACAGTTATCCACCTGGGGGTAGTGGAGGAGAACGGGAGAATATAAAATAGGTATTTTCGCCGACCAAATCAGTTTGTATCGAAACTAGATAAGCGTGACTCTGCATGCTAGGTAACAGGAATAAGACACAATAGAAATCGTCATGTTGTTTTAAAGAAGTGAGAATTTCTGTAAAGGGACCAGATGTCATGGTAATCATCATTACGTTTGGAGTTGTTTCAGTGTTTATGAATTGCTGATAACAATTACTCGTAAAAGTGGTGGGATTTATCAGGGGTAAACTAGTTTTATTTAATGGTTGAGAGCCGCATGAATGTTCCAGTATTGACGGGTATTAATTTGTTAGCTTTTCTAGTGATAACACTTTGAGTATTGGTTAGATTAACATCGCAGAGCTTGAATTCACTGTTTACGATGAATATTAGTCTTGCGCAGAATAGAAGGATTTCGTTCTTTTAATTTATGTGAAGCACAATCTTACGTTTTTTTAAGTGCATCACTACGCTGATGGAGAAAGATAAATTATATGTGTTTATTATCTTTTTAGATGCCTGTGACGAAGGGAATGTCTTCCCGAAATCCATTGGGTTGTTTTAATAAATCATGACATATGGAACCTACCTGCGCTCCTGAAATTTTGTGAACAGCGATGCAAAGCAGCAGATATGAATATAACGAATTGAATGATTAGTTGAAAAAAGAAGAATAGAAAAGAAAAATATGGACAAGAGTGAAGATGATAAAAGTGGATTTAATTCTTTGGATTCATTGTCTTTGTGGCTATGCAACTTGGTGGAACCAGCGTTGGCTCCCCCCGTGGTTTGTGATATTGCAGTGCAATGAAGCGAAGCGTGAAACAAGTATGCAGGGTGAACATGTTTGAATTGTTTACATGGACAAGATGTGTTGATATGGTGTGCATCTCACCACCTCTCAAGTTAATGTCACTAATGAAGTCATCTCTAAAGAGTAGGCCTTGAGCCAAAGCTCCTACTTCTTTTGTGGCTAGTTCTGCTAGTTTTGGATCTAATTTAGCAGGACACTTGAGAGGGCTGTGTTGGCATTGCCTAGGAGACACATAGCTCTTTGCGCCCATTGACTTGACTCCTTTGGGACAATTAGGGAGTTATCAAGGTAGGCCCCTTTTGCCATTTCAAACATTTCTGTGAAGGGTCCAATCAAATCGAGGAAGAGGTCTTGACATGACTGCAAACCCTTATATATACTTCTCTTAAGGTCGTTTCCTCCTTTAGCGATAAAAGCCACTACCTTTGGGTCTATTTCTGGTGTTGAGGAAGTGTTGTCTGGTAAGGAGAGGTGAGGGCATTTAGATCTCAGGTGTGATCTGATGTCTTTGGGTAGTTCCTTGAGAAGCCAAAACGAGAGATACTCCGCAGTATGCTGGACAGCGGTCCATTCTGGGGATAGGGGGTGTTTTATCAGAAGTTGGTCAAATATACTTTTTCCAAATGGGTCCATAATGCCTATTTCTGACCCAGAGGCCTTTGGTGCCTTGTTATTGCTATCAATATGCGCTTGTTCAATATCTTCAATGTCCCCATCTAGGTAGGACGAGTAGGACAGGTCAATTTAATTTCCTAGATCATTGTCACTCTCAATGGGGATAGTTTCTTGGGCCTTTGTGCTGCCCATCTGTAGTGTCCAAGGCACCGTCTGGTTCACCGCCAATGCGTGAGGTCAATACTTTAGAGCGTTTTGATTTTTTTAACCACTGTTGTTGGATTTTCCCCAGTGCTCCTTTTCCCTAGGGCCCTATTAGCCATGTCTGCCCCTTCAGGGTGTCATGAGCTAGTAGTTGGCCAGCCTTGTTGTGAAAGAGCCTTCAATGTTTTATTCATTGTGTCATCTAGTGACTTAATTACTTTTTTAATGGCTTTATTAATCAACCCTTCCATCCTATGTTCCATACTACTCACTGAGGTGTCGAGCAACATGCTGGTAAGTAAGTAACATTCAGATTCTGTCTGAAGAAATGGGGTCTGTCAGTTGGTCTGAATACAACTGCCAGAATTCATTTGGATTCCTAATCTACCTAAATGTCAATTGTACTCTTTTAAGTGTTATAATCCCAATGTCTTAAGATGGACGCTGACTGTCTTTCAGGGCCTTGCCTATAAAGTCCTACCTTTTTCCTGATCTCTATTTCTCTACTCCCTTTTTTTCCTTTAATTTTCATTAGTGCTGTGATGCGTGCAGGGGAAGATCGTGAATGAAAAAAGGTAATTTAATTGTATTATTTATTTTAATTATTTTAATTTTTTTACAAAGTTTATTCAGTGGGTGTGCAATGCGAATTTCAGTATTCGCTGCCCTCAGTGATTGGTCCCAACGGCTTTACATTCATGAAATATGAGGCCGGCAAGACGCACTGCATTGCTACCCACTTTCGAGATTCTTGTATCTGCGAGCCCGTCTCTTGCTGAGTCCAGCTTATGAAAATACTGTGTTTGGTCCCATTGCCCTAGCAGCGGGACCAGACTTGTATGCTTTTAAAGGCCTGCGAGCTGACTAGGGGCCTGAGGAAGAACACAAGGTTGGATCAAGAGTATTCTTGAGTGCCCTTTGTCCGGGGGTTGGGAGGCACCCCCGGTCTGAGTTGACACGGTTACGCTAAGGGTGAGCAGGAGGACACCATCCACCCTCTCATAGTATACCTCTCAATTTAGTTGAATTTAGCTCAGCACATAAATAAAAAATAAATAAATTAGCATACAAAGTTAGCAACATGGGAGAGTAAAGAAAGTAAACTTATCTGTGAACAGCAGCAATAAAGAAGGGGGAAGGCTATGTGTTGATGGATTTTAGAGTGCATCAATGTCTAGCATACATGCATCAAATAATCTAATAAATGTATGTTGGGTATGCAGCTCCTAAAGAAGAACGAGTGCCTATGTGGGTCAACGACGATTCTGTAGGGTACGCAGTGGGCATGATCCTGCAAGAATCAAATACCCTCACACACCTGGATAGGTGTCATGCTTTATCATAGGGCGTGGGTTCCTCGTTGGGTGACAGTGCAGGGCCTGACATGCAGCCTCAATGGGGGATCCTTGCCAGAGATCTTCTTGTCTGCTGTTTGGTGATGCATGGGTGTGGGGTTTAAGGAGTAGATTGGTGTTGATGTTAAAATAGGAAATTAGGTACTACTTAGGAAAAACTTTAATGAACAAGTTCTCTTACCTATGATAAAAATGTGGGGTGCTTTCTATTTGACTTTTGCTATTTTAGATAGCTATAGGTCAACATGTTTCTAGCTTCTGTGTAGTCATAACAATGATCTAGTAGCTATTCACCAGGTGATTGGAGTTTTAATGTATGCGTTCATTGATTTTCTCCCAATCACATATGCCTTGGATTCAGTATTGATTTGTGATTTATTTAGCGATGACCTGTAGGTTGAAAGACACATAGTACACAGTAAAAATACAATTCTATATTTCCAATGTTGATTCTGATTCACAAATTGTGAAACACATTCTTATTTTGTTACACCAAAAACAATCTTATTTGTTTGCATCAATTGCATGCTTTGTGCCAAAGTAAGTCACTGTACATATAAAAAACACCACAAGACACACGCAACATAAATTAAAAGTCCATCACAGTTGATAACTTACCCAAATTCGGTAAAATTGTGTGCCTTCCTTAGTTGTGCACAATAGCACGCTGTTTGCGTGCTGAGAAAAGTAATCAATGCTTGGGTCAACTTGACCCTGTTTGATTGAGAGTCTAGAAAGAGTTCCGTTCTTCTTACAGTCTGGTCAGGCTAGTCAGGCTTTCTGAATGACGTACCCTCATGTGCTGACTCAAACGTGCCAGCTCACAGGTAAGTAGGGAGTATTAAACCTGTTTCTGATGTACGTATACGTTCCAGGTGTTGTCAGTATTTCACCCGCCCTGCATGCCTGTTATTTATCTCCAATGGGAGGAAAAGGTTGCTTAATGGTGGCCATTTTAAAACTATAATCAAATCAATTGTCAATATCCATTAACCATTACCAAGCAGGGTTGTAACAGAATAAATCGTACGCCTCTGTGTCATGCAATCCCAATACTCACTCATCCAGGTCTAATTTGTCTTCTACCTTATGCTGAGAAGGCGTTGCCCGGCCCTGGGAGATCATAATACAGAAAAGGAGTGAGATAAGTTGCTTCTACTGACATTGAGATGTTGCCTAGGTGAGTGTCAGGTACCTCCCTGCTTTCAATTTTAATGCAGATGTTTGAAGCTGCACTGTTGGCCGTAGAGCATCAGGGACCATATGAAGTACAGTAGGACAATTTGGTGTAATGGAAAGACAGCCTGAAAATGGAACAACATTAGACCTTTTGCTAACAATAAATAAAGGTCAGGCAAGCTCAGACAATATGACAACTTTTAACACATAAAGTAGGAATAGGAATCAATATCCTATGGTGCCTATGATTTTGACATACATATTACTTTACACACTTTCAATGTGGAGTATGTTGTCGATTTTTATGTAAAGGTTTCCAGGCATACTCCTGGATACGTTTTTACATTGAAAATAATGTAAAAGTATTTTCAGGAAGAAATGTAAATCTACTCTTGTCGGTTTACTTTTTTCATGAATAAGAGCGTTTGACCTGGGTTGCTGAACTGCATGAAGGAAGAGTTACACACCCATACAGAGGCTGAAATCTACGTGCACTGAGATATCCACCTGTAGATTTACTTTTGTGAGTTGCTTCCATTGTATTCCGACAATGTTATCATTACCTTTACTCTAATGGGTCTCACCGGGGGTCCACACCTCTGATGTATGCTATTATGGCACAATTGTTGAAAAGTGCACATGCAAAACTGTGTGCATCCCTGTATTAGAAGTATGATGTGTAGGGCATCTTTGGCAGGATAAATAGCATTTGTTGAATTTGCTCCTTAGCATTCCTTGCACAGATTCCACAGGCAGAGAAGATGATTCATAAAGCTATGGAGGGTGGTACTCCAGTGACATTGAACGCCCCTTTCTAATTTTTCAAGTTCTTGGTCGAGATTTTTTAAGCCAAGCCCTCGAAGTATTATTGTTTTCAGTGAGACTTCCCCCGATGGAGAGAGGCCTCTAGCTTACTTGAAGACATCAGACAGTTAAGCGGCCATTGGCACGATTGTAGATTAACCTATTAGCACTGCAACTTGTTCTTGATTTCCAGCACTCTTTCCTTCTCAGAAGTCTTTCCCGCGTCCGTTTTTTAATTATTTCCGTGATTGCAACAGATTGTACTTTGCTGCCTGCAGCTTTGTGTATTTTGATCGTAGTACAGTGCAATATGCAATGAAACCGGGTTTGACTGGTGGATTGAAAATCTCAATTTTACAGTGCAATACCATATTCGCAACAATTGTATGAAGGAGTGTTATCCTATACGTAATATGACCATCTTGCTCTACGTGCATTGATATTTAGCAGTTTTTTCCCCTTTTTTGAGGTGTGTTCCAGAGAATACCTAGTGATCATGATCAGTAAATAGTGTTTAATAAGGGCTCTTACTTTTTTTCTCAATATGTAATGCGTACCATTTTTATTGTAATGTGTGTGCTTTGCATTCGTTTCAATTTAGTTTTACTGTAGAAATAGTTATATACAGAGATATTATTAACGTTTTGTTTCTTTACACAATCCCACAACTCTAGCTGGACCTACGGGTATCCTGGCGCCCACCATAGACCAGTAGGCTACTACAACATCTCCCTTTTTTCACATAGAACATAAATGCAGGAGAATAAGATTAGCAAAAGGAACAATAATACAATTTTACATCTAACATGTAGAGTAAGAAAAGGATAGAACAAATACCCCTAGTCCCTAATACCCCATCAAACAATTCATAGACAAAAACAAACCAAACTAAATGCAGACTAAATGTGTATATCAGCATAGAAGTAACAATATGATAAACAGGTTAGATTCATCGGTATCTTGCATGTTTTTTGATGATACGTTTTTCTCGTTCCCTTCCCCCGGAAAAAAAATTGCTCTCTTCCGACACCTTTCACTATCGTCATCTCCATCAGACGGAGTTTCATGTCGAACTTTCACCACCCTAGAACTATTCCACCACTGATTACCTTTCACTCTTAAAGAGTGTCAGCTAACCACCTCAACCTGGATTGGTTCCCTCAACCTGGATAGCCCTTTTTGTACATGAAAGGGTTCTTTTATGCAAATCCAATCACCCTTACTGATATCATTGACATGTTTTTTTTACACCATGTTTATTGTCAAAATCAAATTTAGGCTTTGTGCTGTCAAATTTACTTTCATGAGGCATACCAGATTTGTTTCCCTCAACCGTGCTGGAAAGAACACACTAGCAGGAATGTGACCTCTCATTATCTCCAAAAGTGTTTTGTTTGTGATAACATTAGGACTGGTGCGATGGGAAAAAAGCATTTCCTCTACGGCATCAGTAACCTCCACACCATTTCTTACTGACCATTGGACACAATCCACCAAGACACGATTCATCCTTTCCACAAAACCATTGGCTTGAGGATGATAGAGAGCCACTCTTTTGTGCACAATAGCAGCCCTTGATAAGAAATCCCTCATCTCACTAGACACAAATTGTACCCCATTGTCGGAAATAAATTCTATAAGCAAACCCTCGCTCCGAAAAAAACTCTTTGAAAAAATGTAATCACTGCCTTAGTGTTCTCAAACTCCACCTCCCACCACTTGCTGTAATAGTCCACTAGAACTATGGCATACTTGCATCTAGTTGGTAAAACACCAAACAGACCAATGAAATACACATCAAGTTTTGACCATGGCCTGTCAGGCAAATCTATTGGGTGTAAAGGAGTAATTGATGTCTTAATCGACTTGTTACGTGTTGCACATATGGCACAATCCCTCACAACCTCAAAAATTTCTTCTTCCATGCTGGGCCACCAGTACACAGATCTGACCCTTCTTTTTGTGACATTTTGACCCAAATTACCTTCATGAGCTGCATGTATCATAATGCGTCTCACGAGCGCCAGGTGAGAGACAGGGACTCCATTTCCCAGGAGTCCCTGCGTTGTTATCACCTGCACCTGGACGCTCTCCCTGTCTGACCCACCCCCGAGCACCGAGTGAAAGGTGCCTGCCTGCCTTGCTTCGTTGGGAGACGCCTACGCCCTGCTGCCGTGGAGAGAGGGAGAGATTTTTGTTTGCCGCTGTGCTACCTAACTACTTGGAACCTCGCGGTAACCGCTTCGCGGGTCCCGCATCGCCCGCCTGCCTGGGTGTTTGAATTTGGCTTGTGACTGTGGACCAGAGACTGCGGGGGACTAGCAGGGCTGCGAGCGCCAGGTGAGAGACAGGGACTCCATTTCCCAGGAGTCCCTGCGTTGTTATCACCTGCACCTGGACGCTCTCCCTGTCTGACCCGCCCCCCGAGCACCGAGTGAAAGGTGCCTGCCTGCCTTGCTGCGTTGGGAGACGCCTACGCCCTGCTGCCGTGGAGAGAGGGAGAGCTTTTTGTTTGCCGCTGTGCTACCTAACTACGTGGAACCTCGCGGTACCCGCTTCGCGGGTCCCGCATCGCCCGCCTGCCTGGGTGTTTGAATTTGGCTTGTGACTGTGGACCAGAGACTGCGGGGGACTAGCAGGGCTGCGGGCGCCAGGTGAGAGACAGGGACTCCATTTCCCAGGAGTCCCTGCATTGTTATCACCTGCACCTGGACGCTCTCCCTGTCTGAGCGGCCCCCGAACACCTCTCTCCTATAACAGGAGTTGTTCTCCCCGCTGCGTGGGAGCATCCCGGGAGAAGCCCGGGACAAGGGCGGGACCGTCTGTGGCCATCAGGGGCCGAGGGAGGCCGGGCCCCCGCTCTGTCATTTTGTATTTGTGACTTTCAGTTATTGCCTTGTGAGCTGGTGTTCAAAACGATTGTAGGTATTGTCATCTGTAGAATTTAGTACTCTCTTTCAACATTTAGGCTACCAAATATGACATCACCTACCACCTCCACTATCGGCATCCAATCTCAGGCCGAGTTGGGTCCAGCAATCTCGGGCCCTTTGGATAAATACTTTTCTCGGGTAGCCAACGATATCGACAAGGAGATTGCACTGGCGGAGAGAAGCGCTGAGCGTAGGCAGTCAATTGAACTCCTTAAAATACCCTTGGAAAAAAGACAACCGCAGGTTTTTCCTGCATTGCTCCCTCCGCGGTCTTCCTTAACTCTCCCAGCGGTAGTTGAAACTTCTTATGCCTTCCCCCCTATGATTGAGTTATTGACCAATTCGTAAGTGGACTCTGACATTCGCTCTCCCCTTGGAAGTACACCTCCCTTACCCACTGATCCATCAATAGTGCAGCCGAATTCGGCCCAACGAGTGTGTTAAACCAAGTGGTTAGACCAAAGTCTTGTTCCAAAAAGAAGAGATGTCCCGCCCCAAAGAAGTGCTACTTGTCTACACCCCCCAAAAAAATAAGGAAAGTTGTTGTATGTTCTCGCTCTACTCAGGAACCTATCGAGGTTGGTCCCAATGGGGAAAAAACTTGTGAGGTGGGAGCAGTTCCTGAGGTGGTTAGCTCTGGCATGAATAGCACTGATGTACTATCTATGGGATTGCCAGAGCTTCCTCCTGTAGTTCTCCCCCTGTCACTCGAGGGGGGCAAAGTGCTAGTTAGTCCTAGCTCCAAGACCAACGATCTCCCAGAATTGAGAGTGGTTGAGTCTTTACACGTTACCCCTACCCTGCTACTCGAGATGGAGAAGCTAATGAGGTCTCTTTTGACTCCGCTTGAGGAACGAGTCAAAAAACTAGCAGATAGGTTAGACCACTTTGAGCAGGTAACCTTGGACAATTTTTTTACTACTAAATCATTAATAAAGTCCAACATAAGGATTGGGGAGGGTAGTAATTCCCACCAACTTAGTGTGCAGGAGAAAGGTGTGTCGCCTGCTGTACCCCCCCTCCCCCCACCTGTGGCTGGCACCCCAAGTGGGCTCCAGGGTAAAGGGAAAAATAAAAAGACCAATTTGGAGCCAAAAAACATCCCAAGTAGTAAGATCAACAAAGTAGCTAAGCCTCCTGTCACAGTTGTTACGGATACAAAAGATTGTTCTAGGACTGCTGCCCCCCCATCCAATGCCCCTCAAGTCCCATTGAACAACCCAATACCCTGTCATGGTACTGCAGCTAGCAGTAGCAGAAATATCTCTGGGAACACAATAACTCTATCAAACAGCTCCCAACCACCACCCGACACCTCTTCTTCCGGATCTGTAGTTCCTGCCAATAGTCTACCCAAACCACCCCCATTGAAGGTACC
Organism: Lissotriton vulgaris; assembly: GCF_964263255.1. Lineage (NCBI taxonomy): Eukaryota > Metazoa > Chordata > Amphibia > Caudata > Salamandridae > Lissotriton > Lissotriton vulgaris. Next base: position 2,075,145,908 of record NC_141689.1, on the reverse strand, counting down.
GCGCAGGATACCCTACATGAATCTTACCCCAGATTCCTTCCCCTATGTGGCTGTCCTTATAAATGTGCCACCACTATTGGCTGGGCAAAGGGAATCCTTCCAAATGCTAAAAAACAAGGTAATGCATTGGTTAAGGGTAAACAGACCACTCCCCGGGGAAGTAGATGGTTTGATTGTTGGAGTAAGAAGGACGGAGTGGATGGGTTGTACCCCTAAGAAAGTGGGGGGTGATTGTATAGTTGTCAATTTTCAAGATCCTAGGGTGGCAAGCTTGATAACGAAGCATGATGGGGGTACAATTTGTGGGGGAATTGGTGTCTTAGATCTTACTTTCTTTTACCCGAGACCAGCGGGTGTGGAATCTGTCATGACAACTTATCCAAGATCCTTTACCAATGTCCCGTTTCTAGGGCCTGTCCCCTTTACTCTACCATTTCAACGGAATAGTTATTATGGTGGGATAAATACTAATTGTTTTGGAGCACTGAGGGAGCCGGGGTGGGGATATTGACAGATGCCTGACAACTGTATGAATAATGCAAATGTTATGACTAGCCGGAACCCATGTGGGAATTTTGTCAAACCTTTTAGGAACGAAAATGTGGAACCTAATGGAATATATACTGGCTTGGGGTTTGTGACTTTGGAGAAATCATGTGATGTATGTAACCAAATATCTGAGGATCCAATTATTCCAGGTATCCTAGGTAATCAGGGGGTCGAGCATAACTATACAGACATAATAAGGCATAGGGCGGAAGCAGATATTACCCTGATAAATTTGCCAATGAGGTCCCCTGTAGGACCAGTGCCCACGGATGGCCCAAGTATAGGGAAGCTTTTCTCATGGAATATTGCCGGGCTGGCCGGCAAACTGATGTCCCAGGATTGGATAAATTTTGTTAATGGTTTTGAAGTTTGTCTATTGCAGGAGACAAGGGCATGTGACCCTATCTTTTTCCCTGGATATCTAAACTTCTCAATTCCGACAAGTAAAGGTCCTAGGGGTCGACCAATGGGTGGCCTCACAGCTTGGGTGAAACAAAACCTACAAATAGAAGTAAAAGTGGTCGATCTGGGCTGTAGGGACATCCAAATGCTAAGATTGGCTCCGGAAAAGGGAGGTGTGATAGATATTTATAATATCTATGCTAGGGGTACCAACTCAGGAAGCTCCCCCACTCTAGAGGCCCTGTTCACCTCACTAGAATCACATTCAATGGGGAATAAAATCATAGTGGCGGGCGACCTGAATAGGACATTTGAGCCACTAGACAGTATAGATGATCCCCTGGGGCAGGACGAGGACACACAATGGGGTGTCCCGATCCTAAACCTAGCTCCTGTAAAACGATGGACTAAAGACATCTTGTTAATGAATGCCATCTGCCTGGAACATGGGTTGAGAGCTCTCAATGGGAGAACGAAAGGCGACAGTGAAGGGGCTTGTACCTTTGACAATGGTCTTAGCAGCAGTAGGTTAGACTATGTCATTTGCAGCCTTAGTCTATGGCAGTGGGTATGGGACATGAAAGTAGAGGGTAGATTGGAAAGTGACCACAATCCCCTCTGTGTGGACCACAATTGGTGGCCAATCATGTCAGATAGTCAGCAATCGAATGAAGATCAAATGCCCATAATAACAAACGATATGCGTAGACTTAATTGGCCAAGTGTCTTGGCGAATGCAGATTCAATGGACTTTATAAGTTCCGAGTTGGATGCTGCAATGGAGTCTGAAAATTCCGTTAACCCAGGGTCTAGGGAAATAACGGATATACATAATAATCTCTTCTCACACATAAGATCACATTTCATGAGAGCACGTAAGAAAAACATGAAACAATCACCTAAACCAGCTAGGTGGTTTAACCACCAGTGCAGGGAAGCCAGGTTAGCCTTAGGTGGCGCTATTAGGAATAGGGATAGGGAAGCTATTGGCAAGGCTAGGAAGCACTATAAGGCTAGCATATTACTAGCGAAAAAACATGGGACGAAGAGTATTGGACAGAGTTAAAGGAAGCGTCAGGGGCCAAGGACTCCAGGTTGTTTTGGAAATTATTAAAGTGGGGTAGAGGTGGTACTCCAAACAAGCCCAATAACAACGTCGCTGAGGGTGCCTGGGTGGAATACTTCAAACCCAATATGCAGAGTCCAAGGAGGTTGGGTTTGTGAAAATGATTCCAGTGGTTTTTGCAACTGGAAATCTGTTTTCTTTTAAAGAAACTGAGACTGCAAAATGTGCTGCCCAAGGGGGAAGGGCCCCAGGTCTTGACGGGATACCCTCTGACGTTTTTAAAAATGATATCGGTCGGTGGGCCAAGTATGTTTCCCTCCTGGGAAATTCTATTGCAAAAGGAGCTGAAGTCCCAGAAGTATGGAAGGGGGCGATCATTATACCATCTACAAAAAGGGGGATAGGTCCCTCCCGGCTAACTACAGGCCAATAAGCTTGATTGCCACCATTCAGAAAGTGGTGGGGAGAATGGTGGTAAACAAGCTAATGGAGTGGGTTGAAGAGAATGGTGCATTGTCTCCTTACCAGGCCGGTTTTAGGCGGGCCACAAGTACGGTTGACCAGGTGTTTCGGTTTGCCTTACTTCAATGGGGGACGGTGGTGCTTGGCGAAGGCAGCCTGTATGTCGCCTTTGTCGACTTGCGGGCTGGCTTTGACCTGGTCCCAAGGGGAAAGCTTTGGGCAGTCCTGAGTGAAATTGGTCTCCCAGCTGAGTTACTCACCTTAATTATGAGGCTGCACGAGGCCAATTTTGCCAGGGTTCAGTGGGGCACGAACGGTGAATCTTCAGCCGACTTTCCTGTCGAGCATGGTGTTCGCCAGGGATGTGCAATGGCACCCTTGCTCTTTTCATTATTTATTAACGGAATTGTGGCTCGGATGCTGGATGCCTGTGTTGATGCACCCTCGTTGGCAGGCATCAGGGTCCCGATCCTGATGTTCGCCGACGATACATTGATCTTGTCCAAAACACCGGGTGACCTCCAGCGTGCCCTACATATTTTTGATCACTTTTGCGGGGAACATGGCTTGGAAGTGAATGTGGGCAAGACCAAACTGATGACTTTCTCGCCTAAGCGTAGAGCTCGCCGAAAAATATCTCTGAATAACTACGAGTTAGAGGTGGTTAGTGTATTTACTTACCTCGGGGTCCAGATCACTAACAATTTAAAGTGGTCATATCATATAGAAAAGGCGGTCCTGAAACACCAACAGGTCGCGGGAGCATTAAGGGTTGAACACAAAAAATCAAAATCCAAACCTATCAAAGCAGCCCTGGCAGTTTACGATGCCAAGGTCATTGGGTCTGCCCTGTACGGAGCAGAACTATGGGGCTTTGATAAGGTTCTTCCCTTGCAGATATCCGAGAATAGGTTTATTAGGGGTATAACGGGACTTCCCCAGAGTACCCCACTAATCCCGCTTGGCCTTGATCGGGGGAGAAGACCAGTCAGTGATCGAGTAAGATTACGTCCAATGGATTCCTTGCAATAATAAAAGCTGATGTTTTCCATAAAATAACATGGCTCAAACACCTCAGGGCTGCTTTAAGAGAACTTGGCCTCTCCAAACTTTGGGATAATCCCTCTGGGGAAATTTTCCCTAGTAAAAATACCATTAAAAGTTTATATTGGGAGAGGGTGGATGGCAGACTCTGGAGCAGAACAAGATCTGACACGATGGGGGGGGCGCTTCTTGGAAATTAAACAGTGTCCATTATTAGAACTATACTGGGACAGTATCACCGTCCCAGGAGACAGGAAGTTAATGTTCCAGCTAAGAGCTGGTTCTCTCCCCCTGAGATCTGTGACGGGCAGGTGTAGGAATACGACCAACTCGTGCTGCCCAGCCTGTGGTACAGCCAAGGAAAGCATAGGCCACTTCTTATTTCTTTGTGAGGCATACGCAACCCCTCGAAGAGTATGGCTAGTTTCCATTTGTAGGAACTTAGGGATATCTAGTGGTGTTGAGGCGTTAAGAATTATATGTACTTCCACTGATTTGCCAATTGTTTTGGGAACAGCAAAATACCTGGGGTGGGCATGGTCCATTAGACGGAGGGCCATCTCCTCCCATATACATTAATTTTTTTGAGTAACTGTGTTTTTAACTGTTTTCATTTCCTTTTTGTCTAAGCTTGCACAACGGTTTTTATCATTGAATGTATAAAATGGTCAATTTTATGTCTTGTATTTTTTAAATGGATTTTTTAAATGTATGTTGTGCTTTTATGAGTATATTGCTCGAATAAAGCTTTGAAACCGAACCGCGTCTCATAGACTCAGTTGGAACAAACTTGTCACCTCTCATGATGAGATCATGATCTTCCAGCGCCACTCTTCTGCTACTTTGAAAAAAAGTTGAACACCAGGATGAAGAGTTGATTCTTTTGGCCATCCGCCAATCACATACTCCTGTACCTTCCCCAAAACTTCAGCCTTGAACATACCTTGAATCCAATCTTCCTTATCAAATGCACTCTCCAGACACACATCGAAACTAGCTATAAGTCATTTCTTGTCTTCCTCCCCAAGTTCAGACTCCAAGATTTTAAGAGGAGACCTAGAAAGGGAGTCCACCCTGACATTTCTGTCTCCAGGAATGTGTTGCAACTTCAATGTTATATTTGCAGAATGTTGGCACTTAGGGCCAGATGTAGGAAGCGTAATTCCGTTCGGTAAAAGCCGAAATTATAGAATTTCGGCCGTTATCGACCGGAATTAGGCTTTTCTGTAGGTGGCTTCATTTCAGACTCAGTAGTTTACCGAATGGGTATTAAAAAATTCAGTAAATTACCGATTCTTAAAAATACCGAATCAGTAAATTACTGAATCTAAAATGTAGGGAGCACTCAAATGAGTGCTTTTCCCATCTTAGGATTCGTTATTTACCACCAACTAGAAGTTGGTGGTAAATAATGACAACCTTAGAAAAAACATTTTTTTTGCTTTTCCAACAGTGCCATGTTGCAGACATACATGCCCTTAGGGCATGTATGTCTGCAACATGTGCACCCATACACATTTGAGGGGTGCAACAGGGTGTCAAAGTTCCACCCTGTCATCCTTCAATGTTTCCCCCTTTTACCGAATCGGTGTTTACCGATTCGGTAATTACTGAAACTTACAGATTCGGTAATTTTTTCCCAAAAATTACCTACATCCCATTTGCATGTTTGTAAATACCGAATTGGTATGATTCGGTATTTAAGAATCTGTAATCTGGGATTACCTACATCTGGCCCTTAGTCTTGCAATCCTTGGAGTCAAGTCCCTTATAACATCTCCATTCAAAATGCCTAAAAGTGGTTTGTGATCTGTCAAAATTCTAAATTTCCTTCCCCACACAAAACATTTGAACCGCTCAACGGCCCAACAACACTCCAGCAACTCTTTCTCTATAACAGAGATTTTTTCTCGTTTTCCCCTAAGGGATTTAGAAGCAAAACTAATAGTGAGTGCACATTATTCTTTTGTGACAAAGTGGCCCCCTAACCCTCTATTGCTGGCATCGACAATGCACATCTATTCAGGATTGAACGCTTCTAGAACATTTTCAGACCCAATTACAGCCTTCAGTTTATCAAACTCTTCCTAACATGCACAATCCCACTTAAAAATGCTTTGTTTTTTAAGGAGAGATCGGAGGCTTTCTGTCTCGCTTGCAAAGTTCTTTATAAACTTAGCATAAAACTTGCATACCCCAAAAATGATGACACTTGTCACTTTAGTGTGTGGTGCAGGTGCTCCTACAATAGCCTTGATTAAACCAGGATGAGGCTCTACACCTGTGGATGAAAAAAACATGCCCCAAATACTCAATATGTGAAATGCCAAACTCACAATGTTGTGCATTCACACAACTCCTTCTTACTCCACCTTTTTAAAAACACTATGTATAACCTCATCATGTTTCTAGATGTCACTTGCTGCAACCACAATCTCATCCTGAAATACAACTAAACCATCAACACCCCTGAGAATTGATTCCATAATGCGTTGAAATACTGATGCTGCGGATGCCAATCCAAAAGGCATCCTTCTAAACTGAAATGTGCCCATGGGTGAAACGAAAGCAATGAGATGCCTACATGATTGATCTAGTTCCACTTGATCTAGTTCCACTTGATAATATGCAGAAGCTAAATCAATCTTGCTGAAAACTGTGGTGTGAGTCCACCTTATTGACTTTGTTCAGACTCCGTAAATCAATGCAAACCCTAAGGTCACCAGATTTTTTCCTTGCAATGACAAATGAAGAAAGCCAGATAAAGGACTTAATAGGCTCAGTAACACCTCAGATGCACATCTTTTCAAGAATGTTAACTAATTCATCCCTGATGCTGAAAGACACCATCCTAAGTTTATGTTTGACAGGAGTGACATTGTCACACACTTTGACTTTGTGCCTGAACACACTATTCTTCCCTAAACCGTCATCAAAAACTTTTGGAAATTTCAACATCCACTCATTGTTGGCCTCAGGGCAGATCTCATTGACCAAGGCACTTGTACCTTTCTTCCTGGACGTAAAGTGAGACCAAATAACCCTTGGTGATACCATACACAAATGTTAATTCCTTTTTGTGCCATGTATGCTTTTCACAAAATAGTTTTCTCCTTGAATTGAAGTGAGGTTTCAAAAAACCCAACCAACTCTATCTGTTTCCCATCATATGTTACGGGACACCTATCAGGTGGCAACAATGCTTTATCATCCCATGTGTTTTTCAACAATTGTCAGTTATTATGGACATTTTAGCACCAAAATCCACAAGTAATTTCAGTGGCTTACGATCAACTTGAAAGTAAGTCTACGGATCCCTACATTCATGTTCTTCTTGTACGACCAAAATCATGTCTCTGGCACCATCCATCACACCCCCATGTCTTCACTAAACTCATCGTCAATGACGTTCACCTTATTATATTACCTTTCCTAGCTTGGCATACCTTTGCAAAATGGCTGCCCATTCGGAAAATGTTGTGCATACCCACACCTAAAACTATTTTTTTTTGTTTAAAGAAAACAACTTTATCTCTTGAATAAGTGTCACCTCTCTCTTTTTCATCATGTAAATTCACATTGTCCTTCTTTGATGGACCCTGATCAGATACAGCACCTATACTTTCTTTCTTAAACAACTCTTTTGAACTCTTCTGAGAGATCTCAGTAGTCTTCACATAGAGACAGATTCTTGTGAGTAACTTTTCTTGTACTTTTTTGTCATAACATCTTACTACAATTTGGTCTTGTATCTATTGATCCAGCCAGCACACATAAAGCTGAAACGTATGAATCTATAGACTCCGCCTGGTGTTTCTCATGCATGAAAAATTTGTGTCTATTCACAATCGAACTGGGTGCTACATCAAATTGCTTTTCCAGCTTGCGAAGTGCCTCTTGATATTCATCCAACTCCTCTTCATCATCTGTGTTTCTCGGAATCGGAAGTAGACGTTCAAAAACAACCCCAAATTATGCTCAAGCAGACACCTTTTCCTCTCGGGACAGTAGCGATTCCCTCCCACTGCCCCAAATTACTTTTTAAATGCCCTATAGGAAATCTTCCATTTAATAGGAGGATCACCTGGGAATTGTAGAAAAGGAGGAGGCGGATTTACCGACTGCATATTACTACCACACACAAATTTTTATGTAAAACTTTGAAACAGAGGACAAAAGGCATAAATTGAAAATTACACCAGAGTACTAAATTTCATCGTGATAATGCTTGAGAGCAGCTTAATTACCCTGACACCTGCAGTCTGAGTAGATTCATGTAATCCTAACCGGCTACACAGCGCAAACCGGGTAAGTCAGCACCCGTTAAACTTTCCCAGCCTCTATCCTTTTCCCGCTGTACCAATGCCTGACACGTTCTGCAGCTATTGACTGATACAGCAAAACATTTGCTATCAAAGAAAGCAGCAGCATATACAAAACAAATCAGTTGTTAAGGCAAGTTCACAGAGTACACACTTTTCGAGCTAAAGAATGTGCTCTGATTGTGTAGTTTATTGACACATTTATTGATTTTCAGCCCCATGTCAGTAGCAGAAAATCACACAAGGAAGTATGGAGAAACAAATCCTGTGCTCTAGGCCTCCTTCCAGCAGGGGGAGCAGTAGAATATCCCTTACCAGAACAATGAAGTATTCTTATGCATCACATGTATTACTAACATTTTCAAAAAAACAAATATTCACCAGATGTTGGCAGATGGTTGTTAGACCTGTCAGCATTAGGGGGATATTCCCCCAAACATTTTGCCTTCATCCTCCCATTTTTGCTGATCTTGTTTTTGTTAGCCTTATGACTCTGTGCATTTTATGACTCTTGACCAGTGCTAAAGTGCCTGTGTTCTCTCCTGTAAAAGTGGTAAAATTGGCTTGAACCCAATTTGTACATCTAATTTACTTGTTAGTCCCTAGTAAAATGGTACTGCATATACCCAGGGCTTGTAAATTAAATTATACTAGTAGACCTGCAGCTCTCCTTGTGGCACCAAGTTAAGAAACCCTTCAAACATATCCCAAGCCTGCCATTGCAGTGTGTGTTGCAGTTTTGAACTGCCATTTTGACTCGACTGAATAAACCTTTTGCCAGACCTAATTATTCCTTTTTAATACATGAATACATGTAACTGACCACTTAGTTTACACTTATAAAAGGGCAGCGTGCAGCATGAACCCCCGTGAGATCACTTGGGGCGGGGGGACAGCTGTCCGCAAAATGATACAAGCCCAGAATAGGCAGTTGCGAAAGTAGTCTTATTGTAGCTATCTTCTCCCTCTTTTCTCTACTCTTTCCTTTTCGTTCAGCTGTCCTTAATCTTCTAACAAGACATTAGAACGGGGTACAGTCTAATATGTATATCACCTACCTGTTATCATGACAACATCAGCCAAGATTGGTCAGTACTCTGTAACAGTAAAGCAAATATACCTCTATGAAAAACTCAATATTTGATATTGACAAAGACACCACAGGCCAGAAAAAAAAAGAAAAAAAAGTTGGACATGTACTTTGAAGTTTCACATGACTTGGTTGTGAAAAGCTCTTAAATTAATTGTTCACTACTGCAAGGCCCATCTTTCCCATTGAAAAAAATATGTTACTTTAGTACATTTATTAAGTGATATTTCAAAATTAGGAGTAGGTCGGAATATCAAGTTTGGTGTCTAAAGAATTATAGTCACAACTCTGAAAATGCCACTTTTAGAAAATTTACATTTTCTTGCCCCAGCTTTTTGGTGCCTACAGTCTGGTTCTATGTGACATGACTTGATGTAGTAGGCAGTTGGCTTTTCTGTATTCCTCCCAGTAAGCATCACAATAGAGGGTTTGGATGTTGGGAGAATCGGCCATCTCTAATTTAATAGGGGGGCAGGTTTGTCACCCACCACCCTTGCACTTCAAGGACAATGGCTCTATTCACACACAAAATACTATGTACTAGCCTTTTGTACCACCAGACAGAATGAGACCAGAGCAGGGAGGCAGGAAATTCCAGACACCTCTGGGAGAGGAAAACCATAGAAGTTTCTCCCACTTCAACGCTGGCAAAAGGTATAAATAGTGGATCGTCAGATCCAACTCTTCAGCAGTTCTGAACCCTTGGACCGAGCTCTGCCCTGCTGACCAAGGATTGCTCTGCTGAGCAAATACTACTATGACTGCACCAGGGCTCTCCTACCCCTGTAACCGGCCCTCCTGAATCCAGTCTGCCTGTGTGGATGCAGGACTTCAGGATTCTTTGACATTGACGCTAGGCATGGGCGGAAAATCCGTTCCGCTCGCGGATTTTGCGGATTTTCGGGAAATCCGCAATCCGCGAGATTTGCGAATTTCCTGCAAAATCCGCAAATCCGCGAGCAGCGGATTTTGCTCGCACTGCTCGCACTGTTCGCGTGAGTTCGCGCCCCGCGAATAAGTGCGAAATTGCAGAAATACGTTCTAAGCAAAACTGAAAGTAACTACTTACCAGGTTCAAAAGTTCAGGCACATCATTAGTAGCCATTTCCTGTAGTGCTTCCTGAGGGGCCCCTCCAGAGTTCAGTTGCCAGTTGAAACTATTATGTGACCCTGCTCTGAACCTCAGAATAGTTACACATATGCCACAAAGGTCATGAATTACAGCTAAGGGAGACAAGCAGGAGCCAGGCTGGAAGTTAAAATCCATTAATCAGCCCCTAATTCATTATTGTCAGTTGGGGCAGGGCAGGTGTTGTAACTAATTTTGCAACAATGAAAGCACTTAGCAAGTGCAAAAGATCACTAATCAGGGCGCACTAAGGAAGCAGGTGCCAGCTAAAAAAATATTCTGTGACACATTAATCAGCCCCAAATTAATTCAGGTCACTTGAGGCAGGGAAGGTGTGCTTTGCTTTGCCGAAAATAATGTACACTGGACAACCAGAGGGTGTGGTGATGAAACAGAGGGTGGCATGGGTGGGCCAGAGGGTGGCATGAGTAGTCAGAGAGTGGCAGTGGTGACAGAGAGTGGCAGTGATGAAGAAGAGTGTCCCAAACAGGTTGGACACGTAGAAACAACAAGTTCGCAAAACTTGCGACCCGACAGGTAAGTTCGCAAATTGCGAAATTGTAAAAACCCTCGCGAACTGGCAGAAACACGGGCGAACACAAAAAAAAAAAAAAATCCGCAAATTCGCGGGAATTCGCGGATTTTGCGGATTGCGAGTTCGCAAATCCGCAAATTCGCGGATTGCCAATCCGCAAAATCCGCTCATGCCTGATTGACGCAACTCCAAGCATGTTGTCGCAGCATGATGCAGCTCGATACTGGCACCAGCCCAGCTCAACGCATCTCGTCTTGGTGATGTTGCTCGAATATGAACTTACCCTGAAAAAACAAAAGACAAGAGGCAATTGGCAAAATAGGAACTGTTGATTTAATTAAACACTTTGCCGGGAGTACCGTTACAGAAGCAGGTCTGAGGACTGCCTCAAAGTACTATCGATTTCTTTGAGTATCAGAACATTTTTCTATCTATCCTTTTTTGGTAAAGAATATGGGCCTTATCTTTGCAGTCACAAACAAGAGCCCTGATAGCAAATGCAGGTGGGCGTCAAACTTGTGTGGAAACAATGGGGGCCAGTGGATAACATATCCAGATGTCCTGCGCAAGGGGTGCATAATGACTGCATGTACTGTGTGTGTTGTGTCCTGATTGGGTGTGTGTTCCAAACTTCATGTTGCATCTGACTTTATGGTGTTTTCGGACCATGCACACCACTCTGGCCATGTGTGCTTTATTGGGGTTAATCTCCCTTGACCATTATAGTGTCACTAAGCCTATTTGTGGGATTGATTTGAGTTTCCTGTTTGTGCGTTTTTTCAGCCGCCTACATGCCACTCCACTTATTACCTGTATCAGTAACCTCAGGCCTGGATCTCAAAGCCTGCTGGATCATGTATTTCTGAGACTGGGTTGATGGAGAGTTCATGATGGGTGGCATTCTACTCAATTTGAAAACTACATTTTTACAACAGGAAACCCCCAATTGCTGGAAACCATACAAAAATAATAGAAATGAGAAAACGAACAACAATGACATGCAAAGTTCGTACAGCCACCAGGAAAGCCCGGAAAACCAGTTTGTTTACCATTTCTTCTCAGGGACAGCTCGCTCTTCATGCAAGTCTCTTTGTAACCATGCATGACATGGATAGCAAGGCTCAGAGTGCCATTGTCCTTGTTCTTTTCTGGATTAAACGTGCAGCACAACCAATTGATCTTGGCACATACTTTTGCCTCCATTGCAGTCACGAGGTCGAACACATATCGAAGTTGCATCAACAAGAGTCAGTTGGCTCTCAGCTCTTCCCTGATCAAATTAAGGCAAAGGTCAGTGCTATTCATCATCTTGAGCGTTTCCAACCTGGGTATCTGCAACCAGCAGGTGTTCACTTTTGTTTGTAAGGGGAAGAGGGGTATGGATCCTCAATCTGATACTTGTACATATGAGAGCAATCTGAATACTTCTTGAATTCTTCTTGAATGTCCTTGTACTGAGACAAGCCAAAGTATTCAGCAGTTCTTTTTTTGCGAGCATGATGCAACAAAGTTGTCTTCTTCTTTAGCGAGTGTTGGGGCAAATCTTCTCCATTAATTCCCAGGGTTGGGGTGTGTATGGTAAAGAGTAATCAAAGGCCACACCATCCAGGGATGTGCTGTGTTTATCTGGCTATCCACACTGCCAGGAGGTATCCATCAGCATGGCGGTGCCCACTTGCATGTCTGGATGTGCATGACTGCACCACAACTTTCATTCTTGCCCAGTAAAATTGCTCCTTTACCTCTGAAACACTAATAATTAAGTCTTAGTTTCTGTACAATTAGGGGATGCCCCTTCCCTTCCCTTCTAGCCATGTATATCCAACCACCTCGGTATCCCGAATCTCTTGACATGGGGTATCTAAGTTGTTGTGAAACCCTCCACTACAAGACTTATTACCCTTCATAATATCAAGATGGATGGACCTACACTGGAATCCCAATTCTGGGGTCCATTTATTATTATAGAAGACTTCCCTAGATATGCTAAGGGCTACCCAAGACCACAGATGAAAGTGGATGCAGACATGTTTGTGCACTGGTTCAGTGGTTTTGAAACCCCCAAGAATCTCTTCTGTGGAAAGTGGTGCTGCTCCTGTGCATCCTATCTAGCTCAGTTTGAATGATGCTAGGCTTAGTGAAAAGGTACAGTGTTGTTGGATTGATCAGATTCCCTACTACTTAGTGGGTTTCTAACTTGTTGGTTTGTATTTTGGCCCTAATCCTACATAGGTATTTGTGGTGAAGGCATTTTGTTTTTTTGAGGGCTACCTCTTTGGAAAGTGAAGCCTGTCTGCTCCTACTGCATGCAGTATAGGCAAACAGACGTAACATAACCTGATTGTAGTCTTAAAGCCCATGGCGGTCATGTGCTGATACCATGTTTTGTGTAAGAGGGCACTTTTTATGCATGTGGGATGCTAGTGTTGGGGTTGGTGTGATTGTAAGTGATATAGGAGAGGTCCCTATGCAAGCGCACTACTAGTTCCTGGGTGGACTCCATTTGACTAGGCAGATCTTTGGTGATGAAGGGATGCTGCAACACCCATAGCAAACAATACATAACTTATTGAACATTGCAGGTTGTGGTGTGAATCCATAGGGAGTCTTTAGTCTGCTAATTGGAAGGTTCTTTAGTTAAAAAAGATTGAAACAAAAAGTTCTCAGCACAATTCGTAGTTTTCCAGTTGCATATTGTAGGTTGACAATACATAACCTATTGAACATTGTGGGTCATGGGGTGAATCTAGGGTAGGTGTCTGTAATCCTCTGGTACTTTGGGAATTTCTTGATTCACAAAATTTGAGACCAAAAGTTCAATGTACAATTCATAGCCCTTAATTCGCACACTGTAGATCCTGTTCAGGTGCTGATGTGGCCACTGAAATGGTTGCAATCTAACGGGGTGGGATGCACACCTGTAACTCTTCTTTTAAATCCATGTTTTTTCATTTTCTGTTAATCCTGAGTTCATCGTTGATAGCGTGCGTCCTGGCTATAGTGCCTCCCCCCATGACACCTTTTGAATCAAATGAAGAATGGTGGGGTGACACATGCCACCCCTAAACCAGTCGCACAGCAACCATTTCGCCATTTGGCTACATTCCATCAATGCACCTTATTTTTCCATTTTCCAGATATCTTTCATTTTTATCCACATTTCTCCGTATTTCCTATGTTTTTCAGTTTTATGCACTTAACATCCGGGTTATATTCTGCCATTTCCCAGGTTTCTAATGTTTGAACCGTGCCCTCGGGACCTCAATTTCAAACACGATCGACGCAGTCATTGAGTCATGAGAAATCATGAAATTCATACTTTGCTATTATTGTTGTTTGTAGTGTTCCCTGACGAAGGGCAGCGAAGTGCCCGAAATGCATTGGAATTTTAAATAAATATTGCCTTGGACGAACCACTGCGTCGATCGTGTTTGAAATTGAGGTCCAGAGGGCACGGTTCAAACATTAGAAACCTGGGAAATGGCAGAATATAACCCGGATGTTAAGTGCATAAAACTGAAATACGGAGAAATGTGGATAAAAATGAAAGATATCTGGAAAATGGAAAAATAAGGTGCATTGATGGAATGTAGCCAAATGGCGAAATGGTTGCTGTGCGACTGTTTTAGGGGTGGCATGTGTCACCCCACCCTTCTTCATTTGATTCAAAAGGTGTCATGGGGGGCGGCACTATAGCCAGGACGCACGCTATCAACGATGAACTCAGGATTAACAGAAAATGAAAAAACATGGATTTAAAAGAAGAGTAACAGGTGTGCATCCCACCCCCAGTTAGATTGTTTACAAGTTTCCCCACATTGTTGGGATTGCACCCACAAGAGAAGAGAACTTTTCATAGACCTATAAAAGACTTGACATTCACGGAGGAAGATCTGGTTCGTTTGGAAATTGAAGCGATGTTTTGTTAGGTTGAACTGAATGACAGTAATTACAATATATGTGGTTCACGCAAGGATGGATTTAATTATGTTATTGATAAACGTAGTTGAAAAACAGAGTGCAATGTTTCATGAATGCGCCAATACTGTGGGAAGGTGAGCACAGCATTATGGGTAACGTAGTTTTATGTATAACGACCCACACAAATAACGTGAACATGCAAGCGTGAGACAGCGTGAGGTACGGGCCAATCAGGAGGAAGGTAACATAGAGAAGGAGTTTTAAATGAGAGAGATACAATAGAAGGGTGATTCTTATCGGAACGAAAACAAGACAGGACGGTACTTTTGCGTCCATGGCAGGTACGTGTGAGATATTGTAGCGAAGCAGAGAGATAGAATGTGACTAAATTGAAAGTGACCTGTGAATTAGAGCACGAATACTTTGGTGAGCACAAGAAATGTAATGACAGAGAAACCGAGGTAACAGTGTAAAAACACTATAAATAAATGTAGTCACAGAAAGAAAAAAAGGGGGTGACTAAAAAATGCTACATTATGGGGGTGGAGAATAAGAGTCCGCAGTTTCTATGTTGAGAACCACTGGGCACGAGTGATAAAAACGTTGTTGAAAACATATTGTTTACAAAAGTTGTAATTGATGGTGTTGAAAACTTGTACAATGATTTTTCACGAGGAGGCGTTTATTCATTTAAAACTTAATGATGAGTTAAATTAATATTAAATTATTGAGTCATGAGAAAACATGAAATTCATACTTTGCTATTATTGTTGTTTGTAGTGTTCCCTGACGAAGGGCAGCAAAGTGCCCGAAATGCATTGGAATTTTAAATAAATATTGCCTTGGACGAACCACTGCATCGATCGTGTTTGAAATTGAGGTCCCGAGGGCACGGTTCAAACATTAGAAACCTGGGAAATGGCAGAATATAACCCGGATGTTAAGTGCATAAAACTGAAAAACATAGGAAATACGGAGAAATGTGGATAAAAATGAAAGATATCTGGAAAATGGAAAAATAAGGTGCATTGATGGAATGTAGCCAAATGGCGAAATGGTTGCTGTGCAACTGGTTTAGGGGTGGCATGTGTCACCCCACCCTTCTTCATTCACTGAAATGGTTGTGCACTTGGACATTCAATTCCCTAACTGTTGTATAAGAGGTTCATCCATTGGTTAGTTCAGGAAACAGTGCATTATTGCATGTGCTATTGTCAATCATTTTTCTTCAGCGTTCCTTTGCTTTTCTTTAGGGGTGTGTTCTTCACTCTCCATTCTCGCAATTCTAGTGACACACCGGAAGGTGACCCAAGTCGGGGTATCAATTTTGTATGTTTTATGTCAAAGAGTGAGTATTGTTACGGAATGCATCAGCTTTTTATGAGATGTTAGACCTCCCCCTCTCCGTATTCAACTGGGTGTTAGACTAGTGAAGAATGTGTACGTGGTGATCTCATGATAGCATTAATTTTAGCAAGGTTCTATGGGCATCGCCAGCCCTTCTCTCCTGGTGTGTGCATGTGCTGTCTTATTTTTCATGAAAGCGGAGGTGGTCGGGAAACTGTTCTGGGGCACCCATGTACCCCTGGTTGTGTCGTTTTGCGGTGTTTGAGGTTGGGCTTACCGATTTCTACAGATGTAAGGCCTTGTGTGTTATTTGATTTGCCAGACCAGATACGGGGATAAGCATATTATGAGTTCTACTCTTGCTCGGTGCTGCGATGGATTTTGCGGACCCCACTCTCCCTCGGACCACTTGTTTTCCAGAGAATTTGGATCTGTGGTTCCTAGCTGTAGCTAGGAACTACTAACTAATGGAATGCTTCTGTTGTTATTTTGAAGGGGCATGACCCAGTGAACAGACTTTGGATATTTGGATAACTTGAGGGAAAGGAAGAAAAACCATTGCTACATAAAGAGTTTGGAGCAAAGGCCAAGAATGAATCTAACTTTGTTTAGTGATGGTGATGGAGTGGGTTAGCTGATTCTTCTGCCGAATTCCCCCTTCTGACTGACTGAGTCCCGTGCTGCACTTTGCAACCTGTCAGATCTTGTCTGCCTGATGTGGAGATTACTAAGTGTATGGGAAACCTGACTTTTGGAACTAAAAGGAGACCTCCATTTAACTGGAGGCTGCTACTTTTTTGGGGGCACTCTTTGGACCACACACCACCAAGGAATTTTGGTCCTGTGTGGATGACCAAGAATGGGGACCATTCAACTTGGCGGTTGGAACCCATCCAAATTAGACTTGGTTATTGGGACCTGGGTGCCTGCTTTTAAGGGCTGGTCGAGGAGCCACCCTGTCCACTATGTCAGACTGTCATCCTGGGCTGTGGCCAGCCTGCCCCCTCCAGGAGATCAGCAGCGGGGTGGGGCCCCAGGCTCCCTTAGGCACTCTGAATGGCAGACTCTATTGAGGCTATCCGATCGACAAACTATATGCAGCGACCCTGAATTCATGAATGCAAGTAAAGGCTTGAATTCCTAATATTGCCTCATTGGATCTGTTTTGATTTTTGGCACAGCAAACTTTGAGGTGTGGGTGAAATGGGTGGTATGCATTGGGGGTTTTACCTCACTGCACATTTGTGCTCTACATTTGAGTGAAGATATTACCTTCCCATACAGTTACCCCTCCCTATTGTAGTTGCGATCCCAGTCCCTGTTGGGCTGGGTTCCCTGTCTGTTTTTTCTGTTGCATGTGTTAGTACAAATACCTGATCCTGTTGTGGTGGTGCTGTGGCTGATTGACCTTCCTGTGCCTGAGTGTAGGGTACATTTGGGTTTTCCTGGGCTTGGCTTTGTGGATGGAGATTTTGTGGTGGTTGGCCCTGGCTCATCAACCTCAGTTTGTGGTATTTTTGAGTCGGTATCTTACTGCCATGTGGAAAATTCTGTAACAATAGATGCATTCCCTAAGGTCTGGTTGCTGCCAACCACCCTAGCCCCTGCCTTTATAGCTATGTTGATACCCTCTGGGATTTTGGGGTGGAGCCCCCTTTTATACTGGTGCCATCTGAACATTTGCGACCAATGTGGCCCACACAAGGGTGGTCTTTTTCAATTTGTGTTGGACCAACTTAGTGGTGTCTCTCTGGGCTTGCTCCTGTTTTTTTCTATCCTTCTCTTGTTTCTTCTTGTGATAGTGCAGTCTGTGGGACTGGATCTACCGCCAGTGTTTGATATCTAGCCCCACTATGCTGTCCAATTCGCCTTGTATCTCAATGGGCAGTCCCTTTTTGGGGCTGTTATAAAGAGTAAGCGACTTGTCGGCCTGTATCACTGCATGGCTGTTCCATCTCTTATCCCCATAACTCCCTCATCCTATCCAGAAAATTAGTAATGGTTCCCCCAGGTTTTATAGTCTTTGCCATTAACCCTCCTACATCAGGGCAGTAAAGGAACATTTTGCTTAGGGATGTTCATATTTGGTGCATGTACGAAATGAATCCGGACCCATCATGTTAGCTCGGGCAAACACCATGTTAGTCTGCTCTCCAATAAGACTACTTAGCTGATTTTTGACATCAACTATTGCTAGGCTTATTCCCATTCTATTCTTCTCAAAACATGAGATCCATTTCCCTGCTCCAGCCAACAGTGGCAGCAATTTGGTCCTTAGCCCTTCTTTGTCGACCTGAGCCCACAGCACATAGATGGTCCCTGACATGCCTTTTTGCAGTAGCAGGTATATTTTGGCTTTAGGTAGCATCACTCGTTTATCCCTATCCTAGCGTTCCCATCTTCTTAGGGAATCCTGAATATAGGGGACTTTGCACTTGGGATCACCCTCAGTGCCAATTGGTTCGAAGGTCCCTCTTCCAGCCAAGATCTTCTGTGCTGTTTTTCTTTGCTTGGTTCAGCGGGCTAGCACATGGCAGAATGGCTGTATGAAGATCTCACCTTCCTCATGGGCCAATATCTCTCTTGGGATCAGTCTATTTGTCCCACGCGTTTGAGAGGTGCACCAGAAGTCTTAGTCGCTGCTCGCCTTGGGCACATACAAAGGTGCCATCTTGTTTACCCTGCACCTTGGTTGGGTCTGTACAAGGCACCTTGGCCTCTCACTTCTAGTCATCACCTCTTCTATATTCATAATCTAGTGAGGCTTCCATCCCAGGCAAAAGTCTTTCATCTAGTTCTGTCTCCTAATCCTCTCCAATTGGTGCCCTGTACTTACCAGAGCTCTCCTCAGGTGGAGGGCATGATGCTCTGCTTTCTCGCTATGCTTACAGGGTGCGAGCTCTCTGTCTCTCCCTCCTTAGTCTGTATCTTTCTAGTATTATCACTGACCAGAACTGCTATGAATCTTCCTGTTACCTGACTTGTTTGCCTGAACGGGTGAGACTGCATGTTTTCCCCACCACTGGGGTTCAATGGGCTGAATGCGACGGATAAGGGGTTGAACTTCAGGGAGACCTTACACTGGATTGGGGTGGCACTGCAATTGCCTGGACCTATGGCCTCTTAGACTCTCATGTCTAGACCTAACAGTTCATTGTTCGGTAGGGGACCCTCTGGCTCCGTCAACTGGCAGATTGGTGTAAAGTAGCGAGAACAGGCATAGGGTTAGAGCACCTCCATACCGGCATATTATAGGGGATGTGCAGACACCTTGCATGTTGTCTTTTAGATAGGATTATCAGTCTGGGCTTCCTAAAAGATAGCCCACAGTTATAATAGCTCCTTTCTCCTGTCTTTCTTCTGTCCTGAGATTTGGTTTGTATGTGTGCTCTCATGTGTTCAATTGAATTTGTGTCAAAAGTTTCCTGCTTTGGCCTGAAAAAACATGTGCCTTAGTGTGTGCATACCATTCTTGGCAAGACTTGTTATGATTTTTAGCCTAGGTGAAGAATCTGGTTTGCATTAGCTTTAGTGGAGACTCCATGATAAGTTGGGCAGTTTGAAGGTTAGATACGCCCTACTTTGTCTTATTTAGGGAATCTTCAGTTTTGCTCTAATTGTTGGGAAAATATAAAAGTGAGTTTTACTGGTTGTTAATAGGTACTATGAACTCAGTGCTATCTACAGATACATCAAAGTGAATATTTCAGAAACACAAATAACAATGTATATGAAGGGTCACAACCTAGAAGAAAGTGCAATTGTTAAGCAACCAACATGGAATTTGGCATCAAATAACACAATTTTACTTTGGCATAATACAACAAATGTTGCTTTGGCATCAAATAACGAATGTGAGAAAGAGCAGCACCTTCATATACCACATCGAATCATCAACAGAATACAACACTTAAGACAGAAAAACTGTTGACTATTGTAAGAGAAAACTGGCAGAGAAAAAATTATGTTTTTGGCAAAAATGTCTTAGTCCCGCTCCTAGCGCATGCCAGCCCGTGACCAGGGGCAGCTCTGCACAGTACAGGATACTAAGTGAGTATGTCAATATCAGCTCCAGGACAAAGTTAATAACACTTTTTTGCAGAGAAAAAGGAGTTACTCAAAAAACTACAAGCTACACCTTATCTCCCAGATCCAAATATTTTACCCAAATGTTTAAAATGCACCCTGTATCACACCTCGGGTATGCCCAGCGGTCCAAGCAAACAAAAGCTCTCATTTCATTCAGATCCCAACAGTGTTAGAAAAACAGTAGCACTGAGAAAGCCTTTTTAGGCTAAAAAAGAAAATTGAGGTGACAGCCCTATATGTCACCCAGGGCCCATGTGTACCAACCGTGTAAACCCAGTGGTCCAAGCCTTGAGGCCTCCACTCTGTATCACACCCAGGGGACAAGCATACCATCTGTGTTACGCCCAGTTGTCCAAGCGACAAACAATATTCTCCTTTCCTAGCATGCTGACTATCGATAAAAGGTGACCTCTGTGGGAAAGCCTTCGAGGCCGCCTTGCAACTAGTCAGTTTGGACACAAAAAATAGGTAGCATGCCAGATTTATGTCTGTGGCAAGGCCCTCAGATTAAATTATTGTGCTTCTTCCTAGTTTCCCATATGTCAAATGCTAGGACTAAGGATCTGATATGGCTTCCTAACCACTGTGTCAGCAGAATGTCCAATCAATTGCAGTGACTGCTCACCTTACTTGCTGAGCAAATATGAATCTGTCCCCTTCCTTTGTCTGCAGTCAGGTAACAATTACTCCTATCTGGCTTACCAAAATGTTGCTCAAATACAAATTTACCTTGAAAAAAGAAAAGGCAAGAGGCAGTTTGCAAAATAGGAACAGTTGGTTTAATTAAGCGCTTCAGCTAGGAGACAGTCCTCAGATCCGCTTCTGTAACTGTACTCCTGGCCGAAGGGGTTAATTAAACCAACTGTTTTGCCGAATGCCTCTTGTACTTTGTTTTTTCAAGGTAAATTCATATTCAAGCCACAGTGAATTGGTGTTATGGTTCCACAAGTCTAGTTTTTGCCTAGGGCGGTATCACGAGAAAACTATGAAAATCCTGTTTAAAAATGTGGGTAATCCAGGCTGGCTGTGTCTGTGTTTTAAACTGAACTAATGGGATATTATAAACGTATCAATAAAGGTTGCAAAAGATGTTCAGGTTATCCAAAGATAACTTACCCACTTGCATTAATCTGCTGTGGAAGATACGTTTTTGAAATGCATGTTACTTGTCACAGACTGTGAAAACTGCAAACAGGCTTTAGTTCCATGTGCTCCGTATATCTTCCTACAAAAAATTTTGAACCTTCGTCAGAGAGGGTACTGTGAATTTAGTTTCATATGCCTCATCTGATTTCTAAAGAGCACTCTTTCCCATACTCTGCTCATTCCATCCTTACTTAATTCTACCCTTTTTTACTCACAAAACATCTCTCTCACTTCATTCTGCCTTAGTTCTAGTCACTCCTGCATTTACTTCTACATACACGTAATTCCTACCTACCCTTGTCTGCTGGTACTCTTATTCTGTACCCATACTTATACTCCCACATGCATTTGAACTCACACTTTTCCAGCTATTGAAGCTTACTATGACTCCTTTGTATACTTGTTTTTATTACTATTTGCTCCTTCTCTAAGTCCTACATATTCTTATTTACTAGTACTTACTCTTGCTTTGACTTATTGATACCTACACCTACTCTTACTTCTGTTGATTTAATCCAGTTTGCTTCTATTTACGCAAATTTTTGTCAATTTTCTCCTGCTTATTCCTAGTATATCTACTACTTATTCTTACTCTGATGCTTTTTCCCATACTAATTCCTACTCATACTCTTACCAGTATGTAGTTAAGCCATTTGTTCTGACAAACTCTTTCTTACTTCTACCTATTTACTCTTCCCTTTGCTCCTACTCTTACCCATTCACTCATTCATCCTATCTTCTATCCATGTATATACACTACAACTCCCATCTATGTACCTGTTTATCCACCACCTATGCATTCATTTAATATACACGCTACAACTCCCATCTATGTACCTGCTTATCCACCACATATGCATTCATTTAGTCAACTGTGTAGTATGTATATGCACAAGGATGTTTTGTGTGGCTAAGGACTTGTAGGTGTTTGTGTCTGTCCAGGTTTCACAAATGTGTTGATGTTTGATGGTATGTTTTAATGAGTGATCAAAAGGCCTTCTTTTGTTCGCTTACAGGTGCCAGCACATCTGCTAGTCTGTGTCATAGCTGCCTGTATGCATGTTGTTTTGCGATGTGTGTGTCTGTAAATATGTTACTATACATGAGAAGGCCCTCTCTACAGGGTCACTCCCAAACATTTTGCCTTTACCCTCAACATTTTCATATGAATTCATTTTGTTGGCCATAGAACTAAAGTGCTTCTGCTCTCTCTTCTAAACATGGTTACATTGGCGCATACCCAATAGGCATCTTTAATTTACATATAAATCACTTGCAAAGTGGTATGCCATATACCCAGTGTGTGTAAAATAATACCACTGAAGCTGCAGTACTTCTTGTGCCACCCACTTAAGTAGCACCTTAGAAAAAAGCCCCAGTTCTGCCACTGCAGCCTGGAATGCAGTTTTAAACTGCCATGTCACTTGACAAGCCTTAAACTCCACTTTTATTGCGTATAGGTCACCCCTAAGGTAGGCCCTAGGTAACCCATAGGGCAGAGTGCTGCGTAATAAAAAGGTTGGGCAAGTACTTTTAAGTTTTACATGTCCTGGTACGGAAAACTTCTCATTACTGTGAGACCTACTCCTCTCAGAGGATAGCACTGGAGAATCCTAATTACATGTAATGTGCTGTAATTTCTTATTGGGAGTAGGTGCTATATCATGTTTGGTGTCTATGAGATCCTCTCTAATTGAAAAGTCTGATTTTTCATTTTAATTTTGAAAAATCCACTTTTAGAAAGTTATGTTAGAAAAGGTGGGGGTAAGGTGGGGGATGATTTAATTCTAGTTTGCAATTAAGGATTCATTTCTTTTTTCTGAACTTTAAATAGTTTCACTGTGCTAAAATGGATATCAGATGTAGGCACTAAAACAAGTCTAGGATCACAAATTTGTCCACCTGAATTAGTGGAATATGACAGAAGTATTTGTTGTTTGTATGTTTTGTTGAAAAAGTCTTGTTTTCACATATTTTTGTAAAAAGACTTGTTTTCACATATTTTTGTAAAAAGTGTCTTGTGATGTTTTGTTTATAGCATGATTTATCACTTGTGTAGATTCGCAATGTTTTATGAAGTGTCTGTATGTACAATGTAGATGCGATTGGACATTTTGTTCTTTTTCATGTCCAAATTTATGAATGGCATACTAAAGGTAAAAGTAAAAGGTACAAATAAAGTATCTACACAAATGTAAAAAGAATGTGCTTGGCCATTAAGAAACTATATATGCTTTCATAAATAATTTGAGGTATAGGCTTACCCCCACCTTTTCTTACGTAGCAATACGGCCCTGCCTAAACCTTGTCCCTTGGGCCTAACTTTCCTTGTTCTCAAACTTTTAGAAAGTTGGCATTTTCCTGCCCTTATCCCTTTTTTGTACCTGTAGCCTGGTTTGGTTCACATGACTTGGTATATTTGACAGTTAGACTTTGTGAATTCCTCCAAGACAGTCACACAATAGAGGGCATAGATGTGCTTGAATGGACCATCCCCAGTTAGGATGGGGTTTGGAGCAGAACACGGCCCACTTGCAACTGAATAGCCTCTGATCTGACTTTACCCAAAGAGCTTTTTGACCCCACATTGTTACTGCTGCCAACTTTGAGCTATGGCAAGGGAGTCAGGGAATTCCATGTACTTCAAATACCATGGCACCAGGGTATAAAAATAAGGGAATAAACACCTCAGATCCCAACTCTTCAGTACACCTTGGACCTGTGGATACTCTGCCAAGAAGAAGGAATGCTGTGCTGCTGAAAGACTGCCACTCTACTGGACTGCACTCTGCTGAACTACTGCCTTGCTATGCTGTTGCTTTACTATGCTGCCCTCCTGCCTGGGTAGGAATGACTGGACCTACTTCTCTTTAACCCAGAACCCCAGAGTGACTCCACAGGCTAGTTGGCTGGCTTCCTGTTTCAGCTGCAGTTCTAAAAGGTTCCAACAACATTGCACCTGCACTTGGACTCTCCCATCTGTGAGTCTACCCTACCAAGAAATGCTGCCCCAGTCTTGGACCCTCAGAAGGGGGCTTACGGTGCTCTGCCAGATTCAGTGGATCCAGTGGAACTGATGCATCACCTCTGCTGCAGGGCGCAACCCCGAGCAGAACCTACAAATCTCCTCTGCTGTGTGGCTTGGGTCCATTGCAAAGAACTGCAGTGCCATAACAGCCCACGTTGCCTTCAGAACCACCGTTGCATGATTCCATTGTTCTTTTTGCACACGATGCATCCTTGGCACAGGACTTTGCATCTCTTGTCGATGGCAGCCTTAATGACAATTCTAGACTCTGCATCGCAGCCTCACAGCTAGTCAGAACTGATGCATCATCCTGACTGCATTATTATTATTTATTTAGTGCGTTTATATGGCGCAACAGCTACCCAGAGGGTTTCCCGGCGCCTTGGATTTAATTATGGAAACTGAAACTTAAAAAGAGGGAAGAGCTACTGATCAAAAAGCCAGGATTTCACTCCCCTGCGAAATTTGAGGTAATTCGATTCCAACCGCAAATTAAGGGGAAGGGCATTCCATAGGACGGGAGCCAAATAGGAAAAAGAGCGGCCGCCCATGCGCGCTCGCTTAACTCGAGGAACCACAAATTTAGCTTGTGTCATGGATCGAAGAGCGCGTGATGGCGTATATTTCTGAGCCAATCTACACAAATAGGACGGAGCCTCATTCATGCTGATCCTGAACATAAAACAGAGTGCTTTAAATTTCACTCTTTTGGTGATTTTCAGCCAATGCAATTTCTTCAAATGCTCAGATATACTAGAACGCCCTGGAAGATGAAGAAGCACCCTCGCTGCGGCATTCTGTACAATCTGCAGGCGGTTAATAGTGCCTTTATTGGCTCCCAGGAGGAGGATGTTTCCATGGTCCAATCGAGACCCTATTAAGGCCTGCATTACAGTCCGTTGTGCCCCATCAGGCAGTTGCCATAGGATTTTCCTTAACCATTTAAGGATGGCAAAGAAAGTTGCGGCCGTTTTTGTAACATGGGCACACATTGATAATTTGTTGTCAATAATTATGCCTAAATTGCGGGCAGATTGGACCTCAACCGGGGACGGGCCCATTTCGACTGGCCAATGAATAGGGCCCCATAAATTCTTCTGATTGCCAAAAATAAGAAGTTCTTTTTTTCCAGCATTCAGTTTTAATTTATTGTCATGGAGCCAATTAGCCATTTTCAAAAGTCCAGCGCAAAGGGGGGAGGAATCAGATTTGTCTGTGGAAGCTATGAGAACACTAATTGCGTGTCATCCGCATAGGAATAAATAATAAGACCCATTTCTTCCGCAACCTTAGCTAATGGGGTAGCGTAAATATTAAATAAAAGAGGGCTCAATATGGAACCCTGAGGTACCCCATACAGAGATTTATGAGTGGCAGAGGAGTTATTTTTAGAGAAGACTTGGAAAGTACGGTGTACCAAAAATTGTTCCAGCCATCTCATGGCATTCCCTTGTATTCCTATATCCTCCAACACGCGGATCAAGGTCTGGTGGGAGATGGTGTCAAAGGCGGCACTCAAATCTAGGAGAATGAGTGCCGCCCTGCCCCCTCAATCTAATTCCTTTTGGATGGCCTCAGTGACCCCTAGTAAGGTTGACTCCGTAGAGTGTCCTTTCCTAAAGCCAGACTGTGAGAGATGCAACTGATTACTGAATTTGTTAATGCATCCTCGACTTCAGACTTCACATCACAAGCCCCGATCAACTGGATATTTGATTACGATGCAACAGAATCGCACACCACAGCCTTTCAGCATCTCCGAACCGGTGTATCGCTTCAGCTGCAGAGTGCATCTTTGAGGTGGATCCTCGCAATTCTCTGCAAACCAGGATTGAAGGTACTTTCCTCAGTGGTCCTAACTAGATCCATGTAGCTAGCCCATGCTCCATCACGTTAGGCCTGAACCAATGACTTTGTCCTAGTACAGCGTTACCAGATATCT
The DNA here is from genome assembly GCF_964263255.1 of Lissotriton vulgaris. NCBI lineage: Eukaryota > Metazoa > Chordata > Amphibia > Caudata > Salamandridae > Lissotriton > Lissotriton vulgaris. Next base: position 2,075,119,836 of record NC_141689.1, on the reverse strand, counting down.
AAATTTGGCACCTTACACCTTTTGGTGCTGTTTTTACGAAAATGTTTAACATTGAATATTTCCGGTTATACTGATTGAATTTTTTTCGTCCATTTGTTCTTTCAACTACTCCATTCTTCTAAATCGTATGTGAGCTCCTTTTGTAGCGTAGTTTCACTGTCTTACTATTTGAATGTTGCTTCTGAGTTAAGACTGACTGCTTTATGCTAAGCTGCCTGAGGGTTGAGTACAGGTTAGTTTATGGTTTGCTTGTGACTTCACCCTAAGAAGAATTGTGGTTGCTGCTTGAGAAAAGGTTCCCCCCTATATATGATAAATATGGGCCTATATATTTGCTAATCCTGTGTTTAGAGATATGAATACTACATTGTACTGTGGGTACCTTTCTTGTACGAAAGGTACCTCAAATACAATTGGAAAAAACGTGGTCTACCTTGAGCATAAACACGTACGTCCATATTTATCACTTTCTAATGGCAAACAATGCAGCAAACCACTGTGCTGTGCTGTGATGTAGAAAAGGGAAAGGGCTGGAGTTGGGCCAAATGTAATATTGTATGGCTCATTCCTGTTCTTTCCTAGCATTGGCACACATTTAGCTGCCTAGCTCCAATGCTGGCACCTTTACATCATGGTGTAGGGGTGCCTGTGGTGTAGGCAGCAATGTTTTTGAGCAGTAAGGGACACCTTCCTGTACAACAACAATCCTGAAATACATTTTCCCTTTTTGTTGTGTGCTGCAGAATGCAGAAAACTTAGAGGAACACATTAGAAGAAACAAAGATATTTCACCTTGTTACGCCTCCCGGAGAGGCATACCGTTTTGATACATTCCCAGGTCTACCACTAATGGTAAATCTCTGAATGTGCCCAAATTAATGGGTGGATGCGTGAGAACACCCACGCTCCACCCAAGCAAAACACCTCCTTGGGGCTGAGTAACACAAGGCAGCAATTTGCACTGCCTTGTGTTACTCTAGGTTTACTGAGCCATGCAGGACAATGCAAGGTGACCGTGTGTGGCTTGATCAATCTCACATAGGTTTTGTGTCACCTTTCTACCCCCTTGTATGTTGCCAGGGTGATGCAAAACCTTGATAAATCTGGGCCTTAATACAATATATATTTGATGGTGTTTGAGAAAACTAAAAGATGCTGGTATTTGCATCTGTATTTTAGAAAGGCACTAGATACAGATTCCATGGTACAATCACGAGTGATGAAAAAATTATCCCTGATCTCTTCTCATAGCACTGCCGAATTGCATGGTATCAGATATTGGGATCTGATGTTTGTTGAATGCTGTTTTTGATGTGTTCTTTCTGGCGGATGTCCTTTCCATATCCTTTAGAAGATGGATACACTTCATAGAGGGAAAAAAAGTAATACTGCAGCTAGATAATACCTGCCCATCGCAGCTATGTCTCTTCAATCTGATAACATGTTATTCTCCAGGCATCAAAGACTCCTGATATCTAATGCCTAACTGAAAGATCTTATCTTTGGAATAGGCTGAAAGAGAGATGCTTTCATATAAAATGCTACAAATGATGACACTTTTTTTCTTCTTATGCTTCATAACAAAACCTTTTGCTTTCTAACAAAATGTCTTTGTATTAGACGTTCTATTTTTTGTATCACTTATGATTGTCTCTTATGATTCTTTGTGGAAATTCTTTTGTTAATAACAAGTTCACAGATATTTGTAAAAATTTACCATAAGAAATTGGGTTATTAGTTGTTAAGGAAAAGCCCAAAAGTCTGCAATTGTGTTTTTACTGGAAAACAAGCATCCCATTGTAGCACTTGACTCTCTCCGGGTATCCAAGGTCTAATCAGGTGAGGTGGCGGGGCAAATACTTCGGCTCGTTGGTGTGCAACAACACTCAATAAATTATTTTCGGTCATTGCCTTTTCTTTTAAAAATGAAAAGCATTATTATACACACTACTAAATACCATGCAGTAATTACAAATATCTACATTCAGGTACATGAAAACAGCTTTTGTAACACCTCCATAACCCATTACATAACAATAACCCCTGCCTACACTGGACACAATACCACAATATAAAGGGTGTCATTATCAATAAATAGGTCTACTGGTTTGGACAGGGTGTCACCACATAAGTAAAAGCATCAATAGTTTTTAATTCATCACCACTGCGACACCACTGAACTCAATGGAGATGGTACCAACAATTGACTACTATTCATTATAATGTAAAACTTTACATTATCAATCATTGTCAAACAAGCATTACAGGGAGTATTGTGTATTATTGCTACCTTCACTATGACGCTTTGCTGCTTTAGGACCAGCCAACCGAGGTCCTTACACCTCAGAGCCTAGGTACTTACATTAATATGCCCAGGGAGCCCTTTGAAATAGCGAAGTTCTCTCCAGGGGGCAACTATTCAACCTACTGGGAGACTTTGCACACTTTGAGGAAAAAAGAATGGGGGGCTGCAGTCCCAGCACCCTACTACCCTGTGAACTTTGAACTTCATCGTTGATGCCCCTGCCTTTCCCGGGGCAACACAAAGAAAAATATGTACATTGTGGGCCCTGTCCTGAGGGTTTATGCAACAATCCTCAGCCTGGCAGAATGAATATTAAATTAGCGACTTTCAGGAAATGCTTTTCTTGGATTTGCCATCTCACTTTGTGACCTTTTTGGTGTGGAGTGCAAAAAAACGATGGATTTGGGCCCAGATCTTTGGACTGGGGTGAATGTGTGACATTGATCCACATTCTGTCCATCACCTGTTTTGTTTGCAATTGCCGCCATAAGTGCGCTGGGGATGCTCAGACATGGGTCCCAGGCACTCCACACCACTGGAGTCAAGCTAGCCGGGCTGATGAGAGGTGTTACCTCGAAACCGGTCCGGTCCTCGGATGCTTGATTCCGTTCTGGGAAGGACATGGCTTTTGTAGTTCGGACTGGACTGTTCCCATGGGGCACAGGGTCAGAGCTGATTTGCATATCGCCATTGTCTAACCCAGGGTGGTGTGGAGTGCAAAAAAACGATGGATTTGGGCCCAGATCTTTGGACTGGGGTGAATGTGTGACATTGATCCACATTCTGTCCATCACCTGTTTTGTTTGCAATTGCCGCCATAAGTGCGCTGGGGATGCTCAGACGTGGGTCCCAGGCACTCCACACCACTGGAGTCAAGCTAGCCGGGCTGATGAGAGGTGTTACCTCGAAACCGGTCCGGTCCTCGGATGCTTGATTCCGTTCTGGGAAGGACATGGCTTTTGTAGTTCGGACTGGACTGTTCCCATGGGGCACAGGGTCAGAGCTGATTTGCATATCGCCATTGTCTAACCCAGGGTGGTGTGGAGTGCAAAAAAACGATGGATTTGGGCCCAGATCTTTGGACTGGGGTGAATGTGTGACATTGATCCACATTCTGTCCATCACCTGTTTTGTTTGCAATTGCCGCCATAAGTGCGCTGGGGATGCTCAGACGTGGGTCCCAGGCACTCCACACCACTGGAGTCAAGCTAGCCGGGCTGATGAGAGGTGTTACCTCGAAACCGGTCCGGTCCTCGGATGCTTGATTCCGTTCTGGGAAGATCATGGCTTTTGTAGTTCGGACTGGACTGTTCCCATGGGGCACAGGGTCAGAGCTGATTTGCATATCACCATTGTCTAACCCAGGGTGGTGTGGAGTGCAAAAAAACGATGGATTTGGGCCCAGATCTTTGGACTGGGGTGAATGTGTGACATTGATCCACATTCTGTCCATCACCTGTTTTGTTTGCAATTGCCGCCATAAGTGCGCTGGGGATGCTCAGACGTGGGTCCCAGGCACTCCACACCACTGGAGTCAAGCTAGCCGGGCTGATGAGAGGTGTTACCTCGAAACCGGTCCGGTCCTCGGATGCTTGATTCCGTTCTGGGAAGGACATGGCTTTTGTAGTTCGGACTGGACTGTTCCCATGGGGCACAGGGTCAGAGCTGATTTGCATATCGCCATTGTCTAACCCAGGGTGGTGTGGAGTGCAAAAAAACGATGGATTTGGGCCCAGATCTTTGGACTGGGGTGAATGTGTGACATTGATCCACATTCTGTCCATCACCTGTTTTGTTTGCAATTGCCGCCATAAGTGCGCTGGGGATGCTCAGACGTGGGTCCCAGGCACTCCACACCACTGGAGTCAAGCTAGCCGGGCTGATGAGAGGTGTTACCTCGAAACCGGTCCGGTCCTCGGATGCTTGATTCCGTTCTGGGAAGGACATGGCTTTTGTAGTTCGGACTGGACTGTTCCCATGGGGCACAGGGTCAGAGCTGATTTGCATATCGCCATTGTCTAACCCAGGGTGGTGTGGAGTGCAAAAAAACGATGGATTTGGGCCCAGATCTTTGGACTGGGGTGAATGTGTGACATTGATCCACATTCTGTCCATCACCTGTTTTGTTTGCTTTTTTAAAACCGGGCTCCCATTGAACACGGTTACCCCCAGAACATTTTATTTAGTGTAGCGCATGTGTAGTGATATTGAAAAGACAAGGTCGAGGATGTTGCCTTTGGAGTGTGTTGGGTGGGTGACATTGAGTGTGTTTATGTTGTTGAAAATGGTGTTGATTTTATTCAAGCTTGGATTGTCTGGGAGATTTAAGTCACACAGGAGGTTGATGTGGACTTCGCAAATGATAAATAATTTAGCCTGGTGAACAAGAATATCTAGGTTGTGAGGTGATACATATTTTTGTGATGTACAGACAAGCTTAGTGATATGGTTTGTGAAGTCTGGAACGTGGAGTTCTATAGAGTGTGCATTACTGACATTAGTTGAAATGTATTTTGGATAGTTTGAGAATGTGTGTTGCTTAGTGAAATGTGTATGAAAAGGGATGTATGTGTTTTGATCATTCCATGTGAATGCTCGTGAGGCATAGATCTGGATGTGATTGTGGGGATCAGTTGTAAGGCCTTCTGGAATAGACACACGATGATAACTTAATTTATAATGTGGTCGCAGTGGAACATGGATTAAAGTCTGTGACCCGTGCTGTACCTGACATGCCCAAACAAGTAATGCCATTCTCTGGTAAGTACTTTAGTAGAGATGCTTGGGTGGTGAAACACCCTGAAAAAGTTGACAGAAGTTAAGGGAATGCTGGAAAATGCAGTGACTTCTCTTCCTTTAGAAATGCATGTTGGAAAATGCATTTGATGAAAGTTTCCATAGAGGTTGATGGTGATAAGTAAGGTTCCCTTTGCTTTCTTCATCTTTCTAAAGTGTGTGTTGTCGCAAACCATTGTTATCAATTCCTGAATACTTGTCTCAGATTGCCTAGGCCATGCTTACCTCCACTCACTGGTTTCACAGGAGAATACGCTTCTCTAAACCTCTAAACGTGCGCTTCTTCAGGAGTGAAAGAGGATAGAGAAGTCAAGAACATGTCAGTTACAAGCACAGTGTGTGGGTACCTCCTGAAAAAGGGCTTTACATCTTTGATGTACATGCTAAACACATGTTGCAGATAAGGAGGAATCAATCAATCAATCATGTTACTTGTAAAGTGTGACTTCTCACACATAACTGTCTCAAGGCGTTGGGGGAAACAGCTGGTCCCCAGAGGCACTTTGGGTCAGTCAAAGAGCCAGGTCTTAAGGTTGTTCCTGAATTGAGGCAGTGACAGTGATTGCCTGAGGTGGAGAGGCAGGGTGTTCCAGGTCTTTGCTGCAAGGAAGGAGAAGGATCTTCCTCAAGCCTTGGTCTTGTGGATACGTGGGATTATAGCGAAGGCCAGTTGTATGGAGCGGAGGTCTCTGGTGGGTGCATGGAATGTGAGGTAGTGGTTAAAGTAAGCAGGTCCCGCATAGTGTAGAGCTTGTAGGCATTTGTGATGAGCTTTGAAACTGATTCTTTTGTTGACTGCATGCCAGTGGAGGTTTCTCAGGTGGCCACTGATGTGGCAGGGTATGTTGAGTATGAGTCTGGGATAGGCATTCTCAAAGTTCTGCAGTTTCTTGAGGAGTTTCTGGGTGATGCCGGTGAAGAGTGTGTTGCTGTAGTCTTTTCTGGTGCTAATAATTGCATGTGTGCCCATCTTTCAAGACTCAGTCACGGCCCACTTGAAGATCTTCACGAACAGGCATTGTGTGTGGAAGCAGGATGATGGGACGGTGTCTATCTGATGGTTCATGGTGATCAAGGAGTCCAGGATGATGCCTAGATTTTGTGCTTGGTCTGTGGGTGTTGGGGGTTGCGAGTGCCACAGGCCACCTGGAGTTGTTCCAGAGGTGGAGCTCATGATGATAACTTTGACCTTGTCTGCATGATTGTGCCATGGAGCCACAGGCTTCTCACAAGATTTGCAAATGCTTACCAACATCTTGAATGCATGGAAGATAAGTTCCTTGTGGTCCAAAATGTACTAAGCATTCTTTATACATAGCTTCCTTTGCTGATAAATGTTTAATCCTTTCTATTTGTTAGTCTTGGAAATCGAAAAAAACGTATATGGATTCAGAGAAGATTTCTTGCATACAATGAATTCAGGCCTTGCACTTGGATATTTCAGAAGTCATCTTTTAGGATTGCGAACACTACTGCAGTTGGTTGTTCCACATCCACTATCATTTCAGGTAGATGCTCGAAAATGATGCCTGCGTTTCTGGTTTCTTCTTTTTAAAAACTAGTTTTGTGGAATCCAATGATATCACCAAGAGTGGCAGATTGTGAATGCAAAGACTTAGGTCCTGATTAAGAAACAAGTGGGTATGAATGGGAGATTTTTCATCTGACAGTGATACATAGAAAAGGCAAGATTGGGACATGGGAGCTAAACAAGAGATGGACGGCTGTGGACAAAATGAGAAGGGGTGAGAAAACATGGGATTATGGAGAGAGATACATAACTCTCTTAACTGATATATCATTGTATTAAGTTCCTATTCTGCATATGTATCCGAGAATATGTGCCTCTGATTGTATATTAATAGAACATGTAATGGCACAAATAATTTTCTACTAAGTAGAAACATCACTCTGATTCTACTCTGGGCTGTTAAATCAACAACCACAAAGTACTCCTGCAAAACCTGGACATGAAATGCCCCTTTGCATACATAGTTCTAAAATGTTTCAGTTACCCCATGTTACAAATTGGGTTACAGGTTGACTGGGTTGTGAATCCTGGTCAAGCAGCAACCACAATCCTAGTCAGGGTAAGGCACAAAGAAGCCCCATATTTACCAGTGCTCAGCGCTCTGTTAGCTTGGCACAGATCAGTCAGGCTTAACTTAGAGGCAATGTGTAAAGTATTTGTGCAACACTTCAAAGAGTAAAACAGTGAAAACACTACACAAAATGATTCCACACCTGGTTAGATAAATGGAGCTTAATTTTATAAATAAAAGAAGACCAAAATGACAAGAATCCAATCAGTAAAACAGGAGTTTATGAATTTTTAAAGAAGAAACCGCAATGTAGAGCAAGAAACAGAAAGCGGAAACAATAGCTATCAGGTAGCACTGGGCCAGATGAAAGCCATAAGGCAGGCTGACAGTGATGGGGCACGTGTCGGATACAGTCCCAGATTAGTCCCTCTGAAGATCTGCCTTCTCAAGTTTCCTGCTAAGGGTCTCGTTCATGTTGGATAGGATCACGAGGAGCAGGCAGAGCATTGCTGGTGGCTATCAGCGTGGCACAAAGAGCAAACCGGGCATCACGAATAGGCATTTTGGAGCTTTGCATTGGAGTTCCTCATGGGCTGTCACTGCTGTGTGAGGAAACAGGTGCCGGTGGCTCACACTGAATTTTGGTATGAGCGGCATGGTTCCAATGTGAACAGTCCTGTTTGCGGTTGCAAAAAGCCCACAAGCTTAATTTCAAGAGCTCAAGAGCCACACCAAGGATCCAGGATCTTAGAGGCATCAGATGGGTGGGAGGAATGCACTGACATCAGGTTCATGAGCTGTTGGGAAGCCTCTTATGTCCCTGAGGCTAAGATCAGGGGGCCCGAGGACTAGCCCTTTGAGTCACTCTGGAGTCCTGGGTTGAAGATGAAGTTGCAAGTCTAGTTATTCTTCCACAGGCAAGAAGTAGCAGACAGCAGATCAGAAAAGGTGGACAGTGGCTCCTTCAGAGCAGCAGTCCAGCAGAATAGCAGTCCTTCTTTTCAGCAAAGTATCCATTGGTCTAGAAGTGTACTGAAGTGGTGGTGTCTGAAGTATTTCTTTTATACACTGGTGCCTTGGTTCTGTAAGTTGGGTGAAGCTTGTAGACAGTGACTTTGAAGTGTATGAAATGTCCTGAAGTGACAATGAGGGTCATTAGGCCCTTTGTGTAAAGGCAGAACACAGGCTATTCAGGTGTAAGTGGGCCTGTGCTCCCCCCATCCTGCCAGCAAATGGCCCACCCAGGCACCTCTAATCACTCTATTGTGTGACCGGGTGGAATTCTCAAAGTCTAACTGTCAGTTACACCTAATCATGTGACCCAGGGCAGGCTGGAGGCACACAAGAGCTAAGAGCAAAAAAATACCAACTGTGTAAAAGGGACAAAAACACAATTGCCAATCCTGATGCTTATTCTACAATTAATTCTTCCCAATCACACATGACACTCCTAGTGACTGAGAAAAGATAACCTTTATTTTTTCTTCATTGTCTCTTAAAGATTCAATTTCATAAAGAATCAGTAGATATGTTCATGTTATCATTTCAATGATCAATCACAACATTTTTGTTGGAACCACATACAATTACAAGCATATAAGACATAAATATTAGGTCACATATTTGACACAAAATATCACTTTAAAAACATCACATTATGGTATATAAACATGCTCCGGTTCCAAAGAAAGAATGACAAGAAACATAGAGAGAAAATAAACAAACGAAAAAAACACAGGGAAAGGTTGAACAAAATGAAAACGAAGGCGTCTTTAAATTCCTAAAAATGGAACACAAACCCTGTGGGAATATTTACCAAACAGTACTGTGTTCAGGTTGGTAGAATTTAATCAATTTTCATCAAAGGGTGCATTAAAAAAATAATGGACCTGATACTCAAAATAGAAATACGCTTGTTTGGTCTAAAGGATAGGTTGACGAGTTTCAAACCCCTAATATATTTAACACTGGGTTCTCCTCAGGAAATGGAACAGAGGAGCTTTTGTGGACTTTCTTTTATTGGCACTGCCTGTGCCCCCTCAGTATGTAAACAAAAGTCTATACAATGTGATGGAAGTGCGAAATAGTGCCTCACAAACGGATGTCTTCATAGTCATACTTTGTAAAAGTGCCACTTTTAAAATTGTGATAAAAAACCTGACTTCACTTCTAATTTGGGCTTTTCACCCCAATTTCAAAGACACCAAACATGAACCTGTTATCTCTTCCTGTTTTGAAATTACACTTATAAAATGTAAATCGCCAACTCCTATGGAGAGATAGGTCTCGTAGCAGAGAAAAATGAATGTAAGAGTTTTTCACTACCAGAACATGCAAAATTTAAAAGTACATGCTCAGCTTTTTAAATACATCACACCCTGTCCTCAGGGCTGTGCAGGGCCTACTTAAGGGTGACTTATATGTATTAGACAGGAAGGTTTTGTGCTTGGCAAAAGGTTTGTTTTGCCAGGTTGCAATGGCAGTTTAAAACTGCACATACACGCTCTGCAATGGCAGGACTGAGACAAGTTTAAAGGGCTGCTTAAGTGGATGGCACAATCAGAGCTGCATGCCAACTAGTAGCATCTAATTTACAGTTCCTGGGCGCATGCGGTACCACTTTACTAGGGACGTATAAGTAAATTAAATATGGCAATTGGGCATTAGTATCCAGAGTCCTAAGGCCAACAGAACTGGGTTCGGCAATATGGAAGACAAGAGGCAAAAGGTTTGGGGGAAGACCATCCTAATGTTAACAAGTCCAACACTCCATCAAACCCAAACACAACAGGTCAAAGTAAGCGAAACATTGGCTGTCTGAATTTATGGCGATATCAAAAAAATTAACTGCAAATATAATAAATAAATATGCAGCTTGGCTCATTGTTAGTATGACTAGATCCTAGGAAGCAACCGCTTTATGATAGCTTTGAGTTTGTTTCAGATTAGAGAATGGTTTGACATCAAACAAATTAGACTGTTGAAAAAAAGCCACACTCTCTTCCTGGGTACAGCACATTTGGTTCTAGCAACAAAAAGCAGCTCTGTTCAAGCTAAGCCAGCTCCTTTTACTCCCTTTTTTCATCCACCCTTTCTCTTTCTCTGCATCTTTCCTATCCATATAATTCCTGTCCATCCTTTCTATTTCTTTTTCTCATTTATTTCTCCCACCTCTTGGTCTTTTTCTTGCTTCTGTTTTCTTCTGCTTTCTTCTCTCCTCTCTTTCGCAGACTTTATGCTAATGCCCAGCTGTGCTCAATGCAATAAATCTCAGGAAGTTTGAAAATCTTGAAAACAATGACTATCAAGGGGTCCAGCCCCCGGAACAGTGGCCAATCAAAACAAAAACATTCCCAGTCCCACCCTTGTACAGTAAATTGCCTGATTGTCCCAAACCTACCAGCCAAAGAGATCCATAAGCTTAGCCTTACTACACAAATGTCTCATCAATCAGTAAATTAAGACATTTTGGTGAAGATTTTTCTAGGAAAAGGGTGCACCATTGTATGAAGTTGTAGGAAACTGGGGTGCTATTTGAGGGACTAGGTGCACACCTCAAGTAATAACCACAATCATTTTAAGGGTAAATCACCAAAGTCACTAAATTAACTGGCTCAACCCACTAATAGCTATGGCACGGTGCAGATCAGCTCATCTTAGAGGCAAGTAGTAAAGTGTTTATGAAATATCAAACAGCAATAAAGTCAAAATACAAAAGATGGAAAATCCCAAATCCTTTTAAGAACATAGATTAAATGTTAATAAATTTTATGATACCAAAATGACATAAATCCAATAATTGGAACTTCGGTTATGAATGTTTAAAGTCTAAGGTTCAAAATAGCACCAAAAATCATTAAGGATCAACTATGCTCATCTGGGTGTGAGTTAAGGCTGACCATGGAGGAGTACATGTCTGATACAGAATGTAGGTGGCATATGTACAAATGAATGAAAAAACTTGTTAACGTCACAAACCGCCATTCTGAAAATGCAGGGATGTATCGTATTTACAAAGATATGGTTCACCCCTGCATTTACCCCAGTGCTTGAGCTAATTTAAGCTGCCTAGCGGCAACACAGACACCCTTGCACCATAGTGCAAAGGTGCCTGCGTTGTGGGGAATGATTGTTTATATGCAAGAAGTTGTCCCTTCCTACACATAAACAATAGTAAATGGCGATTTGTAACTCCTATGTGTGCTGCATTGTGCACACAGAAGTTGCAAATCGTCATTTTTGTAACTATTGTTTATCTGCACGAAGGGACACCTTACTGCACATAAACAATCATTCAAAGCCTCACTGGCTGGATACTTTTAATAATAATAAGCATTTATTAAGCGCCTGGCTGCACAAAACTGTGTGTCCCCGCGCTGACTGCAAATGCAAACCATCTAGAGGAAAAGGTCGGGCGAACTGGGATTAGTTTTTGGGAAATAGGTGAGTTTTGAGTCTGGCTCTGAACCTTGTTTCGGATGGCTCCATACGTAGCTGAATTGGCAAGGCATTCCAGAGTTTGGTGGCTAAATAGCGGAAGGATTTTCCTCCCATCTTAGCTTTGTTGATGCGAGGGATTTTAAATAGCATCGTGCCCGCTGATCTAAGATTTTTGATCGGCCTGTGGATGGTAATGAGGCCTCTTAGATAGCTAGGGCCTTTATTTTGGGCAATGCGATGTGTGTAGCAGAGGGTTTTGAATATTATTCTTTCTTTAACAGGGAGCCAGTGAAGCTTGACCAGCGCATTTTTTGTCGATGCTCTGCGAGGGAGACCGAGCACCAGTCGCGCTGCAGAGTTTTGTATGCATTGTAGCTGGTGCAGGCTCTTTTGATTGAGCCCCAGTAAGAGAACATTACCATAGTCCAGATGGGGAGATATTAGGGCATGGACTATGGTTTTTCTCGCTTCAATCGGCAGAAGGTCAAGTACTTTGCGCAGCACTTTAAGGGTGCTGTAGCATTTACTTGTCACTTTGTTTACCTGGGCTCTACCTGAGAGATTTGGGTCAAGCATGACTCCGAGGTTCTTCACCTTCTCTGCAGGCACAGGTAGTTCTCCCAATTCGCTAGGCCACCAGGAGTGTGACCAGACGGTGGGATTCTTCCCTACAATCAATACCTCTGTTTTATCTCCGTTTAAACGGAGGCAGTTGGCGTTCATCCATGATGCTATCCTTAGCATACAGTTTGAGAAGTTGGAGGCTAAGTCTCTACTGTCTGGTGTTAATTTGAACACCAACTGGGTGTCGTCAGCATAGCTGACAATGCCCACCCCAAATTCCTCTACAATGTGTGCCAGGGGTTCCATGTAGATGTTAAATAAGGTAGGGCTCAGACTTGAGCCCTGTGGAACCCCATGGCTGACATTGCGAGGTGATGACTTGAAGGGTGGGCAATGAAGTTGGAAAGTTCTGTCAGTGAGGTATGATTGGAACCAGTTGAGAGCAGAGTCTTTAACTCCCATGTCTGAGAGCCGGGACAGCAGTGTGGCGTGCAGCACGGTATCGAATGCTGCACTTAGGTCCAATAGGACCAGCGCTGCTGTCTCTCCCTCATCCACCAGTTTCCGAATCTGTTCAGTGGAGAACAGAACGGCTGATTCCGTTGAGTGGCCTGATCTAAACCCTGATTGGGAAGGGTGGAGGAGAGATTCTTTCTCCAAAAACTCCATGAGTTGGAGATTGGCCACCTTTTCTATGATCTTGGCACAGAAAGGGAGAAGTGAAATTGGTCGCAGATTTTGAAGCTGGGTGATAGGGATGTTCGTTTTTTTTTTTAGTGGTATTACCTGGGCAGATTTCCAGTTTCTCGGGACAATGCCTTCACGGAATGAGGTTGTGATCATGTTGCTTATATGATCCAGTAGTACGCTTTCCATGACCGCTTTGTACTGTTCCGGAGGGCAGGCATCCATAGGGGAACCTGAACATATGGTGTTTATAATTTTCATCAGTTCCTGTTTGTTCGGAGTCTTGAAATTGGTAAACCGGGGTTTGTGGGGGCAGGCGCCTAGTGCCTTCATTCGGTGAAGATTTCTATATTCAGATTTAGTAACTTTTTTAGACTCCTCCAAAGAAGCAAGGCTGCAGACTAGCTAAACAAGGCTCTACGGGACTGAAAATACTCCTCTGCAAGGTCCCACTGAATCAGATTTGCTTCTGCAGAAATGCTCAGAGATGGAAGCTATGTTAATCTACAGCATAGCTGCAATGTACCTACTTGGATTGGCTTGACAGGTTGGTACTGGTCCTCTGCAGGTCTTTGTAGCCAAACATGTTTAAATCCCATGTTTCAGGAAATATTAGGAGAAGTATTCTTTGAGATAGCCTAGGGTTCCAGAACCTCAGGAACAGCACTTTGAGAGGGGAGCGGGGGGGGGTCAAGTCCCACCCCAGAAGAAGCCACAAGCAGGGTCCGTTGCAGCTCAAATTGCAACTGGTCAGCCTGGCAGTTTCAGGAAAGGACTCATGTGGCTTGTGCTGTTCCTGTAGTTTGAAAATGAGCTCAATATTATGACACTTGGAGTCCACTTCATTATCCTGGGTATAAGAGGGGGAAGTGGCCCAGTCTTCTAAGCTCTTTGCAGGTCTCATGCAGCAAGTTTAGTCCTCTATCTATCTTTGAAGGTTGTTTGGTGTTATGAGGGGGGTACTGTGTGTGCCACAGTTAAGTCCGCTACCAGCTTAGGGTGAGGGTGACCCCTAAACCTTCCTTAACCAGTTGTGTAAAAGTTTCTAACGGTAATTCTACCCGGTTTTGCAGCACTTACAGTATGCCCTAAAGCAAAGAATCCAACAGTGTCCTGCTCTGCCCAAATCCAAGAAAGTGAAACTCTTTTCACTTTGTGCAGAGCATGCGTGCCCACTTCAGAAGTGCGGCCAGGGAAAAGAACAACCCTCCTCTGTGGTCACTCTAAGTCAGTTCTGGGGCATCTCCTCTCCTACTCGGATTGGTGCTTGCATGACAAAGGAGGACCCTCTTTTGGGTCAACTAACATTTGACTGTAAAATTGGTAGGACTCTTTGAGGTTAATCAAGTTCCTGGGCCCAGCTGAGATGATAATCCTACCAGAGGAAATAAAACAACTCTCTATCAAATTACCAACCTTGTTAGAGTGAAAATAGCTTTCGGGGTTTTTTCACTCTAAGGACACATTAAACATAAAACTTTTCAAAGCCCTAATTTTTAGAGCCTCATGAGGAAAAAGACCTGCATGACATATTGACCAAACCCCTTCAAGAGGTCCACAGGGCAAGCAGAAGTGACTGGGCACATGTGTTGGAAGTGAGGGCTTTCACTCCTGATTCCCGGGGACCGGCCCAACTATGGGTTCTGAGCAACTAGGCCAAGTACAACTTCAGCACTTCACTCTTAGTGATAGTGCAGGTCAAGCAGTCCAAGGCTTCTTGGGGAGGAGGTAGGTATAAGGTGAGCACAGGTTCACAACTAAGCATGGGCGAATTCGCGATCCGCGAATTTGCGGATTTGCGAATTCGCGATCCACAAAATTCACGAATTTGTGGATTTTTGTTTTTTCGCGTGTTCGCTGTTTTTTTTGCATGTTCGCAGGGTTTTTTGCATGTTCGCGGGGGTTTTTTGCGTCTTCGCGAGCCGCTTGCATAGCGAAGTTACCCATGCAGTCGTTTATGGGAGAGGGAGAGATAGATAGATAGATAGATAGATAGATAGATAGATAGATAGATAGATAGATAGATAGAGAAAGAGAGGGAAAGAGAGAGGGAGAGAGAGAATGAGAGAAAGAAAAAGAGGCCGGATCTCTGAAGGGCCAGATTCCTGAGTTGCCCCTACAGAACATACAGCTTTTTATTTTTAGCAAAATGCATATGAAAATTGTGCTGTAAAGGTCTCTTTTAGTCTAACCCCTCCTGACAACTCAAAATGGGTGTATTTGCCATCCTCTCCCTTCTTCCTGTTTGTTATATCGGTAAGCGCTTCCTGATGAGGTTTAATTCCTTGGACATATCCCTTTTTGCCTACTTGTAACTATTCTCTGACCCTGCTTCAAGGGTCAGAGCAGAGTCAGAGAATAGTTGCAAGTAGATAACGAGGTGCCAGGAAGCAATTAGCAGCAGGTGTCCAAGTTAAAGTTAATTTGTTTGTAACCCGTTTGTAAAAGGTTACAAAGAAATTAGGTTCAACTTTTGCACCTGCTGCTGTAACCCTTGCTTGGCTGAAAATACGTCCCCGCTGATTCGCGGATTTTACCGCGATTTCGCGAGATTCGCAGATCGTGAAATCGCGGAAAATCCGCAAATTCGCCCACGAAATGGATTTTAAGCCCACCCTTATTCACAACTCAAAATTCATCCAGCAACCCCAATAAATGATTGTCCAGTACATTTGTGTTTCTATTTAAAAAGGAGCGTTTATCTACTAACACAAAGTACAATACACCACATGGCAAATAATATACACAGCTTTTTTGAGTCAAGCTACTAGTATTCCTGGGTCATCCTTCCTATCCTACTACACCACTTATGGCTGAGGACTATTCCCCTTTCATGTGTGGCAACATCCAAGCTACGCCTTTTGGGAGGTGAAGTATTTGCTCTCACTCTTCTAAGGTCAAAGCCCTTGATGTTTTCTCAGCTGCATGTGGATTCAGTATGATGGCCCTCTTCTTCCTTCATGGCTCATGCCTTCTGACATGCAGATAGGGTTACAGCATGGCACTCTCTCTTCAGGGAGGCTCCCAACGGGCCACTATGCTAAACCATGTGACAGCCATCCTTACCTCACAGCACAGCGCAAAGGGCAGAAGCCCCCTATTCCTCCCCACAGCCCCTACCTGGCAGGGGGGTAGCAATTATGGCACAATGGGATGGCAGTCAATAGAAGAGGTGGCCGCAACGGAACACAATTTCACACTCTGCTCCTGGGATCCACACAGTGAGATCACCTCTGGTCTTTGTACCCTCCAAGCTCTCCTCTTTACCTCACAATGCCAATTCGTTTTGGGTTGAGCTGAAGAGTGTGCTACAGGCTGCAGGTGAGTGTTCATGTTCCTTCTGGGTGTTTTCTTGATCCTCCTGGGTGATGTCCCCTTTCCAAGCATGGGAGACTGACCCTAACCCCCAGTTCTGCTCAGAGCAAGTAGAACTCATGCTGAGCTTCTTCGCACTGAAGTACAGCTTCAGTTTGACATTTTGAGAGCCTCAAGCTTCCCTTTTTGTACTCCATTTCCAGACACACTTGTGATTTAGGGTCTCTGTCTTTGAAGTTCATTTTCAGGGGGTTGTCCACTTTAAAGTGAACACTTCTTGCCTTCGGTCATAGATTAGAAAGAAAACCCAGATTTTGGAAAAGACAAAGATAAACATACGACCAGAAGAAGCCAAACTTAAACAATCTAAAACAAGGAACCTAGGCAGAAGGAAACACACAACACATACATGACATGACATGACCCTTCTCCTGCCAAGTCTGCAAATTCACCTCTGTCCGAACCTACACCCCAGCGCCCGGACCAGGCAACAACAACAACAACAACAACCACTTCAAATGCATCCTGCTCAACACCCACTCCGTCCACAAGCACGCTGTCGAACTCTGGGACCTACTCGACACAACAGCACCAGACGTCGCCTTCCTCACGGAAACCTGGATGAACGCCTCCTCAGCCCCTGACATTGTCGGAGCCATCCCAGACTGCTACAAGATCACTCGAAAGGATTGCCATCATCTACAGAAACACCATCAGCGTCACAACCAACTCCAAAGATGCCCTCACCACCGCCGAACACCTACACTTCCTGATCCACACAGACGCCAAGACCACCCTCAGAGGAACCCTTATCTACAGACCCCCGGGCCCACGCACACAATTCAGTGAAGCCAAATCCGACTTCATCAGCCCCCAAGCCCTCGCCTCATCAGACTACATCCTCCTAGGGGACCTGAACTTCCACCTGGAGAACAACAATGACAATAACACCATCACCCTGCTCGCCAACCTCGGACTGGTGAACACCCCCACCCACTACGCCTGCCACACCGTCGACCCCATCTTCTCTGCCAGCGGCCACGTTACCTTCAGCCACTCCACCGGACTACACTGGACAGACCACAGCTGCAACCATTTTACCTTTAAGAAAACCACATCCCACCACCGCCCGCAACAGGTCCCAGCAGACGCTGGAGCAAAGTAAGTATAGGCAAAATGTGCGAATTCGCGGCACGTGAATTCAAGCGAAAGCAAATGCCCGGTCTGCAAAATTTGGGAATTTGCGGATTTTTTTATTTTTGCGTGTTCGCGGGGTGCTTTGCGTGTTCGCGATGTATTTTTTCAGAGCGGCGACCGCGAAGTTACCCATGCGGTCGTACATGGGTGCGGCCATCTTGTTTTCAGTGTTCGCGTTGCGTATTTCCGTTTCCGGGCGCCAGTTGCATGCTCGTGTCGTGCATTTCCTATGTGTGGGCCGCAATTACGTGTTCATGTCCATTTTTGCGTGCTCGTGAGGGAAATATCGTGTGAGCTTACCCACGTGGTCGCAATGGGCGCGGCCATCTTGTTTTTAATTCATTGCTATGGTTCTGGGCATGCTTTTTCAATCCTCCCTTAATCTTTGCAATCCTTTGTTTCTTTGAACTTTGTTTTAATTTTGTTTACTCATTATCCATCTCTTTATTTTTCTACATCTATATTTTGTGTTTTTTTCTACTTTTGGTTACTTTAAAATTACTTTTTTTAACTCTTTTCTTTCATTTACTTGTTTCCTATTCTTTCTTTCCTATTTTATTTTCCTTTCCTGTCAAGGATCATGGCAAAGGAAGCCGGGAAGAACATAAAGGGGAAGGGTCCCACACCCCGTACCTAGCTCTCTTGCGGGCGCTTAAGGGGGGAGGAAGTACCAGCCCAGGAGATCTTCAGCGCCAGCCGCACTGGTTTTCTTTGTCCAGCGCCACCTCCCCAAGACCGTCACGGCAGGTGGCAGGCCCGGTACCAGGTATGGGCTCCAGGAGTGTCGCCAGCTATGGGGGAAGGAGTGCCGGTGTTAAGGGTACACACGCAGCCACAGGTTTGTCCCCTTGATTCTGTATGTATTGCCCAAATGGTTGCATGAACATTTCTTTGTTGGTATCAATGCTGGTTTAATATGGGGATCCTAAGGTTGATGGTATGATTGTTACACCAATGCTTGCATAGTGTTGTGCTTCGTTTTGGCAGTTCATGTTGTGTATTTACTGCCGTCAATGTTACTGTGTTGTTTTCATTTGCCAATGCTTTTTAGCCATCAATACCTGTTTACGGTCAACTCTACACATGTACAAGGAACGGATGGGCTCTGCGTGTGATGTATGCAAATATGAAACCGACGCTTCTGAAACTCTATTTAAAGAGCGCACACAAACGTGACAGTGCTTCATCTCATTGCATGCCGTCACGACGAGCACTCCAGTCCTGCTCCTCTCGGACTCCGGTTTCGTTCCTGCTTTCTAGAACCTGACCCGACCTCCGGAATATCGGTAACCTCCTCCAGCACTTCTCTCCCGTCCTCATTCCCCTCTTACCCGATTCCTTGCTCGTCTCCGTCGGCTCCTGTATTTGGCGACGGACATTGTCTGAAGACCAGCGGATGATCGCGGAACGAAACGCCCTCCAGGAAACGCCCTCCAGGAAACGCGAGCATCTGCAAGACACAGAAGTAGGACAGTAAGACATAATAGTTAGTTTCAATAATCGGACACTCGGCAGAGCCATTGACAATATTGACTTTGAATACTCGTGGAATTCTTGTGAACAAACAAGCCTTGGACAATTCCACAATATTGGTAAAACTTTAAACGCTTTATAGTAAATGTGATTCTAAATCTGAAGAGTCTATTTGAAGTAATTTAGAGACAATATTTGAATCTTTGTTCAGACAGGTGTACTGTGCAACAGGTTGACTATCTTGGGTATCTTTGAGCATTCAGCATAGTCAAACCATTGTAGGTTGCTGGAACCTTTTTTGGTTTTGTTTTGTTTTGTTTTTCTTCTCTTTTCACTACAGAACCCAATTAGAAGTTGTCAAGCTGAGTTATTCAGGTATGAGCATGAATGATTAGTTACTAATTAAACAACTAACCTCACTAATCCTCTAAGCATTCAAGGAACAGAATTTAAGTATTTTCTTGTGTTGTTTTAAGGACCTAATCTGAATCAAATCTCTGAATAACTCCTGACTCAGCAAGTGTAAACAAGGGCCAATTGTAACCATGGTCAGTATTATTTTTATGCACTAGTTGATGAATGTTGCACAACCTGAGTTAAACTTCAAGAGTGTGTAATTAATCATTGTGTATGCAACACAGGATCACATGCTGAAGAAACACCAGCCCAGAACACTTCATAGAGAAGCAACAGCTGTAATCCAGTGTATTGTTCATTTGTTTCTCTCTCCACTTCCCCTTTCCCTTGTGGATAAGTTAACAAAGCAAGAGTCTAACCATCCTTGCTTTGTTGATTGGTTCTTGAGGGAGTTGGGACATTGCAGCGTCAAGAGGAAACAACAGGAGTGACTCGTGTGATTGCGCAACAGCCTGGCTATGTATCGGGAGTCTGGGGAGTCTGGGGCCCGGCGCACCTACAACCATGCGACGCACCCGTGGTCAGACATCCTGGACCGGGAACACGACCTGCTCGACCTGCTTGGTGTGGAGATCCCTGGGCTTGGTGACTACTAGTAGCTATTTGATCACTACTTTGTTTTCTCCAGCTCTGAGTTATGATACTGTAAATATTTGTTTTTTCTGAGGAGCAAAAATGCCACTGATTACATTGCAGGTAAATAATGTTTCAAAAGGTTCTGTGATTGCAGATGATTCACTGCTCACTGGTGGTGCTACTATGCTTACTTGTTTTCAAATTTGTGCTCATTTGGCCTGGTGACTGATTATGTATGAGTGTACTTTACAGAACTGCATAATGTTAGACACTAGAGATTACATTGCAGGTAAATTATGTTTCCAAAGGTTCTGTGATTTCAGGTGCTCGCTTGCTCACTGGCGGTGCTACTATGCTTACTTATTTTCAATTTTATGCTCATTCAGCCTGGGTGACTGATTATGTATGAGTGTACTTTACAGAACTGCCTAAAGCTAGACACTAAAGATTACATTGCAGGTAAATTATGTTTCAAAAGGTTCTTTAATTGCAGGTGCTTACCTGCTCACTGGCGGTGCTACTATGCTTACTTGTTTTCAATTTTGTGCTCATTTGGCCTCGGTGACTGATTATGTATGAGTGTAATTTACAGAACTGCGTAATGCTAGACACAAGATACTCAAGTCCAGTCCTTACTTTGTACTCCTGCCACTAAGAAGAGATAGTGGTGGTGGATTGATAGTTTGAGTATATTATGACTGGTTATTTAGTAGGAAACTTTTTAGTGGTCTGCAATCATGAGGGACTGTATCTGTCACTTCGTGTGCTGCGGAGTGCTGCCTGCCAGTCCTAGTAGAACCTTTTTGTAGTTGGTTTAGTGAGTTACCTAAATTTCCAAGTAGACAGTCCGCGAATCCAGCAATACTAATATCCTAGTAGACCACATCAGATAGGTCAATACATTTAGTGCAATTGTTGTCTATTTCCCCGAAATAATTTGTTATTGTTTTTTTGAAATGTTTGATTTGGTTGACAACAATCATCCATGTTTGTGTCCTTCTTTCATGTTGTCCATCAGCTCCCCCCAGGGGCAAGAGGACAGAGGAGGTAGCAGCGCCGGCGGAGCAGGAACAACAGAAAGGCCAGGATAGGTCCGCCGAGGGCTCCTATGCTGGCCCCAGTATGTTTTCCTGTTAATATTATTAATTATACTTCCCTATCTTTTACAGCACCTGATTATTCCAAACATTCCTCATAATTCTATTTTTTCCTAAATCATCTTTGATCTTCTAGTAGACTGTTTCTAAATTCTTATCCTGCCTCTACTATGACTCTCTTTGCTACTACTAGATTATTATTAGTCTGTCTATGTAGCTAGCTAAGCTTGCACAGTTGGCAAAAGGTGTACTGTTAAACAAAACTCCTATTCAGCAATAGCTCTAGGCAATGATTGCAGTCGGCTGTGTTGTCCATAATGTCTATTGAAGTCTTCTAAATGTTTATGCTTTGACAATTCCCAACAATAAAATGTCAATGGCCACCAAGAATAAGATACTAGTTTACTTTTTGATAGGATAGGAAGACATACTACTACTGTTGCAGGGACTATTCTGCACATACAGAAGTATGGACAAGAAATAGGGCATTTGTTATGAATTATAATAGGGGTAGTTAGACTTTGCACATACATCAGTCCTAACAGAAGTTGAACCCCCCAATCTCCTTACTGACTAGCTAGTATGTCAGAGAGTCATTATTTAGCTACCGAATGCAGCGATGATCCCCAATGATTACAACCCAGAACATAAGACTATGAAGTCAGAGTCCCGACCTCTCAGAGTCACAGACTCATGCTTGCAAATTGCAAACCGTTTCACTCACTCACTCATGACCAAAAATCACAGAGTCTATGTAAGTTTTAAAGCTTTATTAAAAGTAAAACAACTAGCTCTGTGTGTACTCTGTAAAAATTTAAATTGTGCATTATATAAAAACATTTATTGAAATCAATGTCATATAACAAACATTGAACGACTGAAAAGTGGCTGATTTCACACATTAATTGTGGGAGAGCCCTCACCTGGTTGTAACTTAAAGTCTTGGTGGGGATTATTCGTTGACGACTCCGCCTAACATATGATGATGATCTTGCTCTTGTTCATAGAAGGCAAGCTTCTGTCTGTTATGAGAAAAATGGTGCGTGTTAAAAAGCAAGCATTCATCAGTTGTGTCAAAAAGTGTAGCATCACATGTTATGGCTAAGCATAAATAAAATACATCCTTCCCTGAAGAAAGGGAAATTTTTACTTTAGACTAGAGAGTTACAAATTATTAAATTTGTTTATGTAGTACTAGTAACTTTCATTCCTAGACAAAATAGGGAGTGGTGTATATGGCATCTACAAATATTAAATGTTTTTTCTAGGCTTAACACCATCGGCACAGCCAACCACCAGTACCGGAGCCAGCGCAGAGGTGGGCACTACAGGGTTGGATGCGACGCCACAGACAGCAGGAACTGCTGTGGGGTATGCCACGGTAGTGGCGGGCAGTGGTAAGCTATTATATTCCTTACTTATTGAGATTGCAGAGTGAGCTTTCTGCAGAGGTGTATTTGTTGTACACTTCACTGTTAAGAAGACTGACAAATTTAGAACTAAGTTTTTGTCAACCAGGTAGAAGACAGTCACCCCTTGACTTCTCATTAGCAATAGTGGCGGGAGTTGACGAGTAACCAATGGTCTCCTCTAAATTTGACTTCAACTCAGCTGTGAAAGTTTTATCGAGAAGCCAAGTCAGATCAGAGATGAACTTGATGGATGGGATGAACGAAAAGGGAAAGAAGGATGTTAGGAAGGACGAGTGAGTGAAAATTAATGACTGTCAAAGAATGATACTTGTTTTTGAATGCTGCCCGAGGAGGCTGGGAATCTGATGCATGGCCGGTTGAAGGCTGAAGCAAGGATGGGTGGAAGAAGAAAGAAAAGTGGCCTGCCTGGGTGGGTGAAACAGAAACTGTATGTGTGAGCAATATATCCTTTGGTTCAAATATTCAAATGTAATTCAAGCACGGATGCATGGCTGTCATTTTACAATATAAAATAAAAAGGTTGTTTTTCGGTGAGAAAAAGTAAGGTTTGTCCAGTTGAGAGTCAGACATTAAGAAGAATGATTGACATTTACTTTGAATGGATGGATGCCTGCCTGCCTGGATGGTATCTTCCTCATAGTTAGCATAGGTGTATGTAGACAGAGTAGACGGTCACTGGATGAAGAGTGTTACTTTGAAGAGCATGTGATGTAACACCGCACGTCCGTGCCAGAGTAGCAAAGCCGAGGAAAGTAGAAGTTGTAATTTTTCAGAATACTACAATGACTAGTAACAGTAGTTTGCAAGCACAGCATATATGCGGCGATTACGGTGACCACTCACTCACTACCTCTGTTAATAATTTTTTTACAACTCTGTCATTCATGTGTGGCCTATCGGTGTTCACTCAATCAAAAACAAAGCACCTAAATGTCATCCCATATGTAAGCAAATATCCTGTGAAGGGATAGATGATCATATTATTTTTCTTCTTAATTTTCCTTTTGTAGTAGTCAGGGGCAGGGCAGGGTGAAAGTTAAATTAATTAAGCAGTAGCCTTTGTAACAGAGTATGGCCAGTGCCACCCGTAATAGAAAAGTAAGAGCTTCTCCACCTGCATGTACTGGCCTGGTAACAGTAACGCAAGTCTGTGTCATCATGGCTTGCGTCTGTTTTTTTCGGGTGCAAGTTGACTGCCCTGGTATTATGCCGGCTTCCACAAGTTTACATACCAATTTTGCTAAACAAGAGAGAAGAAGAAGACTGGTGTTAAGCATGGGCGAATTTTGCGGATCTCGCGTTCGCGAATTTTGCGGATTTGCGAACTCGCAATCCGCAAAATCCGCGAATTCCCGCGAATTTGCGGATTTTTTTTTTTTGTGTTCGCCCGTGTTTCTGCCAGTTCGCGAGGGTTTTTACAATTTCGCAATTTGCGAACTTACCTGTCGGGTCGCAAGTTTTGCGAACTTGTTGTTTCTACGTGTCCAGCCTGTTTGGGACACTCTTCTTCATCACTGCCACTCTCTGTCACCACTGCCACTCTCTGACTACTCATGCCACCCTCTGGCCCACCCATGCCACCCTCTGTTTCATCACCACACCCTCTGGTTGTCCAGTGTACATTATTTTCGGCAAAGCAAAGCACACCTTCCCTGCCTCAAGTGACCTGAATTAATTTGGGGCTGATTAATGTGTCACAGAATATTTTTTTAGCTGGCACCTGCTTCCTTAGTGCGCCCTGATTAGTGATCTTTTGCACTTGCTAAGTGCTTTCATTGTTGCAAAATTAGTTACAACACCTGCCCTGCCCCAACTGACAATAATGAATTAGGGGCTGATTAATGGATTTTAACTTCCAGCCTGGCTCCTGCTTGTCTCCCTTAGCTGTAATTCAGGACCTTTGTGGCATATGTGTAACTATTCTGAGGTTCAGAGCAGGGTCACATAATAGTTGCAACTGGCAACTGAACTCTGGAGGGGCCCCTCAGGAAGCACTACAGGAAATGGCTACTAATGATGAGCCTGAACTTTTGAACCTGGCAAGTAGTTTCAGTTTTGCTAAGATCGTATTTCTGCAATTTAGCACTTATTCGCGGGGCGCGAAGTTGTACTGGGAAGCCGCGAACTCACGCGAACAGTGCGAGCAGTGCGAGCAAAATCCGCTGCTCGCGGATTTGCGGATTTTGCGGGAGATTCGCGAATCTCGCGGATTGCGAATTTCCCGAAAATCCGCAAAATCCGCGAGCGAAACGGATTTTCCGCCCATACCTAACTGGTGTACTGTCTGAGTCTAATGTAGTGAGTTCATGTAACGCTAGTAGAATTCCTTAAACTCCCACTAATGTTAGAGCAGAGGGCGACGAAGTGGGAGGTTAGATAGATACGTGCTACTAATGTTATGTACTGTGCTTGCAAGTTGCTAGTGCTACTGTGACACAACTTTCTGCTGAATTATTTTGTGTTAATCTTTAAGAGCATTGATTACAGTATGTTTTTCTTTCTTCATATAGATACTCCTTCCAAACTAACAAGGAAGTTGTTGGCTAGACGGGCCCGGCAAAGGAAGCTGGAGGCAATTGTCGCTGAATACCAGCAACTGATGGCCCAGGAGGAGTAGGAATCGCAGTCGACATCAACAACAGCTGCATTCCCTCCGCTGCCCCTGGGTCATACGGTCAGCGCAATCCTCCAGTGGTACGGAGCTGTGGTCTGGCAACCACCCTCCACCGCCGAGCAGCAAAAACAACGGCTGCCCCCACAGTACCTGCAAGGGTCGTGTGCACCGCTTGACCCTCAGAGTGACCAACCTTGATAAGGAGGTGGTGAGGCTAGAAGCCCTGCTCAAGGACCTCCAGAGAGAGCACTGTGACCACCTGGCCAAAGGACACTGCAGCGGAAGTAGAGGAGAGGCTGTCCCTTGCCCCTTTTTTAAAGACTTTTGGGGGGGGTAGGAATTGGGCGTTGGGGTTTTTGAACTTTTGGGGATATTTATTCCATGGACATTGGTTGGGATTAGGGAGGGGGGTGGGTCGGGTCTTGTGGGATAGTTTATTTTTGTTAGGGTCTAAATAATTATTTATTTCAACTTAAACATAACATCTGCGTTTTTTACTGTTTTGTGGAGGAGGCAGAGGTGTGTTAACTCACTGTACATTTGTTTTCCTGAAACTTAACTGGCTGGTTAATTCAAATTGTCTAAACGCCCACATTTGTAAAAAAAGTGCCACTGACGGAGTTAGTGAATTCAATTGTCCTTCTACTTTACTAGTACTACCGTCAGTCTCTCCTCTCCTCCTACTCCATTATTCTTCCTCCCCCAAAATGCTTATCTTACCTGTGATTCGTGTTTAAGAACAGAGCTAGGCACAGGGCTGGCTGATGGCAAATGACGATTGAGGTTGGCTATGGAATCCTGGACGGATGAAATTTCATTGTTGTGGTGGTAGTAGTAGTGGTACACACTGGCAGTAGCGGCATATGAAAAAAAAGGAAATGAAACATTGAGTGGCCTGAGCGTAGCATTAGAACAGTACGATAGATAGTACAGTACACAAGAACAGTGCCATAAATTGTAACCTAAGCAATGCTAAAGTATTCAAAATATAAGTACTAGTTGCCTGGAGTATGGCTACTACAAGAAATAGTACTGATCGGGAAAGACACAGCAGAGTAAGCATTCGATTCGTCAGGTGTAGGAGGAGGATGTTGTTGATGATCAATCCATCCACTTGATGGCGCACATGAAATTCTGATCAGATTTGCAACTACTCATGGTGGGTGTATGTCAAGCAGAATAAGAATAAGAATATATCCTCGGATTGCTTCACCAGCCTTGAAATAGATTTTCTGTTACTTTAACCTTATCCTCCCCAGCAAGTGTGTGGAATTATTGTTGTCATTTAGTCTCACCTCAATGAAAACCACACAGCCCGGGGGAAGAGGGTTAGGGTTTGAAAATTGGATGGAAAGGGGGGTTTTTGGGAAAGTTTTGTGGAGAGAGAAAAAAAACACAGCATGGGCAAACAACAAATGAAGAAAAACAAATCTTTGGATACGAAGATATCCATAAATCTTTTAAGGGACATAAAGTAAGTGCACTACTGCATGCATGAAGTTGTTTGCTAAATAGATGGTGTGGTTACTGAAAAGTGAAGAGGATACTGTAACTGTATGTTGTAGTTGTCCTGTTCAATTTGGGAAGTTGCATGCCTCCAGCCATTCCTCTTATTCGCGGTACTCCTCCATTCCATCTGACGCTCCGTCGATCAATCATGGTGACCAGACACACTGTCCATTGCCTGCCTGCAGGATGCGGAATTGCAGATCGCTAATGGTAAGCCTGAGTTAATCGTTTTTCCCAACGCACAGGGTAAAAGCCTGCCTGTAATTGTTGATGGAAAAAGAGGAAGTGGTTTTAAAAAACAACATGCAGGAAAAAAGATAAAGTACAATGTGTAGTACAAAAAGTAACACTTTCAATTTCAGAGGCGACAGTATTACATACAAGCCTCATTTCTAAAGTGCGTACTCTGAGTCTCCTTTTCAAGGATAGTAATTGGCACACAGCAGGCCAGGGCCATGCAGACGGTCAAGGCAGGCACCACTGAGTGAAGCACCTTGATGTAGCAGACCTCTTTGACACAGACAGACAAAGCATATCTAATTATATGCAGCAAGCCACATAGCCACAATTTTACATCAACTGCTGTCTGGACTCTGGCATAACAACAACACTACACTGGCTCGACCACTCCATACCACGACTAGACAGACATGTAGTTCTGCTGTAGTTGTTGTTGACTGGTTTACCTGGTTGCCACTCACTAAATGGCCATAGTTCTTCCGTAAACCAACGATGATGATCCATCCATCCCAGTGAGTGACTGTAAAGAAAAAAGATATTATATAACTTTGATCATCAAGACTCATCATCATCATGGTATATTGGCAAACTCAATGTTGATCATGCAGTCGCAGTCTACACACACAGTGAGTCCAAGGACATTTTGCATATTAAAAAATGCAACGCAGTGGCCCCTGCAGTAGAAGTACAATTTGAATCAAACAAGGTAAAGAAACAGAGTAGACTTGAGTTACATTTAGAGTATAAAAGAAAGACATATGATTCATTTCATGCACAACAAACAAACAGCAATGGCTTTCATCAGAGCCAGCCAGCCAGTGCTGTCTACTGCATGCCATCTCATTATTCATTACCTGTTCCACTTTTTGTCCGCATCTTGTTCCTAAAGTAAAGGCCCACAGGGCAGCCTCTCGTGTCAATTTCAGAAGTAACTATGAGCAATCAGCATATAGTCAGTAATTCCAGTCGGGGAACATCCTTTACAACGGAAATTTTACAACGTGGTACCATTATCACGCAGATTTTAGAACGAAAGTCGTAACAATGACTTGCGCTGGAGGGTGCTGTAGGATAGGGAATAGTTTAATTTACTATCCAAAACCTTCCCTACTATCCACGGGGACTGGAGTTGGAATAGTAAATTAAACAATTCCACTATCCAGCGCCCCTGAATGCAAATCGTTGTAACGACTTGCATTGTAAAACCTGCGTGGTAACGGCGCGCGTGGTAATACCACGCGTTGTACCATCATACATCCATTCTAGTCCCACTTTTTTTGAGGGGACTCGTCTACGAAGCAACAGTTTCTTCATTCTGCGTAATCCAGCCATCTGCCTTGAGGGAAATGGATAGGGGGAGTATGGAGGAGGAGGATAGAGGAGCATGACTGAGTTGTGAACTTGTGAACTTCAGGATTGCAGACAGCAGCACCTTCAATAAGGAAATAAGGAAATAACACAAAGACAGTGCTGCTGATTGATTTGATGTGATTAGAGTTTTGTTGTGGTAAAAGTTGCAAAACAAAGAAAAACAGACAGGAGTAATAGTGAATAAGGAGTCAGGACGAAATAAAAAGGAAGTCAGTTTCAGGCCCAGGTGTCAGGGAACTAGAGCTCGTCCTCAAACTCTGTGAATTGAGACAGGAGTAGGTCAGCTAACAGAGAAGAACTTCCGTCACCTAAGTCGGTGTCTTCTTCTTCCTGTGTGGATTCACGTATTTAATAATCTGGTGGTATGAAGTGCTAATTCATCTTGATCATTGTTAACTTCTCCACATTTTTGGCGAGAGGCGGGTCCTTTTTGAAGTTATATTGGCACCAGCAGCACTGAAAACACGTTCAGTAGACACACTTGCGAGTGGGCAAGACAAATAATTTAGACCCAGATTGGTGATCACTGGCCATTGACCCCTTTTGACATACCAATACAGCAATGGGTTGCGATCAATGAAGACCTCTGTTGGGTCATCCAGATAGGCCTGCACCATCCACTCAAGGTCATCCAGGGGTTCTGATCTTTGCATACCATCTGAGGCCTTTGCATCAACACTGGAACGAGCAAGCCCTTGATGAGTTATTCAATCCGCTTCCGACAATATTTTGGCTGGGCCTGGTGCAGATGAGGATGATGATACGGTTGCTGGTGTCAGGAAAGGCTGTGAGGGAAAGTGACTGCCTTCGGCCACAGAAGTGGACCTTGACACCGGATGGCCTGCTGATTCAGTAGTACTTCTGCCGGTTTCTTCAATTTCCTGCCGCTCTTTGTTGAACCAAGTGGCTGACAGAGCTAGCCAATGTTTGTACTTTGAAACATCTGCTTCAGTAAAAGGAATGAATGCATTGCTGGCCAGTGCCTTTTTGTACCGTGGATCCAGAATAGTGCACAAATGTAATGTTGTTCTGTATGTATTTTTTTAAGTCTTTCATTGTCAGCTAGGGGGGTTAATAAGCTCTACGACAACTGATATGCGTCTTACTTGTCAGTATCATATTTGAACGTTGAAGACACCACCTTCAGTTGGTGCTCTAGCATGTGCAACAATGGGATAGCTTTTTCCAAAGTACAGCCCTCCCTGCTGACTTCACACGTGAAGACCTCGAAAGGACAAAGCATGTCTGTCAGGCTTTTAACTAGCTCCCATTCCTCCACCTCTAGCCTCATGTCTTTCATAAAAGAAACCTGTGCAAAGACATACTCATTGATTTCCAAGCACTGCTCAGACAGGTAATTTGGTAATTTTTATTATGCATAGTTAATTAAAACCAGTTCAAACATTTTACAAAACAGATTAAAATATCGTAAGAGAAGTTGTTTCTTTAAAACGTCATTAAAAGAGCAAACAGTAAAAGCCCAATCTAATGTCCAGATGCATTTCTTTTAGGTAGGAGCAGGTATCAGACAGACGGACGCTCAAGCATGTAGAAGGTTGAGTTCCAACGTGTTATCACCTCCTGGATGAGTCCTCTGACTGGCACTCTACGGTCACGTTGAATGATCCTCAGCTGCCTCCGGGCCTTAAAAGAATGGCTGAAATGTGTGCAGATTCTTCGGCAGGTGGTCAGTAACTTGCTGACTTTGTTTTCTTTTTTCAAGAAATCTTGAACAACAATGTTAATACTGTGCGCCAAACACGGCACTCTGAAATAGCCACCATCATTCATGGCCGTAACGATATAACTGCCATTATCCGTGGAAACATAACCAATAATGCACTTTCTTGGATGCAGCAATTCAAAGACCTTACTGTTAAACTCCTCCTAGATTTTTACTGCAGTATGAGATTTCTCCATGGCAAACGTGGCTACTGTTGCATGTTTCCAACTAGCTTGAAAAATTGTGGCACTGTCAAGACCTGCAGATAACTTGTCTCTAACGCCTGCAAAAGAGACCCAGTGTGCAGTGATGCACATGTAATCAAGGGCTAGGCAACTGGTCCACATGTCTGTTGTCAGGTGGATAGTGTGAACAGCACTCTTCTGTAAAGCTGCCCCAATCACCTCCAGCACATCTTGATGTAGTGCTGGAACCGCAACTCTGGCAAAATAGGACCGGCTTGGAACCTTCAATTTAGGACAGACTGTTGCCACAAATTGTCGAAAACCCACCCCTTCCACGAAAGAAAAGGAGAAGGTCCAGTGCTAACATTTTAGCCAGCATTGCATTATAAAGACGTGCCGTTGGGTGGTTGAGGTCAAATGGCACCTCCGACCAAAACATGCTTTTAATGGTGGTCTGGACCGTTTTCATGATGATGATGATCCAGACTTCTTCAACCCAGTTAGGCTCATTGATGTACTTTTTCGCATTGGTGTCTCTCACAGACTCTTAGTGTGCCTCATAGATGTTGCTGGGGTAGAGGGTGTGGGCGCTACCACTGCAGTGCTGCTGCCAGGGGTACTGTTTGTACCAGAAAAAATATCTGTCGCTTCTTCACCTCTCCCCTGCACGATCATCAGCCCCTTATCATCAGATGCAATATCAATGGATGCATTTGGATTTGTTGTACTTTTGGCTTCCCAGATCTTACTTAGGTGCGCCTCCCACTGGATAGTGGTGTTTTTGGAGATGACCTCTCTGGCCTCCGGTACCATAGTTGGTACCAAGCTTACCCCAAATAACTACAATTTTACAACTCGAGCAAATAACTAGGTTTTCTGCCTTTTTGCTAATACTAAAGAAGTCCCAAACTGGAGAGTCGAGTTTTCTGGTGGTGGTGGTGGAGGTGCTACTTTCAATGCCAGATGAAGTGGAGGATGAGCGTGGCCGAATTTGACTCTGTTGTGCACTTACAGTCACAGCACCGCTTCTTAAGGTGACGGGGAACAAGCTGGATGGAGGTCCCTGCCGGCCCTTCTGAAGAGAAAATATGGCAGCTGTAGGTCGTGTTGATGTAGTAGTTACCTGTGTTGGTGGTGGTACCAGTGCCACGTCGCCCACATCCCGCTCAGCAACAATTCGGGATAGGGTAAAAATGTCTGTCTGCTGCATGCCCACTGGGGCTGGAATGACGACTGTGATGACTGGGTCGTTATCGACAGACTGTTAATCAACACCAGAATACACCACTTCTACTTCTTGTTCGTCGTCATCACCCATAAGTGAAAGCCTTGCGGGAACTTTCCATTTAGGCTTAGCTACCTTTGTCGGCTCATGGCGTGCCTCCCTCTCAGACTGCATTGGTGGGTTTCAATCAAGATCTAGATCATCAGAAGGAAGGGGGCTTGAAGAAGAACTTGTACCAGCCCTCCTTGACCTTTTTCTTGCTAGGGATCTAGAAGACAATGGATCATCAGAAGGAGTGGCTTGCTCGGATGATACCTCCACTTGAATCTTGATTTCCTGATGTGCCCCTACTTCTGGAGGAACAAGCATTGTGGTAAGTTGTGCCTCTCCATGCACCTCTTCATGCGCCTCTACATGCGCCTCTACTTGCGCCTCTCCATGCACCTCTACTTGCGCCTCTACTTGCGCCACTCCTTGCGCCACTCCTTATGCCTCTACTTGCGCCACTCCTTGCGCCACTCCTTATGCCACTCCTTGCGCCATTCCTTGCGCCACTCCTTGCGCCTCTCCTTGTGCCACTCCTTGTGCCTCTCCTTGTTGTACCTGTGCGTGTCGTTGCAGCTGTGGTTGAACACTCGTCAGATGACTTAAACCCAGCATTGATTGGATGCTACTTTCTTGCGATGAGTCAACGCCAACATAAACGGTCGATGGTGATTGAGCAATTAAAGTGGCCGCCTCTGCGGTACTCATGGCCTTGGGCCTAACTTGGCGTGGTGGCGCTGAGACCAATGAAGCTGAGGTGCTGCTCCCAGCTTGGTCCCCGGCAGACACCGCTGCTGCAGGCGTAGTTTTTATTCCCCCCAAAAAGTGTTTGTGGGCACACCAGTCTCCTTGGTAAGTGGCACCACTTGCTTCTTCTGCTCCTTCTTACTAGCAGTGGCACTGGCAACTTTCTTGGTAGAGCAGCTACGTCCACCTTTCTTTGGGCCCATCTTCTTCAGATGTCAGAACAGCAGGCCGCAGTTGCACGAGTTGCAGAGATGTCACGTGATGTTGTGCTGCACACACCGCAGCAGGACTTCTTCCTGGCATTGATGATGAACGATGAGGATAATTCGTGGTTCTCTTTGTGCACCTAAAAGCAAGGAAGCCAGAGGAACATCAGTTAAACAAACGTTGCATATGTTGTGCTTCAATTAAGATTTGCAACTAGGCATTTATTATTATTACAACACACCCAAAAACGGAAAGACCAAAAATAAAAATTGCAATTATTTCTAATCACAAATGGATGTTTAAATTAATAGAAGAGAGACCACATCGGATAAACACTGTCTGCATTTCCCTTGAGAAAGGGCGTCTGCCCGAAATGCATCGGGAATTTGTGTTTTGGATTATAATGATTGAATTATGGATCACCCAGTAACTTGCCTTTGATGTATAATACACAGATGAATACAAACATACCACGTGAAGAATAAAACACTTGATAATTCAACAATCAGACTGTTTTTCATCAAAAATGTTTAGTGAATAAGACCAAGGTCTACATGCTGTGCATCGGTTTGTTCCCCTCCGAGTAGGGGAACCTTCAGACTTCTAAATTCAAGAGACCCCACAGAAAGCCTTGGTCCATGTATCACTGAGTACCCCTGGAAATAATGGATGAAAGCAAGGCAGACTGGGTGCAGGCCTATGGCACAAAGCACACTGGCTGGCTTCAAAATAACCCCTTGACCCCTACCCACATGGCCAGGCCCTGTCTGGACCAGGCCTCCAAATGGCCCCCACACACATGGCCAGGCCCCAACAACACCCCAAAAAAGCGAAAAACACACGGAAATCACCACAATCCAATGCCATCCATGCCCTAAATGATGTTTAAATTGAAGAGACCTCACAGAAAGCCTTGGTCCATGCACCACTGAGTACCCCTGGGCATAATGGATGAAAGCAAGGCAGTGTGGGTGCAGGCCTATGGCAAAGCACACTGCCTGGCTTTAAAATGGCCTCTTGACCACCATCCACGTGACCAGGCCCTGCCAGGACCAGGCCTCAAAATGCCCCCCACCCACATGGCCAGTCTCCAACAATACCCCAAAAAAGTGAAAAACACACAAAAATCACCACAATCCAATGCCATCCATGCCCTAAATGATGTTTAAATTCAAGAGACCCCACAGAAAGCCTTGGTCCATGCACCACTGAGTACCCCTGGGAATAATGGATGAAAGCAAGGCAGACTGGGTGCAGGCCTATGGCACAAAGCACACTGCCAGGCTTCAAAATAACCCCTTGACCCCTACCCACATGGCCAGGCCCTGCCTGGACCAGGCCTCAATATGGCCCCACCCACTTGGCCAGGCCCCAACAACACCCCAAAAAAGCGAAAAACACACGGAAATTACCACAATCCAATGCCATCCACGCCCTAAATGATGTTTAAATTGAAGAGACCCAACAGAAAGCCTTGGTCCATGCACCACTGAGTACCCCTGGGCATAATGGATGAAAGCAAGGCAGTGTGGGTGCAGGCCTATAGCAAAGCACACTGTCTGGCTTTAAAATGGCCTCTTGACCCCCACCCACATGGCCAGGCCCTGCCTGGACCAGGCCTTAAAATGGCCCCCACCCACATGGCCAGGCCCCAACAACACCCCAAAAAAGTGAAAAACACACAAAAATCACCACAGTCCAATGCCATCAATGCCCTAAATGATGTTTAAATTGAAGAGACCCCACAGAAAGCCTTGGTCCATGCACCACTGAGTACCCCTGGGCATAATGGATGAAAATAAGTCAGAGATGGTGCAGGCCTATGACACAAAGCACACTGCCTGGCTCAAAATGGCCCCTTGACCCCCACCCACATGGCCAGGCCCTGCCTGGACCAGGCCTCAAAATGGACCCCACCCACATGGTCAGGCCCCAACAACACCCCAAAAAATCGAAAAACACACAAAAATCACCCCAATCCAATGCCATCCATGCCCTAAATGATGGTTAAATTCAAGAGACCACACAGAAAGCCTTTGTCCATGCACCACTGAGTACCCCTGGGCATAATGAATAAAAGCAAGTAAGACTGGGTGCAGGCCTCTGGCACAAAGCACACTGCCTGGCTTCAAAATGGCCCCTTGACCCCCACCCACATGGCCAGGCCCTGCCTGGACCAGGCCTCAAAATGCCCCCCACCCACATGGTCAGGCCCCAACAACACCCCAGAAAATCGAAAAACACACAAAAATCACCCCAATCCAATGCGATCAATGCCCTAAATGATTTTTAAATTCAGAGACCCCACAGAAAGCCTTGGTCCATGCACCACTGAGTACCCCTGGGCATAAATGATGAAAGCAAGGCAATGTGGGTGCAGGCCTATGGCACAAAGCACACTTTCTGGCTTGAAAAATGGCCCCTTGACCCCCACCCACATGGCCAGGCCCTACCTTGACCAGGCCTCAAAATGGCCCCCACCCACATGGCCAGGCCCCAACAACAACCCAAAAAATCGAAAAACACACAAACATCACCGCAATCCAATGCCATCCATGCCCTAAATGATGTTAAACTTCAAGAGACCCCACAGAAAGCCTTGGTCCATGCACCACTGAGTACCCCTGGGCATAATTGATGAAGGTAAGGCAGACTGAGAGCAGGCCTATGACACAAAGCACACTTCCTGGCTTGAAAATGGCCCCTTGACCCCCCCCCCCCACATGTCCAGGCCCTGCCTGGACCAGGCCTTATAATGCCCCCCACCCACATGGCCAGGCCCCAACAACACCCACAAAAATCAAAAACACACAAAAATCACCACAATCCAATGCCATCCATGCCCTAAATGATGTTTAAATTCAAGCCACCCCACATAATGACTTGGTCCATGCACCACTGACTACCCCTGGTCCGACTGGCTAGTGTGGCTTTACACACCCCCCAACATTAAAAAAAATTCCACATATAACAGTGAGCTATTCAATTCCATGACATAAATGATATTTAAGTTCAACAAAACTCACAGAAACAGTTGTATCATGCACCCATGACTAACCCTGGGCCTACTGAATACTGTGCCTACCCAGAATATATATTTTTTAAAGTTGTGAAAAAGTTTAAAAATTGTAGTTGCAGCAACTGCAATGCCCCAAACAAACAACACCAACTTACTTGTAAAATCTCAAATCCAAAAGTAATCCAAAAGTGATCGTAACAAAAGTCCTCAGATACAAATATCCAGCAGCAGCCACAAAAAATAATCCTTCCAGCTCCAGATCCAAATGAAAAGTGACCAGGACATGGACAAAGCTCTGGGAGGAGCCTGCTGTACAGGAACAGGAAGTTGGAGACTCTAGGGCGCTTCCTTCTTCCCACCCCCCAAAAATGGTCTCCTTGCACAAAAAAGTGCAGCCAAATGTCAATCTGATGAGTTATTCTGATCCAAATCCTCATTTTCAGAAGGTTTATGCTGCCTGCGGTTCAGGAAAGCGAGCTGTCCAAATCTCCCGCCGGAAGTCAGCTGCGCGTCGCATCTACGTGTTTGCAATTGTTTACTCCTGTGATGCGTGATCACGGGCCCTTATGACGTAGTCACGTTCTCAAACTCTCGCAGTGCAAGATGGCGGGCCGCTTTGACGTACTCGTGGTCGAAAAGTCTCGCGCGATCACGCAGCCAGATCCAAAATGGCGCAGTATACACAAACCGGGAGGAAAAACAACTGGCTGAACTCAGAATCACGGTAAGTCAATGCCGAGCACGCGAGATTGTATTTTTGAAGCGCGACCAAGCAAAAAAATCTGCCAGCTTGCGAATTGCTAACTTTTTGACAAATTCGCGGACTGCAAAATTGCAAAAAATGGGCAAATTCCGGAACGGATTTTCAGCCCACGCAAAGTCACCATAGGCCAGCTAACCACATCATTGAGCCAGAACCCACCAATCCACACTGCTGACACCAATGGCGCAGCCCGCAACCTCACACAGTGGATCATCAAGTGCGCCGATGCCCTTGCACCACTGCAGAACCCTCCAGACAAGCCCGGCAACAGGAGAGCCACATGGTTCACCGACAACCTCAAAGAATCAAAGAAATCCTGCCGAACCCTCGAGAAAACCTGGCGCCACGAACAGACAACAGAAAACCTGACAGCCCTCAAAAACGCCACTCGCAAACACTACCAGCTGATCCGCACCACCAAAAAGAAATCATTCAAAGAGCGGTTGGACAACAACATACACAACAGCAAGGAACTCTTCAAAATCATGAAAGAGCTCTCCAACCCCAGCGCCAGCAGCAACAACATCACACCGTCGCAAGACCTTTGCAACTCCCTCGCCACGTTCTTTCACCGCAAGATCGCCGATATACACAACAGCTTCGGCGCCCAGAATCCGCCCCCAGCCACTGAACCAAAGCCCCCTACCACCACCCTCAGCGCTTGGACTCCCATCAGCACTAAAGACACCACCCACGTTATGAACACCATCCACTCCGGCTCTCCTTCCGACCCATGCCCTCACCACATCTTCAACAAAGTCAACACCATTTTCGCACCCCACCTCCGGAACGTCATAAACAACTCCCTCATGTCCACCACCTTCCCAGAGAGCTGGAAGCTCGCAGAGATAAGCGCCATACTGAAGAAATCCACAGCGGACCCTAAATACCTGAAGAACTTCCGCCCAATCTCTCTTCTTCCCTTCCCTGCAAAAGTCATCAAGAAGACCGTCAATAAACAGCTGACCGCATTCCTCTAGGCCAATGGCTCCCTCGACCCATCCCAGTCCGGATTCCGAGCCAACCACAGCACAGAGACCGCCCTCATCGCAGCCACCGACGACATCAGGATCCTGCTTGACAACAGGGAAACAAACACCCTCATCCTCCTAGACCTTTCAGCCGCCTTCGATATAGTCTGCCATCGCACCCTAATAACCTGCCTCCACACGCTGGGATCCAAGGTAAAGCCCTGGACTAGATCACCTCATTCGTCTCCAACAGAACCCAGAGAGTCCGCCTCCCTCCCTTCCACTCCGCAGCCACCGAGATCATCTGCGGCGTACTCAAAGGCTCTTCACTCACCCGAACCCTCTTCAATATCTACATGAGCCCCCTCGATGCCATCGCACACAAACACAACCTCAACATCATCTCATAAGCCGACAACACCCAGCTGATACTCTCCCTCACCAAAGACCCAGCCACCGCCAAATTCAACCTCCAGGAAGGAATGAAAAACGTTGCGGAATGGATGCCGTCTGAAGCTGAACTCACACAAGACGGAAATCCTCATCTTCGGACCATCCCCTGGGACGATTCCGGGTGGCCCACAGCACATGCAACCTGGGATTCATCCTGGACTCCTCTCTCACGAGGACCAAGCAAGTTAATGCCAGCTCATACTCATGCTTCAGCACCCTGCGCATGCTTCCAAATGATCTTCCGATGATCCCTACTGGAACTAGAAAATCGGTCACCCAGGCCCTCGTCACCAGCCGACTAGACTACGGGAACGCCCTATATGCAGGAACCACAGCCAAACTTCAGAAAAGACTCCAGCGCATACAGAATGCATCCGCACGACTCATCCTCGAAATCCCTCACCACAGCGACATTTCTGCCCACCTGGGAGACCTGCACTGGTTCCCAGTCAGCAAAAGGATCACGTTCAGGCTCCTGACCCACGCACACAAAGCGCTCCACAACACAGACCCCGAATACCTCAACAGCCACCTCTTGTTCCACACTCCAACCCGCCAGCTCCGCTCTGCCAGCCTCACCCTCGCCACCCTCCCATGGATTCGCAGAACCACCACCGGAGGAAGATTATTCTCCTACCTGGCTGCCAAGAAGTGGAACTCCCTCCCCACCCACCTACGACTGACCCAGGACCATCTCACCTTCAGGAAACTCCTCAAGACCTGGCTCTGCAAGCAGTAGCAGCCACTCCCCTCAGCGCCTTGAGACCGATACGGTTGAGTAGCACGCTCTATAAATGTACTGATTGATTGATTAATTGACATACTCCTAGGTCACAGCTCTCAAGTAGAGGACA
Organism: Lissotriton vulgaris; assembly: GCF_964263255.1. Lineage (NCBI taxonomy): Eukaryota > Metazoa > Chordata > Amphibia > Caudata > Salamandridae > Lissotriton > Lissotriton vulgaris. The sequence continues at coordinate 2,075,081,568 of NC_141689.1, read as the reverse complement.
TTGCAAAGGGGCAATGCAAACAAGGACTCATTGGAAAAGTAAGCAGACAAAATAGGATATGCTGTGGCAAGGAAGGAAGTAATAACTTGGGAGGGTCAAGGCTTAAACAATGTTTACTGAATAAGGAGCAAGTGAATTGTTGGTCTCCAGAATGTGGACTTATATGTTAGGACTGTAATGAAGAATGTGGGTGAGGTGGTAATTGTTGGACTTGGCCCTCTCTGAAGGTCTACCCCCAACCATTTTGGCTTTTTCCCTCCACTTTTTTGCTGAATTTGTTTTTGTCGGTGTTAGGACTCTGTACCCTTGACCACTGCTAACCAGTGCTAAAGTGCTTGTGCTCTCACCCTAAAATTAACCCAGGACGGGTAACTCTGCTCCGCCAGTGGAGTTTGCGGAGATTTGCCTGCTTCGCTACAAACGGAGAGGTAGGCAATACTCCTCCTCCATGGTAGAGCGGAGTTAGCCGCACCCTCCTCCCTCCAAAATTCTTTAAAAATTAAAAAAAGCCACTTACCTCAATTTTTGAAGAATTTGGGAGGGGGAGGGAGCGGAGCGTATTTCCACCGAGTTTTTTTAAAACTCTGTGGAAATACGCGTAGAGGCACTACCCCTGCTATGCCCAGGGTTACTTAAACTATGGTAGTATTAGCTTATACCAATTGTCAAATTTGATGTACTTATAGGTCACTAATAAAGTGACACTACATTTTCCCCTGGCCTGCACATTAAATGCTTCTAGTAGGCATGCAGCACTGGTGGTGCAACCCGCTGTATTAGCGCATTACACATGTCTTACGCCTTTCATTGTAGATCCTTTCTGTGCAGTTTTAAACTGACATGTCGACCTGGCAAAATAAACCCTTCGCCAGGCTCAAACCTTCCTTTTTATATTAATACATAAACGTCACCCCTAGTGAAGCTACCAAGGTATCCCATTGGGCAGGGTGTTCTCTAATTAAATTGCTGGGAATGTATTTTCATGTTTTACATGTCCTGGTAGTGAAAAACTCCTAAGTCTGTTTTCCACTAATGTGAGGCCAACCCGTCCAATAGGGTAACATTGAGGATTCCTTATTGCATTTAGTAAGCAGTCATTTCTAATTGGGAGCTGGTAGCTATATCATGTTTGGTGTCTTTGGAATTGTTCATTATTGTGAACTATTTAATGTTAAAATATTGCTTTGGATCCCAATTGTAAAAATACCACTTTTAGAAAGTTGTAATTGTTCTGCTCTTTTAGCACTTTTGTGCCTATAGCCTGCCTAGGTCGCATGACTTGATGTCACTAACAGTTAGACTTTGTGAATTCCTCCGAGAGTGTCACATAATAGAGGGATTAGGTGTGCTTGGGTGGGCCATCTGCTGGCAGGATGAGGGTGGCGCTAGGCACAACTCCAAATACAACTTAATAGCTTTTGCTCAGCCTTCACAGAAAGAGCCTAACTACCTTGCATTGTCAATTCAGCCAGCTAGGAGCCAGGCAGGGGGCAAGGCATTTCTTGCACTTCAAAGCCATTTTCTAGAGGTTTCTCCCATCTTCCAAAGCCAGGGCACCAGGGTATAAAAGTAGGACCTTACACACCAAATCTCCAGTACACTTCTGGACCAGTGGCTAATCTGCCAGGAATAAGAAGTGCTGTACTGCTATTAGGAAGGCCCTTCTGCTGTCTTGCTGCTCTAAAGGAACTGATGTCTTGCTGTGCTGACTTGCTGCCTGCTGTCCTTTTGCCTGGGGAAGAATAACTGGACATGCAACTTCATCTTGAACCCAGGACCACAGAATGACTGAAAGGGATAGTCTGCTGGCCCTTTGATCTGAGCCTCAGGGACACAAAAGGCTCCCCTACCAGCTCCTGGACCCAGCTGCAGGGAGTTCCTGAACCTCAAGTGGTGCTTTAAAGATACTGGACTCTTGATGTGGCTCACAGGCTCTTTAGAGTAAGCTTTTGAGCCCTTTGTGACTGTGAACAGGCCTGTTCGCATAGGAACAGCACCATTCACACAGAAATTTAGCGCAAGCCACCACCATCCCATCTCTTCACACAGCTAGCTTCGATCGCCCGCAGAAGGCTGCCACCGTGAAGCTGCAGCACCCATCGGCAAAGTCCAGCCTGCTCTTTGACCACCCAACCACCACCCACTACACTTTTCTTACTCTCTGCAATCGTCTCCAATGGAAACAGGACTCTTTGCACACAACATGAGAAGGTAAAGCGGGACTAATCAGGGACTGTATCCAACCTGCGCTCCATCACGGTCATCCTGAACTTTTGACTCTGACCTAGTCCAGTGTGACCAGGAAGCTGTGGTTGGCCATTTATTCTTTTAGGCTCCTTCATCTCACTTTATTCTTTAAAAAAAACATAAGTCTGGTTCTACTGATTGGATCTTAGTTGTATTGGTCATGTTTTTATCATTAAATCAAGCTCTATTTTCTAACCTGGTGTGGGATCTTTTTGTGTAGTGTTTTCACTGTTTTACTGCTTGAAATTCTGCATGAATGCTTTACACATTGGCTTTAAATTAAGCCTGACTACTCTGTGCCAAGCTACCAAGGGGCTGAGCACAGGTTAATTTGGGGCTAGTTTGTGCCTTACCCTGACTAAGATTGTGGTTGCTGCTTGACCAGGGTGAACACCCCTGATGACCAATAACCCAATTTCTAACATTAACATTAATGTTTTCTAACATTTCTAACATTCATGTTAGTCACAGTTATAGAAGACTAATGGGAACCCTGTACTGCTAATGTGACAAAGTGTGAATTCACAAATCCTCTTTAGCACATCTTTCAGCCAGACATATGTGTTATACTTAGCATGCAGTGCTACTCCTAGACCTTCCTTCAGTTTCATAGTAATGTAAAAGTCTCATTTGTATAGCGAATTGACCAATAGTACGCGACTTTCAATTCAATTCAATTCAAATAATCTTTATTCGGATACATAATATCCATAAAAGCACAGGTCACATTAAAAACATTTTCCATAAAAATCAATAAATAACAATAAAGAACAAGGACTTGTGTAAATGATTTAATCAGAACTATAAGTATTCATATTATAACAGGGAGGCAAATGTATGAGACAACCACTCCTTTAAATCGCTCAGTTATTCTTAACAATAGCAGCATAGTGTGATAAGTGCAAATAAGCAATTGGCATAACAAATGAAATTAATGTAAGGACTATAAGAGACAAACAAATAACAGCACAACATAATGTGTTAAAATACAGAAAGTGAATAAATGGCAGCATAGATATATTGTATTAAAGTGCGAGCAGGTATAAGCTATATATATAGGAGCAATAATATGCAAGGCAAGGATTTCTACAGGGTGTCACTAAACATTAGAAATTATGGTTCACAACAAATATTGGCTAAATGTAATCAGGGGAAAGCTGATGTTTTTTAAAGGGTGCTCATTGAAGCATGTGAACAAACCGCCGCCTTCAGAAAAGAGATTACTTTAAAGATTAAGTCTACACTTTTAAGATTAAGAATTTCCATATAGGCTAGTCTGAAGTCAGCGATAGTAAAGGGAAAAAAACTGTTTAGCATATAACAAATAAAAAAAAAAAAAAAAGTGCTGCATTGATTGATTGCTCTGATTGCATCAGGAGCAGAGCATAACTCCGCCTAAGCCCATGGGTTGGACAGACCTTTATTTAATTGAATTTAAACTTGACATCACGGAGCCTTTCAGGCCAGGTAGGGAGAACCTGGTCTTTAAGAGGCCCTGGCACAAATTGAAATCAGAAGCTCTTCAAGTGGCCTTGGGTGCCTTCCCCTTACGAAATCTGGCTGACCCGGAGTTGGCATACAGTGCCTTTTGTAAATGGATTTTAGGAGGACTGGACACTCTCATACCAGCCAAATGGTCAAAGGGGCGTACGTCTAATTCTAGCCCATGGTATAGTGAGTCATTGAGAGTTATGAGGAAGGAATGTAAGAGGGCAGAGCGGATATGGAGAAGGGAGTATAATAGTGAAGACAAAACAAAATACTTGATTAAAATAAAGCAGTATCATAAAGCTATTTGCTCTGCAGGTGCTGCATTTTATGCGGAAGAGATTAAAAACAGTTCGAACCCTACCAAATGTATTTTTAAAATTGTAAATGACCTTAAGAGTGATAGAGCCACTTCTTTTACTATTACATCTGCTCAGCAATGCGAGGAACTCGCCACCTTTTTAATTTAAAAAGTTCAAAAAATCTATCAATCTTTCCCGCAGTATCATCATTCCTCATCTGCCCCTGCTGGGGAAAAGGCTGAGGGCCCTACTCTGGCTCTAATACCAGAGATGTCTAGTGAAGACCTCACTAGGCTATGTGGCAAAATCAAATCTGGGTCCCCGCTAGATCCTATGAAACCAGCACAATTTATCAAATCACTAGTGCTTTTCCAACAGCCGCTAGTCGAGATAATTAACCTGTCCTTCTCCATGGCCGTTGTTCCAGAGACCTGGAAGCAGGCCTGGGTCTCTCCTAATATCAAGAAACCCACGCTGGACCCTTCAAAACCAGAGAATTTCAGACCTATTTCTCTCCTCCCGTGGGTGGCGAAGATTGCTGAGGCTCATGTAAATAATGTGTTATCTCAATACATGATCCTCCATATTATTCTGGATCCATCTCAGAATGCTTTAGACCTGGCCACAGTACCGAATCCGCCCTATTAGCCACATCTGAACATCTGCGATTGATTCTGGATGCCGGTCAGAGTGCAGCGCTGATCCTTTTGGATCTCAGCGCTGCCTTTGATACAGTATCACATGCCATTCTCTTACATCGCCTAGAGGCAATAGGGATTACCGGATCTGCATTGGAATGGTTTAGGTCATTTCTGAGGGACAGATCTTTTCGGGTATCAGCTCCGCCATTTCTTTCTCAAAAACATCCCACAGGCCAGGGGGTTCCGCAAGGCTCAGCGCTAAGCCCGTCTCTGTTTAATTTGTATGTCCAGCCACTGCCGGTGGTGGCAAAGAACTGGGACCTAACAATGGTATCATATGCCGACGATACCCAACTTGTGATCACTCTAGATGAGGGGCCATATACATCGGCCACTAGGTTCAGAGACCGGCTGACAGCTGTGGCCCAATGGATGGCAGTTAACTGCCTTCAGCTTAATGCGACCAAGACTGAGGTCCTGCTGTTGGGGAAAAACACCGCCCTCTGTAATGCGCATTGGTGGCCGGACTCCTTCGGGACAATGGCTATACCTAAGTCCTTAGTTAAGAACTTAGGAGTCTGGATGGACTCATCGCTTAACTTTCAGATCCACACTAAGCAAGTGGCTGCCACTTGTATGGGCTTGCTAAGAGGCCTTAATCCTCTTCTGAAGTTCTTTGAACCAGCAGTGCGACAGCTTATTGTTCAATCTACTATCTTGTCTTGATTGGACAACACTAGTGTGCTGCTCCTAGGGGCCAATAAAGTGGAGATTCAATGACTCCAACGAGTCCAAAATCAGGCAGCTAGGATTTTGGTGGGACTTCCCCGCCTATGTTCTGTCAGATCTACAGACCCCCAAGACCACGCACACAATTCAGCGAAGACATCGTCAATTTCATCAGCCCGCACGCCCTCCCCTCCACTGACTACATCCTCCTCGGGACCTCAACTTCCACCTGGAGAACAACAACGACCACAACACCACCACCCTGCTGGATAACCTCGCCAACCTCGGACTCAAGCAACTGGTGACCACCCCCACCCACTATGCCGGCCACACGCTCGACCCCATCTTCTCCTCTAGCAAGGACATCACCTTCAGCCACGCCACTGGACTCCACTGGACGGACCACAGCTGTGTCCACTTCAGCTTCAGAAGGACCACGATCCACCACCGCCCACAACAGGTCCCCTGCAGATGCTGGAACAAGATCACAGCTGACCAGCTCGCCACATTCCTGAGCCAGCACCCTCCGCCAGCTCAATGAACCCCAACCAAGCCGCCAACAACCTCACAAGGTGGATCAGTAACAGCGCAGACAACCTCGCCGGATGTACCATGTTACCACGCGTACTTTTAGCACGCATACCATTACCATGGATTTTTTACAACGCAGGTCATGTTACAACGGATTCCATTACAACGCAATACACTACAACGCACATACTATTACAACGCATACCATTACAACGTAAGTATAGGTAAGTATATATATTTTATTTTAAAATATTTTTGTAATATTTAATTTAATAATTCATTAATATATATAAAATAATTATTTTTTAAATATTTAATTTAATTATTTATTATTTAATCATAAAATATTTATATTAATGAAATTATTTTAATTGTACATTTTTAAAATATATATTAAAAATACCCCTGTACCCCAAAACCCATACCCAGCCCTAAAACCTAAAAATACCCCTGTACCCCAAAACCCAAACCAAGCCCTAAAACCTAAAAATACCCCTGTACCCCAAAAACCAAACCCAGCCCTAAAACCTAAAAATACCCCTGTACCCCAAAACCCATACCCAACCCTAAAACCTAAAAATACCCCTGTACCCCAAAACCCATACCCAACCCTAAAACCTAAAAATACCCCTGTACCCCAAAACCCAAACCCAACCCTAAAACCTAAAAATACCCCTGTACCCCAAAACCCATACCCAACCCTAAAACCTAAAAATACCCCTGTACCCCAAAACCCAAACCCAACCCTAAAACCTAAAAATACCCCTGTACCCCAAAACCCAAACCCAACCCTAAAACCTAAAAATACCCCTGTACCCCAAAACCCAAACCCAACCCTAAAACCTAAAAATACCCCTGTACCCCAAAACCCATACTCAACCCTAAAACCTAAAAATACCCCTGTACCCCAAAACCCATACCCAACCCTAAATCCTAAAAATACCCCTGTATCCCAAAACCCAAACCCAATACCCCAATACTTACCTTTAAACTTACCTAAATTTACGATGTAATGGTATGCGTTGTAAAAGTACCTGCGTTGTAAAAAAATACGTTGTAAAGGTATTCGTGGTAATGGATCCTGCGTGGTAATGGATCCGTGGTAACGGTACTGCGTGCTAAAAAATCCGTGGTAACAGTTACATACCACCTCGCCCCACTGAAGATCCTCCCCCCCGCCAGACCCGGCACCAAAAAGCATCATGGTTTACCGACGAACTTAAGAGCTCCAAGAAGAACTGCCGAGCCCTCGAGAAAGCCTGGCGCAGAGACCCAACTACAGACAACATGACCACCCTCAAGCTTGCCACGCGAAAACACATTACCAGCTGATCCACACCACCAAGAAACCCGCATTCAAGGAACGAATTGACATCAACGCCCACAACAGCAAGGAACTCTTCAACATAGTCAAAGAGCTCTCGAACCCTAGCGCCGTAGACAACGACATCACCCCATCGCAAGAACTCTGCAACTCGCTCGCCTCGTTCATCCACAACAAGATCGCAGACATACACAACAGTTTCAGCACGCAGCCGATGCACCCTACGACTGCACCAACGCCCCCCATCACCATCATCTGCGCCTGGACCCCGGTCAACACCGAAGACACCATCCGCACGATGAACTCCATCCACTCCGGATCTCCAACTGACCCCTGCCCTCACCACGTCTTCAACAAAGCCGACTCCGTCATCGCACCACACCTGCGGGACATCATCATTGCCTCCTCCGACACTGCCACCTTCCCAGAGAGCTGGAAGCACGCCGAACTCAGCGCCCTACTGAAGAAACCATCATCGGACTCCACCGAACTCAAAAACTACCGACCTATCTCGCTTCTTCCTTTTCCTGCCAAAGTCATTGAGAAGACCGTCAACAGACAGCTGGCCGCCTTCCTCGAGACGAATGGATCCTTCAACCACTCACAGTCTGGCTTCCGGGCCAACCACAGCACCGAGACCGCCCTCATTGCAGCCAACGACGAAATCAGAGCCCTGCTCGACAACAGAGACACAGTGGCCCTCATCCTCCTGGACCTCTCCGCGGCGTTCGACACGGTCTGCCACCGCACCCTAGTACAAAGCCTCAGCAACATCGGGATCCAAGAGAAGGCACTGGAGTGGATCATCTCCTGCCTCACCGGAAGAACCCAGAGAGTCCGCCTCCCCCCGTTTAGATCCGAGGCCACCGAAGTCATCTGCGGCATACCCCAAGGATCATCACTCAGCCCTACGCTGTTCAACATCTACATGAGCCCCCTTGAGGCCATTTCACGCCAACACAACCTCAACATCATCTCCTATGCCGACGACACCCAGCTGATCCTCTCCCTCACCAACAACCCCGCCACCGCCAGAACCAACCTACACGAAGGGATGAAAGACGTAGCCGAGCGGATGATGAACAGCCGCAAGAAACTGAACTCAAATAAGACGAAGGTCCTCATCCTGGGATCTTCGCCCTCTGCCTGGGATGACTCCTGGTGGCCCCCTGCCCTGGGCAGCGCACCCAAACCGACAGACCACGCACGCAACCTAGGCTTCATCCTAGACTCCTCCCTCTCCATGACCAGACAAGTCAACGCCGTCTCCTCGTCATGCTTCAACATCCTCCGCATGCTGCGTAAGATCTTCTGGTGGATCCCTAGCGAAACCAGGATGACGGTCATCCAGGCCCTCGTCACCAGCCGTCTGGACTACGGCAACTCCCTCTATGCAGGAACCACAGCCAAACTTCAAAAGAGACTCCAACGCATCCAGAACGCCTCGGCATGCCTCATCCTGGACATCCCCCGACACAGCCACATCTCCGAACACCTGAGAAACCTGCACTGGCTCCCCGTCAGCAAAAGAATCACATTCCGACTCCTCACCCACGCACACAAAGCTCTCCACAAAGAAAGGCCCAAGATACCTCAACGACCGCCTGACCTTCTACACTCCCACCCGCCAGCTACGATCGACCGGCCACGCCCTCGCCGCCGTCCCCCACATCCGAAGAGTCACAACAGGAGGAAGATCCTTCTCCTACCTGGCTGCCAAGACGTGGAACCCCCAACCCATCCACCTCCGCCTGACCCAAGACCACCTCTCCTTCAGGAAGCAACTCAAGACCTGGCTGTTCGAGCGGTAGCAGACCCCCTTTCCCCAGCGCCTTGAGACCCTAAGGGTGAGTAGCGCGCTATACAAATGCTTTGATTGATTGATTGATCTACCATCAGGGCACTTCATTGGCTTCCAATTTCTGCCCGGATTCAGTTTAAAGCTCTGTGTCTGGTGTTTAAGATCGTCAAACTTGGAAGCCCAGAACTGCTATGTACCCTTCTGACCCCATATGTCCCTCACCGTAACTTGCGTTCACTAGGACAACACCTGGTGACGGTACCACGGATTAAACTCTGCCGCATCGGTGGTCGTTCATTTAGATACATGGCGGCCAAGTTATGAAACTCCTTGCCGGCCCATATTCGGAGAATGGAGGATGTGTTAGTCTTCAGGAAAGCAATTATAACCCTCCTTTTCCCTTCAACATTTCCTTTGGATGTTGTTTGGTGATCTCTCAGGGGATCCTGTTCCAGTTAGATTTGTCAGCGCCGGGACGCCTCTTTGCTGGGGCAGCTGTGCGCTTTAAAAAACATGTAACATAACATAACATAACATAACATAACATAACATAACATAACATAACATAACATAACATAACATAACATAACATAACATAACATGTGGCAAAGGTTAGTATTAAAGCCTATGGGAAGCGCAATATATATTTTAAGGTGCCTGCCCTAAGGCGGAACAACAAGCTTCTTTTCCACCGACTCAAATTCAGTGGGAGATAGCTAGACATATACCTAATAACTTATGGCTTCACAAGTTCCCTATCATATCTTGAGTTACTATATTGGTCATATAGGACCTCTTGTAGGGTCTTTTTAGTTATGCCCTCCATGTTGTTTGGATTCAGGAAAATGTGAATAAGGTTCACGCTAATTAAGCTGTTTGTGACAGCAGCAAGCCACAATATGTCTCCACCCTTACTGCATTTAGGCGGTCCGTTATAGTTTCTATAGTTAATGACACTGCCGAGTTTTGCCAAATTTTTACCCAAAATATGGCCAGGTGAGACCTAATATAACCCTCGATGTAAGGCATTTGTAACTCTTGATCGCAAATACAATTTGGAGAAGAAATTGGGGTCTCCAAAAGTTTTCGGTAAAATCGATTTTTTTCACCCTGGATACTGCAACTTTTTGCTTAACCCCAAACTTCAGGACCATTAGTACCGGTGGGTATGCACTGTGCTTTATAAATCTTAATTACTGATAACAATACCTCAGTTCTTTTTGGTTGCAGGAGACATGAAATTGAGTTAGTCCTACTATGAGCCAAATGAGCTGCCCGAGAACCAATGTGTGAAAACATTAGTCCTAGATATGGGAAAGTGCGGGTGCATAAAAGGCATTCTGATCCTGAGGTAATTGAGCAAATAAACTGCTTTTTGGGACCACAACACATTATGAACGATTTCTTAAAATTGGTGCAGAGATCTAGACCAGGTGACTTTAGTTACCAATTTCAATGCCACTGATTTTATCGACCTCACATGAACAAAAGACTACGGGGCAGATTTACAATAACTGGCGCATCCCTGCATATCAGTAGGCATGCGCCACTTATTGTGAGCCATACCTCCGCCACCATAGATGCGCCGCATTTACAATGCAAACCATTACAGAAATGGGGTGGCCCAAAAAGTACTGGACCTGGGTAGCGTATTAATATGAACAAACAATGGTCCAAGACCTGTATATTTCCAAATATGCAAAAAGTCAAAATGTAAACATTTAAAAGGCGTATATTATTTTGACACCCCTGATCAATAAATGATAAACATGTAGAAAATAGGCAACAGCAACAACCTCCAAATGTATATGCAATATTTTAATCTATTGTCAAGTTGTAGTCACAGAAGCACAAATCAAAGTATTATGTACTTTTCATTATATACATTGGCCCGTAATTAGAACGTGCAGTGGAGCAAAAGAGTGTCAAAGAGCGTGAACGTGATAAGGTAAAGAGGAAAAGAAATCACACAGATTCAAGAAAATATTCAAATAATTCAAAAAACCAGCCAATGAAGGCCGGAGCAATATATATCCTGGCCACTTCAATTAGTCAGCACAATTTCCCGGTTTTATCTAGACATAAGATGTGAGAATGTCTGCACTATATCATTGAGGGTGATATGATTAGTGGTCCAGGTTTATTAATGAATGTCGACGTTTCGACTCGTCTTGCGGCCTTGCGGTTATTTACTCCTGGGCCATGCGAGTCTTCTTCAGGACAGAAGGGGCGGGACAATATAGGGATCTCGTAGATGATCCTGTGGGGAATATAAAAAACCCATTAGGGTTTTTTTTTTGGGCTGTTGCCTAGTTGCTAAAAAGGGCAGAATTCAAAGAAAGCTTACCCTTCAGGGAATACAATGCAGCGCACCATGGGGCAAAAACGGCACAGATGCGTGATGCATCTGTGCCGGAAAGGCGGCACATTGCTGGATTTGCGTTGCAAGCGCGACGCAGCTCCAGCAATGCTCTGGGGGGCCCTGTCTTTCCAATGATGTGTCAATCCTTACACCTGCTTCAAGCAGGCACAGGGTTTCAATGCATCATGGGCTAAAAAGTGACTGAGTGAAATCTTGTAGATTTTACTCAGCCACTTTTAGGAGGTGTTCCTGCGCTGGTACCCCCCCCCTGCACAGGAATTCCTCCTTCTGGTGCAGGGCTTTACAACGTGACGCATAACCCCGATGCGTCACATTGTAAATACCCCCAGCATGGCGCATCTTTTGCGCTGCTGCTGCGTCACAAAAGTGATGCAACGGCGGAGTAAAAGAGGCACAAGGGGCTTGTAAATCTGCCCCTTGAAACCTCTCATCTTTGGGTCATAGATAGATCCCTGTGGGGGGAGTTTGAGGGGTCAGGAGGGAAGCTTTAGTCCACTAAAACACCATTCCTGACAGGGGTTTACAGGATGTTTTTAGTGGTGAAGGAATGGGAAATGCAATACAAATGTGTAATTTGGTGACAGAGGTTTCACTTTGGGCATATTCGCAAAGTTGTTCCCACAAATGTCTTTACTCATAAATGTATATCGGAAAGACCTATTTCTTAGTGGTGTAGATGTGGTGGAAAGAAATCATTCACAAACGAAAGTGCTTTCCATATGAAGGTAAAATTGAAATAAAATATTTTCTAATTATTCCACAATATGAAAAAGTAGTGCTAGGAAAATCAGTTAGCAATCGTTTTACACCTGTCTTAGCTGTGGACCGTGCATGCAACCCTATATCACTGCAACTTAGATAGAATGCACCCGCATCTAAATGTTCTGGTGTCTAATACCCAGGTACTTGTTAGGAAAAAAAAAGAAAAGGATATGTGCCTGCGTAACATTTTCTTGATTAAACTACCAGCATATAATTGAATTTAACATAGATGGTTTACTGGTAATGTGTAGAACAGTGAAATCAATTAATATTTTGAATATATTTTGTAGAAATCGGAGTCTCAAGTTGATAGTGGTATGCACGTCCAAGTAGGGACCCTTTTTTCTAGTCAGGGTAGGGGAGTTACACATCCAAGATACCCACTGCTTACCCCCTTTGTAGCTTGGCACGATCCGTCAGGCCTATCTCAGAGGCAATATGTAAAGCATTAGCACATAAAACACACAGCAACACAGTGAAAACACCACAAATTAATGCTACAGGAATTTTGAAAAATAACCAATCTTTATCCAAATAAACAAGGACAAAACGGCAAAATCCAACATACAGAAGTAGAAGTGTCACTTTTTAAAGGTTTACTAAATTTAGCCTAAAGAACTCTATGGATGCATTTATTTTAGCACAAAGTACCTTTGATGCATCAGACTCCAATACAAAAACCATCCATAAAGGAGGGAAGTGTCTGAAAACACGAGCAATGCATTGATTTGTGAGTCCCAGAGGTTTGGAGGTGTCAGTTCTGCTGCATGCAGGAAAAGTGTTGCGTCGATTCCTTACTGCAAGGAGAAGCGTGTTGATTTCGAGAGGCGGCTCCTTACTTGCGGGCGATGCAGTGCAAACATTGCGCAAAGGTACGATGCGTGGAACATACTGGTGCGCTGGGTCGCTGTGGCTGCGAATCAGACACCGCAATGAATTTTAAAGCCTTGGGTAGGCGATGTGCTGATTCCTTTATCTGCACTGCGGTGCCTGCATCGAAATTGGAGCGGGGTGTCAGGCGTTCGAGACATGGTGCTCTGGACTCGAGTTGCAGTGGTTTTTCCACCCACGGACAGGTGATGATCGATTTTTCGGCAGAACCACAGCTATGCATTGGTTTTTAAGCTGCATGGCTAGCTTGCAGCTGGAAAGGAAGCACTGAAGGGGGATGGATTGCTTTTCAGTTTTTGATGCACCAAAACCACCTCTAGGTGCCCAGAACTGGAATTGGCGCCACTGGATTGGAATGGAAAGAAGATTTGTATAGCACGTTGGCTACCCGGGGGCGTCCCAGCACTGTAGAGGAAAAGAGATGAGTTGAGCAGAAGGGGTAGGATTTTGGGGAGCAGAGGGAGGAAGTTTTATTGAAAAGCCAGGTTTTTAGAAGTTTTTGGAAAGTGAGCAGATTGGATTCCGATCTGATTGAGAGGGGGAGAGAGTTCCAAGTCTAGGCCAGGTTGTAGGAGAGCGAGCGGCCTCCGCATCTGGCTCTTCTTATGCATGGTACAGAGGTGAGGTAGGAGGTCGCGGATCTGAGGGGGCGGGTGGGAAGATAGGCTTTCACCAAGGGGCGATTGATGGCGGGGCCTGTTCCCTAGAAAGAGCGATGTGCAACGCACATGCTCTTGAATTCTATTCTGGCTCTCACAGGGAGCCAGTGGAGGTCCTTGAATCTGGCTTTGACTGAGGTTCGACGAGGGATGTCCAGCAGGATTCTTGCCTCGCAGTTTTGAATGATTTGCAGTTTGTGAGTGTGGACTGTGGGGCGCCAAGATATAGTGCGTTGCCGCAGTCGAGACGCGAAGGAATTAGTCCTTGGACCATGATCCGTCTTGAGTGGAACGGGAGGAGAGGGAGAATCTTTCGGAGCAGTCTCATCAACCCGAAGCAGGTGGCAGCAAGTTTGGTTGCTTGGTGGTTGAAGGTAAGATTTTGGTCAAGCCAGATGCCTAGACTCATGATTTGCTCCTTGGGTTGCGGGGGGCTACCTAAACAGAGGGGCCAGATGATATCAATGGGTTTTGTGATGTTATTTCCAAGGAGCATTACCTCTGTTTTGACCCCTGGGCAAGTCAGAACTCACAACTGAGAATTTGCGGGGACCTCCAGATAAAGTCTTTGACGGCCCTGAGACTTCCACCAGGAGGCAAACAAACAAGCCCTTTGAGAACTAGGAATGCAGGATTCCAGGCCAAACCAGCAAAGCAACACAGCAAAGGGGCAGTATCCTCCTGACAGGTCTTCAGCTTTTCTTCTTGGCAGAGTCCTCAGTCCAGAGTGTTCTAAAATTCTAGAAATATTGGGTACAGGTCCTTTAAAGGATAGTCTTTGTGGTGCATAGATCCTGCCTTGCCCTGTTTTGGATCCAGACACACTATTGGGGGGGATGGAGACGTCATTGTGAGAGGACAAGCACAGCCCTATTCAGGTGTCAGTGACAACTCCTTCCACCACTCTAGCTTAGGAAGGCCCATCAGCCTGGTGAGGGACAATCAGGATATGCAGGGCATACCTCAGCTCCTTTTGCGTGACTAAATAGAGTGAATGCACAAACAGCTTAATTGTGAGTTTAAAGATGACGTGGATTCCACAGGCAGGCAGAGGCACAGGATGGTAAAGAAGGAAGAAAACAAATCTCTATCTCTTCCCAATTGAAAGTTACACTTGTAAAGTGTTACAAGGCCACTTCAATGGTAACCTATGGGAGAGATAGTCCTTGCAATAGTGAGAAACAGATTTAGCAGGATATTCACTATCAGGGCACGTAAAACACAACAGTACATGTCCTACCTTTCACATACTCGGCACCCCACCCATGGGGTCGCCTTGGGCCTAATTTAGTGCTGCCTTGCATGTCAATAAATGGGAAGGTTTGGGCTTGGCAAGTGGGTGCACTTGTCAGATCGAAATGGCAGTTTAAAACTACACTTGCAAACACTGCAGTTGCAGGCCTTAGACATGTTTGCAGGGCTAGACATGTGGGTGGCACAAGTAGTGCTGCAGGCCCACTAGTAGCATTAGATGCACAGGCCCTGGGCACAAGAAGTCCACTTTACTAGGGACTTACCAGTAAATAAAATATGACAATTATGAATAACCAAACACAATCACAATTTACACAGGAAGCACTTGCTCTTTAGCATTGATCAGCACTGTTCAAACACCATCAAACCAAGTCCAGTATACAGTATAATGTCACAAAATGCAGGAAGTAGAGGCAAAAAGTCTAGGGAAACCAATGCAAGGATGTCAGGTCTAACATATTGTAGCAGGGTTTCCGTTCTCCCACAGAACTGTGCACTGTGATCTAGAACCTGGGTGAGTTAGGGTGACCCAAAACTCACATTAGTTTCAGGAATCCCCTTACCAAGCTAGCTACAGTGTCTCATCGGTAGTAATAACTTCCCAATGACTTAGACAATCCAGAACATGAACTTAGGGTACCTCAGGTATCGTGGAACACATGAACACTCTTTCGTTATATAATCATTACAAACCGAAACTGGGAGGCAAAGAACACACGTGCAAGTTTGAAATGTTTATTTTTCAATGCAAAGTTCTCAAACGCAGTATCTTATATAATATCAACATAAATATTATAAAAATCAGAGTTAGCAGCATAGTCACTAATCCATAGTAAGCAAAAGGTGATAGCATGTTATGATGCAAAAATCTATAGAATTCTGTATCACCTATATTTCGCACACCCTATTTAGCATATTATATTATATCTAAGAAGGTCTCATTTGGGTTCTAGCAGGGCGGGCCCATACCTCTAAATTTCAGTAGGAGTAGATCACATCAACAGCTACCAGCTCTCTGCATGCGAAGCATCAAGTGTGTTGATTCATTCCCTGTAACTCTATCTTAAACCCGAGTAGAGCCCAATGTTGGCAGCAACATTATTTGTGTTATGTCTAATGTGGTGCGAGGATCAGGCCTTCAGCAACCTTGTGTTAGGTTTATTCTTAGAGGGTGCAGTTCTCAGTGTGCAGACATTTGTACCAAGTGTACCAAGCAAGACTGATATCAGAGCAATAACATATTATTCTCAAATAAATCACATCTTTCGTCTAGGTTGAAAGCTACAATAACAATTAGGTGTCGTGTGCAAACTGAAGCCGAAGGAAAATATGGAGTTTAAACATTTAATAAACTCATGCTAACTTAACACAATATATAGAAACGCAGTAACCATATGACAATATTTCATGCAAACTAATAATACTCTTAAAACTCAAGAAAACTGAGACCGGTAATAAGCATCACGTTTCTACTCAAATTCTGCAGGATCCAAGGTATCTGGTGGAGGTTTCTTTTAACTTTCTTTCTGTCAAGCTCCCTGTTTATTCCAAATTTTAAAGCATCTCGTTTGTTTGCCATTTTGCCCTGTAGACTACTTTTACTACACGAAACTTTCAGACTGTAGAGCTCTCATCCTGCTTTTAAGCTTGTTTTCATATCTGACACCTTGAACTCTGGGGAATTAGTTACATTTTGAGAACGTGTTGGCTCCCTCTAGACCTCTTGTTGAAGTGTTGAAAGCGGAGTTTGCAGGTAACCTTTGAGCCTTTGCTTCATTTTCATGCTTGTTAGTGGTTGTTATATGCAGTATGATGCTATGGAGACAGCCGTGCTGCAGCACAGGCCAGTGGATGTGTTTTCTTTTGATGGATGGTTAGCTCCAGAATAACTCGAGTAATGTGCAATCTCCTTCAAAATGTATAATGGTTGCAATGAAAGCATCGAACTGTGCAATGGATTATTATCAATATACAGATATTTGTTGAAACTAAATGACAAATCTAAGCACCTATAAATATATTGCTTTATTAGGAATGCGCTATTCGTGCTGAAATAGAACTTTGTTTTATTTTAATTGCAAATTACTTTTCAAACATCGAATCTTACACCAGGAGGATCCGATTGTAAAAAGGATTACTTGAGAAGTGGCTCTACTTAATGGCAGAATAGTAAGAACTCTGCAAGTTTATTTTTCCAATGAATTATCACACTGTCTCTAGGAAATGATGGTCCTCTTTCATTAAATGCAGAGTTGTTCACTTGCATAGACCAAGGATGAGCCAGGTTTCGCAATACCCAGTTTTCCAGCTGACGTTCTAAGGACCAGCCCGATAGCTTGAGCAGCAATTCATGAGATGTTGAGCGGCAGGGCAAATGTCCTTATCTTTTCAATTGGAGTCTTTTATGTATCTAATTCTTTCTTGGATTTTTAAATGTTGTTCTTTGGAGTCCTCCAGGTAAATTAATTGTTAGCCTTCCACTGATACAGAAGACTGCTGCATGGGTTCTCTATAGTCTTGAGAAATACGATAATTTATTTCTGAAGGTCAGACAGATTGATTTCTATGTGTTTTTGCAGCTCATTTTCTACACCTCTGCCGTTCACTTTCTAGGCAAGCAGGTTGACAAAGTGTGTTCTCCTGCTTTATATCCATTCATTCTATAGATATATTTTACTGTGTCAAAATATAGAATTTCAGGTTGGGGTGACAGAGCCTTTAGGCATGTTTGTAGTACTGAATATTGACCACCCCAATATCGACTTACAAAAATATTGAGTGCAAAATATCGACAACCCAAATATTGTGAAACCTATATTTTAATTAAAACACTAAAACTGTTGACTCTAAAATATTTTTCTATAAAAAAGTATCGAAAGTTACAAAAAGTCTACTACCGAAATATATATTACAAAAATATTAAACTTTTAAAATTGACATTCACAAAAACATCACACACCTATATATAGTTTAAAAATGATTAATAATATAACTTAAATATATTAAATGTAGCTCAACAAAATACATTAATTTCATTTTTTTACAAATTGTAAACGTTTTTAAATATATATTTTACATTGTTAAAAATGTTTTTATTTAGGTTGCATAAATGTCGTTTCTTTGAAAAATAAACATTTCTTATTGTTACAGATATTTAATTTTCAAAATATTAAATACAATCCTGATGTTACATATATGTAACCACATACTGTTAATTGCTAAAATATAAATATTTCTAAACATATTTACAAGATAAGTTATTAATAACTGAAAAATAGCTAAACGTAAAACTCAAAATCATTGTTAATATTTCAGCACCCGTGAGAGAGCCTAACATGGTTTCAGTTGCTGCACATTTAGGCAAAAAAACCTATTCAGTCAATTGCATTATTACGTTAAACTAGGAGCAATTTTTTGCCTCTTTTGGATCTCGTTTATGTTCCCTCTTGATTGACTGTCATCCTGATTGCAATTCCTTCCCATATCAATTCCTTATGGGTAGACACTGGAAGTTTTTATCGGTTAGGCTAATGGATCTCAATTACTTAAAGTGGTTCCACTTTAAACTTATGTAGGAAAATGGCCTCTTTTTGCATGGTTGCCCCCCACTTTTTGCCAGACTGTTGATATACTTTGAGTGGGCCCTGGGTTCCTGTCAACCAGGTACCCATGGCCTATGTTCTTTCCCTAAAGTGTACTGTTGCAAAACCCAATTGGCAACTTTCTGGCCACATGTAAGTCCCTTGTAAAAGGCACCATAGGTACCAGAGGCACCATGACCAGGGAAGGACTCTAAGGGCTGCAGCACTTATTGTGCAACTCTTAGAGGCCCTTTACCTTTATACACACACACACTGCCGTTGCATGCTGAGTGTTTTGGCGTAGAACAAAGTGAAGAGTCGACATTGCACACATCACTGTGTGCCATGCCCACAAACCACTGCCCTGGCATAGGCAATCAACCCCTCTAGCTGTGTTCACTATATCAGTGGTGAGGGTACAGGTGTATGATCCCTGTACCCCTACAGTGTCTAAGCCAATTCTTGAGACATTGTAAGTGCAGTAATGCCATTAATAGTATATGGTACTGGGAGGTTGTCATTACAAACTCCACAGCACCATAATGGCTTTACTGAAAACTGGGAAGTGTGTTATCAAATTTCCCAGCACATTAAATAAACCCACACTGATGCCAGAGTGGGATTTAATGAAAAATGCACTCTGAGGGTATCTTAGAGATGCTGGCTGAGTGTCTGCTCTCCAACTGCTAAAATCAGACCTGTTTCTGGACCCCTGGGTGGAGAGCCTGCCACTCTTGGGGTCCTGAAACAATGCACATCCTGGGACGGGGTGCCAAGCCTCCTTTCCCAGGATCGCTAGGGCCACGAAGGGGGAGCTTTAAAGGCTTGCCATCTTGTAAGCTACCCCAACCATTTGCTGCTCCCAGCAACTGGCCCCAATTGGTTCTGACCCCCACTTTGAGTGGGAGAATCAGCAAGAAAACCAAGTTAGGAGGAGAGGTGTGCCTAACTTTTCCAACTCCACCCCTCATGTGGGGGAGGCGAGGTGAAGCACAACTATCAGTTCCCACTATCTTGCAAATGGGGGGCCCAGCCATCCAGAGTGAGGCATATCCACCGCCCACTAGACAGTGGCATATTAGGGGGCGTACCAACCCCAAGGAAGGGACTCATTGGTCCCAAACTGTACCTACCTGTAACACCACTAAATTTAGTATTTAGAGGCAACCCTGAACCTTGCCTCCTCAGACATGAATAGATAAGAAGGACCAAACAAGCTGTGATGAACTAAGAAGAGGAGAATTCCCACTGACTTGGCCCCAGCCCTACCAGCCTGCCCCCACCTCGAACCTGTGATGGAGCAAGGACTCATAGAAAAGAGACTTGCATGGAGCAATCCACTCCTTTAACTAACTAACAAGTTATTAACGTTTTTTGTGTAAAACAAATGCACACCACATAAATATGCGGGTTAGTGAAGCTTGCTTATGGGTTTACTAACGAGAATAACATGCACAAAGACCAATAACATTCTTTACTGCACATGCGTCAACTGCATCTACGCAGTATGACGAGCTATCGCTTGGAGGGAAATTCTTGCGTATGAGCAGAAGACACTACAATGGAATCTTGAAGACTTGCGTGCATTGCATCTGCTTGTTTGCACTAAATCAGGTGGTTTTTATTAAAGCTAATGCAGTGATAAGTCTAATAAATAAACTGTGATAGAGTAGAGAGGGGTGGTATATAGTGCAACCATGTTATATGTGAAAGTAACATCTGTCTTTTACCTTTATCACTAGTGGTATGTGGGCCTCTCATGTATAACTGAAGTAAGCTGAGTAAAAGGAAGACTACGCATGTCCACCGAAAGTTAACCCGGAATAAGGACTTAACCCCTTCGGTGCTCATGACGAGCTCAGCTCATCATGAAGTACACCTCAAGGATGCTCATGACGAGCTGAGCTCGTCATGACCACACCCATTTACATTGTGCTCCAGCACAGGGGAAAAATTTGCCAAGCAGCCAAGGTGTTAAGATGTTGAACGGGAGCCAAGGTCGCAAAGTATTATACCATGGGAACGGATGGTGAAAAGTTCAACGAAGTGGACTTGTATTCAGACAGTTAAAATAATGTTGGAAATAAAATGTGGAATGCGGGTGTGAAAAAAAAGTATGAATAAAAATTAAGGGGATGGGTTTGTTAACAATGGTTGAATTGATTTAGATGACATGGAAGCATGGTAAAATGATTTTTCCCTTGCCTGACCAATTAGATCTCGTATTTTTACTATATTGAAAGTTTAGTGGGTGGAACATGAAGAACGAAAGGTATAATTGAGATAACTTTAGTTAGTGAGTCGAGTCCAGATGCTATGATCTTGGAGTAAAAGATGCTGATGCTGGGAGAGATGCTGTGCGATGCTGATGAAGAGCTGAATGCAGAACCTTCTATCCTAATTTAATTTGGTTAGATAAGAAGAGCGCAAAAGAATCTCGAGGAGGAAGAGAGTGTCAGGGAGGGGGGTAGCGCAACCGTGGGTATTCTGAAGAGGTCAACTAACCTGTCCTAAATCCTGTCCTGAAGTCTTTGTCACCTGATCTATCCTGGGGACGCTTACCAGCCCTTTGGCCAGGGGGTTGGTCTTCACACCATTCTTGGTAACTATATTTTCATGCTATTTGCAGATGTTCTTTACTCCCTGTCCTCTCCCTTTCTGAGCATTGATCATTGCATGAGTCCAAAGTACGTGTTTGATGATTAATGAATTGAATTTTCTCTCCTAAAAATGATGGTGACTTGCACTGTTTATTTGAGATGGTTCACATGCGTTTGAAATTTATATAAAGATTTTAAACTTTCCTGAGTCTGTGGTTATTTACATTGAATGAAGAACAGTTCATTTATGTTATTTGCCACCATCAACTAGTTCAACTAATGGACCATTAACCAGAGGTAAGAACTTTTGATCAGTGAAAGGTTAGTTAGGAGTATTAAATAACTAATCTTGAAAACTGTGGAAAAATTATAAACTTTGACTCTACCGGTTTACTCAACTGTGTGTTTGTGTTTATGGGCCCAGGTGAGTATATGGTAGTGGATTATCTGTTGTTTTTGGTACGCTGTTGGATCAGTTTTCTTGTAGCAGAGTTATGGTTATTATTGACTAGTTTGGTGATAAATATTGATTATTGATTTATAGTTAACAAAAAGAGTTAGTGCCTTATTTTATGTTGTCTGGAATTTCCGGGAAATTGAATAGCAGGTGGTGACAGAAGCCACACTGCAGAGAGGTTACTCGTCTGCTGGAATAATACTAAGAAGCACCGTAGGGCTGGCAGTATTAAACTAGGGCCTATTTTGTATAAAAGTAGAGTGTGGGTGATAGCAGAGGGTTTGTTGATGAAACTTTGGTCTTATATCCCAGTAGGGGTAACACTGAAGGAGTAACAGGTTCACCCAAAGTTGAATGAAGGGTAAACCGTGGTTTTAGTCGCAGTAGAAGAGTAGTAATTCTGAAACTCAAGAGTAAGTTTAAATCTATCCTTTGTTTAGTGGAACAGACAGAGTAGCAAATGTTTTTATGTTGTTGATTAATGGATTTTATTTAAAGAAAACTAAAGAAATACGTTTTCGTGTGACCCTGTGAAGGGAGGGTCAGTCGCCGGAATTGTGCTGACATCACAGGGAGCCGCGCTGGGATTGGTTGAAACAGCGGGCTTGAGACAAAAGCAGATTGTAAAGGAGGGGTCGGTAGTGGGGAGTAATACTGAAGTCACAAAAGGCCGCACTGGCATTGGTCCAACCACAAGCATGAGCCTTAGTCTGATTGGTTAACAGTTAGAAGCTGCGTTAGGATAATGCGGAAAAGGAATTGTATGTTGGATTCTGATTTGACTGCTGATGTGAGTCGCACCAATAGCAGAGTTCAAGAGTTTGCAGAATATTCTTTCAAATATTGTTTATCCGGAATGTATGGTGAAAAGAGAAAACTGTCATTAATAAAGAAAATCAAGAATTTCTTTAAGAAAGATAAGCCTGTGTTGACTAGAGTGGGAATTCCTATTCCGCCACAAAAACACCTGCTTCCTTTATGATGATGGAAAGAGGATATCATACTTGGGTATGGTTGAAGAATTGGATAGAATATACAAAAGGTGATGGAATTCTAGCTTTTCCAGAACAAGGTGAGTTTAACCTTTAGCTGAAACTCCGAAAAGAGTTAAAACCCAGAAATCAGAAAGGAAAAGGGTCTATGGTACCTTTAGGAACTAGAGGCTCAACAGCAGTCACTCCTGAAGATTTAGAAAGATGGGCACGGGGAAATGAAAAATGAAGCTCAATGCCAAAGATCTTAGATATTTATAGATTTAAAGTGGAGTTGGAAGAAATGATAGCTGGAAATGTAGGAATAGAGAGATTGACTGAAGTTGCTTCAGAAATTGGAGTAGATACAGGGAGATCAAAACTATTATAGAAACCACATCGAGTGGAGTTTACTGACAGGGATTTGGAGAATATAAAAGTGTCTGGTAAAAGATTGCAGATAAAAGAGTTAATGAGCATATTGCAGAAGTGGGGAGACATTGACAAGTGGAGGACTAGGTGGACAAGGAAGAAGGAGGAAGCACAAGCAAAGGGAACATCATTGGCATCCTTGCTAAAAGAATCAGAAAAAGCATAGAGCTTGTGTCCCATGAGCGAGATTCCTGGTGGTGGATATGTTCATGTTCCATGGAGCAGACAGGATTTTTTGTCATTTTTGCAGAGTGGATGAAGACCAGCCGGCTGAAACTGACCTCTGTGTTTTTCACTCTGAACAGCGGGTTCAGGATATTTAGGCTCTGATTCTGATCTTTCAGCTTTTATCCCGGGTCTCAGTCAGGTTGACGCTGAGGCTCCTGGGGCTGAAGGCCTTCTGCATCCTAGTGTTGCATCACGCAAGGTGGCATGTGAATAAATATAAACATAGGCCACTCAGTCTGCCTCCCGTAATACAAAAATTTCAGGGGGTGGTGGTTCCCGGGGCTTGAGGGGGGTCGTTGAAGCCCACATACTTGTAATGTTGTAGGGGGGGTTGGACACAAAAGTGGTGCAAGGGGGTTGTAAATCTGGTACACAGTATTTTGTTTAACTTTGCTTTCTTTTCTGTGATGTAGAAGATCCTGGGTAAATATAACGGTTTTTGTACAACCAGTAACTTTTAACCCTACCTCCAAACAGCTTTCTGCCTGTTAGCATAGTAACAGTTCATGGAACACTTATGTGAGCACAGAGGTTAAAAGTTCAACACACTATGTTGCTAATGAGTTAGCCTCAGAATTATACTTCAAATTATAAATAGCATTTCTCTTGATAACTGCTACCCCCACAAAAAAAAATAGACGTATGTTCTTTTTTTAATTAACTTTTATGAAAACAATAACTGGAACTATAACTAAAAGATAACAATATGATAAATAACTAGAACTATACCTAACAAAACAATGTAATATGGACTCCAAAAGAAGTATTGTAGTTAATCTGCAAAACAAAAAAGAAAATTAGAGTTTAAAATTAGATTGATGTGACTAAATGAGGTCAAACATTACAAGTCAAAATAACACTTAACAATATTTATATTTTTTTAAATGTTTGCAGTGTGCCAGAAACGCTTCCACTGGCATTGTACATGCAGACTTTGGTCCTCCCTTTTTATCAATTTTTGCAGTTTGAGATGTAACGCCCTACCTCTGTTATTCATCTCCTACTTTCAAATTCTCTTGTACAGACCTTAACAACAATTAAAGGGAACTTTTTTTCTGCATATTTTTAATAAAGCATTTAACACAATGGATAGTGTCACTGTATTTATTGAATGTTTTAAAATTAATTTTCACAAGTCTTAAAAAGGTGAATGCAAGAAAAGTTACTTGCCGCATATGCAAGACTGCTGTCAAGAAGAGACCTCAATAAAGAGGACTGGTGTGGAACTGCAAGTATGCGGAAGGACTTGCAGACTAAGTAGCGGGTCAACTTTGCAAGGGAAGAGTTAAGGAGATTGAGAGATGCTCCTCTTGCTTCATGAGGAGGCCCAAGTACCAGTGGAGCAACACCATCAACCTCTACTGCACAGCCTAATATTTGTCCCCAATTTGGAACCCTTTAAGAAAAAAAGTAAGAAGGTTGGGAGCTCTGTATGCCACCCTAATACCTAATCATCCTTTAGTTATACAGAGATCTACCCTGTATCAAACCTAACCGTACAAGTGTGAATTGGAGATTATCTGCCACCGAAAACCCCTCAAGTACTTATATCCGTTACTTTTTAACTTCGTCGAGTAATCGTATTGTGAGTATTTACCTTAAAGTTGTCCGTTAAAAATTTGTGAATCTCTCTGGCTTCATACAAATAGTTCATGCCATATTTGAGACATCGGTGAAATTAATGGAACAGGAGGATATACTTTCTCCAATGTTGGTAACTTGCTGCTGACTTATGTAACATTGTGGTAACTAAAAAAAGAGTTAAAAATGTATATGTTGTACATATGTCTAAGCTTAATTTTAATGTTCATAAAAACAATTGTTCTCAATAGGATTGGGGATGAAAAGTAATCATCAGAGGTTATATTTGGACTGTAAAATAGGAAATAGTATTGCATTATACAAATTTTAAGGGCCAAGATTGGTCACTCACTTCATTCACAAACTCCTGGGCTTGATCTGATAGAACCCTTTATGGACTTATATGATCTAGAAATTCAGTAATAAATAGAAAGGAAGATTAAAAGACAAGTTTAAAAAAATAAAACATTTTTACTTTTTATCTAAAGTACAGGCTGAAAACATGTAACGAGCATTTAAATGAGAAATGGGTTTCAGACAGAAACGTCTATAAGACTATCACAATGCAGATTTATATTTTATAAAAATATTTATAGAAGTTAGAAAAATTATAACTGATACATTGTTCAATTTTAAATCACATATTTAAACAATAAAATCGGGAGGACATGCTTTTTTACGTTTGGTTGATTTCAGAATGCCTACGAATTCTAGTAAAACATGACAATAACACACTTATCCATCTGCAAACACATGAAATACACAAATGCTTATCTCAGAATGTTTTTCGATCATGAAATGTTGAAGACAAACCTGATAACTCCATTAGGTACATTGCAATTTTCGGCTGATAACATATGGAGAGCAGTCAGTGGATCTGGTGTGTTGAGTTGTTTACCACCACATGGTATAGTGTATGGGCAGGACAGCTTGTGGCGCCAATACGTCTCATGGTTGAGATATCTGTATAATGAGATAGAACAGGGGGCAAATAAAGTTTAAGGTTATTAAAAAACACGGAGAGCATGCTACAATGCAACATTGACCAATCAATTACATGTGCAGTGCATGGGGAGGAAGCAGCATGTGACACACTACTTAAATAATTATATGTAGCAGGATTACGTGATTTGCCCACAAACATCGCCTACCAAGGCAAAATATTTCAGTTATAAGAGCTGGAAACCATGCTAAAATACACTTTTGCCGAAAACATTATGTGACGCACTGCTTACACGAGAAAAACTACATCGCATTCACTTGAACAGCACGTAGCACACTGCTGTAGGAGCGGCCACGTGGTGCTTGGTACATTAAATTCCATGCCTCAGGTGCTTCTACTTTACTTAAGGTGAACCTCACCCAGTGGGCGTTGCCGTAGCGCACAGCATGCTGGTTCACGTAGTTTGCACAAAAATATAAAACTCCAGTGAGCGGACCCACGGTGATTTCAAAGCTGAGGTCACTGAAATGGGAAGCACGAGCCTAATGGAATGCTTCAAGTTGCAGCGCAGTAACAAGACTTGTTTGCTTTACCCACTTGGGAATGAAATATTATAAAAACGAACTTCATGCAACTACTCACTGGAGTTTTATATTTTTGTGCAAACTACGTGAACCAGCATGCTGTGCGCTACGGCAACGCCCACTGGGGGAGGTTCACCTTAAGTAAAGTAGAAGCACCTGAGGCATGGAATTTCGAGCACCATCAGCCACTGAAGAAAGTAAACTGAAACGCGTCTGGCAGAAGCTGCCGATTGATTTACTAAAGCAGGATTCTTGGTGCGACGCTGCTGTTTTCCATTAAATGAGATGCTGTACAAACGTGCTGGGAGGCTTTTTTCTCAAGGACAAACTCTGTTTGGATTTGATATATATATATATATATATTCACTGAAAAAACCATAGGTTATAGACCATATATAGTTAGGGATTAGCATTTACAAAACCTTGAAATTTCACTGAAAAAACCATTGGTTATAGACCATATATAGTTAGGGATTAGCATTTACAAAACCTTAATTTACTCGCACAAAACCATAGAAATTCGCATATATAGTTAGTTGCAATAACTATATATCGCGCACCCGCAATCCACTGCTGATGATGTCACATATTATATAGCGCACTACTCACCCGGCGTTATGGCGTAGCTGCACAGCGCGTTTGGACCGAAGGCCGAGAAATATTGTAAGTATGAGATTTTCCTTTTGGGCTGTTTGGGGGTGTTGTGCTTTTTGGTGGGTGGTTTGGCGGGTCTTGTGGCATTCCTGGGAAGGTCTAATACCGGATAGAAGTGGTTGGGACAAAATCCACGCCGATTTTTTTTCTCGCTATTTCAGACATTTTGCTCAATGTAGCGTTGTCGGGGGCCTGTTTGGGGGGCTTCCTGGTGTTTGTGGGTGGGTTTCGGGGTCTGGGAGCACTGCTGGCTATGGATACTTTACTTTGCAAGAGGTTTGAAGCAAATCCATGGTGGCAGAGGGGAGTTAGGGCTTAGCTGCAGAGCGCGCGGGGAGTGATTTGGGAAATTTGGAAAAAAATGACTAAGTCCCCATTTTTGTACTTTTGCTCTTTGGCTGTTTGGGGGTCTTCTACTCGTTTTCTCCTGGGTTGACGGCTCTGGGGCCATTGCTGGGAAGCTCTAATACCGGATAAAAGTGGTTTGGACCAAATCCGAGGCGGAAATTTTTTGTGTGGTTTTGCTGACTTGCTTGCCTTTGAGGTGCTCTTACGGGGGGTTCCATCTGTTTGTGGGGGAGTTTCGGGGTCGGTGAGCACTGCTGGGACACTCTAATCTTGATTGCATTTGCTTTTCAGGAAATCCGTGGTGGCAAACCGGACTTATGGCCTAGCTACACAGCGCGTTTGGACCGAAGGCCGAGAAATATTGTAAGTAGGAGATGTTGCTTTTGGCCTGTTTGGGGGTGTTATGCTTTTTGGCGGGTGGGTTGGCGGGTCTTGGGGCATTCCTGGGAAGGTCTAATACCGGGTAGAAGTGGTTGGGACAAAATCCACGCCGATTTTTTGTTGTTGCTATTTCTGACATTTTGCTCAATGTAGCGTTTTCGGGGGCCTGTTTGGGGGGCTTCCTGGTGTTTGTGGGTGGGTTTCGGGGTCTGGGAGCACTGCTGGCTATGGATACTTTACTTTGCAAGAGGTTTGAAGCAAATCCATGGTGGCAGAGGGGAGTTAGGGCCTAGCTGCAGAGCGCGCGCGGAGTGATTTGGGAAATTTGGAAAAAAATGACTAAGTCCCCATTTTTGTACTTTTGCTCTTTGGCTGTTTGGGGGTCTTCTACTCGTTTTCTCCTGGGTTGACGGCTCTGGGGCCATTGCTGGGAAGCTCTAATACCGGATAAAAGTGGTTTGGACCAAATCCGAGGCGGAATTTTTTTGTGTGGTTTTGCTGACTTGCTTGCCTTTGAGGTGCTCTTAGGGGGGGTTCCGTCTGTTTGTGGGTGAGTTTCGGGGTCTGTGAGCACTGCTGGGACACTCTAATCTTGATTGCATTTACTTTTCAGGAAATCCGTGGTGGCAAACCGGACTTATGGCCTAGCTACACAGCGCGTTTGGACCGAAGGCCGAGAAATATTGTAAGTAGGAGATGTTGCTTTTGGCCTGTTTGGGGGTGTTATGCTTTTTGGCGGGTGGGTTGGCGGGTCTTGTGGCATTCCTGGGAAGGTCTAATACCGGGTAGAAGTGGTTGGGACAAAATCCACGCCGATTTTTTGTTGTTGCTATTTCTGACATTTTGCTCAATGTAGCATTTTCGGGGGCCTGTTTGGGGGGCTTCCTGGTGTTTGTGGGTGGGTTTCGGGGTCTGGGAACACTGCTGGCTATGGATACTTTACTTTGCAAGAGGTTTGAAGCAAATCCATGGTGGCAGAGGGGAGTTAGGGCCTAGCTGCAAAGCGCGCGCGGAGTGATTTGGGAAATTTGGAAAAAAATGACTAAGTCCCCATTTTTGTACTTTTGCTCTTTGGCTGTTTGGGGGTCTTCTACTCGTTTTCTCCTGGGTTGACGGCTCTGGAGCCATTGCTGGGTAGCTCTAATACCGGATAAAAGTGGTTTGGACAAAATCCACGCTGATTTGTTTTTTTGCTATTTCTGACATTTTGCTCAATGTAGCGTTTTTGGGGGCCTGTTTGGGGGGCTTCCTGGTGTTTTTGGGTGGGTTTCGGGGTCTGTGAGCACTGCTGGGACACTCTAATCTTGATTGCATTTGCTTTTCAGGAAATCCGTGGTGGTAAACCGGACTTATGGCCTAGCTACACAGCGCGTTTGGACCGAAGGCCGAGAAATATTGTAAGTATGAGATTTTGCTTTTGGCCTGTTTGTGGGTGTTATGCTTTTTGGCGGGTGGGTTGGCGGGTCTTGGGGCATTCCTGGGAAGGTCTAATACCGGATAGAAGTGGTTGGGACAAAATCCACGCCGATTTTGTTTTGGCTATTTCTGACATTTTGCTCAATGTAGCGTTTTCGGTGGCCTGTTTGGGGGGCTTCCTGGTGTTTGTGGGTGGGTTTCGGGGTCTGTGAGCACTGCTGGGACACTCTAATCTTGATTGCATTTGCTTTTCAGGAAATCCGTGGTGGTAAACCGGACTTATGGCCTAGCTACACAGTGCGTTTGGACCGAAGGCCGAGAAATATTGTAAGTATGAGATTTTGCTTTTGGCCTGTTTGGGGGTGTTATGCTTTTTGACGGGTGGGTTGGCGGGTCTTGGGGCATTCCTGGGAAGGTCTAATGCCGGAAAGAAGTGGTTGGGACAAAATCCACACCGATTTTATTTTGGCTATTTCTGACATTTTCCTCAATGTAGCGTTTTCGGGGGCCTGTTTGGAGGCTTCCTGGTGTTTGTGGGTGGGTTTCGGGGTCTGTGAGCACTGCTGGGACACTCTAATCTTGATTGCATTTGCTTTTCAGGAAATCCGTGGTGGTAAACCGGACTTATGGCCTAGCTACACAGCGCGTTTGGACCGAAGGCCGAGAAATATTGTAAGTATGAGATTTTGCTTTTGGCCTGTTTGGGGGTGTTATGCTTTTTGGCGGGTGGGTTGGCGGGTCTTGGGGCATTCCTGGGAAGGTCTAATACCGGATAGAAGTGTTTGGGACAAAATCCACGCGGAAAAGCCTTTTGGCACTTTTTGTAACTTAGGGTTTGTTAGGGTTAGCCCTAGCAGCAGGATTGCATGTGTTTCGGGGTGTTCTAGATTTTTGCAACTGAGTTCTGGGGTCTTACAGCACTCAAGAGAATGTGTAATTTTGGTTGCAAGTCATTTAAAGAAAATCCATGGTGGGAAAGGGGGGAATTGGCATAGTTAAAGAAAGCCTTTGCCACTATTCTTAACTTGGGGTTCGTTAGGGTTAGCAGTATTTCTATTGCATGTGTTTGGGTGGGGGGGTTTTCGAGTCTTGGAGCGATGCTGGCTATGGATACTTTTGCTTGGTTGCTTGCAAGTGGTTTGAATTCAATCCACGGTGGGTAAGGGGGTATTTGGGCCTACTTTTACTTTCAAAGTACGTTTTGTCACCAGTTTTCTGTTAGGCCTCGTTTTTTGAGATTTGATTGGGGGTCTTCTACATTTTTACGACTGGCTTTAGTAAGGGTCTGGGTGGGAGCGCTGCTGGGAAGATCTAATTTTGTTCTAAAACACAGTTTACAGTACACCTAGCTTGAGGGGAAAGATCCGCTACATTAATTTGCCCATACTTAGTTATCCTTCAAAAGGTGACTCAGACAGAGTACGCACTTTCAAAAATATTGTACTGTCTACTAGGAAAATCAAAGTGTGACTTTTTGCACTCCACAACCTACATACCTTATATTTATTTACCAGTGGTGTTGTAATATTATATCACTTCCTGTTTTTCGTTGAATAATTACAGGCCGGGTTTCAGTCTGTGCAATGGGGAAAAAAGGATGGAGTCAGGCTTCACATTAGCGAGTCGCAATTCAGCATCCGTCAGGCAGGCAGTGGACAGGGTGTCTTCTGGTCACCAACATTGATGGACGAAGCGTCAGATGGAATGGAGGAGTGCCGCTAATAAGAGGAATTTTTTTCTGCATGCAACTTACTTACCAAATTCAACAGGACAACTACAACAACATACAGATACAGTATCCATTGTGTTTTCTATGACTGTGACTGCATTTCTTGGATCTCTCTCTGCTTCTAAATTGATCCCTTAACACATCACTTAGTCCACTCCACTATCACATCTGCACCACACATAGGGGTCGATTAGGATCGCGGACGGACTTCCGTCCGTCCGCGACCCCAGAGCAGGAGGGAACCTCCGCATGGTATGCGGAGTTCCCTCCTGTGCAATTAGGATGTGACCGCCACCCTGGCGGTCACATCCTCTATTTTTAACATTGCCGTGGGTGCAGCTTCAAGCTGCACCCGCGGCAATGTTAAAAATGCACGCATTGCATTTGCATGCAGAAAGAGGCAGGCACCGCGCGGTGCCTGCCGCTTTCTGCATGCAAATGCAGGGGTGTACCATAGGTACCCCCCATGTGCACCCCCCACCCCCCCTTCACCTAGGGGGCCCGCAACGGGCCCCCACAGTGAAGATCCGTATGCTTTTCCGCGGCGGAAAACCCGCCGCGGAAAAGCATACTTTGCCAGCCATCCTAATATGGTGGACGGTGTCTGGAAGACACCGTCACCATATTAGAGCTTTTCCGCCGCGGTTGTAATCCGACCGTGGCGGAAAAGCTGCGGATGGAAACCAGGACCCACCAGCCATCCTAATCTGGCGGTGGGTCTTTGGTCAGTCCACTGCGGATTTTCCGCATCCTCGGGGCCGGCGGTGGCTTCCGCCGGCCCCGAGGATGCGGAAAATCCGCTATCATAATGATCCCCAGAGTCATTTGTAAGTGCTCCTACGTAATTCGCAAGTCGCAGCACGCCCCAGCCCGTAGAGGACTGGGATGGCCCCAATGATGAAGCATGTCACCAAGGGGCAACCCTGGTGAGTGAGGGGACACCTAGAAAAAGAGCAATTTCTCCGTTTCTATCTACTATACCTTCCAGACCAACCCCATTGAGTGTTTTGAATGGATTTATAGTGACCAGCAAGGCTCTGAGGTATCTGGCAACAGAGACCTTATGTTGAATATAGTTATCAATAATTCCACACACGCCCTGTACTGTCGCATTCTTTCTTCCACAGTTGTCGAAAGTACTACTTACTTTTCACTGACATGCATGCAGTAGTGCATGCACTTTCAAAGATTGATGGATAGGTTTGTACCCAAAGATTCGTTTATGTTCAATTGTTTGTCCATGCTGTGCTTTTTTTACAGGGTGTCTTCTGGTGACCAACATCGATGGACGAAGCGTCAGCTGCAATGGAGGAGTGCCGCTAATAAGAGGAATTTTTTTCTGCATGCAACTTACTTACCAATTTCAACAGGACAACTACAACAACATACAGATACAGTATCCATTGTTTCTTTCTATGACTGTGACTGCATTTCTTGGATCTCTCTCTGCTTCTAAATTGATCCTTTAACACATCACTTAGTCCACTCCACTATCACATCTGCACCACACATAGTCATTTGTAAGTGCTCCTACGTAATTCGCAAGTCGCAGCACGCCCCAGCCCGTAGAGGACTGGGATGGCCCCAATGATGAAGCATGTCACCAAGGGGCAACACTGGTGAGTGAGGGGACACCTAGAAAAAGAGCAATTTCTCCTTTTCTATCTACTATACCTTACAGACCTACCCCATTGAGTGTTGTGAATGGATTTATAGTGACCAGCAAGGCTCTCAGGAATCTGGCAACAGCGACCTTATCTTGAATATAGTTATCAATATTTCCACACACGCCCTGTACTGTCGCATTCTTTCTTCCACAGTTGTCGAAAGTACTACTTACTTTTCACTGACATGCATGCAGTAGTGCATGCACTTTCAAAGATTGATGGATAGGTTTGTACCCAAAGATTTGTTTATGTTCACAATTGTTTGTCCATGCTGTGCTATTTTTTCTTGTCTCCCAAAACCTTTCCCAAAAACCCCTGTACCCATCCATTTTTCAAACCCTAACCCTCTTCCCCCGGGCTGTGTGGTTTTGATTGATGTGTGACTAATATTACAGCAATAAATCCACACACTTGCTGGGGAAGATAAGGTGATACCAACAGGCTGGTGAAGAAATCCGAGGATATATTCTTACTCTGCTTGACAAAGACCCATGGCTAATGTCAAAGAACTTCAACCGAATTAGTAGTTATACTTTACCATTTGTTAGGCTACAATGTGGCACTGTTCTAGTGTACTATCACCTGCTATATTCTCTATTGTACCGTTGTATTACTCAGGAGGACAAACCAGATTTCATTTTCTTTTTTTTCATAGGCATGCAACTGTCACTGTGTCACACCACTAGTACCACCGCTATGAGGAAATTTTATCCGCCCAGGATTGCCAACCTTATTCGCTGTTTCCCGTGGAGCCAGCCCTGGGCCTAGCCCTACTTGCAAACAGAAATTACAGGTAAGATAGGTGTTTGGTTGGAGGTAGTATAATGGAGTATTAGGAGAGACGAGAGATTGACGGTAGTACTACTAAAGTCCTAGGACTATTCAGGAAAACAAACTTACTGTTAAACCCCCACCCACCAGACTCAAAAGCAGTAAAAAACAGGTATGGTCAGATAAAGTTTCAAAAAGTATATTTTTATAGCCCTAACAAAATAATCTCCCGCAAGACCCTCCCTAACCCCAACGATTGTCCTTCAAAAGTCTCCAAAAAACCAAACTCCCACTTCCCACCCCCCAAAAGTCTCTAAAAAAGGGGCAAGGGACACTATGGCAGGGTGCTGTTGGCTTTAGCAGCCAGGGCATCATGCTCCTTGCGGAGGGTGGCAAGTTCGAAGCGGAGGCCCTCCACCAAGTTCTTATAGTCAGGACCTCCTTCTCCAGGTAGGACTGTCTGAGGGATAAGCGGCGCTGGTGTGCCTTGCAAATCCTGTGGGGGGCAGCTGCTGTCTTTGCTGCTCGGCGGTGGCGTTTGGCTTTGGTAGCCCGGCTCTGTACCGCTGGAGCACTGCGCTGGCTGGCAGCCCGCACGGAGGAGGATGCAGCTGTCCCCGTGGACGTTGTTGTTGTACCAGACTGCGTCTCCTCCTCCTCCAGGGCCACCAGCCGCCGATATTCAGCAACAGTGGCATCCAGCCTCCGTTGCCGGGCCATTCGAGCCAGCTCCTTCCTCCTTGATGGTCTCTTGGATTTGGAAGGAGCAACTACATGAAGAAAGAAAGACATAGTCTGTAACCAATGCTCCTTAAGATTAACACAACATGATTGAGTAGAAAGTTGTCACAGTACAAGTAGCAAATTGAAAGCACAGTACATAACTATTGAGGACAGTATCTATGTAACCTCCGACTTCTTCATCCTTGCTCTAACATTAGTGGGAGTTTAAGGAACAAATTCTACAAGCACTATGGACTTCCATTACAGTCGACTATGACAGTACACCAGTCTTATTCTTTTTCTTCTCTCTTGTTTAGGAAAATTGGTACGTTATCTTATGCAAGCCGGCATAATGCCAGCGCAGTGAACTTGCACCCGAGAAAAACAGACGCACACCATGGTGAGTGAGACAGACTTGCGTTACTGTACCGGTCCAGTACATGCAGGTGGTGAAGCTCTTACTTTTCTATTACGGGTGGCACTGAGAATACTCTGTTAAAAGGGCTACTGCTTAATTAATTTAGCTTTCACCCTACAGTGCAAATGAGTATTAGAAAAGGAAAATAAAGAAGCTAAATAATCTGATTATCTATCACTTCACATGGGATGTATTTGATGACATATGGGATGACTTTAGGTGCTTTGCTTATTATTGAGTGAACAGTGATACCCCCACACATGAATGACGTACTACTACTAAACTAAAGTTATTAAGAGAGGTAGGGAGTGTCCACCGTAATAACTGGATATATGCTGTGCTTGCAGTTGCAATACAAACTACTGCTACTATTCATGGTAGTATTTGGACAACGTTACAACTTCTTTTCCTTGCCTTTCCTACACTGGAACGGACGTGCGGGTGCAGTGTTACATGCTCTTCAAAGTAACACTTAGTTCATCCAGTGACCGTCTACTCTCTCTAGATACACATATGCTATCTAAGAGTCAGATAGTACCATGAATGATCCAGGCATCCATCCATTCAAAGTATATGCACACATACAGTTTCTGTTTCACCCACCCAGGCTGTTCTCCTTCCACCCATCCTTGCTTCATCATTCACCCAGCCATGCACCATACCATATTCTTTCCTTCCCAGCCACCTCGGGGACCAAGCAAACACATATCGTTCTTCTTTGCCAGTCATCATTACATTTCTCGTCCTTCCACACTTACTTACACCCTTCTTTCGCTTTTCATTCATCCCTTCCATCAAGTTCACCTCAGATCTGATTGGGATTCTGCTCACCAAAAACGTCACAGCTAAGTCGAAGTACATTTAGAGGAGGCTACTACCTGGTTTATTTATAATACACCCGTGCAGAAAGCACACTCTGCAGTCTTCAATCTCAAATGAGTAAGGAATGTATAGCTTACCTCTGCCCGCCACCACCGTGTCATCCCCCACAGATTTGTCCGGCAGTTCCACCGCCTCCTCCCCAGAGTTGTCCTCGTCCAATGCCACCACCACCTCGACGCTGACCCCGCCTCCAGATGTTCCACCTACAAAGTACATTTAATAATGTTAGAATACACCACTCACTACTATATAATATTTGGTCTAGGAGGAAGAAAGAAATGTGAAAAAAACAGTATACAATTTAATAATTTGTGACTGTCTACTCTAAAGTAAAAATTTCCCTTTTTCCAGGGAAGGCTGTTGTCTTGCTGCACTTTTTGGCACAACTGATGAATGCTTGCTTTTTATTTTTAACACGCACCACTTTTTCTCCTAACAGACAGAAGCTTGACTTCTAAGAACATGAGCAGGATCAAGTTCAAACCAGGTGAGAGCTCGGCTCGACCACAAGAAATGTGTCCAATTAATCGTCAGCACTAAGCACTTTTCCATTTCCAGTTAAACGTTTACTTTTATGACAAACTTGATTTCAATAAATGTGTTTACTTTTAATAAAGCTTTTAAACTTAAATAGACTCTGTGGTTTTTGGTCCTCCAGACTAGAGTGGATGAGCTAAAGGTTTTGGAATTTTTGCAAGCATAAGTCCGTGCCTCTGCCATCGGTGGCTTTGGGAGCTAAACGACTCTGCCACACTATCTAGTCAGTAAGGAGATTGGGGGTTCAACTACAAAGTCTGTTATCACTGAGGTATGTGGAAAGTCTAACAGCACCTATTATAATTGAAAAGCATTATTTAGTGTCCATAGTTCTGTTTGTGCAGATTTGTCCCTGCAACAGTAGTAGAATGGATTGTTCTCCTATCCAAACCAAAAGTAAAGTAGTATCTTATTCTTTCTTGGTGGTCATTCACCTTTTTATTGTTGGCAATTGTCAAAGCATAAACATTTAGAATACTTGAAAAGACATTATGGACAATCCCAGAGGACTGCACTCAGTGCATAGAGCTATTGCTGACTAGAATGGGAGTCCAATGGAAATGCCAAATGTGCAATCTTAGTTAGCTACACAGACAGACTAATAAGAATAATCTAGTAATACCACACGGAGTCATAGTCGAGGCAGGATAAGAATTTAGATCCTGTCTACAAGAAGATCAAAGACAATTTAGAAAAAATCCAATGAGGAACGCTAGGAAAAAATAAGTACTCTATATTAAAATTAAAACTTACTGGGGCCAGCAAAGGAGCCCTCACCTGCCCGGTCCTGGCCTGCATCGTCAACAGCACCCTCCTCCTCCTCCTCCTGTGTCCTCCTCTTGCCCCTGGGGGAAGCTGATGTACAACATGAAAGAAAGAAAAACAGAAAACATGGATGATATTTGTCAACCAAATCAAACTTTTCAAAAGAACTAACAAAATATTTTTGCGAAATAGCAAATAGACAACTACTCCACGGGATATATTATTGACCAATCTCATGTGGTCGACTACGTTATTACTTTGGTATTGCTTGATTTGCGGACCGTCGAATTGGAAATTACCTTATGTAACTCACTAAACAAAGTACTAAAAAGGTTTGCCTAGGATTGGCAGGCAGCAGTCCGCAGCACACGAAGTGACAGCCAAAGTCCATCGTGATTGAAGATCAGCGACAACACTAAAGTTTCCTACTACATTAGCCAGTCATTAAAATACTCAAACTATCAATCCACCACCACTATTTCTTCTTATCGCCATGTGTACAAAGGAAGGACTGGACTTGAGTCTGTAGGGGCTGATTTAGAAGCCCCTTGCGGCTCTTTTGCTCCATTGTTGCGTGACTTTTGTGACGCAGCGGCAGCACAAAAGAGGCGCAATGGTGCGGCGTATATTAACAACGTGACGCATATGGGAGATGCATCACGTTGTAAAGCCCTGCGCCAATAGGGGGTGTTCCGGCGCAAGGGAGGGCGTTCCTGCGCAGGAACGCATCCTAAAAGTGGCTGAGGGAAATCTACAAGATTTCAATCAGTCACTTTGAGGACAATGATGCGTGACTCAAACCCTGCGCCTGCTTGAAGCAGACGTACGGCTTGACGCAGCATTGGGGAGATAGGGCACCCCAGAGCATTGATGGAGCTGCACCATCGTTGCGACGCAACTCCAGCAATGCGCCGCCTTTACGGCACAGATGCGTAACGCTTTGGTGACATTTTGGGCCCATGGTGCGCCGCATTGTAAATACGGCGCACCATGGGTGATGGTGGCGTGATGCACAATTACTGGCGCATCCCTGCTACTTTGCAGGGATGCGCCGGTAATTAAAAATCTGAACCTAAGTGTGTAGCATTACGCAGTTCTTTAAACTACACTCATACATAATTTCACAGGCCAATGAAATGAACACAAAATCTAAAACAAATAAGCATAGTAGCAACACTACTGAGAAGAAGGAGAGCAGTGTACCTGAAATGCACAGAAGATTTTGAAATATAATTTACCTACAATGTAATGAGCAGCATTATTGCTCTTGGTAAAAAACAAAAATTTGCAATATAATAACACAGCAGGAGAAAACATAGTAGTAAAGAAATAGCTACTACTACTCACCAAGCCCGGGGATCTCAAGGCCAAGGAGGTCGAGCAGATCTCGCTCACGGGTCAGGACATCCGTCCAGCGGTGGGTGGCCTGGTTGGAGGTGCGCCAGACCCGAGAGTGGTGGTAAATGGCCTGGCACACCTTCACCCACCTCTTCCGGCGCTCCCGGATCCCGTACCCGGCACTGATCTTGCCGCCTCCCATGATGGTCCTGGGAAGGCGGCGCTGAACATAAAAAATGAGTTGGCCCACCTCCTCCGGGCTAAAGATCTCCCTGGGTACGACCTCCTCCCCCCTCAAACGCCCGCACGGGAGCCGGACACGGGGTGCGGGACCCTTCCCCTTCTCGGGATGCTTCCCGGCTCCCTTCACCATGGTCTGGGCGGAAAGGAATAAAGATTAAAAAAAACTTCAAACAAGCAAAGGATGGCAGAGATTTAGAGAGGATACAAAGACCATGCCCAGAACCCTAGCAATGAATGAGAAACAAGATGGCCGCGCCCGTTCACGACCGCGCGGGTAAGTTCGCGCGAGATTTTCCTTGCGAACACTCGCGAAACTGTACTGGCAAGCCGCACACTTTGCGAGATTACACTTCGCGCCCGGAAACGGAAATACGTCAGGCAAACAAGATGGCCGCGCCCTTGAACGACCGCGAGGGTAACTTCGCGCCTTGCGCTACGAGCGGCTCGCAAAAACACACAAAACCTTGCGAACTAACACGCCGCAAAAAAACAAATTGCATATTCGCACGAATTCGCGGCTTCCGAATCCGATCTCGCGAGTGTTCGCGCCCCGCAAATCCCGCAAAATTGCAGTAAAACGAGTTTTGCAAAACAGAAAGCACTCGGCAGGTGCAAGAGTTCAAACTCATCATTAGTAACAATTCCCTGTAGTGCTTCCTGACTGGGGCCCCTCCAGAGTTCAGTTGCTAGTTGCAACAATTGTATGACCCTACTCTGACCCTCACAGCAGGCTCATAGAATAGCTACAAGTAGGCCACAAAGGTCCTGGAAAAAAAATGCACTGCAACAGAAAGCAAATTACAGATAAGGAAGCAGGTGCCAGACTGGAATTTTAAAACAGTGACACATTAATAAACTAACCCCAAATTAATTCATGTCAGTTGAAGCAGGGCTGGTGTGCTTGCTTTTCCCCCCCATAATCTACAGTGATGATGAACCAGAGGGTGGCATTGATGTAACAGAGGGTGGCAGTGGTGAAACAGAGGGTGCTGGGAACCTGTGATGATGAACCAGACGTAGAAACAACATAATCGTGACCGTTACGAGCCGAAATGTAAGTTCGCAATTGCGAACTGGTACAAAACCCTCGCGAACTGGCAGAAATCCTTGCAAACACAAAAAAAACCCCCGCAAATTCGCGAGAATTCGCGGATTTTGCGGATTGCGAGTTCGCAAATCCGCAAAATTCGCGAGATTCGCAAAATTCGCCCATACTTAGTTGTCCAGTCGTTCCTTGAATGCGGTTTTCTTGGTGGTGTGGATCAGTTGGTGGTGTTTTCGAATGGCGAGATTGAGGGTGGTCATGTTGTCTGGTGTTGGGTCTCTGCGCCAGCTATCTCGAGGGCTCTGCAGTTTTTCTTGGAGCTCTTGAGTTCGTCGGTGAACCATGGTGCTTTCTTACTGCCGGGTCTGCTAGGCGGGGTCCTCAGGGGGGGGAGGTAGTCTGCTCAGTTGCTGATCCACTTCGAGAGGTTGTTGGCGGCCTGGCTGGGGTTCGCTGAGCTGGCGGGGGGGTCCTGGCTCAGGGATGCGGCGAGCTGGTCGGCTGTGATCTTGTTCCAGCTTCTGCGTGCAACCTGTTGCTGGTGGTGGTGGATCGTGTTCTTTTTGAAGTTGAAGTGGACGCAGCTGTGGTCCGTACAGTGGAGTCCGGTGGCATGGCTGAAGGCGATGTCCTTGCTGGATGAGAAAACTGGGTCGAGTGTGTGTCCAGCGTAGTAGGTGGGGGTGGTCACCAGCTGCTTGAGACCGAGGTTGGCGAGGTTGTCCAGCAGGGTGGTGGTGTTGCGGTCGTTGTTGTTCTCCAGGTGGAAGTTGAGGTCCCCGAGGAGGATGCAGTTAGCGGAGGGGAGGGCGTGCGGGCTGATGAAGTCGGCGATGTCTTCGCTGAATTGTGTGCGTGGTCCCGGGGGTCTGTAGATGAGGGTGCCTCTGAGGGTTGTCTTGGGGTCGGTGTGGATCTGGAAGTGCAGGTGTTCGGCGGTTGCGAGGGTGGGGGTGTCTTCGGTGTTGGTCGTGATGCGGATGGTGTTCCTGTGGATGATGGCGATGCCTCCTCCGGTCTGATTGCCGCGGTCCCTCCGGGTGATCTTGTATCCGTCCGGGATGGCGATGGCGATGTCGGGTGCTGAGGAGGCGTTCATCCATGTTTCCGTGAGGAAGGCGACATCTGGTGATGTTGTGTCGAGCAGGTTCCAGAGCTCTACGGCGTGTCTGTGGACGGAGCGGGTGTTGAGCAGGATGCACTTCAGGTGGTACTGCTGGTGCGCGGCTTGGTGGGTGCGGGTGCAGTGCAGGACCCGATGCCGGAGAACTTGCAGGAGTGGCAGCTGAAGGGTCCGTGGGTGCGTCTCAGGGTGGCTCGGTAGCAACCGGGGATTCGACCGACGTTGAGTGCGTAGAGTTCGGTGGCGTCGTAGGTCCGGCGGGTGGGCTGGTGTCTGCGGGGGCCAGGGGTCCGGGCGCTGGGCACAGGCCAGGCACGGACGGGCACAGACGGGCTTACCTTTGGCGCACCTTTGGCGCACCTTCGGCGCACAATCGGCGCGCCCGCTGCGCGTTCGCTCTGTCGCCATTTATGGCGAAGTGGGAGGGAGGGAGGAGGAGCTGGGAGGCGGGAGCGGGGAGGGCACAGAAGGAAAAGGGGCGTGTCCGCTCCCACGGCGGCGGGAAGCGGGGAGCGGGGCGGGTGGGCACAGGGGGCGCCGACAGGGAAAACGGCACAGGGGGGCACACAAACACAGAGAATAGGGGCAAAATACCTAGATTAGACAACAAGGAAACAGATAAATTAAAAGAAAATACAGTTAGCGCAGGAGACCACCCC
The DNA here is from genome assembly GCF_964263255.1 of Lissotriton vulgaris. Lineage (NCBI taxonomy): Eukaryota > Metazoa > Chordata > Amphibia > Caudata > Salamandridae > Lissotriton > Lissotriton vulgaris. The sequence continues at coordinate 2,075,040,480 of NC_141689.1, read as the reverse complement.
GAGCGATGGCGGGGGCGTGGTCAGCAGGCAGGCTCAGCGAGGCTGAGGGCAGCGGCAGGCGGGGAGCACACGCTACTGCTGGTGGCCGTGCAGCGCGGGGGTGTCCTAAGAATAGGTCACACTCACCTGTGCTGCACGTCGCCATTTATGGCCAAGTGTGAGGGAGGGAGGAGCAGCTGGGAGGCGGGAGCGGGGAGGGCACAGAAGGAAAAGGGGCGTGTCCGCTCTCACGGCGGCGGGAACCGGGGAGCGGGGCGGGTGGGCACAGGGGGCGCCTATAGGGCAAACGGCACAGGGGGGCACACAAACACAGAGAATAGGGGCAAAATACCTTGATTAGACAGCAAGGAAACAGATAAATAAAAAGAAAATACAGTTAGCGCAGGAGACCACCCCGAGCGACGGCGGGGGCGTGGTCAGCAGGCAGGCTCAGCTAGGCTGAGGGCAGCGGCAGGCGGGGAGCACACGCTACAGCTGGTGGCCTTGCGGCGCGGGGGTGTCCTAAGAATAGGTCACCTATTGAGACTATACAGCCTTGGTATTCAGCACCCTAATCTTCATAAGGACCAGCTGCTGGCTTCTGAGAAATCCTTGCGGACCAGCACTCATTCTTTTACAAATGAAGCGCTGTACATAATGTGCTGTTGTGAAGATAGCTGAACACATGTACCTGCTCTGAGGGCAGGACTTTAATAACACACAGAATGGCAGCTTGAAGCAGGCACTCTGTCTTTTAAAGTGCGGGTGGCACTTAGTCTGCTCTTCTAAGGTGGAGGTGTCAGAAAGCCCCCTGCAGACTGATGAAGTTAGTGACTGTATTATCCAGCATGGGGATGTGTGGGGTGTCCATGGCACCTCTTTGCCCCCCCCTTTCAGAGGATGCTCTTGGGATCGTACTGAATGTGCATCACCTCTGTAGTGAACAGTCAGTTTCCTCTTGATGGCATATTTGCTTCTTCACTCACAACCATAATATGGCAGGAGCAGAGAGGCAAGGTGCTACCCTCATTTGGATGGGGCGATGCCCCAATGCAAATATAGGAACTGCCACTTAAAATAGAGCTAGAGTGATGATATTTGTGTACAAATACTATCTGTACTACAGAAGGGGTCGCACACGCATCTGAGCCCTCTTTTATAATATTACAGTGCTTTGAGAGTGCAGTAACTGCCTGTTTCACCCTCAGTGCACTATATGTAACACAGCAAGAAATGTGAAAATGCCAGACTTTCAATTGTTGAGTTTTGTTAAATAATCCATGCAAAATGAACAGTAGGCTTTGCATTTTAAACATTCACTGTATTAGGCGTTATCCTTGTCAGACTGTAAACATTTGCCCCGCTCCATGGGCTGGATCACAAACCATTTTTTTGTCTAGTAATGTTTCATGTTCTTATGGTAAGTTAAGGCAGTGCGCGCTACAAACATCTTTTACAACTGTAAAGTGAAAACATGATTCTGGAGGTAGTAAAGTGTGACAAGAACGTTCCTGCAAATTTGGTGAAGGATGTTTTATTGTGATGATGTGTCTGTTGTTTTTTGTGCTGCTTTGTTTTTGTGCTACATTACTACAAGGTGATTTTGTTATTCTGTAATGCAATTGTTTAGCATTTTATTGTCTTTTTTTGTTGTTAAGTGTCTTTTTATGTTTTAATTGTGTTGTTATGTTGTTTTGTGTATGCTATTGTGTTATGTTCAGTTATGTCAATAAACATTGCTATATTTCCAGCCAAAACTGCACATGCCTGAAAGTTCCAGTGACAAGCGGTCAATGACCACTGTCTGAGGTGGTTGAAAGCGCTTCTGAAGCTCTTCAATTACTTAAGACACCAGGCAGCACAAAACTCAGGCTCTGTCAGTACAGGTAAGAGCAGTGTGGCGGGGGCTGGGGGGAGTCAACAGACAATGACATAGGTTGAATAAAAGAAACAAATAAATAAAATCACTTACCTTGCGCGGACTCGGCGATGCGGCGTGCGCAAGGTAAGTGGTTATATTATTTTTACAATTTTATTTTCCCTATCCTGTTGTCTGTCAATTCCCCCTCGGTCCCGCCCACCGGGCTTACATGTAACGGCTGTGCCTGCCAAAACTGTGGCAGAAATTGTTCTTAACTTTATATGATATGCCTTCTGTGTACAAATTAAGTTGTTTGAAAGCCATAAATATGCAGAGTTGAGTTGCAGTATCCCAAAAAAGACCCCATAATGCTGATTGTGTTCAGATATACTGGTACCTAGCGAATACAACACTTAGAAGCGCAAACTCTAATGATAGGTATGGGGAAACTGTGTAGTGGAAAGATTAGCTACACTTACCACACAGACAATACATGCTGGTGTGAGGTAGGATTTCACTTTGAATGAAACCTACTGTATGTCGAAAAACATAATCTAGTTAGCATGTTTCAGAGTTAGAGGGACAGATGTTACTCAGCCAAGATTAACTTCCAGAATCGGGTGAAATATTGCTACTAAATAAGGAATTAACGTTGTTGTTAATAACAAAGCTTTAATTAGCCTGCGAAATATTGGACATAGAATCACAAGTCATGCCTCTAGAGGAAAGCTTTCAAACATTTTATTTATGAAGAAGGTAATTATTTTTTTTTCGCCATACTTAGATTGACATGTACATTAATGCATCAATCAGAGGCCTTTTCCGCCTTCATGCATTGAATATGGTGACTCAGTTGATCTCCACTTTCCTTTATTGCTTTTTGAAATTGTAATTTCCCTTGATAAAAATCATTTTTTTCAACTGACAGGAAAAGTAATTAAACATGCTCCATTCCCAGCAAAGTCATATCTATGCCAACAAGTTAAACAGAGAGACATTTTTCAGAAGACAAGAAAGATGGCTTGGCCTATGATTAATGTTGAATTATAGGGTAATTATTTATCCCAAATGGCAAGGCACCGTGTTTTAAATGAAGTGGACAAACTGTAAACAGGCATAGACAGTGGAACATAAATAATGATACTGTGTTACAACAAAATGAAGCAGATAAGAAATAGAATCTACTCAAGCAGCCATGCTTGGTCAGTGACTTGAACTAAAGGGATTCATTTAATGTTCTCCTTTTTCTGTTTAAAACACGTTTCCCTTGCAAACCCTTGTGCATGTGCACGGAGCAGCCCTGGGCGTATGGAAGGTTCGAAGATGTGTTTGGATAAATCATCAACATGTTGATTGGATCAGCCAGAGTGGTACAGTAACCCTAAGAGACTTTGGGGCATATTCTCAAGCACCCATCGCTACATGAACGTCACTTTCTCTGACGTTCCCATGGCGATAGGCCAGCGCCCTATTCTCAGGGCAACGTTAACTCACTTAACGTGGCTTACAGCCATGTTAAGTGGTTTACCGCTGCCTTGAGATTAGGGAGAGAAGTGTGGCTCAGGGGTTAGAGGCGGCAGACCCGGAATCTGAGATCGGTCCTGGACCAGGGTTCAATTCCCCACCCCGGCGGGTCTTGGGCTAAAAATTCCACGGGCTCGATAATTCTCGTCCCGGTGCCTCCTCGACTCACGGGTTCACACTCTGCGACTCTGGGCAATAGCTTGCTTAATCTCCACAACGGCCCCTCGCGGCGGGATGCCTGACTTTCACCCTGTGGACACCCTGTCCTGGCTTCTCACAGGGGAATACCAGGACGGGTTCCCTAGGCAAGCGCCAGGATGCCCTTTGTGGTGACAGGTTGCACTATATAAGTATACCTACATTTACATTTACATAAATTACTAAAACGAATTTCGTTGTGCGCACTGCATCGCATTTGGTAATGCAGTGCACGCAAAGACATTTGTTGTATTTATTTATATGTTTACTTACCTGTTAATCCATACATTACTAGCCCCCACCCTGCCCCTCCCCCTCCCCACGTCACCGCCCTACAGGAACTCCTACTGCCGACCGCGGCTGCCTATTATCAAGGGCAGCGATAATAGGTTGCAGCGCCGGAATTAAGACCAGAAAAATCCTGTTCTTACGGTGGCGAAACGAGGAGAAATGCTTAATTTCTCCTTGTTTTTGCAATTTCCATGTGTTCTGCCTTGTGCAGCACACATGGAAATAGCAAAATGCCATGGTTTGTTTATGTACAGGAATGTATCCCTTCCTGTACATAAACAAACCTTTAAAAAATGCTGTTTTGTAACTTACATGTGTGCTGCATGAAGCAGCACACATGAAAGTTACTAAACAGCATTTTAGGTTTGATTATGTGCAGGAAGGGACACTTTCCTGTCCATAAACAAACCTCCCTCCTTGCAGACACCCTTACACTCTGGAAATAGCAAAATGCCATGGGTTTTTTTATGTACAGGAAGGTGTCCCTTCCTGTACATAAACAAATCTTTTAAAAAAATGCTGTTTTGTATCTTACATGTGTGCTGCATGAAGCAGCACACATGAAGTTACTTAACAGCATTTTAGGTTTGTTTATGTGCAGGAAGGGACACTTTCCTGTACATAAACAAACCTCTCTGCTCACAGATACCCTTGCACTCTGGTGGTAGGGTGCCTACGTTGGCGTTGGCGTTAAGTCGTGAGACTTAGCGCTGTCGCAGGGGGAAATGCTAGGCTGCACCACATTCTTGAGAATAGGATGCAGCCTGGTGTTTCCAAAGTTTCGGTGAGAATCGTTAAGCCAAGGAGGCTAGCGCCTCTCACTGCTACTTCCTCGTGAATATGCCACTTTGTGCATATGCTGCAAGATTTTCCACATTTTAATAGTTCTCTTGTTTATCCCAGATAGATGTATACTAATATATGTGAGCTATTTTTATGCAGATCTCTGGATAATATTTTCTCTTCCACAGAACGTTGTTATCCAAAATGGTGATTTTTATTGCACCATATCCAGATTTCACATCCCCTCTTCCCAACCGGGGTAGAAGTGGGAAAAATGCACGTCTGCATGAGAAAAACTTTTAACCAATATATTGTCAGTAAAGGAAAGTGTAAGAAATTCCATCTGGCAATGACATAGCAGCACTTTTATTTCCTCTCTTGGACTTGGACTCTTTCCCAAAAGTCTGTTTCAGGGCCAAGTAATATCTGTTTAAAAAATGTGGCATCTTCCCAGAAACTTCGAGGACTGGCCAGATCATCACACTCATAAGAATACCCCTCAGTAGACCCTGACCACATTGGCAATGACAGGCCTCTCAGTCAGATACCCTTCCTCAACTAGATGTTCGAAAAAGTAGTCTCCGCACAAATCGAATACCACATTAACTCCACTCATCTTCTGCATGATAACCTCAGAATACACTGCAGCATGGAGGCAGCTACTTTACAAATCATGTATGACAGATAAAGGCGACTGCTGCTTGGGACATTGCTTGTCCTCTCAGCCACGCTCTTGGCCCCATTGACATTTACTGTGAACGTTTGGATCATATTTTATTTTTCACTGGTTTTCCCTTCTTTTAGAGTTTAGACTGCTTTTGAACAAAATTCAGTCTGTCAGATAAATCGTCTTTAAGCGTACATTCAGGTCTCCACAGGTTTTATCTTCAAATGTGTTTGTAATTGATGTAATGTAATTCATTGCTCCAAGACATTTTAATAATAATAAAACTAGGTATTTTTAAACTTAAATGTAATATTTTTGGATATAATTCAAACAATTGTTAGACACAAGGGTAAGAGATGCTATTGTTGTGGTGAGAAATGTTGCTTTCCAGACACATAATAAATGTGAGCAAATAGAGGTGGTCCTGAAGTTTTACATTCAGCCTAATATATAATAGTTGTAAAACATTTCCCCCACACAGTTGTGAGACCAGTTGACTAGCTGGCTCATATATGTCAAAATACATCGTTCTAAGAGTCATTACATGTTCTGAGAACATGTAATGACTAAGGAATAATTGGCGAACCTAATACCACAGCAGAAGTAAAAGAAAATACGGTGGGCCTTATTTACATCAAGAAAGCACAATTTAGCAGAGTTAAACAGAATGAAATATTGGAAGTATAAAAGACTAATTTCTCGATCAAACATAGGGCAAAAAGTGAAGTTAATTACAAAATAATCAAAAAGCATTACAGAGAAAAATGCAAAATATACTACGAAGGCTCAAACACACAGAAATACAAATAATGCAAAATCATAAAACATAATAATCCCTTTTAAGCAGAATCTAAGTAAGACTTCTACGTGACACATCACATAAAGGAATCTAAGTCAAATGGAAATATAAAATAAAGTCTCCCAGGGACAGTAGTATTAAAGACTGCTGCAAAATCTGAAAATAAGAAGTCCACATTACTAAACCACGAGTGTTTATACACAAACTGCACTTTCTATTAATAGATTCTGCAAATTCAGAACAGTATGAGAATGGTTAGGGTCGCATTGGCAAATCAGAAATAACAAAGTAATACTTTTTTGTAATACCTTCCCATTTCTTAAAGTGAGGGAAAACCTCCATCCACTTTCTCAGAAACTGCCCTCCGGATAAGATAAACACACAATGAAATATCTCTCAAACAATGGTTCATAGAATTTGCACATTCACACTTACACTTGCAGTGGAGGCCCATAAAAAATACTTTGGGTACACAATGGAATCTTCATTAACAATACATGTTTTCCAACAACCCTGACCATTGCTAAAACACTGACAGTAGCAACATTTACATCCATATTAAAAATAATGCTGTCTTAGACGAAAATATTGCAAATCTATTCCTAACATTACTTACTCTTCTTAGCGACCTAGTTAACTGATTCCAAGTGCAACATAATTTAGTTAATCAGTTACGACTCTATGCAACACTATAAACACTAATTATAAAAATTATTTTCACATTCTATTTGCACATTTTTTCAATTTTTCGAAAGAGCTACAGCAGTTCCCCTTCTGATTGCTTAATTAATCACAAAAAAGGAATAACTATTAGTCAGACATTAGTTTTCTGAAGTCTTTATGTTCTTAGTTAATCGAACATTCTCCTCCATCTGCTTTATTTATTGGAATATTCGATCTCAATAATCATCCAGTTCAGAATAGTCCCCTGATCTTTCTTTTTATGATTTTCTATCATCTTGTTTCTTTCCTCTCTCATTACCATATCCTTTTAGTGTATACTTTATTACTTAAATAAGAACAACAAGGAAATTGCAGAAATCAACATTATTATTATTGGTGTTAAAACAACTTGCAAAACTCCATCAACAACACTACCTAACCACTCATGTACTCTTGTATAATGACTCTCTATCTCCTTTATCCAAGCTCCTACAGCTTCCCAGATACCTGGCTCTTCTAATGACTTAAGTTCAAAAGTCGGATTAGCTATGTTAGTAATATATTTATCATTCACTCCACTATAATCAGGGACATAAGTGCAAAACTTATTTACCCAAATACCTTATGAACACCACCCTCTTTCACCAAAATAATGTCTATTGCAAGGCGATTTTGCATCAATATTGCTCTAAATGCTAACATCCCTCCATTCACCAGCTTGAGTCATCCTGCTATATCCATGGCAAGTCTATTCACAACTCTAGACAAACGTTTTATCTTTACATCGTTCATGGCTATACCTATAAGAGTACCCAATATGTCCAAAATTACTTGTCCAAAACATCTCTCCATTCCTTTCAAATAGCACTCCTCCTTCTATTCTATCACATAATAGAATCTAGGAAAAACTAATGCTAAATAGCACATACCCACCCACTTCTTTGCCAAATTGAAATAAACAGTCTACCCATTAACACAATACATTCCTTTCATGACAGGTTCTCTCCCTGCTAGGATCCCCCTCTGACTTTATAGTTTTTGTCACTTGTACTTTCCCCAACAAAATGTGCCCTAGCTCCTTCCATAGGACTATGCCTTACCATATACATTTCACCCTATCCTTTCTCACTCCAGGGGTGGCCTTAGGCATGTGCAAGCTGTGCACCTGCACAGGGGAGCCAAACCCCAGGGGCCGACACACCAATATATATCCTTCATATAATAATCCTCTGAGGATGTAGTCATATTTGCATGGCGGCCCCTGGCAGGGATTTGGTGGCCTCCGGCTCTGTTCCACTTTCAAACACCCTGACCCCCTCTTCACTGGCCTCCGTGCCTGTGTTACTCCCGGGGCCCCCTACCTACGCTCCCTGTCCAGGACCTCCATGAGCCTAGAGCCGCCCCTGCTCACTCCATCCTTGGTTTGGCTGTAAACCCAAAAAACTACATTCTGCTTCTTCCTTCATCTCTTCCAAAGCAGTCTCATGCTCTTCCAAAGTTCTAACCACTTTTAAATCTCTCTCTTTATACTCCTTAATAAAATCAGGTTCTTCCTTATATAACTAGCATGAAAGAAAAGCACCATCCACCTTGGGTACGAAATTTAATGGCAGCACCTCATGAGAAATTGAGAGCCACTATTGAAGAGGAACTAGCCCCCCTAATTAGTCAACTAGATAAATTGGAGAAGGCACTGGCAGCAGGGGATGTAGGGCCACCAGCTCAACAAGATTATTCTACCAACAAAGTGAGAGGAGGGATCGAAATAGGTTGCCAGACGGACATTTCAATCACAACATATCCACTGGGGGATGGGGGGGCCAATACCACTGAGGGTTTTCTACCAGCCAAGAGATAGGGGAAGCGAGTATCAGCAAGGAGAAGGGAAATAGGAATTTTAGATACAATCCTAATGTTGAAACTGCACCCCCTGCTTCCGAAGTAGTGATAAACCTCACCCCTCAGGCATGGATGCTACTAGAAAAAAGAGCAGGCAACCAGTGCAAGGCCATAATGTAGAGAGGAATGTGATTGTAGATACCCACTTGCCCAACATAAATCTCCCCCAGCATGTGCCCTATATCTAGTTATATTGACAGGAACCCCGCCAATCACACCCAAGGCAATGGAAACCCAAAGAGAACTCAGAAACAAATGCCTGTTTTGGCTTGCAAGATATAACCACTTTGAGCATGCTAGAGCAGGGGAGATCATAATGCTCTATCACTAATTGTCACAATATACCAACAGGAATTAAACTCCTTGCCTTAGACTTTTTTTTATCCTCAACACCAAATAATCATAAGAGATAGTGTAAACCATGCAATCCAAATGATGGGGCCAGGGACTCTAATGGAGGCAATCTGAGACACATACAAAAGGCGCCCCCAAGTCAATATCAGGTAGACTGACTGGGGGAGTGGCCCCCGGATGGGGATAATCCAAAAATACTGGGGCAGGTCCAAATGGCACAAGTAGGGCGTAGTGGGAGCCGAACAGTCGGGGGCAGTAGCTTGGACAGTGCCCAGCGGATCAGCCGGATAATAGTCAGGACACAACTGAGTCGGGTCTCTGATGCTTCTTCCTAACTTCCTCTGATAGGTATAAATAGAGAAGGTGAACCCGGAGGAATACCCAATAGTCATCCCCGGACAAAATCAGGTGATCTTCCACCCCATGTGCCACTGCCTCTTAGGTATGGAGTGGGTTAAGTGCATAGGATGATGGTCTGCGGATTTTGTCCTGAAACTTGGCAGGACTCAAAAACAAACTGCCCTGCCCAGAATGGGGGCGTTTTGTGGATAACCAGGATATTTGTATATTTCAAGAGACCTGGGCGAGGTATGAATTCCAGAGGGTGGGTTTTGCGTCTTTTAACATCATGGCCACTAAAGGTGTAGGGGGACGCCCTCCCATGGATTGACTATCTGGGTAGGCACACACAATGGCTGTAGAGCCGAGCAGGTGACACCTCCCACTAACGACATTCAATGTGTCTTGCTCACATTTCCCACAAAGACAAAAATAGCCTTAATTAATGTGTATTCCAGACCTGTGTACAACAGAGAGGAATCTGCCATCATAGACCACTTGGGGCGTTTCATATTAACCTTGGAACCAGTGACCTTGTTGATCATAGGAGGTGACTTCAATTGTCAATTTGAGCCACTTACTGATCCTAATCTTTCTGCGCCCACAGAAGAAGATCTGCATCGGTCAATTCCTGACCCGCAGTTTACTTGGATCAAAATATGGTCACTACTGGCACTACAACTTCACTCTCTTACTTTGGCCCTCTCATTGAGGGCATGTAACGGACCAGCTGGGCCAGTTTACATATAACAGAGAAGGACAGGCCTCTATGCTTGACTACATCCTGGTGGATTCCACAGTACCTCCTCAATTTGCTAGTGAGGCTTCATTTAGGGAACTATGCCCAAGTAAGATGTGGAAAACACTGAGAACATTCTGCACATTTCCCAGTCAAAAAGAGGGTACGCCAGGGATCCATTCTCGCCCCCACTCTATTTTGTCTTTATATCAATGGGCTCATAGACCACCTAAATAACATCAAGGATAATGGCGCCCCTATGCTAGTCTTGGGGAAGGTTCCCGCATTGATGTTTGCGAACAATACCCTGCTACTGTCCAAATCACCAATGGGTATACAACGCACTCTTTATGGCTTAGCAGAGTTCTGTAACATGAGGGGCTTGGAGATCAACCTAACTAAGACCAAATATATGGTCTTCAATTCCCCCAAAATAACTCATCCAAATCCTTCCTTAAATGGTATACTCCTGGAAAGGGTGAGGATATTCGAGTATCTGTATATTACTCTATCAGAGCACTTTGAGTTGGGGTCCCAGATGGCCAAGGCAAGACTTAGGTTAACTCAGACCATGGGTGGGATGATGAAATTGCACTGACCCTCTACATTCAAGCCAGCTGCCCCTGTTGTGGAAATATATAAAGCCCAAGTAAGGGGGGGCCACTCAATATGGGGCGGAACTGTGGGGGCATTGCTCTTCCTCTAACCTCACGAAAGTGGTGAACAACTTCAGGAGGCAGTTACTGGGCATTCCTCATAGCACCCCCCTAGTTCCTCTCTGTATGGATTTGGGCATGAGGCCTATTAATGAAGAGATTGCCCTTTGGCCTATTACATTCTGGCGTTGGCTCTGGGTGACTCTGCAGTTGTCCTGCCACAAAGCATAGCTCAAGGAGTTCCTGTCTATTCCAACTACTAAGAAAATACTGTGGCTTTGCCACATAAGGGATCTCTTTGATAGGCTAGTCAGGAAGGTCCTCTGAAAAACCCCTGAGAGATCATGCCCATCGATATCCAGGCTGGATCTAGTGCAACACTGTAGGCAATCCAACTTAATGTCCCTACAGGAAAGCACTACTGGCGGTTGGATGACAGCAGAGTTCCTACAAGTAAAGGATGTATACGGAAAAGAACAATTCCTGGATGTGATCTATCCTCCACTGGCAAGGAAATTATGAATACAATTTAGACTAGGGAACCTTCCACTAATGAGCCACACTAGCACATGGGCCACAGAGAACATGGGAGATTGTCCTGCGTGCAATTACAGGGTAGTGACTAAAATCCATGTATTGTTTTTCTGCCCTGTATACCACCTGCCTCACAAACGCTGGTTAATTAAAATATGTAGAAACTTGGGGTTGCTCAGAGGCCTACTGAGTATTGAAATACAATACCCATCCTCCAATCACATTCGATGTATCAAATTTTTTAAACACTATGTGGTGTATGCAACGGGGCTTCCTAAAGTAACATTCTGGGATGTTTTACGCAATGAAACTGTAAAAGGTCACAACAGGGTTCAGCAAATAGGGAACCTTGCCTCAGCCTTCTGTTTTACTCATCATATTTAATTGTCAACATTTCAGGCTGTCATTAACCTAATGTTTGTTTTTTAATGGATTTTAAGAGAAGTGGAGGATGCCTTTTTATAACTTGCGTGACTGTAGATATATGTTTGCGAGTGTGCACACCTTCTATTTTTTTAATGTCTACTGTGTTTTTGTGATGATGTACTTTTATGGGCCTAGTGGCCTAAATTAAGTTATTTACTGACTGGCATCCATATTATTTGCAGCTTTGATTTTTATAATCTCTTGTAAATATTTACCATATTTTATCTCTTCATCATTTTCACTAATGAATAGATTCTCCAGCGTTACTTTAAAATCAGTCAGGTATGGAGAAAGTAACTCCTCATGATTGTAAAGAGCTGCAAACACACTGCAGGAGGGTGAGTAAGAAGGTTCCAGTTACTCATAGGTAACTCTCCATCCAATTTAGGAGAGTACACACAAAACAATTTTTAACTTTCATAACCTCAATGTACTCGTTGATCATTCTTTTATACACTTCATTTCTCAAGCCACTTACTAAATGCTTTTCATGTACAGGAATACCTTGTTCTCCGTCCTTATCGTTAGTTCTAATTGCAGTATTGCTAGCCATATGCTTTTAAATACACCAAAAGGCCAACGAATATTACAAATAATACCATTAATAGCATTTTCCCTAAAATATTACAGTACGTTTGGTGTCCTATTTTCATGTTTAAAACCAAAAACAAATATGTTTGTGGCAAAAATTAATTTATTTTTCAATCTATAATGAAAAATAATATTTCATTCTCAATTTGTATTAAAAAAAATCTAAATCACACTAAAGCTTGTCAAAAAATATAAAAGGCTCTTTTTTTCAGTCTGAGCAAATATCTCACCAATGCTGTGATTCTTACCTACATTCAGTATTTAAAAAAAACTATTTTTCCACCCTCAAGTTTGTTCTTCTCCTAAATCAATCTCTAGGTCTGATCTTCTTTCAAAAATGTTGTGGCACTTATTCAATTGAAAATGTTTGTCTTCATCTTTATCTACTTCTGACACTGTAGCTAAATACACCCACTCTGGTGAAGCATACTTCCATTAAGGAACTCTCTGATCTTTTACCAGTTGATGTTTCACTCTCATTCATCTACCATGCTGACTGTGTTCTTGTGTATGACGCTGGTTTATGGTGTTTATGTGTGAAAGTTTTCACTGTCAGGACAGTTTTCAGCCCTTACTTCTGCAGTGAAAGTCTTCAGTTCTCAGTTTCTCTCAGAACTTTGACTCTCACTCAGACTTATATTCTGTTCAGGCTTACTTTTGTCTGCTCTTTCCACAGCAAACTTTCTTTTTTCATAAGGGGGGGGCCTTTCTCTGATTTTCAACTTGTCCAACTTATCATTGTGATTAGAGTCTATTTATTCTGACTGCCACCCATGATTTGATCTTTTAAATGGCCACAACCCTTCACTCTTATCACTTTGTATCTGTACTTCTGAAGTTGCAAGATCTTAATCTGAACCCCGACTCACTTGAAACTGTCATCTCAGATTTCTCTTTGTAATTTCAACTTGGGAGCTTGCCCAACCTGTGCTGCCCTAAAAGTAGCCAACATCTCCAACTTAAGCTGATTAAAAAATACCTTATAGATCTCACCCGGAAGTTTGTCCGGTCCTGCGGCTTTCCCCATCGAAAGGCTATTGACTGCAATTTCTAGTTCCTCCATCGTAATTGGGCAATCCAATTGTTCCCTCTCATCTGGATCTAACTGTGGAATATCCCCCAAACATATTATTATCCACATCCACCGCTGCTTGATGTGTATAAAGTTCTGTATAAAACTGATGAAAGATTGCCAAGATCCCTTGAGGGTCGTGACACAATACACCCGTCTTATCCTTTAACGCCAAAATGCGATGGGAGGCCTCTTTCATGCACAGCCGTAGTGCGAGGCTTCCCCATACTCATGACATTGTTTTTTATACACCAAATACTTTCTCGCGTTCTCTCTGTTCCACACCCCATTAATTTTGGCCCGGCTTCTAGCAACTTCGTTCTCACAATCCATAATATTGCCTCGCTGTGCTATCCCCTGAGTCAATTTTTCCTCAGCCACTCCTAAATCAGAATATAATTCCTGCATCTCAGATTTATTTTTCTTCTGATGATATAGACTGATGCTCAGTACTTCTCCCCTAAAACAGGGCATCCCATATAAAGGCATCCCATATAATTGGTATCTGGGCAGATTGTCTATCGCAAACAAAAAATTACTTGATCCAGCTCCCCATATAACAGGGCATCCCATATAAAGGCATCCCATATAATTGGTATATGGGCAGATTGTCTATCGCAAACAAAAAATTACTTTATCCAGCTGAACATATGTGCTCTAAAATAGTCATCTAAGCACAGCTTCCAATCAAAAGAGAAAACTCTAGGTAGAAAATTCAGGCCCATTGCCCTTATTTCTAGTACAACTGGAGCATTGTCTGATGATATTCTGGAGAATATTTGGACCGAGGTCCCTACTAAACTTGCGGCAGATAAAAAAAAATTCCAACCAAACCAGTTTTTTATGTGGTGAGGAATAAAACGTGTATTCCGGGTCCATAGGATATAGGTTCCCCCTTACATCCACCAGCTTGTGATTGTTCAAAAAGTTATATAAAGCAATAAAGACTCTGGGCTTACGTCACTTATACCCTCTTGTACCATCCTGAAACTCCTGGTTAGTTAAATTAATATGTATATCCCCACATACAATCAGTGGAATTGGCCAAGATGCAAGTTCTAAGTTTAAATCATCCAAAACTTCTGCCTTATCCAAATTGGACTCATACATAGTACACACTGTACATTTACTGCTGCCAAACACACACTGAGTTATGGCCCATCATCCTAATTTATCCGCCAGGCAGCGGTCAGTTGTCTGCACTATTGGTTTAGCTAAGATCGCAACACCATGGGTTCTTGAAGTTTGCCGTGAAGCCACTAAAAGTGAAAAGCCTAATGCTTTTAAAAGATTGTGTTCGCCCCAGGGTACATGCGTCTCATGGACATATAACAAATCCGTTTGGATAATATGGAGTTCAGCTTCAACCCTCCTCCTCTTATTCACATTATTAGACATTCAAAGAACACATTTTAACCCCTAAGGCCTAGAAATTCCCGCTATCAAAAACCATATCAGGAGTGTTACATGAACATATACCAAGCACCATCCTCGAGGCTGTATCATTACTTTATTACCATTTTCCTTTTTGTTACTGTGGATTTTTCCCCCATTTTCCCCCACCTAAGTTCCTCCCCACACTCACCCCCTTACCCCACCCCATCCCCTACCCCCGATAACAAAGGCTTTAGGACTCATGGTCCTGTAGATGACAAGCTTCCTCAAATCCCCTGCCGTTGCTCGCAAACCTCTCCAGTCAAGGGAGAAAAAACCTCCCTTGTCTGGGGAGGAAAATAGATACACATACATTTCAACTTAATAGGGCAGAAGGAGTATAGCCACTAAGTTAGGAAAAAATACAAAAAAACACACAAGAACCCCCCACCACCATTACACCACAGTTCTTTACCAACAGAATCCCTAAATAGAGTTCAGAAACTACAATGCAGGCCCTTCATTAGTGAAAAATCGAGTACACTCCTGAAAAATAGCTTTTAATTTTGCTGGGTTCATCAAATATGCTTGCGCCACTTTAGCTCGAAACTGTGTGATAAGCTGCTGTAGCTGCCAGTGGTTCTCTACTGTGTATCGACAAAAATCAGGTCTTACAAAGGTCTTACATGGAGTGTCAACTGAAAGATCTCTTCTGGAGCCAAACAGCTATTGAATGAGATTAAAAAAGCTCCAAGTTTGTCATCAGTCTGACCAGCTCGAATGCGAATATTAAATGGAAAACTTATGAGCTCGTTCAATCTCCCTGTCCCATTTCCATCTAGTGAGTTCCGGGAAGGCATTCTTAAATAAGTTTACTATGAACTTGCGCGGATCCTGCCCTTCCTTTCCCTCTGGAATCTGCAATACTCTTAAATAATTCCTTCGTGCATGGTTTTCCATGTCAGCCATTTTCGACTGTGTGTCCTCCTTAATAGAGCGAAGCAAATCAGTCACACCTTTCTGTTGAACCAATTTGTCCTCTAAATTAGAAATCTGCGTTTCTGCTTCATTAAATATTGATCTAAAGTCAGCATGGGCCTAGACAAGTTTCCGCACTGAATTTTGTAATTTACGGCACAGATTTTGTACCCTCTGGTCTTCCTCTCTTGTTTCCTCCCAGTGCGGCATAACCGATTGGTATATTAGTGACAAGGAAATGTCTTCGCCAGGAAGAGTATTCTACAGCTGGCTTACAAGTTGCTGCCAATTCTCATCTTCCCCCTTACCAGCATTCAACTCAAGTCTCCTCCGCACCAAGGGGGTCATTAGGATCGCGGACGGACTCAAGAGCATGAGGGAACGTCCGCATGGGCTGCGGCGTTCCCTCTATGCAGATTAGGATGTGACCGCCAGGGTGGCGGTCACATCCTCTATTTTTAACATTGCTGCGGGTGGAGCTTCAAGCTGCACCCGCAGCAATGTTAAAAATGCATGCACAGCATTTGCGTGCACAAAGCGGCAGGCACCGCGCGGTGCCTGCTGCATTGTGCACGCAAATGCAGGGGGGTACCATAGGTACCTCCCATGTGCACCCTCCACCCCCCACTACACCTAGGGGGCCCGCAACGGGCCCCTGCAGTGCAGTTACACATGCTTTTCCACGGCGGAAAAGCCGCCGCGGAAAAGCATGTTCCCAAGCACATCCTAATCTGGCTGACGGTGTCTAAGAGACACCTTCACCATTTTAGTGCTTTTCCGCCGCGGTTGTAAGCCAGCCGCGGCGGAAAAGCTGCGGACCTAAACCATGACCCACCAGCCATCCTAATGTGGCGGTGGGTCCTGGTGGGTCCGCAGAGGATTTTCCGCATCCTCCGGGCCGGCGGTGGCTGCCGCCGGCCCGGAGGATGCGGAAAATCCTCCATCCTAATGACCCCCCATGTGTGGACTTCCATCTGCAAAGTCACCAGAATCCTCGAAGCAGATACTACTGTGGTCGCTGCCGCCGGCCACATTTATCTGCTCAGAGTGTTTCACCACCAGGTCCTCATATGATGAAGCGGATTGTTCTGACAGAGAATAAAAGTCCCCTGATTCCGCATCTTGACACTGTATTTGTTTATCTCCTTCAGTAGTCCCAGCGTTCTTATCGTGTAGCTCACAGCTATCAATGAAGCCAAGATCAGAACCGCCTGTCCTCATACTCATACCGCCTGAACCGGTACCTATAGTGTTCTGTAATAAGGCTTCATCACGGCTGCTTGACTGCCGCCTGTCACTTCCTGCAAAAGTTTCCTCACACATTAATAAGTTTGATACTAAGGTCGTTGCTTCCGTATTTAGGGCCTCATTAGGATGGCAGACGGACCTGCGTCCATTCCGGTATCCGCGAGGTGGAGGGACCGTCCGCATTAGGATGTGACCACCACCCTGGCGGTCACTTCCTGGATCTTTAACCTTGCAGTGGGTGCTGCTTGCCGCAAGGTCAAAAAAGTATGTTTTACATTTACATGCACAAAGCGGCAGGCACAAAGCGGTGTCTGCCGCTTTGTGCATGTAAATGCAGGGGGTACCATAGGTACCCCCCATGTTCACCACTCACCCCCCATTCACCCTAGGCACCGCAACGGCCCCCAAAGAAAAGACCATAAGCTGTTTCGTGGCGGCATTGCCGCCGCGGAAAGGCATGTCCCAACGCAAATCCTAATATGGCTGGCGGTGTCTGATAGACACCGCCACCATATTAGAGCTTTTCTGCCGCGGTCTGTGGCGTAAAAGCAGCGGACGGTCTTCCCGTCCTCCGATGACCCCCCAGCCATCCTAGTCTGGCGGGGGGTCTTTAGAATCACTGCAGCAGCGAATCTGTAGCCTCCGGGCCGGTGGTGGCTTCCGCCGGCCTGGAGGATGCAGATTCACTGATATCCTAATCGGCCCCTTAGCTCCCCAGCATCAATAATGTCCGCCATATCAGAGCTTTCTACTAACAAATGTGCAGACTTATTAGCTTTCCCTTTATCTTTGGCTGCTGAAAAAATTGCCTGGATAGTTTTATTGCCTCTCATATCCCCTTTAACCTTCGCGTAGTTCGAGTCGGGTTTTGCATTTAGGTAGATTACCTGGTACTTTGTTGTTCAACTTGGCTTTGCCTTCAACATTCTCAACTTTTTCATTTTCAGCTTCTTGAGCTCGCGGTCTCCCGGGAGTTCCTTTCGGGGGCATTTCCAACGAGAGTCGATTCTTCCGCCGAACTCGCCTTGCTTACCAAACTGTGTCAAGGTAAATCATTCAGCGAGGTCCACAGCCAATGTGAGACACCTGCCCAGCGACTCTGCCGGCACCTATTCAGACATCCGCAAGTATTAACAGTGTATCCAGAATTCGTCGGCTGATACCAGATCATAATCAACCCGCTCAAAACCATAAGCAGTCCAGGCTACTAATTCCTTACAAAGATCTTGAAAAAAGTCAGCAGGCAGACGTTCTTTAACAACACACTTAACTGCGTCTCCCTTCAGCTGTCATTTGCGAGTTCAGGCAGGAGCGGTCAGCTCACATGTCCACTCACGCGGACGCCATCTTACCACCAGATCATGGGAAGAGGCCACTATTGTGGTCTTTGGCATGAAAGGTAAAGCACCGGATCAGCCCGGATCGTATCGTCTGATTTCTTTGTTGAACTGTGATGGCAAAATGTATTCGAAAAAAGATTATTGGTCCATTAGTATCAGTAAATCAACACAGGTTTATAACTGCGCGTGGGATGGTCACCCATGTGAATAAGGTGGTGACGCTTTTTGATATAGCTCAGGCTGAAAAGCAGGAACTTGGGCTAATTTTATTGGATGCTGAAAAAGCATTTGACCGTGTGGAGTGGAAGTATTTGTGGATTTTGATGTATCGAGCGGGCTTTGGTAAGGGGTTTATGACTGCTTTACAGGTATTGAATACTTAATTGCTGCAATGGATATGGAATCAGAATCAGCGAGAATTAATAGAGGAACTCGGCAAGGATGTCCTTTTTCCCCTTTGTTGTTCGCTCTACATATAACCCTGTTTGTGGACAAGCTGGGGAATAACTCTTTGATTAAACTCTTTATGGTACAGGATATCTCACACGCTGTCTTCGCTTATGCGGCCGATATAGCAATCACTACAGTTGACCCCCTCTTGGATGTTAAAGAAATTGAGCGTCTAGCAATTAAATTCGGCCAGGTATCTGGCTATAAACTTAATGTAACCAAAACACAAATGTTATGTATGGACAATAAAGTGATAAACGATATTAGATCTGTACAAAAAGTTGCATATTTAGGTATTAAAACAAGAACTTTGATGTCAAAACTAGTAGAGGCCAATTTGAGGGCCCTATTATCTAGCACTAGAGAGTTGCTAAAATGAGGAGGGCGACTATATTTTACATTGGTAGGCAGGGGTAATATTATAAAAATGAATATCTAACCAAAGGTGCTATACTTATTCAGATCTATTCCCCTGGAAGTGTTGGGAGGCCAACTCCAAAATGTACAATCTTTGTGTGCCAAATTTCTTTGGGCTCCCGGTAAAATCAGGCGTGCTACAAGATTCATGACTTTACCAAGTGAGAAAGGCGGCATGGTGATACCCGATTTTACATTTTCTTATTATGTTTGTTTTTGTTAAAGATGCAAGTATTATTAACTGGGGAGGGTGTTAGTAATACAGCAGAGTCCCCCTCTATATTTCAGTTGATGTTGAGCCCTGAGGCACAACACTGTTTGTTTAAAGAAATTGACGGAAGTTACTTTAAAAGGACAAGGTTTAAAGTAATGGAAGCTGCTTTTAAGGTATGGAGGAAAATTAGGAAATTATTTTCGTTAGAAGGGCTAACGTGTTACACACCTACGAATGCTTTAAAAATTCTACCTCCGATTTTTTGGGATAGGGTGGCATTAATATGCAGGACTAAGGGTATCTTGCAGATAGAAGAATTCGATTAGGCAGGGGGGTTGCATTCAACATATAAAGATTGAGCAAGACAATATAGTTTGCCTAAAACACAATTCTTTAAATTTCTCCAAGTTTGTGATTTCTTGGGTAGGAAAAAGTATTGACATCAAATTTATTTATTGAGGCTATAAGACGTCAGGAGAAAATTAGGCTGTTGTATAAAATGTTATTAGCTTCTAAGATGGATGATTTGGAGAAACATAATGCCCACTGGTCCACTGTATTGGGGGAACATAACATATCTATAGGGAATGCTATTGTTAGATCAAGGGAAACTCTTCTATCTGCTAATTTGAAAGTACAACTTTTTAAAACTGTTTTCAACTTGTACTACACGTATGCTTAAATGGGGGAGCAGTTATGATGGTAAATGTTTTCGTTGCAGGGGCGATAATGCAGACAGTCTACATATCCTTTTTAATTGTTGTATGCTGTCCAGGTATCTGTCGGATATTGAAAAATTCTTGTCAATGATTACTGGAATCTCTATTGAAATTACTTCTGCTATAATGTTATTAGGTATTGGGCAAGATTTAGCAAAAGGGACCCCTATGTTTAAGCATCTAAGTTTGATTTTTATTGCAATGACTGTTGCTCGACTGTGTACTGCTGCCGAATGGCTCCAGTCTGAGCCCCCCTCATTTGATCGCTGCAGTGCAGTTTAGTTTATTATTGAGTCTGTATTTGGCAAAAGGGGCAAGGAAACGGAAGTTTGGAATGTCTATTTGGGGGGGCATTTTTTGACCTATGAATGTAGGAAACAAAATAATTTTGTTGTAATGTTCTGTCTTGATACTGAGTTATAAAAAAATACAAAAAATAAAAACAATGAAATTTAAACTTGAGTTACCCAGATAATCAACCTGACAAGTTAACCTACTTGCCAGACCCAAGCCTTCCTTTTTATTACATATGGGGCATTCCTAAGGTAGGCCCAATGCAGCTCATGGGCAGTGGCAGTCTATTTAAAAAGTAGGACATGTATTTTTACGTTATGCTTGTTTGATGTTTGATGTTTGGTGTTTTTTTATAGCGCTCTGTCACTCCAGGGAGCATCCTGGCGCTTTGTCTTCATTGCTGACAGGTTGTACAATGTTTCGACTGCATTTGGGAAGTTTTGAGAATAATTTAGACCATAGTTTTGCATTTGTATTCTGGGAGTCCGTCGATCCAAGTTTTTAAGGATTTTTTGAAAGTCTGTTCTGAGGATATTGAACGTAGGTCTATGGGGAGTGTGTTTCAGGCCTTGGCCCCAAGAACTGCCAATGATCTTCCCCCCTTGGTGGCAAGTTTAAACTTGGGGACAGTGATCGGATTGGCTGTGGCTGATCTGAGTTCTCTCGAGGGATGATACCTGAGAAATCTGTTATTTAGGTATTTTGGGCCCCGTTTGTGAAAACACCTGAATGTGATCACAACGATTTTAAATAGGATCCGCTTTTGAATCGGAAGCCAGTGCAGCTTGTTTAGGGCAGCTGATGCTGAAGATCTTCTAAGCAACTTTAGGACTAGTCTCACTGCCGCATTTTGAATAGTCTGTAATTTGTATAGGGTAGATTTTGTTACTCCTGCATACAGACTATTACAGTAGTCAATTTTGGATGTTATTAAGGCAACTGCTACTGTTCGGCAGGCGGGCAATGGTAGATAGTCAAAACATTTGCGTAGTCCTTTCATGATGTTAAAGCAGGCAGCTGCTATTTCTTTGGATTGTTGCTTAAAAGAGAGCAGATTATCAAATGTTATGCCCAGGTTTCGAGCGGCATTGATGGTATCGGGAGGAGCTTCCGCATCAGGTGGCCAACAGGTGAGTGGAGAAAAGAGATTATTTTTTCCAAATGGAAGGATCTCTGTCTTTGCAGAGTTGCATTTCAGATGGTTTTCGTGCATCCATTTAAAAGTCGCCGTCAGACACTCTTTTAGGTCTCGTTCTGCTTTAGCTGTATCTTTGTCCAGAGTCAGGACCAGTTGGGTGTCGTCGGCGTATGCGACCGTGTTTACGTTGAAGGACGCAATTAGATTGATCAGGGGAGCCATGTATAAATTAAATAAGGAAGGGCTCAGACTAGAGCCCCGTGGTACCCCTGAGCCAATCTCCTTCTCCTTTGAATAGAATTGTCCTAACCTGACGATTTGTTTTCTGTTTAACAGAAAATTTGTGAACCAGTTCAACACGGTGCACCCTATACCTGCCTCAGCTAGGCGATGTAATAAGATGGTATGGGACACCGTGTCGAAAGCTGCCGATAAGTCAAGGAGGACAAGGACAGCCTTGCCCCCCTGGTCTAGTGCAGTTCTTATGGTTTCTGTTGTAAATAACAGAGCTGATTCGGTAGAATGGTTAGCTCTGAACCCAGCCTGATTGGGGTGTAGGATGTTATTTGTTTCCAGGAACGTTGTTAACTGTCTGTTGACCAGGGTTTCAGTGCATTTACACAATGCAGGGAGTTGGGAGATCGGGCGTAGGTTAGTTAGGACAGATGGATCATGTAAGGCCTTTTTTTGTAATGGCTTTACAATGGCCGTTTTCCACGCATTGGGGACTTCTCCGGATTTAAGTGAGGCATTGATAATGTTGTTGATCATGGGGGTTACGTCCTCTTTAATGGCCTGGATTAGTGAGGGAGGGCACGGGTCAAGTGGCGATCCAGATTTGATTTTTTGACAGAATTTTCAGGGTATCTGCTTTATCAATCGGGTCAAAGGTATTCCATCTAACTGTTATCTCAGGGTTACTTTCTTACGAGTTGTGTACTTTATTTTCCGTAATAACAGGGAAATTTTTGGTGATGTTTACAATCTTTTGTTCAAAGTAATCTGCAATATCATTACAGAAACTTTGTGATGGTGCTATCTCATGAGATAGTATTTTTGGATTTCGGAAACTGGTAACTATACGGAAAATTTATTTTTGGTGATTCTGTGAGGTTTCTATTCTTTTGGTAAAATAGGTTGTTTTAGTTTTTTTTATAAGTGCGTGGTAATTCTGTCTTGCAGTTTTAAAGTTGACCTGCTCTACCTCGTCGTATTGTTTGCGCCATTTACGTTCAAGTCTACGAACTGTGCATCGTCTATCTATCAGTTCTTCTGTGAACCAGGGAGCTGATATTTTCCCCTGTTTAGATGTGGATTTTTTATTATTTCTTCCTGACGTCAGTTTCTCACCTATGGTTCTCATCCATTTATCATAACTAAGATTGTCAATAGTAGCGTTTCCTACTGACTCTGGTTTATTCTCTTTGACCCAATTTTGTAGGTCAGGGTGCTCAATGATTTTGGTCCAACAGGGAGTTGGCTTCTCATCTCTAACTTTAGCTGGTTTTGAAGTTTTCATTTCTTCCGTTTTAAGGTAAAAGGAAATGAATTTATGGTCAGTCCACGTTTGGAGTAGGGGTGTAGAGACGTTTATTGACTTCAAATTCGTGCAGATGCAGTCCAGCACATGGCCCGCTGTATGTGTGGGTTCATCTGTAAGAATTGTGAGCCCCAACACATGCATGATGTCTTTAAAATGTAGTGCGTTTGTGTCGTTAATGCAATCGAGATGAAGATTTAGATCTCCCATTAGGGTAAAGTTGGCGGCCTTGAGTGTCATATTAGTGAGTGCTTCACCTAGACTTTCTAAAAAGTGGCTGGTTTGTCCTGGTGGGCGATAAATTAGTGCCCCTGAGAAAGTAAAGGAGTCGTGGGCTTTTAAATTAAAAACTAGACATTCTGCGTCTTTTATTTCCGGTAGTTCCTGAATATTACATGTGAGGGTTTCTCGATGAATGATAGCAATCCCTCCTCCTCTTTGTATAGGTCTATCCATTCTCTGAATCGTATATCCAGGTGGGAGTGCACATACAATGTCAGGGTTGGACCAGTTTTTTAGCCATGTTTCCGTGACCATGAGGCAGTCCAAATTATTTTCTGTAATCTGATCATTTATGTGTAGGGCATTTTTACACATGGAGCGTGCGTTGATTAGTCCTCCTTTAATAGTTTTATATATAATTTTTGGGGTAAATTTTACGAATGTCTGACATAATATCGACAGACAGAATATCGATATGCAAAAATATCGGAGCAAAAATATCGACAGCAAAAATATCGGAATCCTATCTTCATTAAGGTAAGTACAAAAATATCGAAAAAATAATATCGAAGTACAAAAATATCGGAATCAAAAATATCGTTTTTTTAAATGTATTAATAATAATGTAAAAATAAATTTAGAATACATATAATTTTACAACTATTAAATAAAAATATTAAAACAAAATTAAAACTAATACATATACATTTAAAATAAATAAAACACTTAATAATTTAAAGTAATTTTAATTTTTTTCATGTAATTTATTTGATTTAATGTAATTGTTTTTTGTTTTTACCCTGTACGCCTGTACCGCAAAAACCCAAAACTGACCCTGAACCCTAAAAATATCCCTGTACCCCAAAAACCCAAAACTGACCCTGAAACCTAAAAATACCCCTTTTTCCCAAAAACTGAAAACTGACCCTTATCCCTAAAAATACCCCTTTACCCAAAAACTGAAAACTGACCCTGAACCCTAAAAAAAATACCCCTTTACCCAAAAACTGAAAACTGACCCTAAACCCTAAAAATACCCCTTTACCCAATTACTGAAAACTGACCCTGAACCCTAAAAATACCCCTTTACCCATGAACTGAAAACTGACCCAGAACCCTAAAAATACCCCTTTACCCAAAAACTGAAAATTGACCCAGAACCCTAAAAATACCCCTTTACCCAAAAACTGAAAACTGACCCTGAACCCTAAAAATACCCCTTTACCCAAAAACTGAAAACTGACCCTGAACCCTAAAAATACCCCTTTACCCATGAACCAAAAACTGACCCAGAACCCTAAAAATACCCCTTGACCCAAAAACTGAAAACTGACCCTGAACCCTAAAAATACTCCTTTACCCAAAATTAATTAATATTATTTAATTATCAATTAATTATTAATTAACAATAACAATAAAGTAAATATATTAGCACATTTGCTGTAACTAATTTAATTTAATAATTAATATTATTTTTCCCAATTAATTAATTAAGAATAACAATAAATTATATATAAAAAACATTACTATAATTAATGTAATTAAATAATTAATATTAATTAATTACCAACTAATAATAATTATAAATATGTCAAAAATTATATTAATTAATTAACTAATTAATAGAAATTAATTACCAATTAATTAATAATTAAAATATGTACAAACATATATCAATTAATTAATTATTATTAAATTACTTCCCACCCTATTCCCCTATAAACCCATAACCCGCTACAGAACATATTTATCAATTAATCAATTAATTAAAAATAAATAAAAATTATTTCTCAATTAATTAATTAATAATTCCTACTAATTAATAATTAATTTAACATAATTAAATTACTTCCCACCCTATTCCCCTATAAACCCACAACCCGCTACAGTAGTAAAAGACAATATTTAATTAAATTACATTAAAAATAAATAATAAAACATAATAAATACAATATAATATACACTAAATTTATTTAAAAATTGATATTAGTAACATCAAAGTTATTAATTTCGATATTATTGACATCGATATTTACAACTTCGATATTACTGATATCATACCAATATCGATATTAAGACTGTCGATATTACTTACCTTCGATATTTTGTCCCATCGATATTTAAACTTCGATATTTTTGTATATCGATATTTAAAAATCGATATTTTGTCTGTGTACCAAATTTTACATAGGATTGTAATATTTGTTTACACGTAATACATGAAATGGGTCCTAACCATCTGTCTATTGGTATGGCATGTTGGCATTGTTTGGTGGTGGGGTTTAAGGACACTAGCTTTTCTCGGGTTAACTGACCTGTAGGCATTTTTTTTTTTTGGTAAGTGGAGCAAGGCCTACAGCCCCCAGCCTGCCCTTAGCGCGGACGGGCGCAGACGGGCTGACTCTGACGTGACTCCGGCGCTGGCGAGGCGCGTCCACTGCACGCGTCCGCTGTCGCGGAGGATGTCCGTTTCCTTTTGTAGGGATGGCTAGAGCGCTGACCCAGCTGCCGCCTCCCACTCAAGATGTCTGCCGTGTGAAATCTTACCTTCTGCTCGGTAAACAGCCCTGAAATCGGCTGTAACCGACGAAAGTGCAAGGGGAGTGATTTGTAGGGGCGGGGTAAGTGCGATTACTATCACAAAGCTATTCACGAGCAAAAGCTCATTTTTTAAAATTTCGGCGTCTAAAATTGCTAATAGCGTTTGTGTACAATGCGCTATCAATCAGCGCCAGTTGCACACAGTTAAGCACACAGTTAAGCTTAGTCTTCTTCTACCTCCCGGCTCAAGCCTCAGGAGGGGTCCAAAATTTACGCAGGTAAAACAGTGTCAGTGCTGTAATTCTCACGTCTGAAAACCCTGGGCTCCTTTTGTAGGGATGGCTAGAGCGCTGACCCAGCTGCCGCCTCACACTCAAGATGTCTGCCATGTGAAATCTTACCTTCTGCTCGGTAAACAGCCCTGAAATCGGCTGTAACCGACGAAAGTGCAAGGGGAGTGATTTGTAGGGGCGGGGTAAGTGCAATTACTATCACAAAGCTATTCACGAGCAAAAGCTATTTTTTTTTAAATTTCGGCGTCTAAAATTGCTAATAGCGTTTGTTTACAATGCGCTATCAATCAGCGCCAGTTGCACACAGTTAAGCACACAGTTCAGCTTAGTCTTCTTCTACCTCCCGGCTCAAGCCTCAGGAGGGGTCCAAAATTTACGCAGGTAAAACAGTGTCAGCGCTGTAAGTCTCATTCTCATTTTCTTGATAGTGAAATACACTTACATTTCATTTTCACTACTGCAAGGCCTATCTCTCTGACAGGTTAACATTGGGATTGCCTTATTATATTTTATAAATTTTCAATTGGTAAGAGATGGGAAACCCAAATCTGGTGTCCATGGACTCACCATTTAAAAACACAATTGTTGGTGTAGTTGTTTTTTATATGATAGTTCTGAAATGCCACTTTTAGAAAGGCAGAATTTTCTGAAAAACCATTTGGTGCCTTCTGCTTGTCTCTGTAATACACGTCTGGGGTGGGTGACAGCTAGCTTACTGCATTCCCTCTGATAGCCACGCACACAAGAAGGTAGGCGTGACTGAATGGCCAAATCCATGATGAGTAATGGGTCATCCTGAGCAAAACAGGAGGGAGGAGCAAACACTTTACACCTGAAAGGGTTGTGTTCTTTCACCAGACAAAGGATTGCATACCCTCCTGGAGTGAGTCTGGAGCCACAGCAGAAAAGGCTGAGTTTTTTGCACTTCAAAGCATCTCTGTGAAGTCTCCCTACCTCAAACACCCAACTGTGTAGACACATCTTACGCTCCCAGTAAGCATGAGCGAATTTTGCGGATCTCGCGTTCGCGAATTTTGCGGATTTGCGGATTCGCAATCCGCAAAATCCGCGAATTCCCGCGAATTTGCGGATTTTTTTTTTTTTGTGTTCGCCCGTGTTTCTGCCAGTTCGCGAGGGGTTTTTACAATTTCGCAATTTGCGAACTTACCTGTCGGGTCGCAAGTTTTGCGAACTTGTTGTTTCTACGTGTCCAACCTGTTTGGGACACTCTTCTTCATCACTGCCACTCTCTGTCACCACTGCCACTCTCTGACTACTCATGCCACCCTCTGGCCCACCCATGCCACCCTCTGTTTCATCACCACACCCTCTGGTTGTCCAGTGTACATTATTTTCGGCAAAGCAAAGCACACCTTCCCTGCCTCAAGTGACCTGAATTAATTTGGGGCTGATTAATGTGTCACAGAATATTTTTTTAGCTGGCACCTGCTTCCTTAGTGCGCCCTGATTAGTGATCTTTTGCACTTGCTAAGTGCTTTCATTGTTGCAAAATTAGTTACAACACCTGCCCTGCCCCAACTGACAATAATGAATTAGGGGCTGATTAATGGATTTTAACTTCCAGCCTGGCTCCTGCTTGTCTCCCTTAGCTGTAATTCATGACCTTTGTGGCATATGTGTAACTATTCTGAGGTTCAGAGCAGGGTCACATAATAAGTTTCAACTGGCAACTGAACTCTGGAGGGGCCCCTCAGGAAGCACTACAGGAAATGGCTACTAATGATGTGCCTGAACTTTTGAACCTGGTAAGTAGTTACTTTCAGTTTTGCTTGGATCGTATTTCTGCAATTTCGCACTTATTCGCGGGGCGCGAACTCACGCGAACAGTGCGAGCAGTGCGAGCAAAATCCGCTGCTCGCGGATTTGCGGATTTTGCAGGAAATTCGCAAATCTCGCGGATTGCGGATTTCCCGAAAATCCGCAAAATCCGCGAGCGGAACGGATTTTCCGCCCATGCCTAGCTCCCAGCCACTAGGATATGTAGACTCTATTACCTTTCACTATCTGCATCACCCCTAGCCCCAGGTAATAGACAGGGAGTGTTTAATGAAGAGTAGACGACACACATAGTATTATGGGTAGATCAGGTGTGCACAAAGGGAAGGAGTTATATAACTGATTTCTCTCATATGATAATGAGGTATTTCATCAACGACTAGTATTTTCTGCCCTAATGAGAGACTTATAAACCCAGTAGTTTGTATTTGTTTCCATCTTTCTGAAACAATTGCAATGAACTAGAGACATATTTCACACATGCCAGTGCTAAGACCAACAGCAGTCTACAATGCATAGCAGCAACAATGATGGACGGAAAGCAAACAAGAAGTCTTGTTGCTGCATGCTCGTTCCCTTCCACAACCACAAGATTTCTAGGTGGTGTGGCGGCGCAGTTAAGGCAACCTAGACATGCTGATACAAGTCACATGCAGGCAAGAAATTAAGAAGTTTCATGGACACCGGCCAAAGTACAAACATCCCTGGGAATTATGAGCCCGAAAATGTCAATGAACAAAAAGGGCTTGTGCAACACAGACATTAAACGTATCACCCAACAGCAGCCGAGGGCTGTTAGACTTGGCCTTCTTGCAGGGTCATCCCTGAAATGTTTGCCTTCCTCCTGGTATTTATTCTGACCTGGTGTTGGTAGTTTTAGGGCTCTGGGCACTTTATCACTGCTGAAGCCCGTCATTGCCACCACTGCTGTGTCCCGGCTATAAAACGCGGACTCAGTTACTTTCACAATCTGATCTGGGTCAAGGGTAGCTATTGGATCCCTTACTTCTAAAGTTGGAAGTAATGATAAAGACACTCTTAGAACCTATAACACAAAAAATTGATAAAGTAGAGTAACTGGTGCATAATTTATCCAACAATTGTAATAAATGCTCTACGTCCTTTGTGCCAAACCTATTAGGGGCAGTGGGTGGAACTGTATTGCAAAATAAGACACAAACTCAAACCCACCCTGACCCATTCAATCGAAGTTTAGGTGTCCTTATTGCTTCAGGAAGTAATAGTATATCTAGTGGACCAAGTCTGTTAAACACACCTGAAGCAATAGAATCTGTTGCCCAAAACCCCGATTCAGCTCAGGACGGAGGACCCCGGGATTATCATAGGGTACCCTCAGCCACATACAGTCAGCCCAATCATGGCATACCTAAAGTTGTAAACTGCAGAATCCTTGACTTACCCCCTGCATCTGCACCGTTAGTAGCAGTCTTACTAGAGGTACCCCCTCTCTACCAAGAAACTAGGGAAACCACCCAGAACTTAATTCATAAAGTGACCCACTGATGCACCAAAAATGTAACACGTGGACAGTATATATCATCTGACATTATAATGGCCAGGAGAGAGGGGTGGATAGGTCAACAAACTACAAAGATCGGTGTAGAATATTGCATAGTCGTTCATTTTAAGGACCCAGAGAAAGCCAAGACCCTGATAGACATAGCATACCAGAATAACCTAAATTCTCAAATGAGTGTAGGTCCATTACAATACTTCTACCCCCAAAGACAGCATGGAGTTTTTATGCAAGGGCAATGGCATATACCAGGAAAGTCAGGGAACCCGGCGGTCATAAATAAGATAGGAAACAATTTACCAATGTATATTAGATTTCAAACTTTGGCACAATGCCAAAACTTGAATGAAAATGACTGACTAGAGCAAGGTGATACATCCGAACAGGGTTCCTCCCCACTTAGCAGGACCCCAAACGCACAAACAACAGTGCTTGAGGTACATGCTGAAAAACCAAAGCAGTCCTAGAATCACCCCAGATCCAAAATACCATGGGGCCAAGTATGGGAAAGCTCTCTCATGGAATATAGCGGGTATAAGGGCTAAACGAGGGAATTTATGCTGGGAACATTTTTGAGCATCACACCATATCATCGCCCTCCAGGAAACTTGGGAGGTAAACACATTTTTTTATTTAGGCCGTTTCACCTCTTTTCATAAAAGTGCCACTCATTCAAACATGGGCAGAGTGAGAGGAGGTTTATTGTTAATGTTTTCACTAAAACTGTCTTGTAAAACCTGTTTGGTTAACTGTAACTCACAGAATGTTTTGGCAGTGGAACTGTATTTTAAAGATCGGGCCACTGTGCTATTGATAAACTTTTATAATTCTTTTACCAGAGGAAATGAGCTAGAACACATGCAAGATTTAAAACACTTCCTGTAATACTATGAGGAGGCTAAGCTTATTTTGAAATAATAATTTTGGGGAATTTTAATATTCACCAATGTCATCTAAACTGTCTTTTTAACCAGGACCAGAGCAATTTTAATTCTTTATTAGACTATTTCGAGCAGACATCTTCAGGCAATTTCTTTGAGAATATTTTAGCATACTAAAACTTATGTTGTCTCTCACAGCCTGATAACATGGCACCAGTACCTACTTATGTAGGAAATGGTAGAGCTAGCACTATTGATTACATTTTAATGTCTGCTCCATTAGTCCCTCTTACTGAGGATCTATTAGACACTTGGCCAAGCTTTAGTGACCATAACCCACTTACGGTTGATATATCACTTCCGACCATTAAAGTGTAGAATCAGCTACCTGTTTGACAAACATGAACATCAGTACTAAAGATCAGGCTCGCAGACTAAAGTGGGCAAGGATAGCTTCAGAGAACTTCTATCTAACTCATACACAGTTTTTGTCACTGAATGAGTCCTGCTTAAACCCTGAAACACAGGATAGTTCTATCTTAAAAGCCTTCGAGAAATTAATAAAACAGATTCAATCAGATCTCACAATCACGGGCGGGACTCGACGTCCGAAGGCTGTAAGATGGTTTAATGGTGTATGCTCAGTTAAACATACAGAGCTTATATTAGCCCTAAAAAGATCCCCAGAGATAAAATAGAAATTAGGGAAAATAGGAAAGCTTATCAAATAGCAGTTGATAACAGGAAGAAGGAACTAAAAGAACAAGCCTGGGATGCTTTACAGCAAGCTAGCATATTGCAAGATAGTGAAAACTTTTGTTCGGTAGTACATAGCCTCTTTGTCTCTGATACTCCCAATTCTAATATCGACTATCTAGTCCCAGCTAAGCATGGGCGAATTTTGCGAATCTGGCGTTCGCAAATTTGCGTATTTGCAAACTCGCAATCCGCAAAATCCGCAAATTCTTGCGAATTTGTGGATTTTTTTGTTTTTATAGTGTTCGCAAGGGTTTCTGCCAGTTCGCGAGGATTTTGTACCAGTTCGCAATTGCGAACTTACTTGTCGGCACGCAACGGTCGCGACTATGTTGTTTCTACGTCTGGTTCATCATCACAGGTTCACAGCACCCTCTGTTTCAACTCTGCCACCCTCTGTTTCACCCATGCCACCCTCTGGTACATCAATGCCACCCTCTGGTTCATCATCATCACTGTAGATTATGGGGGGAAAAAGCAAACCTGCCCTGCTTCAACTGACATGAATTAATTTGGGGTTGATTTATTAATGTGTCACTGTTTTAAAATTCCAGTCTGGCACCTGCTTCCTTATCTGTAATTTGCTTTCTGTTGCAGTGCAATTTTTTTTCCAGGACCTTTGTGGCCTACTTGTAGCTATTCTATGATCCGGCTGTGAGGGTCAGAGCAGGGTCATACAATTGTTGCAACTAGCAACTGAACTCTGGAGGGGTCCCAGTCAGGAAGCACTACAGGGAATGATTACTAATGATGAATTTGAACTTTTGCACCTGCTGAGTGCTTTCAGTTTAGCAAATCTCGTTTTTCTGCAGAACAGCAAATGTAATGCCCCAAACAAACTTCCTTGTGAAAGTTGATTTCTAATCCAAAAGTGATCCAAAGAAAGTCAAAAGGCCTCAAATCCAAAAAAGGGCAGGCAATTGTCAACCTGAGTAGTTATTCTGATAAAAATCATCATTTTCAGAAGGTCTATGCTGCTTGCTAGTGGATTTCTTGTGCAGAATTGCAAATGTTGTAATTTCGTGAGTGCGAGATTGTTGCTGCCCACCGCACCTACATGTTCGCAATTGCGAACTTACACCGCACACCGCAAAATTGTATCACCAAGAAAAAAAATCCGCTGCGTGCGAATTTGCGGATTTTCGGTAAATTTGCGAGCGTTCGCGGATCGCGAATTTACCGAAAATCCGCGAGCGGAACGGATTTTCCGCCCATGCTTAGTCCCAGCAGACAAATGGGTATTGCATTTTGGAAATATCTTTAGCGGACAATCTAGTACATTACTTCATGTCAGGGTGGAGGAGGTTTATGACGCCATTGTAACTACAGCCAGCGGAAAGGCCCAGGCCCCGATGGGGTACCGGCGGTTTATACAAAGCTGATCCAAATGTATGGGCAAGCATTTTAACTAATGTTTTTAATGCCTGGTGTTGACAGGAATATCCAATATCCTGGGGGAAAGCAGTCATCGTTCCTATTTTTTAAAAGGGCAATAGGGATGAGCCCATAAGTTATAGGGCAATCTCACTTTTAGATTCTGCTGCTAAAATCATGGGAAAAGTCATATTAAATCGTCTAACGACATGGCTGGATGACTGAAATGTTATTTCCGACTTCCAATATGGCTTTAGGCTTGGTAAGGGGGCCCTGGACCAATGCTTACATTTACACTTAGTGGTAGGTAAGTACACCATTGCCAAAAATGAACAATCCACTTGGCTTTCATGGATTTGACGCAAGCATTTGACTGTGTTAACAGTTCAAAGCTGTGGTCTATCCTAAATGATATGGGTCTCGAAACAGAGCTGGTGGACTTTTTATATACCATCCACAAGAATAACATTGCAGCTGTTAGATATAATAACAATGGGGACCTGACATTGACCATGTGAAAAGAGGGGTACGCCAAGGTTGTATCCTGGCCCCCCTCTTATTCACATTATACATAATTAATCTGAGAGACCCTTAATAGCCAGCTATAAAGACATCCCTAGATTTGCCGATAAGATGATTTGCTCATTACTATACGCGGATGATACAGTTATTTTCGCAAGAACGGCAATGAGCCTCCAATCACTTTGAAATGCTTTTATAGTTTTTGTGGATTCCTTAGATTTATCAATAAATCTTAAAAAATCGCATGCTATGTCCATTTGCCCTGTAAATTCTAAAAAAATACAACATTATTTTTCAAAGGGACAGAGCTTATAAAGGTCCTAACTTTCCCTTACCTATAGGTACTTTTTGACGAAAGTGCATCATGGTGCCCACAAACTATACAAAAAAAAGAATATCCTTGCAAGGGCCACAGGAGCTACATTGAATTTTGAAAAAAAAAGTGGGAACTAATACCATTGCTGCCCTGTTGAAGATATACAAGGAAAACACATCTGGGCATTCAAAGAAGAGAAGGCTATCCACCAGGAGGAAAATGCATTTTTATGTAAGGTTTTGGCAGTCCCGCACTCAATCGCCACATATACAATAAATGAAGAATTAGGGATGGGATATATAGCAGATCAGATTGCAGTGGCTACTTTGATGCATTGGCTGAGAATTTGGGCAAATCCCACTACAAATTTAAATCAAAAATTAATAACTGATTGGCTAGTTTTAGATAGAGCCAAACGCATTCCCTGGCTTAGGCATTTAAAGGAATTGACAGCTTGGTTAGGTTGTCCTGACTTATTTTTAAGCCCAAACCCATGGACAAACCTACAATTAAAAATATTAGACTTCAGTTTTTGACAAAGTGCCAGGGACTAAGGGAAGAAGAGGAGCTGCAGAAACCATCTGTAAGACATTACATCACATTATCCATGAATAACCAAGTCCAACCTTATTTACTAAGCGTTAGTAAACCTTTCCATTGTTTACTTTTAACAAGATTTCGTCTGCATATGGCCCATTGGCTTCTATCTGTACCCCAAGGTTTCTATAAACCTGGCACCTTAACACCGTGCCAGTGTGACAATTTTTCTGAACAGGATATTCTTCATTTTGTCTTTTTTTGCGATCACTAAGCCCCCCCTACATAAGAAATGTATATTACCACTGCTCAGAGATTGTCACTTTATGCAGGTCAGGCCGGCATTACTGTACCTTCAGATGCTAGCATCCCCTATGGCGTGTTTAGGGGTGGCAACTTTTTTTACTGGAGCCATTAGGCGTAGGAAAAAAATGGTCTTTTAATCGTCATTACGGTTCTTAACATGTTTTTATTTGAAAGCCTATTATGTGTCAAATTTGGGGATCGACCTAAAATATGAATTTGCCCTACTGCACTTAGCACCTTATATAATGTTTTTGTACTCTGTATGGCCGTCATAAAAAATATGACTGTGATTTACACCGTTTGGAGTATATCCTCTTAGCACCTCGCACTTTAAATAAGTTTTGCACTTTATGATGGATTATAGGGAAAGTAATCAAAGTTTTGCATTTTAATATGTTTGCTAATTTGCACTTTGAATTTACTTCAAAAGTTTTTATGTGTTCTTTTCCTGAGGCCTAATATCAGTTTTAAATAGGGATTACCCTAATATATGAGCATGCCCGATTGCACTTCACACTTTATAATGATTTTGTACTACATGTATAGCAAAGTTTTGCTTAGCAAGATGGATTACAGTAAAAGAAATTGAATTTTTATATTTTAATATGTTTTGTCCTTCTGCACTCTGAGTTAGCTCCAAAAGTTTTTAGTCTGTATGGATTTTTTATGAGTTGATTACTCCGCTAATATCAGGAAGGGTTTTTTAATAATGAAATGTAGTGTTGTACCTTATGTTTACTTCTATGACATTAAGTTGTCAAATAAAGTTTTCCTGACTGACTGACTGACACTGCTGTCCAGTGTAAAGTGATTGTGCTCTCTATGGTAAATGAGCTAAGATTGGTCTACACCTGTTTGGCATATTTAATGTACCTATCAGTCCCTTGAAAAGTGGTATCTCATATACGTGGGGCCAGTAAATTAAATGCTACTGGTGGACTTACAATACTGCTTGCGCTACCCACCAAAGCAGCCTTTCAAACCTGTCTCAGGCCTCCGCCATTGAAGGGCCTGCACGTGCAGTTTACGTCCACTGTGACGTGAAACATAAAGTGAGTACAATGTCTTTGACTTCCCTTTTACTACATATCAGTCAAGGTAAACCCCAGATAGCCCAATGGGGAGGGTGCGCTGTAGGTAAAAGGTAAGACATGTGCCTAATTCTGTGGCATGTTCTCGTAGTGACAAAAAGCCATTTTGGTTTCACACTACTGTGAGGCTGTCCTCTCATAGGAATCCATTGGGCAATTCTTGATATGTGTTTCTGTGGTAATTCCTGGTATGAGAGGGGCGGCGTGATCAAGTTTGGTATGTTTAGAATAGTGGTATTAAATGCTGCATGATGGTGTTCGCAGATGTATTATCACTATTTTAGAAATGCCAATTTTAGAAGTGGGCATTTCGGTGTCTTTGTGCCTACTGTTGTGTATTGCATGTCTGCCTCTGGATGGTGGGGGCTGGGAAGTTGCAGTGGCTCCAGATGCGCTGAGTGAGTCAGTGCTAGGCTGACTAGGCCAATCTGCATTTGGAGTAGTGGGAGGAGTAGCACCTGAATCTGAATAGGACTGTGCTTTCCTTACACAATGCTGACTCCCCCCCATGGTGTGTCTGGGGCCAGAGCCTACACTAACAATGAGGGTTGTTGTGCACTTGTTAGTGCCCCCCAGGACTCATATGGACTAGGTCCAGTGCCCTGTGCCAGGGCGGAACAAATACATAATGGGTATATATATTGAGGATGTGACCCCATGTGTGTTGTACCTGCTTGGTGCTGTGAAGAGAGGACTGCTGGGCGCCAGGAGGAACTGCCATGAAGGACCTCCCCTCTGCAAGAGGGCCCTGTGAGCTGGCCTGCTTGGGCCAGCTCTGCCCTGTGTGACTTCATACTTGGGGAAAGGATTGCTCCTGGGATTTAGACCCCTTTGTGTTGGCCTGCCTTTGCATGGTGGTGGGTAGCCTCAAGAGTCCCCCAGGATTGAATGGTTTGACCAGGCGGAGTTAGGAGCAGCCCGGAGAGCGCTCAGAGATTCCTGTGAGTCCAAGCCCCTGTAGGACTCCTGCGGGAGTACTGCCATTACGGAGGCAGAAAGAGCACTTGTGCTTTGGCAAGAGCACCAGGTCACCTTCCACTGAAGCTGTGGAGAGGAGTGGGCCCCCCCTGCAGTGGAGTACGTGGAGTGCCTCACGTTAACTTTTCTTGGTGCCCAAGATATTTGCGCCACCACCAGAAGCCAGACGGGTGTTGCCTGGTTGTGGGCAGAGCCCGGCAGCAAGAGGGGGGCACGATGTGAACCACGACACCGAAGGCAGGAAGCTAAGCAGAAGTTAGGCCTGGTTGTGGGTAGGCCGCCTTGCAGGCGTGAAGTCGCCAGAGACTTTACTCTGGGTCCTGCAAGGTGCTGTTGCAGTTGACCCCTGTGGGGAGAATCGAGTTGACGGAGACCTCGCTCCATGTGTGGCCAGCCATCTTCTGCTGCTAGTGTTTCTTGAGGTGGGTGGGTGAGTGTGGAACCCCTCACCTTCCTCGCCTAGTCAGTAGCTGCCTTTAGGACCGGGGCAGTTTTTTTGGGGTAATGGTGTTTTCCTCCACTAACCTAGCGGAATATTGCTGACTCTGTGGTTGACCAGACAGAAGGAAAGCCTCTATGGTGGTCCGGTCCGGCTGAGCCTGCTACCGCACCAGAGAGATTCTCCAGGACAGGAGGCAGGGTGGGTAGCACCCCCATCACTCTGCTCTTGGCAATGTGTCTCTGAACGGGGTGTGACCTCGACAGAGGCCCCTGGGGATGAGAGGTGCCATCTTTTAGGAGATTCGAAGGACACTTGGGCCAAAAGCCTATACCCAGGATGCCAGGTACCTCAAAAGAGAGCGCAGGTGACACGCTGATTGTGGTGCACCTGTAGTGATACGTACAGTGCCGTAAGTGTGATACTAGGGTGCACCTGTGCTGATGAGGTTTAGGCCTAAGGTGGGTCTGATGTAATTATGATGTTCAGGCCTCATGATTTATGCATAATGTGTTTATGCTAAGTGCAATGTTACCAGTAGTTACTGGTTGTGTGCCCTAATTGTGATTCATATGATGGTAATGACAGTGACCCGATCGGCCCTGTCGTGTAGATAATCCCTGTAAAGTAATGCCAATTGCCAGGTGGCACAGTCTATCTATATGATTACATTCTAATACATTTTATGAGTAATACAAAGGCTATATTATGTGTGGAGTTTCTTTTGTTCTGTGCCTAGTGTGTCACTGCTGTGAGAGTGTGTTGCGCAAATGCTTTATATATTGCCTCTGGGATAAGCCTGACTGCTCTGCCATGCTACCAAGGGTATGAGCAGGGGTTATTTTCAGCATATAACTCCCTTGCTCTGACTAGAGTGGTGGTTTCTGCCTGGCTTAGGCGCATGCCCTAGCCAGGAAGAATTCCCATTTCTAACAAGGGCATTGAGAGAAATCATGGTGGTTTGAAATCTGGAGTATTTTGGCAACCACAGAACTTTCATGGCCTGGTGGAATGCCACTTGTTTGGTTGTCCATCTCAAGCACTCACGGCTGAGCCTTCATCATCTGGGGCTGCAAACTCTTCCTGTTAAGAGCCTTGATAACACCCACATCAGACCTCACTGCCTTCCCAGTTGTTCCTCTGATCAACTACTTACATCTGCCAAGTGTGAGAAGCTGACATTCAAGACGCCTGGCCCTCACTCCAAACAAGTGCCCCACCACTGAAGTACTGACAAGAACTGGGGAAAAACAACCTCATTGCCTTCATCATTATGCAGTTCTGGTTGAAAGATGTTGCTGGAACATCCATTTCAGTGCACCTCACTTTCAGCCTACAATGGTTATTGCCCAAGAAATGATTATGGGTACCAACAGTTAGATGATGTCTACTTTGAAATAAGAACATTTAGGGACATTGCAACTTTGAATTTCAAATGCATAATTTGCCTGGAGGGAAAAGGGAATATGTTGATCATAAGGTGAACAATGCTGCAATGTTATGATGACAGCTAATGAGGGTGGTCAAGATGACCTAGAGCCTGGAAGAATGGCCCAGGTGCGTGCCAAGTAGAGGAATGGCAAAGGGTGCAGACAGCCCACTCGTGAATCTCCTATGGTCTGTGAAGAGGCTGACCATGAGGAGGGCATCCCAGTATCCACAGGGGAGGATGTGGCCCAACTGGGGTGCCTGCCTGAGTTTTCATATGGCAGCAGGAAGGGGGTCTAACCAGGAAGGAGTTTTGCAAGGCACAGAAGGCGTAGCCCAACCCAGGAACCCAGCCACGGCCCATGCAGGTAAGAGCGGTGAGGCCAGTTTAGGGGGGATTTTTACAGACGAGGATGAGGGAAAATGAATTATTTCTTAAATTTTCCCTCGTGGTCATCTGTCAAATCCCTCATAACAAATCCCTCTGTTCTTACCTGCATGGGCTGCAACTGGATGAACCAAATATTTGATCAAACTGATTTTTACCAAAAACCTTGGCTCCAGTGTCTCCAGCTGAGATGGCCTCTATGGACTACACTCCTCATCAAGAAAGCGCAATTTAGCAGAGTTATACAGAATATAATATTAAATGCATAATAGACTGAGGTCTCGGTCAAAAATAGGGCAATAAGTGAATAAAAATACAGAATGGTCAACATTTGGTATGTTGAAAAATGCATGAAATAATTTGGAGGCTCAATTACAGAGATACAAATAATGCTAAATCATAAAACGTAATAATCCCTGTTTATGTTAAATGTAAGTATGAATTCCAAGTGGAACTCATAAACAAGACTGAAACCTCACGTAAAATATTCAAAGTCAAATGGACATTGAAAATAGAGTTTCCCAATGACAGCAGTCCTAACAACAAATTTCCCAAAGAGGTCCAAAATCCTCAAGCCCAAGAGCTTTTATGCACAAATCAAGCTTTCTATTTATAGATTCTGCAAAATTCAGAATGGAAGGACCATGGTAAGGGTTGCATTGGCAAATCACAAACAGTAATATAATTTAAAATCTTTAGTACTAACCCATTTCTTAAGTGAAGAGAGATCCTCTATCTACTCTCTCAGCAGCTGGCCTCTGGAGACGAACACACAAATTGAAATATCTCTCTAACCATGGCTTATGGGATTTGCCTAACTACACCTGTATCAGAAGTCCTTGAAAATTATTCTTTTGTCCAAAATTGAAGCTTCATCCACAATACATGTTTTTAAACAACGTTGTGCATCACTGTCAGAAACTGGATTTTGGGTAGGCAGGAGTATTCACCCTATTCCAGGCAGGAACCACAATATTAGTCAGGGTAAGTCAGATACACTAGTACACACAAAGAAGGGGTTAGGGTACGGACTCACCCACCCCGAACCCCCTGTCAATACTTAGTACACCTAAAGGAGTAGGGAGTAATAAAATATGTTTATATTGCGTGATGGCATGTGCTGTGTGTGTGTGCAAATACTGCCCTAACTCACACACATTTGTGACAAGCTTCATCATCTGGCTGCTTACAAAACACCCTGGCGTAGCCACTCACGGGTAGAGCAATAGGGTGGGGGAAGACAATACAACACAAAGAGAAACAAATAATTTCACAGTGGCTGGGAACGACTTTAATGAAAGTGCAGTGTAGTGTGGGTTAAAACTAGCTCAGAAGTGTTGCTGTGCCTAAGAGTTTATTCCTGGACCTTCCCGCCAGGGTTCAAAACAAGAAGGGTGAAGGTTATTGGGTGATACTATGTGCTCCTAACATCCCTCCTTTCCTGCCAGGTGGTCAACATGTTTTGGCCGTAAGTGTATGCCCCACGTGTAGGCTCACGCCGGCCTTCATCAGGACTCTACCTGTCACGGTGTTCTGATGCTCCCACCTCCAATTGAGATAAGAGGGTATCTTAAAAACCAGATCCTACCCGTGACAAGGAATTTCCTCTTGCAAGTTGTGTTACTACGAGTTTACCCCTATTTCGGATTAGAACTGGCGGCGGGCAAGGAGAGACCCCCTATAGTCACACTTACTCCAAGGGTGGTGCTCCTCTGAGGTTGCTCACCTACATACCCTTGAAGAAAACTTTGGGTTCAAGTTAGTTAGTCCAGTTCTTCCTCAGCAGGGCAGAGGGCAGCAGGAAGGAGGGCAGCACACATCTAAATAGTTCTACCAGAGCAGCAATTCAGCAGTGTGGCAGTCCTTGTAGCAGCACAGCAACCCCTTCCTCCTGGCAAAAAATGTTCAGGTCCAGTAGTGTCTGATTAGGTGGAGTAAGAGACCCAGTATTTATACCTAGTTGTGCCTTTGATGTGGAGGTGACTTCAAAGAGGGGCTTTGAAGTGCATACAAGTCCTTTTTCTCAGCTCTAGCTCCAGACTCCCTAGAGGGGGATTTGCAGCCCTTTCATGTGGACAGGACACAGCCTATTCTAGTGTAAGTATCAACTCCTCCCTCCCATGATGCCCAGGACTGCCTATCAGGATGTGGATGTCCACTCAGTCACACCTAAGATCCCTTTGTATGTGGCCATCTAGAGGGAAAGTACAAAGGACAGCTATCACCCACTTCAGATGTGTATTGGAGACAGGCTGCAGGCTAATAGGGCTGAAAGCAGAAAAATGCCATCTTTTTAAAATTGGCATTTTTAAAAAGATAGTGATAAATTCATCTTTACCAGTAAAGAGGATTTATTAATTATTCCTTACAACGCCAATTGAATGAATCATACCAGAGCTACTCTTTCTCATTCTGTAATTACAGTTTCTAAGTGTAATTAGGAGTTCCCAAAGTTAACCTATGAGCGGGGTAGGCCTCGCAGTAATGAAAAATGAATTTGGCTGCTTTTTACTACCAGGACATGCAAAACTTAAATGTAAATGGCCTACCTTTTGATTACATAGCACCCTGCTCTGTCGGCTACCTAGACCCTACGTTATGGGAGACTTACATATAAAAGAAGTGGTATTTAAGGCTTGACAAGGGGTTCTAATTGCCAAATCGACAGTGGAGAATAAACTGCACACACAAGCTCTGCAGTGGCAGACTTGAAACAGGTTTAATGTGCTACTTGTGTGAGGGCACAGGCAGTGCTGCAATACCTCTAGTAGCATTTAAGCATTTGACCTTACTGAGTCATAGATGTTAGGGGTCATTGCTCTCATAGAACATTATACTGTTTGTATCCCAGCTAAAACATCTTATTAATAAACAAGAATTAGGATCCTGAAGGCTTTTTAACTTGCACTTAGGTTTTATCATATGCTACACTTACAAACTGTGTTGACCCCACCCACTCACACTAAGTGCACTGGGTAAGGATCCAATAAGGAAGCAGGCCACTGATGGTACTAGTGAGTGAGGATCCTACTAATATATCCATGTGATACAAGGGTCGCACCGGGTGCAAATTCCTTTCCACTTTGATATATATGAAGACCAATTAATTTGACCTCTCTTCTGTACAAATTATGATTAAGAGAGGCTAAGCGTTGCCCCAATTTAGCTTCTTACTCCTCCATGTTTTTCTATCAATTGGGTATAAGACAATTTTACCATTCTTAGAGGAGAGCGCACATGAGCTTTAGCACTGTTAAGCAAGAGGCAAAGTG
Source organism: Lissotriton vulgaris (assembly GCF_964263255.1). Lineage (NCBI taxonomy): Eukaryota > Metazoa > Chordata > Amphibia > Caudata > Salamandridae > Lissotriton > Lissotriton vulgaris. The sequence goes on along the minus strand of NC_141689.1, from coordinate 2,074,998,715 downwards.
CTCAGAGTCCGAAAGCCAACAAAAACAAGGTCAGTAAAAGAGGAGAAAGGCAAACATTTAGTTTGACCCTTCAGAGGAGTCCATTTTCCAACAACCGGTAAAAGATTGTCATCATTCCGGAGAAACGAAGAGACAGGTGGCTTAGCAGGACACTGATTGGGAGAGAGGAAAGAACAGGAGCAAATTGAACAGAATTCCACAAACTACAGACATGAAAATGACAATGAAAATTATGGAATATTTCACAAAAAGTGGCATGACTATTACTTTTTTAAAAATATGTTTTTTATTCGCATTTTGAGATAACTTTGGATTGGTGTACATAAGAGTGGTATTATGCACATTGCAAAGTAATATTTTTGGCTGTTACACAAATAAGTTGATAATCACATCTCATCTTAAACATCCCATTGTTCCGAGCAACGAGTTAAACAAAGAAACCTGCATCTAGCCACCTACTTCAAGTCATGAACCTCTCTGTATATGTAACTCCTAATAGGAGTCTAAGGGTATAATCCAGCAGTGCCAAAATGTCCAGGAGTAGAAGCTATGTTAGCTTTGTTAAGTAAAGAAAAGCAAAGAAGGCAAACTATAAAACATAAGATCCTCTTGGGGGTCCAAAAATCCTTTTAATAAATGACGACCCACTGCAGCTCATGCTTCACAGGGGGTTGTCGAATTAATGGTCTAACATGTTGGGGAGAGAAGGGGAGTCCACAAGGCAGCTCTTCTCTCTGTACAACTCAGCGGTCACCCGAAGAGGTTCAGAGGACCCACTCATTCCTAGAGGGACTGGAGGAAATCAAGCATTAATATTTGTTGTGAGTTTCTACACCCCATTTCCAGGGGAAGCATTGCCCTCAGCCCACCATATTGTATGTCTAACAGTGAGACAGCTATGGTTGTCCTAATCATACACGTGGTGAATCTACATTACTTGTATGGGGGTGCTCACCTCCAACCTCCATAATTGGTTATCTTCTCTACTATATCAAGCCTCGGGCACCTCTGCCAAAAGGCCCACCAATATGCATCTCTGTATCACTTGCGCATCATCTCTAATCAGTGTTTGTTCCTCCTCCGTAACCTACATATCAATTTCTTTCACCAACTGTGTAATCATAGGGCCCACTCTGATCCACCATTGCAGTGCTATGTGATGTCTGGCCAATACTAAGGCTATGTCCGAGAATCTGGAACCAATCTTATGCTTTTTAGAATAGGTTCAAAAGACACACCTCAGCAGTACAAGGGAGCCCCATAGATCATGACCACTTTCAAAAGCCAGAATGTTCACAACTCTGGATAGCTCCATGTCAGATTTTCAAAGTTTACCCCTAGCATCCCGCATCGAGGGAAGGCCCTTGGTTCTTCCCCGTACATAACCTGCTATCTATGTGAGGACAAGTAGGTCATGTGAACATAATTAAATTGGACATATTTGAATCTTATATTTCTGGAAAGGCACCTAGGACTTGCCACTATCCTACCCCATTGCTTTCGAGGTACAGTTGACAGGGTTTGAGAAATTAGAAGGAGCACCCCTGCCCTGTAGGCCTCCAACCAAGTTCACACCGGTTCCAGAGTGTTACAGAAATGGATGCAACTATCAAGTTTGATCTATATCAGTGCCCTCAATTCTTTCAGAAAGCCCTACCATTTTAATGATATTACAACCGTTACACTCTTCTGCGTCCTCTGCTAGTTTCTCCAGTATGCAAACCATGCTGGCCAGGCCCTCCTCCTTTTTGAATATCTCTCATTGTGCAGGCAGGATTGTACAAACTGTTTGCTCCACTTCCATGTCCTGATGTACCAGTTTATGATTCTCTACCTGTAGCAGACCCCAACTCCATGGACACCTCCCCTACGTCTTGCTGCTGAAGTATTGCCGTGGTATCCACTATAGCGGCCAACACTTTGTCTAGATGTGAATGAACTAAGTCATCAGCGGCTTCTCTTGTTTCCATGGTCTCTGAGAGGGCTGGAGAGGTCTCCCTTGTCTCTGGGTGTGTGGCCCTTTATTATAGATTATAGGTTTGCCCATGATTGTGCAGTGTGATATGCAGACCAGGAGTAATCTGCAACAAATCAGTGATGCCTACAAACCATGGAGCCACGGATGTAAGCTTCACCCCTGATGGCAGGCATAAGAACCACATTCCACTAGTTATGCAGCTTAGGTATTGGGGCACTTCCCTTCTCTTTTTCCAGTCAGAGCATAGCGCTACATCCAATGTGAAGGGCCCTTCATGTAAATGAGTGGACTAGCTCTGTAGACCGGGGCCACCACTCAAGGGCTGCTTTACAGCAGAGGAGTGGCACAGGCATCCCCATCCCAGCCAGGCACCAACCATTACAGGCTGCAGCCGCACCAATCTGGGCAGTTTCTCTAGGCCCTCCATCATGCAGAGTGCAGGCCCATGAAGCAGGATATACTTCTGAATCTTGGGTTCCAGACAGTAACAGCAGTCTACGGCACCTTCTGCTACTCATGCTGTCACATCTGGCAATCCTCATGTTGTCCATGCAATTTAATGTCTCTGTGTGTGGGTGTTCCACCAATAGCGGTCAGGGGTGGCCCACCGCTTCACTATATCCCTGCATTAGTTGCTGTCCCACCACAGCCCTCTATCATCAATGAAGTCCGCCGTATCTCAGGGCTCTGAACCTCAGTCCCACTCCATCACCAGTGTACAGCAACTGCATTACAGCCGGAGAGTCTCATCGAAACTCCCGCCAACTCCCACAGCCAGCCAACTCTTTCACCTCGCCGCTTATGATAGGGTTAATTACCATATGATGAGCTCACCAATGCCAGCCACTGCCACACCACAAGGCAGATGGGAAAATATAGTGATGGGCAGGTGCAGAGCAACAGGCTAACACAACTGCCATCTTCAGCGTAGAAGCCACGCCCCTGCATGACTATTCTTAACATCATTTACTCTTCTAAGTGGACTAGGTAACACATTCTAAGTGCAACATCATAAGTTAATCAGTTATGACTTGATCTTTGTTATTTTACCTCTTATTTTGAGAACCAATCATTTAAGAAGTTGAGAGAGATGATTTACTAAAACATTTGCTACTAAGCAAGTTGTTTAGGTGTTGCCTAATTAACTGTAAGTGTAATATGTTGTTAGTGATAGAGAGGTGTTCAGTTCCTATCTTCTCATATGTTGAGGTTTAGCCGAAGATAAAAGTCATATAGTAGGTTAGGGTGCATGGTGATAAGGACACGTTCCTTGAGGGGGATGAGCCAGAAATGGGCTATAGGGCGACTTCCAGGAGGAGCATTTCTTCACCCTTTCTTCCAGAAAATACTACTTAACCAATCTCCTCTCATCCTGACAATTATTCTTCAGCCTCAAATAGTTCATGCCTCCACCACTGATGCATTGGCATTGTCTGTACACTCATGTTATGTGGCCTCCTTATCTGTTCCACTGAGAGTAAATGGAGGTAGACCATGTCGTTTCTTGTAATGAACAACAAATAAGGTCTGTCTTCACCTTAGTAAAGTCCGTCTTCCGCTTGAGTGGGGCTGCCTGCATCTTTGAATATGTAGGTGCTATGTGGCATCCCGATTATAAGGCAATCAAAGGGGAAGAGGGCAGAGATTAGGGTATATACTGTGTTTGCACGTTTGGATAGTTGTTATATGTCAGAAATTTGGGTTCTCAAATATGTGTATATTGTTTCCCTATTGCCTTCCATTCTGAGTTTTCTGCCCCGGCAACAAAGATCTCCACCGCTGGTGCAGAGAACTCCTCAAACAGGTATCTGCCTGTAAGTTGTATGTTCAGTCAATTTCAACAGGAGTGGTTCCTCCCCTTGTATCAGAGATTGGATACTCATTTATTGAACTACTAGGTAGGATTTCAGACTTGGATTTTCAAAATAGATTTACCTTTCCGTCTGAAAATGGGCAATATACAGATCCTGTTTATCAGTGGCCCCTTTTATTTAGAGAACAGACTGGCTGTGAATGACTCACATGATGGTAGATTCTCTGCAGAACTCTCTAAAGTGAGAAACTCAAATGATTCCTTAAAGATTTTAAAGGTTGTTCCAGAACATTTACCCAAGGCACAATTAGAGATGATTAGGAAAGCAAGGATCTGAAAGATACCAAAGATAATGAAGCCAGGAAGAGACCAAAAGTAAAGAGCCATCTTTTTATTTACCTTGCCCCAATTTATTTTTCAGTAATATTGAACTAATTTTTAGCTATTTACTGAAAAGGACAGCTCTTTGTTTGTTCATGTTACCCTCCTTCAATTAGCACACAGAGATTAAACAATAGACTTTATTTTTTTTGTATTTTGCTTAAGGACTTGTAACATATTGGGTGTTGGTTGTTATTTGTACTTTGTCACCTGTTTTTTTACTTTGAATAATTACTTTTGCTGAATTCACACTGGACATGAATATCGACAAGCAATGATGATTGCAGCTGCCAGGATTTCAATGTATAGTAGAATATGAACTCCTAGATGCAACAAGAAGGAATATAAAAGCATTTCTCTATCCAGAACTGGTAATGTGTAAACTATATATTCAACCTGGAACTCTCCAGAACTGGACTCTTGAAAGTAATACAGGCTCTCACAAAGATCTCTAGGTCCATCATCAACTGGGTGGTTGATTAAATACCTAGAAAGACCACATTGGACCTCATTGATATGTTGATGAATCTTCTATGCTACAATGGCAAATGCTCCATCTGAGTACCGTACTGTTCACCAGCCTCATATAAAGGTAGTAAAACCCCATGGTTTCCACTGGCAAAGTCTCATTCAGCTCAACCATTTGGAACTCCTGACCTGGTGCACCATCTCCTTTGTATCACAAAGTAACAGTGATGCTTGCACTGCCTTAGGTTGGGTGTGACAACCAGTACTGGATTTTCCTGCATGGGACTACTATGTTTTGCAAGGCGATCCCATGCAATGAAAACGAATGATGGTCCTGAAACATAGGTTGCAGCCATGTTACATTTAAGGTCACAGACTTATTTGTTTTACTGAAACAGACTTACACTCAAAAAACTGTTCAACCTTAAGTGCATCTGTTACACTAGCATGTGCACTGTAGGAAGAAAGTGTTGTCACAGATGTCAAAATATCCCAGGCAGTACTCCACAATGGGGTGGAGACCAGGGACTTTGCCCAACTGGGGGGTTAGTGGGCCATTTAACAGTTTCTGAATGATGCTTGCTATTTGGGTGAAAACCAAAAACAAATATCCTGGAATACGGATCAACAAGTGTTAAGAAGCATGATTGATTACAATGTCAATAATATGCATAATTTGCAAAGCAGAACAAAACGTCACCATTTTTTGATGGAACCCCAAGCATGTTCAAATTAGTAGTCACTCAATTCAATTATCTTTCCAAAATGTTTATTAATTAATTTCCAATGGTAGAAATGTGATTAAGTCTGAGGACATGCATACTAGGACTTCAAGTGACAGCTATAGTTACTGACTAAGGGTTTGTACAATAATGTGCATTCAGCACTGCAGCTGAAGAGTACAATTCTAAAGAAAAACGTATCTATGTGTTTGAAAATGAAGAAGATGTAGAAGGTGAAGGACAGAAAGGGAAGAGAATACAGGGATCTGTGTAAGGAGTTAGTGGAAAAAGGAAACAGAAAAGAACACATTTATTGAAGCTACTAGATATCTCATATGAATGTCATGAAAAATGCATTGATTACATTTTTTTAAAGAAGCATCATAATGAAATAATGCAGGATAAAAGTAGATAATGAACCTATATAATTTGACACATTGAGAGACAAACAATTTCTATTAATTGAAAAAATTTACCTATACGTGACCGTTATCTGTGAATAGGTCAGCAATTCTCCTATTGTGGTTGATCGTTGCCCTTGCTTCCTAGCAACTACTTACATTTGTAATAGATACATGTTGTTTGAAATTCATTAAATTTTGACATGTCCTGATTGAGTAATCTTGTTCTTTTCTGTCTTTATGGCCTGGGCATTTCGGGGCCTATTCACAAACTGAAATGTATAGTAAGTTTAATAGAATACTAGTACTACTCACATGTTACAAAATGCTATTCACAAACCTACATACAGAGAATTCAGCCCATCCTACCTTTTATCTGCGTAGTTGTTTGCCCTGGTGGCAGAGGTCTCCCCAAACATAGGCATATGTTTTACTAGGCAAACACAAGGAGATGATGGAAGGAGGATTGCTGAAACTTTTTTAGACACTCACACCTAGTCTAAGATCAAGCAATAGTGCATTTCAACTACATACACATTTCTGTCTAAAATCACTTTTGAGTAATGCTTGAAAATTTCTCTTATCCTCTGCATCTACTTCAAATGTTTCTCAAAAAAGCAAAAGATAGGTGAGACAAATTTGCTCTTGAACATATTCTATAAGTACTCTTCTCCCTTTAGATTGCAAAGAAAGGGGTTCCTTCCTTCCATCCATCCATCCATCCATCCATCCATCCATCCGTCCGTCCGTCCGTCCGTCCGTCCGTCCGTCCGTCCGTCCGTCCGTCCGTCCGTCTGTCTGTCTGTCTGTCTGTCTGTCTGTCTGTCTGTCTGTCTGTCTGTCTGTCTGTCTGTCTGTCTATCTATCTATCTATCTATCTATCTATCTATCTATCTATCTATCTATCTATCTATCTATCTATCTATCTATCTATCTATCTATCTTCAGGTTGGCCGGGAGGCCAGACCTGCTGCCAATCCCCGCTGGCCATGGCCGGTTTATGGTCAATACATGCTGCACACACTCTCTCACTCACTCTTTTAATCACCCACTATCCTGGTGCCTTCCACACACTCTCAGTTACTCTTACTCACTTACAAAACAAAAACGTTATATTTTTATATTTTTATACCAATTTAGTTGGTTCTTAAAAGAGCTGTTATTGTAATTAAAGACAAATGTTGTTTTTTGGGGGAAGCAAAACAAAACTACAACATGAAAAAAGGAAAACACTTGGAGAAAAATATGTATTTTATATGCAGGTGTACTGTTGAAGAAATACTTTTGTGCAAGGTCTTCCACATCGCTACCCAAAAGAGATGACCTTGCCACGCACCAAGCAATGTAATCCTGCACTTTTAAAGATGGCATCAGTTTTCTCTCCCCCCTCATACAAGATATAATAGGCAACCTTTCTTCAGCAGGGATGGAATGTAACTTGGTAGCAGAAGATGTGGTAGCCTCTTTGGCATCACTCTTCCTTTTAATTTTCTCAGCAATGAATTGCTGCTTATGCTGTGCATTAAGATGCTGGTGCATCAATATGGTTCCTCATCTATATTTGCCATAGTTACCCCAACACAGAATCTTCAGGCAGATTGCTGTTTTAGATGTGGAGGGAAAATGTTACGCTTGCATTTTAAACACGGAATTGGAAAACTAGGCAATAGAAAGGTAAATAATCCCTTACTTTCAAACAGGCTTTCAAAGAGTTTGTGCCATCAAGGACAATGTAGTATGCTTCATACATCTGATCAATGAGTCCATGGGAAAAAAGACTAACAACTGTGTGCGTCTTTCATTGATTTCACCACTGCCCTCAACAACATGTCAAGAGGAAAACTCTGGGCCAAATTAGACAAATGGGGTATTCCATCACCTCTGCTAAATGCTGTAACTGCATTGTATTCAAACACATCCGTTAAAATCAAGTTCAGCACAAGATAGGTAATGTCAGGGAAAATTCCCATCATCAAAGGGTTAAAACAAGAATGCATTCTTACCCCTTTGATATCTAACTGATCTAAAATTGCATTTGGATGAAGTAAGAGCATTCCCACCTAAATTAACTGACCAGGAAATCCATGTGCTGCAATATGCGGTACACACAGTGTTAATTGATCTGACCCCCATCGGCCTGACTAGATAACTCAATACACTGGCTTATTACTGTGAGGTAACCAACATATCCATGAATTTAGCCAAGACTAAGTTTATGATCTTTTGCAGCAATATTATTTTAAAGGGGCTCTTGGTTTTTATCTAATGGAGAGAAGGTGTCATCCTACTAATATCTAGGAATATAGCTAGCTGAAAGAGGCTGGGTCACATTATGCATTAGGCCCAACAAAGCTCCGTCAACTCCTTGATATTGGCCTTTGTCAAAATTACGCAGGATCTTCGAATACCATGAATAAGAGCCCTTCTGAAGGTGGTGCACAGCAAGCTAATGCTGTCATTGGACTATGGTGTGCCTTTAAACCAGGCTGTTCAAGTGGCTGGATAAAGTCCAAAACAACTGCTCCAGAAAACTTTTTTCTCTACTAGACTGCACCACTCAAACTCAGATATGACTAGACCTGTATCAGACAAGGCAACACTTTTTACTTAACTACTGATCTAGCCGACAACAATGCAAGAGAACTCTGCATGTTCACAGTACATGAACTTCTCATTGTTCAATTTAGGGACTCATGGCATATAGTCTGCGAATTTCCCTCTGAAACGATTCTTGAACCTTCTACTAAAGCAGCAAAAATATTCTTAGTAGATCTAGACAGGAAAGAGAAATTTCATGTAAAGAAATTTCATGTAAGTTGGGCAGTTAAACTATATGACCCCCCAGTTGCTCTCGATGGGCCCGATTAACAGAATGAACTTACTCATTTCGGTATTCACAGAAGTTAGGACTGCTAACTTTAGGACTCCTAAATGCCTTCTGTGAATACCAAAAGTCTTAAAATTAGGATTTTACTACATTTAGTAGTAGTAAAGTTAGGACTACTAACTTTAGCACTCCTAAATGCCTAAAGTTAGTAGTCCTAACATCTGTGAATACCGAAATGAGTAAGTTCATTCTGTGAATACCAAAAGTAGTAAGTGCATTCTGTGAATGCCAAAAGTAGTAAGTTCATTCTGTGAATCGGGCCAATGTACTTATCTCAGTCCCTCTGTAAAGCTCAGAAGAAACAACTGATGAGATTAGGATTTGGGCTGATCCCCCTGAAAATGTACTGGTGTGGGAGGAGAAGTAGGGAAATGGACAATCTCTTCAGACTTTGTCATACAGTGACTGCATTGCTCATTCATTTGGTTTGCATACGTAAAAAACGATTACCCCTGAGAAAAGGTTGATTGTGCCCAATCTTTAGATACCTGAATATATCCACTTGCAATGTGGCAGCAGAGTGTTGCTTGAAAAGGAATGTATTTATTTATTTGAAATGTTTTATGTAGCGCTGGCTAAACCCAGAGGTATCAGAGTGCTTTACATGGGGAGGTACAATTGCATCAGAACATGGTTACATAGTTACAACAGTTTTAGGTACATGGTTACTGGAGAAACAAGAGTCACAATGGGATGGTTCAGATATGGGGAAGGAAAGGCTGGTAGGGGAGAGAGATTCCGGGAAGAGAGGGAGGGAATAGAAGAGGAAAATAAAGAGTGAGGAAGGACAGACAAGAGGGCTCGGTAGGAATACACAATGGGCGACAAGAGAAGAAACAGTGTCTGATGATCGGATGGGTAGGAGATGGCCAAGGGGGGAACCAGAGCCAACTCTTGAATAGCTGCATAGGAAAATTCCACTGGTCATCAGCTCAAGATTGCTCGGTCGGTTAAGTAAATTAGAGGGTTAAAGTATCACTGGAGAAGATAATCAAAAAGTTTTCAGGAGAGCACCTTTCACTGTGTGAGGTGCTGGGTTCCCTGCGATAATGGAAACATTCCCAAACCTCTGCTATGTAAAGAATCCATTAACACTGTGGATGCTCTCAGAGGGGTATCTGGGACTCCAAGGCATGAAGGCTAGGATCCCTCTCCAACAAGGGGAGAAGGAGTGCTTTGGCAAGGGGCACATTCCAGGAGGCTGATTAAGGCCTTTTTCCGCTATGTGGGAAACCCTTAACACTGTGGACCCTCTCAGAGGGAAATCTGAGACTCCAGGGCAAAATGGTGGATCCCTTTCCAATAAGGGGAGAGGGAGTGCTTTGACAAGGGGCACAATCCTGAAGGCCGATTAGGGACAGATGGGCGGTAGGGCAGGCCCTATACAGCAGACAGGGGGTAATGAGAGCAGGTACGCTAGTGCAGATGCCTACTGCCCTAGAGAAGCTAACGATGAAGGCAGAAGAGAACAAACATGACAATAAAATTTGTAGTCTGCCGAATTGAACGTAGCTTAACTAAAGTCAATAACCCTCATGTTCAAAAATGGGAGGGCTAGTGGAAGAAAGTGAGTAACAGGGTGAAAGAGCGTAGGCAGAATAAGGGGATCGCAGAAACATTAGAAACAAATGATAGCAGAGGGGAAGGGAGGGTGTGGCAAGAGGGAAAGTTTGGCTGCCAGTTTAATGTCAGGCCGGTACAGACAGTCTTCGCAGGGATGGTCACCGGGGGTGGGGGTTTGGGAGGGGGGCTAGAAAGACCTGGAGGATGCAGTGTGTTAACAAGGGAAATAATAAAGTTACATAGACTAAACAAAGGATAGATTCAGTGTTGCACAATACTAACCATATTGTTAAAACATGCGAATAAACAGGGGTGTTGAACATGATATAAAATGAATGGGAGGAACAGCGGTAACAGCAATAATCTTGGATGGTGCATGGTCCAGTGGACAGGAGAGAAGATCAAAAGTAGTCCAGGTGGAGTCCAGTGGGGCGGAGGTCCGGATCAGGTCGCAAGATGGCGGAACTGGACAGAAGTGACCCTCGGAGATGGTCACAAAATGGAGAGGTGAGAAAACGACGTAGTACAAATGAAGTAGTTCTTACCTCCGCTCAAAACCTCCAAGTTGTCCCATGCATCTTATGGGAAGCCAGTCAGGCAGGATGGTACTAGGAGAAGCAGTGGCAGTCAAGTTAAGGGGCGGACGGAATGTCGGGGGGGAGAGCCTCAGCCCGGTACCTCCGTGACCACCTGGAAAAATAAAGTCAGATGGTATCGCCGGTGATTGAGATGGAATCCGCTGAGGGGTGGCGATGAGGAAGTCAGGAAGTGGCATGGAGCAGGGCTTATAGAAACAGTAGGAAGAGAGTGATGGCTGAGCAGAATGGATCCATAGCTTGCGCTGAAAAAAAGGTTCATCACGGCAAAGCCGAGGCACTTTCCCCAGCAATTCTGCCAGTGATACAGCGCTGTTGTGACGGTCCATGTCCGGGGAGTACGAAAGAGAACAATACAAATACGGGTGGCCCCGCCAGTAGGGGCATCCAGGGAGGGCATCACTTTGAGGATCAATGTAGTCTTAGGGGACATGATGGGGGAAGGGAGCACGTCCCAGTCTAAAGGAGAGCTCGAGGCACATGGGTCACAGAGACACAAGCCCGAAGGGTGATCTCTGGGAGTGTAGGGTGTAGCCCACGAGCCCGCCTTGGAACCTTTGTCCCGGAAAAAGGGGGGGGGAGGAACCCAACTTGCCGATCCCAAAGCCTCCTGCCAAAATCCAGGGAGTTCAGGACTACGAGCAAAGAAGGGGGGGCTCATCAAAAATGCGGACCAGCATCCAGTCTCAAAGCCCCGGGAGCCCAGCGCCAAGGTCCAGACGGGAGCACCAGAGACCAAGCCGAGCCCAGGTCAGCTGCAGCAGGGGGAGGTCATCACCTCCCCGGGACCAAAACATACCCCACCAGTCTTGTGAGCTCTGGCCAGGTGCAGACTCCTATAGCTGATGAGCAAAGGACAGGAAGGGCGCTGATCAACCAGAGGTCGTGGCATCAAAGTACCGGATCTGCATCGGAAACGCCCCAGCTTTGCTTCCTCCACGAGTCAGCAATGGTCTATGAAAAGGAGTCGGAGTTGTCAGCAGGATTCAGGTAGTGTTTTTCCTTCTGTTTATCCTTTGATAATGTATATAATCTTAAATGTAGTAGTTGCATTGCGTAGCAGTGGGCTTCATCTAAGCAGGGCTGTCGAGCAAAACAATAGAATGCGGGGCATAGGCAGGGATTTTCACAGAATAGTGATCCCAAGCCCTGGAGCTTCGTTCGGGAGCTCCAGCTTGAAAGCCACCCAATTATCCGTTCACTTCCTGAAATTCTTAAATCTACCATTTCAGCCGTTTCAGTAGTCCCAGAGGGGACTGGCTCTTTCGGAGCCTGTTGGTAGGACCGGGCTTTGATACTCCCTCAGGTTTTATGCATAGGTATGAGAAGGGACTCTCAGTCCCCTTCACCTAGAGGCAGTTGTTTCTCCCATCTGATCATTCAATTAGTCCCCTGACATGAGGTCTTCACTTACAGCCCTTTAACCTTCTTTATCTTTTAAAGTATCCTCCTCTTGTGACCTCAGCCACCTGCATGCCTCTGTAGCTCTAAGTTCCAATAAGTCATTTACATTCTTTTGCCCAGGGTTGCACATATATCGCTTTTGAAAGGTCTTCATATCTTTTGTGGGCTGTCTATCCCTATGTCTGTATTGTATCGCACTATTCGTATTTTAAACAGTTGTTCTGTCAAAGCTTAATGGAGGGGGGGGGGGGCGTTTTCTCTTCTATGCAGCTTGAACATAGGGGCATATTATCAAGGGGGTTTATCTCCGCTTTTTTGGCTTTAAAAGCCAAGAAAGCGGAGATAAAATTATCTCCCTATTACCAAGCTGTCGCTAACACCAGTTAGTGACAGCTAGTAGGAGATAGCGACCATCTTGGGCCCCACTTTGCATGTCAGTGATATTTATCACTAATGACATGCAAAGTGGGCGTGCCAAGATGTTAGCGACTGGAAACAGTCCCTAACATCGCTATCTCCTATTACCAACTTTTGGAGATATTCGCGCTAAGCTCGAATATCTCCAAAAGCTAACACCTGCACTGAGCAGTTCTTAGCCATGTTATCCAATGGGAGGTGGATAACATGGCTAAGAGCATTTGCTCGATAATGCATGAATATCGCTGACTTTTCAGCGATATTCATGCATTTCGGCCGTTTTTTATCGCATTTGCGATAAACCTTGTTAATAGCAAGGTTTATCTGCGATAAAAATCGCCGATGTGCGGCGATAATTTTTGTCTCTAAACAAGTTAGAGACAAAAATTATGGCTAGTTGTTGGTAATATGCCCCATAGTTTCTCAGGTTGAAATATTTTCTCCTCTCCTGTTGTTGGTTTTATTGTTGGTTATCAGAACGCACCTGTAGGAAATTTGGGGACAGTGGTATTAGGGCAATTTGATCTTCATTATTGCCAAAATTATCAATAATTTATTCCTCTGGTACAGGGTGTGCACACACAGCACTTTACCCAATATCATCTTTTTAAGTAGTTTCCTCTGGCAGCCCTTGCCTGCTACCTACCGCAGTAGTTCCCAGTTCATGATAAGTGAGTCACATTCTCTCCTACACAAGCTTGCACCTATAGCATTTTAAAATGTTTTTTAGTTTTTCCTGTGGACTTTCTCCCTCTACCTTTAGTGCTGTATTTTGCAAATCTATTTTTTTAAGGCAAATATGAATGCTCATCTTATATGCGTTAAGTGTCAGTGATTTGCAATCAAATTAAACTGCACTGTCTCTGCATGTCAAATTTTAACGATTGATTTCGATTTTAGGGATTTTTAATAATTGCACAATGTCCAAATACATCTAAATCAGATTCTTGTCATACAAAGTGCGCCTCACACATTTCAATTACAATTTCTTTCGACCTAGTTCAATGGCGAACATTTTCCAGAAAGTGTATTCTGGGAGTGACCTTGTATCCTCACTGTTAACATCTTCCAATTTCAGTACGTTTTACTCTTTCTGGATTCTTCTTCTCCTGTTCTTCTTGTCCAGACACGAGACAATGAACTGTTTCAGAAAGTGAAGAAATATTAGAATTTCGAAAAATAGACCCCCAGGGACCAATCAACCCTCTGCAATGATCCGTAAGATTTAAAGATCCTAATAAATGATAATGAGTGAAACCAGTGCATTCTGGGTATCTGGTGGTGAAAATCACGGAAGGCTTTAAATGGAAACACTACAATAAAACACCACATTTGTGACGTCTTAGTTAAGTAGATTGCAATTTATGTTTAAAAAAGTTATGGAATTGGCAGGAGTCGTTTCATGATTCTTGGACATTGGCATGGACGACCCGCTGCTGCAATCATATGAGAGATTCCAACTGTCAAATGTTTTCCGTCTTGAAATATTATGATTAGAGGTGAATCTGCAGAAATAAGAAAGGAGCTGTCTGGTTGGTTTCAGACTCCACACACCTTTAACAACCAAGGGCCTCATTTTTGAGAAATGACGCATCGCTGCGTGAAAGCAGTGATGCGTCACTTCTCAGTGCTCACTCCTTGTGACATTCCTGATGCGTCATATTTAATGTATGACGCATCACGTCGCAATGAGTTACAGATTCGTCAGTATTTCTGACGTATCTGTAAGCGCAAAAGTGACGCATTGCTGGTGTGTCACAAAAGTGACGCAACTCCAGCAATGCGTCCATTCACATGGGGCAAGCCCCATGTGAAAGGGCCTGCGTCAGTCTTACGCCTGCTGTGAGGCAGGCGCAAGATTTTGATGCAACGGCGTCCTAAAAGTGACGCAGTGAAATCTCATAGATTTCACTGCGTCACTTCTACGACCCTTCCTTGCGTCAATACGCCCCCCTTGCATACATTATACCTGGCGCAGGTATAATGTGGCGCAGGGGTTTACAAAGTGATGCATCTACCTAGATGCGTCACTTTGTAAACATGGCGCAACAAGGTGCATTTTTTACGCCACTGGTGCGTCACAAAAAGTGACGCACCGACGGCGTAAAAGTGACGCACAGCCTCATAAATGAGGTCCCAAGTCTTTAACTGATAGAACAAGAGAGGACGCCATTTCCATATTCTACACAGGGACTAAGAGGAAAGCTGTTAAGGCCAGTTAAGGGCAAGTGTCTGTTTTCGAGCATTATCAAGACAATGTTTTGGAATTCCCAACAACTTGCAAGGGTGAAAATGCTGTGGAAAAGATCACTTTGCATGCAAATTACTAGTGTAGACTTTTTTTTTAAATTAGGAGAGAAGAAAGTAAAATCACAAATGCTAACGTGCAATTATTGGGACCTGCAGAATGTACACTTTTGGAACAACCAGAACAATGGAATGCCAACAAGTGATTCACCCGAGTGAGCCCGCTCAACATAAGTGGAGAAGCAGCGACAGAATGAATGGACATTAGAAACAATAATATGGGAATTACTTGAAGCTGCATAGCAAGAAGATCTGAGGTTGCAGATGTTTTACCATACTCTAACAAGTGCAAAAAAGTATTTGTTCAGGAGACATGAACAAATCAGTAATCTCTCGTGCGATGTAGTACTAAAGAAATACCATTAAACCTTCTTCCCAAGTTTGCAGAAGTGAATACTTGATGTACTGATGATTTGTGATTCACAAACCATTGGCACTACGGTTTGGAAACACAAAGGTAGTGTTTTGGGGTGTATTAAAAGTTCAAAAACTTCCAAAATAAAGAATCAGTAATGTTGTAGCCCAAGCCAAATCACAACCAATGTTGCTATTTGGAAATAGTGAATTCATATTAGTGATCAACTAGTCGCATTTATGAAATGTTCCCAGAATTGCTAAATCAGAAATATCGTTAATTGCAGCAATGGGTTAGCATTTAGCTGAAGCCATCCTGTATTTAGAAGTTATCTTATCCGCTTTGTGAAAGCCATTTTTTATTTCTGGCAGCCATTCTGTTTGCCATGTGCTCGCCATGTGCTCTGACCTCCCACAGTGTTAACTGCTCTTGAAATCTGCCTAGAGACAAACTATATTCAGCATCTTCCACTTTCGCACATGCCCAGAAGGGCCTAGCTAGTAAAATGCACCTGCTTCTCTAGTATAACTGTCAGGCTATTTTTGCAGCTGTATGGAGATGTAACTCTCCTCCCACTTTGTTTAGCAAGTAGATCTTGTATGCCCAACTTAGTCATTTTGCATGCTTACATGAGCCAGGACTGCCCCTTGCATTTATGCTTACTATGTAACCCTAAGCATATATAAAGCCCCAGCTTTCTGTACTCCTCAGACTGCCTTATTCAGTTGCTAAGGCTTCTGTGTGACGTAGTCTCACTCAATTGAGTTTAATAAAAATGTAACTTTTATATTTCAGCTTCTGTGCCAATTTCTCCTTTGTTCGTTTAAAAGGACCAAGTATCAGTGGGACCCCTAGGAAGGTTTCTTCATTTCTTCAGAAAAAGCCTCTAAAAAGATGCCCAAATATATTCAACACAGCTTGTCAAATTGGCAGCTATGTTTTTGATGGCGGGGAAATTGACAGTCCAGCAGAAAAGAAGACGGAAGAATGAGGGCAGTTTCAGACAGCAAATTACACTGTTAGAAAAGATAGAGGAAGAGTTCTGTGCTAAATGCGGACTTAGCAGGTAGGTTATATTGGACTGATAGATGACTTTGATCCCGTTTTAGGTAAAACCACTCAATGCATTCATTTCATTCGGCAAACTGTCACATGTGTACTACCTACACAGCTTAACACATTGACTAAAGTTGTCTACCCAATACAAATATATATTGGTGGTGTGCAAGTCTTGTGCATTTCAAGGGAAATTTACGTTGATCACCAGTTGCTGCAATCACACCTTAATAGCCACAAGATGCTAATTGATGCAAACAACAGAAGACCTCAACATGAGTGGGTATAGACTTACTGCATGAGGTGTTGTGTGTCGATTTAGATACCGTATATAGGTTTCCCGATTTATGCCCTTATACGGCCACAATTAGCACTGCCCATATTTAGGCATATAAATCCTACCATTATTTAGGCATTATCCATGCTAACCAAATACAGTCATGGCCACCTACATCCATCCATCAAAGTCACACAGAGTTCTTGGAAAACCAGACTCCTAAGCCTTTAGGACTTCCCCTTCCTTGGATTATTTATTTCTCCAAGAACTCATCTATTCCTTAGGGGTTCATTCATGACGTTCTTCTGCCCGGCTTTTACGTCAATACTGGCATTCCTAAACACCTTCAAGGTATAAATATACCTTCACTTGCCATGGCAAACCACGGTTCAGCTGCCCACTTGCACGAAGGAAGTCAAGTCCCCTCCTGACGCACTGACCATACGCTGTCATCCTCCTTGCAGAGAATCCAGCTCCAGTGTTTCTGACTCCCCTTGCTGGGTGTTAGAGATCGAGACCCGGAAAGAGATTCCAACCCCTCTCAATCTAATGTATGGAGCAGACTGGAACCTACAGGGACTCTTGGCAACTAAACTAAACCATAGCTAGCTATACTTTAGAAACAGTACCTACTTCTTATCTCGAACTACACTTAGGTTTGGTACACTGGGGGTATAACTAGCTAGAAGCATCAGAAGAGTATTCACATTTTAACCTGCGTTATTTATGTATGTATTTTATAAGTCATAGCTACAAACCATGCTATTGCAGTATTATCTAATATTACTGTTAACGCTGTACCTATTATACTTCGCATTCTGTCTTACGATTGTAGCAGTTCATAGCTCTTGCATGAGAAATAATATTGTTTGATAAACCCTTTTTATTGAAACACCCGTCTATCTATTTCTGTATAAACTCTGTAGAACTAAGCATGCATGATTGACTGAGTGAAACAGTTATCTATTGTTTCCACGATTCTGAGATTGTTCCGATTCTAAGGGAAGCAACGTTGTCATGTTTATGCGGTTGTCAGAAACTAATCCCTTCTTGTTTATTCAAGAAGTTTCTAGTGACCTTTGAGTTAGCTGGCACACGCAAGTAATTAAGATTAATGTACTCAATAGAGACATACTGACCTCAGTCCTATGTCAAATCTAAAGTGTACATTATTCCAATGCGCAGAGCCTATCAGGGATATAGAAACTACACTACAGAGGGGTGTCTCTCAAGCTTAGGCTGTAAATCAGTAATTATCTCCAGGATTACTGCACTACTTGGCCTGTATTTGTTGTATGTCTCTTGTTCTGTTTCTTCAAAAAGTGTAATCTTCAGTCTGAACATTCTCTATTTTGTTCTCCTCTGTGAACCAGCCAAAATCCTTATTCTCCTTGCCATGCCATACATGAACAGTCATTCTGGAAACATCTAATGCATTCTAGGGCTGTTTATATAGGTTACACATGATTACTACCTGATTTGAGGTAGTGGTAAATAGCATGTGCAAAATTGTGTTTTTGCGACTACTCGCTATTTGCGAATGAAATGAGTATAAGACTAGTGATTCATAAATAGCAATTTCCTATTTCCAATTTGCTATTTAGAGCTGGTTACATAACAAATCGTTAATTATGTGCAGCACTAACTTTAGGACTGCAAAAGCATTTCTTACAAGTCAATTTCATGATTTTGTGGCTGGTAATCTGTTCGCAACTGATTTCAGACTTGCAAAACATTTGTACACAAACTTTGAAATCTGTGACTCATGTTTCTCTAAATGTGGGTAATTAGAAATCTAATGTAGTGAATTGGTAATCAAACATTATTAGTTTTCAGAAAGCACTATTTTTACATATTGAGGAACAGTACATGTGAAGTAGTGTTTTTTTCATAATATATTTAAAACTTTAGTACATGTATTTGAAGATTGTCCCTCTTGGTTCTGAGGAACATGTGGTTGTTTCTTTCAAGTTTTGCACTATACTGCAAATTTATATTCAGCTACGTCCGATGGATAAATGTGTTGTTTCATGTTCTCAATAGAGTCATTTATGGTCGTTGCTCAACCATAACAATGGTTAGAATACTATTCACTTCACTTCCAGTGGGCTACTTCTTGTGTACTGCTATCCTTAGTGTATGTATAACCTAAAAGTGTAATAAAAGTTTCCCTTTCTGTGATTTGTGGACATAGATACTTTGCACATTTTGCAATCTGTGAATGATATAAATTTGAGAAAAAATAATGTACTTATTTAATTTGAAAAACTTGATAGGGCTTTGATTTTAACAATTAACATTTTACATTTTGCATTGCATACGTACATGTTTCTTCTCTATTGGTTTGCACAGTATTTCTTAGTTGTTTTCCATTTGTTGCTTCGTTTTTTGCGTTGGAATCTTTAGCTCTGTATTGGATGTATAGAAAAATGTACTGTGGTTTAGTTCTCTGTTAGTTTTAAACAGCTAGTGAACTTTCTTTCAGGATGTTGTTCCTTTACTCATCTAAAGTGAGGATTCCAAGGTGTTACACTGCTTGAGCTTGGATAGAGGGGCATCTCTTAAGTTTGTTAACTCTTTTGGTTTGAAACAAAATTAAAGCTTTAGTTAGGTATTTTTTGTAGGTATTCCAATATATGGAAGATGCTAATAAAATACATTTTTTATTTGATCTTGTATTTATTATATATTTTAGGTATCTTAATTTTTACTCCGTGTTGCAAGTTAGTTTATATATTTGTGTTTTTTCATATTTATTAAATATTATACTAGTTGACATTGAGTGAGCAATATTTATATTGTTTGCATTTGTTTATTCCCTTTGGCATGGATATTGACCAACAGCCAATGCTCGCCTTACATGACCTGTGTGTTTAGCGATCATTAGCTGATGCTGGGAGGATTTTAAGAAAACCTCCGGTACTTGCTGGTCACGATCCTTAGGGAAAAACACACATTTAAAAAAAAGTTGCTAGGTGTTTGGCCCCCCTTACATGGATCAACCCGCTTTACAATGTTTACCCCTTATAGTTTAAAGTATGCTGTGGTTTTGGGTATGTGGATAGGTGAAGTAATACTTTATTTTATTGTTTTACTTTTTTTATTGTATTTGAAAAATCTGCAGTTCCATCAATAATGTAAGTGCAATTTTGCTTACTGTCAAACACATCTCACAGATGCACACACCTAACTATTGATAAGCTCTAACTGCTATTTAAATTTTGTCACACCATCTAACAGTTGCACACAATTGCTGACTGATTTAGAGCTATTCTTTTACGTAACACGGTGTTTTAGAAGAAAGGTTCTAGACAAGTTATGAACAGCCATCTCAGTGAAGGACTGCTGCCCTAGCCCTAATTCAAGTTATAGAGGATAGCTCTGAGGTAGTATCTGATGCAGAGACAACATTTGAGGGAGAAGAAAATGGAGGAGAATCTGGAAGTGATTTTTCATTTGGAGGTTTTCTGCCCTATGGATCATCTTCAAGTGATTTTGAGGAACATGATCATAGCAATTGTGATATCCCTTCACAAGCAAAATCTGTGCAGCAGAGAGAAAGTAGTAGGGTAGACTAGCCCAGAACCCCAACACTCACGGCAGCAAGCACAGATAAAGTGCTCTCTTGGCAGCCCCCCAATTTAGTGCAGTCCCAAACTACTCTATTAACTGCAGATGATGGATGTAAATTTGATAAAGCAAATATTTTGCCTTTTGACTTCCTATTGATGTCTATCTCTTTTTGGATGTTGACTTGGAAACAAATTTGAATGCCGAAAAGTTTTTGAGGGAGCAAAGCGGCACCTTTAGGCTGCATTCTAAGGCACACCCATCGAGTCCCACTTCACTTGTTGAGTTAAAGAAATCTCTGGGCCTTACGTTCAAAATAGGGATACTGCACACTCTACTGGTCTACATGCACAGATTTGGTAATACTCAGGCTAGCGCTGGCCATAAGCAGAGATTGTTTTTTGCTATTATAGCATATGCTGCATGTCAATAATAATTCTTCTGCATTGCCCTGGGTTCATCCAGACCATGGCAGGTTGTTCAAAGTTCACCCTGTCATAGAACATTTGCCTGCCAGCTTTCTAAAGATTTGTAATCCTGGAAAGAATGTAGTAATTGATGAGTCCTTGACTCTTTACAAAGGGTGCCTGCTGTTTAGGCAGTACATACCGAGCAAAAGATTATGGAATCAAAATGTATTGGCTGTGTGAGAGCTCTACAGGTTATGTACACCGCCTGAGAATGTATGTAGGGAAGACGTCACTCTAAACCCTGTAGGTTGCGCTTTACATGCAAAGATTATATAGGAATTTTTCTGCCCTCTCCTTCATAAAGGTTATAACACTGATAATGAAGACCTCTATATGGGAGTAGAGCTGTTCAGAGAGCTGTTCAAAGTTGGCACTGTAGCTTGCAGACCAGTTCTATGTCATCACAATGGATTCCCACAGGAACTTCTGTAAGAATCGCTAAAAATCTCAGAGTACTGTATTCATTTTCAAACAGCTTGAGGTCAAAATTGACGATCGGTAGGATGTGTACATACTCACTACAATCCACGATGAGAGCATTTTCCAGTTCACAGTTTGGGACCAGCTTGCTGAAGTTCACAGACTCACTTGCAAACTTAAATATAACAAGTACATAAGGTTTATTGAATATGAATGACCAGGTACTTCATCCATGCAAAGCAAGTGGTAAATCTTGCACCTGGTCATTTAAAGGTTAAAAAATATTTTATTTAGATAATTAAGTCCATTAAAGTGAAAGTTGCATATGAATAATAATGTGAAGGAGTAAAATAAATGCATAAGAACCTTTTCACCATGTACATCACAGTTCATACGATACCAGTGGCATCTAGCGTGCTATTGTGCAGAAACATCGGTCGGTATCAAGACATGTAGCAGTGTATTTAAATCAAATGTTAAAAACAAATGACTAAATAACCGCATAATGTCTCAGGGATTCTGTTCCTACACAGAACTGTGCACAGAGACCCAGGACCTCAGTGAATTGTGGGTACCAAAAATCTCACCTTAGTGCCTAGACACCCTAACCAGCTAGCATCAGTGTCACATTAGCTCTTCGTCCTATAGCAAAGGAACTAATGATTAGACAACACAGACCATGCAACTTAGGTTATACTCAGGAATGGTGGGAAGCAAGAAAACTCTTTCGTTATACTCTCATACCAGTCCACAACAGGAAGAAAAGGAGACACAGGAAAGGTTAAAATATTTATTTTAACAACGTTCTCTAAGATGCAGTATTTTTGTTAACATAAGCAGACATAAGATTACAAATAATATGATCAGCATTGTTACAATTCCATATAATACAAAAGGAGAAATTATATTACAATGATGGTGAAGAAAGGTCTTATAGCGCCTAGTATATTACCTTCCCTACCTAGGAACTATGTTTCATAAAATAAAGAAGGTCTCCTAGGCTTTTTTGGGGGACCCCATACCTCTAAGATCAGCAGAAGTGTATCCCATCAGGATCTGCAAATGCTCTTTTAGTGCATTATTAAAGGTGCCAGAATCACGTTGGCTGCAGCTGCGTATATGTTATGGCTAAAACGTGAGCTGATCAGCCCAATCAACAGCTACCTTGTTATGATAACCTTGGAGGCTTTAGAACTCAATGTGTAGACTAGAGTCACAAAGTAAGTCTAGGGATGCTGAAAAAAAGCCATTCTCATGTGAAGCATTTCATGCAGTCTAACTTACAACAACAGTTATACGCAGTGATGTGTGCAAAAGTGGCAAAAAGGTAAAATGGCGTTTAAATTCTAATAAGCCTATGCTAACTTAACAATGTGACCAACAAGGCCCTCCCTTGATCGGAGAACGCACAATAGCGGGGCAATTTTTAAAATGCAGAGTTGAACTTCGAATGAGACAGAACTAAGTTCAAAATTTAATTTGGAGTAAAATCCGAATTAGAAAACATGAAAATGTCAAAACCTAACAGGGATGAATAGTGTAAAAACACATGTAACTTGTAGGGAGAAAAACAAATTGAAGGGAAAAAAATTCCCCAGTCCATTGCGTGTCTATGAAGCATAAAAATCATAACTTGAATCCAACAGCGTATAGGCACAGTACGTTGCACCCGCCTCCAACAGGAAGTCGCTGTTATCCTCAGTTAACATTTCAGTATGCCAGAAAGTCATGGGGTGCAGTCCATATACTCCAATTGCCCAGGACCCCATGAGCCATGAGCAACTAGGGGGCTCATTAGTAGATCTTAGGAGACACTGTATTGCAGAGACACAAATCCAGAGCCCTTTCAAAATTGCAATCCAGGCAGTGGAAAACTGGCTGCACGCATGTAAAGTACACAAACCAAAAAGATAAACCATACGCCATCCACAGAGTAGCCAGAGGTAGCGATCCATAGTATTCAAGCATCCAGTTACAAAGTTGGAACAGCTGGGGTGTGCCGTCGTGGGGCACAGAATGTGCAACCATTTTGCAGTAAGCAAATTAACAGCAGTACACCGGCAGCAAAGGCGAGAATTAACAGGAAACCGCCAATGACGCTGGAGAAAATAGAATGAAAAAATGCCGCTATCATACCAAATATAGTTTGGAATGAAGTCACAAGGCCAGAACTTACTACTTTAAAAATGTGTGCCAAGCCTGTGGTCGAGGAGGCATTAAATATAGTGTTAATCAACCCTCCAAAATTGAGGGGGAGATCTGTATTGAGTGAGGTATGTACCTCAGTACGAGTATTAGCCATGCGAAGGACGAATGTTTCACGCGCAGATGTAAGTGTGACTTCTTTTTGAGACAAAAGAGCCCTTATTCGACTCATCTTGTTGAACTCTGCTTTCAAGGTCGAAATGGAAGGCCAGATTGATATATCGAGCTTCCCATGCGGAGGAGGGAACAGTACACTTTTACAACAGACTACACATTGGTAAACAGTCACTACGTACGGTATTCCTGCCAGCATACCACAGCAATCTTCATTATTAACAATAAATAGCTACAGTTTGCTAACTACGTGAACGTCAGTGTAATAGCCGGGGCTGGTGTACCTTTTAAAATGCAAGTCAAATTCATTGCTTCCTGGTTGCAAGAACCGTGCAATTGTATATTTCTACAGACCAATGAGTGATCGGGTGTGGAAGTGCAATCTTCACCTTTCAAGTAAACTTCTTTTCCCTCCCTCAGACACCTATAAGTGAATGGAAGAGACCAAACCTCATGGAGATATGCGCTACCCAGTGGTTCATATCTGTCTATGGCATAGTGTTTCATGCACACTTCAAATTTACATAGCAGGAAAGACAGCGTTATTAACCCATGAATAAGCCAAACTGCAGAATTTGTCTCGCCTACAGAAAATGGTATAGGTTCTTACTTTTCAATACGCAAAAGTGAAAACCTAGCATCTTTCATTGACTTGATTTGTTGTTTAACAGTAAGATTAAATGGTAAAAACAGTGAAGAAGTGTTCATGTAGCCCCAAGGTACTTTCCCAGCCTTCAACGTTTGTAAAGTCCATGCAAACTGCATAATAGAACGCAATTGATTTTGACCATAGTACAAAACTGAGACTTCATCTTGCCCAGTATCAATAACAGACAAAATCTATTATCTAATGTATAAATTCGGGAAGAAAGTGTGTTAATGTTATTATCTACAACTGCAAGCACTTTTTCTAAATTAGCTTGATCAATAGCTTTTCACCTAGAAGCGGATTCAATTTTGGACAGATGTCAAACTTCGTTATATACGGCATAAATCCGTCTTTGGGATCTGCCTGCTGCAGGACCTTTCACAAAGTCATTCAAATCAGACAATTTAGACAGATGCAGCTTAACTGACGCTAAATTGTGTGAGCCAGTTCTGAGCATAGCTTGCCTACAGAATATGTAGTGACAGAATGGTCACTCTGAAAATGGGGATCAACTCTAGCCTCTGTATAGCCAGGGGTCAAACTCAGAAAACAATGCTGGCATGAATCTGCACTTTTTTGCCATAACAGCCAACCTTGGGGATCCAAACTGGAAATGTTAAAAGACGAATTTAGTAGTAGAGTCTGTAAGTCATTAAGGGACCTACTGGTGTGATTGTTCCAATTGGGGTAATTACCAAATCAGGAAAAGAGGGGGCATTTAATTTTTTAGACGTAGCCAATCCAAAGCAGGTGGTTTGTGAAATAGTCGAGTTCAGAAACAACATATGGTTCGGGGTGCGACATGCACGATGCAAAGCCTCGATGCCTTACACTTGCATATGCTTAGAACCCCAAACAGATTTAGGATCAATGGTATCTTTCCACAGTTCATAGCCTCCTACACCAATTGGTCGATAAAGGACTTTGAATATAATAATTTAGTGTGGGTAAGTCTAACCTTGGAAGAGGACTTTTCAGTTATCTTAAAATAAAATGCATCAAGGTTGAATTTGATTAAAATCAGTACGGTAGGAAAACTTTTTCAAAAGAGTTTTGGAGCTGCCTTCAACAGGAGTGGGACAATGTTCCCACTGTGTATAATTAACCACATTTCTTAACGTGTTTGTTTTGTGCAGAAAATGATTGCCAAAGTGTTGGTAACAAAACAAATCACCATAATTCGCAGAGTCTAAATATAAATCTTCAGCATCAAAGGCAGTATAATATTTCAAATCAGAAAACAGAGCCTCTATGGCTTGGACTTCCCAATCATCTGACCGTATATTCTGTTTAACCACATCCCCCATTGAAACACGAAGTACATTGGGGACATTAATAATCTCTGTGGGTCAGTGAATTTGAAATTTAACAGCATCCCATAAAATCCCATCTAAGACAGGCCAAGCAGTGATATTCACAAATGTCTGGTCCCTCTTCATCCTGCGTGAAGAGGAGTGGGGTGTCAATGTGCCATTGATTAATCCAATTGCAGTTCTTTCTTTAACATAGTGTCCATTCACAAAACAGAAAAAATACACCGCAAAACCAATCGACATGATGAACAAAAAAATCAAAAATGCACCACCCAAATGTAAGTCCTGGGTGGAATTAAAAAATGTTTTTTAAACCAAACAACAAAAATTGAAACTTTAGAGGGCGGCTTTGATGTGTTAGAGTCAGTGTCAAATGAAAAACGTGACTGATTAGCCACCCAAGTCTGCAAATCGGGCATCGTGGGGTAAGTGTGCTCAGTATCATCAAGAGGATTAGCAGCTGGTCGATTCAACAAAGAATATGTAACTTTATCCATCTTAATGGCATCATCAGGACTGGTTTTAGGGGCCGGAGCAAAAACAGAGTTTCGCAACATCGCTGGACAAGAGACCGCAGGTGTCATACTAAGACGATTCGGCCACTCTGTGTAGTTTGACATTTTCAATGGTGATGTACCTGTTTTCCTTTTGACCAGGAAGCGGAGGTAAAATGACTGTTCATGTACCCTGCAAGCCAAGCACAGGAACTGGAGCACGATAAGAGGGACCAAACTCCTTCTTGCGACCTTTTCTCGGACCAGTTCACCAACTCGGGGTAGCCAGCCAACTATCGGAATCTGCAATGCAGCATCAGATGTGGAGGGCAAATGGTCCTTTGCAAGACTGTCTCAGGTCTTTTGTAGATTCGAGAAAACAGTACAATGTTCATCTACGTCAAAGGGAGAGGCAGACGCTGCGTGGTCTAGACCTTCAAGGACCGGAACGAACATTTTGATACCAAAGAGCATTTCATATGTGGTCAGCCCACCCAGAGACCTTCTAGGGAGATTATTTAGTGCACGCTGAATGCTATTGAGGTGGGCTAGCCAGTTCTGGCCTGTACCTAATACCCTAGCTGTTAAGGATTGCTTTAAGTCACAGTTCATCCGCTCCACAACACTATTGCCCCCAGGCCGATATGGAGATGAAAATTTTACTTGGACCCCCAATGAACGCATGGCATCCTTGTATGCCTTAGAGGCAAACGCCGGACCCTGGTCCGAATGGAAGGTACCACATGCAAAAATTCTCACAAACCCTCGCAAATCCCTAATGAAAGTTCAAGAATCAGCACTCCTTTGGGGCCACACCCACACGAAGCACGTGCAAAAATCAACTGCTACTAAGATGTACTTATACGCAGTATCAGAGTAGAAATGACCACAGTGATCTAAGTAAACACACCCACGTGGTTTATTAGATATGTGCAATTGTGTCTGGGGCGGGCGTGCAGCAGTAGAAGGTTTAATCTGCTGGCAAATGTCACAATGAGGGACATTATCACGCGTTTGTTTTTACAGTCGGCGCCACCAGTAACACTGTTGTAGGAGAGAAACAGTAGCTGACACGCTGGCATGCGCTGAGACTATGCCCTCGTGTGCCGCTGTAATCAAAGTCTGCCAGCGGTCCGCTTTGGGAATCAACCTGTCACCAACGCTGTTAATTCTCACATAAGGAACTTTATCAGGACTAAAATGATACGAGTATTTAGAACGGAAACCTTTCGGGTATTTACCTCCCATTTCTGTTGTGGCAATAGCTGCCAAGATCTCATCATCAATCTTATTTTTGGAGCATGTAACTGCCGCCACTGAGTACGCTTTATCAGCAAGACTGTTGCCAAAAGCGTGAACTCTGACACACTGGTGACCAAGAATATGAAATACAAAGACGAGTGGGAGCCATTCATTAAGTTCAGCCACTCGAACCCAGATAATGTTATGTTTTATTGTGCGACTGTTAGAACTGGGGGTCTCTAGTTGGCAGAGGTAGGTATCACTGTCCAAATAGGGTCCCTTGCTTCTAGTCAGGGTAAGGAAGAAACCCTCTGAGATAACCCCTGCTCACCCTCTCTAGGTACCTTGGCACGAGCAGTCAATGCTAATCAGAAGGCAAACTGTAAAGTATTTGCACCAACACTCACAGTAACACAGTGAAAACACCACAAACTGACTCCACAACAGTTTAGAAAAATAAAGGTATTTAATCTATACTACACAAGACCAAAACGCCAAAAATCCAACATACACAGTTCAAGAATATGGTTACAAAAGAGTTCCTTAGGTTGCGATAAAATAATCCACAGTTGCGTGCAAAGTTCACAGTTGCGACACATTTAGCCAACAGTACCTTTACTTGCAACAAAGTTCCAAAAGCAGAAGCTGCGACGTGATGCAGTCCGCAAGCAAGCGATGCGGCGATCTCACCCAGCGAGAACAGGCTCTGCGATGACACTCGCAGCAATGATAGTCTTCCCGCACCGGTCTGGTGCATCCCGCAAACGAAGGATGCGACGGCTCTGGGAGCGGCAACAGGCGCTGTGACGATCTCGGCCTTTGTAGCGGCGGGAATTTCCTCGCACTGTCGAGGATGCGCTCAGCAGCGAGCGATGCAATAACATTTCTGCTGCAAAGTCTTTAAAGCGTGATTTCCAGCTTTCCAACACAGGTACAACTTCCAGAGGCACCACACATGGGCCACGCACTCCAGGAAGGACAGAACTCTCTCAGTAGAGTTCAGGGGAAGTTGGGGGTGAAGTCCTTTTGTTCCTAATACTTAAAAACAGGGAGCCAGCTCTTCTCAGGCCCTTGGAGATTCCTTAAAGCAAGGGGACACAGCACAACGCAAAGTCCTTCCCATCTCCTTGGCAGCAAAGCAACAGCAGGGCAATCCAGCATAGCAACAGCAGGACAATCTTCCTTCTTCAGTTTCAGCTTTCTCCTTGGCAGAGGTTCCTTCTTGATTCCAGGATGATCTAATGTTATGTAGTCAGGTGTCCTATAATTATACCCCTAAAAGTATTTGTTCCCTTTGTGCAGGAGGGCTCTGAGCCCGGTCTGAACCAGTCCAGGGTGTTCCTTGAGTGCTTTGTTTTCCTGGCTTCTTTCCTTTCAGAGTGAGGGGCAGGGTCTTCAGCCGCCCAGCAGGAGGCGGAGCCAGCATTGTGGAAGGCAGGCACAGCCCTATTCAGGCCCAGGTGCTATCTCCTCCCACCACTCAAATTTCAAATGCAGTCATTCAGCCTAGGGCTGACTCAGCCAGCCTCCTGGGGAATCCCCAGCCCCTGTCACTCTCCACCCAGACAGTCAATACACAAACAGGCCAAGGCACACAGAAAGGGCAGACAAGAGAACAGCAACTTTCTAAAAGTGCTGTTCTGAAACACAGGATTTACAAACAACCTTTCCTAAAAGGTATGTTATTAAGCCAATCCGAAATTTCCTCGTCGTAAATGGTCTGCCTTCTCTGAAACCAAGTTCGATATCGCGCTGGTCAAAGGTGGCAGACCGGGAGGTCATGATGCTGATTCTGCATCCGATAGACTAGAGGGTCGTATTAACAACGCCTTGGACGACACAGCCCCCCTGTGTCTTAAGAACTCTTGTAGCAGACCGCAGAAATCGGCCCCCTGGTTTAGCGACCAGCTTCGCCGAGTTAAGGCGAAATGTAAACAACTTGAAAGACAGTGGAGGGTTGCCTACCTTGATCACGCCAAACAAGAATACAAATTTAAACGTAGAGAGTATCACAGCTTAATCGGGCGTTCCAAAGCAACCTATTTTTCAGGCAGAATCGGGGAAGCTGAAAACTCCATGAAAGAGTTATTTAAGATTTACAAAGAAATATCCCTTTGTGGTTCTTCTGTTGATCCGTCCAGTATCTCAGAAGAATCTTGTGACCACATTGCTACTTTCTTCTCTGAAAAGGTGGCTACCATTTACTCCGCCTTTTCAGGAGGAAACAGAAGGGGCTCAGATTTTAGAGAAATTGAACAGGATGTTGGGGGTGAAAATAGGCTGGAGAACTTTTTTACCCCACCCCCGGATGCGACCCGGCTTCGCCGAAATTACTTGCGGGAAGTATTGACATCCTTGAACCCTATATTAGGGATGTTCTGGATCTTTCATTTAAAACCCATACTGTACCGGAAACATGGAAGCAAGCAGTGGTTCTCCCACTCCAAAAAAAAAAACGAATTTAAGTTGGGAAAAGCTAGACAATCTTCGCCCGATCTCACTCCTTCCCTATCTGGCCAAAGTGGCGGAAAAGGTGGCCAATCTTCAGTTGATGGCTTATGTTGAGGAGGCCAATCTGCTCCATTCTACTCAATTTGGCTTCCGCACACGGCACTCCACAGAGTCAGCACTGCTTATGGCCACTGAGACCATCAGGCAACGGGTAGACGAGGGGCAGACAATGGCCTTCATTCTACTCGACTTAAGTGCAACGTTCGACACTGTAGCACATTTCACCTTGCAACAGTGTCTGAACAAGGGTGGAGTTACGGGGGCAGCCCTGAAATGGATTCAATCCTTTCTGTCCAACAGGGGCTTTCAGGTTAGACAGGGGGAATACTACTCTCGTAGGTTCAAGTTGGACCAAGGGGTACCGCAGGGCTCGGCCCTGAGTCCTACCCTGTTTAACCTGTATGTGTCCCCCGTAGCCAATATTGTGGAAAGCCATAGCATGCAAATAGTGTCATATGCCGATGACACACAACTGCTCATCTCGCTGTCATGGGCACCCGATGTTGCGGCATACAGCTTCAGTGCCTGCATGCAGGAGCTTGCCTCCTGGATGTCCAACAACTGCCTGAAGATGAATGGTGCCAAAACGGAGGTGCTCCTGGTGGGAGGTGGCCCGGATGTGTGGTCCTCAGCATGGTGGCCATCATGCCTCTGCCCCACTCCAGTGCCTTGTCAGAAGGCCAAAAACCTTGGAGTGGTGTTTGACTCTGACCTATCATTCACACCCCAGATTGGTCAAGTGGTGGGGGTCTGTTTTGGAACTCTTAAAAAATTACGGAAGACTTTGGACCTGCTCCCCGTTGGTGCTAGACGGACGCTGGTGCACGCCCTTGTGACCTCGCGACTTGACTACGCCAACCTCCTTTATCTGGGGGCCACGGTCAAAAGTCTCAATCGCCTCCAGGTGCTACAGATTGCCGCAGCCCGGCTGGTGCTGAGACTCCCAAGAAGATCGGCCTCGAAAGCCGCCTTGGAGGCTCTCCACTGGCTTCCAGTCAGAGAAAGGATTACCTTCAAGGCGCTCTGCACATGTCATCGCATCCTCTGGGGAAAGGCACCTAGTCCTTTACGGAGCCTTATTACTCCATACAGACCCAAGCGGATGCTCAGATCCGCTGGCATGGGCCTGGTTGCTATCCCCAAAATCAACAAAGCACGCATGTGGGGCAGATGTTTCAGGCACCTAGCAGCCAAGAGTTGGAATACGCTACCGCCAGAGCTGCGTCTGGAACCTTCTGAGATGAAGTTCCGAAGAGCTCTCAAAACCCACCTGTTTCGCCTCACACTTGTGTAATTCTATCTAGCCTGCCTCCTTTCCTCTCTCATCCTAGCGCGGGGACACGCCGGTGAGCGTAAACCAGGCGCTCTACAAATGTCCTTAATAATAATATTAATAAATTCTGAGTTCAGGGACACTAGACGTTTATGTCCTATCTTGCTCCTATGGGAAGATATGATGGTAGCCACTGTAGCCAGCATTCCCCATGATAGCCCATGGAGCAAGATAGCCTTGCAGTGAAAAACGAAAATGGCTGTAATTCACTACCAGAGCATGTCACCTACACAAGTACATGCTCTACCTTTCACATACACTGCACCCTGCCCAAGGAGGTACCTTGGGCCTTCCATAGGGGTGACCAATGTGCACAAAAAGGGAAGAGTTAGGCCTGGTCAGTGGGGACACTAACCAGGAGGACATGGCAGTTCACAGACTGCACTCAGGCACTGCGGTGGCAGGCCTGAGACACCATTTTGGGGCTACTCCTGTGGGTGGCACAATCAGTGCTGCAGGCCCACTAGTAGCATTTGTCATCAGCCCTGGCACACCCAGTGCACTTTACTAGGGACTTCTTGGTGATACAAATATGGCAATCATGTATATCCAATCATAATAACAATTTACACAGGGAGCACTTACACTCTGACATTGATCAGAAGTGCCAGAGTGTCCAAAGCATCTAAATCAGCAAAAACGAAATCCAGCACAGCATCAAAAATACGGGAGATAGAGGCCAAAAAGACAGGGGGAACCAGGCCAAAGATGACAGGTCTAACAGCGACCTTTGGAGTCATGATAGTCATTTTGAGTCCAAATGAACAAATTGTCATTGTATGATTGAACACAGTAGTAAGCGTTACTTACAACAAGAGTAGTCACACTAGGATCAGCGTACTCCAATGCAAGCATCAGAGCTCGAAGCTATGCCAATTGGGCGGTACACTCCCCTAATGTCTGTATATGCTCAACATCGGACTTGAATTCACCATCCACCATAGTGCCAACCACTATTGCGCAGGCCGAAGAATAGGCGTGCCTTGAATCCGTAATCGGTTGCACTGAACCGTCAGTGTAAATGATACAATGGAAATCATTTAATGGCCGCATGGTCAGAGAAGCAGGATGAACGAATTCATACTGCAAAAACTCTTGAGTCTGCAGAGAGGAATCAAAAATGAACGTGACATCTGGAGATGTCAAGGACGTGGCCCATTGTATCCACCACGGGTGCAAAGTCTTTGAATTTGGTTCATTGGCTTTCGTCACTGCCTCCAGGGCAGGATACGGAGTAACAACCAAAATGCGTTTTCCCTGCGACAGTGCACGTTCCTTAAGAATCGCCATTTGTACTGCTGTCAAAACTTTTTCCACAGTGGAAAACCGCAGCTCAGCCGAAGTGTACAAGTGTGACTTGTAAGCGATAGGGACTGTGTCACCCTCATTAAACGTCAGGTATGTGAAACCCACCGCCCCAGGAACGATTCTTATCACCAGGTTGGTGTGGTTATCACAAGTCAACAAGAATTTAGATTCAAGTAGATCCGCCTGCAAAGATTGCAAGATGGCTGAATGCGCCATCAAGATTTGGAGAAAGTTGGTTGTAATAAAGCTTAAAGAGGCTTGATACCCTGGGCATAATCGGCAATGTAAGTACTCCTGAAATTTAAAAAGCCCAGTAAAGACTGCAGTTTTTTCAGTGTTGAGAGAGCACACAGCTAGGTGCATTTGCCCAGGTAGTGAGGTGCCAAACCTCGACCTTCATTGTTGAGCTCGTAGCCCAGGAACAACACTGTGTACTCTGCAATGTGACTTTTTGCAAAGTTGAATTTATAGCCAAAATCTGCAAATCTGCAAATTATGCGGTCATCACGAGGCAGATGCAGCTATAATTCGTTGTCTGTGAGATAAATGTCATCCACATACGGACATGCATCTGCGTCGAGTCCCTCCAAAAGAGAGACAATGCGGGCGGCAAAGACGCCTGGACTGTTTTTGTAGCTGATAGCCACACGTCGGAAGCTGTCCATTGACTACTAATAGAGGACAGGTTGTGGGCAAAGAAGCCATTGGATATGTCAAGTGTGGCCTTAAACTTTTATGGCACAAGACTATCCACAAGAGCAGAACTGTGAGTATTTTGAACCGCGCACGTACGACAATGGGAGTTTAAGTGCCGGTAATCCAATGCCAAACGGTACGAGCCATCAGGCTTAGTCACAATAAAAACAGGGTTATTCATCGTAGACACATATGTTTCAATCACACCTTGATATTCTATTTGTTCAAAGATTTCTACCACGGTAGCTTTCGCTTCAAGTTGCATGGGGTATTGGGGTTGATGCTGTGGCATAGACCACAATGGTATCTCATGCCTGTGGAAAAATGTGTCCCATCCACAGTGAGTACAGTACAAAGCCAGTGCGAGCACCTTAGCCCAATCCTCTGCAAACTGCAGAGCCTGCTCCTTCAGCACTGTGTGTGCAAAACTATCACCTCATCCGCTTGTGGAGCTGCTAAAACAAAAGGTGGGGGCCAATCGACCTCAGCCAACAAAATGTCATAGGTAGTAGTTTTTTTTTTTTTTTTAAAGCTTTATTCGATCTTCACCTTTTTTAAAAATCATAAAAGCATTTCATACAAAAAGTATTCCATTACAAATACACATAATAAATAATTTAAAAAGTATTAAATCAGTTGAGGTGATTAATCGATTAATCATTAGTGCATAAAGAATTCCGTTGTTTCAAAACACTTTTTAAGAACATCGACATAGTCCTAATACACAGAGGGTTTCCTAATTGTTGCAGATTCAAATAAGCTGGTCTACATTGCCGCCATGCCCCGCCTCTCAAATATTGTTTCAACCATCTAGCACGCTCTTTCTTATACAATTTGCATAGTAGTACAAGATGGAAGGTGGACTGGACGGATACATTGTCACATGGACAGGGGGCCAGAATTCTATTCCAGCCATTTTTGCCCGGGTATGAAACCAAGTGATGAAAAATGTTGAACCTGAATCTAGTCAGGACAAAGCGTTCAAACCCCAAAGTCAGGATGGTTAAATATGGTTGTATTTTATACGTGGTCAGTAACGGCTGATGTTCGAGCACAGATCTTTTACTGACTTCACTCCCAAGCCTTAGGATGTTGAAATGCTCCATACATAAGTTTTTTAAGACTTTCTTGGGGGTTTTCCCAATTAGTTCAGGTTTATAGTACCATTCTGGCCTTTCAATGTCCATGAGAATTTTCCTCACGTATTCAAGCCATTTGATACTTTTTACATTGTCCAGGGCCATGACATCATTAAAAACTTCTCAATTTAGGCCAAATTCTGGTGTCACCCAGATTCTCCTCCAAAGCAAAATTGGCTGGGTTTTAATCAAGTCTGTTAGATATTCCATTTCAAGTTCCATGTGGCAGTTGTAGACTGATGTACTTTTTGGAAGGGACAGGAGGTATCGAAAAAAGTTATTTTCAGTAATTTGGAGGGCTGTAACATCCTGGTATCCCGTATCCCCATATACCTGCTCCATACAGAGCAATGCTTCTACACTTAGCCACATACATGCTGAGCATTATTTCTGGTTGTTTTTTCCCCAATTTACTAGCAAAGTGCTTTACAGCCGCAACCGAGCGTTTAAATGCTAAAGATCTATTTTTCACCTCGGGCCCCAAGCCCCTGTTGACTCGATTGTGACTCCTAGGTATGGGAATGTTTTTGTAGCTTGTAATTGAAGGCCTGCCACACTGAATTGCTTACATCTTGGTCCAGTCTATGTATTTCTTTAAAGCTTTTTGGGCGCCAACCTTTGTTCTTGCCATCAACACAGCGTCGTCCGCATACAAAAGGGAGTTGATCTGCCTATTCCCCACCTGTGGAGAGTCAATGCTGCTGGCACCCAATTCCTTCTCCAAACTGTTAGTATATAATGAGAAAAGGAATGGGGCCAGCACACATCCTTGCCTCACCCCCTTCTGTATGCGGAAAGACCTAGTGCATTCCCCCACCAGCCCAAACCTTACTCTAGCAGTAGCATTCGTGTATAATTGTCTCAAAAAGAGGACAATAGCTCGGTCCACTTTCATCCCCTCTAATGTTTCCCATAATTTATTGTGTATTACGCAATCAAACGCCGACGAAAGGTCGACGAAAATTGCGTAGAAACATCCCTCTTTAGCTCTAGTGTATTTCCCCTGTAATAGGACAAAATTTAAAACTTGCTCCACTGTGCCCATGCCTGGCCGAAATCCATATTGTACTGGCGTCAGGATATTCTTTTCTTCTGCCCAGTCCTGAAGTTTAGTCAAAACCACTCTTTCTGCAATTTTCACTAGTGAGTCTAAGAGTGATATCGGTCTGTAATTTGATGGGCTTTCCCTGTCACCCTTTTTATGTATAGGGATAATTAGTGATTCTGTTCATGTTTTAACAAAACCTTTTACACAGCAGGCCTCCATTACTCGTAGACAGACAGGTGCCCAAAGATCTATGTTCATTTTGTAGAGATCACTTGGGATCCCATCTGGTCCCGGGGCTTTATTATTTTGAGTGGATTTTATAGCTGTCACAACCTCCTCTAAATTAAACTCTAACGGGATAGGGCAGTGGTTACACTGTAATTGGGGCTCATCTTGGGCGTTACAATATACATTTGAGAAAAACTCCACCCATGAATTTTCATCACTGGCGATTTCCATTTTAGCTGCCACTTTGTTGTTAATAAAGGGGGAGTTAACTACTTGCCAGAATAACTTTGGATCTCTACTCTCCGCCGCATTCATTAGATCTCTCCATGCTTTTTCCTTAATGGCCTTCTTTCTTTGCACTCTTGCTAAATTAAAAGCCTTTCTAAGTATTCTAATCATGGCATAGTCCCTTATTGTTTCTTTTAAGGCCATTTTAAGGGCTTTATGTGTCTTGCTACATTGGGTGTCAAACCATCCCTTGAAAGTATTATTTTTTCTAGAGCACGTCCTAGTCAGAACTCCCTGTACACTCCTGGTGATATTGCTGAATGATTCCAAGATTTCACCATTTGCAGGGTTGTCCTGTAAGCATACAAGGAATGAAGGGAGTGCATCTTTCACAATTTTTTGCAAGGTTTTTTCGGGATCCACCATACTCCATTTTAAGGCAATGCCATTTTGGCGTGCAACCGCTAGATTTTGTGTCCAAGCCAGGGTCTCAGTTAGTGAGGGAGTTTTTGTTCCCGGTGTACTGAGAAGAATTTTTAACGGTAGGTGGTCACTCAGACCCATAGCAAGGGTCTCAAAGTTCACCACCCGGCCCCCATACCTATTGGGCAGGATAATGAAATCAATAATTGAGTCGAATCCCCTTGCCAAAAAGGTCGGGGTAAACTTAACCTTAGGGTAGCATAACCTATTTGCAAACCCGAGGTCAAACTTAGCCATGATGTCGTTTAGGATTTCCCCTTTAATATGATGTTGAAAATGGCTGCTATCCCCATGTTCCCCCTCCCCATATTCCTGGAAGCCACATGTTTACACTGTACATAGGTTTACATTAAAGTCACCTACCCAAACCCACATTAAGTCCTTCCCTTGTAAGGGTTTTACCTCACTCATTTCTTTTGTCACTTTCAGTAGTTCTTCCCTGAAATGGTCACTTTCAATATTGTTATAAAAGTTAACCACTATTAGCACAGTTCTACAGTTTAGGTGAATGGTGACCAATTGGAATTAGGGTGAGGTTGATCTACCTGAGCTGATACTAGTATTTAAACGGTTTGACACGTACACACATAATCCCCCTTTGTGCCTACCGTGGCTGGAGGGTACTGCAGGGACATGAAAAGTCTTAAAGCCATCTATGTGCACTTCCATTAAAGCCCAGGTTTCCTGGACACAGAATATATCTATATTATTAACAAACTCTCCCCATAATGTTTCTGACACTTTATTAGCAATCCCGCACACATTCCACGTTACTACACTTATTTGACGTTCATTTATACTGATGTTTTTCGTTCTAAGTGTATTTTTATCTTTGGTTATTGTGTATGGAATCAGCTTTCCCATATCCTCCTTCCTTGTCGCCCCATCTATTATGTTGGCCTTTCCCTTGCCACTATTATGATTTTCAATTTTACTACTTTGATTCGTCACTATTTCGCTAGCTATGGTTGTATTTAACCTGCTACCTGCTGTCTGTTCCAATATGCGTCTCCTGGGCACAACATCATTTTCCCTCCCCAGCTTGCTGCTTGACTTCGTTGTAGAATTATTAAGTCAATCGTTTAGGTCCAAACCTGAGAATGGTTCAAAGAGGTTGTGTAGCGGGACATTCCAGTAGTGAATTGGATTTGGGGGGTGATGGTTGTAATCAAAGCAGAGGTCAGGTCTGTAGGGATATTGACGCAAGATGGAGAATGGCAGGTTCTTAAAACTTTGTCTTCTTAGGGTGGGGTGCTGTTTATGGTTACCAAATACGTGGAGGTTGGGGTGGCCCCATTTTGAGGAGTGGGTGCGAGGCTTCATCATGGCTTGGGGATAGAAATACCTCAAGTTGCGAGTGGATACACTTCCCTCCTTTCTTCCCGTGTACCAGTCAGAAATATGGGTAACAACTCTGCGATCCCTGAAATTTATTATGATCACATCACCTTCTATATCTTTTGGTCTCACACCCACCCAATCACATCGTCTAACAGACACTATATCCCCATTTAAGGGTGGCGGGAGTGGTCTATTAGTCCGTAGCCAGTGTATAACATTATTCTTTAAACTGGTATCTGACTCTGTGCTACCTGCTGGTACCCCAGGGACCCCAGTCAAGATAATGACATAATTCATTGACTCTGGGGGAAGATCAACATTACCCTTGTACTTTGTTTTAACCCGATCATGTAATGGTGCATTTGTTATCCTCACGTCTGTGACTACGGGAACCTTCGTGGGCATAGTCTTAGCTTTTCCATCCTGTGATCCTTGTATGTCCACTGGTCTCGAGCTTTTATTATTAAGCGCGAGAGTTCTTTTAGAGTGATCCTTACTATGGGTCACTATATTCTGTGTAAGTTGTATCGCCGAGTGGCCAGTTTCCTTGGAATTATTTTGTCCTAAGGCTTCATTGGTTGTCTGGGCGGCTAAAATATGGTCCATAGTTTCTCCCAACCTTTTTACCCTTTCTAAGAGGGGGAGCGTAAAAGATCTAAAGAGACATTCAATGTCCTCAATAAGCTCTCTATGCGTCTGACCTTCTAGAGGCATGCTCAGACCCGCTTGAGGCTTACTTGGTGCCTCTTTCCCAGCGACCTTGTTGATTTTCTCTGGGGGGTTCTTTATTAACAATGGTGTTTTTATACTTATAGACTTTTTCCTACCCCCTGCATTCCTCCTTTTTTTCCTTGGTGGTGAGCGACAAACTTCCAGGCTTCTCTTTTTCTGTATCTTCCCTTCAAGTGGATTAGCTGTTTGTAGTGGTTGTACCTCTCCTTGTGGACCCTCCTTCAAGGACAAAATAACTACAGGAGAAGAATGACATGGAACAGATGGCATATCATGATCCAAGACTATTGGGGAATTCAAGTCAATCAATCCATCAGGTCCCGGTAATGGCTGAATGGTGTTAGTGACATTTGTAAGCTCCTTGTTAATTATCTGGGGTGGGCCTTCTTTAAAGATCAGGGGGATATCATTAGTATTAAATAGGTCTATGTCTGACTCTTCCACAGTGGTTGTATTATTGTTTGGTAATGGGCCCAGTGCCTCAATTCTTGCTGGTGCTAAGGGTTTCTGCTTTAGGAGTTCAATGGAGAGGCGGCGCTCCGCTCTCCTTTCTGCCAACTCTAAATCCCTTTTTGCCAGTGCAAAGTATTTATCTAGAGGTCCCAATATGCTGACTCCAATGGTCGTGGGTAGCGAGGAGTTCAGCTCATCTGCTGCCATGTTGCAATCCCTGCAAAGTGTACTATTACAATCACAAATACACGGCAGTCCTGCGGTATCCCTGCACTGCTAAGGGTCCTTTATATGTACTGTAGAAAAGGTCCTGGCAACTCACAATGCCGGGCGCAATGGTCTGTTACCTGGTCATTAGAGGTGATCCGGCGATAGAGGGTGGGCCCAGCCTGGCCGCGTCCGGCCCCGGACGGCCACAGACGGCCCGCCCTTTGCCCGGGCTTGGCCCCGCGCTTGGACCCGCTCGCTTCCCGCTATGTGGAGGGGTCGATGATGTTTTATGCGCCTCCGGGCGCCTTTTTGGTCATCAGAGGGAGCACCCCGCAAAGGCTCTTGGGGGTTGAAGTCCCCCCGCTCGGTGGCCGCTCTGCTGGAGGAAGGCGGCGGCGGAGGGGACTCGGCTCCAACCTCTGGCGTCTTCTGGTCTCGTTCCCGGTACCTGGCTGCTCCGACACGGCGGCAACAAACTCCTCTGGCAGGTCGGCAAGTTTCCGTGTAGTAGTTAGATTCTCCCAAAACACCCCTTTTATAGTACGTCACCTTCAATTAAAATGACAATATCAAAAAGTCTCTCAGGGGGTGCCACTCTAGGTTCAGCTGTCTCAACTACAACAAATGTGTCAGTCGCTGTCACCTTCAGTAGTGGACACAGAGCCTCTCGCACTATGGTAATCTCCGCCGCGCTGTCCAACAGCATAAGCGCCCATGTCAGATTCCGAAGCTGCATTCTCACTATCCATGGCATATCACGCTGTTAAAGCAGCAACTTTCTTTTTCTGAAACTGGGGCCTCTGACGTGGAGAGTCGTCCTGCTTGCCTTTACCGTCTGCCTTGCAGGGTTGCTTCTGCTTCGCACCTTTTCCTCTGCCGCCGTCTCCTCCACCGGTGGGTGAGACCAATGAATCCTGCAAAGAGTGAGGAGAACGTTGTTCAGAAACCTGAAAACGATCAGGTGACTTAATCATAGCACAATTGCGCAATCCATATTTTTAGTCCAAGTTTGCTTTGGACCTGAGGGGCGATCTTTGTCAGACTTCGCCACCTGAGTTTGCTTTTGTGTGGCAAAAGGCTTAACACCCAAACTATTGCGGCCAATGGTCTAATATGCTGCCATAATAATTTTCGGCAACTGATGGGGTTTCTCTGCATCAGGGATGTCGCGCAAAGCATTAGGTAGCTCCCTTAACATTTGCAAGGACGAGATCGGAAACTACATCAAACACACCAATGAGTCTCATTCACAATTCAACAGCCACCTTCGGCCCCGTGCTCATCTTGAACACGTTTAATGAAGGAGGGTAGGACAACCATGACGGTGTGCCGAAGCACCTTGTATAGACTGCCGCAAAAATCATACCCCAAGTGGTACAGTCAGTTACTTCAAGCACTAAGTTTTTCTGCAAACT
Source organism: Lissotriton vulgaris (assembly GCF_964263255.1). Lineage (NCBI taxonomy): Eukaryota > Metazoa > Chordata > Amphibia > Caudata > Salamandridae > Lissotriton > Lissotriton vulgaris. The sequence goes on along the minus strand of NC_141689.1, from coordinate 2,074,958,488 downwards.
AATTGTAAGGATCCTGTGTTTCTCTACAGGAGTTGTATCAGGAAAAACTGCCTCAAGTTGGTCAAATTTCTCGGCAAGCCAAAAAGGCATTTCATCCTTATCTTGGGGACGCTTGCCCATAACCGCATTAACCATAATGGGACTATGCTTTAACCTGTTCGGCCCAACTGGATGCGCCGCAACACCAGGGGCCCCACCCTGGAAGTTGCATGAAATGTGATGAACCAAGGCCCTGATAACCACTACAGCAGAGGTATAAAGGGTCCTCACTTCACCAACAGGAGCCATTCTGGCTCGGCGGTGCGGTGTAAATCCAGACAAAACCGGCCAAGAAGCGCCTGGGATGGACAAAGGACCTAATCTCACCGCTGTTAAAGAGTGGAGAAGGGCGCCATTAAACCAAACAAGGTGCTGCCAAGCAGACATGAGAATCTCCTGTGCCCTATAAGGAGTGTACTTCATAATCAGAACAGTGTGAGTGTAAACATGAAACAAATTGGTATCCGCATTAACTGTCCAAGAGTAGAAAAGCTCAAATGAGTAGGCCGAGTCAGGACTCACAACAAAAACCACTGCCATGCCTTCCAAGAGGACAATTATAAGTCTGCAAATGAGTGCGACTGCCATCACACTATGCTGCTTGATGTCAACGTCACCCATTACGACACAGAAGAGCAAAAACACAACACAAAGTAATGTAGCACATCTGGGTAGTAATTCAAAGAGAAACCGTTTAAAAAATCATTAAGCTTGAAGAGACCTATTTAACTATCGGTATGATTATCAGTCACCACTGTCAACCAGTAACAATAGTGAGGGGGTCGTGGTCTGATATAAGCACTGCTCTAGAGTCTCAAATTAAGACCACAACGTTGGGTGTGCCATGTCGCAGGGATTCTGCTCCTACACAGAACTGTGCACAGAGCCCCAGGACCTCAGTGAATTGTGGTGAAACCCTAACCAGCTAGTATCAGTGTCACATTAGCTTTTTATCCTATAGCAAAGGAACCAATGATTAGACAACCCAGAACATGTGACTTAGGTTATACTCAGGAATGGTGAGAAGCAAGAACACTCTTTCATTATACTCTTATACCAGTCTACAACAGGGGTAAAAAGAGACACTGAAAAGGTTAAAATATTTATTTTAACAATGTGCTCGAAGATTCAGTATTTTTGCTAACATAAGCAGACATATGATTAGAAATAATATGATCAGCCTTGTTACAATTCCATAAAACACAAAATGTGAAATCATATTACAATGATGGTGAAAAAGGTCTTATAGCGCCTATTATATCACCCTCCCTACCTAGAAACAATGTTTTATAAAATATAGAAGGTCTCTTAGGCTAGTTGGGGGACCCCATACCTCTAGGATTAGCAGAAGTGTATCACATCAGGATCTGCAAAATCTCTCTGTCTCTATGGAAAAACGTGCTTCTTTCAAGGGTCTGAAATCATGCTTATAGTGCATTATTAAAGGCGCCAGAATCATGTTGGCTGCAGCTGCATATATGTTATGGCTAAAACGTGAGCCAATCAGCCCGAACAACAGCTACCTTGTTATGATAACCTTGGAGGCTTTAGAACTCAGTGTGCAGACTAGAGTCACGATGTAAGTGCTGAAAACAAGCCATTCTCACGTGAAGCGTTTAACTCAGCCTAACTTACAACAACAGTTATACACAGTGTTGTGTGCAAAAGCAGCAAAAAAGTCAAATGGCATTTAAACTTCTAATAAGCCTATGCTAACTTAACAATGTACGCAACAAGGCCTAACCCACATTACAATAACAGTTTCCAATACCCGTAGATGGAGAATAAGAATCTGGAGAAAGTCTAGTCTACTAACAGTGATTGTGGTACAAATTGGTGTTAATTTAAAACATCTAGAGCTGAGCATAAAATCATTACATCATTGTTTATGCATCCTAAAAAGCAAAGAATTGGTTAAAGCCAATAATTATATTAAAGTGCTGAATCATTACGTGCCATGTACTACTATTAAATTATCAGAAAGTTCACAAGCAACTGTACTAAAAAATAAAAATCCAACATCAGAAAGTGGGCAGTGCATTTCTGGGATGGCAGGGCAGACAAATTTCAACAGAGGGTAAATGAAAGATGGTAAAGGGCTTGTGTAGCTACCAATAATTGTGGTGGAAAGGTTATTGGTTTAGGGATTTTAGAGCTCAGCATAGTAACATTTAATTGCGGTTTGTACATTCTGAAATAATAAATGATCAGAGACCAAGACAATCTTATAAAGTGCTAAGTCATGAAGCGCCATGCTAACTCATATTGTGGCTTTGAACACACATCATGGTTATGTCCCTAGAGGCCTTTAAGGGGTTTGGTTTGTGGCTAGATTCCTTAATATGTTATCCACTCTGTGGGTGGGCATCTTTCAGGAGGAAATCAACTGCAGTCTGTACTGTCTGTGTACCTTGTTTAATCCTGAAAAGGCAAAGAAACCTTATTAGTTCATGTGATTATCCGGGCACATACAGAGCAGTTGAAGTACTGACTCCAGAAGCAAGCCACAATGACTGCCCATATTACTGCGTTGGCACCTTGCCCATGAAGGCAGAACGTCCAATCAAGTGAAACAGCTCAAATGAAGGTGACAATACTTAACTTTGTATGCATTGGGAAAGATTCATTGATGTATTATTGAACCCCTCCATGTGCCCAGCTCCTGATGACGAAGTTCATGTTCTTTTTCCCATAAGGTATAAGAAGCTATTTGCCAACCTGATCCAGTTGCCAACATGCAAAATGTATGTTGTTTCCCATTAGGCCACCACAGGAAGACTGATGTCATTGAAAGTCCTACCGCTGAAGAAACAGTAGCCTTCACTTCATCTGCTGCAGAATTGGCACGTTGCTGACCTCTTTCCTGCAACAGCAAGAAAAACTCCACTGTGTTGTTGCTGCAGCAGACTTGTTACTGTTCTCATTGCCAATCTCATTGAGGCCTCTGTTTTCCAACTTGCTTTACATTGTACCATACAAAAGTGAAGTATTAGGAAAACGACTAAGGAGGAGATGTCTTAGTATATGCTTTTCAATGTCTTTGCATGGATACGTAGATACATGGATTCCATGGCCCACTACATGTAGTAGCCAAACAACCTTTCAAATTGTTTCCTCTTTTTGAGAAATTCTTTCATTTGCTCATGTGTTTTTGACATCTTTATGCATCAGAATGAGGTAGATGTTCTGTTTGTTCTATGACAAGTGCCTTACAGTCACTGCACTGCACTTAACGTGTCACAGAGTACCCTAAGCATTTGGCCTGATTCACAAAGGGCCTCCACAGTCTTCCCCAGCATGTTTAATATAGTTTCAATGGCAGACATGCTCACTCCGTTCAGGAAATCTAGACTTCGAGGCAATCTTGAGTACCCCTCAATTTACATTCTCAAACTGGGAGGAGTTGAATTTAGCACAGCAAGTGTATTAAAGGCACATGAAAGGCACGTCTTTTTGAGCTTCAGCTACTTGCCATTGATGATTTTAGCAGAGGATCACTTAGCAAGTATACAGGATTAGTCAGGACATTGACAGAAATAGAGACATGAGCCGAATGGGAAAGTTTTAGGCTAGGTGAGCTTTCACAGGGATAATACTAGGTAGAAGGTAGATATTACAGGTAGTCGAGATACACATGCTGTCAAGTAATCTTCACCAAAGGACTCAATCCCATAAGCTTAACACTCACCCCAATACTCCTTGACACCCTCACTCAACTACCCAGATGACTCCAATCCATACAGTGTGCAGCAGCCGCCCGGCTCACCCTCAACCTCCCACCATGCACACACATCACCCTGCACCACAAAGACCTTCACTGGCTCCACATCCACAAGTGAGTTCATGCACTCATTTACAACTTGACATGACAGTGGCCCAGCATAGTTTAACAACCCCCTCAGAGTTCCAAAACCTTCATGACAACTCTGCTCAGCTGAACTCCAACTCACACACATCTTGCATATGCAGCACTATAATGGGTGCTGGTGCCTTCTCCTACCTTTCTTCAAAAGCCTAGAATTACAGGCTCCTGCACATCTATGTTGCCTCATAATATTACACAGAACTCCCCACCCAAAAAAAATTTATTTTTATTTGTGACGTGGTGAAGGTTGTTGAGACAGCAACTGAGTGACAACCTGTGTGGCCATATCTGAGTAGAGGTTTGCTTGTGGTGTGTTGGTTGCAAGTTGATAGATGAATAGTTGAGAGGTAGCTTGATTGTAGTTCCATCAGCAGTGTGCACATGTAATTGTACTGCTGTGCTAGATTAGGTTCATGGCTCACAGTAGGAAAGTCATTGTTTGAAGTGTGTGATGAACTTTGAATGGCCCATAAAGTGATTTGTAGTTTGTTGTGGGTTTATGGCTCACATTCAGTAATCTGGGATTCAATATTTCAATACTCTAATTAGGATTTACTCTTTGAAGCTAGCATTTGTGGAGGTGCCAACACCATCCTGTGTCTGCCTGTACCGAAGGTACACTAACAACTCCTCATTTCCTTGAGAACTGAACACCCAGAGGTGTCCAGGGTGGTGTAACTTGCATTGATCCCATTTACTTTACCAAAATTCCCTACATAAAAAGGTTTGAATAAGTGGCTAAGAGCACTCATTTATTTACATATTTATAATGGAATCTGTGGCGATCCGCAGATTGACATCTAGTGTTCCCACGTGTCTCACCATACAAATGGAACCCATTTTTTTGGGTGGTACTAGCGCCTGTGATGGTAGAGGGCACAAAATAAAACATGGACCCCATATTTTCCCACTGAAAATCACCCAACTGCCCAAATTGCAAAAAGAAATTCAGTTTGTCAGTGGAAAAAGTTGAATTGCCCATGTTGCATTTTTAGCCCTGTCCTGTCATGAAGGGCAGACCCAACCACACAAGTGAGGTACTATTTTTACTGAAGGACTATTTACCTATTTATTTATTTTAACGTTTTGTATATCATGAACATGACCCGAAGGTTTCAGAGCGCTTTACACTGTGAGCACAACAAACAATAACAAGAGGTACCTGGATACTAGATAGAAAGAAAACGTTAATTTTAAAGGCTCATCTGGTGCTGCGGTGAGGACAGATGTGTAGGTGCCTAAAGAAACATTTTAGCCTGTCTTATTCCAATACCAAATTCGTTCAGAAAGAGGTGCACCAAGAATACAAGCAGTATGATGTATTGTAAGATTAAGTAGGATGATAGCTCTTTTCCAGGAGGAACGCTTGCCAATCTTGTTGAAACTACTTCCCTTGGTTTAAATATTTTATACAAATAAGTCAGACTATATCAATCAATCAAGCATTTGTTAAGCATGACTACTCACCCGTAAGGATCTCAAGGCGCTGGGAGTGTGGGGTGCAGGTTCCAGTCCTTCAGGAAGGGGGTCCGTCAAAGAGCTAGGTCTTGAGGCCTATTACAAAGATCGGAAGCGATGTTGTCTGTCTGAGGGGGAGCCGCCGGGCGTTCCAGGCCTTGGCCGCGAGAAGGGAGAAGGAGCGGCCTCCTGATATGGTTTTTCTGGTGCGTGGGACTACGGCATAGGAGAGCAGGGCTAATCATAGGGTCTTTTGGCGTGCGTGGAATTTGAGTCTGCTTTTCAGATATGCTGGTCCGGTGTTTTAGAGGGTCTTGTGTGCATGTGTGAGCATCTTTAAGGTAACTCTTGCCTCGATGGGGAGCCAGCAGAGTATGCGCAGGTGCTGGGAGATGTGGCAGTGTTTTGGCAGGTTGAGGACCAGTCTTGCTGTGGTATTCTGTAGCTTGAGGGTGATGTTTTTTTTATTCTGGCGCAGAGTGTGTTGCTGTAGTCAAGTCTGCTGGTGACCAGGATGTGAGTGACTGTGTTTCTGTGTTTAAGGGGAATCCATTTGAAGGTCTTACATTGGAGGCGGAGGGTGTGGAAGCAGGAGGACGAGACTGAGTTGATCTGGTGGTCCATTTTGAGTTTGGAGTCCCCGATAATTACTAGTTTGCATGCGTGGTCGGGTTTCCGAGGGCGGGGGTCACCAGGTGTCATTCCAGGTGGCAGGGTTTGGGCCCGTGATAAGTACTTCCATCTTCATGGTATTTAGTTGTAGGCAGCTGTTTTTCATCCATTTTGCGATGGCTTCCATGCCATCTGGCGGTGTTGTTTTTTGAAGATAGGGAGGATGACACAATGTTGAGTCTGTAGGTTTTGACTAAGGGGGCGAGCAGAGCCATGTAGATGTTAAAGAGTGTCTGGCTGAGGGAGGACCCCTGAGGGACTCCGCAGGTGGTTGGTGTGGGGTCCGAGAGGAAAGAGAGGAGTCTGACCTGCTGCATTCTTCCTTAGAGGAAGGAGCTGATCCAGTCAAGGGCCTTATCCTGGATCCCTGCATCGTGAAGTCTGCATATTAGGGTGCAGTGGGAGAATGTTGAACGCCACTGAGAGGTCGAGGAGGATGAGGGTTACTGTTTCTCCTTTGTCCAGTAGGGTGCGGATGTTGTCTGTTGCGGCGAGGAGGGCAGTTTCAGTGCTGTGGTTTTTCCTGAAGACGGATTGGGAGGAGTCTAGAATTTTGTGCTCTTCGATGAATGTGGCGAGTGGGCTGTTGATAGCTTTCTCAATTACTTTTGCAGGGAATGGGAGCAGGGAGATGGGTCGGTAGTTTTTGAGGTCAGTGGGGTCAGCTGAGGATTTCTTCAGGAGTGGGTTTACCTTGGCGTGTTTCCAGTCATCGGGGAACGAGGCAGTTGCCAGGGAGCGTTTGATGGTGTTGCGGAGCCTGGTTGAGATGGTGTCGGCAGCACTGTTGAAGATGTGATGGGGGCAGGGGTCCGTTGGGGCCCTGGAGTGGGTTGACTTCAACGTCTTCAGTGTGTCTTTGGTGGTGAGGGCTGTCCAGTTGTCAATCCTTGGCTTCAGGGTGTCGGAGGTGGTTGGTGGGGGTTCTGTGTGTTGGTTGTCTTCGTCGAAGTTGTCGTAGATGCTCTTGATTTTGTGGTGAAAGAAGGTGCTGAGTTTGTCTCAGAGGTCTTGTGAGCGAGGGATGTCAGCAGACTCACTGGTGGACTGGGCAAATTCCTTGCTGATGTTGCGGAGTTCTTTGTTGTTGTATGTATGTGTGGAGATTCTGTCTTCAATCACTTTTTTCCTTGTTTTTCTAATGAGTTGGTGGTGGGCATTGGTGGTGGCTCTGAAGTTGCTGTGAGTTTCTGTGGATTTGGTGTTCCTCCAGTCCTTTTCGAGGCTGCAGCAGGTGTGTCTGGACTCTCGAAGTTCAGTGGTGAAACATCTGGCTTTCTTGGCGTGGGTGTTGTTGTTTTTCTTTAGGGGGCTATGGTGTTGGCACTGTCAGAGATCCATCTGTGCATGGTTTGGGCTGCTGTGTTGGGCTTGTCGTTTTCCGCGATTTTTAGGGTGGAGTTTCTGAGTGAAGAGGTAAGCTGGTTGTCGGTGAGACTGGTCCAGTTTCCTCATGGGAGCAGGTGCTAGTGTCTGTGAATGATGGGTGTTCAGAAGGTGAAGTGGACACATCAGTGGTCAGTCCATGGGAGTTCGGTGGTGTGGCTGAAGGTGATGGAGTTTCCTGTTGTGAAGAGGGGGTTGGCGGTGTGTCCTGCTAAGTGCGTGGGTTTGGTCACGATTTGATGGAGTCCAATGTTGTGAAGGTTGTCTAGGAGGGATGTGGTGTTGGGGTCCAGTTGGTTGTCGATGTGGAAGTTGAGGTATCCCATCAGGGTGTAGTTGATGGATAGGATGGTGTGTGGGGAGATGATGTCCGTGATGGAGTTGGTGAATGGTCTTCAGGGTCCAGGGGGTTGGTAGATGAGTGTTCCTTGGAGGGTGTTGGTGGGATTGGTCTGTATCTTGAAGTGTAGATGTTCCTTCATGTCTGAGGGCTCGACGGGGAGTGTGCTCAGGCGAAGTGTGGATTTGTGGACGATGGTGATTCCTCCTCTTGGGCGGGTGTGGTGGTCTAGGAGAAATGTTAGGTGGTAGGACATTTGTGGCTCTTCACAGATTCCAGAACTTTACGTCACAGAAATCGGAGACAAATGTATGCTATTAGCCAAAGTTTGAGGTTATCAAGGGCTTTCAGTTAAAAAAAGAAACACTGGTGAGATCCATGCAAGTCATGCGACCCTGGTCTCCACTGTTTGTCTAGTGTTTAGAAATGGCAGATTTGACATGTTTCCTTAGGTGCTGGCTATGCTATGGCCTAAAATTCACAGTTATCAAAACTGCAAACTAAGGATTAGTTTTGGAAAATGTGGCGTTTGGGCCCTTCCCTGTCTTGGAGGTAGGCCCACACAGATAAGTGAGGAACCATTTTTATTGGGAAACTTAGGGGAAAGCTGGGTGGTAAGAAATGTGTGGCTCCCCACACATTCCAGAACTTTCCATCACAACCAATTTGAACAAAATGTGTGTGTTAGCAAAGATTTGAGGCTTGCAAGGGATCTGGGTAAAATTACCTGGTGAGAGGCACATAATGCATGCCACCTGGGACTCCCTTGGGTGTCTAGGTTTTAGGAACATCAGGTTCTGGCTGATTTTCCTGTGTGGTGGCTGAGCTAGAGCCTAAAAGCTACAGCTGCCTACATTATAAAAAAAAACATGGAATCTTCTGGGTAAAATGATAACTCCTCATCGTGTTTTGGGTGCATTCTATTCCAGGTGTAGACCCAACCTGTCGGTAACATTTTTATCAAGAGATGTGTGGCGCTACAGAATAGTAGAACCTTTGATATTACCAATTGTATTTGTTTGCAGTTGTGTCTTGGAAATGAAAGACAGTATGTAAGAAAGAAGACATTTAGCAAAATGCCATCTGAATCACATGCAAGCATGGGTACCCACAAATTCCGAGATATGCAAATAAGCACTCTTCCTCAACCCAACATCTGGTGTACATTTCAGAAATATAGGTTTCTCTCATACTGATTTTTCACTTTGCAATTTTATCATACGGGCCGCTCTACACTCTATAGGTTTTGATCATTTGGTGGCACAGAGTACTTTGGGTTCTTGGCACCTATTTGTCAAAGCTACCAGAAGAGGGGAGCAGATGTGCCAGTGCATTGATTTTTTAAATCGCCGATCTTGACAAGAATTCAACAGTTACATTCTTTGGAAGAAAGCTTGAGGGATCTACACAACTGACCTTTTATTTGAATTCAGAATTTTGACTACTTTTCAAAGATATAAAGCTTTGTGACAGACGTACTTCCACAACAAACTGGGAGTTGTTTGAAAGAACACAAACTTGGAAAAACTAGCTACCTCTTAGAAAATTGTGAAAACTCTAGTAAAAACTTTTTTTTGATATAGCTGTGAATGTTCCTGAAAGCTGGGGAGTTGGTGATTTAAGCGCAACAATCCTTTTATTGATGCCATTTTTACGAAACAAATTAGACACTTTTTGCAGAGCACTCCCCCTCACCCCCAAGAAAATGCTACATTTGGCTATTTTCTCTTTCCCCCCCTAAGGGAATCCACAAACGGTGAGTATATTTAGATTTCCCAGGATATTGGAAAAAAGGACAAAAGGTTGTTGTGGATCCCCTATGTAGAAAAAGTCAAAGAGGCCCTAGTTCAGACTCCCCCAAATAGCCAAAAAAGGACTAGCACTGCGGTGAAAAAGCCTCAGCAATTAAGGGGTTAAAAGTGTTTTCGACGTATGGATCATGTATGCTTTTGTTTTTGATATTAGTGTATGTTCAATATTTTGATTGTAGTCAATATTTTTGTGAGTTTAATAGGGGTTAGGAAAGTATATAATATAGGTATAGATGTTTTTATCACAATATTTGTGTATCACATATGTTTGTGCTCATTATTGTGATCTTATAACCAATTAATGAAAAGGCAAATGTAAAAGTGTTCCAACATGAATTATGCTATAGGTGACTTGTTAGTCACACACGCTACAACTTTTTTTTATTGTGGTATTAGAAGTGTTCTTTATCATAATACATGTGCCTTAGATGAGACAAATCCATATGGTGAGCGATGCCAAAGGTTTGCAATTTCCAAATCAGCCGATATTCTTAAACTCTCCATGGACAGACTAATGAAACGTTTCTAAAACCCAGCTGAGTCTGTTTGCCAGGAATCAAGGAGATGAGTCAACACCTTTCCGTTTATGTTTCTATATTCAGTTCCACAGGGGAGTGTGATTACAAGAAATGCAACCACTTTTAGCTGAAAGTTGACAGCATTCAATAGTGATACCTACCATTACAGTGACTTTTACTGTAAATTTCTTGGAGCATTGTTCTTTATCTCTTCTGAATGTCTTTAGTCTCATGAACCGCAAAGCATCACCTCAAGGCTTTCATTGGCAGAATGAAGAAAACAGAATTTGAGTGAACTTCGACGCTGGCTGAAGAAAAATGAGTTTGCAGTTACCAGGGTCTTTTGACAGCTGCAGCAAGCGTGTATACAGCAATGGTGGCCATTAGGTAGGACATTTCCGTTCAAAGTAATCGTTTCCTGGAAAGAAACGAAGATTCCAAAGCACAGCTGATATTTTGTTTCTGGACTAATGACGTGGCACCTGCAGGTAACAACTGACTACATAATGCACTTCAAACTTCTATGCTCTGCAGTGAGAGATTATGCCTGGGTTTCCTACACATTTTTTTTCCATCAAGCGGAAAGCACCTTTTTATATACCCTTGAATATCATATATTGCATTTCAGTAGGTTGAGAAACATGGCTAAAATTCATTTTATTCAAACATTGCAATGGTTGCTGGAAGTGTTGAAAGTTTACGCTATGATACAACAAACTGATCAAATAAATGTATTTGTTATATTATAATAATAATGTACAATGTGCACACTGGACTTGTTTGTATGTTCAAGTGATTAGAGCCGACCGCAACACTGTCTAGAAACTAAACAAGATTCACAAAACGTCATGTAGTGCTGCTGATGATATAGGGCCATATGTATCAAGCTAATTTTAGTCGCAAACGCTGCGAATCGGCAAAAAAATCGTTTGCGATTAAAAATTAGCTATTTCCAATATATGAAGCATGATCGTATCGCACAATGAGAAATCGCAAAAATTGCGATTCCTTACGTTGCGAGACCCAGAATTATGCGATTACTTATTTTGCGATTTTTCAGTTAGCGAAATTCGCAAATGGGAATTCGCAATTTAAGAAATCGCTGTGGTATTTATGAAAGAAATGGCAATTTGCGAATTCACGAAAATAGCTATTTAGAGAATTGCAATTACCACCAAGTAGGAACAGGTGGTAACCAGGTGCAAAGTTTTTAAGGAGTCCCAGAATGCAACAGACTTTTTCCACAATGACTGGGCTGTACGTGATAGCCAGGAGGCTGCGACTCAGAGCTTCTGCACAGAGGAGGAGACGCCAGGAGAGTATATTTTGTGCGCGCATTACCATGTTCCAGCGCACTGAGGAGGACATCTACACACACTACAGACTTAATGAAGAGAGTATCCTTGATTTAATTGAGGAACTCCAACCCTTCCTTGAACACCCCACACGCAGGACACACTCCATCCCCACCCACATCCAGGTCCTGTGCTCACTGCACCTCTTGGCGTCAGGTAGTTTCCAGGGGGTTATAGCCTCAGTAGGAGTGGTGTCTCAAAGTGTACTTTTGCGCTTTTTCCACGCGTTCCTTGATGCCATGGTACAGAGGCTGCATCACCATATTCACTTCCCAAGCACCCCACAGGCACTAGATCAGACCAAGCAGGACTTTTATCAAATAGCCCAATTTCCCCACATCGTTGGATGCATAGATGAGACATATGTTGCAATATCCCCTCCCTCCCAGAATGAGTACGTGTTCAGGAATCTCAAATGCTACCATTCCCTGAACATACAGGTGGTGTGTGATGCCAAACACATCATCACAGACATTGTTGCTAAATACCCAGACAGCACGCACAACGCTTTCATCTTCCGTCACAGTGGGATACACCGTAGACTCACAAGTGGGGAGTTTGGCGACTAGCATGTGCAGGACAGTGTTTAACCTTATCCATCCCACCCCACAGATGACAGTGCGCATGCGGTCCGGGACTTCATACTGACACCCTACCTGAATCCAGCCAAAACTGGGGAGCTACAACAGCGCACACATAAAAACCAGAGGCACCATTGAGCGCACATTCAGGATACTTAAGAGCATATTCAGATGCCTACACAGGAGTGAAGGGGCACTACAATACAGCCCCCAGACCTGTTGCAGGATAGTGGTAGCATGTGCCATGCTGCACAACATCACCACCAGGAAAGGTGGAGCTCAGTTAATTGGATTAATCAGATGTGGATGGACCTGCCCCAGGACGTATGCCAGCTGGTGTAGCTGGTGCAGCTGCTGGGCACCAGAGGCGAGATGAGATTACACGCAACTATTTCTAGGTAAAAAATATGACACAATGCTAGATATCATTTGTGAGACTGTGTTTTATTCCTTAACTGCAGGATATAGGATGTCACACAGCCTGAATGACACCCAATGTCTCTACCAATGTCCAGCACATGTTATTGTCACAGTGCAAGTCCGTAAACAGCAGCAAGTGTACAAGTAAAGTGGGTAGCTGCACCCATCCAGTGGTCACATTTGCTGCACCTCAAATGCGGCGCTGTCTTGAGGAAGCCCTTGTTTGGGGTTGCACAGTGCCCTTCTCACTTGGGCCACTAGCCCTACTGGTACGGCCACTACGGTGCCTATTCATGGTGGGCGGGGGGTGATGCTGCTCCTTCCTGACTGTGCATCCTCATCTGTGACTCCAGGCCAAGTAGTGCGAACTGCCCGCAGCTCGTCTACTGCTGATGTCATTTGAACCAGTGCCCTTGCAAAGTCCTGGCTGTTGTGTGCCACCTCGCGCTGCATGCAGATGCAGCGCCTTGATAGACCATTGGTGGCAGAGGACAGGCGGTTCACCGCCAGTGTGTACAGGTCCAGGCGATGCACCTCTCTGCGCCTAGCAGCACAGTCAGCCTTGAGTTCTTCACAGAGTGCCTTCAGGGCACCCGTCATGCCCCTGAAGCCTGCCCTCACTTCCCTCTGTAACGCTTTGATATTTTTTGCTTGCAGGCGCAGTACCTTCAACATGTGCATCCCCAGGCCACCAAAGACTGTTTCCTCCCCTGGATCTGCAGCACTGCTGGATGTGCGAGACCTGCGCCTGGGTGTGACTGGTGGGATTGGGTCAGCACGTGCACGTTGTTGTCGCTGTGGCTGTGTTGGCTTAGGGTGCACATTGCCATTGCTGTCCTGGCCCTCGTCCTCCAATGAGGGTAGTGGTGGGACTATATGTCTCCTGCGGCGCTTTGGAGGGTTGACGGGGCTGTCCTCCTCCTCTGTGTCCTCCTCTTGCCCTGCTGCTTCTATGTTTGGGGAATTGCCCTCTCTCCCACTGCCTGTAAGCTGTCTTCCAGTTGGTGCTGTGGACGTAAATGCACACATTTATTAACTGTTCTGACTTGCACTTAACAATTATTAAATATCACTGTTTGGGATTACATGTGTCTTGTATTTGCCTTTCCTGAAGTGAACATGCTATTGGGGACTAGCTGGGTGTAAATGCACCACTGTAATGTGCATGTGACTACATCCCCCGTAATGCCTTGCAGTGTGTGCTTGTGTACCTGCTCTGGACTTTTTATTTTGTCCTGCCCCTAGGTCGCTGCCGGGGGAGGTTTGGGGGGTGTCAGGGGTGTGATGGCATGCTTCTTGCCTGGTCCTGGTACCAGGTGCTCGGAGCTGTCTAGGTCAGCCACACCCATGACACTTTCAGGTAGCAGGGTCCCCTCCACCAGTTCCTCAAGAGGTGTGGAGTCAGTGGCTGTGGAGGTCCCTCTACTGGTCTTCCTGGATTGCTCCAGCCTGGCAGCCACTTTCTCCTTAGAGCGCTGGCGCATGTCATACCAGCGCTTTCTTAAGTCTTCCACACTCCTATGTGTCACCCCAACAGCATTCACTTTCTGCTGAATTTCTGCCCATATGCGCCGCTTGCGTGTCTCAGGCACCCTGAATGATTTTTTTCCAAATAGGTGCTCATGGCTGACCACCATTTCTTGGATTAGCACCTCCAACTCTGTCTCAGACTCTTGTTTTCTCTTCCTCTGGCCTTCCCCCTGCTGCTGCTGCTGCTGTGTTTCCTGGCTCGCTATGTCTCAAGTGTTTGCCATTCCGTTGACCACTGCAGAGTTCCCTTTCCACCACTCCTTCTCTCTGACTGTGAATCAGCAACTCAGGTGCAGCATGGGTAGTCACACTTCCTGGTTGTGATACCATCAAGTTTCCGATGAGCAGATTAGCAAATTGCAAATTCGCAAAATTGCGATTTTTTTACGTTAAGGAATCGCAAAATTGTTATTTTTTTTACGTTAAGGGATCGCTATTGGGGGTATCGCAATGTAAATAGCGATTTTTATCGAATCACTATTTTATTGCGATTTCTTACATACATATCATTTTGCGATTCTGATTTTGCGATTCGTGAAAAATCACAAATTCAGAATCGCAAAAGGATAGCTTGATACATAAAGCCCACTCTTGCCTATCTAATTACAAATTGCCTATTCACAAGCAACTGAATTACCATCTCATTAAAAGAGTGCTTTAGAGAATACTCGAATAGACTTTAACAGAGGCATACCAGAGACAGCAGTTCTTAGTACCTGAATTTGCCATCAGTCACTGCCCACTTTTATGACGCAAGTATGTCTCTTAAGAACAGGGGCTGCTTGCTCCCCCAACCCCACTGCTTGTGCCTATTACACACACCTTCCAATTTGGAGCCTATCACATACTTTGACAGGATAGTATACCATTAATGGTTGTCAAATGCAATTAAGATTGCAAACCATTAATACATGTCACTGACACGTGGAACGAGGAGAGTTTTGCAGTCAATCGCAAAGAGCATTCTGTGAGTAGGAAAGTAATTTCTCACTAAAAGTGTGTCTGTCAATTCAACTTACTTTGTTGCAACCACAAAACATGTGATTTTCAGACGATCAGTGAGACTTTATAACCAGAATATGGCTTATATTTATGGATTCAATTTGAAAAGAAAATGTGTGCTTTAAGTACAAAAGTCCCAGAATACCATAGCTTTCATGGACATTCTGACTAGGTTGGTTTGCTAAGGCTTTCTTTTTTAAATTTGGATAAAGCAACCTTGTCTTTTTTCATTCTCCTAAAATGGATTTGCTAGCACCTGAGAAATTATATATCCTGGAACTCATTGGGGCACCACATATGTGAGTCCTTGCATTTTTTCTGACAATTTGCTGGTTGCTCACATGGGACCACAGATGTTTAATATGTACAAGGAAAAGAAAAAAACACGTTGTGCGGGTCTCTCAGTGTTATTGGCAGCAACTGTGCCAGCCACTACAGTACTGATATTTATCCTTACTGGTATCAAGAGATTGAGTTGGGGGCAGGGCCACTGTGGCTGTTAGATCTGGGAGTCTCTAGTTTGCAGAGGTAGGTACCAATGTCCAAATAGGGACACTTGCTTCTAGTCATGGTAAGGGGGATACACTCTTTGGATAACCCCTGCTCACCCCCTTGGTAGCTTGGCACGAGCAGACAGGCTTATCAAAGGCAATGTGTAAAGTGTTTGTACCAAAACGCACAGTGACACAGTGAAATCACCACAAATATACACCACACCAGTTTAGAAATAAAAACTTTCTTTGTCTAAACTACAGAAGACCAAAACGACAAAAATCAAACATACACTGTTCCAAAATCAGTCTTTAAAAGAGTTCAAGGGTTGGCACCAAAATAATCCACAGTTGCGTCACTTTTAGCCCAAAGTACCTGTAGATGCGACAAAAGTTCCAAGCGGCATCTGCAGCTGCAGCAGCAGAAAACGAGTGATGAGTCACTCCTGAGACCCTGGGAAGGTGATGCAACAACCCCGCTGCACACAGCGGGCGGGTTGCATCGAATCCGGTCTGTATGGGGAGCGATGCGATATCTTGTATGGATTATGGCTTTCAGGTTCTCCAGTAGGAAGCGTCTCGCACAGGCACGATGCGACGATCTTTGGGACGGCGATGATCTTCGGTGCAGCGGTGATGCGTGGCGCAGCATTGATCCTCTTCTATCGCGGCCCCTTGATGCATTGGACTCTGCGACGATGTCTGCAGCAACGGGATGCGGTCCGCAGGCAAGCAGTGCTATGGTTCTCACAGCGACGATAAGCTCTGCGAGGATATTCGCAGCAACAGGAATTTTCCCACACCGGGGCAATGTGCTCCGCAAATGAGCGACGCGTTGGGTCTGGCAGCAGCATCAGGCACTGCGACGAGCTTTGTGGCGATGGCAATCTTCTTCTACTGTCGGCCATGCACTTCACAAGCGAGCGATGCATGCAAAAATGCAGATCTTCTTCTTTTCTTCTCTTCCAGCTCCCCAACCAGCAGTATACAACCTCCAGAGGCCCCACAACTGGATCAAGCACACTAGGCAGATCATAACTCAAACAGCAAAGTTCAGGGGGAAAGCTGGGGATGAAGTCCTTTTGTTCCTGGGACTTCTTAATAGAAGGCCAGTTCTCCTCAGGCCATTGGAGATCTCTTCAAGCAGGAGACATAGCAACAGCAAAGTCCTTTCCCTCTCCTTGGCAGAATAGCAACTGCAGGTCAGCCTACAAACACACAGCAGGGCAGTCCTTCCTCTTCAGTCTTCCAGCTTTTCTCCTTGGCAGAGGTTCCTTCTTCATTCCAGGATGATCTAAAGTTCTGGAGTCTGGGTACCCCTTTTTATACTAATATTCTCTTTGTTCTCTGAAGGCAGAGAGGCCTTTGCCTAGTCCAAATTAGTTCTGGTCAGTCCTGGAGCACTCTGTTTACATGACTACTTCGTTCCTTGGAGAGAGAGGGGCAGGGTCATCAGCCGCCCAGCTGGAGGTGGAGCCAGCATTGTGGAAGGCAGGCACAGCCTTATTCAGGCCCAAGTGCTATCCCCTCCCACCAGTCAAGATGCAGATGGAGGTTTTCAACATAGTGCTGACTCACCCAGCCTCCTGGAGCCGCTCCAGCCCCTGTCACTCATAAACCAGACAGTCAATTCACAAACAGGCAGAGGCACAGAGAAAGGTCAGTCAAGAAAATAGCCACTTTCTAAAAGTGCTGTTTTCAAACACAGGATTTAAAAAACATTCTAACTAAAATATGGGGTATTACATTCTGAGTTCAGGGATAACAGACTTTAATCTTCTATCTTGCTCCTATGGGAACATATGCAGGTAAACATTATACACAGAATTCCCCATTCTAGCCTATAGGCAAGATAGCCTTTCACTAGTGAAAAATGAAATTGGCACTATTTCACTATTAGAGCATGTCACCCACACAAGTACATGCTCTACCTTTTACATACACTGCACCCTGCCCAGGGGGGTACCTGGGGCCTTCCATACGGGTGTCTGGTGTGTACTGAAAGGGAAGGGTAGGCCTGGCCAGTGGGGACACTGGTCAGGTCAGGATGGCAGTTGGCAACTGCACACAGCCTATGCGGTGGCAGACATGAGACACCATTTTAGGGATACTCATGTGGGTGGCACAATCAGTGCTGCAGGCCAACTAGTAGCATTTGAATCACCAGCCCTTGCACACTCAGTGCACTTTACTAGGGACCTACAGGTGAAACAAATCTGCCAATCATGGATAACCATTCATAATAGCAATTTATCCAGCGAGCACTTGCACTTGGACACTGATCAGCAGTGGCAAGGTGCCCAAAGCATCTAAACCAGCAAAAACGAAATTCAGCACAGCATCAAAAATGCAGGAGGAAAAGGCAAAACGTCAGTGGAAACCCCGACAAAGATGCCAGGTCTAACAGTGGCTATCTTTACATTACTGTGCCATCTGGCAATCACAAAATTCAAAGGTTGCGCACCCTGCTTTAATGGAGACTCCCATGGTAGTGGCTAATCAATACATGAGCTTAGTGTTTTCCTGGAAACATTTGAGCAGCATTAATGCAGCAGCATGCTTTTAACTTGCTGTGTGTGCCCTGCAGCCGTGCCAATGCAGGTTTGAGTGGTGGGGCTGGATTGGGGGGGGTGAATGGACAGACGACCATGAGGGAAAATTAAATAAAGAATTCATTTTCCCTCGTGGCCGTATGTCGGAATCCTGCTCATCCGGCTCCACCGCCCCTCTGCTCTTACCTGCATGGGCTGCTGCTGGTGCCCTGACCTACTTTATGTCATAAAAGGCAGTGTCTCCTGGGAAATCAGAGAGCAAATAATGATGTGGGTGCAGCAGCAGACATTCTTCTTGTTGTGTGCCTGGCGCAACATGTTGTCATGGTGATATACATTTCTATGAAAACCTGAGGGTAACATGAGTATGACCTTACTCTTCTTTGAGGTGATGGAGCACGCTCAAATGGAGGATATTTGCATGTTTCTACATTCAATCTTTGTAGAGGATTTGCTAATCTTCCTTTAACTTTGACACTGATGTTTTTCTTCGATATTTTGGGCGACGCAAGCAGACAGCTGTGTGGGATCTACACAATAGAGACTTCCGGCTTCTGATTCATCATGTCAGTCAAGATCATAATACGGCCACACATTTTTGTTCACTAGCATCAGTTTTGGTTTTGTTTTCTCTCATTGTTCTTTGGCTTGTGCATGTTGGCATCCATTATGGAGTTAGCCGCTATAACACCGCCACCATTGTTTCTCATTCAGTGGGCGGAGTGGGTTGATGTCTTTGACATCTATCGAGTAGCTCTGGATGGTTTGGGTGTTTTCATCTAGCAGCATGAGGTCCATTTTATTGAGTACACATGGGAAGGAGGGGCGGAAAATATTTAAATATTATTTAAATATTTACCAAAAGCTATTTTAATGCTATTAGTGTTGAGGTACGAAGATTAAAGTTGAGATTTGCTAATGCTACAAATGTTGTCATGAGGAGGAAAGATCTATACCCAGTAACAGAGGGCAGGAGAGTTTGTACCCTACCTATGGCAGATGAATGATCAGAAACCACCTCTTTGTTCAGTGTAAGAGTATGAAGATGCAGGAGAGGCTGTGGGCTGCAAAGTATCTGTGTTTTAAAGGATGTCATAGAAATAGCAAATGTTATAGAGGAATCAGAATACAGTATGAAGAAAATGGAGCAGCAAGATAGAAAAATATCAAGGGAGGTGTCATTATTGGAAGGTGAGATTGCTGTGATGCCTAAGGGGTGATCAAAACATACCTAAATATTCCAGTTGTAATAAATACTCTAGTAAAAACTGCAGTAGGTGTGATAGTTGTTTCATGGCTCTGATGCCAATAACTGTTATGCCATTGGAAAGGAGTGTAGGAGGTGTGGGTGTAAGGGGCATTTTACCCCCAATGTGCAGGGATGAGGATAATAACCAGGGAAAAGGGGCAATGGTCATGAATGAATTGTCTGGAGATGGTGGTGGTGTTCTCGCTGATAAAGTGGTGTGTGTCAGCATTGAAGCCTGCAAAAGAGAGAGTTCAGGTCGATCAATTAGACCCAAGGCCAGATTTTCCATTAAAAACAAAGTGGTGGAATTAATGGTGGATTCTGGGTCACTCTACACCATATTACTGAAAAGAA
The DNA here is from genome assembly GCF_964263255.1 of Lissotriton vulgaris. Taxonomy (NCBI): domain Eukaryota; kingdom Metazoa; phylum Chordata; class Amphibia; order Caudata; family Salamandridae; genus Lissotriton; species Lissotriton vulgaris. Next base: position 2,074,938,865 of record NC_141689.1, on the reverse strand, counting down.
TGTTGATGTGAGAGTGGCCAAATGAAAGTTTGTTACCTAAAGATATCAACCCGGGTGACTATCAAGATGAGAAAATTGTTATTATTGGTTGTATGCATACGGATATCACATTTAGGGATAGGTGCATAAGGGGCAAGATGTATGTGGCAGAATCAGGTCCTCCTATTCTAGGGTGGTACCATCAATATGATATGCATATTGTCTTAAATCTGCATGCACCTGCCCAAGTCATGGCGGTTGAAGATACAACACTAGAGGATATTTTGCAAGGGGCATAGTAGGTTTTCAGATAAGAGATGGGTGAATTGACAGTTTATATTCATGAAATTAAGTTACAGCAAGGTGCAACACAAAGTCAGCAGGGTACCAATTAGAGTGAGGGAGAAGATCAAGAAGTTGGTGGGTGAATTGTTTGGAAGTGGTGTCATTAAGCCCATTGATACATCCAAATGGCTCTCCCTGGTAGGCATCACACAGGAGAAGGATGGTAAGCTGAGGTTCTGTGTGGATCTGAGGAGGTTAAATCAGAACATTGTGACTGACAATTTTCCATTCCCCAGTATCAACAAACGTATTTTGCTACTCAGAGGATGAAGGTTATTTTCCAAACATTTCATTAGACATCCTTCCCACCAAATTGATCTTCACGAAAGGCCCAAGCCCTTAATAGCATTTATCACCATGGAAGGCACTTATCAATATATCCGAACGCCATTTGCATTGGCCTCAGCAGCTAGTGTCCTCCAGAGGATGATGAGAGAGATCTTTAAGGGCTTGGACAACGTAATCTACTTTCAGGATGATATTTTAGTTCTTGGAAACAAGGTGAAGAGCCATAATGTGTCCTTGACAATGGTGTAGGGCAATCTGTCGGTGTCTGGTTTGACTTTGGGATGAGAAACTTGTGATTTTTTTTGGTGAAATAGATTGAATACTTTGGACACACATTATCCGCTGAAAGTGTCATTCCTAAGAAAGTGTTATTATCTGCGCCCAGAGACAAAATGCAACTGCACCCTTTTCTGAGGGTGATTAAATGTTATGCAAAATTTGTTAAGGATTTTGCAAAAAAGACTGAAGGTATGAAGGTTTTGTTAAGGAAAGGTGTACATTTTGAGTGGAGGAGTGAGCAACAAAATTGTTTTCAGAAAATTAAGGAGGAAGTGCACAAAGCTAATATTCGGAATGCCTTTTGATACTGTAAACCAAAAACCACAATTACGGTTGATGTGTGTGCCACAGGCATTGGTGCTGTGCTTTCTCAAAAACATGGACCCACTCGAAAGACTATTGCCTTTCCCTCACACTTATTAAGGTCTACTGAGCTTCATTATGCAGTCATTGAAAGACAGGCCCTGGCAGCGGTGTGGGGCATTGAGTGTTTCCGAACTTATGTTTGGGGATGACACATTACATTACACACTAATCACAAACCTCTTCTGAAAATACTGTCACCTGGAGGTACAGAAAAGGTATGGCAAGACTTGCCAGACTGCTGTCATTATTGCTTTGAAAAGATATTGGGCAGGAAGAATACTCTAGCCGATACTTGATTGAGGATTTTTTAAGGAGGAGGGAACTATTCACAGAGAGCATGAGGTTGCAGTGGACAGCTTGGGAGATGTTGTTCAATGGTGTAAAGGGGTTGTGTGTGAAGCAGACTGGATCATTGACATGAATAATGATGACGCGTGAAGGGGATCACAGTGATGATAAAGAAAGGTGGCAGTAGTGCAGTGCCAGCCCCTTTACAGCCATACGTTTTTGATGAATTTTCAGTTATTCAAGACAAGATGTTCATGCGGGATGACATAATTATACCCCATGGCGTGTTGCCTAAGAGATGTTTTGACAATACACATGAGGAGCATCTTGGACAAACTGTCCTGAAGAAAAGGTTGAAGAAAAGAGTTCTGGTGGCCAGCTATAGCCAATGATATGGTTGATTCGGTTGGAAAATGTTCTGAGTGTAATAAGAATGAGAAGAGGTTAAGGGTAATTGTGAAATCTGACGTAGGTAGCATTTGTTATCGAGAAAGCAGTGTGTGCATGGATTTCATTGGGCCCTTGTCAGGTTTGTGTGGAGTAAAACTTTGCTACGTGATGAGGCTGTTCCCTGAAGTTGGTTGTAAATGTTTTATCTAAGATCACTACCAGAGCCACTATAGCAGAGTTGCGAGATGTGTTTAGAAAAGAAGGTTACCCAGTTGTCTTGATCACTGATAATTGTACACCACTCACGTCTGAAGAAATTAGGGATTCTGTTTTCATGCGGTGTCAGGCAATAACAGGCTGCTTTGTATAATCCTCTGGCAAATGGAATTGTGTAAAGGGTGAATAATATGATAAAAGGGGCTCTCAAAATGGCTGAGGTAAACAGATTAAATGTGGAGACCACCATTTCTGATTGTGTTTGGCTTATTGCACTATGGAGAACTCTGCTACAGGAGAGATCATTTTTGCATGAAGAGGGGTAGGAAACTCACTTCCAAACGTAACCTCTCATGGTTGTGGGATTTCATTGATGGGAGGTATGTGGTACCTAGCAGTGCTCCTTCCGATGTCATTGTAGAATTTAGAGTTGTTCCAGGTGATTGACTTAAACTCAAAACAGGTAGGTTAACAAAAAGGTTTGAGTCATTTTTGTGGGTCATGTGAAGTTAATAGTGTATTTAGATGGCATTTTGTGTTAACCAATGGCGAGTGCTGTACCTTTGAGAAGAGTGGGCAAGTATTCTGCACATGGTTTCAGAAAGAGTAGAAATGAGGATAATTAGTGCAGGGGATATCTGTTAAAGAGAGTTGATGAAGTTGTGCATCAAATGGCCTTCGCATGGATGGTATCAATGGGTTTTGTTACTCTGTTTTTGTGAGGTGGGTGCTCATTCAACTGCAAACAATGTTTATTTTGTTTAGTTGGAAGAATTCATAGGTTCAGGAGACCAACACCTTATTTACAAGACTTTGTTCATTAAATTGTTTTTATGTGTATTATGTGATATTACATTGCATGGTACCCTACACCTTTTTGCCTATCTTTCTTCTTGTATTTGAAGTTTACTTTATTGCATCTGTTTTATTATTCGATGTACTTCCTTTGTTTCCTTGTGTTTTCATGACTCTCTTTCTCCTTTGCATTATGGGTGATAACAGAATTGGATGAGGATGGAATCTTATTACTTGTACTTCATAGAATGTTCATTCATTATATTCTATGTTATACCTGGATTGCGCTTGCATGTGTGCGTTCCATTAGCCAGCAGTTGCCTGATGACTGGCGAAGGGGGCACTATATCTGTAAGTACCTGCCTTACAAATAAAGGCCTAAGTTCAAGGACTTGGGTGTTTGACTACATCACTTTGCACATCATCAGTGTGCTTCACTAAAGGGTCAGACCAAAATATCGCTGTACATTTATCCATCATCAACACTGCAAATACCATTGTACTCTTCTCATATGATATGTCTCCTAAAACTTGTAGGGTAACCTTTAAAAATAAATGTACAATTCCCAACATGCTTTCCAATAAATATCAGTAAAGTGAAGTACTAATTGCATTTCCCAGTATCTGATACCACTGGGATTCAGGTAGTGACAACATTAGGTTTCCGCCAAAACCATCTTCAAAGGAATACAGTATTATCACTACATTTCCAAATTATAGCTTCTTGTCTCCTCCTTAACTTCAATCAACTCTTTGAGCATCTATCATCACAGCATCTTAGCAAACGGCAAAGGCAGACCAGGGCACTACCTGCTTTGGCAAAGCCTGGAAGGACCTTGTTACAAAACCCCTGTACACTGCAATGATCAAGCACCTATACATAAGACAGGATCGTATTGTGATGCTAGTCCAGCAGCTCTCATTGACTACCTAAAACTCTTCTCTTGCTCCTCCCTGTATGATGTTAACCAGTCTTCTAAAGACATCAATGTATTTCTGTATATTAGCACCATGCGCGCTAGCGGAATTCCGCTCGCACGCTGGGATTTGCGAAAACGCACTTTACGTGACGAGCTGGGCTCGTCATCAGCGTGCGAGGAGGCTACGCCATGACGAGCCCAGCTCGTCATCAGCGTGGAAGGGGTTAAACAAACAAGTTCTAGCTGATTCCTCCAGCACTCTGGTGCACAAAGGACCTCTCTGAAAAATGTCCTTCTGAAACATGGAAGAATGCAGCCCCTGATGAACTTGTGGTACTAATGTCCCGCAGGTCAAGATGAAGACAGTTCATCAAATGAGCCAAAACCAAGTGCTATACCACCCTGAATAAATCTGCCAATAAAAGCAGAATCATACTCAAGGCATTGTATGAACTTGCTGGTTGAAACTCGAATCCAACATTCCACAGATAAGTGCAATCAATGCCATCCAACTCTTATTCAATGACCTGGATTTCAATGTTATATCAGTTCTAAATCATAACCATTGCTATATTATTAACTGTGACTTTTAAAGTGGTTTTCATGCCGTTTTCCTCGGTACTATTAAGAATCTAAAACAATTTGTGAGCATTGAGACTAATTCACAAATGAATAAAATGTTAAGAATAAGTTTGTGAGTGTTGAGACTCCGCAGTCAGGGAGGAGGACTCTGTATATAAAAAGATAGGGATGTTGTATTCGGCCCTCATACGCACACTATTAAAATTCTGCTTTGGGAATTCCAAAATAAATGTAAACTTTCACAAAAGTGTAAGTTTACCTTTGTGAATCAGGTTCATTGTGAAGAAACAGGATCATGCACAATGAGAAATCAAAAGGTTGCAAATGCTTTAAAATGCTCAAGCATCTACACTGAAAGAAAATGTGCTTGAAGTCTTTGGGAATATTAAGGATTAACCTTTTATTGTTAAAGATAAGTATACCGTATTATACTATGTACAGCATGAAAGGTGATTAAAGACAGGGTAACTCATTGGGACTTGAAATGTTATTCTTGTCATTCCTGTTGTTTGAATTTTGTGTTCATCAAGGTAAATAAAGAATTATTTTACCAGCAAGCGAGGTGCAGAAAGAGACAAGTGAGGTGCAAAAAGAGGCAAGAGATGTGAAGAAAGAGGCAAGAGGGGTACAGAAAGAGGCACGAGGGGTGCAAAAAGAAGCAAGAGAGGTGCAGAAAGAATCGAAAGAAGTGCATAAAGAAGCAACAGAGATGCAGAAGGGGAGAAGTGGGGTAGAGAAAGTGTGAAGAGGGATACCGAAAGAAACAAGAGAGGTGAAGAGAGAAGAAACAGGTGTGCAAAAAGAAGCAAAATGGGTGCAAAAAGAGGGAAGAGGGGTACAGAAAGAGGGACAAGGGGTGTAGAAAGAAGCAAGAGAGGTCAGTAGTGTGGCTCAATGGTTAGTGCGGCAAACCCTGATGAACAGTTCTGGCCAGGGTCCAGGGTTCGATTCCCGCGTCGGTGGGCTCTCGGGGTCAATTTCCTCGGACCTGTTAATTCTCGCCTCGGTGCCTATTCTAATCACGGGCCCCACGCTGCAACTCTCGGCAATAGCTTGCTTAGCCTCCACACTGGCCCCAACAGCGCTAAGGATGCCTGGCTTCACCCTGGGGTGCCCAGGAGTGTACACTTCACAGGGAAAACCAGGAGGGGTTCCACAGCGGTATGAGTATCAGCGCCAGGAAGCCGAATAGGCGACACCACAAGGTGACCATCTGGTGACAGTGCACTCTATAAGTACCATGACATTTACATTTACATTTAGGTCCAGAAAGAAGTAACAGAGGTGCAGAATAAGGGACGAGGGGTGGAGAGAGAAACAAGAGAGGTGAGAAAGAATATAACAGATGTGCAGAAAGACGGAACAGAGATGTAGAAAAAGGCAAGAGGAGTGCATAAAGAGAAGAGGGGTGCTGAAAGAGGCAAAATCTGTGCAGAAAGATGCAAGAGAGGTACAGAAAGACAAAAGATAAGTGCTGAAAAAAGCAACAGAGATGCAGAAAAAGGTAAGAAGGGTGGAGAATGAGCAAAAGATAAGTGCAGAAAGAAGCAACAGACATGCAGAAAGGGGAAGAAGGGTGGCGAAAGAGGCAAGAGGGGTGCACAAAGTAGAAGAGATGTGCAGAAAGAGGCAAGAGAAGTGCAGAAAGAAAGAAAGGTACAGAAAGAAGCAACAGAGAGGCAAGAGAGGCCCCCAAAGTCCCTCAGGATTAAATTGGACTTCTTCTTCACCCATCCAGTACTCTGCCAGGAGGTGCCTTTTCAGATTGGTGGAGAAAGGGGGGCATAGCCTCCAAAGACGTCTTAGCAATCCCACTGTGTGGGTCTTACTGGAGGCAAAAAGAGGGGCAGTTGGCCCCCCGGGGTGACTACTCCTCCTATCACCTCAAGTAAGGCCCACAGCAGGATTGCTAAGTTGTCCTAGCAGGCCACGCCCCCTTTCCCCACTACTCTGCAAACTCACTTCCTGGAATGCTCTTGGATAGGGATTAAAGTCCCTTTCGCTGCTGGTGATCCTTAGGGGCCAAATAGCCTACCTGACATCTCCAGTATGTCCCAGATAGTGGGATTGCTGAAAGCTAGACACAGGCCATGCCCCCTATCTCCACCACTCTGCAAACGCCCCTCCTGGCACGTTCTAAGTTGGGGAATTAAGTTCCCTTGAATACTGAGGGTCCCTGGGGGCCAACTAGCCCACTAGGTACCTCCAGTAAGTCCCACACAGATGGATTGCTGAGAGTGGTCCAAGGCCACGCCCCCTTTTTACACCACTCCGCAAACACATCTCCTGGTGTACTGCTATTTGGGGGATGAATTCCACTCTAGTCCTGAGGTTCTCAGGACAGAAGAGGACCTCGTCACCCCACCAGCAGTGCGCTAAGAGGTATATACCTCCCATCTAGCTTTTTTCTTTTTTCCTTTGTGTCCAAACTCTTTTTTTCTTGTTTTTCTTTTTTCATAGAGGAATACTTATTTTAAAAATTACACACAACAATTTCAAAACATCGTACACAATTAAAATGATATACTTATACTTTTTTCTTCAACTCTTTTCCCCCCTTTTTGGATTTACAATTATTGTAACTGTTTGTGGCACCAAATTCAAAAGCATTTAGTACATATTTGGAGCAATTGGTCCCATTTATCAATATTAGGCTAGTGCCTTAATTTTTAATATCTCCAGTAACAGCAATGCCAGGAAACAGACCCTGGATATATTCACTTACCAAATAGTCAAACCACCAATATTCATGAACATTACAAATCCAATCAAAGCTATCTTTCGCTTGAAACAGCACTCCCATCTATCTCAAAATCTCAATATATGTGCAAAATAGCAATAATATAGCATTTAGTGAATGGTAATAAATATTCATTACATCAAACGTTTGCACTAAGTATTAATGCAAAATCAAAATATTCCATTTGATCTCAAATATTCCCTACAAAATAGAATTGCAACCAACTATCTCAAATGTGTAAATTCACAAATATAAACAATTTCATTAATACCATGTCGCAAAAACATAATGAATTTATGATTAAATAACTCAATAAATATAAATATCATTGATCTAGCACTAAAATGCCTCCAAAATATTCATAAAAATTCAGTCAAATAGTAAAGAGCCTCTTATTTGTGTGTGCCATAATCATCAGATGAAGATTCAATTGCACTAATATTCCTATCGGTTCAAATTCATTTAAAACATGAACACATGCTCAAAGTGCAATATATGATTAAGGACAGTTACCCCACATGCACTTCCATCTCCTTATCTTTATTCAATCCTGGGGGAAATTTAGTATGTATATTCAGACTATATCTGGATTCCAGACATCTCAATGTCATCACTCTATTTCCTCCTCCAGGATTGGGTGTACTCTGTCTATTGCAAAATAATGTATTCTTCATGGTTCACTGCAATGGTTCTCATAAAAATGTCTTTCCACTGGATAACTAAAATAATGATTCCTTATCATCTGTTGATGGTCTAATATCCGTTTCTTGAGAGAAAAGATGATACTACACACATAATTAGGTGAGCAAGGTCAAACTAAAACATATATACAGTGACCGGTGTTGCAATTATAAAAACCATTGATCCTTCTCTATTGGCCATCTCAGGAAGTATATTCTGATGGATTTGCAACCATCCTAAATGTCTTGCAATGACTACACTTGAAAATAATCCTTTGTATTTGATAACCATCTCTTTTGTTTGTGATCACTTAGCTTTATATTAATTAATCCCCTTGTGTCCTCTCTTTCCTGTAGGTTATGGATTGTACCATAGGTAACTCATTTCCTATTACCACATCACCTTTAGCTATTGAACAATCTCTTCTGATCACAAGGCTCACCTTCTGTGACATGGATTTAAAGCATGTGAATAATCGGGTTATAGGTTCTTCATTTTCTTGTCCATCATTTGGATGTAATAGCTGATTTTTAGTTACGTTCTTACATTTCTTTGTTGCCACATTTACTATTTTCATACTAGGGGCTCTTTTTAAGAATCTCCCTTTTTTTCTGTGCTAATTGTTTATTATATTTGGCAAATTATGTTTAATCTAAGAGATTCCCCATATGGAATACATTCTTCTAGAACTTTGGGATGTTGACTTTTAAAGTGCAAGGTACTATTTCCTGCTGTGTCTTTATGGGAAATGATGTAAGGATTTTGCCATCACCTACCTTAAAAGCAATATCCAAGAGTGCTATTTCACTGGAAATTATGGAGGCAGATAATTTCAAGTAGTAAGGATTGTGATTTAGATTCTCGATGTACTCACACTCTTTCTCCCTTTTTCCATTCCTTGATAAAAAAAACAGACCATTAATATATTGAGTCCAAATTAAAATATTTTGTACATATTCAAAATGGTCATCCACCCAGGTCACCTGCTGCTCCCACCAACCCATCACCAAATTGGCAAAGCTAGGGGGTGAAGCAGGTTCCCATCACAGTACCAACTTTATGTGGATAAAGGACTCCATCATGCATGAATATGTTCTCTTTAAGACAGACCTGAATCATGGTTATAAGCATCTTGGTATGCTCTAAAAACATACTGGTCTAGGTTTTGAAAAATGTTCACAAGCTTGTATGCCAAACGAATGATCAATATACATATATAGTGCAGTCATGTCCAATATAATCATCAAATAGGTGTCTGTTCAAACCAAACTATGTATCTTAGTTATACATAAATATTTATGAAGTTTATCTACACATCAGAACACGAAAGGGACCCTCTAATTGAAGTTTTTACAGGTGAAAATGTAATCAAGGCACGAGAACAGTCAACACGTTTTGGTAGCCAGTCGCTACCTTCGTCATGATTATATATATATATCACCTATTGGCGTCCTCCAATAGTTAGAACCAAAGTTTCTATAAGAAAAATTGTATTTGTTTTGCCAACAACTTTGGCACCGCTTGACAAATCTCCATGAACCTCTCCTTTTTGGTTCAGCTGCTGTGTTGAAAGTTTTGGGGTGGTCCGTGAAGCAGGGGCTGAGAAAAAAGGGGATCCAAGAAGTGTTTACCCATGTTATGTCTATAGAGATTTTTTCTTTATTAAACATAACTACAGATGGAAGTGCTGGACGTAATTATACCAAATTTGGCAGAAAGCTGGATGTTGGAACTGAAAGATTGCTTTTTCTGATTTTGTGTAAATCCGTTTAGTAGTTTTTAAGATATCTAAATTAAAAAATATAGATATTTGAGGATGCGAGTCCTTGCAGTGGAGTCACAGATCCTAGTAAAATTTGGTTGGCTTCCAACACTTCAACCAGGAACTGTTGGCAGCCACCTTGGGACTTGGCTTGAAGCCAATTCCCATAAAAAAGAGAAAGAAAAGGGGGCCGACCCCCCCTACCCCCCCAAATATGGTGAGGTGGTCCCCCAGGTACCACGCCGATGATGAAAAGCTTTTTTAAAAAATTTGGCTGGGAGTCATAGGGGGATATTTTTAAAGCCCCTTGGTGGGCCAAATCCCAGGGGCATGAAGGAGGGGAGCGCATGGGGCCCCAATGTTAGGATTATAAAAAGCCTCAGGGACCCTGTAGCAACCGGATTTTCATACCTTGTTATCAGCTTACCAATAATAGCACACCCAGCCGCCACGTACCACCACCCTTCTCAGGCCCTATAGAGCACAACACCTAAAATACCTACCTGAGAATGGGGAAATGACAGTAAACCAGAGGAATATTATTATTAGTTGGACTTTCCTGCTCAAGAACTGGTCTCACTTCTATATCAGCAACTACCCATTGGAGGGGAAATAACCTGTCCCTCCGTGAGCATTTGGTAAAGAAAGGTCTCAATCCTCCCAAGCAAGAACTGTTAGGCCAAATTATTCTCATCTGAAGTTATTCCTTGTCATGAACTACACATTCCACTATCATCAGTTATCTGTAAGAAGGGAATTACACATCCTTCTATAGTCAGCACCTGGCTAGAGAGAAAGGTTAATTCTGCCTCAGAAATACCATTCGAATGCAATGGGTAATCATTGGAGTTTATTTATTACATAACAATATTAAAGTAGAAAGAGCAGTAGGATTTATGCAAAGGGAAACCTAAGCACAACCTAAAGAGCAAAGGATAAATGGTTATGTACCATACTCTAAATAAGAACGCCCCACCTTGGTCCTGCACATTCCGGCCTTGGCAGTCGAGCTGGCCGCTCTCTCACTGTAGCTTCGGTTCTTTCGGGACTCTGCTTTGCAATCATGGGGACACATCTGCACCGCTATGCCTCATCGAAACTGCCACCTTCTTCAGCATTCAACAGCTATCTTCAAACTCCACTGCAGCTACGATAATAATTGCTGCATCCATGGGGACAACTATTGGTAATGACTACAGTGACTACTGGAACTGATCTCTCTCTGCTCCACTGCACCTTGATAATATAGAAGGCCCTCACTTCATGGAAATTTCCAGCCAGCAACCTGCCTCCCACCAAATTCCTGAACCAAGCCCCGCGCTTCCTACGCACCCACAGTGGCCAGCTGCTGTTGCTTCTGGAGCCCGGAAAATAAGCACATTCCTTCGATAAGAGCCGGTCTTCACCGGTTTCTAACTAGCGAACAACAAGTTAAAACGAAAGCAATACCTCAGACCTACAAGCACCTCAGAGAGTCAGGGTAGAGACAAGATGGATTCCCTCTACCTTAGGCCTTTAAGCCAGGGAAGTGGCAGAAGAGACATGACATCATGTCCAAGCACATGGGTAAACCTTGCAAATAGGCAGAAAAAAGTCGGAAATAAAGGGTTCATAATTATATCCTGAGATGGTGGTGGACAACGGTCACCACCAGTCCAATTAGTACAAATTATCCTGTCGTTACATTCTACCCTTGACCCTTGTCCACTAACATCGAAAGTATAGAATGGAAAAAATATAAATAGAGCGTATATCAGCAGAAGAATAATAAGAAACAAAACTAATGGATCTAGACATGAGCCGTGCGAGGAACATATGTTAAAAGGACAGTACACATTGAATTCAACAACAAATAGCAGCTAAAAAACAAACAACTAATAGGACACCACCTAAAATTTGGCAGAGGAAATGTAAATCTGGTAGCCACCTAAAAACCCAATCGAACCACCCTTGATCTAAATTTTTGATTGACTTCTCTAGTTAGCTCATGAAGTGTATTGAGATGGGACTGAATAGATTAGCTATGACAGATTAAAACAACAAAGGCCCTCAAAATCTGAGCATCCGCGGTCATGTTTCAACAAAAGGTAATCAATGGCAGCCCAGTTTTGCAAAATAGCACAGCGCTCACCTTGAACATCCAATAAAAGGTCAGATAAAATAGCAGAAGTATGATTAAGTGATTTCACCATCCAGGAGGCAAGTTTGCCTATAGTCTTAGAATTATAAATAGACAATCCAGGAATACCTCAAATGGAAACAGCTAAACTGATATACTCAGACTTTGAAAATAAATGCAGTGATGAATCACAATCTTCAGTTAATAACGGTGCATTGCGCACCGTACGAGAAAGCACACCAGGATTCGAAGAAAACATTAATAGACTGATTCGTGTCAAAGCACATGGGCCACCAGAAATGTTTGCTGGAATATCAGACCAAGATATATTGCCACATAAAAAGAGCCATCCGGGAGGTAGCAATACAGTATGATAATGGTTAGCAGTCAATACGAGACATTTGCAGGTCATGTTGTTTTGTACAGAAGTACAAGTAGTAGGAGTTCTGGTGACACATAAAGTTTTCTCATGGGAAGAAAGTGAAGAAACATTATTAAGTTGGATTTGTACACACTTGCCTATAAATTTGGGGTCGCATGTTAATATATAACAAACATCACCTTCTGTGATGTTATAAGTAGAAACTACAAAAGCTAAAGGAGGTTTCAGTTCAGTCAGGACAGTGCATGAAGCACAATAGTCATATGCAGAGAAATCACTTTTGATGAGTTCAGGATGAGCTTCAGTTACATTGAAAGAATTAAGCAAGGAGGCTGTAGGAGTTGGCACAGCCACAAGACATGTCAATAGCAAATCAGTCACAAAACGCATAGACGCCAAACAGAAATGTGATGAGTTGACAACACGATGTGCAAGTTGAATCCAAAAGTTAGGAATAGGATCCCACGATGCAAAGGAACGACGTCCTCGGACAAAATGGTCACTCCGGTCTCGTGGGCACTCTCGTCTCCAAACGCAGCAAGCCAAAAGGAGTCCAGCGACGACTCATCCGGCAGCAGCCACACCATACAATGGTCTAGGGAAAGAAGTCGGAAACAGGCATTATTCATTCACGCAAATAACATTTGTCAGCAGGGACTGTGTCCCACCTTTCTTAACCTGGCCTCATCACTAAGATTGTGTTGTCTGATCCTGTAGCTATGATTTCAGCCTGTTCAGGGGGATTATTAGGTGACTGTACCCATACTCTTCCTCCTGGGTTATCGGTTGAACCGAACTCTGTCTCACCACCCACAGTTAGTAATGTTGGAGCAGTGCCTTTCTGGATCCTACCACTGAAAACAGGCATAATGACCAATTGGGCAACTCGATCTCCTCTCCGGACAGTTAAGTCAGAGTTACCATTGTTTAACAATATCACTTTGATCTCACCCTGATAATCACTGTCAATGACACCTCCAAGCACCTGGATGCCCTTCAAGGCCAGACCAGATCTCGGGGCAATCAATCCAAAATTCTCTGCTGGTATTTGAACACCAATTCCAGTCTCAACAATAGCAATGTCTCTCACTTTTAGGACAAAATCTGTCAAGGAATGCAGATCTAAACCTGCAGATCCCGGGGTAGCTCTGCATGGAGCCAAGGCTCCGGGGGTAATTTCCCAGTAGGATACAGCGTGAATTTGGTTTTACATCTATAGTAGGAGGAAACAGGCGCATTAATGATGAATCAGAATACAAACAAGGACGATCGTTCAAAATTAACAATGCTTCAAATAAATAATTTCTCCAATTCTATAAGGTACCATTCGACAATTTACGCAATTGATCTTTCAACAATCCATTCATTCTCTCAATTAAGCCTGCGGCTTGTGGGTAATAGGGTATATGGAACACCCATTCAATATTGTGTTCTGCACAATATTCTTGAACCAACCTTCCTTTGAAATGTGAGGCATTATCTGTTTGCATTTGCACTGGCGTGCCATAGTACAACATTAACAAATCCATAGTTTTAAGAGTATTCTCCTGGGTAGCTCTTTTGTAAGGAGAAGCAACCAAAAAGCCGCTATAAGTGTCAACGGCTGTACACACATATTGACAATTTTTACTCATGGGAAGGGGACCTATATGGTCCATATGCCAAATTTGAGGGGGGATTTTCCTCGATGTAGCTGACCTTTCACTATCTGGGGCACCTCTCGCTGTCGAGAGTATTGACATATAGGACAATTAAGTATAGCCGTTTTAATTAAATCGAAATATAGATGCCTCTGTCAGTAGCCCACCTGCTGGTAATTCGTTCTCCAAAATGTCCTGCTTTTTGGTGTGCCCACCTCGCCAGTCCCGCCAAATCAGAATTTTGTGGGTCCACCATTGCCCCAGAAATTTTAGATTGTTCATCTGCAATATTATTAAACAATTTGTCAATGGAATCAATTTGAGAATGAGCATCATTATGGAAAACTGTCACATTGCTTTGAGGAAGTAATTCCCAAATTTCTTGCCATAACTCCTTTCCCCAGATCTCTTTAGTATGCACCCTCCAATTATGTGAGTGCCAAGTAGGTAGCCAGACTGCCAAACATTAGCAGTCAACCAAGAATCAGTAAATACATGACACGTTCCTTTTTTTTTTTTTGTCCTCATAAATGCCAATAGAAAATATAAACTCTAGATGGGCTTTCTCCAGGCCACTAACACAGACCAGCTGTTCCCTCCCTGGAGTCTGTGGATAGCCAGTAGAGGTCGCCCAGAGGTAGGTTGTTTTCAAATCCAACTCCAATTCAAGATGTATCTTGCCACTTTGGGAGGACAGGACCACTAACCTCTGGCATAATCATTGGACTCATTGTAGGTTATCTCTCAGACCATGCATTTAAAGCAGACCAGATCTTAATGGCGCTTTCCGCACCACACAACATGTCTAAACGACTAACTTCCATGATGTTTCTTAAGCAGTCTGCGAATCTGGGGGGGTTTACAGACTTTTACTCCCTACATATCTCCCTCCTAGCAATAACAATGACGTAGAAAATAAACTGTAGGGTACAATTTCCAATATCATAATCAAGGGGAAGACCGAAAAGAATCAATCTAGGACTACAGGTGATTGGGGATAACACAACCTCCTCTAGGAATTTGGACACCTCGCTCCAGTAACTCATAATTTCTGGGCAGTCGACAAACATGTGTCTGTCGTCAGCAGCTGGAAACTTACATCTTGGACAAAAGTATACTTCTGCTGAGAGCTTAGAGAGTTTCTCTGGAGTCCAATAAACCCTGTATAACGTAAACAGGTGGTTTCTTCTAAGGTTGGAAGGTTTTATAATTTTTTGAGAAAGTGTAAATGAGTCCGTCCAAATCTTCAGCTCCTCCCCTGGATTCTGGACTGGAAAATTGTCCCAAAGCTTGTTAATTTCAGCACCTAGATTGTCTTTCGCTCCCACAAGTGTGTTATACCAGAGCGCAACCTCCCCCTTCCATCCCCTCCCCCTATTGATGGATTCCAGAAATGGGATCTCATCTTCGTTACCCAACACTGCCTCCCCCACCAAAAAGACAACTGATAAAATTTAAATCTTGTGATCGAGCCCTCTGTTATGTTCGATAGGGATTCCCAGCTTAATAGTGTCGAGTTGTTACAAAGGTCCCCCATTTCGTAAGGCCTGCCGCTCTGAAAGGGAGAGCCAGTCGATCTAATAAGCAATCTGGTGTACCAGGGGAATCCCAAATTGGGGCTTGCGAATGGTAGTAGGGTATATCTAAAATTCTACGCACTGATTGCCAAATATTGAGGGCTGTCCTTAGGAGCTTCAGACAAACTTTTTTAAAGAACTTCTGATCCCCATATTTATAGAGAAAGAAGTCTAAACCATGCTGCAAGTCAGATAGCATAGCCTGAAAAAGTCTACCATGGGATGAAGAGTCCAACTTATTTGCCAGAAGTCTAAAGTTCTTGAACTGAAAAGCATAACAATAAAGGAGTAAATCAGGAAGAGCCAGCCCGCCTAGTTTCAGTCCCCTTCTCAATTTCCTTTAGGCAATCCTTGGTGACTTAGTTGCCCAAATGAAAGAGCCAATCCTTCCTTGAAGGTTTGAAATATCCTTTTTATTAAAGTTAAGGGGGATGGAGTTAAATAATAAGGTAATTTTTGGCAAGATTATCATCTTGACTAGATTTCGGGACGTCCTCTAGGTTGTGGGTAAGGTGAATCCCCAGGTATCTGATTTTTTATTTTGCTTCTGGTATCTGGGACAGATTGTTCCAGGTCATGATGTCAGTTTTATCTTTATTAATTCTATACCCAGACACTATACCAAAATCCTCAGCAAAATCGAATAACCTAGGGATGGCCTCAACCGGGTTGGACGTGTAGAGGAGAAGTTCATCAGCATATAATGCTGTCTTAAGCACCAAATCCCCCATTTTGAACGGTAAGATTACTGGGTCTGATCTCAGGGAGCAGACAAAAGGCTCGATAAAAATATCAAAGAGAAGGGGAGACAGGGGGCAACCCTGACTCGTTCCCCTTGAGATGTTGAACCAATTGGTTAGGCAGCCGTTGACCAAAACTTTGGCCGGGGACCCCTATGCAATGTAGCAATCCCTTTGATGAATATATCCGGGAACCCGAACTTAGCCATGGTTTTCCATAGAAATAGCCAGTTAACTTGATCGAAGGCTTTTGCTGCATCGATCGCAAAGATGGCGAGCGGCAGTAGTCTGTCTGTTGCTATGTCTATTGCTCCTACAACTTGGAACATAGGTTCATTAAGTTGACGGCCCGGTATAAACCCCCACTGGCCAGGGTGGATTATGGACTTGCAGCCTAATTCATCATTCACCCGTTTTGCGAGCCCCTAATAGCGATTCATAACGAATCGCTATTAAGGACTTGCAAAACGGGATTCATGTAGGAATTGCAATAATTATTGCGATTCCTACATGTTCCTTATTTGCGAATAGCTAATTGCTAATCGCTAATAAGGAATAACTCCCCATGCATTCCTATGGGCCTACAGGCCCATAGGAATGCATGGGGAGTTATTCCTTATTTGCGATTAGCAATTAGCTAATCGCAAATAAGGATCCGATTTCAAGGGTGCAGGGGTGTCCAAAGGACGCCCTGTAGCGCCCCTGAAATGTAATCTACATTGGTGTTGCGCACACACATGTCCAAAGGACATGTGTGTGTGTAACATGCAACTTAGAAAAATGTATTTAAATGCATTTTTCTAAGTTTTTGCTATTTACCGAGAGGTCTGACCTCTCGGTAAATAGCGGCCCAAAATTGCCATTTCGCAATTTTAAAATGCTTCATGAATTGCATTTAAGGAATCTCAAATAGAGATTCCTTAAATTCAATTCTTCGCAAATGTGCGAATTCTTAAATAGCGAAATTTGCATTTGGGATGATGAATCCCAAATGCAAAAATTGCACTCGCAAAAGGCAAGATTCTGAGAATCTTGCCCTTTGCGAGTGCAATTTAGCTTGATGAATCAGGCGGTTGATTATTTTCGCCAGCCTAGATGTAAGTATGCCGGAGTAAATTTTCAGGTCAAAATTAAGAAGGGGGATGGGTCTATATGACTCTATTTTTTTGGGGTCTTTGTTAGGCTTTGCTATCAGAGTGATGGTAGCTTCTGACCAAGAGGGAGGGGTATGTTCCTCCTGCAAGAACATTTTGTTAAAGAGTGCCAATAGTGGGGCTAGGACTTCGTCCAAATTATCCTTATATACCTCCGTTGGCAGTCCATCCGGACCAGAGGCCTTGTTCCTGGACATCTTTTTTAACTGGGCCCGTATCTCCCCCTCCGTAATCTCGGTAACTAAAAAGGCTTTATCGGATTCACTCAGGTTGGGGTAACTCTCTCAGAGCCCACCATTTTTCCAGCTCCTCCAACCCTCAGCTATTTTTCTCATGATATAAATCCTCCATGAATCCTCTAGCCTCTCCCCTGATCTCAACATATTCTGTTATGAGCTGCCCCGAGTCCCGCTGGATTAGTGAATTCATGTTGTTCCTGCTCCTCTCGCTCCTAGCCTTCCAGGCCAGGAGTGAGCCACATTTCTCTCCATATTCCAAGTTGCGGAGCTTACTTACTTCCCACTTATATTCATTTATCTTGTCAGCTCGTGCTTTAAAGCCTGTCTGCAACTGCAAAAGCTCTTTTTCAAGAGCCGGAATCCTGCCTCTATCTTCCATAACTGCTAACTGTAACTGTTGTTCCTTCTTTTTAATCAGATCCAGGTCCTTAATATCTTCTTCTTTCCTAAGTTTTCTTTTTAGTGCCATGTGTGAACCAAGAATACTCCTCAGATAAGACTTAAGAGTGTCCCAAACTGTTTGCTCTGAGGCAGTGCCCACATTAAATGAGAAAAACTCCCTCTGATTTTAATTTTAGTCTCTTCGTCTAGAAGGATAGTTCTATCTAGGGTCCACCTGTACTCTGAGGGGCTAGCCTCAAAGTACATTTTTAACTCAACAACAAAGTGATCAGACAATCCTGTAGGAATATATGATATTGAAACAATATCAGGCAAAAAAGCTCAGTCAAAAAGAAAAAAAATCTATTCTGGAGTATTGTTTATACTTTTTGCTGTAAAAGGAGTATTCCCTAAGGTTACCATGCTTGACTCTCCAGGCATCCTGTAAAGTAAAGTCCTTCATAATATTCCTCAAGGCTAAAAGGGATTATTTTCGGTGAATTATATTTGGCCTTAGAAGTACGATCTAGCTGGGGGTCCAGTATAAGGTTGAAATCGCCTCCTAATATGACTGGAGCTGAGTGAAGTATCATACACTCCTCTAACATTTGGAGGAAGCCCGGGTTGTCATCATTAGGACCGTAGTAGACAGCACATGAAAAGAAAGAACTACCCATGGAGAGGACTGCCACCAACCATCGCCCAGACTGATCGGTTCCCCAATTGTGAACCCTTATTCCCTTATTTGCACGCACAATTATAGCTACTCCTCCAGTGGAACCCCTTTGCTTAGAACAGAGAATTTCCTGAACCCAACTAAATTTTGCAAATACTTGACCACACGCCTCTGCTTCAAGGTGGGTCTCTTCTAAAAGGAATACATGTGCCTCATTATTTTTTAAGAATTCACACACTCTTTGTTGTTTCTTCCGGCTTCCTATACCTTTTAAATTCCAAGAAAGGAATTTATTACTAGATACCATACTAAGAGCTGTTACCTAGTATAACCACACCTATAGCAAGTGGTGGCCTGTGTTCGCATTCTGATTTTACAACATAAGGACTTATGGCATATGAGGACCTTTTTATGTGATTTTTACCCATTCCCCTGTGACCCCTCCCATCCCTCCCCCCGAGGAACCCTCCCCTTCTATCCGGCGTAAGCACGCCTTAGGGGGCCTTGCACCCTTGAAACACCACCGGAAATAAACAATTTTTTCTTTTTTTTCCCTTACTCAATGTAAGAGCCTAACCTTTTGCAATCCCTATTTTTTTCTTTCCTTTCCTTTTGCTTTCCTGCATTCATATTATTTATTTATTCTTGTTGTTGTTATTTTTTCCCCTTTTTTTCTTTTTTTTTAACCCTATTTACAAACTATGTAATGTAGATTTACTGCCTCAGATACATAAGATTACATGAAATTACAATGTATTAATGAACTGTCATTTTCCCTTGGATTGGCAGCAAATTGTATCCTGGAAGTAACTATATCCTCATTTTTAAAAGTAAATCATCCACTTCCTCTGGGTGACTATAGTTGAACATCTTATTGTTCCACATTATCTTGAGCAAAGCAGGGAATTTCATTTGGACTTCAGCTCCCAAGGAACGAAGTTCTGGCATCCTAGAGCCCAACTCCCACTGCCTGTGAACCGTCTTCCCCCCTATGTCAGATCTAATTTGATAGGGGTTGGCGCGGTAGTGGAGAGAGGAACGTGCACGGCTTCTACTAAGAATAAGCTCATTGACCCTGTAAGTTTGAAAATAGACCAATTCTTTCTAGGAGCTTTACGGTCCGAATGCAACCTAAAGGGATCTCTGTGCACCTGCTGAATCTCGGCTTCTAGATCAATGTCTAACCGATCCTTTAGTATGTCTTCTCGTAATAGCCTGCACACAAATCCCTTAATGTCCTCAACTTCCGCTCCTTCTGGTATTTTGAGGATTCTGAGGTTGTTGCGCCGACTTTGCATTTCCAATCTCTCCATGTCCATCGTAAGAGTGCAATTTTGTGCCTTAAGAGCGTCAATGTCCTTAGAGCTCCCTATCGATGTTTCTGCAAGCGTAGTGACTTTACTCTCCAATGCACTGGTTACGGTTGCTAATCCCTCCAGCTTAGTCTCCAGCACATCAAATCTATCATGCAACCCCCTTTGGTTGCTCTCAGAGATCTCAAATTTGTCCAGCAAGTCACCCCTCAGTGATTGAAGTAGGAAATACAGTTTATCTCCCTCAAACTCAGCCACGACAGGCATGCTTCTGGTATGTGGGACAGGACTGTGTACGACAGTAGTGGAGGGAGTAATGGAGGGAGGAAAAGACTGGGGTGGGGGTACGGTTGGAGCTATGTGGGGGATTTGAGAGGTGGAATGGGTCACTGAGCTCAGTGAATCCTGGGCTATTGGTAAGGCTGGAGTTAAGCTCCCCAAGGATGTTGGAGCATTCAGATCAGAAGACCCGTGTATTTCTAGTGGTGGAGAGCTAAGAGTACAGTCATGTACAGGATCAGAGTGTACCATAGCCTCTACACCCTCCTCATTAGGGGGCAGCTCAAGCACTGTATAACTGTTCTTCAGGGGTAAGGTGGGGGAGTAGCCACGTTGTCGGGTTGGTAGGTAGCCACCGCTTCCACTTCAGCTTCCACTGCCTCTGCCTCTAACTCTTTCAACCCCTCCCTCTCTTTTTCTGCATCCTCCACGCTGGCTACTTGTGCATCTAGCATTGCCTTGATTGACCTCCTGGGCCTTCCTTAGGTTTTACTGCTTGCTCCATTATCTTAAAATAGCTTTTGAGTGAGGGGGTGCTTTTATATGCCTGGGGATGTTTAACTACCTTAACTCTACCTCCTTTCCTTACTCCCCCCTTCTTCCTCTGCTTGTAAGGAGACAAAGGCGTTGGACCTCCTCTCTCAGCTGTCTCAATTGGGTCCCAGACCCCGTGCCTGGACCTAAGCTGATACCTATTCTTTGCTTCTCCCACCTTTCCTTTAATTACAGGGGCCTCGGATCGGTTGGAAACAGCAGTGGGAACCCCCTGGTTGGGTAACTTCCCTTCCCTTACACGGCAGCCCTTAGCAACACAAGTTGTTTTCCTAATATCACTCAGACAAAATATGGTTGGGACTGCCCTCGATGTATCAATGCAGGCCTCCCCTCTTGGAACCTCCTTACCGCAGTTTTCTACTGTCCAAACTGAAGGAGGACACCAGCACGCCGGACCTCTATTGCGGAAGATGAGAGCACCCCTAGAGCGACGCCAGTGACTCCTTCGGCTACCTCGACACTCTCCTTGGCAGTGCTTGTCTTCCTCGAGCCTCGTACGCCCAGCAGCAGCTTTCCACGACCCGCAGTTCACTCCGCGACTCGGCTCCCTCATCTCCCACTTCCTGGCAAAGCACCGCTCGGGCTCAAGCATTCCGCTGGGTCCTAGTGCTCGAGAGCGCTCGGCGCCCAACCTCCGAACAAAGGGAAAACACAGGAGAGGAAACTTCAGTTAAGGTAAAAATAGATCGCAGGAAAATGCCCTCAAATCCTCACCGCATAGTTATCAGGAGTTCGGGTCCATAACAAGGGAAAATTCATCCTGTTGCGTGCTTGTTGAGTGCTTGTGGTGATTCAGAGCACGGAGCTTCGCAGCACCCGTCAGCCTGCCGCCGCCATGTTCCTCCCCTCCCGGCAACATGACACGTTCCTGGTAATTCTTGTTTCAGGACTTGATACACAGCATACAATTCTGCAAATTGACTACTTTTTCCCTCACCTGTAGTATTTAACAGTTTTTGCGTGGTCGGATTATATGAGACTGCTTTTCAGTTTCTTCTCCCTCCTATGTACTTTGCCGAACCATCCGTAAACCATACATGTTTTCTATCCTCTACGGACAGATCATCAAACGGTCTACCCCACCTAACAGGGGATTCCTGTACTACAGGTATGGAGCAATCTCTCTCTCATTCTTCTAACGGCGCCCGCGCCACTTGCTCATGTAACATCGCAACACCCTTCGGACCCACACGAGCCTTGTCTTATATGTACCACTTCCACTTTACAATGCTTGCTTTCTGTGCCTGACCAATTCTATGAGTTTTAGGGGAACTCAAAACCCATTGCATAATGCGAATTTCAGGTCTCAGAATAACATCATGTCCCAATGCAGTTGCTCGGTATCCACCAGAACCCAATAGTGTGCAAGTAATTGTTTTTCAAAAGGGGTATAACGCTCACCAGCATCAGGTAACTTTTTAGCCCAGAATCTTAGAGGCACTTTTGTCCTACCCTGTTTCTGCCATAAACTCCAGTTTGCCTAGGGACCTTGTCCAGATACATTTAAATCAACATCTCCATCACGTACAGGCCACAAAACTAGAGCATGCTGAATTGCTTCTTTTGCCGAGTCGAACGCATCTTGCTGTTGCCTACCCCATTCAAACGCATTTTTCTTACGTGTAATTCTGTACAAAGGGGCTAAAATCTGAGGAATATGTTGATGCCAAAAACCAAAAAAAACAATACATCTCTAGGCCTCTTTTCTTTTTCTAGGGACTGCAAACTCTTTAATTTTTTGCTTTACTTGCGGAATCACTTCTCGATTCCCCTCATGCCACTGGATGCCTAAAACTTTTACACTTTGTGCCGGACCTTGCAATTTATCAGGATTAAATTCCCAGCCTCTGCTTTGTAAGTGATTTATAATTTGGTCTAATTGAACTTGAACTTGATCTTGTGTCTCACCTTGAATTAGTATGTCATCAATGTAATGACACACCTGAATTCCTTGATTCAACAGTACCTCAGCTAAATGCTCTGTCACCAGCCGATGACAGATGGTTGGACTGTGTAAATAGCCCTGGGGAAGACTTCTGAACGTCATTTGACGCCCATTCCATGTAAAACTAAATTGTTCCTGACATTCGGGGGCAATTGGAATAGAAAAGAAAGCATTAGCAATATCAATTGACGCATACCATGTTCCTGAATTCTCTCAATTAAAGTAATAATATCAGGTACTGCAACAGTCAAAGGGGGTGTATGTACGCTTAATTTGCAATAATCAACTGTCATGCGCCAAGAATTAGCACTCTTGCGCACAGGCCATACGGGATTATTCCAGACTGAAGTGACTGGAATCACAACTCCAGCATCCATCAAATCTTGAATTGTAGCTCTAATCTCATCATGCCCACCTGGAATACGATACTGTTTCATTGAAACTACCTTTGTAGCTTGTGGTATTTTTATAGGGGGAATTTTTAAACGTCCAACTCTCACAGATTATGATGACATATCATTGTTGTCTCCAAATTGATAACATCCGTCATCTAAATACAAAGTCATACCTTTTAAAATGTCAATTCCTATTATATATTCACAAAGGGGTACCCCCAATACAGTATATTCTTTTCGGGAAATTTTGCCTATTTTCATTTGAAGTTTAGTTTGCACTGCAGTAGTTTCCTTACCACCTAAACCTGTAATAGGGAAATATTGTCCTTTAAACTTTTTGGGATTTCCATATATCAAAGTGGCATTCGCTCCTGTATCAACTAATGCTCGGCCCTCTCTACATTATGATGTTTCCAAAAAATTTCTATGTCTACATAGGGTCTGTACTCTTTTCGAGCCCAATTCCGTATTGGAGCTTGACCTATTTCCTAGTCATTTTTATCATGATCTAACGCCCATGACAAATCAGGATAAAGATTCTCATATTTCTTAGGCAGTACATCTTGTTCGTACCCTCTTACTTCATGGAAAGGATTTTTATCGTCAAGAAGTTATTGTGATTTCCGGTCAAAAGATCTCTGTCGTCTGTCTCTCAATCTCACCTCAGGGGATCTATTCCTTTCATCCCAATCTCTGTGTACAACATATTCTTTTCTCTCCCTCTCACTCTCTCTCTCTCTCTCTCTCTCTCTCATATTTTGGCCTGTATTTCGGGGACGTATCCCTCTCATAATGTGAGGACTTATCTCTCCTTTCTCTCTCTCTCTCTCTCTCTCTCTCTCGCCCTATTTATGTCTCTCCCTCTCTCTCTCTCCCCATCTCTCTCTCTCTCTCATCACCACTCTCATCAGAATACACGCGTTCATGGTCTTGTTTATTAACTCTCCTGGCCCCCTCTTTCCTACCCAAACCTCGTTTACGAAACAAAATCCACAATTTTTCATTGGACTGTCCATCAATATCCTCCCGTCTCACTCCATCATTGAGCAGGGCAAGAAACATATCCCATCTAGTAAACCTATAATTATCAGTATGGTCTTCAGGTCTAGATTGTCTTTGAGGTCTAATCCACTCACCCAATTCCCCCAATTCGCGAACTGCCTCAATTACATCAGACAACGAATTCCCTGTTTGGTTTATCAACAAAGTCATCATCACTTGTTTGTAAGCAGCAGGGGCTGTACGAATAATTCTATTTCTCACGGAAGCATTAAGTAAACCATCCATCAACCTGTCTGCCGTCCCCAGAAAAATAGACGTTTTCATTACTTCTTCTTTCAGTCTTTGTGATGCATCTCTCAAAGTATACGAAGGCTTCACATTAAGCAGCCAATCTGACTCAGAAGGGTATTTATGATTACAAACGTCTACCGCCAACTGCAGCAGACTACTGTGATTATTATTTGCATAATTCCTGAAATGTTCTTATACAGTCGGGTCAGTGCTCAATGTGCAGAATTTCACAGCATCTCGATGATCTAACATGATCCCTGCCGCACCCAAATCAAAAATGCGAACCATCCAAGTAAGCAAAGCCTCACCTGGCTTTTGTCGAAATCTATCCAAAATGTCATTAATCTCTTGTTGAGTAAAATCCTCTAAACTATCCAAAGAAACCCCCTGGGGATTATTAGGGCCACCCTGCAATTTTCTCCAATGAATAGGTTGCGCACTAACTTCTTTGCGCACCTCAGACTTACAGTCACGTTCAGACGGAGAAGACTTAGGTCTCCCAGTCTCCTCACCAGAAGAGAAAGATTCAATCGAATCCCAGATATTTCCATCCCATTCATCAGGCTTCCAATCAAGTCCTGCCTTCGCAACCACCAGACGCAACTTTCTCTGATTAACACGGCCACGTCTGTTCCTGTATTTGTATTTCGCAATACGCACCGCAGCCCTTTCCGCAATTGTTTGATACGTATCCAGTTTATCTGCTAGTAATTTATTTTGACACTTCAAAAGAGTTCTAGCATTCTGTACTTCAACAAACTCTTTGCATGCGCACCACAATTGCACACACTTCTCATGTACAAGCCTGTATGCATGTAACAAAATCCATCCCCTTCGTCCTAACGTAGGAAGATCTTCACCTTTTAATACCGGCACTTTCTGCAAACACGCCACCACTCGAGCCGGTTCCGCATCCTCCAAACATGAATTCCAGTTTTCACTTAAACCAGTAGAATTAGCCCATTCATGAGCCAATGCCCCATAAGAGGTCGACTCCCACCCAGGAAACTCTAAAGGCAATTTCAAATCCACTTTCGTTTTCCTAGAAAACATATTGAATATTCAGTAAATACACTGACTCAATCAAAACACTATACACACACACAAAACAAAAAAAGTAGACAATCACATCAATCTCGTACAGTTCCCAGATCGCCTCTGCAACGCCTCCCGACACTCACTACAACGACACTCGACAATCACTTTAACGTCACTCGACGATCCCTTTAACGTCACTCGACGATCACTTTAACGTCACTCGACGATCACTTTAACGTCACTTCGACGATCACTTTAACGTCACTCGATGATCACTTTAACGTCACTTCGACGATCACTTTAACGACACTCGACGATCACTTTAACGTCACTCGATGATCACTTTAACGTCACTTCGACGATCACTTTAACATCACTCGATGATCTCTTTAACATCTCCCGACGGTATCTTTAACGTCTCCCGACGATATCTTTAACGTCTCCGACGAGATCTTTAGCGTCTCCCGACGATATCTTTAACGTCTCCGGACGATATCTTTAACGTCTCCCGACGATCAACACGGAGAAAGAAAAAAAAAGAAATAACCTCCGCACTAACACCTTTCGGAAAATGTTTGTGACACCAAATGTAGAGACGGGATTTTCATACCGTGTTATCAGCTTACCAATATTAGCACACCTAGACCCCACATACCACCACCCTTCTTAGGCCCTATAGAGCACAACACCTAAAGTACCTAGCTGAGAATGGGGATATGACAGTAAACTAGAGGAATATTATTATTAGTTGGACTTTCCTGCTCAAGAACTGATCTCACTTCTATATCAGCAACTACCCATTGGAGGGGAACTAGCCCGTCCCTCCGGGAGCATTTGGTAAATAAAGGTCTGAATCCTCCCAAGCAAGAACTGTTAGGTCAAATTATTCTCATCTGAAGTTATTCCTTGTCATGAACTTCACATTCTACTATCATCAGTTACCTGTAAGAATGGAATTACACATCCTTCTGCACGTCAGCACCTGGCTAGTGAGAAAGGTTAATTCTGCCTCAGAAATAACATTCGAATGCAATGGGTAATCATTGGAGTCTGTTTATTACATAACAATAATAATGTAGAAAGAGCAATAGCATTTATGCAAATAGAAACCTAAGCACAACCTAAAGAGCAAAGGATAAATGGTTATGTACCATACTCTAACTAAGAACGCCCCACCTTGGTCCTGCACATTCGGGCCTTGGCAGTCGAGCTGGCCCCTCTCTCACTGTTGCTTCAGTTCATTCGGGACTCTGCTTTGCAATCACGGGAACACATCTGCACCGCTATGCCTCATCGAAACTGAGTTTGAGTTTGAGTTTAAAAATATTTCTAGAGCGCGCGTACACCAGGCAGTTTCTTGGCGCTATGCAATACTACTACTCAAGGAACAGAAAGACTGAGGGACAAGGGAAGATTAGGAAGAGAAGGCTTGGGTGAAAAGGAGGGTTTTGAGATCTTTGCGAAAAAGGGGGTACTGCGAACAGGATCTCAGATGAAATGGGAGAGAGTTCCAAAAGGCAGGGGCCAAGGTAGAGAATTTGGAGCCTCCCCATTTTTTTCGCTTGAAGCGAGGGACAGTGAGAAGTTGATGAGTAGCAGAGCGCAATTCTCTAGACGGGGTGTAGTCGTGGATTGCAGTGCTAATGAAAGACGGGGCAGAACCGGACCGGGCTTTGAAGATGATGCAGCCGAGCTTGAATAGGGCACGTTGCTGGACAGGGAGCCAGTGTAAGGATTTGAGAAGGGGCGTGACATGTTGTGATTTGGGAAGATTAAATACCAATCGAGCCGCCTGGTTTTGCACCAATTGGAGGCGCCTCACAAGGTACGCCAGCATGCCATGGTAGAGGGCATTGCCGTAGTCCAAGCGAGACGTCACCATCGCAAGAAGTATAAGTTTGAGGGCGGATGGAGAAAAAAACGGGAGACTTTGCGGATTGTCCAGAGGGAAAGGAAGGCTGAGGAGACGACCGCACTAACTTGGGAGTGGAGGGAAAGTTGATTGTTGAGTTTGAACCCAAGGGTCTTGACAGAGGAAACGGGAGTGGGAGGGGAACCTAATGAAAGGGGCCAGAAGGAGGAAGACCAAGGACTGGAGCAACCACCCGTCAACAACAGTTCAGTTTTGTCGGGATTGAGTTTCAGGTGGTTGAAGTTCATCCAGTCCTGGATAAAAGTCATGACAAACTGAAAATTGGATATTGACACGGTTGAAGAAGAAAGAGAGAAGATAAGCTGGAGGTCATCTGCATAGTTGTAAACAGAGACCTCCAGCTGCTGTAAAGCAAAAATAAGGGGGGCAATGTAAAGGTTGAATAGCAGTGGAGACAGAGAGGATCCTTTGGGGACCCCGCACTGCACTGGGCGAAAGTCAGCTGAGTACTCACCCAAGCGAACTGCTTGAGTGCGACCACTCAAGAAGGAGGATAGCCACAGCAGGGCCGACCCTCCGATTCCCGCCGCCTCGACACGTGAAAGTAAGATGGCGTTGTCCACCGTGTTGAACGCGGCGGAGAGATCGAGGAGGACCAGGGCCTGGGGCTGACTAGTATCCATACCCTCCCAGAGGTTGTCCAGGACAGATATTATCACTGACTCTGTAGAGTGTGCAGGGCGGAATCCAGCCTGCCTGGGAGCCAAGACACTGTTCCTTTCCACAAAGGAGCTCAGAGTTCTAACAACATGGCGTTCCAGTACCTTTGCCAGGAAAGGCAGGAGAGAGATAGGGCGGTAGTTGGCTGGGTCAGAAGAGTCCGCACCAGGTTTTTTTAAAATAGGTACAATCACCGCCGATTTAAGTGATGGAGTGACAATACCCTGGGATAGCGAACTGTTAAGAAACGTGAGGGGCGGTGAAGGGCAGAAGGAATAGATCTGTTTCAAGATGTAAGTAGGGCAGGGATCGAGAGGGGAGCCAGACTTGACCAGCGGAAGAATGGAGAGAGAGAATCAGTCGTGAGAAGGGGAATCGAGTCAAGACGTGCTGCTACTGGGGGACGGCAAGGGTTGGTGAAGGAGGGGGACGGAGGGGGAATCTTAGCTTTGATCGTGCTAATTTTATCAAGAAAAAAAGAATTGAGGGAATCGCAGAGTGGTTGCGAAGGAGAAGGTTTGAGTGAGGCCCTGTCAGAATAGGCAAGATCTTGAACGATGGAAAATATTTCTCTAGGCCGGTTCTCAGCAAGCTGAATTTTAGATGAGAAATAGGCCTTCTTGGTTTCCAAAATAGATTTCTTGTATTGGGCCAAGAGGGTGATATATCGGTTTCTTGAAGTAAGACAGTAATCCCGCCGCCAAAGGCGTTCCGCTTGGCGGAGACTAAGTTTTTGAGTCTTCAAATCGTCGGTAAACCAGCGGTTTGCATCTTTGGAGCGCTTAGACTATATGCGCTTTAAAGGGGCGATTGAGTCGCAGCCAGCCCGCAGCCAGCCGTTGATGGATTCCGCTTGTCCAAAAGATGGCAGCCCTGAAAGATTGGGGCTGGACGCGTAAAGAGTGGCAGACAGGGGCGCTACGTCTACGCGGTTCCATGAACGTGCCCAGACGTTTTTGGCGGGGGGGCTTGGAGACTAAGAGGGGTGATAGAGAAAAGATGATCAGAAAGTTGTCAGACCAAGCACAGGGAGAGATGGATAATGAAGTGACCGGGCAATCTCAGTACCAAATTTGGTCGAGAATGTGGCCCAAACTGTGAGTAGGGGCATGAACAGCGGAAGTGAAGTTGAGAGAGCGAAGTGATTCTGAAAACTCCTTGGAAGTTGCACACTCAGCGGGGTCAGAGGGCCAAAAGTTGAAATCCCCAAGGACAACGATGGAAGAGTGGTTAACTGCCAAGGTAGCCATCAGATCTTGAAAACTTGGAAGAAACGATTGTGGGGAAGACGGGGGTCGATAAATAAGGACACACGTGAGTGGGGGGGTCAGGGAAAGTGAGCGGGCCACTAAACAGTCTGATGAACCCAATGAAGAAAAGGCTAAGGATTGAAAAGTAAGTTCTTTGCGGGCAATCAGGGCAACACCTCCGCCTGGCTTTCCAGAAGAGTGATCAGCTCGGAGAGCATAGTAAGATGGGGGGAGTATTGCCAGTAGTGAGGGGAGAGAGCTATCCGAGAACCAAGTCTCAGTAAGAAATAAAAGGTCGGGTTTGTGGGACTCCAGTAACATAAAAAGATCGAGCTGATGTTTGACTGCCGATC
Source organism: Lissotriton vulgaris (assembly GCF_964263255.1). Classification (NCBI taxonomy): domain Eukaryota; kingdom Metazoa; phylum Chordata; class Amphibia; order Caudata; family Salamandridae; genus Lissotriton; species Lissotriton vulgaris. The sequence goes on along the minus strand of NC_141689.1, from coordinate 2,074,909,312 downwards.
TGGTGTTGAGATACATTGCAGATACAACAGTAGGGGAGGGGCCCGTGAGTAACGCCACCTTCTTCAGCATTCACCAGCTATCTTCAAACTCCACTGCAGCTACGATAACAATAGCTGCATCCATGGGGACAACTATTGGTAATGACTACAGTGACTCTAGGAACTGAACTCTCCCTCTGCTCCACAGCACCTCGATAATATAGAAGTCCCTGTCTACATGGAAATTTCCAGCCAGCAACCTGCCTCCCACCGAATTCCTGTAGCAAGCCTCGCGCTTCCTACGCACCCACAGTGGCCAGCTGCTGTTGCATCTGGAGCCCGGGAAATAAGCACATTCCTTCGATAGGAGCAGGTCTTCACCGGTTTCTAACTAGCGAACAACAAGTTAAAACTAAAGCAATATCTCTGACCTACAAGCACCTCAGAGCGTCAGGGCAGAGACAAGATGGAGTCCCTCTAGCTTAGGCCTTTAAGCCCGGGAAGAGGCGAAAGAGACATAACATCATGTCCAAGCACATAGGTAAACCTTGCAAATAGGTAGGAAAAAGTCGGAAATAAAGGGTTCATAATTATATACTGAGATGGTGGTGGACAACCGTCACCACCAGTCCGATTAGTACAAATGATCCTGTCGTTACAGACCTCCACCTCCCCAGGGCTGAAAAAGGACCTAAGGACTCCACCGCTGCCCCAGGGACCTCCCCCTCCCCAGCATCTATACCTTATTAAAAAAAATGCATGGGAGCCCATAGTTCCTCCCTCACAGCATCAGAAACCATCACCTCCCTGGGGATAACTGTTTTTTAATGAAACACGGGGGAGGATCTACAGGCTTCCCACTGCCCCTGGGACCACCACCTCACCCTGTGCACTTAATAGGAATAGGGCCTCCCCAGGGGACTGCCACCTCCCTGGGGCACACATACAACAATGAAGGGGGTCCATTGCAGACTCCCTGCCCTCGGGACCAGCTCCACCCTAGGGCTAAAGTCAACGTTGTAGGGGTGCAGTGTAGTTCCTCTCCTGGAGCTCTAGATGGCCCTGGAGACCCCACGGCTGGCTGGAGCACTACTCCGACCAAGCCATAGCAAATGCATCTCTGCTTTTGCAAGCAAGGGGAGAGAATGCTCTTGCTTGCTCAAAGCAGAGCATGTCTGTTTCTCTGCCCACTGTCAAGTGAGCAGGGAAACACTTCGAATGTGGCACTGGTGACCAAACTGGAATCGCTACTAGCAGTGGTCTAGAAAATTGGAGCCACACTGGAGCAAACACGAGCATCGCTTGAAGCCAGGATAGACAAAGTAGCATCTGATTTCACTCTCTTAAAGGCGGACCTCATAATTTGGCAGAGAAGGTACACTCGCAAGCACAGTCATTGTCTGAACTCAAGCCTGTTACCCACAGTCACCCTGCGGCCCTGCAAGACGTTCTGGATCGTATGCATGCCTTGGAAGATCGAGTCGGCGATGCAGAAGGATGTTCTTGCTGCAATAATGTTCGCGTGATGGGCCTTTCGGAAGGAGAAGAAGGCTGGGCCCCTGAACAATATGTAGAACGTTGGCTGCAAGGCATTTTTAATTTGTAGTGGAAAGAGCGCACTGTGTATCAGCCCAAAAGCCCCCTCCCGGGGCTCTGCCGAGACCCTTCCACTTCAAACTCTTGAACTAGAGAGACAGGGACACGGTTCTACAGGAAATTCGCATGCTCTCTGACCTTAGACTAGGTGGCATTCTGAACATGGTGTTCCTTGATTACACATCACCGGTGCAGGGGCGACATAGCACCGTTACTGCTGTGAAATGCCAGTTGCGCGACCTGGAACTCCCATACTCCCTACGGTTCCCAGCCAGACTGAGAAAGGTAGCCAATGGTACTACCCGCTTCTTTGACTCACCAGACGAGGCTTGGGACTGGCTGGAGGAGACAGACTTGTGGACGGGGACTCGCCCCTCGAGTGTGGAAGTACCCCAACTAGTCAATAGGAGGTCCCTTCCTCGTGGGAAGTGGAAGAGAGCAGGAGTCATGTCCTCGAGAAAGATGGAGCGCCGCAACGCCCTGGAAGCAGTTGCAACACTGGGGTCTCAGGTCCATCGAGCAGCCCAAGAAATCAGTTCCTCTGAATCAGCGACTGCTAATGGCTCGTCCACCCCAAGACTCGAAGACTGTAATGGAGTGAGACTGACTGATATCACCCCACAGAATTCTGATGACATTATCTAAGAGACTTCCATCACTTAGAGCAATGAATGGGGCTACGCATGCAAGTACCGACAAATGTTGCCTTGTTTGGTAATGATGTTGATTTTTAATGTCACATGACATGCTGCCACTACCAACACAAGACTTTTACACATATGCTGTGCTCAGGCCGTAGACATCATGCAGCGCATTTAATGTACTGTACACGCGGCCCACGGATTGGGCAAACGGGTGATATCCCTCCGACATAGAGGGGCGCATTTTATCCATAGATCGGCAAACACTGCCAACACTCCTATTAGTCTTGGCATTAACCCTCGCCACACCCCCCCCACACCATATGTCCGTTTGACACAGTTTAAACGCTGAATGGGCATTATGGTTTGGGCGAATACCACTTCGGAACTCGCCCTCCCATTATTCATAGTTTCGTTTATATCAGAACCCTGTTGTTAGAAACAGTCGCATGGACCCAAGTTTGCTGCATCTTTGCCCACCCCACGCAGTTCCAGGCTGTATGCACGGGAAACATGGCACATAATCACATGGAACGTGCATGGACTGCACACACCATCGCATAGATACACGATCTATGCATACTTATGATGCAGAGCTGCAGACATTGCGCTACTTTAAGAGACACACATGACTCATACATAACTAGGGCACATATGCCACAGGTGGAGAGGCCAAGTACATGGCACTTGCTATTCAACTCACGCGCAAGGGGTACTCATTCACAATTGATGAGGTACTAGTTGACTCTGAAAGAAGATAGACGTTAGTAAGCAGGCGAATAAATGGCCAACCAATCCTTCTCGGCTCTATCTATGCCCCAAATGTCGGTAACCACTCTTCTTAGAAAGCCTCTCACAGACTTTAGCTGGTTGGAGCAGGGTCCCCTGGCTCCTGGGAGGGGACTTTCATTTGGTGCTTAGTGTAAAAGTGGACAGATCCTTCCCGCCTCTGTCTAGGACCACAGCAGTGTCGAATGCGCAGGCCTTCACAGACTGGCTAACGCACCAGGCATTATTGGACATATGGCACTCCAACAACCCACATGCCCAGGTCTATTTACACTACTCAGCAGTACACAGACTACATGTGTGGCTGGACAAAATAGTGGGATCCCCTTCACTACTCCCCCTAGTCCACCTCATTGAATATCTAGGCCACAGGCACTCTGATCATAACCCCCAAATACTCCAATTCACCTGGGAACCCACACGCCCCCCTGCTCCAGCATGGAGACTCCAAACGGCGGAACCAGAAGACTCCTCATTCCGATCCTCTCTGGGCATGGTGATTTTTAATTTTTTTTAGCTCATTGAGGGTACACCGAGGGACGCTCTCGTTGAATAGGATGCCATCAAGGTTACAATGAGGGGAAATTGCATGGGAGAGTCCTGGAACATCAGAAAGACACTAACTTCGGACCTGAGTAAAATAGAAAAGAGACACCTACAGTATGAGGTGGAAGGGGAAGGAAGAGGTAGAGATGGGCAAGAGCTATAGACACTACATACACAACATACTGAATTGATGGAGTGCCTCCGCTGCCACAACTACACGGTGCACACCGCCCGCACAAACTCTACAGCCAATCGCACGGGCCACCTTCTGGCCTGGCTTATCCGCCAAGAACACACCCGCAAACCAATTGCGGCACTGTGAGATGACACAGGGCTCCTGGCGGACACATAGACCAACATCCAACGCCAAGGTCATCAAGAGCCCCACACCTTCCTCGCCTTCCCTAGCCATATACAGCTACCTGAGGCGACACCATCACAAAATGAACTCCTGGGTGAGCAGATTTTGCCATAGGAGATCAGAGCAGCAATCGAATCCCTAGCTACAGGAAAGTTCCCGGGACCAGACGGACTCCCGGCGGAATTCTACAAAGCATATCAAGTGTCACTGGTGCCCCGGCTCCATGCCCTCTACGCAGCTGCTGTAGATGAGGGGCAACTTTCCCCTTCGCTATGCGAGGCCCACCTGATTCCACTGATCCATCTGATATGGGCTCCTATAGACCACTCACTCTTCTAACCACTGACTATAACGTTTTGGCAAAACTCCTAGCCGAAAGACTGGCACAGGCGGTCCCTACCCTCGTGAACTAGGACCAAAACGGCTTTGTGATGTCCCAAAACATCTCACTCAACCTGCAGCATTTTTTTCGTATAGTATCTTACTCCACAAGCGAATGGCCGAGAGTGGGCTTTCTCATTCTAGACCTCGAGAAAGCCTTACACTCTCTAGAATGGGGTTACATGTTCGCAACCCATGAGAGATGCAAGCTGGACCCCGCTTTCCTACAGCTGACTAGTCTACTTTGTACACCCAGTGGTGAGGGTGAAAGTGGGATTCTACGTCTCAGGAACAATTCAAGTGCGGCGTGGGATGAGGCAGGGCTGCCCGTTGTCCCCCCTCTTTTTCTAGTTCTCCATTGAGCCACTGGCTGAGGCGTTGAGAACACAGCTTCAGGATGGCACACCACTGGGCGATGGCACGCACAAAGTGCCACTGTACGCTGACGATCTGTTAATATACCTGCGTGACATCCATCAGGTGCCTTTGCGTTTGGCTCACATTCTGTGGGACTTTGTGTCCATTTCAGGATTAGGAATGAATGTAGCCAAACCTAAGCTATACGCCTTCCAAGTAGGCTGTCACAACCAAGCACTTACACTCAATGGCACGTGAGAGCTGTGGTGTGAGGACAACTTTCACTACTTAGGCATACCAGTGTACCCCCAAAAGGTAGACCTCTTTGATGGTAGTCTAGGAAGGGCGCTAAAGGCAGTGAAATCGCAGATGCAGTTCTGGAGCACACTCCCCCTCGCAGTAGTGGGCAGAGTAGCGTTGGTTAAAATGGTAGCCCTACCGAGATTTCTGTACTACTTTGCAAACCTGCCCATCTATGTACCTACTTCCTTCTTTACTGAGATGGAAAAAACAGCCAGAGACTTCATCTGGGGTCCCAACCGCCTCAGGGTGGCAGTGAAAAAGTTGTACTTGCCCACTAACCAGAGAGGCCTGGTGATGCCCTGCTTTTAGCACTATTACCTAGCATCGCAGCTGCAATGGATGGCCTGATGGATGGTGGATCGCCTGGGCGATGACACAGCAACCACATGCCCAGCTTGCACACTATCCGAGATCCTTACGCTATTCCACCCTGGCTTGCGGACACGACCCCCGGAATTCCAATTACTAAATGTGGCCCATAGGTGCTATCTCAGAAGCCTCTACTTAACTCGGGACACAACACCCTATGCTCAAGCGCTCCCACTTGACGGTACCCCTAGAGGACAGGCTACATTCACGAGCACTGAACTGCAACACTGGCATGAGGCTAGGATACAAATACTAGGAGATTTATATAGCGCTTGCTCCCTCATATCTTATATAATACTGGTAGAAAGTAACGGGCTCCCCGCTGGACAGTTCCCTCTGCATAGATCTCTGGTTGCTGCACTTTCGTTGAGGTAGGGAGACCTGGGCGTTGAACCACAAATGCACCTCACTGCAAAATATTTGAATGTAATGGGACAGGGCAAACACCTAATGAGGTGGTACACGGCGTTGCTTTGCCAACAGGCAACGTTCAGATTAGACCCCCCTCAGACAAAAGTTGGAGCAGAACCTGGGCCGACCATTTTCAGATAAGGACTGGGAAATAGTGCTGGCCAGTCCAGCCCAGATTCCCAGGAACACTTGATCCCTAGCTACAGGGAAGTCCCCAGGACCAGACGGGCTCCCGGCAGAATTCTACAAAGCATATCAAGTGTCACTGGTGCTGCGGGTCCATGCACTCTATGCAGCTGCTGTAGATGTGGTGCAACTTCCCCCTTCGCTATGCGAGGCTCACCTGATTTCACTGCCCAAGCCCGACAGGGATCCATCTGATATGGGCTCCTATAGACCTATCACTCTGCTAAACACCGACTATAAAGTTTTGGCAAAACTTCTAGCCGACAGACGAGCACAGGTGGTCCCCACACTAGTGCACTAGGACCAAAGCGGCTTCTTGCCACCGCAAAACATCTCTCTCAAACTGCGACATTTTTTTCGTACAGTAACTTACTCCACAGCGAATGGCTGAGAGCGGGCTATCTCATTCTAGACCTCGAGAAAGCCTTAGACTCTCTAGAAAGGGGTTACATGTTCGCAACTCGTGAGAGATACAAGCGAGATACATGAGAAAGCAAATTAATAGTATTACATTTATAGAAAATGAGAATGAGAACGCACTGCAAATAATAGAAAAACAGTAACAAGGAACAAGTGATGATGCAAAAAGTTAGTAATTAATATAGTACATCAAGTTCAAAACTAGGTGTCAGACAAAACCTGTGCCAGGATGCTTGTTTCCAGTCTATTGAAGACCTGGATTGGCAGTTTATGGTGAACTGTTCTAATGAGGCACAGGGTCAAGACTGATTTGCATACTGAACTGAGGTGGTGAAGTGAGCTAAAGAACGATGTTGGATTCAACCCAGATCTGTGACTTGGGGTGAGTATCTGAAAAGTTTTAGTGCTCTGTCCATCATCGCCTTGTGTTTGATTTGTTCACACTAAGTTGGCAGGTTAAGCCCAGACGTGGGTCCCTTGCTCACTTTGACACTGGATTCAAGCTAGCCTGGCTGATGAGGGGTGATAACCCGAAACCGGTCCCAGGATGCTTGTTTCCAGTCCAAGGAAGGCATGGCTTGGCAGTTCATGCTGGACTGTTCCCATGAGGCATAGGGTCAAGACTGATTTGTAAACAGCTGGGTCTGAACTGGGGTGGCAAAGTGAGCTAAAGAACGATGATGGATTCAACCCAGATCTGTGACTGGGGTGAATTTCTGAAAAGTTTCAGTGCTCTGTACATCATCTCCTTGTGTTTGCTAGGTGTGTATGGGAAGCAGATTTCATGAGGTACTATGAAAATGTGCAGTTATGGCACATCATCGACGTGGAAGCACATCAAAAGCAACCAGGAATGTTCATATCTTAGGAAGCTGAAGTAGAAAGCAACATGCTCGAATGATGGAGGACCATCAACATCTGCATTCAACCAACCTTCTGCGAATATTAGCATTCCACCGACGTGCACAGAATTAAAGGCTATGGATTTACATTGTACTGAACTTGTTCTAAAGGATAATGAGGACATTATAACCATCTTTCATTTGAAAGCACAAGGACATACATTAATATGCTGGATCCATGCAAGTCAAACCTTTTTGTACTGCCCTAGCTGTCTAGTTTACAGAAATGTCTGGGTTTGTTAGACTTCCCCAGATGGCTGCAAAGCCCGGGACCACAAACGCAGATGCTACCCTTGCAAAAGCAAGTCATTTTATGATACATTTTTGGCCCACCCACCCTCACAAGTGAGGTACCATTATTTATTGGGAGACCTGGAGGAATGAATAAATACATTTAACATTTATAGAGTGCCTGGTTACTTCGGACAGACTGTCCCCATGCTGAGCATTAGCATTTTGTCAAGGTCAGGAAAGTCAGGGCCAGGTGGGCCTCTAGCTCTGTCTAAAGAGCCATGTCTTCAGGTTTCTGCAGAAACTGGCTTCTGATTGTTCAAGTCTTAGGTTGAGTGGTGCAGAGTTCCACAGCTTAGCTGCAAGAAGACCAAAGGAGCAGCACCCCAGTTGTGCCCGGCGTATCCTGGGAATCACTGTCAGCGCAGCATCTCCAGATCTAAGTACTCTAGAGGAAGTGCATGCATGGATCAGGGGAAAGAGGCAGGTGGGAACTCTCAGGTGCATTATCCTGTGTGTGAAACACAGGGCTTTGAATGAGATTCTCTGTATGACTGGAAGCCAATGAAGTTAAGCCAAACCTGACCTAATGGAGGTCCATTTTGGAATTCTCAATAGCATCCAGGCAGCAGTGTTTTGTACTCTTTGAATCAGTACCAGTCTACCTCTAGGGGAACCCAAATACAGCACATTACAGTAATTAAGTCACAACACCAGCAGGGCCTGGGCAATTGAGTTTTGTGCTGCGGCTGGTATTAGCCTCCGAACCTCCTTAACAGTCACAGCACTCCAAAACAGGAGCCCACTGTGGCCCTGATCTGACTATCAAATGATAGCTGAGTGTCAAATAAGATGCCTAAGTTTGTTGGGAGGGTGGGAAATTGTGTGTCAGCCTCTACGATCCCGCAATAATACCATACAGAAATCTGAAGGAAAATGTGACTTTTTAAGCTACATTTGAGGTTTGCAGGAGATTCTTGGCAAGAAAACATTTGGGGATCCATTCATGTCACACCTCCCTGGACTTCCCCGGTTGTCTAGATTTCAGTAATGTCTGAGTTTGGTAGGTTTCCCTAGATGGCCGCCTAGCTGGGGACCACAAATGCAGGTGCCCCTCCTGCAAAACCAGGTCTTTTTGTGATACATCATTTAGATGTCTCCACAATACATTTTCAGCCCTTTTCTGTAGCTGGTACTTGATCCACCCACACAAAAGAAGTACCATTTTTATCAGTAGACCTGGGGGAATCCTGGGTTTTAGGAAATTTGTGTCGGCCTGGTGATCCCATAACTTTACAACACAGAAATTTGACTAAATTGTGAATTTGTAAGCTAAACTTGAAGTTTGCAGGCAATTCTGGGTAAGAAAACATTGACTGAATGAATGAAAATTTTATAAAGCGCACGAATACCTGAAGGCGTCTTGGCACCTTGTATGGGGGATCCATGCAAGCTACATGTCCCTGGACGGGGTATCTACGGATGGGGTATTCATGCAAGCTACACCTCCCTAGACTCCCACGAGTGTCTAGTTTACAGAAATTTCTTAGTTTGGTAGGTTTCCCCCGAAGGACATCGAGCCTTGGACAAAAAACTTGGATGACTCCCTTGCAAAACCAGGTAGTTGATAAATAAATTATTTTGATGTCTCCGCAATATGTTTTGGACAATTCCCTGTTGCAGGCACTAGGCCTACTCACACAAGTGAGGCACATTTTTATAGGCAGACTTGTAGGAATGCTGTGTGGGTGGAAGTTTGTGGCTCCCCACAGATTCCTGAACTTGCCATAACAGAGATATGAGCAAAATGTGTTTTTTTGGGACAAGGTTTGAGGTTTGCAAGGGATTCTGGATAAAAAATACCTAATGAGAGCCACACAACTCCCCCCCCCATCCTGGATTCCACCTGATGAGAGCCACACAAGTCCCCCCATCCTGGATTCCACTGGATGTCTAGTTTAAAAAAATGTAAAGGTTTGCTAGGTTTCCCTAGGTGCCGGCTGAGCCAGGGACCAAAATCCACAGCTAGGCACATTACAAAAAAGGGTCAGTTTTCACAGGAAAATGTAATGTGTCCACATTGTGTTTTGGGCCATTTCCTATCATGTGCACTAGGCCTACCCACACAAGTGAGGTACCATTTTTATTGGCAGTCTTGGGGGAATGCTAAGTGGAAGTAAGTCTGTGGCACCCTGCAGATTCCAGAACGTTCTATAACAGAAATATGATGAAAATGTTTGTTTTTATAGTGGATGTTTGCAAGGGATTTGGGTAATACCATGAGGTGAGAGCAATGCAAGTCAGCCTACCCTGGATAGCCCATGGTTGGCTAGGTTTCCCTGAGCTAGGGTCCAAAATCTAGGGGAACAAAAATAGTAGGACAAATATTATGACCATTATTTTCCAGGCCAAGGGAGCCTTTACCTGTGTGGCAGGCCCCGGGCAGACTGACCCTCCCACTCTGGGCTCCATCCTTCCCGCCTTGGGCTCCACCCTCCTGACTGCTGCACTGCCAAGGGCCCGGACAGTGTTCCATCCCGCCCGGTGAGACTTCCCCTGCTTGGCTGGGTTCAGAAGCTCTGACCAGGTGTCTTCAGGTCAACCATGTGGCAAAGCACCCGGGACGTGGTACTGCAACCCCGTCCCGGCTGGCATCCCCTGCCTGGCTGGGTTTAGGAGCCCTTACCATGGCCTCAATGGGTCCTGGGCTGGGTGTCTCCCTGACCTTGGCTCCGTTCTCCGGCCGACTGCGTGGCAAGACAAGGTCCTGCAGTCCCGGGGAGGCCTTACCTTTGCATCCAGGCCCAAGAGCTCCGAACGGGCCAGGGCCCCAGGTCACCGCCGGGCCTCGGGGTGGGGGCTCCTGCACTGGGATCTGTCCTCTGGCCTGCCGCATTGACAAGGGGCCCGGGAGGTAGCTCTGTTGGTCCAGGGGAGGCTTCCAATGCCTGGCTGGACTGTCTGACTCGAAGGCCTGCCTTCTGGCAGAGGATCTTCCCCTACCCAGTACAGAGAAGGCAAAGCAGCCTCTGCAGCTCATGCACCAAAGCAGAAGGGGTCAGACAGCAGGTTTTTGGCAGTAATGTTGGCATTGTAGTAATTTTGCACTTACCTGAGATTGGTGGGGGTGCAGCTGTGATGAGGAACCGAAAACCAGGTACTGCCTCTGGCTCCAGTGTAGTCTCGACCATTGCCTTTGCAACTGAGGGGGGGTGGGGGGGGGGGGGACTTTAGATGCAACGTCCCCAGTTCCCTATGAGTCCCGCAGGCGTGGTGCCACCCTCTCCTTGGCGGGAGAGCACAGGTCAGGCCAGCACTTTTTAATCTCATCGATGACTTAACTGTATGCAACAATAGGAGCAATGAAGGACACCCATCTCCATCACAATTAAAAAAACAAAAAGGGTAAAAATTATCTGAGCTTATTAACAAGCTGTGTTGCTTTAAAAAAGAAAATATCCTTGAATTATCATGAATGAATGTTCTTTTTATTTTACTGCAACATAGATTACCTGTCAATGATGAAGTGTCACACGTTCACTGAGTATAAACTAAAATTTAAAATGTATTGTGATTGAAGCACTTTAAAATCCCTGACTCCATATCTGAATTTTTCGATTGGTTTCAATAAGTAAATTGGAAAAAACAGACACTTTAGTAGAGGTTAGTGCGCTTCATTGACTATATAATATGCCAAAAATGCTTAAACAAACTGCACAATAGGATGTCATCTCAAGGTATATTGTAAAATCCAACGATAAACCAGTTTCCAGGACTTAGCATCGTCTGCACATCAGCTACGAATCATTTGCCTACTAGAAACACAGGAAAATCCAAGGGCCTCATTTATGAGAAATGACGCATCGCTGCATGAAAGCAGCGATGCGTCACTTCTCAGTGCGCACTCCTTGCGACATTCCTGAAGCGTCATATTTAATGTATGACGCATCATGTCGCAAGGAGTTACAGATAAGTCAGTTTTTGTGATGTATCTGTAAGCGCAAAAGTGACGCATTGCTGGAGTGTGTCACAAAAGTGACGCAACTCCAGCAATGCGTCCTTCCAAGACCTGCGTCAGTCTTACGCCTGCTGTGAGGCAGGCACAAGATTTTGACGCAACAGCATCCTAAAAGTGACGCAGTGAAATCTCATGGATTTCACTGCGTCACTTCTACGACCCTTCCTTGCGTCAATACGCCCCCATTGCATACATTATACCTGGCGCAGGTATAATGTGGCGCAGGGGTTTACAAAGTGACGCATCTACCTAGATGCGTCACTTTGTAAATATGGCGCAACAAGGCGCATTTTTTACACCACTGGTGTGTCACAAAAAATGACGTACCGGTGGCGTAAAAGTGACGCACAGCCTCATAAATGAGGCCCCAAGCCTCTTAAATATTTTAAAAATTATGAAACGCCTCCGTTTCCTGTTACGCTTACAGTGGGACACAATGGTATGCGTGCAACGTCATTTCAAATGCCATTGCATAACTGGATGTTTCACCTCGCACTTTAAATGCGTTTTGAATGTCTGTTGTCCATAAAAACATTACTATTCATATATTCATCCACACTCGAGTGATTCTCCCAGAAACATAAGCCTTAGTTAAAAAACATACATCCTGCTGCAGATAGATTTCTGCAACAAAAGTCACAGGTTAATTAAAAGCAATGCCTTAATCGATGCTAGGAAATCTGACTTAATACGAAAACACATAAAACACTTATTTGGGGCTCTCAGTAGCGTTCCATTCGCCAGGAATCCACCGAAGAGCTTGTCTGTTGGCAGGAGTTAAACATCTGCCGGTAGAAATCACGCTATGAATTAGCATAAGACTTTGGCAAAAAAAATCTAAAATTCTAAAAAAAGAAATAAGTGAAAAATACTGGATAATTTTATAAATAGAACTAGTGCACTATGTTAAAAGCTTACAGCTTCTGTTTAGTGGTGGATGTTTCATTTAGATTGTCAGAGGAAACAAATCGTGTGACTGTATTGAGTGCCTAATTTAAGACTTTAACCATTACGTTTGAATTATTACCTACAAACGAAGAGAATCAACAACCATCACCCTTCACATCAACAACCATCACCCTTCACTGTTGTCCGTATTGAAATAAACAAATCATAGATGGGTTACTCATTTGAACTTTTAAAAAATGCGACCAAATATCAGCAAAAGAGACAGCAAAATAGACAGCATGCCTCACAGTGCGGTGGCTGCAATCTATAGCAGAGAATACTAGCTTTACTACTGACAAGATTGTTAAGGTTAAATAATTGACTAGTAACATGCAGGGGCCTTAGTCACAGTAATCTGTCTCCCATGACCTCCACTGATACATCCGTGGTCACATTTGCAGGGCCTTGCTTTTATTCTGCTTAGTTTATCGCAGCATAATGTAGAAAAAATCTCATGGACTCTAGGGATTACACAGTCTAGCAATTTGACTTTGTCTACAGCTACGTTGAAAAACCAAGTACTTAGAGTAAAAACGAACTTTATTAGTTACACCTGCAGTGGGGAATTGCATTCAAACAAATTGATTTCTTCTACAGCGTATGGAAAGTGGGAAAACCCATAGGCCCAGATGTAGGTAAAATAGATTTACCGATTTTTAATTACCGAATTCTACCGATTCGGTAATTAAAAATCGGTAAATCTAAGGGGTGGATATGTAGGAACATCCAGATGTTCCTTATACCGAATCGGTAAATATCTGTATTTACCGATTCCGTAAATACCGACCGGTAATGCCCCATTCATTCCTATGGGCTTTGAAGCCCATAGGAATGAATGGGGCATTACCGGTCGGTATTTACCGAATCGGTAAATACCGATTTTGACAAGGGTGCAGGGGGTGTCACTTTGACACCCTCTAGCACCCCCAAAAAAGATTCGGGGGCCATGTGGAAGGCATACCTGCCCTAAGGGCAGGTCTGCCTGTCATGTGGCACAGGTGTGCATGCACACTGGAATCGGTATTTTACCATGAAGTTGGATTTCATGGTAAAATACCGATTCTGTAAGGCTTGTGGGACTCAGAAGAGTCCCACCTACATCTCATTGTTACCGAATCGGTAAAAATACCGATTCGGTATTTTACAGATTCGGTAAATTTACCGATCGCTAAATTTACCGAATCTGTAAAATATGTGGCCCTACATACCATTTTGTGAATCTCGGTCGGTAACGGCCGAAAATACAGATTTTCGGCCGTTACTGACCGACCTACATCCGGCCCATAATGCCTGAAAATGTTTGTTCACGACAACAACCCTAACCATTGCTCTAAGTCAAGTAATGCAAATCTTATCACAAATACCAAATTTGACACCCAAAAGCATGGCGGGCAAGCCTCAGCACTGCACATGTGATGAGAGAATGACCACATACCAGAGGGATCAACCCTGTCAATCATCATTCAGAGGAGCTTGAAAGTTATGGCTGCAAGCTTGATCTCCACACCATGACCAGGAGAAACTCCCTTATAGAAGAGGCTCCTACAAATAACTTTTTATGACCCAAAAAAGTAATTTTAAAGACCCAATCAAAAAACCACCCTCTTGATGATGACTTGAGAGTTGACCTTTCTCAATGGACCATCTCGTGTTGGGATCCACTAGAGTTTTGACACCAAATTCAGACGGCACAGCAACAATTAGCCATCTCTCAAAACAAATAAATAGAAATCCCACTCTGTTCAAAATGCACTACAGTAAATCAAGCTAAATCATTATTACAAATTGTTTCCACAATTCTTAAGCCTAATGACATCATCATCAATAACTCCTCAGAGGCTTTGTAGGAAATTGTATTACCTGGACTGCCTATAAAGAAGGTATTGGGGAAGAAGCAGTCTTAGTGTCAGCTGTGGTTGTTCTAAAAAATCATATTTCAAGTTTCTGACTTTTGAACAAGTTTATTATAATTTATTGTTAATGAGTTATGCAATGCATATAACAAAATTAGTATAAATCACTTATGAAATTACAATGTGATTAAAATGATCAGAATAGAGGGAATGGCTTGACGTCCGAGGAAGATAACAGCATTCGATTGATCCTCCTTGGATCAGTGTGGGATGGAGGCAGCTTTTCAATAGCCTCTGAAGCTCTCGACAAGCCTTTTCATCCAGGAATTTCCTCTAATTAGTGAAGGTAGTTGCCGTCTTGCTTTTGACTTGCTTAACATCGTGTAATATGTTTAATTTTGACAGAGCGGTTCCCCTCAGAGCGGCAGACACCGTTTTATATCGCGGATAGCTGCACACGTAGCACAGCGCTGAAGTGACACACTCATCTTCCAGCTGATTGAGGGTGTTTCCTGAGCTATTTATTTTGAAATGGATACACTTTCAATGCAAACTTGCTGGTTGGGGCATAATAAGTTCCTCGCTGTGCAATGCTTGAGGACATTTCCCTGTAGTAGTGAATCCCAGTTCCTCACACGTTGTCTCCTGAAATATAATTGTTTTTTTGCTCATTACCATATTTATGCCTGGAGGACTTTGTACTTCAGCATTCAATGTTGCTGTTTGGCACTAGTTGGATGTTCTAATGAGCTAACTCTCTTGAGCCTTGACTTGTACTTTTTGCCTGCTCAGGAAAATTAACAAATGGCATAAATAGTGTTAAAAAAAAGAACTAAGGGCCCGATGTAGGTAAATCCCATTTACCGATTTTGAAATACCGAATCCTACCGATTCGGTATTTCAAAATCGGTAAATGGTATGTAGGTCCCAACATCTGGATTCGATACCGAATCCTTAGCAATTCTTTAATTACCGATTCGGTAAATACCGAATCGGTAATGCCCATTCATTCCTATGGGCTTTGAAGCCCATAGGAATGATTAGGCATTACCGATTCGGTATTTACCGAATCGGTAATTAAAGAATTCACAAGGGTGCAGGGGGTGTCACTTTGACACCCTCTGGCACCCCCAAAACAGGCACAGGTGCCATGTGGCAGGCAGACCTGCCCTAAGGGCAGGTCTGCCTGTCACATGACATAGGTGTGCATGCACACATGTGCATGCACACCGGAATCGGTATTTTACCATGGATTTGTATTCTATGGTAAAATACCGATTCTGTAAGCCATGTGCAGAAGGTACATTGCCTACCTACATTGCATTTTCGGTAATTTTACCGAATCGGTAAATATTACCGAATCGGTAATTATTTTACCGATTCGGTACATATTACCGAATCGGTAAATTTACCGATTCGGTAATGATACCAATTCGGTAAAATTACTGAAAATGTGCCCCTACATCTCAATAGCCCTTTACCGATCGGAAACGGCCGAAAATCGGTATTTTCGTCCGATTCCGATCGGTAAAGGGCTACCTACATCGGGCCCTCAGTCCACTGTGTCCTGTTCAACACATAGGTTTATTAAGAACTCTACTATTTTTTCAAGGTTTTCAAAGATCTAAGAGTCTTTAGCTCCTCCTCCTAGGGGTAACACCTGTTCAACGTCTGTTATTGCTCCTCTTTAACTTATTTCAGGGAAAGCTTCTACTAAACACTTGAAGAAAGATTCACCTTTCCAGCAAAATCTTCTTCCCTTGTTTCTAGGTATCTTTTGCTTGAGGAGATACACATGTTATGTCCATATATGGAGGAGAAATGCCAAATTTCACTGACAGATGGTCTCAGATGGATGAAAGACTGAATGCAAATGAACAAAACATTTCTTCCTTTGGATTGACTGATATCAAAATGGGTGCTCTTCAAATTCAAGTGTCCTTTCTTCAGAAATAAGTTGAAAACCTCGTAAATAGAAATAGAAGAAATAACCTTTGCATATACGGATTACCAGAGGGCAAGGACGTTTCTGAGCCTCTCGAACTTTTTCAAATCCAAGATATTGAATTTGCCTGAGGATACTTCTCGTAACATTCAGGGTGCACATAGATTAGGCTGTCAATCTGCTGTTGCTCTAACTCAAGACGACCAAGAGGAGTGATCTTATATTTTGGGGAATATACTGATCTGCTTAAAGCCCCCTAAGCATTTAAAGCAGCAATGTGTATTTCTTGGTCTGGTGCTACTTTATTCTTTTCACTGGATTATGTTAATAGTACTGCTGACAGACGCAGAGAATTCTTAAGTATGAGACCAGCTCTTTGTTCTCTTGGGGCTCATTATGGTTATTTCAGCCTTGTTTATTTAAAGTTACTTATAAAAACAAAACAACTACATATGAGGAACACATCATCTAAAAGAGTTTTATAAACTCATGCGAGATCAAAAAACATGAATACATATCTGGAGTGTCTAATTCTCAATCTATTTAACCATATGGAGTCTCTTTGCCACTCTTCCTTTAATGTTTTGAGTCTTTTATATTAATGTGTTGCAGTTAGACTTAATTTTGAAGACCAAGAACTTAATTCACATGTAAGTACTTCTTTTGTCATAAATTTTCAAAGTTCGGGAAATAACTCACAGTTGTGCGCTAATACGCGCAATAGATGTCAATATAGAAAAATAGAAATATGAATAGAAAATCGTCCAGTTGGTTCTCTGGGTTCACCTTCAAGTTTTAGGTAGTTAGCAAGGCCAGGTCCAATGTTGCACCAGCAGATTGTCTGGAGCATCCCAAAGTCGGCCGGAATCAGGATGCTGAAGTGCAAGGAGAAATGGGCCACATCAAAACAGGTTGCACAAGGAGGCTTACAGGTAAGTCTGGGGGACCCCAAATGAGGGATCAGGTTGCAAGTGCCTCAGGACCATGTGAGAATAGCTGGTTCACCAGTACCCAGGTGCTCTGGGGTTCTTCGAGTCCTTGCAGCAGCAAGACAAAACAGCACACCACAATGGTCTAGTCCTTGAGGCAGCATGCAAGGTTTTGCCCCACAATTCTTCAGCAGGACCCCTACTGTGTCTATTTCTTCTTATATCTGTTGTATCTAAAGTTAAGGGTCCAGAGGTGCAACCTAACTACTCAATTTAGGGGTGTTACACCCTCAAATAACCACTTCTGTTGGGAAGTAGGCATAACCCTGCTACTGGTTGGCTAATTCTCTCCACCACAAGATGAAGGAATTGGAAAAGCGAGGTCCACATCACCTGCCCCACCTTAGAGATAGGGCTCGCTGAATGTGGGCCCACCTCCTAATTTAACTAAATTTCCCACCTATCGTGGGACACCCCCGCGCCGCACGGCCACCAGCTGCTGCGTGTGCCCCATTGCCTTGCCTAACTGCCTCGCCGCCGGCCTCGCTGCCGTCTTGGTTTCTCCCCATTTGTTTTCTCCATTTGTTTTTTCCTCCATTTGTGCTTGTTTTATTGTAATTTTTGTGCCGTGTTAACGTTTCTCTTCCTGTTTTCTCCATTTGTTTTTCCCTCCATTTGAGCTTGTTTTATTGTAATTTTTGTGCCGTGTTAACGGTTTCCTTCCTGTTTGCCCGCCTACCTCGCCGCCCTCCGCTCTCCCTCCCCGCTTCCCGCCACCGCCATTTACCCCGCCCTTTTTTTCTTCTGTACCCTCCCCGCTCCCGCCTCCCAGCTGCTCCGCCCACCCGCGCACTTCGCCTTATATGGCGACCGTGCGAACGCGCAGCGGTCACGCGCAGCGGTCACGCGCAGCGGGCGCGGCGATTGTGCGCCGAAGGCGCGCCAAAGGTAAGCCCGTCTGCGCCCGTCCGCGACTGGATCGCGACCAGCGCCAGGACCCCTGGCCCACGAAGACCCCGTCCGACCCGCCTGACGTACTCCGCCGCCACCCTCATCGCACTCAACACCGGCCGACTCCCAGGATGCCACCAAGCCACACCACGACGCACCCACGGACCCTTCAGCTGCCACGCCTGCAAATTCACCTGCATCCGGACCTGCCTCGCACCAGCACCCGCCAAGTCGAACACCAGCAGCACCCACCTCAAGTGCATCCTGCTCAACACCCGCTCCGTCCACAGACACGCCATCGAACTCTGGAACCTCCTAGACGCCACAGCCCCTGACGTTGCCTTCCTCACAGAGACCTGGATGAACTCCTCTTCAGCTCCCGACATCGCCATCGCTATCCCAGAGGGCTACAAGATCGTCCGGAGGGACCGCACCGCCAACCAGATGGGAGGAGGCATCGCCATCATCCACAGGAACACCATCCGTCTCACGACCAGCACCGACAACACCCTGACCACCGCCGAACACCTGCATTTCCAGATCCACACCGACCTGAACACCACCCTCAGAGGCACCCTGATCTACCGACCTCCGGGACCACGCACCCAATTCAGCGAGGACATCGCCGACTTCGTCAGCCCGCATGCCCTCCCCTCCACTGACTACATCCTCCTGGGGGACCTCAACTTCCACCTGGAGAACAACAACGACCGCAACACCAGCACCCTGCTCGACAACCTCGCCAATCTTGGACTCAAGCAGCTGGTGTCCACCCCCACCCACCTCGCCGGACACACACTCGACGCAGTCTTCTCTTCCTGCACAGACATCGACTTCAGCCACGCCACAGAGCTTCAATGGACGGACCACAGCTGCGTCCACTTCACCTTCAAGAGAACGACGACCCACCACCACCAGCAACAGGCCGCCCGCAGAAGCTGGAACAAGATCTCAGCAGACCAGCTCGCCACCTCCCTGAGCCAGCACTCTCCTGCCATCTCAGCAAACCCCAGCCAGGCCGCCGACAACCTCACAAAGTGGATCAGCATCTGCGCGGACGAACTCGCCCCGCTGAGGACCCCGCCCAGCAGACCCGGCAGCAAGAAAGCCCCGTGGTTCACCGACGAACTCAAGAGCTCCAAGAAGAACTGCTGAGCCCTTGAGAAAGTCTGGAGAAGGGAACCTACACCGGACAACAGGACCACCTTCAAGCTGGCCACCCGGAAGCACCACCAGCTGATCCGCGCCGCCAAGAAAACTGCATTCAAGGACCGGCTGGACAACAACGCACACAACTGCAAGGAACTCTTCAACATCGTGAAAGAGCTCTCCAACCCCAGCGCAGGAAATAACAACATCACCCCATCGCAAGACCTCTCCAACTCCCTCGCTTCATACTTCCACAACAAGATCGCGGACATACACAACAGCTTCAACAACCAACCAACGCACACCAAGACCGAACAACCACCCCCCACCACCACCCTCCACGCCTGGACCCCGATCAGCACCGAAGACACCATCCGCACGATGAACTCCATCCACTCCGGATCACCGACCGACCCCTGCCCTCACCACGTCTTCAACAAGGCCGACGCTGTCATCGCACCCCACCTGCGAGACATCATCAACACATCCTTCGACACCGCCACCTTCCCCGAGAGCTGGAAGCACGCCGAACTCAGCGCTCTACTCAAGAAACCCACAGCGGACCCTACCGAACTCAAGAATTACCGCCCCATCTCGCTCCTCCCGTTTCCAGCCAAAGTCATCAAAAAGACCGTCAACAAGCAGATGGCAGCCTTCCTCAAGACGAATGGATCCCTCGACCCCTCACAGTCCGGCTTCCGAGCCAATCACAGCACCGAGACCGCCCTCATCGCCGCCACCGATGACATCCGAGCCCTGATGGACAACGGAGAAACAGCGGCCCTCATCCTCCTAGACCTCTCCGCGGCATTCGACACTGTCTGCCACCGCACCCTAGTACAGCGCCTCAGCAACGTCGGAATCCTGGACAAGGCGCTGGAATGGATCATCTCCTTCCTCGACGGAAGAACACAGAGAGTCCGCCTACCACCGTACAAGTCAGAGGCCACCAAAGTCATCTGCGGCGTCCCTCAAGGATCCTCACTGAGCCCCACCCTCTTCAACGTCTACATGAGCCCCCTCGCGGCCATCGCACGCCAACACAACCTCAACATAATCTCCTACGCCGACGACACCCAGCTGATCCTCTCCCTGACCAACGACCCCGCCGCCGCCAGGGCTAACCTGCACGAAGGGATGAAAGAGGTAGCCGAGTGGATGACGACCAGCCGCCTGAAACTGAACTCGGACAAGACGGAGGTCCTCATCCTGGGCTCTTCACCCTCCGCCTGGGACGACTCCTGGTGGCCTCCCGCCCTGGGCACCGCACCCAAACCGACAGACCATGCACGCAACCTGGGCTTCATCCTGGACTCCTCCCTCTCCATGACCAGGCAAGTCAACAACGTCTCCTCGGCGTGCTTCAACATCCTACGCATGCTACGGAAGATCTTCTGGTGGATCCCCACCGAGACCAGGAAGACCGTCACCCAGGCCCTCGTCACTAGCCAACTGGACTACGGCAACGCCCTCTACGCCGGTACCACCGCCAAGCTCCAGAAGAGACTCCAGCGGATCCAGAACGCCTCAGCCAGACTCATCCTCGACATCCCACAAACCAGCCACATCTCCGGACATCTGAGAGACCTTCACTGGCTCCCCGTCAACAAAAGAATCACCTTCCGCCTCCTCACCCACGTACACAAAGCCCTACACGACCAAGGCCCGAGCTACCTCAACAGCCGAATCAACTTCTACGCTCCCAAACGCCACCTCCGATCAGCCAACCACGCCCTCGCCGCCGTCCCCCGCATCCGAAGAGCGACTACAGGAGGAAGGTCCTTCTCCTACCTGGCCGCCAAGACCTGGAACTCCCTCCCGACCGACCTGCGCCTGATCCAAGACCACCTCTCCTTCAGGAAGAAGCTGAAGACCTGGCTGTTCGAGCAGTAGCGGCACCCCCCTCCCCCAGCGCCTTGAGACCCTACGGGTATGTAGTGCGCTCTATAAATGTCATTGATTGATTGATTGATCGTCCTACCAAAAGTGGAGCAGGACAGGGGGATTGGCATCCTACACTAACTGGAGATGCCTGAGTTGGTAATCTACCATTACTTTGTGGCCACTACTATGACTTACCATTACTATGAATTTTTTACTCAGCAGTATATTTTACTTCACATGCTTTAAGTTTGCATGCTTCTACTTCGCATATACCGTTACTTAGCAAAGTCAATTACTTGGCTGACTATTCACATTGTTGTTTGAAAAAGGAGGCGCTTCTGTTTCCAAACAACGACGTGCAGCTTTGGCGACGCTTGAAGCAGGAGAAGAAAGGAAGCATGGTGAAGCGAGGGACCACGAGGAGAATATGGTAAGTAGGGCAGTGTTGTTTTTGGGGTTGTGCAGGGGGTTGTCTTTTAGGTTTTAGGGTTGTGTTTATGTAGTGTATTTGGGTTTAGGGTAGTGGTGGTGCAGGGGGTTGTCTTTTAGGTTTTAGGGTTGTGTTTATGTAGTGTAGCGTACTGTATTTGGGTTTACGGTAGTGGTTGTGCAGGGGTTGTCGTTTAGGTTTCTTGGGTTGTATTTAGGCAGTGTAGAGTAGTGTATTTGGGTTTAGGGCAGTGGTCATGCAGGGGGTTGTCTTTTAGGTGTCAGGTTTGTGTTTATGTAGTGTATTTGAGTTTAGGATAGTGGTTGTGCAGGGGGTTGTCCTTTAGGTTTTAGGGATGTGTTTATATAGTGTAGAGTAGTGTGTATGGGTTTAGGGTAGTGGTCGTGCAGGGGGTTGTCTTTTACTTTGTAGGGTTGTGTTTATGTAATGTAGAGTAGTATATTTGAGTTTAGGGTAGTGGTTGTGCGAGAGGTTGTCCTTTAGGTTTTAGGGTTGTGTTTATGTAGTGTAGAGTAGTGTATATGGGTTTAAGGTAGTGGTTGTGCAGTTTGTTGTCTTTTACTTAGTAGGGTTGTGTTTATGTATTGTAGAGTAGTGTATTTGCGTTTAGGGTAGTGTTGTGGTGTCTGTGTAGTGTAGGGTAGTGATTAGGATAGTGTAGTGGTGTTTGGGTAGTGTAGGGTGAAGTAGTTTATGAAGGTAAGGGTAAAAGAGTAAAACATCCATTGAAGTTGTATACTTAGTAATATACTGCAAAGTAAATGCATATTTAGTACTTTTAAATGTATTTTCGAACTAAAAGCATGCACAGTTAAATCTTGGGTAGTAATGCTATTTGTGATGTAAAAACATTGCAGTAAAAACTTGCTAACTAATGGTCAGCTAAGTAACATCATATATTCGCCTGAGTTGCATTTCAAAGGTGGAATTGCCTTTGAAGCTTCCTTCCTTTCCAGCCTGGAGGAGGTGCGAAGGACCCCCTCCAAGAGCAGGCGCTGTTCCTAGCCTCTAAGAGAGAAGGCTCTCACCCCATGAGGTCAGAAACATGTCTGGGGGTGGCAGACTGTCTGAAACTAGGTAGAGACCACACCAGCGTTTGGGAGGTTTTCAAGGGGCACTTCTGTGTGCATTTATTAATAAATCCAACACTGGCATCAGGGAGAGAGGAGTTGGCCTAACAGCTAGGGGGGTCAACCTCGAATCTGGGGAACTGGGTTCGAGTCTCGGCAACGATGTTGAAGATCCTGTGATTCTGGGAAAATGAGTTAGGGCCATATGTATCAAGCCAAATTGACTTCGCAAATGCAGAAATTCGCAGAATTTCGGCATTTGCGAATGCAATTTGGACAAATAGTATGTATGAAGGAAATGTGCTTTAAAAATAAGGAATCGCAAAGTGTGCAATTCCTCATTTTGCGATTGCATTTAAGGAATCGCAAATTTTGCGATTCCTTAAATGCAATGTAAGAAGTCAAAAAAATTCGCAAATTAGCCTTAAGGAATCGTAAATTACCACCAACTTCTAGTTGGTGGTAAGTTGCGAATTCCTTTCGAAATGCATATTTTTTCATTTTTCAAAGTGCCATGTGACGTACATACATGCCCCTAGGGCATGTATGTGCGCCACATGTGCACCCATGCAGATTTCAGGGGTGCAACAGGGTGTCCTTTGGACACCCCTGCACCCTTGAAAATTATCTCAATTTGCGATTAGCAAGTTGCGAATCGCAAATTTCCCCTTCATTCATATGGGCCTCCTGGCCCATAGAAATGAATGGGATATTATTCCTTAATTGCGATTAGCAATTTGCTAATCGCAATTAAGGAATTTTAAGGAATCGCTAAAAAGAAGCTGATTTCTACATACATACCATTTTGCGATTTCTAAATAGCGATCCTTAAAAATCGCTATTTAGAAATCGCAAAACAGAATGTTGATACATATGGCCCTTAATCTCCCAGTGCCTAATAAAAATGAATGTGTCCTCATCTAATGCAACTGGTGCAATGTAAAACCCAATACCCTTGGGTTAAGTTCACTCTTTAAAAATTCTGTAAAAAAAAGTGTAGATTTATTAAGCTGAGATGTTTGGCACCAAACATCACTGGGTACAGTGAAGCCATCATAGTGCTGGGGAACCAGTAATGACACATGTCTAGCCCATGTACTCTAAATGGCTTCCCTGTGTACCTATGTGGGATGGTGCATCCTATTGTAGGGCAGTAAGGCCTGCAATAGGGTAGAGTTACCTATACAAGTGTCTCTGTGTTTTGCACAAAGGGATGTGTGCCTTGTCAACTCTTCGGGCCCAATTCACAGAACTAACTTAAGACAAAATCCTATACTTACTACCATTTTCGTATTCACAGAAGACACTTACCCATTGTGGTATTCACAGAAGATACTTACTCATTTCGGTATTTACAGAAGTTAGGTGTCCTAACTTTAGGACTCCTAAATGCCTTCTGTGAATACCGAAAGTCCTGAGGTTAGGATTGTTCTCAGTTTCGGAGCAGTAAAGTTAGGACTCCTAATTTTAGGACTCCTAAATGCCTTCTGTGAACACAGAAAGTCTTAAAATTAGAATTGTTTCCAGTTTAGTAGTAGTAAAGTTAGGACTCCTAACTTTAGGACTCCTAAATGCCTTCTGTAAATACCGAAAGTCTTAAAATTAGCATGTTTCTCAGAGAAAAATCCTAATTTTAAGACTTTCGGTATTCACAGAAGGCAGTTAGGAGTCCTAACTTTACTTCTACTAAATTGAGAAAAATCCTAATTTTAAGACTTTCGGTATTCACAGAAGGCATTTAGGAGTCCGAAAGTCAGGAGTCCTAACTTTACGACTACTAAATTGAGAAAAATCCTAACTTTAAGACTTTCTGTATTCACAGAAGGCATTTAAGGAGCCCTAAAGTTAGGACTCCTAACTTCTGCAAATACCGAAATGAGTAAATGCCTTCTGTGAATACCAAAATGAGTAAGTGCCTTCTGTGAATGCCAAAATGGTAGTAAGTTTAGGATTTTGTCTTAAGTTAGTTCTGTGAATCGGGTCCTTCAGTTTTATTTGCACCAAGACACACAGCCTGGATTGGAAGTTTGCATGGTCTTGGTGAGGGATCCCTAGGGTGGCACAATTCGTGCTGCAGCTCTAGTGGAGCCTCTTCAGTCTCAATGCCCTACATATCAGGAGGACCATTTGCTAGGGACTTGCAGGGTTTGCTGAAGTTGTGGCCATCGCGATACACTTTCCGGAAAGAGCCCTAGCACTGGGATCCTGGTTAGCAGGGGCCCAGTCTTCTTTCACTTGAAATCACATAATGTTCCAGGAAAAAAATGTGGGTGGCCAATCATGTCAAAAGAGGCACTTTTCAACAGTGGGAAATGAACAAAATTAAACTTCAGAACTTCCTAAATTTGATTCACCAGCAAGCAAAAGACAAATGGGTGGGCCCAGTGGAGGAATGTCAATACTTATAAAAATCAATCTTGATATCTTTATATGATGAATAACATTAATCTCTAAAAATATAGTTTCAGTTTGGAATACTGTAATGGCCTATACATTTATCTTCAGGCACAATATATTAGGAAACTCCAGGTACTGCAGAACTCTACCACTAGATTACTTTTTTGCCTCCCTAAACACCACCTAGTCTTCCAAGCTATCAAAGATTTGCCCTGGCTGACGGTTAGGATACGTATCAAATTCAAAATACTTTGCCTCACATTTAAGGTCTTGCACGATAAAGGATGGGAATTTCTGAGACAGGCTATTTCCTGGTATGTTCTCAACAGGCACCACAGATCAATGGGATCGTACAATGTTACCATCTTCAAATTCAATAAATCTAAATGGGGTGGAATCAGCTTCCTTGCAGGAGCAACCACAGACAGAAGCTGCCATCCACTGGGCACATGCATGAAGGCATGGGTCGTAAAGACCCTAAGCAAAGGATTTTGCAGTTTGGAAAGGCCACAGAGTAAGTACAGGTAACAAGTACCAACCTGGTGGAAATCGGACAAGAGGTTTCTGTTTCTGGACATTATAGCGATGGTTCAGGAGGTGAGGCAGAAGTACAACTGAGTCAAGGCCACTCTTAGAAATTTTGGTCTCAAGTATGGCATGCTATACCCAGGGCGCCTTCGAGTGGATATTGGGGGCAGATCCCAGATTTTTAATACACCTACCGCTGTGCAGGTATTCTGTAGAAGCAACAAAAACAACAGCAGTTAAAAGAACGCAGATGTGTCTAGGTCTTCCCCCCTCACAGTGGCTCGGTGGCCAGCGTGGAACTCTTCTCCAATTAATAATGCTAGTACCAAGTCCTGAGTCGATGTTGCTCCTTTGCAAATGTTTTCGTACTATATTAAGATAGGATAACTAACATGCTAAGTAGATTTACTACAATGCTGGGTTATGACAGAGCGTGGCCTCTCCCCTGTGTGTATAGCATATTAAAGGAGTTATTAGATTGGAATGTACCTTACTTTCCTCCTGCTTATACATCTAGGATGTTTACCTGACACATTTGGTTATCGTTTGATGGGGGATGATCCTTGCGATGGGTGGCACAAGGATGGGGGGGGAATGCTCACAGTTTTTGGTTACGTCGACCTGTACACCAGTATGCTCACTGTTTCACAAAGAGTTTTTCTTATGATGCAAATACAGCATTCATTGAAATTTTGCTTAGATGACAACATTGAATGACCTGTCCACCTACTCTGACATGTTGCTGATCACATGGAACATTAGAGGCTTCAACAATGCTAGGAAAGGGAAGCACATACTACATTACTTGCAGAGGCATAAAATTGATGTCACATTTTTGCCCAAACAGACATCGCATATTTCGCATCAAGCTGGAGCCTGCATCGCTACTTTTCAAATTCTAACACATACATGAGGGGCACTGCAATATTGATAAATAAGCATCTCCCTTTCCACCTCCACAAAACTCACTGCAATAGAGAAGGTCGTTATAAATTCGCAGTGGGGAAGCTGATGGGCCAAAGCATTGCATGTGTGTGCTTATATGCCCCCAACATTGATTGCCCAGAGTTCTTCAATGATTTACACTCTCAAATCCTGTGGCTAGATGCAGAGCACATATTTATAGTGGGGGGGTGATTTTAATTTGTTGTTAGATCTTTCCTTAGATAGCTACTCCACCTCCTCTGACACTAAGTAAGCTGCGTGCGCACCAAGCGTTGATGGAATTGTGCGACTCAGTGAAACTGCTAGGTGCCTGGAGACTGTGCAACCGACTGGCTCTACTTATTCTCATTACTCAATACAGTATGATACATGGACCAGATTGGACTACTGGCTGATCTCCCCAGGACTGTTTCTGTGGTATAGGGGCACCCAGGCACTCCCCAGAACGTATTAAGAACATTCTCAAGACATGCTGGGGGCTCGTCTGCCCAGACCAGAGGGATGTGAAAGGCAGTGGAGATTCCCATGACGGGCCCTTACAATGACATATTCCATTCCAAACTTAGGGAAGCAATAGAAGATTACCTAAAACTAAACCCTGTGCTAGTTAAAGCTTGGGCCATTCTCTGGGAGGCCTTCAAGACCTGTATGCAGGGTGTCTGCATTTCTAAACATGCGCGGTGTTGAAAGATCTTAGGGATCAGAGGAATTCAGGGAAGCGGCGGAATGGGAAACCCACTTAATAAGTAAGTATGCTACAGCTGGCCTTTTTTTTTTAATTCAATTTTGCGTTTTTAGTTCCATAGCTGGTGGTGGGTTTATAGGGGAATAGGGTGGGGAGTAATTTAATTATATAAAATGTATTGAATAAGGTTTATTTATTCATATTTGCATAATTGTGAAGTTATAGTGTTAAATGTGTAAATGTATTATTAATAGTTTGATAATTAGTTGTTAATTATTTTAAATGAATAGATTAGGATTTATTTATGGTAATTTTGTAATAAATGTGTTGTGGTTTTATAGGTGTAAATGGTGAGAAGGGTGAGAAGTAATTTGCATTTAATTGATGAATTATTAATTCGTTGTTAATTAATTTAAATTAGTTATTTAGTAATTAATTATGGTAATTGTGTAATTAATTTTAAGTGTGTATTGTAGTGTTTATAGGTATAAATGGTAGGAAGGTTGGGAAGCAAATTATTTTTATTGATTACAAATTAATTAGGTGTGTGTTCTGGATATTATAGAGTAAAGACTGAGTAATCAATGAATGTATATTATCTTTTTTAATAATATATTTTACATTTAATATTAGTTATGTTATTTATGGAAATAAATTTCAACAAAAATCTTGATGCCTTTTTTTATTGGTGTGGTGTTATAAATTAGGAAATAAAATAAATACATTTATGTTTTAAATAATTTGTTTGTTTGTGAATATGTGTTTCTTTTAAGTAAATGTTGTTTATTGATGTATTTTTTTTTATATCATATTTTTTGTTTTTTATTTAATTCTTGTGATTCTGGGCAAATCAGTTAATATCGCTGTGCCTAACAAAAAAGAAAGTTAAAATTAATGAATGTGTCCTCATGTAACACAACTGGTGCTATGTATAGCACTCTGATACCTGATTCAGGTCATGTTTGCGCTATATAAAATTCTGATATGTAATTAACATTATAATATGTGTTCTTGTTATATGTTTAATATGTTTAATGGTATATTTTTAAAATATTGCCTATTTATTTTTAAGAATATATATATTTGTTATATTTGCTTAATTGTTGAAATGTTATTAGTAATTTTTGTTTTTCTGCTATCCTATACTTTGCCTACTGTTGCCCTCAGTGGAGTGGGAATAATAATTTTTACCCCTCTGTTATCCAGCACTTTCCCCACTGTTGCATTCACTGGAGTCGAAATAGTAAATATCCCCCCCACCCCCTCCGGCTATCCAGCACTTTCCCTATTGTTCCACTCACTGGATTGGGAATAGTATTTTTTACTGCACTGCTATCCAATACTTTCCAACCTGTTGCACTCACTGGAGTGGGAATAGTATTGTGTACCCTTGAGCTATCCAGCACTTTACCTGACTGTTTTACTCACTGAAGTAGGAATACTAATTTTTACTCCTCCGAAATCCAATATTTTCCCTACTGTTGCACTCACTGGAGTGGGAATAGTAATTTTTTCCCCTCTGCTATCCAATACTTTTCCTATTGTTGCACTCACTGGAGTGGGAATAGTAAGTTTTACCCCTCTGCTATCAATATTGATATTTTATATTTTTAATATGTATTAGTTTAATGTATTTATATTTTTTAAGCAATGTTTTTTACAACTATATTTTTAACTTCGATATTTTTGATTCAATATTTTTGTACTTACCTGTTTAAGTATAGGGAGTCGATATTTTTACTATCTATATTTTTACATTGATATTTTTACTATCAATAATATTATTATTGATATTCTATCAGTGAACCCTTCCTGTCACTGAAAGACTCCATACTGCAGCAAGTTTTTAAAAGAAGGCCTAAAGATTGACCTGGCAGTTACAGGCACATGCCTTTACTTGACGCAGTGGGAACATTTTTGCAAAACAACTCCACTCACATTTGGAAGATTGTGTAGAAAACGCTACAATTCTAATGGTCCATCAGACTGGCCTCAAACCTAAATGGTCAACCTCCAACAATTTTGTCTCTTTTTCTGTCTTGGTAAAAAAACAATATCATGCAAACCTGGGTTTCTCTTTGCCAGTGTTCCATAGGGTTGACAGGCATCGACTTTTTTACAAATTATACAACTTGGGCCTTGAACCCGAGGTATTACTCCTTCTGTTTGAAGTACATAAGGACACTTGGGTCATGGTAAAATTCTCACAGTAAAATTGTCTTAAGACCTGGAGTTAAGATCAAGGAGTTTCACATACAATGGGTTTAAACAAGGATGCAGTCTTGCACCGCTATTGTTTTCTATCTATCTAATTTAGCAATAAATAATTAGAGCAATTGAGATCCACTGAAATTTGAAAATAGGCAGATCCCTTTCTTGTCTGTGAGCGTCAAGACAAAGAAAGACAGAGTCACGTAGTTTCAGAGTAAATGCAAACCCACACTCACTGAGGCAAAATAAATCCCATCAGCCCACCACAGTGGCAGAGCATCGTCATCTGGGAGTGGTTGTAATTTATGTGACTGGAGTGGCCCACACCTATCCAGGAGGACAGCTACACTTCAATCATTGCTAGTTATTACTCCAACCACGGTTATATTGTAATCAGTGGTGCTGATGATTTGCAGTGCAAAAAGGTGTAAAGAAAAAGTGCGAAAATTAGTTAAAATTGACTACTAAGACACAAATGACCTTAATACACACTATCTTAGTGTCAAGATTAAAACCAAATATTGATAGTTTGAAAAAATAACTATCTAAAGCAATAGACCTGTTTCTCTATTGCTTTAGATAGTTATTTTTTCAATAGATAGTTATTTTTGCACTTTTTCTTTACACCTTTTTGCACTGCAAATCATTAGCACCACTGATTACAATATAACCGTGGTTGGAGTAATAACTAGCAATGACTGAAGTGCAGCTGTCCTCTTGGTTAGGTGTGGGCCACACCAGTCACACAAATTAATAGCACTCCCAGATGACGATGCTCCTCCACTGTGGTGGGCTTATGGGATTTATTTTGCCTCAGTGAGTGTGGGTTTGCATTGACTCTGAAACTACGTGTCTCTGTCTTTCTTTGTCTTGAGGCTCACAGACCAGTAGTTCTCTTTTTGTTGTTTCAGTTGTGGATTGGGGATAGGACACTGCCTGGTCTTTAAATATTGTTTCCCTAGGACCCCCGTTGATAAGTTATTTGTGTAGATCTCTTTATTGGCCTTTGCAGATAATTTCATCATCTTATCAACAACATAGATAGGTCTATCTAGACAAATTTCATGTCTAAATGATTAAAATACTGATAACAGCTTGCAAATATACAAATAAAAAGGCAAAGACTATCATTTGGCTGTCTAAGAGGCCCAAATTTAAATGGGCCATTGGTACAATGAAGACTGAACACATTCAATATTATACCTACCATGACAATGTGGTTGATGAAAAACTAAAATGGAAAGTATCAACCGTTACAAGAGCAATAAAACAATTCGCTCAAATAGATTATCCCTACACAAACCATTGCAAAAGCTAAAATATTTTGAGCACTTATCTACAGTTTTCTCCTGTGAAATTTTAATATGAGTGAAAAACTAGAACGTCTCTTTTGTTGATTAGAATATGGGCTTAGCCCCTTGAGAAAGAATCCATACTGAACAATCAATTAAACTATTAATTGGATTGTCAGTCTTCTGGTACCAGCACTTCAAAATCATTTATAAAGAACAAACTTGTTAGGCAAAACCATTGCATAGCAATGGAGGAAGAAAACTGAAGTACAATTTTATTAACATTTAATTGCCCAGTTTTAAGGGATTTTAGAAATAAGGAACAGCATGTCTCACAGACATTTTAAAAATATAAATAAATGCTAATTTGTTTCGTGTTGACTATAGGAAATCACTAACACTTAAATAGTAATTACACTGCAGGTACCTGTTGTCAAGCGTAGTTCACGAGGCTACTGTTGTTTCCTTCTTGATGATGCTTGATCCCAACCCCCTTATGGATCAACCAGCAGATCAAGGAAGTTGCACTTAAACTGACTGACTGGCCCACAAGGGAAAGGGGAAGTGGATTGAGAAACGAGAGATAAAAACACAACACTGGAGCTCATCTTTGCAGAGCCTTCTGGCGAGTTTCTCTTTGAGGTGATCTGGACTTCATGTTCTGACTCAGGACATATCTTTAGCTGTGCCTACATTTAGAACAGGTATTAGAATCTGCATCTTTGAATTACTGTTCAAACTTGACTCTAAAGAATTAACAGTACATACCAGATGACTAAAAGCCCATTCAAACACCTTTGCAATTGCTAACGACTAGGATTCTGGTTACTGTCATAAAACAAACAAGAATATATGTATTACAATATGTTTTGAAGAGATAACTGCAATAATATGTGTACATATGATTGGTTAGATAACTGGTTAGTGAACAACAAGGTTAATGTCACTCTTTGAACTGTTCCTACCTTGCAATTGCTCTTGGTGATCCTAAAATTGGATTCTAAAAGATAGAAGCAGAAAGAACAACCTGCCTACTCATTTGTTATCAGCTTTTGTTCAAGGACTCATAACTTCTGTGTCCTTTGTAAATCAAGCTAAACAATGCACCTAAATAATAATAAACTCAAGTCTTTCAAACAATAGCCACAATGTTTTCTGTAAAGATTTCCAACAACAATTTTGCTTTGTTCTTTTTTAAAATGTCCTCAGCGCTTTTGGTTTTACCAATGTTTGTTCTTTGTCTCTATAGCGCTTGACTTTATCAATGTTTATTCGATGGTTAAGGTTTGCTTTGCCAAAAAACTAAGTAGTCTTACTTCTTAATCCAGAAGCGGTAGTTCGTCATCAAGGGCAAGTAAAACCGGAAAGAAAACCTCACCGGAATCAGGAAGTGGAGCGCGATGCCGGAAGAATCGGGAGCCAAAGCCGAAGAAGACTCTCCCGAGGACTCCACATGCAGGTAAGGAGATGGGTGCAGGAGACCAGGGACACGGAAAACAGGAGCTGAACCGGAGGTTGAGCAACACGCAGGAAAGACGGGGGGTCCAAACACTGCCAGACAGGAGCTCACGCGAAGACGCCGAATCTGGAAGAGAAGCGTCTCTGTGAGCAGGAGCGGGGTTTTTATAGTGTTGTCAGGTCGGGCGTTGTCCCTATATTCACGTGTAAACCCAAGCGGTTAAAACACGTGTTGTGAATGCCTGAATGGGTTCTTCCGTACAACGGCAGTATTTCTAACAAGCACTGGCAATCCAACAGTAATTCGAAAACAAGCTTTGACAATACAAAGTCTGGTGCTAGTATGCTACATTACAGTGACATTAAAAGATGTTCAGAGCCTGGTTGCATACAAAGTTGATTACTTATTCAATATCGGTGTCATTCATATTTACTGAGCATGTGTTCAAAATCAGTGCTGAGCATTACTAACTTACTTACTGAGCATGTGTTCCCATAACACCTGTGTTATGCGTTGTCAACCATACTTGGGGGCATATTATCAAGAACTGCGTTAAAATTATCCCCGGTTTAGCTGCAGAAAACTGCAGCTAAAGTGGCAATAATGGGCTTGATAATATGCCCTGGAGAATTCCAATAGAAGCCCATGTTCACACCAGAACATGGACTTCTATTGAAATTCTCAAGGGCATATTATCAAGCCC
Source organism: Lissotriton vulgaris (assembly GCF_964263255.1). NCBI lineage: Eukaryota > Metazoa > Chordata > Amphibia > Caudata > Salamandridae > Lissotriton > Lissotriton vulgaris. Next base: position 2,074,876,422 of record NC_141689.1, on the reverse strand, counting down.
ATTATCGCCGCTTTAGCAGCAGTTTTCTGCCGCTAAACAGGCGATAATTTTTAACGCCGTTCTTGATAATATAACCCAAGTGTTTAATACCACTACCAAGGTGAAGAAAGTTTTCTTGAGGTTTAGGCTCCTTTACTTTCCCTTTATTAAATTCTATGGTTCTTGGAAACAACTGAGTGAAACAAATTAACTTTACTCTCCATATAATATCCCCATTGAGTTAATTGAGCACATATTTTGCAAGAACTTCTCAATGTACGCAGAAATTATCTCACATTTGTTTTTCATGCTGAAGGAATTCAAAAAATATCAGAAGCTATTTTATTCTGGATATTGGGGTACATCACCTAAGCCTATTGGACATATAATTAAATTCTACATTTAATATGCAAAATCGTAATTTTAAGTTACCGGACTTACAAGGTTTGAGTATCCATTTTAGTGAATTGCGTTTCTTGGGAATTGTGTTTTTAGGGGTTTTTTCTGTATTTACTTATATAGTTTAAAAGAATACTTAAACAAAACAATTTACTACTACTATTACACTCTCCAGGGAGCTGGCATAGCTGTGCCTTCAAGACGGACAGAAGGTGTGAGAATAACCCTATCATTCCCTCTTTTGTCAGAGAGGACTATAACCTCGACCCTTTCAATATTATCAATCAACATGGACAACCAAAGCGGTGTGCATCACAACTGGGACAAGAAAAGCTAGAGCTGAAGGCTAGCAAGACTAGTAAAAAAGAATAACTTCCTCTTCAACATACTACTGAAATGATGTAGTTTACATTCCTTGTTTCTTTGTTTGACTAGGTATGATACACAGGTAAAACAAGAGCGAGAATGTACATGACCATATTATTATAAATAGGGTGCTCATTAGGATGGCGGACAAACCTGTGTCCGTCCGCCACCCCCGAGTAGGAGGGACCGTCCGCAGGGGCAGCGGTGGTCCCTCCGTGCAGATTAGGATATGACCGCCACCCTGGCGGTCACATCCTGTATATTTAACATTGCGGCGGGTGCTGCTTGAAGCAGCACACGCCGCAATGTCAAATAAACCATGTTTTCCATTGCGTGCACGAAGCTGCAGGCACCGCGTGGTGCCTGCCGCTTCATGCATGCAAAGGCAGGGGGTACCATAGGTACCCCCCATGTGCACCCCCCAACCCCCTTCACCCCTGGGGGCCCAGAACGGGCCCCCAAAGAAAAGTCCGAATGCCTTTCCATGGCGGAAATGCCGCCGTGGAAAGGCATAGGACCGCCGCAATCCTAATATGGCTGGCGGTGTCTGACAGACACCACCAGCCATGTTAGAGCTTTTCCGCCGCGGTCGGAAGGCGACCGCGGCGGAAAAGCGGCAGACGTAAAAAAGATCCCCCAGCCATCCTAATCTGGCGGGGGGGTCTTATTTCTGTCCACAACGGTTAATCCGCATCCTCCAGGCAGGCGGTGGCTTCCGCCGGCCCAGAGGATGCGGATTAACCGCAATCCTAATGAGCCCCTAGGTCCAGTGCCTTCTATAGCCCCTGCCTAGGCATGTATATGATAATGATTAACAATCCTTTATGACAAGGTAAATAATATTCTGTCAGAATAAGTCTTGAGGTTTCATAACTATACAGTAATGTTTGTGAAACAAAAGCTTTAATGTGCAGGAAAGTCGGAATCTTCGCTTGATGGAAAATGGCTCATTACATTATGTCAGAGACTAGTATGGAGATCTGCCCAGAGGGATGAATCTAATATTTTTATAAAGCATATGATTGCCAAAAGTGGCCCTTGACCAAATCTTGCTCACCTAAGCCAAACGGCAATAAAGGAGCAAGTGATTCACGTGAGAATTGTATTACCTCTCTAGATGTCAGTTAAAAAGGCTGCAGTAATCATTGATCAGGATCATTCCATCAATGCACCTATTCAAATTTAATGACATGCATCAATGGTTATGAAGCACCGGGCTATATTCTGTGCCTTCATGGAGCACCGTTATTCGTTTCAGTGTGCATCAAGGCAGAGCACTCCCTTCCTATTGAGAAATACCCATTTTATTGGGTATAGTCCACTCCTTGAGGTTTGGATCCACTTAACTTCTATATATACAAATTGGTAAAAGAAAATTGAGTGTGTCCACCCATTTTTTTATTTTCTTAATTACATTTTTTCAATTCTCAGTACCATTACATAGTTTAATTCTGATATTTGTTATACACTATCGGCATTCTGTAGGCAGCCAACATGTGTTTGGTAGCCTGGGGCTTTTTGAAGGTTGCAGGATTAGAGAAAGCTTACATATGGTTAATTATTTATATTTTCAGACAGGTGTGTCCACCAAGGTGCATGGAATAATCTAAAATACCTGTCACTAGGTATATGTGAGGTCCTTTACCATTAGTACGTTGTATGTATTTTCCACATGCATATATCCAAGCACTGCAGGTGCAGTTGTCTCTAAATACATTAATAATTCGGAGAGTTATAACACCCCAAGTGATAAATGTTGTGTGAGGTTAGTGTGTTAAAATATTTTTATTTTTATTGATATTATTAGTACTGGTATGCAACTTTTTTATGAATGGTATTGGTAATTTAAAGGGGAACATAGCAACTCTGATGTGGCTCGTGAGGGTAATCTGCGATGTATATCCATGGAGAGGTTCATGCAAAGCATCAGGCCTGATTACGAGTTTGGTGGACATGGTGTACTCTGTCACAAACATGATGGATATCTCATCCGCCAATTTACAATTCAATTTAATCCTGTGGAATTTGTAATATGGCGGATGAGATATCCGTCATCACCTTTGTGACAGAGTATCCCATCTGCCAAACTAGTAATTGGGCCCTTAGTGTTTTTGTCGGGACCTGAATGATTTCAATTATTTGAGTGCCAAGAAAAAGTATTTAGGTGAACGAGGCATTTATTTATCTTTCCAGGCAGGTGTGTCTGCCACCATGCGTGAATTAACATAAAATCCCAATACACCTGTCACTAGGTATATGTGAGCGCCATCATCATCAGTAAGTGGTATGCATTACCCACATGCATATATCCAATCACTGTATGTGCAGTTGTCTCCAAATCTATTAATAGTTAGGAGAGCTATACATTCCACAAGTGATAAACATTGTGTGAGGTTTGTGCACTAAAACATTTGTATTTTTATTGTTATTATTGCTACTGGCATGCAACTCTTTTATGAATGGTATGGTATTATTTGCAATTTAAAGGGGAACATGGCAACACTGAGGTGGCCTGTGATGGTAATCTGTGATGTTTGTCCCAGAGGAGCAATGTGGTTATTCTCAATGAAGATGATTATCAGATAGAAATAAACTAAGTTAAAAACACTGCTTGCTATGTGAATTTGAAATTAAACCTAACTAAGGAGATACACAAGAAACTGAAGGAGCACACTAACAGGTGATAGAATAAAGATCTCTTTACCATAGAAGTAGATCAATATCTACACATCAAACAGCCTGTGATACCCCTGTTATATATACTTCCAAAGATCCATAAACCAGGCACCTCACCTAAAGGCAGGCCAATCAATGCTGGGATTGATTCAGTGTGCTCCAATCTGGAAGAATATATTGACAGGAAATTACAACCATTATTGAAGATCCTCCGTACCTTAATTAAAGACACAAAACACATTCTTAAGAAATTGGAGAGGGGAGGAGTCGAGCCAGCGACCAAGATGGCCGCTTGAGCATCGGCTCCACTGGCCGCCACATCCTGACCGACTATCCGGCACATTATGCTGAGCCCCGTCCCTACTATCGGGTGGGGGACCAACATCTGAGTCGCTAGGTGAAATTCTGGCTAATTTGGTGGCCGCGGTGACCGAATATCGTCGTCGAGAAAATTGGGGTCTGTGATCCCTGAGACCGGGTACCCGGGTGTGGAGCCATCCGGGGTGGAGTGCAACAACATCGGCCACAGAGACCGGAAGCGGCCGGTCGGATCTTGCTTTGTTGCATTCGCGCTGCAGTTGCGATGACATGTGCCTCTCAACCTGACTTGGAAGTCAACCATCGCAGGAGCGGCCTACACTCGACTGAGGAGTGGTGGGTTTCCCCTGCCTTCGCGATCGAGATGGCATCGAGAAACTCTGAGAAGCCTCAACTGAAGACATCGAAATCTAATTGACAGGTCCAGTCGAATCGCATTGATAAGTACGCTATCTCCAAGGGGTCCCCAGTCGAAGCGAAACGACCTCTAGCCGGAGGTACCAATGGGGACTCGGTCTGTGACGACCCCACTATGAAAGATCTAATGGCCACTATCACTGGGGTCCAATCTTCCTTGGGCAAGATGGACACAAAACTGGACACTGTCGCAATTGAGGTGGGCCTTCTCAGGGCTGACCTCACCAAAACTACTGAGAAGGTCAAAAAGTTGGAGGTTAAAACAACGAGTCTCCTTGAGGATGTCTCCGAGCTCCAGAAGGAGGTGCATGACCTTAAGGCGGCCGACAACAATTTGACCGTAAGCTCGATGAGTATGAAGGTCAGGCACGCCGCAACAATGTCCACATTTTGGGGGTTCTGGAGAAATCCAAAGGGGCGACCCCCGACCTCTTTGTCGAGGACCTCATCCTGAACCATCTCAAGCCGAAGGGCCTTAGTAATTTCTTTACTGTGGAGAGGGCACACAGGATCCCCGGAGGCCGCCCGAAGGTTGGGGCACCTCCGTGCCCCATTATTGCCCGGGTCCTGAATTTTCGTGACCGGGACACTATTCTACAAACGGCAAAGTCCGCTGGGCCGTTGGCCTATGAGAACGCTTTTCTGTTGTTTTATCCGGACTTCACTCAGATGGTCCAGAGACAGCGACAAGGCTTTTTGTCCGTTAAGCGGCGGTTGAGAGACAGGGATGTGAAGTACTCAATGCTGCACCCCGCACAATTGAGGATCGAACATGATGGAAAGACTTGGTTCTTCGATAACCCGGAGGTGGCCGCGGACTGGTTAGACCGAATTGAGGGATCAGACTCTGGGGCTCAGGCCCGAACGGACAGAGAAGAATGGGGCACTGCTTGGAACGGTAAGCCGTACTTATCCTATCACTGGCGCAGGGGGTCTGGTTGGGGCTGTTTGTTATTTCCCCCCCCTGGACTATTTTTTGCCCGAGACACTTTTTATGTGATTATTCCGGCTGGGGGGGACTATGGTTGGTATGGGGTGGTGGGGGCGGATGGCCTGTTGTAAGGTCCTCTGCCGTTTTTCTACTTTTAGATGCTTGTTAGTGGGGGCGACAGGCACACTGCGAGTTGGGGATGTGCATTTGCTACATGCAGGGGTGCAGGGTGGGGGGTTGGGGGTTTGGCCATTGGGGATTTTTATGTGTTGATTTGTTTGTTGTAAGTGACCAAGGATTGCTAAGGGTGCCTTCGGATCTCCTGTTCTCTCTTAGAAGGATGCATGGCTTCCGCTAGACAGGGCCTGGGGTTCTCCGTCCTCAGCAGGAATGTGAATGGATTGGGTGATAAGATAAAACGCACAATGGTGAGTCAGCTCATCAGGCGGCACATGCCAAATGTCGTTTTGCTGCAGGAAACGCATCTAATGGGGAAACGATGTATGGTGCTGCATAGGGGAGGGTATAAACTTGTTGCTCATGCTAGTTTCACTTCTGGTTCGAGGGGAGTAGGCATCTTAGTGAAGAACTCCTTTCCCTTCACGATCCGATCGACATGTTCTGACAATCGTGGTCATTATGTAGGCATATCGGGTCTCTGGGAGGGTAAGACGATTACTTTTGTGTCTATCTATGTTCCTCTGACGTTGCCGACTGATACATTTTGTGACTTAGGTCGGTTGTTTCTCACGCTGCCCGCTGGCATTATGGTGCTGGCCGAGGACTTTAATGCAGTCATGGATGGCAAACTAGATAGGCGCCCCTCCAGTGTGTTGTTGCCCTCTCGTAGGTGGCTACCTGACTTTATTTCCACAACAGGGTTGTTAGATGCTTGGCGTCTCAGACATCCAAGTGCCACTGAGTATACACATGCCTATGCGGCACACCATTCTCTCTCCAGAATTGATCATGTGCTTTTGCCGGCGGCCCAGGCGACCTTAGTTAGTGAAGTGCCACACCTGGCGAGGGGGGTTTCCGACCACTTGCCGATCTGAAAAATAAATAAATAAATAAATAAAGAAATTGGAGAATATTGATTGACGGTTACCTACACAATTTCTAAAAAAGAAATAGAATTCCTGGACCATACACTATTCATCAAAAACAATAAATTACAAACAAATTTCCACAGAAAATCAATCTCAGATAACACCCCACAACACCATCATCAAGAGTCCCAAAGGTGAATCATATGGGCAAGAAGACACTGTAGCAAACCTGATGATTACAATCTGAAACCAGTAGAAATTATACAAGAACTCAGTCACAGAGGATACCATCTTACGAAACTGGAAAAACTGTAGTTTGAAATTGCATCAGTAAATCAGGATCTACGTCATCAAGACACTAAGCATATCAAGTGAACCAAGGAGATATAAAAATGTTATACCCATTATGGATATAAAATATAAGGAAAATGAAGTCAATAATTTAGAAGGAGGGCTCAGCAGGACCGATACACTTCACAAAACTGTGCACGGTGTAAGAAATGCAGTACCAGAAATTGGTACTAGACGTAATGGACAAGGTGCGGATCGGCAGTGAACAAAATAAATATTTAAATAGGTTAAAGAATGCTAAAGCACAGGCTAAAGGTAGGAATAAATCAGTGGCAATGAGAGAAAAGAGAAAATGCTGGAAAAGAAGGCGCAAGTGAATGGTAAGGAAATTCCACTAGACAATGACCTATGGCTATTTCTGGAATAAACACAGCAAAAGAAAGAAGGAAAGAAGGTAAAGAAATTGAGTCCATTAAATTGCTCTCAACTTCACTTCTCTTTCTCCAAGTGTCCAAAACTGAGTGATATAGGGTCTAATGATTTAAGACAAGTGGGATTCACGCAAAATAGCATGGGAAAAGAAATAACAAATGCTTTGCTATATTCACCTCTGGCTAAGTTAGCTATATTAAACGCGGAGAAGGAGTTACTTAAAGAAGTCATTAGTCTTATCCCTCGACAAGAAACGTTGGAAGGGAATAAAGACAAAAAACCTTTCTTGGTAAAAACATGCCGGGTTAGGACTAAGACAAATTAGGCTGATAAACCAGGGATGTGAAACAAAAGAGGATCTCAAAATTGTTATAAGACCCTATGCAATGGATGCAGCTGGAGTTGAATTAACTCAAGCAAGCAGATACAACGTATTAGCACCATTTGACGATGAGGAAAAAAGCTGGATTAGCAATATTGATTAGAGGGGAGGGTTGCTGCATAGCCTGGGCATACTCACTTGGAATATAAAGGGATTTAGCAGAATATCAAACTGAGAACATTTTAAAAGACTAATCAACAATTACAAAATTGTATGCCTTTAGGAAACCTGGCTATGCCACAAAACCCCTCTGATACTAGGGTATGCACAATTAAATTCACCAGCTAGAAAGGGGAAATGTGGGCATGCATCTGGGTGTCAAATGACATTAATATTAATTAAAATAGCAAGTATGAGGTCCCGCTAAATGTAACGTGTAAATGATTAGAAGCAGGTAGATCGACTCTCTTGTATCCCACCCCAGAGTATGAAGGTATCATTGTAGTTAATGTCTATGGCCCACATGCATCAAGCATTTTTGGAGTCGCAAACGGTGCGATTCCTTAAAATCGGCCGTTTGCGACTCCAAAAATGCTTTTTCAGATGCATCATTATTTTTTAATGAAATTCGCTGATTTTGCGACTTTCCAGAATGCGATTGCATTTAAGGAATCGCAAATTTGCGATTCCTTAAATGCAATGCATCATTCTGAAATCAAATTGCGAGAACAAGGTTTGGAAGTGCAAATTACCACGAGGTTGAACCTCGTGGTAAATTGCGAAAAATGTTTAAAATGTACTAATTTACATTTTAAACAATTTCATGTTACAGACACACATGTCCTTAGGACATGTGTGTGTGAAACATCCATTTAAAAACACATTTCAGGGTTGCAGGGGGGGGTCCTTTGGACCCCCCCCTGCACCCATGAAATTTTCTAAGTGCCACTCGCAATTTCCATTGATTCCTATGGGCCTTTTGGCCCATAGGAATCAATGGGAATAGCGAATTCGCAATTTTGAAGTCACATAATATTTGCGATTCGGTAAAAATTGCGATTTTTACCGAATCGGAAATATTTTGCACTTTCTATGATGCATCCCGTTTTGCGAATCCATATTTGCGATTCGGTAAAATTCGCAAATTTGGAAACGCAAAACGGGAGTTTGATGCATGTGGCAGTATATGCAGAGGATTAGAGATATAAAAGTAGAAATCTGAAATAGAAAAATTTGAAAAATATGTGCAAGATTTAATTGATGTACATCCCAGAGATTTGTTTATACTGATGGGAGACTTTAACCATAAACTGGACCCCTGTGGAGTCAACCAGGGGTACAAAGAGCTACTTGCAGCATATAAGATCACACCCACTTCTTTTCCTAGGGGGGGATGGGTAGCACAAGATTTAGCCCTAGTGAAGTTTCTGGGTTCATTGGGCCTGGTCTGTATAAATGGAAGAATGGAATTAGATCGGCCAGCAAATCACACATTTAGGATAGGTAATCAATTATGCTTAGGACTTTGAACTCATTAGAGTATTTGAGGTAAAGAAAGAGGAGGGTAGTGCTCATTGGCCACTGATACCAAAGATTGTAGGAGGCACTAATATTTCAGGCAACACAATCATCCCTCTGGAAGTGGTTTACCCCAGCCGACTTAATATTCATTTATCAGTGGAGTTTTTGGGAAAGCTTGCGGCGTTCCAGCAGGTCCAGACACTAGAGATAATCCCTTCCACAGAAAATACAGGATGGTTCGAAAAGGATATTTCTGATGTGGTGTGATGTTTAAGGGTGGATCTAAAAAGAAATACCTGTAGGGACCATAGAAAGGATAGCTCAGGGTAAAAATAAGAACTGGTTTAACGAGGAATGTAAAACATAGCATTTGAATGTAAGTGAAAAGGAAAGACAATTAGGACTAAAGTATGATTTATATAAGTTCAACAGCCTACAGAAACTAAGGAAACAATATAAAAATTCAGTTAGAAAGTACAAAAGAACCTATAAAGAGAGGTGTTAGGGAAGATTATTGGAAGCTATTGTAACAAGAAATGTAAAAATGTTCTGGAAATTAGTCCAAGATGGCTTGGGTAGGTAACTGGGGGCTATGAACTGTGTGGTGACCGAAGAGGCATGGGAAGGTTATCTGGGAGAATTATATGGCAAAGGTGTTGGTCAAGAAAAACAGGAAGATACATTATGGATAGAGGTGGAACAAGATATCAGGCTTCTTTTTACATTATCCAATGTAAGACGAATTATATCTAAGTTAACACTTACCTGTGCAGAGGGTCCAGTAATTATTCGAACTAGACCGGATTGGTGGGCATATTTTTTTTACTAAAATGTTTAATAGCATGCTTAACTTGGGAAAATTCCAGTAAATTGGAGAGGGGCCATTATTAGACCCAACCACAAGTGAGGAGATATTTTGCTACCTAAAAATGACAGGCTAATTAATCTCTTTGATATCAGTGAAAAGGTGTTTTCTAAAATGATTTTGGAAAAACTCAAGGAGTGAGCTGTGGACCATTAAGTGGTACCTCCGGGACAGGTTGACTTTCAGGAGAGCCACTCCACAATTGATCACTACTTTGCGTTATGGGCATTAGCTCGGAAGTCCATGGAACATGGGGGTAGTTTGTTCTGCTGTTTTGTAGACTTTTGGGCCGCATTTGACCTGGTAGATCGAGAACGGCTTTGGTAAATGCTGGGGGACTTAGATATCCCCAAGGGGCTCCTGTCTATAATACATGGGCTACATAGTCCGAATTGGGCCCAGGTTATTCTCGATACAGAGGGTACACTGTCACGGAAGATACTGATTCAAAATGGGCTAAGACAGGGGTGTGTTTTGGCCCCGTTGCTTTTCTCTTTATTTATAGCAGATTTGCCCGCCACCCTGAGATCGGTGCAGGGGGCCACCTCAAAAATAGATGGGAAACATATTGCATGCTTACTTTATGCAGATGACTTGGTGATTATGGACCAAACAGAGGTAGGTTTGCAAAGTAAGCTCAAAGTGTTTGGTGATTACTGCAGTCGTAAGAAACTAATAGCAAACTTGGAAAAAAACAAAGATCTGTTTCGGCAAAAAGAGGAAGATTTTCAACTGGGTCCTAGACTCCATAAAAGAAGAGAAAGTTAATTAGTATAAATATAGAGGAATCTTTTTTGAGAAATCTATGATGTGGAAAGTTCACCTGGATGCACTAAGAATTCAGGCCCTATCCTCGGTTAGTGCCCTGAGAAAATGTAATGCAATCTAAGGAGAAATGATGGATAGACCAGTCCTGAATGCTTATAGGGCTATGGGACCTCCCCAGTTCTTATATGGTGCTGAACTACTATACTTAAGTGGTAAGAGGAAGTCGGATGTCGAAGAAGGGAAATGTGCTAAAAAATGACTGTCCCTATCTAGATCCTCCATGATACAGGCTATAAGACTAGAAACTGGAATGGTCTCATGGGAGAAAATGGCAATCATGGCACTTTTACGATTCTGGCATCGCTTGGGTTGTAAAGAGGGATAAAAGTATCCTTTTGGTGTAAATGTGAGATCCTACAGAATGAATTGAAATGGGTCAGAGAAAGAGTGACTATGGCGTGTAGGATACTGAGGGCTGATGTAAGCCGCAGAACTTTCATCCGACTAGAAGTAAGATGGAACTTAGGACAGCAGGGAAAGAAATATCATGGGACACGGATAGGCAATACTTGGAAGGGAAAATATCTGTTTGCTTTATGATAAAACCTTGGCAAGAAGGCCAACAATTTATGTACATGGATATTCTTCCCAATCGCCGGTTAAGGAGAGAATTATTAAAAACAAGGATTGGGATTAATCCATGTTATGAGAATGATAGGATTAAGAGGGCCATGACTGACCCAGAAGGGAAGTGCACCTATAATACAGGGACAAAATGCAACATTTTGCATATCATATTGGACTGTCTAAATGTTCTTGATGTACAAAAATTGTGGCTACGTCCAATTTTCCTAAAATACGAGGTTAGGAATCATGAACAGACAGTAGTTCTGTTATTAGATATGCATGCATTAGATGTAGCATGTGCAATAGGGAAGTTTAAGCTTGTAGTTAAAAATGTTCTTAAAAATGTGTAGGTTTGATGTTTTACCACCAGTATGGATTTGATGAAAAATACATCCGTTTTTAATGATATTGAGAATATAACAATTGTTGGATTGATTGTATTTCTTTTAGAAGAATTTTTAATGTATTTGAAGTATTTTACAGCTTTGATAAAGTTTTTAATTCGAGCTGATTGTTAAACCAAAGACTGTTATGTTTGTATGTTTGTTCTTGTTTAAAGACCATCCTTCTGAATAAACAATTTTCTAGAATTGAATTGAATGTCAAGTGTAAGTCAGCCATTGACTTCATTACAAAACACAGTAACCAACACCTTAGAAAAAAAGTCAATAAACACTGGTCACTACTCACCAGCAATCCAACTAGATCTGAGAACATTACAACATACCCACAACTTAGCTGTAAAAGGGCACACAATTTGAGAGAATAATTATGCCTTTCCTTTTTTCAAGAGAAAAAGTAAATGAAAAGTCTATAGAGTCAACCTAAGGGTTTTTACACATGCATGAACTGCTCTAAATGCAAATTGGGAATATCAAAAATTCAAGAAGTGACAATAAATGGTTGATGACACAGAATAAAGGATTTCATCAACTGCAAGAGTAGAAATGTGATCTATAACATCATATGCCCGTGAAAAAAACCTGACATCCATAGTACCAAGAGACCACTGAAACAGAGAATACAAGAACACTTTTGTAACAAACATAAGACGTACCAGAAATTACCCTTCATGGATCACTATGACACACAACATCCTCACCAATGGAGAAGCACCTTCTGTGTACTGCAGAAATCAATACAACATCCGTGCAGAGGCTATCTGGAACTAAGATTACAGCAAGGCGAATGTGCCTTCATTATCAGATATGACACTGTAAATCAGGGATTGAACAAGGATGCTTAACAACATAAGTGGCTGTCATCATCAACATGAACTGCGTATATCCAGAATGTGTAATTAAAGTAATTACTGATGAACTTTACACAAAAAAAGAAATGCACATATAATATTTTAGAAAAAAAAGGAGGGAGGAATCCTAATATTCTGAATAGGGATGGGGTAGGACAGCAGTCAAAGTAAAAAAAAAAAAAATTCATACACATGTTTGGATCATGGACTACATATACCACTTTGAATAATATATACATTTATACGGTACACAATGTAGAAAGTCAGCAACACTTTTAAAGACACAAAACAAGCTAAATAAAACAGTATAAGAATGTATTCAATATACCACAATAATCACATTTCAGATTAAAAACTTTTTATGTTTAAAATACAATTTGCAATAATATACATCACAAGAAAACTAGTTTTCCAAACATGTCTATGAATTGAATAGGTTTTTTTTAATCTTTGACTGCATATGTTTTATAGGTCTGTGGGTATATTTCTCATATGTGCTTCTACTCCCCACTAAAATCTATTGATAATATCACAATAACCAGGCCAAAATGTTTCCCATGTCTAATATTTCTTTGTTTTCCATCCTATTTTTGCTCTGGAACTTCTTTGGACTGCTGAAATAGTAATATGGCCCTCTATATCCTTCATACCAGTGAACGGTACATCTAATTTCTTACGTTAGATCTTGCTTTAAGTACTGATTGAGAGATCATATGTTGTTGTCTCTCACCTTCATTTTATTGTAAAATATATTTTCTAACTCTGGTGTGACTCAACATGATGCACCGAATAGCAGCCCAAGATACATGACCCCAAAACGACAGGCACATTAGAGAGAGTATATGATCATGTCTCTCACCTTCATTACACTGCAGAATCTCTTTCTAATTCTGCCATGAATCATACTACAATAAATCAGATTTGCTCACTTCTTACCTTATGGAATCTTTTGAGAATATAAGACTATTGGCAGTGTGAAATCTTCATTTAAATGTATCTTCTGCATTAATTGCAATTTAAGTTTGTTGTCTTTTACTGTTTCACAAGCTGAAAAACTCATTAAATCTTTTTGGGCTCATTATCTAATGATTAGAGATGTTGTACGGTTTCTACTATTTCAGTAAGACTGTGTGTTTGAGCTACATAAGCATTAAAAGTATGCAGGACTGACTCCATGCATACCATCAGAATATGCTGACCTGAATCCTGGCTGGCTCATAGTGCGCCATCTGGACCTCTATACATTACAAGGTGGCAGATGGTGTCTGCAACCTTAGAACATGATAACCCTGACTCCCCAAGGAAACCGTGGAAACAGATTCTATCCTTTGGTTAATAACTCAGGTGTGCTCAAAGGGAGACACAAGAAATACTCAAATTGGCATTTCAAACATTTATTGAAGCAATTGTACTCCTGTGTACACTGCAATGATTAATAGAATGGAGCAAAACAATGTTACTATCATTACAAGAATGGTGAACAGAATAAATAATTCAACCATCCTCCCCTTGCATTGAGATTATATGCATACATATAATTGCACTCCTACCTAGCGCTGCCTATCCCATAAAGCATCGGGTGTGCTGATCTGCCAGAATGCCCTAGAGTGGTCTAACTCCTCATTTACCTGAGGGTATGTGTCATCTGTCTTTGGTGTAGAGCTGGCCACCGTCCTTCTCAGGATGGTAAAAGGATTCAACTGGGCTGGAATTCCAGCATTGGGTGACCTCAACAGTGCCAGAAAAACGTCCCTATCCCCAAACAAAGGACTGGGAGGTTTTTATAATAAGCTTCACCCATGATCTCTTTACCGGAGTTCTAGTCCAGCTGTTATTATTTATTGTACTCTCGCTGAGCTGTCACCAAACAGACAAAAATAAACAATGACATTTTGTACATTGAAGTTAGTTTTTGTACAGAATGTTCAAGGGCCTGATAGCATGCCTATGAAAAAGTCTACGGGGGTGATTAGGAAGGCGGGCGGGCGGACTGCAGTCCGCACGCCACCCTAGCGGTAACAGGACCTCCCGCCTGCCATGCGGCGGTCCCGCCACCATAATCATGATGTGACGGCCACTGCTGTGGTTGCATCAGGCATTTTAACATAGCGGTGGGTGCTGCTGGCTGCAGCACACTCCACAATGGTGAAATGCCATGTTGTGCATTGTCATGTACAAGGTGGCAGGCACCATGTGGTGCCTGCCACCTTGTGCATGGCAATGTATTGTACCCCCCAAGTTCAGCCCCCCTCCTCTCCACCCTCCAGGGGCCTGCAATGGCCCCCAAAGCTAATCCCGGCCAGCCTTTCCATGGCAGCATCTACACCGCATACATCATAATATGGAAAGCGGTGCCTGCTAGGCACCGCCACCATATTGGGGCCCAAGTACACCTGGCCGGCAATCGGAACAATTGCCAACTGGCAGAAAAGTGCCACACACACTTTGCATCTGCTGCAATGCCCCCGCCATTATATTATGGCGAGGGTAAATCAGGTTATGATGGCAGGCTCATCGCCACCGCCGGGCCGGCAATGGCGATACGCCCGCCATCGTAATCAGCCCCTAAGTGTAAGCAAGTCTATTTCTGAGAACATTGGCCCACATGAGTGTGCAAGCAAATGTATGGAAAAAGTAATCGTCCAAAAAGATGTCACTTACATAACTATATAACCACACAACAGTGCACTACACGCAAAGATGGTGACTGTGAAACCAATAAAGACAATCCTGGGCTATTTTTGTAACACTTTAGAGGGGCTAATGAATTTCTTCCTTCAACCGCACGCCGAATGGGCCTGCACGCCAGGATCTAGCCCATGACAGGTAAGAGAACA
Source organism: Lissotriton vulgaris (assembly GCF_964263255.1). Taxonomy (NCBI): domain Eukaryota; kingdom Metazoa; phylum Chordata; class Amphibia; order Caudata; family Salamandridae; genus Lissotriton; species Lissotriton vulgaris. Next base: position 2,074,861,372 of record NC_141689.1, on the reverse strand, counting down.
TACTATGCCCATTTTGGCTAGCTTATTCGGCCCTTAACCCCTATATGCAAACCTTACCTTAAGGGCCTTACATAGTACTGCCTTTCATTTTATGCATTACCATAGTTACACTTTTGATAAGATGATTCATACTTGCGCTACACGCACTACTCAAATAAAGGAGGTTTTCCACTCTATATGTAAATATTACGGCTGTTGCTTTCCCTCACACTTTGGCAACACATGCATCTACACACAAGTGGTTTTCTACTTTAAAAAGTAAACAGCGCATAGGTATATTCCTCTCATTTGCTAGAGGCTCTACTTTAATCATGCCCATACTCTTATGCTGCATGCTGTGCTCCCACTAGATACACTATTCAGGAGGTTTTTCCACTATATCCAAAGCAATACGTATGCATCTTCAAGCGCTACACATGTTGCTTCCATACATTTTATATTGCCACCCGCACAATCAATAAATTGACATAGATATATGTGATTTTCATCCCAGAATTATGTTTTCCATATCTGTCACAATATGTGATCATTTGAGTGAGCAACATGCGCTGCCCCACAATTATCCACAAGATTGCCTGACTTTCTTTCTTTGTAATATATTGCTCTGCCTAAATATACTTTACTGGTTAATGTTATAATAACAACGTACCTTACCTTCTCTTTTCTCACACTACTAGCCCTGCCGTGAAATGTTTTCTTGTTGCACGGATGTACATATGGTGTCCGTGCACAGTGACAGAAAGAGTTACCTTTACTTAACTTTGAAATTCTCATGCTTAGAATGACTAGAAAATTATTTTCATTCAGAAAACTTTTCAGAACATGAAGGACCTGTATGATTTTGATTATTTAAGTGCCAATGAAAAAGTAATTATGTGAACTGACAAGTGCCTAATGAGGTAATATTGGCTATAGTGCCACATTACATTTTTGGGCATTGGATACTTTCTGTTTGCATTAGCCACTTTATGGTCACACCTCACAGATCACCCTTATGAGCCAACTTAGTGTTGCTATGTTCCCCTGTACATTACCCATAACACCATACCATTCATGAAAGAGTTTATGCCTGTTGAAAATGGCCCTTTTTACAGGGTTATCCCCAAACTTTTTGCTTCTTCCTCCCTTGCTTTTCCTGACCTGTGGTTGTTGGCAATAGGACTCTGGGCACTTTACCACCGTTGACCAGTGCTAAAGTGCATATGTTATGTTATGTTATGTTATGTTATGTTATGTTATGCGTTTTTATTTGGCGCACAGATGCTCCAGCTAAGGAGCATCCTGGCGCCCGACAAGGTAGCTGCACAACACAACTAAACAAAAGCAAACGTATATACACAAACTAAGGGAATAAAAAGGTTTTCACCGCGCAGCGGAAGGAAAGCAGATCTCTCATAGCGCGAATCGCCGGGGGCAGGGAGTTCCACAGGGCCGCCGCACGCACTCGGAACGAGCGTCCTCCGGCTCTACTCCGCTTGAAGCGCGGCACAACCGCCAGTTCTAGGTCCGCAGATCTTAAGAGTCGCGCAGGGGTGTAGTTGGTAAGGAGGCCCATAAGGATCATTGCTGGAGACCCCTTCAGAATTTTATAGGCGACACAGAGGACCTTAAACTGGATCCGCTGGGCCACCGGGAGCCAATGCAGTGACCGCAGGGTACTAGAGGTAGGACAGAATCTTGGGAGGCCTACCACCGCTCTAGCTGCGGCGTTCTGAATCCTTTGTAAGCGCCTGATCTCTGCCTGATTCAGACCAGCCAGCAAGCAACTCGCATAATCCAGCCTGGAGATGACAGTGGCCTGGATCATGAGTTGCCTGGTGGGGGCATCGAAGAACTTAAGCACAGGACGGAGCCCGCGCAGGATGCCAAAGCAACATGCTGCCGTGCGTTTGGTATGACACGCAAACGTGAGGGAGGGGTCCAGCCAAACCCCGAGGTTCTTAAGCTCGGCGACTGGGATGGGAGCAGGACCCAACTCCCCAGGCCACCATCTCTCTCCCCACAGATCCGGCCGTCTACCAAAAACCATGACCTCGGTCTTACTAGCGTTCAGCTGGAGACAATTGGAAGTCATCCAGCTGGCGACCGCCCGCAGTCCTTGTTGAAACCTGGGGGCATCGACTTCGGCCTCCCCGCTGATCGTGACCGCTAGCTGGGTGTCATCGGCGTATGACACCATCGTCATGCCCCATTGTCGGACAACCTCAGCTAGCGGCCTTACGTACAGATTAAACAGCGTAGGACTCAGCGAGGAGCCTTGGGGGACCCCCAGGGTCAACGGATGGAACTTGGACTGGTAAGGAGGGACGGTCACGCTAAAGGTCCGGTTGGTTAAAAACGACCGGAACCACTGGAGAGCGATACCGGTGACACCAGCCTCCTCTAGGCGCAGCAGAAGGATCGGGTGCGAGACGGTGTCAAAGGCAGCGCTCAGATTTAATAACACGAGCGCTGCCGTTTGTCCCGCGTCAAGCACGGAGCGAAGATGCTCCACTATATAAAGCAGAGCCGTCTCCGTGCTGTGTTCAGCCCTAAAACCATTCTGCGTTGCGTCGAGTATGTCTGCGCGGCGAAAATGTTCCGAGAGGACGGCGTTTACATGCGCCTCCATAACCTTAGCCGGCCATGGCAAGAGTGAAATCGGCCGGTAGCTCTCAGGCTTGCTGCCGTCCAGGCTGGGTTTCTTAAGTATAGGCCGAACCATGGCTCGCTTCCACATCAGTGGGACCTCGCCAGATGTTAGCGACAAGTTGATCAAATAGCATAGCGGTGAGCTATCATGTGCCGCTAGGTCCTTGAACACATCTGGACAAAGTGGATCCTCTGGGGACCCAGACTTCACTCGGCGGGCCAATGTGTCAAGGCTATCCGATGTTAACATAGGTAAGGAATGCAATCCCTCAGATGGCAGTGGCTTAGGAGATGGATTAGCCGAGGGAGTGGCCGGAGGAAAGGCTCGATAAATGGCATTTACCTTTTCCAGGAAAAACTCTGCCAACTTTTCACAGTGCTCAACAGAGCTCTGGTGCGTCGTTGTTACTTTTTTGGCAGTAAGGTCTTTCAATACCTTAAAGATAGCCTTAGACGGGTTCGAGCTACTCCTAAATTGTGCAGCATAAAATGCGGCACGAGTTCTACATACCGCCCGATGATACACTTTCACAGTCGACAGGTAGAGAACTTTCTTCGTGCTGTTATAGGCTTTACGCCAAGCCCGCTCTGCACGCCTACAGGAGATCTTCAGTGCTCGCAGTGAGTCGTCGTACCAGGGGCTGGCTTTACCAGCTCCAGTTTTACAGCTTACCAAGGGAATAAGGGTGTCCAGAGCCCTGGATACCCAATTGCAAAACCTGTCATAAACCTGATCAGGCGATCCCAAGATGTCAAATGGGTCAGCCGATAGGAGATGGAAAAACTCATCCAGCTTAAGTTTGTTCCAGCGTTGTCTTGGAACCGAGCACACCACTGGCTCTCTGTGTAAATTGTTATTGTAATTGGTTATCCATGATTGGCATATTTGTATCACCAAGAAGTCCCTAGTAAAGTGCACTGAGTGTGCAAGGGCTGGTGATACAAATGCTACTAGTGGGCCCGCAGCACTGATTGTGCCACTCACATGAGTAGCCCTAAAATGGTGTCTCAGGCCTGCCACCGCAGTACCGGTGCGCAGTCTGTGAACTGCCATGTTTTCCGGGTCAGTGTACCCACTGACCAGGCCTAACTCTTCCCTTTCTGTGCTCATTGGTCACCCCTATAGAAGGCCCAAGGTACCCCCTTGGGCAGGGTGCAGTGTATGTGAAAGGTAGAGCATGTACTAGTGCAGGTGACATGCTCTGGTAGTGAATGACAGCCATTTTCGTTTTTCACTGTTGTAAGGCTACCTTGCCCATAGGCTATCATGGGGAATGCTGGCTACAGTGGCTACCAGCATATCTTCCCATAGGAGCAAGGTAGGACATAAAAGTCTGGTATGCCTGAACTCAGAATTTAATGACACATCTTTTATGAAAGGTTGTTTTTAAATCCTGTGTTTGCGACCAGCACTTTTAGAAAGTGGCTGTTCTCTTGTCTGAACTTTCTGTGTGCCTTGGCCTGTTTGTGAATTGACTGTCTGCTTTGTGAGTGACAGGGCTGGGGGATTCCAGGAGACAGAATGAGTCTGCCCAGTGGTGAATAGAGAGATCTGCATCTAGATGGGAGGGTGGAGTTGCACCTGGGACCTGAATAGGTCTTTGCCTGCCCCCCACAGTGCTGGCTCCACCCCCTGTGGTGCATCTGATGCCTCTGCCCTGCACTGTGAAAGGAGAGAAGGAATCATGTCAACAAAGTGCTCCAGGGCTGTGCTTTCCCTCCACAATGCTGGCTCCACCTCCTGTGGGGCATCGGATGTTTCTGCTCTGCACTGTGAAAGGAAAGAAGGAGTCATGTAAACAGAGTGCTTCAGAACTGGTTTGGACCGGGCTCAAAGCCCTCCTGCACAAAGGGAACAAAGACCAGGAGAAGTGTGGCTCACTGGTTAGAGGAGGCACACCCTGAAGTAGAGGTCAGACCCGGGACCAGGGTTCAATTCCCGACGCGGCAGGGTCCTGATCCCAATTGTCCACGGACTCGATAATTCTCGCTTCGGTGCCTGCTCGAATCACGGGCTCACACTCTGCAACTCTGGGCAATAGCTTGTTTAATCTCCACAACGGCCCCCTGCGACGGGATGCCTGGCCTCCACCTTGGGGATACCCAGTACGAGTTATCTCACAGGGAAAAGCCAGGACGGGTTCCCAATCCAAGCGCCGAGATGCCCTAGGGTAAGTCGAGCGCTATATAAGAACACACATACATACATACATACAAAGACTTTTTTGGATATAAGTATAGGACCCCAGACTACAAAAAATTAGATCATCCTGGAATCAATAAATAACCTCTGCCAAGGAAGACTATCCTGCTGTTGCTTTGCAGGACCGACCTGCAGTTGCTTTGCTGCCAAGGAGAGGGGAGGGACTTTGCTTTGTGCTATGTCCCCTTGCTTGAAGGAATCTCCAAGGGCCTGAATAGGAGCTGGCTCCCTGTTAAGAAGCCCCAGGAACAAAAGGACTTCACCCCCAGCTTCCCTGAACTCTGCTGAGAGAGTTCTGTTTTTCCTAGAGTGCTTGGGTCAGTTGTGGTGCCTCTGGAAGTTGTACCTGTGTTGGGAAGCTGGAAACCAAGATTTAAAGAACTTTCTGCAAAGTTTATCGCATTGCTCGCTTGCGGAGCTCATCCCAGTCAGTGCAAGGAAATTCCTGCCGCTATGAAGGCCAAAATCGTATTAACGCCTGTTGCCGCTGTCAGAGTCGTCCCATCCTTTGTTTGTGAGATAGAAGTATCCCAAGTCCCTAGTCTGAATGCCATGCGGGTCACTATTAGAAGTTTGGCTATAAATAATGCCTGCTGCTCTTGGGTCATTAAAGTGAACCAGTACACAATCTCCTCTAAGATTTTTGTGTCTGTTACCAACCCACCCTACTCGTCTGACATGAGTAATCCTCCCATCTATATAGCCTGGTAGAGGCCTATTTTCCCTAAGCCAGAAGATGGTTTTGTTTTTGAGGTCAGAGAAGGACTCCTGTGTCCCTGGCTTAAGGACAGGAACCCCGGTTAGGATCACAACGAATGGCTGGCACCCAGGCGGAAGACTGGCATGAGGGGCCTGCTTGTCTTTTCTTGCTCGTGCTTGTGCTAGAGGGGGTGGAGCAGGTACCTGCTTAGTGGAAGATGATATACTAGCTACTCTAGGACTGGCTACAAGGGCGCTATTATCAGTGGAAATACTACTGGGGGTTCCTGAAGTGCTGGGTTTAGGGGGATTTTTGGCTTTTGGGGCCTGTTGGGAGGATCTAGTAGGGGAGCTCTTGGCATTTGGCTGTGAATGAATTGTTGCAGCTGTAACAATACGTTCCCGCACACCTGCCGAGATAGCAGAAGGTGGCCCAGGGAGTTGCACTTGGTGGTCTGGGTTAGCAGCTGGGGATGAAGTGGAAGGGGTGGACCCCTGAGGAGGAGCACTAGATTCTTTCCCAGACTTATCCTCATCTCGAAGTTTTGAGTGCAGTTTTATCAGTGATTTGACAGAGAAGAAATTATCCAACATGTTTTGTTCTAATGAATCAACCCGTTTCGATAACCCCTCGAGTTTGTCAATTATTGGCAAAACCATTGACTTCATTAGGCACTCTATGTCAAGAAGTAAGCAGGGATCACCCGGAGCAGCTTCCTGGGCTGGCTTGTGGGTAGTTCCAAACACAAAGGGCTGTTGGGTACTGATCAGCCCTTTATTTGCAACACTCATTAAATGGTCTTTCCCCTGACAAGTACCAATCTTAGTAAGGCCCCCCCTTAGATGCATTTTTTCTTCTGACCTTATTATATGGTTTTGATACCATTTCCCTGCGCGGGCTGATTGGCCGCTTCCTTTTGCGTGGAATGGCAAACGGCGCGTTCCCAGAATGGGCCTCACCCATGGCTGAGGGAACAGGCCCTGTGCCATCCAGCGAAATTTCCTCTGGCGTCGGTGAAGCATCTACAGAGACAATGGAGGAAGGGACAATATGCACAGCACTAGATGCCAGAGGGTCAGAAGTGGGAGGTGTGGCCCTACTGTGTGAGGTCATGGACAGCCTATCAAGACTCGCCCTAATCCTGATAACACGTTCATCTATATCAGGAGATGGGGCCAGAGTCAGTAGGGAACTTGGGGCGTGGCTTGGGGAAGGAACCAGGGCCAAGCTTCCCATGGATGAGCGCTTATCTACAAGACGGGATGATTCCCTCGAAAGTCTGCGCTCAGTCAAGGCGATCTCCTATTCCACGATGGAGAAGGCCCGAGTAATGAATTGGTCCATGGTGCCAGTCACTTGGTCCCCTCCACCTTTGCGGGATTTATTAGAACGCGTACCTGTAGCCATTCTGAACTTTTTATCCTCCAGCCAAGAGGGGCGGCCCGGCCTGGCCTCTTCTGGCCCCTGATGGCCACAGATGGCCCCGCCCTTGTCCCGGGCTTCTCCCGGCGCTCGACCGCGCGCGACCGCGCTGCGGGAGTGTGACCCAGATTTATACAATATGTGGCAGCTGGGGGCGGGGCTAACAGAGGGCGCCGAGCAGGTGATCCGGGTCACGCAAGGACTCCTGGTAGAGCGAGTCCCTGCAGCGCAACACCCCTGTAGCAGCTGGGCTTCCCCGCCGGGATCACAGGCTTCTTCTTTAGGCGGCTCCCAGAGTCAAATGCCGCAAAGCGCCACCCGCGAAGCGGGTGCGGCGAGGAGCGGCAGCAGCAGCAAAGCCTGTCACAAGGCTGAACAGGGCTGGTCCCAATGTCCGAGAGCTTCCTGTAGCTCCGTTTGGTTCAACAATCCCAAGGAATCACCTGGAGAAAGCACTTTTGAGTTGCTTGCCGGCTGGGGGCGAGGCTAACAGGGGGCACCGGGCAGGTGATCCGGGTCACACAGGGACTCCTGGTAGAGCGAGTCCCTGCAGCGCAACACCCCTGTAGCAGCTGGGCTTCCCCGCCGGGATCACAGGCTTCTTCTTTAGGCGGCTCCCAGAGTCAAATGCTGCGAAGGGGCACCCGCGAAGCGGGTGCGGCGAGGAGCGGCGGCAGCAGCAAAGCCTGTCACAAGGCTGAACAGGGCTGGTCCCAATGTCCGAGAGCTTCCTGTAGCTCCGTTTGGTTCAACAATCCCAAGGAATCACCTGGAGAAAGCACTTTTGAGTTGCTTGACGGCTGGGGGCGGGGCTAACAGGGGGCGCCGAGCAGGTGATCCGGGTCACGCAGGGACTCCTGGTAGAGCGAGTCCCTGCAGCGCAACACCCCTGTAGCAGCTGGGCTTCCCCGCCGGGATCACAGGCTTCTTCTTTAGGCGGCTCCCAGAGTCAAATGCCGCAAAGCGGCACCCGCAAAGCGGGTGCGGCGAGGAGGGGCAGCAGCAGCAAAGCTTGTCACAAGGCTGAACAGGGCTGGTCCCAATGTCCGAGAGCTTCCTGTAGCTCCGTTTGGTTCAATCCCTGTAAATCAGGGATTGAACAAGGATGCTTAACGACATAAGTGGCTGTCATAATCAACATGAACCTCGTACATCCAGAATGTGTAATTAAAGTAATTACTGATGAACTTTACACAAAAAAAGAAATGTACACATAATATTTTAGAAAAAAAAGGAGGGAGGAATCCTAATATTCTGAATAGGGATGGGGTAGGACAGCAGTCAAAGTTAAAAAAAAAATTCAATTCATACACATGTTTGGATCATGGACTACATATACCACTTTCAATAATATATACAATTATACGGTACACTTTTAAAGACACAAAACAAGCTAAATAAAACAGTATCAGAATGTATTCAATATACCACAATAATCACATTTCAGATTAAAAACTTTTCATGTTTAAAATACAATTTGCAATAATATACATCACAAGAAAACTAGTTTTCCAAACATGTGTATGAATTGAATAGTTTTTTAACTTTGACTGCATATGTTTTATACATCTGTGGGTATATTTCTCATATGTGCTTCTTTACTCCCCACTAAAATCTATTGATAATATCACAATAACAAGGTCAAAATAGGGACATAGTAGAACTATGTTTCCGATGTCTTATAATTCTTTGTTTTCCATCCTATTTTTGCTCTGGAACTTCTTTGGACTGCTGAAATATTAATATAGCCCTCTATATCCTTCATACCAGTGAAACCGTACATCTAATGTCTTACGGTAGATCTTGCTTTAAGTACTGATTGAGAGATCATATGTTCTTGTCTCTCACCTTCATTTTATTGTAAAATATATTTTCTAACTCTGGTGTGACTCAACATGATGCACCAAATAGCAGCCCAAGATATATGACCCCAAAACGACAGGCACATTAGAGAGAGTATATGATCATGTCTCTCACCTTAATTTCACTGCAGACTCTCTTTCTAATTCTGCCTTGAATCATACTTCAATAAATCAGATTTGCTCACTTCTTACCTTATGGAATCTTCTGAGAATATAAGACTTTTGGCAGTGTGAAATCTTTATTTAAATGCATCTTCTGCATTAATTGCAATTTAAGTTTGTTTATCTTTTACTGTTTCACAATCTTTCTGGGCTCATTATCTAATGATTAGAGATGTTGTACGGTTTCTACTATTTCAGTAAGACTGTGTGTTTGAGCTACATAAGCATTAAAAGTATGCAGGACTGACTCCATGCATACCATCAGAATATGCTGACCTGAATCTTGGCTGGCTCATAGTGCGCCATCTGGACCTCTATACCTTACAAGGTGGCAGATGGTGTCTGCAACCTTAGAACATGATAACCCTGACTCCCCAAGGAAACTGTGGAAACAGATTCTATCCTTTGGTTAATAACTCAGGTGTGCTCAAAGGGAGACACAAGAAATACTCAAATTGGTATTTCAAACTTTTATTGAAGCAATTGTACTCTTGTGTACAATGTGTACACTGCAATTATTAATAGAATGGAGCAAAACAATGTTACTATCATTACAAGAATGGTGAACAGAATGAATAATTCAATCATCCTCCAGTTGCATTGAGATTATATGCATACATATAATTGCACTCCTACCTAGCGCTGCCTATCCTATAAAGCATCGGGTGTGCTGATCTGCCAGAATTCCCTAGAGTGGTCTAACTCCTCATTTACCTGAGGGTATGTGTCATCTGTCTTTGGTGTAGAGCAGGCCACCGTCCTTCTCAGGATGGTAATCGGATTCAACTGGGCTGGAATTCCAGCATTGGGTGACCTCAACAGTGCCAGAAAAACGTCCCTATCCCCAAACAAAGGACTGGGAGGTTTTTATAATAAGCTTCACCCATGATCTCTTTACCGGAGTTCTAGTCCAGCTGTTATTGTTTATTGTACTCTCGCTGAGCTGTCACCAAACAGACAAAAATAAACAATGACTTTTTGTACATTGAAGTTAGTTTTTGTACAGAATGTTCAAGGGCCTGATAGCATGCCTATGAAAAAGTCTAAGGGCGTGATTAGGTAGGCGGGCGGGCGGACTTCAGTCCGCACGCCACCCTAGCGGTAACAGAACTGCCCGCCTGCCATGCGGCGGTCCCGCCACCATAATCATGATGCGATGGCCACTGCTGTGGTTGCATCAGGCATTTTAACATAGCGGTGGGTGCTGCTGGCTGCAGCACCCTCCACAATGATGAAATGCCATGTTGTGCATTGTCATGTACAAGGTGGCAGGCACCATGCGGTGCCTGCCACCTTGTGCATGGCAATGTCTGGTACCCCCCAAGTTCAGCCCCCCTCCTCTCCACCACCCAGGGGCCTGCAATGGCCCCCAAAGCTAATCCTGGCCAGCCTTTCCATGGCAGCATCTACACCGCATACATCATAATATGGATGGCGGTGCCTGCTAGGCACCGCCACCATATTGGGGTCCAAGTCCACCTGGCCGGCAATCGGAACGATTGCCGATTGGCAGAAAAGTGCCACACGCACTTTGCATCTGCTGCAATGCTCCCGCCATTGTATTATGGCGAGGGTAAATCAGGTTATGATGGCGGGCGCATCGCCACCGCCGGGCCAGCAATGGCGATACGCCCGCCATCGTATACAGCCCCTTAGTGTAAGCAAGTCTATTTCTGAGAACATTGGCCCATATGAGTGTGCAAGCAAATGTATGGAAAAGGTAATCGTCCAAAAAGATGTCACTTACATAACTATATAACCACACAACAGTGCACTACACACAAAGATGGTGACTATGAAACCAATAAAGACAATCCTGGGCTATTTTTGTAACACTTTAGAGGGTCTAATGAATTTCTTCCTTCAACCACATGCCGAATGGGCCTGCACGCCAGGATCTAGCCCATGACAGGTAAGAGAACATACTATGCCCATTCTGGCTAGCTTATTCGGCCCTTAACCCCTATATGCAAACCTTACCTTAAGGGCCTTACATAGTACTGCCTTTCATTTTATGTATTACCATAGTTACACTTTTGATAAGATGATTCATACTTGCGCTACACGCACTACTCAAATAAAGGAGGTTTTCCACTCTATATGTAAATATTACGGATGTTGCATTCCCTCACACTTTGGCAACACATGCATCTACACACAAGTAGTTTTCTTCTTTAACAAGTAAACAGCGTAGATGCCTATTCCTCTCATTTGCTAGAGGCTCTACTTTAATTATGCCCATACTCTTATGCTGCATGCTGTGCTCCCACTAGATACACTATTCAGGAGGTGTTTCCACTATATCCAAAGCAATACGTATGCGTCTTCAAGCGCTACATATGTTGCTTCCATGCATTTTATATTGCCACGCGCACAATCAATAAATTGACAAAGATATATGTGATTTTCATCCCAGAATTATGTTTTCCATATCTGTCACAATATGTGATCATTTGAGTGAGCAACATGCGCTGCCCCACAATTATCCACAAGATTGCCTGACTTACTTTCTTTGTAATATATTGCTCTGCCTAAATATACTTTACTGGTTAATGTTATAATAACAACGAATCTTACTTTCTCTTTTCTCACACTACTAGCCCTGCCGTGAAATGTTTTCTTGTTGCACGGATGTACATATGGTGTCTGTGCACAGTGACAGAAAGAGTTACCTTTACTTAATTTTGAAATTCTCATGCTTAGAATGACTAGAAAATTATTTTCATTCAGAAAATTTTTCAGAACGTGAAGGACCTGTATGATTTTGATTATTTAAGTGCCAATGAAAAAGTAATTATGTGAACTAACAAGTGCCTAGTGAGGTAATATTTTCTATAGAGCCACATTACATTTTTGGGCATTTGATACTTTCTGTTTGCATTAGCCTCTTTATGGTCACACCTCACAGATCACCCTCATGAGCCAACTTAGTGTTGCTATGTTCCCCTGTACATTACCCATAACACCATACCATTCATGAAAGAGTTTATGCCTGTTGGAAATGGCCCTTTTTGCAGGGTTATCCCCAGACTTTTTGCTTCTTCCTCCCTTGTTTTTCCTGACCTGTGGTTGTTGGCAATAGGACTCTGGGCTTTTTACCACAGTTGACCAGTGCTAAAGTGCATATGCTCTCTGTGTAAATTGTTATTGTAATTGGTTATCCATGATTGGCATATTTGCATCACCAAGAAGTCCCTAGTAAAGTGCACTGAGTGTGCCAGGACTGGTGATACAAATGCTACTAGTAGGCCTGCAGTACTGATTGTGCCACCCACATGAGTAGCCCTAAAATGGTGTCTCAGGCCTGCCACCGCAGTACCAGTGTGCAGTCTGTGAACTGCCATGTCTTCCTGGTTAATGTCCCCACTGACAAGGCCTAACTCTTCCCTTTCTGTGCTCATTGGTCACACCTATAGAAGGCCCAAGGTACCCCCTTGGGCAGGGTGCAGTGTATGTGAAAGGTAGAGCATGTACTAGTGCAGGTGACATGCTCTGGTAGTGAATGACAGCCATTTTCGTTTTTCACTGTTGTAAGGCTACCTTGCCAATAGGCTATCATGGGGAATGCTGGCTACAGTGGCTACAAACATATCTTCCCATAGGAGCAAGGCAGGACATAAAAGTCTGGTATCCCTGAACCTAGAAACTAATGACACATCTTTTATGAAAGGTGGTTTTTAAATCCTGTGTTTGAGAACAGCACTTTTAGAAAGTGGCTGTTCTCTTGTCTGAACTTTCTGTGTGCCTTGGCCTGTTTGTGAATTGACTGTCTGCTTTGTGAGTGACAGGGCTGGGGGATTCGAGGAGACAGAATGAGTCTGCCCAGTGGTGAATAGAGAGATCTGCATCTAGATGGAAGGGAGGAGTTGCACTTGGGACCTGAATAGGTCTGTGCCTGCCCCCCATAGTGCTGGCTCCACCCCCTGTGGTGCGTCTGATGTCTCTGCCCTGCACTGTGAAAGGAGAGAAGGAATCATGTCAACAAAGTGCTCCAGGGCTGTGCTTTCTCTCACAATGCTGGCTCCACCTCCCGTGGGGCGTCTGATGTTTCTGCTCTGCACTGTGAAAGGAAAGAAGGAGTCTTGTAAACAGAGTGCTCCAGAACTGGTTTGGACCAGGCTCAGAGCCCTCCTGCACAAAGGGAACAAAGACTTTTTGGGGTATAAGTATAGGACCCCAGACTACAAAAAATTAGTCATCCTGGAATCAAGAAAGAACCTCTGCCAAGGAGAAAGCTGGAAGACTGAAGAAGGAAGACTGTCCAAGGAAGACTGTCCTGCTGTTGCTTTGCTGGACTGACCTGCAGTTGCTTTGCTGCCAAGGAGAGGGGAAGGACTTTGCTTTGTGCTATGTCCCCTTGTTTGAAAGAATCTCCAAGGGCCTGAAGAAGAGCTGGCTCCCTGTTAAGAAGTCCCAGGAACAAAAGGACTTCACCCTCAGCTTCCCTGAACTCCGCTGAGACAGTTCTGTTTTTTCTAGAGTGCTTGGGCCAGTTGCGGTGCCTCTGGAAGTTGTACCTGTGTTGGGAAGCTGGAAACCAAGATTTAAAGAACTTTCTGCAAAGTTTATTGCATTGCTCGCTTGTGGAGCGCATCCCCGTCAGTGCGAGGAAATTCCTGCCGCTACGAAGGCCAAAATTGTTGCAGCTGTCAGAGTCGTCCAATCCTTCGTTTGTGAGACGCACCAGTCCGGTGCAGTAAGATTACCATCGCTGCGAGTATCGTCGCAGAGCCTGTCGTCACTAGGTGAGATCGTCGCACCGCTTGCTTGCGGACTGCAACACGTCGCTGTGAGAGTCGTCGCAGAGCCATTGCCTCAAGGGGCCGCGAGAGGAGAAGATCAATGTTGAGCCGTGCATCGTCGCCGCACCGGAGATCGGCTCCGCCCCGAAGATCGTTGCATCGTACCTTTTGCAAGCCGCTTCCACCGAAACCTGTGCACCGTAATCCACGCAAGGTATCGCATCCCTCCCCAAACAGACCAGAGTCACTGCAACATGACTGCTGCGTCCAGCGGGGTTGTCGCATCGCCTCCCCAAGGTCTCAGGAGTGACGCATTGCTTGCTTTTCAACGCTACAGCTTTCACTTGGAACTTTTGTCGCATCTAAAGGTACTGTTGGCTAAAACGTGACGCAACTGATCATTTTAACGCAACCTTAAGAACTCATTTGAAACCATATTCTTGAACTGTGTATGTTGAATTTTTGTCATTTTGGTCTTGTTTAGCTTAGATTAAATACGTTTATTTTTCTAAACTGGTGTGTAGTTCATATGGCCGAGATACCCGCCACCCCCTCTCAACACAATCCCCAAGGATGGGAAACCGGAAACAGTTCTGAACTTTTGGAAGACGGGAGGGAGTGACCCTCCCGGCCGTATTTATTAAAATATGAAACAAAATTAAAACATTAAAATAACAGTTTCATATTATGTACAATTTCATTTCCACATTGCGATGTTTGGCTAACCTTAACATATTCACTAATACAAAGGTTCTCCTAGCCGAACTAACATCCTACCAAACATCTAACTTGAACTTTTGAAATTGTACATCCTAACGTTTAAGGGCCAACGGCAAGGTCGTAACCGGTGTCAAGATCCCTAACCAGAAATATCCCCCTCACTTGTGAGGGGCGACCGCACAGAGGTGTACCTCGAGTGCAACTACCAATTTCCCTTGACTTGACGGGGGCCCCAATAAACTCGACGCCACTTAAAGGTCGTCCGAGGACTCGTGTGAGGAATCTAGAAGGTAGCGTAGACCCCCCCCCAAACCCCACACAATGTACCACATCTGCCGTCGCAGATGTCCTGGCCCCGGGAAATTCTCCGGGAGGGGGCTGTAGCCCCCCCTACCCAGGAAGGGGCCTTGACCGCCTTTCCTTTCCTTTCGGCGTCCCATCCTTAGAAGGGACCGCCTTCCCCGTTGAGGGGCCAATGGCCACCTCCTTCGAGCGCTCCCATCCGTAATGGGTGACGCCCACTCATAGGGATCTACCAATTAGTGCTCACCGATCATGACCTTACCGCCCGACCAAAATAAATACGACAGTTCTAAACTAAATGAATCTAAACTAAATAACTAACTTATTCAAAGACAGTTAAGCGACAACTTTATTAAAACATGCTACTGATCAACACTAGAGCCAGTTTACTTTATTTGCAAAACATACCACAAAATTGACCATTTCTTTATTGCATATTCAAGGTTATCACGATAATAATCCGACCTGTAAATAAGAGAGTTACCACAACACACTTTATTCAAAACCACTTGCTGACTTCAGGGGCTGGTGGGTGGGTCAAAATTGGCTCTTCGTTCCGTCTCGAGCTCACGTGCAGCGAGGTGGTGCAGCTTCAGAGCACAGGAACAAGAGGATGCTTCCTTGGCTTGTTGCTCCTTTTATCCGTCTTCAGGGCGGGCGTAAACCCGCCCCGGCCTGCCCCGAGGGCGTGGCCCGGCCGCGTCAGTGTCTAGGACAGCCCACTCCAGGGCGGGAAAAGGCGCGCCCCGGCTACGCCGCTTCGGGCATACCAGCCGAGGCTCGCCTCCCGCCCAAGATGGCTTCCCGGGGGGATCGTGGCACTCCGCCATACGTTCGGGGGGACCGAATGGTCGCCCCTTTCCATATGGCCGAGATACCCGCCACCCCCTATCAACACAATCCCCAAGGATGGGAAACCGGAAACAGTTCTGAACTTTTGGAAGACGGGAGGGAGTGACCCTCCCGGCCGTATTTATTAAAATATGAAACAAAATTAAAACATTAAAATAACAGTTTCATATTATGTACAATTTCATTTCCACATTGCGATGTTTGGCTAACCTTAACATATTCACTAATACAAAGGTTCTCCTAGCCGAACTAACATCCTACCAAACATCTAACTTGAACTTTTGAAATTGTACATCCTAACGTTTAAGGGCCAACGGCAAGGTCGTAACCGGTGTCAAGATCCCTAACCAGAAATATCCCCCTCACTTGTGAGGGGCGACCGCACAGAGGTGTACCTCGAGTGCAACTACCAATTTCCCTTGACTTGACGGGGGCCCCAATAAACTCGACGCCACTTAAAGGTCGTCCGAGGACTCGTGTGAGGAATCTAGAAGGTAGCGTAGACCCCCCCCCAAACCCCACACAATGTACCACATCTGCCGTCGCAGATGTCCTGGTCCCGGGAAATTCTCCGGGAGGGGGCTGTAGCCCCCCCTACCCAGGAAGGGGCCTTGACCGCCTTTCCTTTCCTTTCGGCGTCCCATCCTTAGAAGGGACCGCCTTCCCCGTTGAGGGGCCAATGGCCACCTCCTTCGAGCGCTCCCATCCGTAATGGGTGACGCCCACTCATAGGGATCTACCAATTAGTGCTCACCGATCATGACCTTACCGCCACAGGCCGGATAGTTGACCGGCTATCCGGACCCCCCACAACACTCCTACCTAAAGGTCATGTCTTAAAGACTTTAGCCAAGCTATACAGTCTCCTATGAGTAACTCGTTCCCCACCCGGGACAGATGAACACCATCCCCCAAATACATACAGTCACCAGTAATACACCCATGCGAAATAGAATGCAGTGTATTGGAACGGAATAATCTACTCATTTTGTTATTAATTTTTCTCACCGAATGGTTTAAAGCCGAAACAGAAACAGCCCCCCGCCATACTTTACGTGGGATCATATGTGACCATGCAATCGTGCACCCTGGAACTCTCCTCGCCAACCAACTTACAGTGGAAAGCATCGCCTCAAGAAGAAGTCGTCTACCAGTGGTGACCAAATCATTACCCCCAAGATGTACTATGACTATAGACGGCGGTGACCTCATCCGCCCTAGCAAACCCTCAAAAAATGATTGAAACTGGTCAATACAGAGTCCGCCCCTTCCGTAGAAGGACACACTGTACCCGTATTCCCCAGCCACGTGATTCATGTCACCTGCTTTGAATATGTCCGCGGCTCGCCTCACGTATGAGTGGCCCACGACCCACACCTCCTTTTTCACAGCCGGTGAAGTATGACCGCTGGCCCGGTGTTGGGTCGACTGCATAGTCCGCCCCGCCTCGTAAGCTTGCGCAACTGAAACCAAACAAAACAAGAAGCGTGAGTACATCGTTACAGCTTCACAACATGTGCAACCGCACATACCTCTTATAACAATTAGAGGACCAACGCCCCACACGTTTAATTTGTTCAACATTCAGACCCCTGGCTGTAGCCTCTGTAGCAGCCCCTATCCGAAAGGAATGGGTCCCAAACTCGCTCGGGTTCAGACCCGCAGCCGTAATTGACATCGCAAGCACCCGCTGAAACTGAAACCTCGTCAGTGGGGTGGCGTCAGCGTGTCTCAACAAGGTCCCCCCCCATGATGCCACCCGCTGTGCTAAATACTCCTCTACACAACTCACCGGGCACATGGAGGACCCGGGGATCCTTCGTATCATTATGCAGTCCCCCATTGAACCCTGGTCGGTCTTGGACTTGACAAACGAGACAGTCATTGTCTCCCCCCTGACTTGGACATGCTCTCGGCACAGTCCCCCCCTGGTATCCTGCTTGTTCCTTGCCACTAATTCGCTTACCCGCATAGCCCCATGGAATGCTAACACAAAAGCGGCTCGGAATAACACTGCTTCATGCTGGGATGAACATGTTGCAGGAAGTACAGCTAACAACAAAGCCAACCTATCCAGACCTATCGGGCGCCTATCATCCACCCTGCGACCCTCAAGGCGTTGCCACCCACGTAGCGCTTTTTGCACAACGAAAGACGCTGTCGGGTCCTGGATCCCATGAGCCCTAGCCACGAAGGAAATGGCGGCCCGATGCCTCTGGGCCGTAGCCACTGATTTGCCTGCATGACGTAAAGACAGCAGGAATTTCACTACCAACTCCTCCTGGCCCCAAAGCTCCCCTCTAGCTGCCCCCAAAAAGGCCCAATAGGAACGGAACGCCCCTTCATATGCCTTCCTTGTCCTGGGTGCTAAACTCTCTCCCACGAGGTTCTGTAGTTCGGGGCACCGAGAGACCAGAGAGCTTCGGGAAAGGGTGCTGCCACCGGGTCCGCTGTGGGCGGAAAACCCCAGAAGGCCTGCATACGAAAACGAGAAAGCGCATCAGCCGCCTGGTTCATCACCCCCGGGACATGTCTTGCTTTAAATACTACATTCAATTGCATACATAATAACACAATTTCCTTGAGCAATCTCAGAATCCACTTGCAGCGTGCCGCCTAGCTATTGATACACTCAACCACGGTCATGTTATCAGACCAGAATACCACAGAGTGATCTCTGAAACCCTCGGGCCAAGTTCTCAGGGCCACCAGAATGGGAAAAAGTTCAAGGAAAGCAATGTTACTTGTCAGACCACTCTCATGCCACCATGACGGCCATTTTTGTGCCGACCACTGAGTGCCGAATATGGCGCCAAAACCAATGCTCCCTGCTGAATCCGTCCACAGCCCCAGCTCCTCGGAGGACACGGCCGGTTTGTTCCAGACAATTCGGCCATTGAAATCCGCCAGAAATGCCAACCAAATGCGCATGTCCTGGCGAACCTCTGCCGAGAGCCTTGTGCGATGATGACCCTCCTTCAGGCCGACCATGGCTTGAGCGATCGAGCGCGAAAAGGGGCGGGCCATCGGTATAACTCTTAGGGCAAAATTCAACTGTCCCACCAATTGCTGTAGTTGATGCAAATTAACCTTAGATTTACCTATACACATTTGCAGGGATGCCCTGAATCTTAACACTTTGTCCCCTGGTAGACGAAAACAACCATCTTCCGAGTCGAGCTCGATCCCCAAAAACTCGAGGCAAGTCGAGGGACCCACTGTCTTACCTGGTGCCAATGGCACACCAAACTGTTCCATCAAGACACAAAATTCGGTCAAAGCCTGTCCACATTCCGGATCCCCGGCTGCCCCCAGAAACAAAAAGTCATCGAGATAATGCATAACATGTTGAAACCCCGTCTTCTTCGTGAAGACCCACTGCAAGAAACAACTGAACATTTCAAAATAAGCACAAGATATAGAGCACCCCATTGGCATACACCTATCCATGTAATAGTGACCCTGGAACATGAAACCCAGAAGACGCTGGTCGTCTGGGTGTACCGGGAGCAACCGGAACGCTGACTCGATATCAGATTTAGCCATCAGCGCACCGGGCCCCAGGCGATTCAAAATGGCTACGGCCTCATCGAAGGATGCGTACCGCACCGAACACACTTCCGGGTCTATCGCATCGTTCACTGAAAGACCACGTGGGGCTGATAAGTTATGTATCAGCCGAAACTCCCCCGGGTCCTTCTTGGGGACCACCCCTAACGGGGAACAAACAAAGTTAGCCCCTGGTGGCACATTAAATGGACCGGCGACTCGACCGCGAGCCACCTCCTTCCCGATCTTTTCTTGTACCACGGTCGTATGCTGTAAGACCGATATCTGGTTTTTACAAAGTGGCCTACCCTGAAACTCTCCCACCGGGATGCGGAAACCATATGAAAATCCGTTACGCAACACCCCAGCGGAAGCGTGATCCGGGTATTCGCTGAGCCAGGGAATCATCGCCATGGTATCAATCGGGGTAGGTAAAGGCGCCCCTCGGACTATGTCAGACCTGTTTGGCGCCTCCTCTACCCCCGTTATCACCCGTTTTGGCTCTGCACATGGACTCAGGATGGGATGATTGCCCACACCCCCCACATTCGTGCCTAAATTTGCATGACCCCTGGGGCCTAGTACATTTCCCTCTGTTAAAGTTCCAACAAACCCCCCTTTTGTTTGCGTTGCCGGCTGGCCTCGAGTGATTGTCGTTACTCGTAACTGATCGAAAGGGCGTCCCCGCATATTGGCGGGAAGATTCACCAACGTTACTTCCTATCAATGGCACCTTCAACATACCAGAATCCTCCATTTTGGACCAGGACACAGAATCATAACAATCCCATGTTAAGTTTTTATCATGCTCTTTCGCTTTTCTGAAAACATTGTCGTAACAAAACCAATGATTGCCCTCGTGAGATACAGAGTACCCCATGATCCGTGACTGATAAATCGGCAATTCGTGCAGCAATTCGGGCCTACGTTCACCCAAGATGGATGTAAAAACCCCCCATGCCTTGCCCCAATTACCAATGTTTTCATTTACCTTAAAGGCGGCCATTTTTGCGCGCCAAACACTTGGATGCATGAGCTCTTTCTGGCTCTTAACATGTTCCATTTCATAATGGTCGATAAGCAACGAGAAGATGTTTATATATTCCCCTGCCCATATTTTTTCTTTGATAGCCAGAGGGACATGTTGACCCAATTTTTCCCGCCGAGAGGGTGCCGACTCATCCCTTGCAATCGGCAATGGCCGCTTACCTGAACCAGAAGCTGTCTCTGGGACTGAAACTGATGGCGATGGTGCCGTCGTCGCTTCCCTCGTTTCCCGCAGCTGCCTCATCAACACCTGCGCGTCGTCAGCCGTGGCGCCCTTGCTATCTTTACCCAACCACGCTGCTAATTGAGCTGCCAGCTCGGGCGGCATATCTTCACCGGACACAGGAGTGACCACTACTGGAATCGGGTTCCCTTCCTCTGGCACAGGAGTGGGAGCTTCGAGCGGGGTACAGGGAACCGGGTTGCTTCCCCCAGGTACAGCCCTTCTAGGCCTCTTGCCTTTTCCTCCTGGAGCTGCTCCTGCCAGGGGACGTTTCGGCCCCCCTTCCTCGTCTTTCTCCGCCATTCGCTTCTTTAAGTCGGTCACCTCCTTCATGAGAACACGCAGCATCTGGTCGGTAGTCATTCGCTTTCCCGCCTTCTTAGGCATTCTCAGGACCGAGTATCTGAAAAACAAACGAGAAAATTTACAACGCTCAAAATTGGCTCTTCGTTCCGTCTCGAGCTCACGTGCAGCGAGGTGGTGCAGCTTCAGAGCACAGGAACAAGAGGATGCTTCCTTGGCTTGTTGCTCCTTTTATCCGTCTTCAGGGCGGGCGTAAACCCGCCCCGGCCTGCCCCGAGGGCGTGGCCCGGCCGCGTCAGTGTCTAGGACAGCCCACTCCAGGGCGGGAAAAGGCGCGCCCCGGCTACGCCGCTTCGGGCATACCAGCCGAGGCTCGCCTCCCGCCCAAGATGGCTTCCCGGGGGGATCGTGGCACTCCGCCATACGTTCGGGGGGACTGAATGGTCGCCCCTTTCCATTTGTGGTGTTTTCACTGTTTTACTGTGAGTGTTGGTACAAATACTTTACACATTGCCTTTGATAAGCCTGACTGCTCGTGTCAAGCTACCAAGGGGGTGAGCAGTGGTTGTCTAAAGAGTGTATCCTCCTTACCCTGACTAGAAGCAAGGGTCCCTATTTGGACAGTGTTACCTACCTTTGGCAACTAGAGACCCCAGATCTAACAATGCCCATACCAATAATAATAATAAAAATAAAAGTATTTTAGCACACAAATCTTACACAAAGATTAGAACTATTAATACATTCGGAGGCAACTGCAAATAAAGTCCTTGGATATATACATGTGGATAATGCATACCACTTACTAAGGGTGATGGGCCTCACACATACCTAGTGACAGATATATTGGAATTTTAGATTAATTACCACATGGAGATGGACACACCCGCCCAAAAAGAGAAAATATTATTGTTATCCATGAGTTCTCTAATCCTGCAGCCTTGAAAAAGCCCCAGGCTACTTAGCTATGCAGGGGGCATGACATGTTTAGGCTGCCTTCAACATACCAACAATGTATAACAATATCAGAATGGAAAGTCTATGTGCATGTGTAATGTGTTATCGTACTGACTACTACTAAAAATCTAAGAATCAAAACAGGTAGACACATTCAATTTTCTTCGATCAGGGACCATAGTTATGTTTCATTTACAAAACTAGGCCAATTCTGACACAATTTTCAATAGACACAAATTAGAGAGTTGGCAAATAATACTTTGTTTTTCTTAAGGGTAAATTATAATAAGGCTGCTACGGCAAAGTGTCAAACGAGACAGGAGCACAATATGGTCAGCGAGCCTCACACCATCAAGAGCCTGGGTACCAAAGTAAGTGTCCATAGAAGGTAGTTGCATTACCTAGGCAACCCTGTGGTTCCAACTGGCGACCAATGGCTCAAATAACAAGTGACTCAGAATGAGTAAATGACAGAAGACATTTCTACAGAATATTGTTCTACAGCTTTAACACTTACTCAGTTTTCAGTCACCCAACCCCAAATCAGGGCATGCTTACAATGGACCATTTAGGGATTTCTAAAACCTAACGGTGGAATCGATAATGTTGGAACATTGGGGCATATTACCCAGGGCCTTATTGACGCTTTAGCAGGAATTTTTCCCGCCAAAGCGGCAATAATTTTATCGCCCTCTTACCTAGCTGTCGCTAACACCTGTTAGCGACAGCTAGTAGGAGATAGCGATCATCTTGGGGCCCGCTTTGCATGTCAACGATATTTATTGCTAATGACATGCAAAGTGGGCGTGCCAAGATGTTAGCGACTGTAAACAGTCGCTAAAATCGCTATCTCCTATTACCTACAATGGCGTACTTTTGGAAATATTCGCGCTAAGCGTGAATATCTCCAAAAGCTAACGCCTGTCCAGAGCAGTTCTTAGCCATGGTATCCAATGGTAGGTGGATAACATGGCTAAGAGCATTAGCTCGGTAATGCATGAATATCGACTTTTCCGCGATATTCATGCATTTCGGCCGATTTTTTTCGCTTTTGAGATAAACCTTGATTATAGCAAGGTTTATCTGCGATAAAAATCGGCGGAGCTCGGCGATAATAATATTGCCGCTAACCGTGTTAAGCAATGATTATCGTTTGATCTTGGTAAGAGGCCCCATTGTTAGTACTATATAAATCATATTGGCCATGGCTATTTGTCTCTTTCTCTCGCCCCCTTTTTGTCTATGTCTCTCCCTCTGTCTTTAGTACACTGCATTTCGTAATTGTCTTCCAACTTCTTAAAATATGTCAGAGCATCATGATGTATTTTACTGTTACCTTAACAATACTTGCCGAATAAAGTAGTTCGATAAAAATAAGTTTTACAGTTCTAATGAAATTGTTGGACAATGTTGGCCATTTTTATTTTTCAATTCTCTTAGGTTACCTTTCATAGGACAGAAGCAGTGACAATCAATCATTCTAAGATTTGCATTGTAGTGAAGCTGGATGCATATTTTTGGAAGAGATAGCTGCATTGCCAAGGCTCTTTGTCCGTCTCCTGCCCCGTCCTTTCCACCTCTTCTGTCAATGTTTAGCACTTTGAGGAGGTCCAAGAACAGTATAAAGTGCTATACGTGACTCTTTAAAAAAAAATCATAAGATGCTCAAAGCTTTGCAGATTTTCAAACTGTTGTAGAGCTCGTAGCAAAAATTATATCAGTTTACGAGATACCTCTGCAGCAAATTGGCCGAATTCAGTTTCTTCAGGCTGCAATGAACATCCTAATGCTCCATTTGTTCTGAGTTATAAGGTAATTAGAATTATTCACAACTAAATTATACATACCCTTTGAAAGATTACATGAAGTTGAAGTCTAATTTTGTTTTCCTCAGACGCACATCATTTGCCATTAAATATTTTACCTAGTTTTACCTCGGAAGAGAAACCCTTTCTTTCAAATGCTAGTACAAAGAGCTGAAATGACTGAAGTTACATACATCATCCTGCGTTTTGTTTTCTTAAATAAGATACAATACCTCTGAAGCAGTCACACTCAAAGACGGGTTTAGGAAGCTGTAAGTCTAATCAAAGGCATGTAATTTAGCTCTGCCATTCATTATTTCTCAAAGAAAACATCTGACAGATGCCGCCTTCAAAAGTCAGCAGAATGTTAGCTGAAGAAAGGAAATCAGTGTCACAGTTGTGTTTGTCTAAGCATCAAAGAGCTCTGTTCTCTCATAATTCATATACGCCTTTTGAAAACAAGTATCTGTTCATGTGGCTTTTAGTGACGCGAAGGATGCATTCTTCAAATGAAGAACTTCCCATCCAAGAACACTTGAACCCCTGTGCCAACATTAGCGAACGCTTTGCTTCAGGTTTGCGTTTCTGTTTTAGAACAAACCAGACGAAGTGTAGGCAGTGTGATTTAACATCAAATGGAAATCATAGTTTGTGTTGGATTGTTCTTGAAGTAACTCAAATCTGGTTAAGACCTGCCTTGTATTAATTTGCATTAAGGGGGTGTTTCATTGGAGGTGAATGAGCATTCTTAAGCGACCACCAATGGGGTTAGTGGCAAATCCTTGTTTACAAAGATTAGTAGATAGGGAATTGCACCAAAATCCTGCGCCTCATCGAGGCGGGCGTAATGAGGAGAAATATTTGTATTTCTCCCTTTTTCCTGCTTTACAGGTATGCTGCATTAGACAGCACACACATACAAAGTGGGAAGCTCTTTAAACAGTTTTTGTTCTGGAAGGAAGCCCATCCAGCACACTGCATTTGGTTTCCACAATGCAGACTGTGGTGCCGGATGTTTACACTGGCGCATGGCAGCCAAGACTGCCCAGCACTGGGAGGGAACAGAACAGCTCGACATATTACTAAATATAGTGCTGTTTTACTATACCCCATTCACGCAAAGTAGTGCAGCAACTTTACATTTTTCTGGGATTTGCAAATCCATTCATGTACTTGAGAGAGCATCTCAGGTTGGTTGTTACCCTTGATGAATAGTCCTTGGGAACTATAAAAAGACAGCTGTCTCCAACTGGCCACCATCCCCGTACACCCGCATGGGTGTCAAAACATATGTAACAGTCAGCAATCAATAGGCAAATACCTATTGCTTCGTGAAATTCATAAATGTATACATATTATTTTTAACTTTTTTTAATCCATTGTTCCAAAGTGCAATCCTTTGTTCTAATGCATGCAGTCAAACAGGTTGCCACATACTAAAAAAACTGAATCCAGCATAACCTATCAACCCAAATATGAGTTTAATAACTAATTCTAAACCATTTTTAGGTGCTCAGCTTGGACTCCGGTTTTCACTTAAAATTATAATGTATCTCTAGATCTATTTAAATCACAGGTCATGATTCCCCAAGAAATCCTCGAACTTAGGGGCATATTACCAAGCAATAGCGATAATTATCGCTATTGCTTGGTTAGAGACAAAAATGTATCCAGTCGCTAACATCTTGGCCCGCCCACTTTGCATGTCATTAGTGATAAATATCACTGACATGCAAAGCGGGGCCCAAGATGGTCGCTATCTCCTACTAGCTGTAGCTAACTGGTGTTAGCGACATCTAAGTAATAGGGAGATAATTTTATCTCCGCTTTCTTGGCTTTTAAAGCCAAAAAAGCGGAGATAAACCTCCTTAATAATATGCCCCTTATTCTTGTGTGAGCAATTTACTGCAATTTAGCGTTGATAAACTAGTGGATAATTGATTTGCAGTACTTGTTTTTTATTACAAAGTTGTATATAACAAAATTTATAAATATAACGAACCAACACTCTTTATCTCCAGGTACCCACCATGCATTTGCCATCCATTGAACATAAGTACTATGTCATCCCACATAACCTCCTAAAGGTACAGTGCAGTGGAGTTCTTACTTATTTGTACTCAAAAAGCTTTTAGATAGAGTATCGATATGGTTGTACATCAGTGATTATCCTATGGGCTCCTCAAAAGATCTATTTGTCGCAGGATAATATCACACATCTAAGTGATGCACAAAGTCAATGGAAATCAATCAACCTGCTCCATCATGCTATTACGTGGAGTATCAAACTAACTGGGCATTGGGGGCAATATAGTTGACCTTACAAAGAATTTAATTAAAGGTCACCTTTTCATTTCTTACCAAAGAACACAGTCATCAGCTGGGCTGACCATGTTTCATGAATTAAAATCTGATTCACTTTAAAGAACAAGTTCTGAACAGCGAAAGAGATCTAAACATCATACAAGATGTTAGAGATCCCAACCCCGTATTTGTGGGCGGCATTGAACGCATTCGGTATACAGGGACAATATCTTAGATGGGTTCGATCTTAGTATGAACTACCAATGGCAATAGTTAGTTATGCTGGAGCCAATTCAGCTAACTTCGCAATTAAAAGGGGGACAAGGCAGGGGTGTCCTTTATCACCCCTGCTTTTCGCTCTAGCCCTGGAGCCATTCTTAAATGCATTGTCTGTCCAAGATAATATAACACCAATACAACATGGTGGCAAGAGTTTGAAAATAACTGCTTTTGCTGACGATATAGCTATATTCACTACAGACTTAGTTTTGGCACTCCCTGAGATAATCAAAGAAGCTAGTAAATTTGGAGAGATATCAGGTTATAAACTAAACGTTGGCAAAACCCAAGTAATTGCCAACTACAAACCTGTTCAACCGATATTGGGACTCTGTACTAATGCTATCTATTTAGGAGTTAAGCTTGCAACAGAAATAGAGAAAATTGTAGCATTGAACTATGACCCTTTACTTAAGGAAATAACTACATCTTTAAAAAACTGGCATAAGATACCATTGAGCCTGGTAGGACGAATACATTTAATAAAGATGAAGATTGTACCAAAATTGCTGTACCTATTTAGATCTATCCCTTTACAACTCAACAACATATATATAAAAAAAATAGAGAGTAAATGTAGCAGTTATATCTGGAGCTATAAAAAAGCTCGTAGATCAATGGCTTGTTTGAAACTACCAATTGAAAAAGGGGGTTTAAATTTCCCGGATTTTAAATTATATTTTTTTGCTACTTTTTTTCAACGCATACGTAGCCTTATAACCAATGATGCTTCCTTTTTTTCCATCAATTTATGTTGGGACAAGATAGTAATCAGTTTTTGTACCGTGTGCATGACCCCAATTATTTTAAGAGAGTCAAGTTTAAGACCGCGAGACATATTAAAAGAATCTGGGACCAAATAATGATTTTTTGCAAGATACCTTTCTTTAATGCAGAGTTACAGATTTGGGGGAATACAGGGCTACCAGGCTTCTTTTCAGATGGCGCAGCAGCCTTGTGGCTGGAACATGGTATAAGTACTCTAGGTTACTTATATGGCTCGGATAGCTTTTTGAGCTTTAATGCATTAAAATTAATTTACAGAATTAGAGACACAATGTATTTCAAATACATTCAGATGAAAGATTTTTTGGTTAATAAAATGACAATTGAGAAAATAGAAAACTCAGATACCTTAAAATATCTTTACTCGAAACATACTAAATCACTTATTAGTAAGAGCTATGCCTACTTAAGTAGCCACAAGCAAGGAGACTGTGAAAACATGGCGGAAAAATGGACTAACCGACTAGGTGTGAACATCAATCCTAGCCAGATTGCAGGCTCGCTCAGACAAATAAACCTAGTGGTCCAATCCTCAAGCTTAAGGCTTCAATTATATAGAACGGTGACTCAAATATACTATACACCTCAAAGAATTGCTAGTTGGACCCCGGGAAATGGTCTCAGCGAGCTAACTAAATGTCCCAAATGCAATCTAGAAGCCGCCGGTATAGAACACATGCTCTATCAATGTCCGGAACTTACAGCATTTTGGAAAGGATTAACTGCAGCTTTAAACAGTAGACAAATTATATTTCCAACACTTTCGGCACATTTAGTATTGCTAGATATACAAGATACTAATAACAAGTATAAAGACTTGATTTCTATTGCTATTGCTTGTGCTAGGTTGGTTATTGCACGGACTTGGATCTCTAAGGAACCACCCACTATTATGGAGTGGTGGAATCCTAATAATGAAATACATACGATGGAACTTTCGTTGGCCAAGCTAAGGGGTACTAAGGCATTGAAAGCGAGGCAAACCATTTGGGGTACTTTAATCTGATCTATATGTACCGGCAGCAACTAAAATGATTTACTTTTGGATGTACACTGATATCCTCTGTATTTATTTAACGGTTAAATTCATGTTTGGATATTTTTGCCTCTGAAATTTGTATGCAATGTGATGTTGTTTTTTTTTCCCTGCAATCAAAGAAGTATAAAAAAAAAGAGATCCCAACCCCTCTAAATATGAATCCAAAAACACACATTTGTTAAACAATTTCCTTAGGTGCTGTTTGTAGACCAACATCACAGCGGTTGACAGGTCTGCCTTAAGTCAGATTTTCTTTCCTTCTCCTCAAGCACCCAAAACTGTAAATAGGTTTTAGCAAGCCACAAGATATCACAGGAGTAAGGCAAATCACTTATGGAAGGGAACTATCTGTGTACCTCTCTCCAGTTATCCAGGGGACTGCATCAATCTCGATATTAACAATGAAAAGACCATGAAGCAATGTGAAACTATTTCTCAATTTGACCTTAAGTTACACATCCTCCCTTAACCCAGTACTCACCTCTCCCTCACTCAATCCCTCATTTGACTCTCCTTTCCCCCACCCCCTACCCCATGAGCAATTTGTCGTAAGTAGGTGCCTGTGTAAAGCTCCAGTAACACAGAATGAAGAGTTTAACTACATCAGTGCAGTGGTGAGCAGTCTGCATTCATGGTGGGACAACTGGGGAGATTCCACATTATCATGAAGAAGAATCAGATGGCATGGCATTGGAGTGGATATAGCTATTGGCCCCTTCATATAAAAGCTACTTTGACCCAGAGGGCATGAATTTCATGGCAATCATGTAGTACGTGAACAATGTCACAGTGTACGTGTCCACATCTCCAGCAATAAGGGTGGGGTAGCAGCCCCACCAACTTGAGTCTTGTCAGTGTCCAGTGCCACTCCTGCAATATTTTAAAAGTCAATATTTCATCCGGGCTTCCGCACACCTCTGCTAAGGATGTCAAGGATCTCGGCTGAGTCCTCCACCTCATATTCTACTTGAAGTCTATCATGCCATTTCCTAAGCAGTCGTCCCACCTGTGGCTGGGAGTACAGATGGCGGGTCAGAAGATTATCCAATCTTGAGATCATGCCTCTGAACAGCCCCCAGGTGGTGAGATAAGTGAGCAGCAGAAAGGGGGGAGGGCATTCCAGGGAAGAGTCTCTAGTCTACATGTGAGACAATGGTGTAGTTTTGTGTATCTCCACTGCTGTCACAGGGGCAGACTCAATTCTTACTAAAGCCTCTTGAAGGATTTGCTTTATCTTTAAAGGGTACCCCCACACCATAAATCTAATTACATCTCACATAGAAAAGCCTTGCCAATCATTTCTCTAGTCCTCAATTAAATGATACCTGATGATTTAAACAATCTCAACCATTGTACACTGAAATCATGAAGTCCACAACATTAACCATAATCAAGGAATTTATCAATGGATATTTTGTTCAATAAAATATCTTACACTCAAAAAAGAGCAAAAATTACACATACAACATAGTTGCCCACATATATATATGTGTAAACTATAAACAAATCAATTAAAGACAAATATGTGTAGACAGAAATATTACATCACATTAAAGTTTAGACATGTGGGTAAACAAATCAAGGTAACATATGTAATGTCCTGCATTTTAGA
Organism: Lissotriton vulgaris; assembly: GCF_964263255.1. Lineage (NCBI taxonomy): Eukaryota > Metazoa > Chordata > Amphibia > Caudata > Salamandridae > Lissotriton > Lissotriton vulgaris. The sequence continues at coordinate 2,074,831,871 of NC_141689.1, read as the reverse complement.
ATGTGTGGAATTGTTACCTATTTGAACCCTCTCCTGTACAGTTCAAGGTGTACTGTTTGGCCCTTTATAGCAGTGGTCAGGGCACTTCCTCTTTATGGGAGTGATGTTGTGATTTACTTCACTCATATTGCACAAATCAATACATAATCTTTGCAATTGATGGTAGCTCCTGGCCACACCCACAGATGCAATTACAAGTTTTGTCCTTCGTGTTGGACCTGGAGTGTATTTCAATGAGGGTCTTCTTCAGGACTGAGGGACTTATTGAGTGGAGACTGTGGGAAATATCAAACCAAACAATTAATGTGAGATAGATATCCTTCTATTTCCTAAATCAGTTTGTAAGTGGGAAATATCCCCGCTTCGACGAGTGACCCTTAAATGGAAATGGAAAAGAAATCTCTAATCATTTTTGTTCTATTTTTCATATTGGAAGACTTATTAGCAGTCAAATACTTATTGTTTGTTTTAAAAAAAATTGGCATAAATGAGCGGATATACCTGATGGAATGCGTGATCTAGGGTTGTTTAGAATAAACAATATTTTTTGATTGGTTTCTTTCAATATACCTGATTAATATAAAAGATGGAATCGTCACCTCTCATGTATTATGTCTGGGACTAATGGCATAAATGTAACTAGAAACCAAGGTGTTTCTGTGGTTGGAATGTGCCTCCCATTTTGCCAAAATTGAATGCCAGAGGTCACTTTAGTTTGTTTGTGACTTTGAACTTCATGTTCATGCATCATTTAGTGCTCCTAATGACCATCAGCGGTAAGTAACACCATCCCTCTTTGGATCAAACGCATGCCGTTGCAGGGAAAACCTCTGCATGCCCCAGCATAATGTTCACAAAACATTACTGTGACCGCCTAGATATATATCGTGACCGCGAAATGCAATTTAGGTGCAGAAAAAAGGCTATAAGGCTAAAAGGCATATCTGCTCACTTACCAAAGAAAAAATAACATAGGGAGCTATACCTACCAATAGCCCCAATATAATTTAGCAAATAAACAGTCAGCTGGCAGTGAAGAAAATGTAATCGTTTATTATACAAAATACTCTATAGAGGAGCCTCTCCCAACCTCACCCAGCAGGTGCGCGGAGAAGACTGCTGGCTCAAAGTCAATACAGGACATATATACCTTCAGTTCAACATATGCAGTCACTGTAAATGGAAAAGTACTACTTGGCTCTTGGCCCCAAAGAAAGACCTTATATGGCACACATGATTAGTTCGAAACTCTGCTTTAGCTTTTATGGGGGAAGGTCAGGAGGGGCGACTCCCTTTCATACCGGTGCCTGGGAGTGCAGGCACTGCACCTCCAGGAATGCGCTTATCGCACCCAAAGCCAGATGCAACCTTGAGTCCCAGAACAGAGAAAGAATAGCATGCATTCAGCTGCTCTCGGTAACTCAACTAAACAGGGGCCTACTGACTACTGGAGAGTAACATGTGATCATTGCTCGGATCAGACACGGACAAAGCAAAGATGGCGTCCGTGTGGTTCTCGGCTTACTCAATAATAACAGGACATACGAGCAGCGTATACCTTTCCCAACCTAACCAGAACAGAATCATTTAGACCTTATAAGAACTAAATCATTAAGAATATATATATATATATATATATATATATATATATATATATATATATATATATATATATATATATATATATATATATATATATATATATATATAGATACATCATGCTAATAAAGATACATATATAACTAGTACTACCATTATAGGGAAAATCGGATTTCATCTCTCAGAACCGCCCTTTTAGCATGATGTAGCTAACTAAAAAGGGAAATCAGTCCTCAAAAATGCCTTCATCAATTTGCATGATGTCTCGTATTTCCTGCTGGACAATTTGAGTCTTCACTGCAGCTGGAGAGGGACTAGTCACAGAGGAAGCAAGTTTAGCTGCACAATAAGAGCAACAATCAGGCCCACAATGTATACAAAGGCAATAGGTAAATATGATACCGGCTATGCCTGCTAGTATCATTAAAAGTTTCCATCCCCAAGTGGACAACAGACCCCAGAACCAGCCAGATAAAGACCAAGTACCAGTATCTGCCTGCACTTCAGAGGCCAAACGGTGTAACCTTTGAATGGCCAAATGGACAGAAGGGGTGGAGTCAGGGATATATACACAACAGGAGCTGCCAATCTCGCGACATGCTCCTCCTCGATCTGCCAGGATGACGTCTAAAACCATTCTATTTTGGAGCGAGACGAGTCTCGTCGCCTGAAGCTCCACAGTAAAGTTGGTCAATATACCTGCAGTGGTATTAATCACCCTTTCAACTACTCTAGATAGACGCCTTACTTCCTTGCTGTTTTTAATAGGGCCCCAAATAGGAAATACCCCCTTCGCAATATCAATAAAATGCTGCTCAGGTGTATCTGTCTGGTCTATGTCAGTGGCGTCGATCTCTCTCTTATCCCGAACAAATGGCAGACTCCGTCTATCTAATCGATCGTCCTTGTGATAATTAGAGGGGGCTATATATACTGGAGGACACAGGAAGGACAAATACCAACGGCCAGCCCAACCACTGGGAAGCCACGTATATGTATTTTCTCCACAGACAAAATATACATTTGGGGGAGCCAACAATGGTGGACTACTGAAAGTGCGCAGCCGGTAGGTATAATTACAATGATTTTCTCCCACCAAAATGTATCCTGCTCCCTGAGCACAAAATGCTGAAGTACTGTTCAATATGGGCACTGGGATTGCTTTATCGTCAGTAACATTTCTTTCCTGAAATTGCTGGAAATACTGAGTAAAATTAAACTCCACAAAATCCAATATCTCATTTTTGAGCCAAGTAACATTTTCATGCTCCGTGTACATATTCATACAAGCATTTGGATCTGACCCTTCCCCATCATTTCCCTGTGGGTCAAAACCTTGATGCACTTCTATATATGCTAGAATCATCTCGTAATCTTTCTCGGAATAACGGGCAGTATCTACAGTATAGTGCATGTACATCATTGACAATCATTTAAACCAGGCCTACCAACTTCCTAAATATGATAAGGGTAGGGAGATAAATAGATCATGCTTATGCATCACAGAGGGCAAAAGGCTGCAAACCCAACAGTTTGTTGTATTCATAGCATTATGCATTCGATGGAGAATTTTAACAAATACATTTTTAGTATAGTCTGACGGTTCCTTTCTTTATGCTGGGCCAAAGTGAAAAATAGATGTTCTGGAGGCGGGATAGTTGTTCCCAACACAGTATGCATAGATGACGAAACTCTAAATACACAAATACACTCATTAACCCCTTCCGTGCTGCCGTCGGCCGTCGCAAGCACTACCTTCGTAGTGCTGCGCACGTCCAACGGCCGACACGGCCGACCAGTGCACGGAAACGCCCGCACTGTGGCGGAATTACCGCCGCGGTTACCGGGTTAATATGATCAACAAAATCGAAATGGTGACTACAAAAGCTACTTTGACACGCATGGTCCAAGAACAAAACAAAGGCATATATGTAGAATAATAGTAGGGTGCAAGAGGGCGTTCCTCTTCGGGAACTAAGTGACCAAAAGGGTACATGCTAGCTAAAAGTCCAAACTAAACTCGGGAAATGCAGTTCAACCTGCCAGAGGGTGCTTCAGTCCTGTTTCCTTCTAGACCCTCACAGGCAGGCTCCTATCGTTCATCTCAAAGAAAAAACAAAACAAATCCTTGCGTTGGAGTTATGTTCCCACACAACTCTTGAAGAAATCGCAACCTGGGGCCCCCTTTTTCACACATTCAGTCTTTCTTTCTGAACAGAGCAAACCAAATGTTCCAAGCTCTCAACGTGATCAGTCCGGTGTCTCGCTCAGTACCCCAGAAAGGTTCTAGCAAACCCTATTTCTCAAGTCTCTCCCTATCTCCTACCATCTTCACCTGGGGTACCCGTGTCGTTTTCTGGGACGCATGTTGTATCGAACATGGCCAGGCATTTCCTGATCGGCAAACAAAACAGAGGTGGATGCATCTGTTGAAATTGGAGTATCATTAACCTCTCGTTCAACTGTGGGGGCAACGGAATCCGGAGCAACTACTGGTGCAGATGACGAAGCCCCTTCCGTGCCTACTGCTCCTTCTCCTTGCCCTACCTCGACATCTTGGGCGTCAGAAAAAGGAACAAAACAAGGGGCTTGTTCGCCCTCCTGGATGAGAAATCCTTCCTGGTTTTGCTGTTTATATGGAAGTGGGAGGGGAAATCGTTTAACATGAGAAGCGTGAATTCAATGCCGCTTGCCGTCCACCTTCACCGCCGTCCATGTAGACAAAAGAATTTGGTGAGGTTTGGACCACCTAGGGTCCAAGCTGGATTTTTGCTGGAAATTGCTAATAAGGACCCACTGTCCTGGCTCCAAATGATGTCTGGGACCCTCCGGCAGGGGCTGCAACACTGCTGATACCTCTTGATGAATGGAACGAAGATCTTTAGTCAAAGCATACCCGTAATCTGTCATCATAGGGTAATTAATATCACGGAACGTTCTAGGTCTTGGAACACCCCATACATTAGCTGGTCGCCCAAAGATAACTTCATAAGGTGACAAGCCTGACCGCGAATGTGGAGTAACTCGTATAGACATCAAGGCTAAGGGCAGGGCATCGGGTCACTTCAGCCCAGTACCCTCCTGGATTTTTGCTAACTTCAGTTTCAATTTTCCATTGTACTTCTCAACCAGTCCCACAGATTGGGGGTGCTGGGCAGCATGGAACTTTTGCTTAATTTGCAACCCATTGCAAACGTGGCTGATACGATCTGCATTAAAGTGTCCCCCATTATCTGTCCAGATCTCCCTATGTAATCCATAGCGGGGAAGTTCTCCTTAATCAAACTTTTGCAGTCGCTAGAGCAGTGTTTTCTTTGGTCGGGTAGGCCTCCACCCATTTACTGAAGGCACACACCACGACCAGGACATACTTTAGGTTATTCACACACTCCAGTTGGATATAATCCATTTGGAGCACTTCAAAAGGCAAAGACAGGGTGCAAAATTTCCACTAAGAACAGGTTCCCTGCCTCCAGGATTGTGTCGCAAGCAAACCATACAATACTGAACTAAATGGGCAGCAGTCTTTTGAATGTTAGGATTGTTCCACACGGGATCTAAAAGTGCACAAATGCCTTTCGCTCCAATGTGTGCTGGACTATGGGCCATGGTTACTACAGCATTAACCAATGCATTGAAACAGCCATCTCTGTTTTTCAGTCAAATCCACCCAACAGGTATTTTCATCTAATCTCCCCACTTTCTTTTCCCAGCGAGCCAGTTCCTCGGGAGTAGATTCTCTCTGTATTTCTCGAACACTTTCCATAGTATTGTCAAGTATTTCTGTGTCCTCAACCCATCTAACAGAGTTTACATACATTGGGGTCATTTTGGATCTTGCAGTTTTCTTTGCTACCTGATCAGCAAAAGCATTCCCTTCACCCACTGCATCCACTACTGCCTTGTGTGCACTGCATTTAACTACAGCCACCCTCTCTGGTACTGTCAAAGTGGTTAGTAATCGTACAATCAGAGGACCATGTTGTATTTGTTGACCATGTGAGTGAGAAAACCCATTTCGACCCACAACCGACTGAAACTATAAACCACGCCGAAGGCGTATTGGCTATCGGTATAAATGTTTACCCTCAATCCTTCACTCAATTCACAGGCCCACAGCAATGCCATTAACTCAGCTGCTTGTGCTGACTGACAGGGTACTCGAGAAGCCTCAACCACAGTATGGAGGTTCGTAATCGCATACGCAGCTGTTGTTGTGCCATGTTGTAAATTGAAACAAGAGCCATCCACATACAATTCCCCTTGGGGGTCAGATAGAGGAATGTCTGTGAGATCTACCCGTCCCATAGTCTCTTCTTCAGTCCGAAATATACAATCATGTACGTCATTGTTTCGCTCATCCGAAGGAAGGGGTAATAACGTGGCTGGATTCAGAGTGGCACACCTTTTGATTGTAATATGGGGAGCAATCAAGGTTGATTTATATCCAGTAAGACGCGCACACGTAATGTGCTGCGTCTTCGTTTTGTTCAGTAATGTATCCAAAGCGTGTGGTACCATCACTGTTAGGTCAGTATTCAAAACAAGCCCTTCCGACTGTCAAATGGCCACCACGACTGCAGCAGTAGCCCTTAGACTTCTAGGAAGCGCTCTGGTGACATTGTCCAACACTGCCGAGAAATAGGCACAAGGTCTCTGGTTACCACCAAATCCTTGTGTTAACACAGAAAGTGAGCAACGTGTACATAAAGCACAAAAGGTTTTCGGTAGTCAGGAGTACCCAAGACTGGTGCAGAGCAGAGAGCAGATTTTAAAGAATCAAAGGCTTTCTGATATTCATCGGTCCAGGGTAGAGGTTCATGCACATCTTTAGTAGTTAAATATAGAAGAGGTTTAGTCAGAAGAGAACAATTAGGGATCCATTGGCAACAGTAAGAGGTTATGGCAAGAAATGCACGGACATCACGCTGAGTACGAGGTACAGGCATGTTAGAAATGGTAGTCACACGCTCAGGGGTTAGTCTCCTCCCCTCTTTCGACAGTAGATGACCAAGGTAGGTCACCTCCTGTCGACAATATTGAAATTTTGAGAGGGATACCTTATTACCATTCGTTGCCAAGTGAGACAATAATTTAACAGTGGCTTCCTTACATCCTTCCTCAGAATCGGAAGCCACTAACAAATCCTCTACGTACTGGAGAAGCACATTACCAGGGGGCAGGGTTAATTCATCCAATACTGCTTTCAAAGCCTGACTATAAATGCTGGGACTCTCCGTATACCCCTGGGGAGCGCGACAAAACCGGAAGCTGCACCTAGATAAGGAGAAGCTGAACATATGACGGCTATCAGGGTGGATTGGAATGCTAAAGAAAGCATTCTTCAGATCAACCACCGAGAAATACTTGGCAGTGGGAGGGATCATGGTGAGGATAGTAGTGATGTTGGAGACCACAAGATACTGAGGCACCACTATCTTGGTAATTTCTCGGAGATCAATTACAAAACGTTAAGTATAAACATGATCAGGATCACTTCCAACGGGGGCCTTTTTCAAAATCGGCAATATAGGACTATTGCATACGTTGGCAGCCGTTTCTTCCACTACGCCCTTATCAATCAGGTCCTGGATAATGGCGAGCAGAGCTTTTTCATCAGCCAGTGAAATTTTGTACTGAGGTATGCACGGTAAACAAGCATTTGGTTTCAGAGTAATAGAAACCGGCGGGAACCTTAAGAAACCAACATCTGTATCCCCAGTCGCCCACAAGATTGATGGGATAGAGGCAAGCTCCGGAAGGAGAGGTTCATTTTTAGCAAAGCATTGCAGTGTATGTTTACTAGGAGATTGTATGGTCAAATATACACCATCAGGGGAACAATGAATCTTCGCATGCAGTTTTTTTAGCAAATCCAACCCCAATGAATTTTCTCCGCATTGTGATGTCAGCAAGAACGGAGAGTCCACTGTAACTGGACCTATGGTAATCAGGATAGGTTTAGAAATGGGGCTCACCACTGGGATTCCAGAAAATTCCACCGAAACATTATTCTGCCCGGACAGAGCAGCCCCTGGGACCAGCGAACGAGCAATAGAACTATTCTTTGCACCCGTATCCACTAGAAAGTTTTCAGAAGCCCCCATTAATCGCCCCCTCACATAAGGCCCTTGCTGATCAATGGGCACTGACACCTGGCCCCCACTCTGTCCGTGGCTATCCTATGTGTAAGCATACCCATCAGTCCCATCAGTCACACAATCTTAGTTGTAATACTGCCTTCCTCTAGGGTTATCAAAACAATTCTTCCCTGACTCACCGTGCGCTACCTCTTCTCTTCGCATATCACTCCGATCCACACCACCTCGACCTCTTCCTCTCCCTCTTACTGCCCCATTCTGCATTAGCAGCAATGGACACTGAGCTGTCCAATGCCCTTCCTGTTTACAGTAAGTTCATTGGTTTATTCCCAAAGCAACAGCTGGACCTCCACTTCATCCGGTTCCCGCCCCCTCGGTATGAATCCTCTACTGCCTCCGTCTCTACCTCGTCCCCTGATTACTTGCTGTAACAATACTCGTGTCTTGAGATCCTTTGCTTTCTTTTCCGTCTTATTTAAGCATGGGCGTAAAATCCGTTACGCTCGCGGAATTTGCAGATTTTCGGTAAATTCGCAATCCGCGAACTCTCGCGAATTTGCAGAAAATCCGCAAATTCGCACGCAGCGGATTTTTTTGCTTGGTGATACAATATTGCGGCGCGCGGCGTTCACTTACCGTCATTCAGCGTTTGCCGAGTTGTTTTTCTCGATATTTTGCGAGTGCTGTGCCATTTTGGATCTTGCTGCGGGATCCCGCGGGAGTTTGGTGACCGAGATTACGTCATCCCGGCTTGCCACCTTGCACAGCGAGAGTTTGTCAACGCGAGTACGCCGTGATCACGTATCACGTATCGCGGGAGTTTGCAATTGCGAACACGTAGATGCGGCGGGCAGCAACAATCTCGCACTCGCGAAATTACAACATTTGCAATTCTGCACAAGAAATCCACCAGCAAGCAGCATAACCCTTCTGAAAATGATGATTTTTATCAGAATAACTCCTCAGGTTGACATTTGCCTGCACTTTTTTTTGCAAGGAGTCCATTTTGGGGGGGAGGTGGGAGGAACAAAGTGCCCCACAGTCTCCAACTTCCTGTTCCTGTCCAGCAGGCTCCTCCCAGTGCTTTCTTCATGTGCTGGTCACTTTCATTTGGATCTTGACCTGGAAGGATTACTTTTTGTGGATGCTGCTGGATATTCGGATTTGAAGCCTTTTTGACTTTCTTTGGATCACTTTTGGATTAGAAATTTCACAAGTAAGTTTGTTTGGGGCATTACAGTTGCTGCAACTACAATTTTGGAATTTTCGATTTTGGGCTGTTGTTGGGGCCTTTTTCCCAGGGGTAGTGAGTGGTGCATGGACTGAGTCTTTCTGTGGGGTCTCTTTAATGTAAACACCATGGAGGGCATGGATGGCATGGGATTGTGCTGATTTTTGTGTGTTTTTCGATTTTTTGGGCTGCTGTTGGGGCCTTTTGCCCAGGGGTGGTGAGTGGTGCATGGACAGAGTCTTTCTGTGGGGTCTCTTTAATGTAAACATCATGGAGGGCATGGATGGCATTGTGCTGATTTTTGTGTGTTTTTCGATTTTTTGGACTGCTGTTGGGGGCTGGCCATGTGGGTGGGGGCCATTTTGAGTGCTGGTACAGACAGGCCCTGGCCATGTGCTGGGGGCAAGGGGCCATTTTGAAGGCAGGCAGTGTTCTCAGGCCTGCACCCATTTTGCCTAGCTTTCATCCATTATGCCCAGGGGTAGTGAGTGGTGCATGGGCCTAGTCTTTCTGTTGGGTGTCTTGAATTTAAACATCATTTAGGGCATGGATGGCATGGGATTGTGCTGATTTTTGTGTGTTTTTCGATTTGTTTGGCTTCTGTTGGGGCCTTTTGCCCAGGTCTAGTGAGTGGTGCATGGACTGAGTCTTTCTGTGGGGTCTCGTTAATATAAACATCATGGAGGGCATGGATGGCATGGGATTGTGGTAATTTTTGTGTGTTTTTCGATTTTTTTGGGGTCTTGATGGGGACTGGCCATGTGGGTGGGGCCATTTTGAGTGCTGGTACAGGCAGGCCATGTGCTGGGGGGCAAGGGGCCATTTTGAATGCAGGTAGTGTTCTCAGGCCTGCACCCATTTTGCCTAGCTTTCTTCCATTATGCCCAGGGGTAGTGAGTGGTGCATGGGCCTAGTCTTTCTGTGGGGTGTCTTGAATTTAAACATCATTGAAGGCATGGATGGCATGGGATTGTGCTGATTTTTGTGTGTTTTTTGATTTCTTTGGCTGCTGTTGGGGCCTTTTGCCTAGGGCTAAGGAGTGGTGCATGGGCCTAGTCTTTCTGTTGGATGTCTTGAATTTAAATAATTGAGGGCATGGATGGCATGGGATTGTGCTGATTTTTGAGTGTTTTTTGATTTTTTTGGCTGCTGGTGGGGCCTTTTGCCCAGGGCTAGTGAGTGGTGCATGGGCCTAGTCTTTCTGTTGGGTGTCCTGAATTTAAACATCATTGAGGGCATGGATGGCATGGGATTGTGCTGATTTTTGTGTGTTTTTCGATTTTTTTGGCTGCTGGTGGGGCATTTTGCCCCGGGCTAGTGAGTGGTGCATGGACCGAGTCTTTCTGTGGGGTCTCTTCAATGTAAACATCATGGAGGGCATGGATGGCATGGGATTGTGCTGATTTTTGTGTGTTTTTTTCGATTTTTTTGGCTGCTATTGGGGACTGGCTATGTGGGTGGGGGCCATTTTGAGTGCTGCTACAGACAGGCCCTGGCCATGTGCTGGGGGCAAGGGGCCATTTTGAAGGCAGGCAGTGTTCTCAGGCCTGCACCCATTTTGCCTAGCTTTCATCATTTATGCCCAGGGGTAGTGAGTGGTGCATGGGCCTAGTCTTTCTGTGGGGTGTCTTGAATTTAAACATCATGGAGGGCCTGGATGGCTTGGGATTTTGCTGATTTTTGTGTGTTTTTCGATTTTTTTGGCTGCTGGTGGGGCCTTTTGCCCAGGGTTAGTGAGCGGTGCATGGGCCTAGACTTTCTGTTGGGTGTCTTGAATTTAAACATCATTGAGGGCATGGATGGCATGGGATTGTGCTGATTTTTGTGTGTTTTTCGATTTCTTTGGCTGCTGGTGGGGCCTTTTGCCCAGGGCTAGTGAGTGGTGCATGGGCCTAGTTTTTCTGTGGGGTGTCTTGAATTTAACCATCATTGAGAGCATGGATGGCATGGGATTGTGCTGATTTTTATGTGTTTTTCGACTTTTTGGCCATGTGCTGGGGGCAAGGGGCCATTTTGAAGGCAGGCAGTGTTCTCAGGCCTGCACCCATTTTGCCTAGCTTTCATCCTTTATGCCCAGGGGTAGTGAGTGGTGCATGGGCCTAGTCTTTCTGTGGGGTGTCTTGAATTTAAACATCATTGAGGGCATGGATGGAATGGGATTGTGCTGATTTTTGTGTGTTTTCGATTTCTTTGGCTGCTGTTGGGGCCTTTTCCTCACGGCTAGTGAGTGGTGCATGGGCCTAGTCTTTCTGTGGGGTGTCTTGAATTTAAACATCATTGAGAGCATGGATGGCATGGGATTGTGCTGATTTTTATGTGTTTTTCGACTTTTTGGGGTGTATACCTATGTTCCTCTGTCTTCCATTGCTTTTAGGTGCACAAGACTCAAGAGAACCACCAGTGCCAGGAAGAAGTCCTGCAGCGTTGTGTGTGTGCCGCATAACATCACGCAACGTCACGTCTGGCCACAGACAACTCTGCAACTCGTGCAACTGCGGCCTGCTGTTCTGACCTCTGAAGAAGATGGCCCCAAAAAAAGTTCCCCGTAGCTCCTTTAGCAAGAAAGTTGCCAGTAAGGAGCAGAAGAAGCAAGTTACCAAGGAGACTGGTGTGCCGCCCGCCACATTTTTGGGGAACAAAAAAAAAGTACGCCTGCAGCAGCAGCGGGATCTGCTGGGGACCAAGCTGAGAGCAGCACCCCTGCTCCATTGAGCTCAGTGCCACCACCACCACCCCAACTTAAGTCCAAGCCCTTGAGTGCTGCAGAGGCAGCCAGTCTAGTTGTTCAATCACCATCGACCAGTGATGTTGGCTCATCGCCAGAAAGTAGCAGCAATGTCCCTCAATCAACACAGGTTGTTGTAATTCATCTGACGAGTGTTCAACAACCACAGCCGCAACAACAACCACATGTGCAAGTACAAGCTCAAGTACATGTGAAAGGAAAGGCAGCGCAAGGAGATGCGCAAGCAGAGGTGCTTGGAGGGGCACAAGTGCCCCCAATAGTTGTTCGTCCCGAAGTAGGGGCACATCAGGAAATCGACATTCAAACCAAGGTATCATTTGAGGAAGCCTCTCCTCCTGATCATTCATTGTCTTCCACATCCCTAGCAAGGAAAAGATCAAGGATGGTGTCTACATCTTCTTCAAGCCCACCTCCTTCTGATGATATGGATCAAACTTGGGAACCACCACTGCCGCCTGAGAGTGAGGCACACCATGATCTGACAAAGGTAGCTAAGCGTAAAAGGAAGGTCCCCGAAACTCTCGTACTTATGGAGTGTGGTACTCCTCCTGCTGAAGAAGACTCTCACGACTACGACGCAATCATCATACACGCCACTCCAGCCTCAGCGGGCATGCAGCAAACAGACATTTTGACCCTAGCCCGAAAAGCTGCTGAGCGTGATGTTGTCGACGAGGAGGCAATGGGAACACCATCATTGGAGTTAACTAGTACACCACCACCTACCGCTTCCATATTTCTTTCTCACCAGAAGGGACCTCCATCCACCTCGACCTCAATTAGTGGTGGTGCAAGTGCACAACGTAGTAAAGTTCAGCAACACACATCCTCCACTTCATCTGGCATTAGCAGCATGACCACCAGTATCGCCTCCTCCGCCCCCCACAGACATTTCAAGTCCGCAGTTTGGGACTTCTTTAGTGTTTGCTCAAAAAGGGAAAACATAGCCATTTGTAGCATTTGTAAGCTTGCAGTTAGTCGTGGTAAGTTTGGTACCAACTATGGTACCGGAGGCCAGAGAGGTCATTTTGAGAGACAGCACACTGTCCAATGACTTGCGCACCTAAAGGAGATCAAGGAAGCCCGAATTGGAAGTCAACAAACTGTATACGGTGATGTTTCATCTGATGATGACGAGGAGGAAGAAGCGTCAAACACTTCACTTACACCCAGTACCCCTGTCAGCAGCACACCCCCTGTGAGCCACACTAAGAGTATGGGAGAGAGTGAGACACCAATGCAAAAAAGTTCATCATCACCGAGCGTAACTGGGTCGGAGAAGTCATCATCATCATCCCGTAAAATCATGGTCCAGCCCACCATTAGAAGCATGTTGTTTTCAGAAGCGCCATTTGATCGCAACCACCCACTGACGCGTCTGTATAACACTAAGCTGGCTAAAATGCTAGCTCTGGACCTTCTCCCTTTTTCTTTTGTGGAAGGGGTTGGTTTTCTAGAATTAGTGGCAACGCTCAGCCTTAAATGGAAGGTTCCTAGCCGGTTCTATTTTGCCAGAGTTGCGGTTCCAGCACTACATGAAGATGTGCTGGAGGTGATTGGGGCAGCTTTGCAGAAGAGTGCTGTTCACACTATACATCTGACAACAGACATGTGGACCAGTGGCGCAGGCACTGATTACATGTGCATCACTGCACACTGGGTCTCTTTTTCAGGAGTTACAGCAAAGCTAAGGGCAGGTGTTGACCCGGACAACGTTTTTAAAGCTGCTCGGAAACATGCAACACTAGCCATGTTTGGCATGGAGTCAAGTCATACAGGAGAAAACATTTTGAAGGAGTTTAACACAAAGGTCTTTCAATGGCTGTCCCCAAAAAAATGCAAGATTGGTTATGTTTCCACGGATAATGGCGCCAATGTAGTTAAGGCCATGGAGCTGGGTAAATATTTCAGAGTGCCGTGTTTGGCGCAGTGTATAAACCTGGTTGTTAAAAAATTCTTGAGTGAAGTAAGTCCAGTGTGCGAGTTAGTGACCACCTGCCGAAGAATGTGCAACCATTTCAGCCATTCTTTTAAGGCCCGGAAGCATCTGAGGGGCTGCTACATGAACGTCAAATGCCAGTGAAAGCACTAATCCAGGAGGTGCAAACACGTTGGAACTCAACCTTCTACATGCTTGAGCGTCTGTATGAGCAGTTTACGGTACTTGATCAGTATTTCTTAACACTGGGTACAGCTATGAAGGACCTGAGGCTAGATGCAGCACAATGGGAGCCAGTTAAAAGCCTGACAGACATGCTTCGTCCTTTTGAGGTCTTCACATGTGCAGTCAGCAGGGAGGACTGTAATTTGGGAAAAGCTATCCCATTGTTGCGCATGCTAGAGCACCAACTGAAGGCGGTGTCTTCTATGTTTGAAAAAGAGGAAGAAAAGCAAGAAGCTTTTGTTTTGGTGGAGAAATTATTACAATGCCTACTTGGCGATGAACGTCTTCAAATGATCCACTCAGAACAGCATTACATTTGTGCTACTATTCTGGATCCACGCTACAAAAAGGCACTGGCAGGCAGAGCATTCTTTGCTTTTGGTGACGCGCAAGTTTTAATGTACAAACATTGGCTAGCTGTGTCAGCCATGAGGTTTGAAAGAGAACGGCAGAAAATTGAAGGAAAAGGCAGTACATCAGCATCAGCAGGCCACCCCCAGTCAAAAGAATCCACTTCTGCACCTGTGGCTGTGGCAGAAGTGACCTCTCAGCCGTTAAAGACACCGGCAACCGGATCATCTGCACCAGACACAACAGTAACATTGGGTGAAGAAGAGGATTGGCTAACTCAGCTTGGGTTTGCTTCTCAAAAGGTCCCAGCAAAAAGTAAGCAAAGTGGAGGAACCGTGGAGAACCTTGAGTCGATGGTGCAGGACTATCTGAATGACTCAACAGAGGTCTATGTTCATTATGACCCATTGGCGTATTGGCGTTGGAAAAAATAATTGTGGGCACAGCTCTCCAACCTGGCTATAAACTACTTGTCTTGCCCACTCGCAAGCGTGTCTCTGAACGTGTTTTCAGTGCTGCTGGTGGCATTGTAACTTGCAAAAGGACCCGCCTCTCGCCCAAAAATATGGAGAGGTTAACAATGATCAAGATGAATCAGCACCTCATACCACCAGATTACAAAGTACGAGAATATACGCCGGAAGAAGACGAGGAGGACAGCAACTTAGATGAGGGAATTTCTTCTCTGTTAGGTGATCTGCTCTCGCCTGAATTCGCAGAGTATGAGGACGAACTCTTATTCCCTGACACTGAGCCCTGAATATGAGCCAATGAATCAATAACTTTCTTTTTCGTCCTTATTTACTTTTATTCCTGTGTGTCTGTCTTTCTTTGTTTTGCACAGTTAATATAAATAAAAACTTTAATCACCTAATCACAAAAACAAGCCCATCAGCAGAACAGTCTTCACTTATTTGCTTATTGATTTGCAGGTGCCGCAGTATGCATTCCTCAGGTTCACAAGTTCACAAGAACATGCTCCTCTACCCCCCTCCTCCAGACTCCTGTTTCCCTCAAAGCAGAGGGCTGGATTACGCCCAATGAAGAAAGATTCTGCACTTGTGGGGGTGTTCTACGTCTTTGAGGGTGAGTTGGCGGGTCTTGGGGCATTGCTAACTAACGCTTACTTTCCCCTGAGGCGGAAGCCGGGGGCTCTCTCTACTCTCCCTCTGTAAATTCTTGCATTTTGGCTGGTAACACTGATTTTTAAAACTGTATATATTTTAGATTGTGCTTTTTACTGTACCAATTGAGTTGATCCTTGAACGCGAGACTAACGTCGCTCCAAGGTTCCCTGCACTCATTTCCCCTCCGGCGCAGCCGATTGAGGCGCTGACGCCGGGACGCAGAGGGATAGCCGCCATCTTAGGGGAAGGCAGGGTAGAGGTCCAGCTCTTGGACGCCTCCCACCCTCCTCTATATGCATAAAAACAGATGGACTTCCCATCCGTGCAGCGGGCGGGGGCAGCATGCGCGCCTAAGGCAAGCTTGTCTGCGCCCGTCCGCGACTGGCCCGTGACCAGTGCCAGTCCCCCTGCCTGTCGCTCTGAGATCAGTCAGATTAGCTGGTCGAGAAGTCAGCTCCTTCAGTTGAGACCAGGTACATGTGCGCCGCCCTCTCAGTGTTGCCCTCGCAACCTTGAGGGACACCCGTTTAAATGCCCTCAATGCAACTTTTTCCTAAACTCATGGGGAAACGTGCCTCTCATCATTTGATTGTGGCCAAGCGATCTAATCACTCTTTGATGTTGAAGGTGGGCTTGGTCAAGTGTCGTTCCCTTCCTCGCCATACTAGCGAGATTTGGATGTCACTTACCTCTCACGAGTGGGACATCCTGTTTCTCACTGAGACCTGGATAAAAGATACTTCTAAACCGGATATCCACCTAGCTACTCCACCGGGCTATCATCTGAAAAGTATTTACCGTGAGGGTGCAAAAAATGGGGGAGGTCTTGCCATCATTTTGAAATCTCATTTTAATTTGGCAATCAGGAAACTCACTAAAATTGGGATCATCGAAGCCATGTATTTCACCATCTTAGATTCGGCGACAGTGATTTTGGCGGGTATCCTAGTGTACAATCCCCCAATGCCTCAGCCTCCTCTCTAACGCTACTATTACACATGATTGCGGACCTGTCTCTCAAACACACGCACTTTATAGTGCTTGGCGATTTTAATCTTCACGTTGAAAACTCTCTATGCACTCAGGCCACTGACCTATTAGAAACCCTGCAGGGTTTGACCTTAACCCAATTAGTTCATGGCCCGATGCATATAGCGGGCCACACTCTTGATTTAATATTTTCAAATCATCCTGGTATCACAGTGCATTCTGCCCTTCCCCTCACTTGGTCAGACCATTACTTTCTCCCTTTTGACCTAACCCTCCCTTCACTACCCAGTCCTACAGTACTTGGCAGGGAGTACGGGAGAAAATGGCACAAAGTCACCTGTGCTGCTTTGAATCCTGTATTTTCTTATCAGCCTGACCCTCTCTCTAATGACCTTGATGAAAGAGTGGCTAGATTGAATTACTCCCTCAGGCTTGCCATTGATGCCATTGCCCCTTTACAACCTATTACCTCCACAAGATCCCGACCGTCTGCTCTTTGGTTCTCCCCTGCCCTGTGGGAGGAAAAGAGCCGCTGTAAACAGCTAGAACGCAAATGGCGGCAAGCTTATGACTCTGAATCTAAAGTTACTTACAAGACTGCTCTAAAAAGATTTCAAAAATTAAAACGATCTACCATGAGAGACTTCTATGCCATACAAATTAAGAATGCAGACAACTCTCCCAAAACTCTCTTTAGTATTGTCAAGGATTTTATGAACCCCCCTTCTATGATGCCTCAGAGCACCGCTAGTCAGGCCTTATGTAATGGACTATCGGACTACTTTCTAGATAAAATTAGTAATATCATGTCCTCTTTCTCTCCTGCTGTGGCCCCCCCTGTGTCCAGTGACAGGGACCCAGAGAAAGTATCATTGGTGTCCTTCAAGGAGCTCACCACTGATTCTGCAATGAGTTTGTTTTCCCAGTGCAAATCTGGTTCCCCTTTAGACCCGGTCCCTGCCAAAGTGATGGGCAATCTGGCACCCCTATTGATTAATCCACTTCTTTCAATTTGGAACACTTCGCTGTGCACCGGCCATTATCCATCTGTTTGGAAGGAGGCTATGCTAGTTCCCATTTTGAAGAAAGCAGACGCGGACCCGGTGCAATTTAGTAATTACCGTCCCATCTCTCTTCTCCCTAAACCGGCTAAAATCCTGGAAAAAGCTGTTCAGAAACAACTGGCGGAATATTTAGAAACCAACTTACTGCTACACGACTCGCAGTCAGGATTTAGAAAGGGTTTTAGTACCGAAACAGCTCTGTTAGAGGTCTCAGAGACGATCCGGGAGTGTGTGGATAGAGGCGAGGAGGCCATGTTGGTCCTCCTTGACCTATCCGCCGCTTTCGATACTGTATCTCACGAGATACTATTGGATCGTCTGAGTGAGACTGGAATGGGTGGTACGGTTCTGACCTGGATCAGCACAACATGAACAAGGGGACCCCCTCAAACAAATAAATTGTGGCCCAGGAACCGAGGGGAAAAGAAATACACAAAGCTAGAAGGATGTTCCTGCAGTGGCCGTATAATTCAATATTGTGAGTGCATCTCTAATGAATCAACACAAGTAGTGACAGAAAGAGAAAAGGTACCAACGAAGTTCCTTCAAAAAATATATATTTTTTATTTACTTATTCTATTTTATTTTTATGTGGGTATAAATACATATAAATTTTTGATCAGCGAATCTTCTTTATACAATTCATAAGGAATACACAAAGTGTTTGAAAAAATTCATAAAGGAAGACAACCAGTTTTAAAATCCATAACAAATTAATGGGAATTCCCCTGAAAGACAATCATACACAGCAACTCACTTACGTGCTAACAATCATACTACATTCATACCACATACACAGATGAGAGAAGGAACTGGATTCCAATTAGCAAGATGGCTGCGCTAATGTGGTGCAAGGGCTCCAAGGTGTAGTTGTTGGCCCTTGTGGCGGGTCTACGCGCGTTTCGGTGGGCAAGCCACCTTCATCAGGACCTTGTACATCGAATTAGTGCAGATAACAGGGGATCAGATAAGAAAGTAATTGGCCTAAAAAGAAAGAACAAGTCTGTCACTATCACATCCACAACACAATTTTCTTTATAAGCATTAGTACATTCACTGTTGGGTAAAACCCATGGTTCATTACTCAAATGAGAAAGAAAAAATCTACTTCTTAGGCAAGAGGCCAGAGAAATCTAATAGTATAAAAGCAAGATGTTCTATAGTTCCTGAGTAACGGGTCACACTATCTTATAATGGGGCACCAGTTGTGCAATAAGATGTCTTATTCTGCACGGGCTACTTATAAAAGTGCTCCATACAAGGGCATGTATAGTCATTTAGTCATACTCACAAAGTGATAGATCAGCTATCATCAGAAAACAGGTTCTTTTGAAGGAGTAGAATGGTGGGGTCACTCGTATGGCACTGCATCTATAAAAAGGGCCAGGGGAGGCTGTTAAAATAGGTTCTGATGTAAAGAAAACCATGGTATGCACGCATGGCCCCTAGTAGCTGGGCTTACCCAATTGCCAAGTCGGAGGTGCTGGGTGACCCTCAAAGCTTCATCTTGATGTCTTTTAAATATCAGATTCTGTATAGGTTAAAAGAAAAAAGTGTATGAGATCCCATGTAAGAGTCGTTTTTGGGGGGGACCTTAGTCTCCTAATTTAGCTGGGCTGCTCAAAATAGGTGCTAGAGAAAGGAAAAGACATACCGAAGTGGGCAAGATGTTCCCATGGGAACATCTGATATTTAAAAGATATTTAAAAGACATCAAGATGAAGCTTTGAGGGTCACCCAGCACCTCCGACTTGGCAATTGGGTAAGCCCAGCTACTAGGGGCCATGCGTGCATACCATGGTTTTCTTTACATCAGAACCTATTTTAACAGCCTCCCCTGGCCCTTTTTATAGATGCAGTGCCATACGAGTGACCCCACCATTCTACTCCTTCAAAAGAACCTGTTTTCTGATGATAGCTGATCTATCACTTTGTGAGTATGACTAAATGACTATACATGCCCTTGTATGGAGCACTTTTATAAGTAGCCCGTGCAGAATAAGACATCTTATTGCACAACTGATGCCCCATTATAAGATAGTGTGACCCGTTACTCAGGAACTATAGAACATCTTGCTTTTATACTATTAGATTTCTCTGGCCTCTTGCCTAAGAAGTAGATTTTTTCTTTCTCATTTGAGTAATGAACCATGGGTTTTACCCAACAGTGAATGTACTAATGCTTATAAAGAAAATTGTGTTGTGGATGTGATAGTGACAGACTTGTTCTTTCTTTTTAGGCCAATTACTTTCTTATCTGATCCCCTGTTATCTGCACTAATTCGATGTACAAGGTCCTGATGAAGGTGGCTTGCCCACCGAAACGCGCGTAGACCCGCCACAAGGGCCAACAACTACACCTTGGAGCCCTTGCACCACATTAGCGCAGCCATCTTGCTAATTGGAATCCAGTTCCTTCTCTCATCTGTGTATGTGGTATGAATGTAGTATGATTGTTAGCACGTAAGTGAGTTGCTGTGTATGATTGTCTTTCAGGGGAATTCCCATTAATTTGTTATGGATTTTAAAACTGGTTGTCTTCCTTTATGAATTTTTTCAAACACTTTGTGTATTCCTTATGAATTGTATAAAGAAGATTCGCTGATCAAAAATTTATATGTATTTATACCCACATAAAAATAAAATAGAATAAGTAAATAAAAAATATATATTTTTTGAAGGAACTTCGTTGGTACCTTTTCTCTTTCTGTCACTACTTGTGTTGATTCATTAGAGATGCACTCACAATATTGAATTATACGGCCACTGCAGGAACATCCTTCTAGCTTTCTGACCTGGATCAGCTCCTTCCTTATAGGACGGACCCAGAAGGTCTTTCTTAGACCTTTTGAATCAGAGAGTAAACCCCTTCGCTGTGGCGTGCCTCAGGGCTCAGCCCTAAGCCCTCTGTTTTTTTATGTTTATCTCGCTCCTCTGGCGAAGATGGTGGAATCCTCGGGGGTCCGAGTGATCTCTTATGCTGATGATACTCAGCTTGTGTTTTCATTTAGAGATCACTCTGACTCCAATTTTGCCAACTTTCGCCTTTGTCTTAGCAATATATGTTTCTGGATGACCGCTAATCATCTCAGACTTAATACTGACAAGACGGAGGTTTTATTTTTCAATCAGAAAACCTCGCTTCCTGCTATTTTGTGGTGGCCGACGGTACTTAATCCTCCCCCCACTCCGGTCCAAACAGCACGTAATCTGGGCTTCCAATTCGATAACGCCCTATCCTGCAAAGTTCAAATTAATAAGGTCACAACAGCGTGCTTCGGGAAATTACGTATGATCAGGAAGATCTTCCCAGACCTCCCGCTGGATGCCCGTAGAACCATCACTCATGCCCTGATTACGTCACACTTGGATTATGCCAACAGTCTCTACGCCGGTGCTCCCTTGTACCAAATTGAACGCTTGCAGATCGTTCAAAACGCGGCGGCGAGACTGATTGGCAACATACCTTATCGACATTCTGTCACTTCTTATCACAAGAAGCTACATTGGCTTCCCATTGCCCGTCGTATTCAGTTTAAGGTCCTGACACTTGCTTTCCAGGCCCTAAATGGCTTGGGCCCGGGATACTTGAGAAAAAACTTATCTTATCCCAATCGGTCAGATCTCTGAGGTCTAACAACTTGCGTCTCCTGGTTGTCCCTCGCTTTCGCCGCTCCAGAATGGGTGGCAGAGCGTTTGGTGTTATAACAGCTAAACTCTGGAACAGCCTTCCACTAGATCTCAGGTTTATTTCGTCTGAATCACTGTTCCGGAGCAAATTGAAAACTTGGTTGTTTACCCTCCCTTAAAGCACTCCTTCTTTCTAAGTCTGTGGTCTATAGCGCCGGGACACCCCCGCCGGGGGTAGCCGCGCGCTTTACAAGCTTGTAAATAAATAAATAAATTGCTGGGAAGGTCTAATACCGGATAAAACTGGTTTGGACAAAATCAGACTTGAAAACGTTTTTGCCTTTTTGCTCACTATCATGTTTTCTGGGGCCTGTTTGGGGGGCTTCCTGGTGTTTGTGGGTGGGTTTCGGGGTCTAGGAGCACTGCTGGGTATGGATACTTTTGATTGCAAGAGGTTTGAAGCAAATCCATGGTGGCAGAGGGGAGTTAGGGCCTAGCTGCAGCGAGCGCTTAGAGTGATTTTGGAAATTGCCCTGAAAATGACTGTCCCCATTTTTGTACTTTTGCTTTTTGGCTGTTTGGGGGTCTTCTACTTGTTTTCGCCTGGGTTGACGGCTCTGTGGCCATTGCTGGGAAGGACTCATACCGGATAAAAGTGGTTTGGACCAAATCGGAGGCGATTTTTTTTTTGCGTTTTTGCTGACTTGCTTGTCTTTGAGCTGCTCTTTGGGGGGGTTCCGGGTGTTTGTGGGTGGGTTTTGGGGTCTGGGAGCACTGCTGGCACAGTCTAATTTTGATTGCATTTGCGTTTCAGGAAGTCCATGGTGGAAAACGGGAGTTATGGCCTAGCTGCACAGTGCGTTTGGACAGAATTGAAAGAAGGCCGAAAAATATTGTAAGTATGAGATTTTCCAGTTTTTGCTTTTTGGCTGTTTGGGAGTGTTGTGCTTTTTTTGCGGGTGGGTTGGCGTTTCTTGGGGCATTGCTGGGAAGGTCTAATACCGGATGAAACTGGTTTGGACAAAATCAGACTTAAAAACGTTTTTGCCTTTTTGCTCACTATCATTTTTTCGGGGGCCTGTTTGGGGGGTTTCCTGGTATTTGTGGGTGGGTTTTGGGGTCTGGGAGCACTGCTGGGTATGGATACTTTTGATTGCAAGAGGTTTGAAGCAAATCCATGGTGGCAGAGGAGAGTTAGGGCCTAGCTGCAGAGCGCGCGCAGAGTGATTTTGGAAATTGCCCTGAAAATGACTAGGTCCCCATTTTTGTACTTTTGCTTTTTGGCTGTTTGGGGGTCTTCTACTTGTTTTCGTCTGGGTTGACGGCTCTGTGGCCATTGCTGGGAAGGTCTAATACCGGATAAAACTGGTTTGGACCAAATCCATGAGGAAAAAGTTTTTGCTTTTTCTGACATTCCGCTCAATTTAGCGTTTTCGGGGGCCTGTTTGGGGGGCTTCCTGGTGTTTGTGGGTGGGTTTCGGGGTCAGGGAGCACTGTTGGGTATGGATACGTTTGATTGCAAGAGGTTTGAAGCAAATCCATGGTGGCAGAGGGGAGTTAGGGCCTAGCTGCAGAGCGCGCGCGGAGTGATTTTGGAAATTGCTCCTGAAAATGACTAAGTCCCCATTTTTGTACTTTTGCTTTTTGGCTGTTTGGGGGTCTTCTACTTGCTTTCGCCTGGATTGACGGCTCTGTGGCCATTGCTGGGAAGGTCTAATACCGGATAAAACTGGTTTGGACCAAATCCATGAGGAAAAAGTTTTTGCTTTTTCTGACATTTCGCTCAATTTAGCGTTTTCGGGGGGCTGTTTGGGGGGCTTCCTGGTGTTTGTGGTTGGTTTCGGGGTCTGGGAGCACTGTTGGGTATGGATACTTTTGATTGCAAGAGGTTTGAAGCAAATCCATGGTGGCAGAGGGGAGTTAGGGCCTTGCTGCAGAGCGCGCGCGGAGTGATTTTGGAAATTGCCCTGAAAATGACTATGTCCCCATTTTTGTACTTTAGCTTTTTGGCTGTTTGGGGGTCTTCTACTTGTTTTCGCCTGGGTTGACGGCTCTGTGGCCATTGCTGGGAAGGTCTAATACCGGATAAAACTGGTTTGGACCAAATCCATGAGGAAAAAGTTTTAGCTTTTTCTGACATTTCGCTCAATTTAGCATTTTCGGGGGCCTGTTTGGGGGTTTCCTGGTGTTTGTCGGTGGGTTTCGAGGTCTGGGAGAACTGCTGGGTATGGATACTTTTGATTGCAAGAGGTTTGAAGCAAATCCATGGTGGCAGAGGGGAGTTAGGGCCTAGATGCAGAGCGCGCGCGGAGTGATTTTGGAAAATACCCTGAAAATGACTAAATCCCCATTTTTGTACTTTTGCTTTTTGGCTGTTTGGGGTCTTCTACTTGTTTTCGCCTGGGTTGACGGCTCTGTGGCCATTGCTGGGAAGGTCTAATACCGGATAAAAGTGGTTTGGACCAAATCGGAGGCAATTTTTTGGGTTTTTTTTTGCTGACTTGCTTGTCTCTGAGGTGCTCTTTGGGGGGGTTCCGGGTGTTTGTGGGTGGGTTTTGGGGTCTGGGAGCACTTCTGGCAGAGTCTAATTTTGATTGCATTTGCTTTTCAGGAAATCCATGGTGGAAAACAGGAGTTATGGCCTAGCTGCACAGCGCGTTTGGACAGAATTGAAAGAAGGTCGAAAAATATTGTAAGTATGAGATTTTCCATTTTTGCTTTTTGGCTGTTTGGGGGTGTTGTGCTTTTTTGCGGGTGGGTTGGCGGATCTTGGGGCATTGCTGGGAAGGTCTAATACCGGATAAAAGTGGTTTGGAGAAAATCCATGCGGAAAAGCCTTTTGGCACTTTTTGTAACTTAGGGTTCATTAGGGTTAGCACTAGAAGCAGGATTGCATGTGTTTCGGGGTGTTCTAGATTTTTGCAACTGAGTTCTGGGGTCTTAGAGCACTCTTGGGAGTATGTAATTTTGGTTGCAAGTGATTTGAAGAAAATCCATGGTGGGAAAGGGGGGATTTGGCATAGTTAAAGAAAGCGTTTGCCACTATTCTTAACTTAGGGCTCGTTAGGGTTAGCAGTATTTGTATTGCATGTGTTTGGGCGAGGGCTGTTTGTGGGGGGGTTTGCGAATCTTGGAGCGATGCTGGGTATGGATACTTTTGCTTGCTTGCAAGTGGTTTGAATACAATCCACGGTGGGTAAGGGGGGATTTGGGCCTACTTTTACTTTCAAAGTACATTTTGTCACCAGAGATCTGATTGGGGGTCTTCTACATTTTTGCGACTGGCTTTAGTAAGGGTCTGGGTGGGAGCACTGCTGGGAAGGTCTAATTTTGTTCTAAAACACAGTTTACAGTACACCTAGCTTGAGGGGAAATATCCGCTAAATTAATTTGCCCATACTTATTTATCCTTCATAAGGAGACTCAGACAGAGTACACACTTTCAAAAATATTGTACTGTCTATTAGGAAACTCAAAGTGTGACTTTTTGCACTACACAGCGTACATACCTTATATTTGATTGTCAGTGGTGTTCTAATATCACTTCCTGTTTTTCCATCAATAATTACAGGCTGGGTTTCAGCCTGTGCAATGGGAAAAAAAGGAGGAAGTCAGGCTTCACATTAGCGAGCCGCAATTCAGCATCCGCCAGGCAGGCAGTGGACAGGGTGTCTTCTGGTCACCAACATTGATAGACGGAGCGTCAGCTGGAATGGAGGAGTCCCGCTAATAAGAGGAATGGTTTGATGCATGCAATTTACCAAATTCAACAACAACATACAGATACAGTATCCGTTCTTTTCTAATTATCTTTTAAGTAATGTTATTGCTGTGAACTTCTATGAGTGTGACTCTGCATTTCTTTGATCTCTGCTTCTAAATTCTTCCCTACAGCCATTCTTATGTTTCACTTCTGCTATTTTTTAAACCTAATTTAATGTAAGAAGTGTTTCTCTGAGTGCAGAGATAGGCAAGTGAAAACGCTGCAGCCCTGTACTGTCGCATTCTTTCATTCACGGTTGTCGAAAGTACTACTTACTTTTCAGTAACCATGCATGCAGTAGTGCATGCACTTACTTTATGTCACTTAAAAGATTTATGGTTAGCTTTGTACCCAAAGATTTCTTTATCTTCAATTATTGTTTGTCCATGCTGTGCTTTTTTTTTCTTCTCTCAACAAAACTTTCCCAAAATCCCCCATTCCCATCCATTTTCCAAACCCTAACCCTCTTCCCCAGGGCTGTGTGGTTTTGATTGATGTGTGACTAAATGACAGCAATAATTCCACACACTTGCTGGGGAGGATAAGGTCATAGCAACAGGCTGGTGAAGGAATCCGAGGATATATTCTATTCTTACTCAGCTTGACACTCAGTCACTATTGGCAAATGAATGCAGATTTTCATGTGCGCCATCAACTTGATTGGTCATCAAGAACATCCTCCTCCAAGACGTGGCAAATTATTACGCTGCTGTGTCCTTCACCTTTGGTACTATTTCTTGTAGTAGTAGCCAATGTCAAGGAAATTCAACGCAAGTACTAGTTATACTTTCAATACTTTACCATTTGTTAGGCTACATTGTGGCACTGTTCTAGTGTACTGTCACCTGCTATATTCTCTATCGTACTGTTCTAATGCTACGGTAAGGACAAACAAGGTTTCATTTTCTTTTTTTTCAGATGCTGCAACTGCCACTGTGTAACACCACTAGTACCAACGCAATGATGACATTTCATCCGCCCAGGATTGCCAACCTTAATCGCCATTTGCTGTGCAGCCAGCCCTGTGCCTAGCCCTATTTCCAAACACAAATTACAGGTAAGATAAGTGTTTGGGGGGGAGGAAGTATAATGGAGTATGGAGAGACGAGAGACTGACGCTAGTACTAGTAAAGTCCTAGGACTATTGAATTCACTTACTCTGTGAGAGGCACTTAGTTTTGAAAACATTTGGGCAATTAATCACACAACTTGAATCAAGATGCCACTTAAGTTTCACAAAAACAAAGTTACTGTTAAACCCCCACCCACCAGCTTCAAAAGCAGTAAAAAAAACACGTATGCTAAGATAAAGTTTAAAGTATATTTATATCCCTGACAAAAAAATAATCTCCCGCAAGACCCAACCCACCCCCACTCCCTAACCCCAACAAATGTCCGTGAAAAGTCCAAAAAACCCAACTCCCAATTCCCACCCCCCAGAAGTCTTTAAAAAAGGGGCAAAGGACAGTCTCCTCCTACTGCAGGCTGCTGCTGTTGACTTTTCGGGCAAGGTCGGAATGCTCCTTGCGGAGGGTCTCGAGCAGGGTTTTGAGCAGCTCCTGCTCGAGGTAGGAAACCCTCAGGGAAAGGTGGTGCATCTGTTTTTTGCAACTGCTGTGGGGGGCAGCTGATTTCTTTGCTGCTCTGCGGTGGTGGGTGGCTGCGGTACCCCGGCTCCGTACTGCTGGAGACCTGCTGCGCTGACTGGGTGACCCAGGGAGCGCGGAGGAGGATGCAGGTGTGCTGGTAGATGTTGTTGTAGACTGCGTGTCCCCCTCCTCCTGGGCCGCCAGCCGCCGATGTTCAGCGACAGTGGCCTCCAGCCTCCGTTGCCGGGCCCATCTAGCCAGCTCCTTCCGGGTTGGTTTGGAAGGAGCATCTATATGAAGAAAGAAAGACATAGTCTGTAACCAATGCTCATTAAGATGAACACAAAATGATTCAGCAGAAAGTTGTGTCACAGTAGAACTAGCAACTTGCAAGTGCAGTACATAACTATTGTGGCCAGTATCTATCTAACCTCCCACTTCTTCACCCTTGCTCTAACATTAGTGGGAGTTTAAGGAATCAATTCTACGAGCACTATGGACTCACTCCATTAGAGTCGACTATGACAGTACACCAGTCTTCTTCTTCTCTCTTGTTTAGCAAAATTGGTACGTTAACTTCTGCAAGCCGGCATAATGCCAGCGCAGTCAACTTGCACCCGAGAAAAACAGACGTCCGCCATGATGAGTGAGACAGACTTGCGTTACAGTACCAGTCCAGTACATGCAGGTGGTGATGCTCTTACTTTTCTATTACGGGTGGTACTGAGAATACTCTGTTACAAGGGCTACTGCTTAATTAATTTAACTTTCACCCTACAGTGCCAATGAATACTGGAAAAAGAAAATGAAGAAGATAAATAATCTGATTATCTATCACTGCACATGGTATGTATTTGCTTACATATGGGATGACTTTAGGTGCTTTGCTTTTTATTGAGTGAACAGTGATACATCCACACATGAATGACCGAGTTCTACTAAACTTATTAACAGAGGTAGTCAGTGGCCTTCGTAATAGCCGGATATATGCTGTGCTTGCAATATAAACTACTGCTACTATTCATGGTAGTATTCGGACAAAATTACAACTTCTTTTCCTTGCCTTTCCTACACTGGGACGGACGTGCGGGTGCGGTGTTACATGCTCTTCAAAGTAACACTTAGTTCATCCAGTGACCGTCTACTCTCTCTAGATACACATATGCTATCTAAGAGTCAGATAGTACCATGATCCAGGCATCCATCTATTCAAACTATGGGGCAGATTAGGATTGCAGATTTCCCGCATCCTCCGGGCTGGCGGAATCCACCGCCGGCCCGGAGGATGCGGGAAATCCGCAGCGGACTGAAAAAGACCCTCCGCTAGATTAGGATGGCTGGGGGATCGTTTTTCAGTCTGCAGCTTTTCCGCCGCGGTCGCCTCCCGTCCGCGGTGGAAAAGCACTAACATGGCTGGCGGTATCTATCAGACACCGCCAGCCATATTAGGATGTCTGGAGGAACATGCCTTTACACGGCTGCATTTCCGCCGTGCAAAGGCATACAGATTTTTGTTTGGGGGCCCGTTGCGGGCCCCCAGAGGTGAAGGGGGGGTGGGGGGTGCACATGGGGGGTACCTATTGTACCCCCCTGCATTTGCCTGCACAAAGCGGCAGGCACCCCGCGGTGCCTGCCGCTTTGTGCATGCAAATGCACAACTTACATTTTTATCATTGCGGCAGGTGCTGCTTCAAGTAGCACCCGCCCCAATGATAAAAATACAGGATGTGACCGCCAGGGTGGCGGTCACATCCTAATTACCACGGAGGGACCGCCGCTGCCCCTGCGGACGGTCCCCCCTACTCTATGGTGGCGGACGGACTCAGGTTCGTCCGCCATCATAATAGGCCCCTAAATGTCAATCATTCTTCTTCATGTCTCTCATCTGGACAAACCTTACGTTTTCTCACGGGGAGCAGCACACTATGCAGTCTGCAATCTCAATAAGTAAGGAATATAAGAGCTTACCACTGCCCGCCACTACCGTGGCAACCCGTACAGCAGTTTGGTCAGGCACTTGCACCGCCTCCTCCCCAGAGCTTTCCTCCTCCACCTTCGCGCTGGGCCCAGCACCAGATGTTCCACCTACAAAGTACATTTAAGAATGTTAAATGTCATAGACATACACCACTCACTAGTATTTTGTCTAGGAATGAAGAAATGTGAATACAGAAACCAATCTAATAATTTGTGACTGTCTACTCTAAAGTAAAAATGTCCCTTTTTCCACGGAAGGGTGTTGTCTTGCTGCACTTTTTGGCACAACTGATGAATGCTTGCTTTTTAACACGCACCATTTTTCTCATAACAGACAGAAGCTTCACTTCTAAGAACAAATCATCATAACTAGGACGAAGGGACCAATGATTCAGCACCAAAAAGAAAAATGAAAGTTCAAACCAGGTGAGGGCTCGGCTCGCCCACAATACATGTGTGAAATAAAAAATGACTATAAGCACTTTTCCATTTTTAATCAACCGTTTATGTTTTATGACAAGGTTGATTTTAATAAATATTTTTACTTTTAATAAAGCTTTAAAACTTAAATAGACTCTGTGGTTTTTGGTCATGAGTGAATGAGCAAAAGGTTTTGCAATTTGCAAGCATGAGCCTCTGTCACTTCTGGACTCTGACTCCGTACTCTTGTCCTGCGTTGGATAATCATCATTGGGGATCAATCATCGATGAATTCGGGAGCTAAATGACTCTGCCACACTATCTAGTCAGTAAGGAGATTCGGGGTTTTTCAAAGTCTGATATCACTGAGGTATGTGGAAAGTCTACCTGCGCCTATTATAATTGATAAACAATGCACTATTTAGTGTCCATAGTTCTGTTTGTGCAGATTTGTCCCTGCAACAGTAGTAGTATGGATTGTCCTCCTATCCAAACCAAAAGTAAAGTAGTATCTTATTCTTTCTTGGTGGTCATTCACCTTTTTATTGTTGGTAATTGTCAAAGCATAAACATTTAGAAGACTTGAAAGGACATTATGGACAATCCCAGAGGACTGCACTCAGTGCATAGAGCTATTGCTGACTAGAATGGGAGTTTTGTTTTATACCTTTTGCCAAATGTGCAATCTTAGTTAGCTACACAGACAGACTAATAAGAATAATCTAGTAATACCACAGGGAGTCATAGTCGAGGCAGGATAAGAATTTAGATACAGTCTACAAGAAGATCAAAGACAATTTCGAAAAAATCGAATGAGGAATGCTAGGAAAAAATAGGTACTCTATATTAAAATTAACTTACCGGGGCCAGCAAAGGAGACTTGCCTGACCGATCCTGGCCTTGTTCAGCAGCAGCAGCAGCCTCCTCCAATGCCCTCTTGCCCCTGGGGGGAGCAGATGTTCAACATGAAAGGAAGAAAGACCAGAAAACATGGATGATATTTGTCAACCAAATCAAACATTTCAAAAGAATAATAACAAAATATTTTGGCGAAATAGCAAATAGACAACTATTCCACGGGATAAATTGACCTATCTCATGTGGTCTACTACGATATTAGTATTGCTTGATTTGCGGACCGTCAACTTGGAAAGTTATGTAACTCACTAAACAAACTACTAAAAAGGTTCGCCTAGGACTGGCAGGCAGCAGTCCGCAGCACGTGAAGTGACAGACAGAGTCCATCGTGATTGCAGATCAGCGACAACACTAAAAAGTTTCCTACTACATTAACCAGTCATTAAAATACTCAAACTATCAATCCACTACCACTATTTCTTATTGCCAGGTGTACAAAGGAAGCCCTGGACTTGAGTCTGTAGGGGCAGATTTACAAGCCCCTTGCGGCTCTTTTGCTCCATTGTTGCGTGACTTTTGTGACGCAGCGGCAGAACAAAAGAAGCGCCATGGTGCGGCGCATATTAACAACGTGACGCATATGGAAGATGCATCACATTGTAAAGCCCTGCGCCATCAGGGGGCATTCTGGCGCAAGGGAGGGCGTTCCTGCGCAGGGACACATCCTAAAAGTGGCTGAGGGAAATCTTCAAGATTTCAATCAGTCACTTTTAGGACAATTATGCGTGACTCAAACCCTGCGCCTGCTTGAAGCAGACCTACAGCTTGATGCAGCATTGGGGAGATAGGGCACCCCAGAGCATTGCTGGAGCTGCGCCATCGTTGCAACACAACTCCAGCAATGCGCTGCCTTTACGGCACAGATGCGTAACGCTTCGGTGACGTTTTGGGCCCATGGTGCGCCGCATTGTAAATACGGCGCACCATGGGTGGTGGTGGTGTGGCGCACAATTACTGGCGCATCCCTGCTACTTTGCAGGGATGCGCCGGTAATTAAAAATCTGACCCTTAGTGTCTAGCATTACGCTGTTCTTTAAACTACACTCATACATACGCTGTTCTTTAAACTACACTCATACATAATTTCTCAGGCCAATGAAATGAACACAAAATCCAAAACAAATAAGCATAGTAGCAACGCTACTGAGAAGGAGAGCAGTGCACCTGAAATGCACAGAAGATTTTGAAATATAATTTACCTAGAGTAGTGAAGAAATAGCTACTACTACTCACCAAGCCCGGGGATCTCAAGGCCGAGCAGGTCGATCGAGTCCTTCTCCCACCGCTTCCGGCGCTCCTGGATCCCGTACCCACTAGCGATCTTGCCGCCTGCCATGATGGTCCTGGAGAGGGGGCGCTGAACATAAAAAACTAGTGCGGCCACCTCCTCCGCGCTGAAGATCTCCCGGGCTGTGACCGGCTCCCCCCTCAAACGCCTGCACGGGAGCCGGGCTGAAGGACTCTTTCCCTTCTCAGGATGCTTCCTGGCTCCCTATACCATGGTCTGGGCAGAAAGGAAGGAAAATAATGAAGAAGAAATAGAATAGGGAAGAAAAAAAGAGAAGAGTTTAAAAAAGTAGTTTAAAATTAACCAAAAGTAGCAGAAGACACAAAAATATAGAGCTAGAAAAATAGAGGGATAGATAATAAGTAAAATAGATCAAAAAAAACTTCAAACAAGAAAAGGATGGCAGAGATTCACAGAGGATACAGAAAAAATGCCCAGAACCATAGCAATGAATGAGAAACAAGATGGCCGCGGCCGTTCACGACCGCGTGGGTAAGTTCACGCAAGATTTTCCTCACGATCACACGCGAACTTGTACTAGCGAGCCGCACACTTTGCGAGATTACACATCGCGCCCGGAAACGGAAATACGTCATGCAAACAAGATGGCCCCACCCGTGAACGACCGTGAGGGTAACTTCGCGCCGTTGCGCTACAAGCGGCTCCCTAAAACGCACAAAACCTTGCGAACTAACACGCCGCAATATCATATCAGCCTCAGTGAGCTCTTTATAATAAGCAGTGGGATTTTTACAAGGGTCGGAAAGTGGTGATTTCAGGGCAAGGACCTCACTCCCTTTGTAAGGGGTGTAGACCCACTGTTCCTGAAACCGAGCCTCCACACATGCTCTAGTCACTTGGTTTTGATAATTTCTTAATTCTGATATTTTCGGATGATAAATGGGATGGACTTCCCACATAGGATGCTGAGAGTCCCAATTTGGACATTTCAAATGCAATCGTTCCCATTATCTCAATAATATTTCAACATTTCTGTACATATCTTCCAACCCTAACTCAAACTTGTGAGCCCTATCCAGAATATCATACAACACTTGAGGGGCTCTCCCATCAGGGAAATACTGTTCCCATAAGGAATTCAGGCGGTT
This sequence comes from Lissotriton vulgaris, assembly GCF_964263255.1. Lineage (NCBI taxonomy): Eukaryota > Metazoa > Chordata > Amphibia > Caudata > Salamandridae > Lissotriton > Lissotriton vulgaris. The sequence continues at coordinate 2,074,799,804 of NC_141689.1, read as the reverse complement.
TGCCATACTCTCCAGGGCGTGCTGCTGCATAACAGGCTCATAATCTTTAATAGTATAATAGAGTTCCGTATCCACTGGGATGCCTGATTCACGAGCATCTGTTTCTCATCTAGCCCCACTGCTGATCTAGTATACAACCGTCATGCACCAAGATTTCCCGGAACACGAGATGGAGTTGAGTCAGCCTGTGAAGGGGTGAAGCTTGAAGACAGAGACGGCCAGGCTGGAGTTGGGGGAGACACCACAATCGTGGACATAGTAGGGGATGACAACATATCAGTTATTAAAGTAGCCATTTCATATGCTGAAGGGGATAGAACATGAGAAGTTCCCAAAGGGGCGGTGGAGGTAGATACAACGGGCGCCGGGGCGGCTGGGGCTAAGGCTGCAATCAAAGGGACCGCAGGATATATGCGTTGGGGAGCATGAGGGGGAGGTGGTCGCACATCCAATAAATCCTCTATCTCATCCTCAGGTTCAGTCCTAGTTACATAACTCTTATCCACCTGTAACCGAATTGCCTATTCGTGCAGTCAATGCTTTTCTCAGTTTGATCCTTATCATAAGCTTTATCTTTCTGTGTAATGGTCTGACCTCCCTTTATCTTGCATAACTTCTCCTCCCTAATGCGCCTGCGCTTTGCTTCTTTCTGCCACATATTTAAAGAGTCGAACACTGCCTGTCGACTTCGTTTCGAAAATAATCGATACTGTAGATAATGTATCTTTTTCTCGTCAAAAGACCCAGTTAAAGGCCATTGCAGTTCCACATTGTCTTTAGTATATTTATGCCACAGCGCATTAAACAAAATAGGTGAAATGCTATGTTTAACACACATATCATAACTCGGGCTACGCTTGGGCGGGTCAGGCTGACTTTCATCCAATCGTGTTCCTTTCCGACGGCAACAACATCCAAAACACAATTTACTAAAACACGGCATCCTTAGTCACTGTCAGTTCTATCTCGTTCAGAAAAACAATCTTTCAAATATGGCCATGTTCATTCATTCTCGACATTCCATTCACCATTTAGCAACAAAAGAGAATACACATATAGACAATACATACATAAACGTAAAAAGAAAATTCAAAATGACATGTCTTTGCCAAAACAAAAGAACGGAGCCCGTCGACTCCCGTTCATGGAGAACTAGTTAATTCAGATCACCAGACCAACATACCAAAATCAGGCAGTCCAGAGACTACCAAGAGACCATCAGACAGGAATTAACCACAGACAGACCTACAGACCATCCTGTGATCTTCCTGGTTCACCCTCAGGACTATTCTGACTAAACCTGCTGCCTTAGCGTTGCTTCAGATGTGTCCCAAAGGCTAGCCAGGTACAACCATGGGCTTTTCTGGGAGCAGTCCGGCCGGATCTGCACCACACATGCCACACCAAGGCGCCCAATCGCAATCCCTATTATTCACCAAACAAGTCCATAGAGCATCTGGCCGTGCAGCCACTATGCTGCCCCGTCACAACCCCAAAGTTCTCTGTGGTATTCCATCCACCAAACCCAACACAGTTAACTGCTTCAAAACGCCGCTCAACTGCGTATTCAAAAAAATACAAAAGTCAATTCACTCACCTGGTGCACACAGGTACAATTGCTTATTTTCCACTGCCAACTCCTGGAGGCCAACAACGTCAGCTCCTGGGTTCCGCCCGTAGGACTCCGGCGAAGGGTCACTAGCAGTTGGGGCTCCCTGATGGCGAAAGCGGAGTAAGTCAGAATCGCTGATCTGTCCACCCCCTCGACCAGAGCTCCCCTTTCTTTGTTCTTCTTTACCCAGTTACGGGAGGCCGACCCCAAACGCGGAGTCACACCTTAGTCGTAAACTGACGTACCAAAGAAAAATATTACATAGGGAGCTATACCTACCAATAGCCCCAATATCATTTAGCAAATAAACAGTCAGTTGGCAGTGAAGAAAGTTCAATAATTTATTATACAAACTACTCTATAGAGGAGCCTCTCCCATCCTCACCCAGAAGGTGCGCAGAGAAGACTGCTGGCTCATAGTCAATACAGGACATATATACTTTCAGTTCAACACATGAAGTCACCGTAAATGGAAAAGTACTACTTGGCTCTTGGGCCCCAAGGAAAGACTATATATGGCACACATGATTAGTTCGAAACTCTGCTTTAGCTATTATGGGGAAGGTCAGGAGGGGTGACTCCCTTTCGTCCCGGTGCCGGGGAGTGCAGGCACTGCGCCTCCAGGAATGCGCTTATCGCACCCAAAGCCAGATGCGACCTTGAGTCCCAGGACAGAGAAAGAATAGCATGCATTCAGCTGATCTCGGTTACTCAACTAAACAGGGGCCTACTGACTACTGGAGAGTAACAGGTGATCATTGCTCGGATCTGACATGGACAAAGCAAAGATGGCGTCCGTGTGGTTCTCGGCCTACTCAGTAATAACAGGACATACGAGCAGCGTATACCCTTACCAGCCTAACCAGAACAGAATCAATTAGACCTTATAAGAACTAAATCATTAAGAATATATATATATATATATATATATATATATATATATATATATATATATATATATATATTTATAGATTCATCATGCTTATAAAGATACATTTATAACTAGTACTACCATTATAGGGGAAATCGGATTTTATCTCTCATCTGCACCAAAGAATCTCAAACGATAGAGGCTATATCTTAATTAATTATTTGTCATTTACCTCGATTGTGTGTTCCTAACTCTTTCGCTGTCGAAATACTTCTCTGCCAGAGTGGTGATCAAAATTAACCCGTAGTGAAAATGAAAAATGAGGGGGGGGGGCCTTTTTAGAAGTCAAGATTCCCTGACGTGTTGGCTTCTAATTGGATAGAAGACTCTGTATTGGCACGTTCTGGTTTTCGTTGCAATAGTGAAAGTTGCTCGCTAACATTAAGTTACGAGGATATTATCAAACGACAATCAATCATTATTATTCACTGTTCCACTGGTAATGTTGTCTCGGCAGATTCAATAGGCACTGATGTTGCCACGTTGAAGGCATAAGACATTCAATTTACATGGAAAATCCTTTCACCTTCCCAAATCAACATCTCTGTTCGAACGGCCACCATGACCTTTGTCTGCATGACTGGGAGCATTCTTTTGAATGCATGTGACTATATTAACACATTCTGCAACATTGTAACACGACATGAAGCTTGTTAGGCAGAATTGTGATCTTTTTGTTTCCTTGGACTTAGGTTGTAATTGACTCATTTCTGGGGCTACATCCCCTAAGGTTTTGCGAGATGTGCATCATCTATTTACCCTAGATGCAAGGAGGTGTATATAAGAAAAAATCTTAAATAATATATCATATATCAGTCTCCCGGACACCCACAAATTATTTTTGATAATGCATCCAATCAAAAGTTCACTGACATACCTCCTCATTTTCTATGTAGATACATTCTGACTTGCCCAAGATGATAGGCACTTTTGTATAATTAACAAACAACACTTTGCAGGTACAAAAAACAATTTCCAGGATCATCTGGCTTTATCTCATTCTGCATTAAGGTGACAATTTATCATTTCAATTCAATTCATAAAGCTTTATTCGGTGCATGTAAATGACCATAAAAGCACAGCAAAAAGAATTCAACATTTCATAAACTTTACACAGTTAAGGTTAAATGGTCAGGAGTCATTAAAACACATTTATTCATGAAAAGGTTTACAATTAATAATCTAAACTTCATTAAAAGCACATACTTTTCCTAGAGTTGATGCACCGATTTAAAAACGCTGCAGTATAAAAACAGACATCTGCAGATTGCAGGTTAAAAATTAAGACCAAGGCATGTTTAACTGTACGTACACCATATTTAACGAAAATGGGTTTTAAAAAGGTAGTATGAAACTTTGTGTACAGTTTAAAAAACAGCAAAAGGTGCAAGGTACTCTGGGTAGACACACCGTCACACATACATGGCCCTGTCGGTTGTTTATTTATATTTGGGTGGGCCACTAGATAATGTGCCATACCAAACCTAAGTCTGGTTAGCACAAATTTGTGTGGCTGCCTAGTTACCATAGTCAAATAGGTAGGGAAACCTTCTCTAGAATTATATCGATTATAAAACAGGACAGTAGACATTGTTCCAGTTGCAAATGCCCGCTTCCTTTCAGCATATAACAGGAATATAATTTTCATTTCAGTTTTAGGTATGTTCGATGCTGCACCAGGGTCAAGTAAAATGTTCAAATTATATATGTCTGAGAAACATACAACAACATATTTAACCCAGGGTATCTCAAGATATTTATCCACCGATAAACAATCCTCAATAATTGATCTGTTAAAAGACTTCTCATCCTTAAGCCAGATAGACCGCCAGATCATCAACGGCCTAAGGGATAACAGATCAATTAGATAATTGGTAGCTAATTCTCGGTGGATCAATTCAGTTGGAGCGGAGGTTGGCAGAAACAGAAGCTTTTTTAGAAATACATTTTCCTCCAAATGCAAATTATGGGTGCATCTATGGCCCCATACTCCCGCCCCATACAATGCTACAGTAACACATCTTGCCTGGTAAATCTTAAGCATGTCTCTGGTACGACGATCCCCGACCTTTGCAGCAAATCTATAAATACCATGGGCATTCTTTGCCATTTTATTCCGGATATTATTAAATTTGTTAGGCCATTTCCTGTCTTTGGAAAAAGTAATACCCAGGTAACAAAATTTGCAAACCTGTTGCACCTTTTCCCTGTCAAAAAAAAAAGGTATTTAAAAATGTACTTTTAGTCCCACAGGTCATTGTATATGTTTTCCCTTTGTTAATTAATAATTTTCTATCTTAAATAAAGGAAGAAAAACTATCCATTAGACGCTGTAAACCCACAGGGGTTCTGGAGAGTAAAACGGCGTCATCGGCGTATAGTAACACCGGCACACCTTTGACCTGGGGGGCATCTGCATTAACTCTTTTTAAAATAGCATCAATTCCATTGATAAATAATATAAAAAGGAGGGGGGCCAGAACACAGCCCTGTCTAATTCCTCTTTTAACACTTAATTTTGGGGTGCATTCTTCCCTAGTTCCAAAGCGCACACTGGTTTGCAATTTCTCGTACAGCCTTGAGAGAAAAAAGATTATGCCATCAGGCACTCCTAACTTCAGCAAGGTTGGCCATAAGATAGAATGGTCTACCATATCGAATGCGCTTATCATTTCATTGGGTTAGTCTGGCAGAGTTGGGTCCTAGGTGTTCCAGGGGGATGTGTTATAGTACATTAACACAGGGGTAAATCCCTTATTCCTTTTTAGGGTGTTAAATTTCTGTTGGCCAAGAGCCCTGTGGGATTTATTTTTACTGGGGCTTATCCCTAGAGTGTCTGTCCCCGATTATCTGCACGTTGCCCTTATATGTTAGAAGTACACTAACATGTGCTGTAAATTCCTACAAAAAATACTTCTGAGATTACTGAAGACAATGGGCTACCTCATTATTTCATTTAGTCCATGGGTGGTCGTGTGAAGACGTAGGATCATTTTGGCTTCGAGTCTAGAAAGACTTGAGTCAGTATTTTGGCCCTTCACTTATGTAAAGTCCAGTTAATCTCAGAGAGTCCATAATTCATTTTTACATGGAGGTGGACAATTGGGGCAGTCTGTAGTTTGCACTTGATGTGTGATCTATGTTGTGTAATTATTTTCTTAATTGACCGAGAAGTTTTGCCTACATGTGCCAGGTCACATGGGCATATCACACAATAGATCACATTTGTTGTGTTACAGTTACTGAATTCAGAGTGTTAAATTGTTGTGACATAGTAGACACATTTTTCTCCATCTATTGTACTATTTCTTGATGTACTCTTGTCACATCGAAGGATTTGAGCATTCCCTAAGAGATTAGATGGCTCAGGATGAGAATCCCTGCCAGGGGCCCCAATTGAAAATGCCCACTTGTGAATATTGTCATTGTAATGGGCCCATTTACAATTCCATCCACCAAAGGGAGCCTATGAGCCCCCATCCACTTTCTGGACATGGCCTGGATCATGGCTTGGATCATGCTAGGCTCCGCATGATACAGTACTCTATTGCGATCCACAGTGGTGGGTCCCAAACTTGAGGGTGCATATATGCAAGTTGCACCAAATGTAGGGCCGTGAGTGGTGCTCCACTAAGAGGAGACCAAGTTCCCCCAAAGATCTGATGGTGATGATTTATCAATGTCAAAACGTGGCCACATCTGTCCCTAGATGAAGGACCTAATGACCCTGTCTACCTGCCACAGAAGCTTGAGGGGCCTGGATAGACAGTGCATGCCCATCACGCAGGCAGATCTTGGGAGGGTCACTATCTTCACATCCAGTGATATACCCCATAGCTACAGGTTTAGCTGCATCCACATCTCAAAATCAAGCCTCCTCCGTTCCAAGTGCAGTTCCAGATTGTTTGCCACCATGCGTTCAAGTCCCGATTGACATAGATACCCAAATATTTAAGACGGGAGGACTTCCATTGAAATGGATAGCAGTCTTGTGCTGAAGCAGTTGCCAGGGAAAGGTCCAGGCTCCTAAGCCATGTAACGATGAAGACAAGCTTGAAGGTGCATGCTAGGCCGTGGAAAGCCATTAGGGAAAAAGTTAAGTGTTCTAAAATTCATCGGATGCCGATGAATCACAAGAAGATTTAACAATCTAAATCTGAGGGTCAGGATCCTACTGGTATGACACTGGAGCAAGAACCTGGTGACCAATAACTCTCCACATACCCTTATGAGGAGATTAAGCCTTATGGGCCGGGCAAGGTGTGCTTTAAATATTTCGAAACATAAATAAATGAAATAAATCTCTAATGTCTTCTTCAGAGACTTGAGTGACTGAGAAATCTTATTCCCGATTTGGAAATATGATCAAACGATTCCATGCATATTTACAGCAGGTACGTTGACCCGACAAGATGGTTTTATGATTATTTAAACTTGATAGCAGCAGATTACACACACACATCTCTGTGGCAAGGGCAATGACAACCTGAACAATACATTGGCAGCATTATAACAAAAGTGTTGGATGCACACACACACACAGACACACATACAAAACCACTCGAACCAACTCTTCCTCTCTCTACATCTATATCTCTTTTTCTTACTCTCTCACTGTTTATACTGTTGGCTTTATCACCAATACTCCACTCTCAATTTTATATCATGTGCATACATCTGCAAAGTCAATCTTTGCCCGTGGCTTCTCTTTTTCATCCTGTGAAAATAAGTGTTTGCATTACACCACAGTCTCAAAATGCACATGTCCCAATGCTTCAAATTTGAATTATGTAGCAATTGACATTAAACATGTGCTAACAACCTACAAAAAAGGAAATTGCAAACACCTCCATCAGGTTTAAGGTACTACGGTAGCACAGGCTAACTTACAACTCACATTTGGAAGTGCAACACCTATTATGAAACAAAAACACTAAAATTGAGATTGTGCATAGTCATAGACATAATGCAGTAAAGCCATATTTGTACTGCTCAGTTCTCTCATTTATTTTGGATTGGCTTGTGTTTCTATGACCAGGAATTTATATAATAATAATATTAATAATAATCCACATTTTTTAAAGCGCACAAAGTTGTCAGACAACTCCTCACTGCATTTGACTTCACAAAACATGGCAACAATGGTGCCTATATTATCTGGCATACGTCACTTTTGTCTAAGTTAGGCATAGCAGCATAGAATATGTAAAGCCCATATGTCACTTTGACACTCACACGTGGCAATTTTTTTTTACTTTATGAGTGTGTAAATGTATGCCCAATGTACTAATATGGCTTTCAGAAATGTTGCCATATCCCTGCCTTACACTGAACCAGTTTAAAATGGGTGGATGCAATCATCACGCGTGGCTTAGCTCCATGCAGCACAGCAGTACTGCATTTCTGTCATACTCCCATGCAGACCAGGAAAGGTGCAAAAAGGTGTTCATGAGATGCAAAAATGAGGTTTTCCCAGGGCAATAGATATATCCTGAGCTTCAGCTTCTATACAGTTTGACATCCATTTGTCAACAGCAGCGTGCTTTATTCAAAGGCCTGATCAGACCGAGGGCTGACATGTCACTGTGTTCTATTTTGGCACCAACTGATCAGGCTTGTAATTTAGTCAGTAATGTTAAGGAGGTGTAAGTACGCAGGGGCATATTATCAAGGGGTTTATCTCCGCTTTTTTGGCTTTAAAAGTCAAGAAAGCGGAGATAAAATTATCTCCCTATTACCTAGCTGTCTCTAACTCCAGTTAGCGACAGCTAGTAGGAGATAGCGACCATCTTGGGCCCCACTTTGCATGTCAGTGATATTTATCACTAATGACATGCAAAGTGGACGTGCCAAGAAGTTAGCGACTGGAAACAGTCGCTTAACATCGCTATCTCCTATTACTAACTTTTGGAGATATTCGCTCTAAGCGCGAATATCTCCAAAAGCTAACACCTGCCCTGAGCAGTTCTTAGCCATGTTATCCAATGGGAGGTGGATAACATGGCTAAGAGCATTAGCTCGGTAATGCATGAATATCACTGACTTTTCAGCGATATTCATGCATTGTGGCCGTTTTTATCACATTTGCGATAAACCTTGGTAATACCAAGGTTTATCTGCGATAAAAATCGCCGCAGCTCAGCAGTAAATTTTTGTCTCTAACCAAGCAATAGCGATAATTATCGCTATTGCTTGGTAATATGCCCCGAGATTTCCCAACAAGTAACGTGGTGTACGCAACTTAAATGAATAGGGTGGGCTGGTACCTCTGGGCAGGGTAAAGGATAGGCTTAGAAACAAGAGTTGTGAAATATTTTTTGAAAAGTAAGTCGCCAGCACAGGACCTCTTTCCAGTAGTCAGGACTATGCTGTCCATTTGAGTCCAACCTCTTGGCACAGCATTGTAGAGGGGAAAGAGACAAAGGAGAGCAGGTCTTGCCCCAGACAAATCTAGCGTCTGCAGATTAAGCTTCGGGATGACAACAAGGACAGGCCTCGTAGTCTCCTATGCACAGCAGCAGACAATAATTAAAAAGAAGAGAGGGATCAGAGAATGCATGTTAGAAGAAAACTGTGAAATGGGAGTAAATCTGCAGAATATCTATCGGTGCAAAGGCATAGTACACCCAAAACTCCAGGAAAAGAAGGTTTTAAACTCCAGTGACCTCTAATGCATTGTGATAGTTCTAGGAACCAGCAAAAAAACAGTGACTGCCTTCTCCTTACTCCATTTTAATAGAAAATGTAGTATTGATATCAACAAAATTCCAAGATATGAAGATAATATGCTTGAAATCATGTCAAGAAGAGGATATCCCTCTTTTTCGTTCTGCTTGTGTGTACGAATGTCCATTGCTTCGCTTCAAGCGGTTGTTAAGTTTGAGATAACGTTTCTAATTATGTGGTTTTGATGCTGTTCCATGTGTTTGTGGGTTTGGTCTCTTTAGTTTAAATTCATTATGATGGTTAAGTATATGTGTTGAGCAAGGGCAGGCTAGCGTGAATCCAGTGGCAAAATGAGCCTTGTGTTTGCTGTGTTTGCCCTAAGTTGGCAGGGTATGCCCAGACGTGGGTCCTTTGCTCACTTTGCCACTGGATTCAAGCTAGCCTGGCTGATGAGGGCTGTTAGCCCGAAACCGGTCCAGGATGCTTGTTTCCGGTCCAGGGAAGCTTGGCAGTTGGGGCTGGACTGTTCCCGTGAGGCACAGGGTTAGACTGATTTGCACATAGCTGTGTCTGAACTGGGGTGGCGAAGTGAGCTAAAGAACGATGATGGATTCAACCCTGATCTGTGACTGGGGGTGAGTGTCTGAAAAGTTTCAGCGCTCCGTCCATCATCACCTTGTGTTGGCTAAGTATATTTGTTTAAAGTGTGAACAAGCAATAATTTGTTAGCTTTGTGTCTTGAACCTGTATTGTGTATATAATGGTGAAATGAGCTGCGTTTAACGAGTTCTATTGTTATAGGATGATGATGTCATATGGCTTGGCCTGGGTGTGGTGTTCAAATAGCAAACGTTTAGCCAGCTACATGCCACAAGTAATTTTGAATGCATGATGGTGCTAGGAGAGGTGTGTAATGCCTACTGATGTTGTAAGATGATGTATAAATATGGCTTCATCACAATGTGTGTTTGAGCTAGCAAACACTGAGCCAGCTGGATGGCTTGTAGCTGATCTGTAGCTGATTTATGTGTATACTGGCCCCAGGAAGTGGGACTTTTCACACCCTAGCAATGAAGCAGGTATGAAATAGGATGCCACAGTGACTGGGATGCCACAGTGAGCTATTCAAAAGAACAACACTTTAATGGAGAAAGTGATGGAAAGTTTAGATGAGGCTTTGGTGGGAGAAAGATGAGTAACGCTAACTTCAAGTCAACTCCTCCTTCATCCACTATCACCCATGGCACAGCAGATAAGGGGTCATTAGGTGCAGTTCAAGGGCACTATGGTATATAGGAAAACCAACTCCTTGCCAAATTCCAACCAAAGAAAATGTTGCAAAAGAACCAGACCCCCAACCTCCACCTCACATATCTAAGCAAGGACAGCTAAACATGGGGCAGGCCTGCCCTGCACGGGCATGGCTGGGGACCACGCTTATAAATCTGGCAGGGCAATCAAGGAATCCAACCCAGTAACATTAGTAGAAATATGTCTGTATTTTATTGCACTAATACAAACCATTTATATGGCACAATATAAACTAATTTTCTAGTATTTGATGGTCTTCATAACTACAAAACTAAACCAATTTCGTCTGTTTTAGAGGAATAAAATTAGAGTAACTCTCTTCAGGATCAAAACTCATGCCTTGACATTAGATGCGAAACAAAAGGGGATGATGGACGGAGCTCTTGAGCAAATCAAACACTCACCTCCAGTCAACTGATCTGGGTTTAATCCATCACCATTTTTTAGCTCACTCAGCTACCCCAGTTCAGACATGGCCATATGCAAATCAGTCTGACCCTGTGCCTCAAAAACATCCATTAAGACACTTATTTAAACATTTATTCTTCCATCTACCTTTACATATACATATATAAAACATATTTATTTTTCAGAAAGACACACATTCACTGGATGATGCCATCAGTGATGTCATGAGTGATGTCACTGACCATGTCATGATTGATGTAATATGTGACGTCATCAGCAGTGCATTACAGGCGCGCAAGTTATAGTGAGTCCAACTAACTATAACGTGGGAATTTCAATGGTTTTATGTCAGTAAAATTTCCAACTAACTATACCGAGTGTGAAACCTAGCCCCAAACCTATGTTTTTTTCAGTGAATTTCAAAGTTTTGTTAATAGCAAATGTCTATAGCTATGAAATGTAATATTTTTGAAAATGAATGAATCCTATGATATATTTGTATTTAAAACAATTTTTTTAATGTATATTTTTATTTTTATGATTTTTTTTTGTTGCCCTGGAGCGCTCCCGGGGCGCTCCCCGGTGAGCGCCCCGGAAAGCGTAGTCTTTTGAAGCGCCCCGGGTCGCGCATCGTGGAGCGTCCCGTTAGCACCAATGCCCCGGCCGAAAACATCATTGTAACGTACCGTGTAGCCACGTCCACGTGATACGCACGGCGTAAACGCACCCGGAAGCACTCGAGCGCATACGATCGTGCAACGTAAGCATCTGACGCACTTATGTGATGCTAACAGCAGAGTACAAAGTTCCCCGGGGAGCGTGTGACAGTGTGGAGCAAGGAGTTGGTATTGTCAATACCGTGGATACCAATGAAGGGTTCCCTAGTCGGAACTTAGAGAGCCTCACACACCCAAAGTAATAGGCGTGAAACACACCCTTACTGGAGGGTGTCCGGTGTCATCATCGACTCACTGCCCCTCGTCAGACCGGCGCTGCAATGTCTGACGGAGTCCCCAAAGGTACTCTTTTGACGGGGTTCTTTTGTTCCTTGCCGATGGTTGTTGTAGGTGAGGATGAAGAAAGGTGTAGTCAGTGTAATAGTGAGTGAAAGTAATAAAAAAGGTAATCAGTCCACTTTCAACTTTAATAACGTGGCTGATTCCTTAATTAAAAGGGGTGGGAGGGGAGTTTAGAGACCGTAAAGGTATACAGAACAATAACTCTACCCCCTAGTGTGGTCAACATGTTTCTCGCCAAGAGGCGATTCGTCAGGACCTCAGAAAAGTACTACACAAAAACAAATGTGGACTCAATACTCAATCTCTATGAAGAAAGCAAATACAACCTCACTGGGTCGGAGGACAAGAGGGCCAAGGGGTCCTGCTCTATTTAGGCGACCTAGAGGTAGGGGAAAAATTATAAAACAGAAAGAACAATTCAAGTCAAATATAACATAGTGACTCAATGCTCAATTCGTGCAGCGTGACTCTGGTGACACAAGCTCCACACTGTGAGGAGTGAAGGGGGTAGTGTGGAAGGGAAAAAGCAATTGAACCAGGTATTTGGGTGCAACGTCCCTTCTATGACAAACACCACCCGAATATCACAATTGGAGGGTTGCCATTGTGTATATAAGACAAAACTGTGGTATTTAGCCGAAGCTTACAAGATAACACCCAATACCTAGGAAACAGAAGCAAGCGCGCAACATTAGTCATGTTCTTACCCTAAAAGGATTAAAATAGGGCCTCGCAGCATGCTCCCGTGAGGCCAGCGTTATAAGGTTGGGTGCACCTATGAGATGTAAAGAATTAGTAACTGATTACCCAGACATGTCAGGTAAACGCGGAAAATGGTGCACTAAACAGCTGCAATAGCGGCCCCAAGTGGAGCGTCAAGTATTGTATTGTCACGGCAGCAATTCACAATCAATGCAAGCAAGGCGAGACTCTGGGCGGGATGCTCCCCACTTGATATGGCCTCATATGGTCTTGGTACAATGATGTAATGCTAAGTTAGGCAAGAAACTCTCACCATACTCCAATATCATCCCATCAGGGACAAACAGGTAACTGGAGTACTGCCCTGGTTCCCTTCAGTAATTGGTCGGGAGGGTTGCAAGCCGGGTGAGTTCATGGCCCAGTGGGTCATAATATCATATTTAAAGGATTTAAAATACGAATAGAGGGGCCCCAGGGAGGCTTGGGGTATGACACGATGCTGCCCAGTTTCCATGTAGTGAAAGCCCGGGCTTGCTGGAGGCGGGGCGCGTAAGTGGCTAGGTGGGGCATAGTATCGTATATGAGATACGAAAAGTGGGGCCTCCTGGAAAGCTTCCGTGCAGCAAGGTAAGCTTCGAAATGAGAAACCTGAAACTTTCGCCCGATATTGTGACCAACAACTACGCTCCTGACATTAAGAACCGGAGCTAAGGTAGTCATGATCGGAACTTACCTTGACGGAGACACTGGAACGGCGGAACACCTACCCCTCACGCTCGCGGCACCTGGTCAGGGGGCGGAGCAGCTGGTGGAGGTTTTCCGCTAGTGTCCGCCGTTTTGTAGGAAGTGGGCCTCTGACGTGGGTGCTGGTCCGATGATGGTGCATCTGTAGTGCGTCATGCGCATGCGCAGCACCCTATCTGGTCCAATGGGAGAGATTAGGTCATAGAGTGGCGCTGGATGGGGGCCATATTGGGAGTGGCAGTAATGTCAGCAGTTGGAGGATTACTACGAGAGTCATGCCTCAGACAGTCGGGTGTCAATGAACCCGGGCAGGCGGCTTAAAAAGGAGTGCATGAATTAACAAAACTAAGGTGGCCCTAAGGTATGCAAAGGTGCGGATATTCGCGCAGATTGCGTGATGATATACACACTGTGTCAGTCCTTGCCTGCATTGACTGTGAAAAGCTAGGACAACGAGGCTGAACCCAGTGGGTCCGCTACGTAAAGAATTGCTAAGAGGGTAATATCTCAGACAAGCGGGTGTAATTTAACCCGGGCAGACAGCCCAACAATGAGTGTGTGAATTAATTGAAATAATGTAGCCAAAAGGTATGTAAAGGTGCGGATATTAGCGCATCTTACGTGTTAATATACACACTGTGTCAGTATGTGCCTGCCTAGACTCTGAGCTGCCGGGACAGCGCGGCTAGTCCCTGTGGGTCCATGAAGTGTTGAACTGAAAGAGGATCCGAGGTAAATTGGGATAAGAGTGACAGTGAAAGGCTGGATTTCTAGTTGTACTACACCGCTGGTCATGGGTGTATGGCAAGAGAGGTGTACCCTGAATGTGTTACTAGGGCGGGAGGGGTATAGGAGTGGTAGAGTGGTATTTATCTAGAGACACTCGTCCAGGGAATAGCGTCATTTAGTGCTATTGTGTCTAGCTGGAGACGATGAACCCATCTTTGTTCAAGCCTAAACAAAGCTTGTCTGGACATGGCTGGTTGGGACTCAAGCACTAACCATTGATGCTGTCAGCAGGGTGATTGTACTGTTGGTAGTGTTCATAAAGTCTCGTGTGAGTCTTGGAGCACCGTATGTTACTCTTATGCTCCGTTATTCTCAATTTGACCTGTCTCATGGTCATCCCTGCATAGAATTTGCCACAAGGGCAGATAAGGAGATAGACACACTTGGAGCTATTACAGTTGGTATGCTTATTCAGTTTCCAAGTGAAAGAGTCAGTTAACATGATTTCTTTGCACTGTATAGATTGGGGACAGACGGCACAGCCTCCACAGGGGTAGTGCCCAACAACGGGTGGGAGGTCCCATAGTGTCCGTTGTCCAGTACCAGGTGATTTCTTAGGACGTGTGTGTATCAGGGAGTCTTTAAGGTTCGTTGTCCGTTTAAATGCAAACCTAGGCTTGGGTAAATCAGTGCCCCCTGAGTTGAGGATGCCCCAGTGTTTATTCACTGTTTTCTTAATGAAATTAGAATTCCTGGTGAAGCTAGTGACGCATGTTATAAGGTTGTCGTGTTCTTTTTGGTGTACTTCAAGAAGGGCCTCCCTATGGTTGTTGAGGGCTCTCTTACTAGAGTCTCGTATCAATTTGGTGGGGTATCCTCTGTCATGGAGTTTACATTGTAGGGTGTTTGCTTCCTGTCTGTAGTCATCCCTTGACGAGCAGTTTCTACGTATCCTCAAGAATTGACCGAAGGGAAGATTTTCGCGTAGTGCTCTGGGGTGGTGGCTATTAAACAGAAGGAGGCTGTTTCTGTCCGTCTCCTTACGGAACAGAGTAGTGCTCAGACCGGCTGGTCCCAGCCGTATCGTGAGGTCAAGGAAGGGCAAAGCTGTCTCTGACATGGTCCCAGTGAATTTCAGGTAGGGATTCTGTAAGTTAATCCAAGTGCAGAACTGGTTGCAGCTCTCTCGGTCACCCCTCCATAGTATCAGAATGTCGTCGATGTACCGACGCCATAGTGTGAGATTTTGTCTGAAGGGGTTAGAGTCGGGATAGATGATCTGGTTCTCAAAGGCCGCCATGTACATGCAAGCAATACTGGGAGCAAAAGTCGAACCCATAGAGGTACCTCTGATCTGGTGGTACAGCTGAGAGCCATATTGGAAAAAGTTTTCCGTCAAAGCAATGCTTGCACAGGCCATGATGAAAGATATGGGGGTAGGCGAGGGCCATTCCTGCTGCATAAGGGCGGATTCGACGGCTTCTAGTGTGGCTGCTTGGGGAATGTTAGTATATAACGCTTCTACATCAAGCGTGAGAAGTAGATCCACCTCTTCTCTCCCTTCAATTGACTCGATGAGGCGTAAGACATCTCTTGTGTCTTGTAAGAAGGAGGGTATTTCCTTTACAATGGGTTGGAGGAATACATCACAGAACTTTGATAAAGGTTCTAGTAGTGAGCCAATGCCAGAGACAATGGGTCTCCCTGGGACTGGGCTGGTCCCTTTATGAATTTTGGGCAGAGTGTAGAAATACGGAATCAGAGGATGTTTCGTCAGGAGGAACTCTGCCTCTTGTTTAGAGATCCAGCCATTGGCTTCACCTTCAATGATCAGACTAGAGATGTCTGTAATTAGCCTATTGGTTGGATCTGATGGAAGGGGTCTGTAGTGGGTAGTGTTGGCCAATTGGCGCTTACACTCCGTGTCGTAATCAATGGCATCTTGTATGACAGTTGCTCCCCCTTTGTCGGCTTGTTTTATGACGATGGAGGTGTCATTGCCAAGGGATAGGACTGCTTGTCTTTCAGCTTTGCTCAGATTATTGTAGCTATTGAAGTTAGGTTTATTCTCCAAGGACTTGAGTACAGCCTTCTCAAAGGTCAATACCTCTGGGGGGACCATCCCATCCGTAGGGGTAAAGGTGGATGGGTTACGTAGGCCCGTATCAGTTTTTTCACTTGATGGCTGATCCTGGAAGTAGGCCCTAAGGCGTACTTTGCGGAAAAATTGTTTAATCTCGCATATTTCTGTAAAACTGTCCGGGATGGGCGTGGGAACAAACCCTAAGCCCTTTTCAAGGGTAGCCATTTCAATAGGGGTGAGAACTCTGTTAGAGAGGTTGACCACTAGGCTCTTCTCCCCCTCGCTGCACTCCTGGTTTCCATCGGGGCGGATGTCGATGGCTGGTCTTGCCACTGCACCCCTCTTGTCCCGCTCCGTTTGCGCCCTTTTCCTCTGCCCCAACCTCTGTCGTGATAAGGGTTCTGGGGGTAGAATTGTGGGGGGCCTTGCGGGTAGAAGGGATATTGCCAGGGAGGCAGCATTTGTGGGGGTCCATGGAACATGGGTCCTTGATGGAAGCCCCGGTTCCAATTCGGGCGCCGTTGCTGGCGGTTGTTGTTGGGGGTGGTGCTAGTACTAGAGTCACTGCTTGCGGACCCCCTTCGACTTTCAATACTAGAATTCTCATCGGAGGAGTACCCGGTTTTCTTATTGGTGTATCCTTCCTTGAGGTAAGGATAAACTTTTTCTTTCTCAAACCTTGCTACATCTTTTTCAAGTTTGGACAGTTTCTGTTTGAGGAGATATTCTTGATTATCGGCAATCTCCTGATTAATTTCTGCGAGTTTAGCAGAGAAGGCCGGTTTGGAGTTTTTATTAACGGCTGTCTTCATTGTTGTCTCTATGGCTGTAATCTTATCCAGCAGAGCGTCTGCCAGTCTTTTAGCTGTTTTGACAATCAAGAAAAGTAGGTCTTTCGTACATTTCCAGGAGACCTGGCACCAGTCCCCTTTAAACTGGTTATCTTCTAAGAAGATCCTAGGGAAGAGGTTGACTATGAGTCCCTGGGGGGGCGATGTTAGCCCTCAGGTATTCAGCCATCATAAGTCCATGTATGGTGATGCGTAACTACTCCTTTTTCAAGGTGGTGAGAGTTGTCCAGTCGTCAGTAGAGGAGCCAGTGGCAGCTGCTTCTGATGTGCCCAGGAGTGAGGGTGTAGACCTCAAGGCTTCGGCTATTGTTTCCTCATCGAAACTAAGACCCGGGACGTCCTCCAAGGTAGGACACCAGGGGGATAGAGTCGTTGGGAGTGATGGGTGGGGCAAAGGGTATGGGGGATACGCTCAAATGCAACCAGTGATTCAAAGTAACGAATGGGCCTCACAGTGATCTGCCGCTGGAGGTAACCTAAATAGTTCCGTGGGTTGGCCCACGCAAAGATTTTTAACAACGGGGGAACAGAGGAGGACGATATTTAATGGGGTCCAGTGTACATGTCCTAAAGTAAAGCTAACAGCAGAGTACAAAGTTCCCTGGGGAGCGTGTGACAGTGTGGAGCAAGGAGTTGGTATTGTCAATACCGTGGATACCAATGAAGGGTTCCCTAGTCGGAACTTAGAGAGCCTCACACACCCAAAGTAATAGGCGTGAAACACACCCTTACTGGAGGGTGTCCGGTGTCATCATCGACTCACTGCCCCTCGTCAGACCGGCGCTGCAATGTCTGACGGAGTCCCCAAAGGTACTCTTTTGACGGGGTTCTTTTGTTCCTTGCCGATGGTTGGTGTAGTGAGGATGAAGAAAGGTGTAGTCAGTGTAATAGTGAGTGAAAGTAATAAAAAAGGTAATCAGTCCACTTTCAACTTTAATAACGTGGCTGATTCCTTAATTAAAAGGGGTGGGAGGGGAGTTTAGAGACCGTAAAGGTATACAGAACAATAACTCTACCCCCTAGTGTGGTCAACATGTTTCTCGCCAAGAGGCGATTCGTCAGGACCTCAGAAAAGTACTACACAAAAACAAATGTGGACTCAATACTCAATCTCTATGAAGAAAGCAAATACAACCTCACTGGGTCGGAGGACAAGAGGGCCAAGGGGTCCTGCTCTATTTAGGCGACCTAGAGGTAGGGGAAAAATGATAAAACAGAAAGAACAATTCAAGTCAAATACAACATAGTGACTCAATGCTCAATTCGTGCAGCGTGACTCTGGTGACACAAGCTCCACACTGTGAGGAGTGAAGGGGGTAGTGTAGAAGGGAAAAAGCAATTGAACCAGGTATTTGGGTGCAACGTCCCTTCTATGACAAACACCACCCGAATATCACAATTGGAGGGTTGCCATTGTGTATATAAGACAAAACTGTGGTATTTAGCCGAAGCTTACAAGATAACACCCAATACCTAGGAAACAGAAGCAAGCGCGCAACATTAGTCATGTTCTTACCCTAAAAGGATTAAAATAGGGCCTCGCAGCATGCTCCCGTGAGGCCAGCGTTATAAGGTTGGGTGCACCTATGAGATGTAAAGAATTAGTAACTGATTACCCAGACATGTCAGGTAAACGCGGAAAATGGTGCACTAAACAGCTGCAATAGCGGCCCCAAGTGGAGCGTCCAGTATTGTATTGTCACGGCAGCAATTCACAATCAATGCAAGCAAGGTGAGACTCTGGGCAGGATGCTCCCCACTTGATATGGCCTCATATGGTCTTGGTACAATGATGTAATGCTAAGTTAGGCAAGAAACTCTCACCATACTCCAATATCATCCCATCAGGGACAAACAGGTAACCGGAGTACTGCCCTGGTTCCCTTCAGTAATTGGTCGGGAGGGTTGCAAGCCGGGCGAGTTCATGGCCCAATGGGTCATAATATCATATTTAAAGGATTTAAAATACGAATAGAGGGGCCCCAGGGAGGCTTGGGGTATGACACGATGCTGCCCAGTTTCCATGTAGTGAAAGCCCGGGCGTGCTGGAGGCGGGGCGCGTAAGTGGCCAGGTGGGGAATAGTATCGTATATGAGATACGAAAAGTGGGGCCTCCTGGAAAGCTTCCGTGCAGCAAGGTAAGCTTGGAAATGAGAAACCTGAAACTTTCGCCCGATATTGTGACCGACAACTACGCTCCTGACATTAAGAACCGGAGCTAAGGTAGTCATGATCGGAACTTACCTTGACGGAGACACTGGAACGGAGGAACACCTACCCCTCACGCTCGCGGCACCTGGTCAGGGTGCGGAGCAGCTGGTGGAGGTTTTCCGCTAAAAAAGCTAGGACAACGAGGCTGAACCCAGTGGGTCCGCTACGTAAAGAATTGCTAAGAGGGTAATATCTCAGACAAGCGGGTGTAATTTAACCCGGGCAGACAGCCCAACAATGAGTGTGTGAATTTGTTCATGATTATTAGTTTTTCGAATTTGTGTAATGGAACGAACTATAAGTCTTTTTTCCATTTCCTTATCTGAAAAGTTGTTTCCGTTCACGTGACCCAGCACTTTTGCACTTTAAAATGGCGACTGTTTGTATTGTATATTCGGTGAACAAGCCTGCTGGTCAGGCGAAACGCGTCCGGGGGTTGAAAAATAAACTTAATTTGTCTGGTACATGGTCTCGCCAGCGTGTGGTCTTTCTACTCGTTTGTGGAAATGTTTAAAAGACCCGGCATCGGAGGTCTTTGATTCAGGCGAGACACCCTTTGGTCTGGAGGCGGTGACGAATTTCCGAGGCAAGGAGGAAAGATATATATATATATATATATATATATATATATATATATTTATTCACTGAAAAAACCATAGGTTTCACACCAGTTATAGTTAGGTGGAAATTTTACTCGCATAAAACCATTGAAATTCCCACGTTATAGTTAGTTGGACTCACTATAACTTGCACGTTCAATGCTTTGCTGATGACGTCACATATTACATCACTCATGACATGGTCAGTGGCATCACTCATGACATCACTGACATCACTATGTTTTAACTATACCTACCTACTGGCGAATGCCAGTAGGAAATATATATATAAGTTAAGTTTCTCGCCATCCCTCATTGTTTATTCCAGTCATTTTTTCCTTTTAATTTTTCTTTGCCCTGGGGGTTATTTTGATTAAGAATGGATTATACTACTTTCCATTTTGAGTTTAACACATAGTATTATGGTGTTATTAGCACATTTAAGTTACAACATAGACGGGGTGTGGACTTATGAGAACTACTGGGTTGCCATCATTAGTAGATGTCCCTAAATATTCGTTTTGGATATACAGGGTTGCCATCATTTAGAGATGTCCCTGCAGGATTGTAAATAGTGTTTGCTTGGTCTTAACAGTAGAAGTATTTATTTGCGCGATTTGCACAGAGTGTGGAAGTTTACATTTTGTATATTTTAAACATCAGCATAAGGCAGTTTGTTATAATAACAATTAATTTTGTATTGAGAAGTTTTCAAGTATTTATACTTCTATAACTGAATTGCCTGTTTTGCACAGAGTGATATGTTTACATTTTGCGTTAATTTGCACATCAACTTTGCACTAATGGTATTATACTGTTTTTTCATTATCTATGCATTTATGCAGATACAATCTTGCTCTAATCCAATGAATGTATTCAGTCATATTAACTTTTGCATTTCCATGTGAATTAAACATTAGGAGTATGTATTTGCAACCCTTATACTCAGTGACGCACAAATATACCATAATAGTATTTTCTCTATGTTTATTGAAGTCACATGGTGTGCACCGGCATTTTAAAAAACCAGGCATTGTGGGTAATGTTTGACTGTGAACAAGGGCAACTGCCCGAAACGCGTCAGTTTTGTTTGCTGCTTTTTACCTGAATAAATAACATCTTGCCTTATATTTGGATTTGTGCTGGCTTTCTGTTCCTAGGAGACCGGAGTTGCAGTTTGCATTTTGCGTGTATATATATATTTATATATATATATATATATATATATATATATATATATATATATGCGGTATGAATCGTCCTCAACTTCTCAACCACAGAGCATGCAGTTAAATCGACGTAGAGACGAGACGAGACGAGATCCAAATCTTGGTGTTAAAGTTTTATTGCGCCCAACACCAGTCTGCCATGACGCGTTTCGTCTACCAAAAGCCTTGATCACATGACGCAGTCATGGGGCCTGGCCACCATTTTCAAAGTGCAAAGTGCGTGATGGACATAGTAAACATACTACGACAAATGCATTGCAATATCGGCAACATCATTTACACCAACACAATATACTCACAGTAAAATACATTAAAGTGCCGTCTTGCTGTATAAATACACAGAGTTGAGTTTGTTGGCACTAAACTTAAAATAGAAGCTCTTAATTAGGCACGGAATGTGTACAGCTCATTTTACGATAAAATTGGCTGAAGTTGAAAACATGTTAAAATTGTAAACCGTATGCTTTATAAATAAATAAAAACAACAGTAAAATCGATTAAAAACATGTTAATCCAATACAATGTTTTCTAAAATGAATTCATGATGATAAAAATACATGTTATTAATAATGCCCATGTGGGCAATTCATTCACTTGTGCAAAAATCGCTAGAAGTTCAGTGCATGTTGGTCGTATGTGCTACATCACGCGTATATAATCATAAAGTGCTACCAGTGTGGAATAAAAAAAGTGTGCCCAATGAGATAAAAATGTGATAAAATGTTACATAATTCAAGAATAATCTGTGTGGAGGATAAGGAAGTTTACTTAAAAGATAGGTTGCAAAGCAGAGTAATAAATAGTTAATACAGAATTGGTTCAAAAAGGAATTTCTCATAGTCCGACCGGGTTAAAGATAGGTGTGGCAATCTTCACTCTTGTTGAGCCCGTTAGGCATCTTGCTGTCCAGCAAGATGATATAACGGGTCTCAAGTTTATGAAGGAGCCCTCCCTGTCACCACCTCTTCGTTGGGGAGGGACCCTATCTATGACATAGTATGTAAGGCCTCTGGGTTCTTATTGTGGGCAATTTCGAAATGTCTAGCCACTGGGTATGTTGGGTCTGCGTTGGAAATAGCCCTCAAATGCTGCAGGATTCTTTTATGCACCTGGGGCCTTGTGCTACCCACATATCTGAGCCCCCAAGGGCATTGTAAGACGTATACAGCAAATTCTGTTTTGCAATTAACTTTCTCTTTTATTTTTAAAGGAATAGGAGAGAAAGGTATGGTGTATTCAGATTTGCTGATTCCATTTCTGCAGGCCTTACAGTTGGCGCATATCAAGAACCCTTTGCTCCCTGCTAGCCACGTGCCCGTGACTAGCAGGGCACTAGTGACTAGTTCAGGGCTGCTGGAGACCAAGCTGGTTTCCATAGACCTAGCTTTTCTATAGGTGATGTTTGGCCTAATCGTTACCAGATTGCCAATAACCGGGTCACTTCTAATGAGGAACAGATTGTTCTTCACTATGTTGCGGATCGACTTATGTTGGTTGCTGAAAGTCATGAAAAGTCTGGTTTCATTGCTTGCCTCAATGCGCGACTGTATGACATTGGCATTGGTGGGACGTAACAATTGCTGTCTGTCTAGGGAGTTTGCCCTCCTCTGTGCATTGTCAATGGTATGCAGATCATAGCCTCTAGCCAGAAATCTAGATCTGCACTCATCTTGTGCTTTCAGGCAATCTGTATTGTTGCTGCAGATACGTCTGATGCGGAGCAGTTCCCCATAGGGGATGCTCTTTATCAGATGGGGTGGGTGGTGACTATACGCATGCATCACCGTGTTGCCAGCTGTTGGTTTCCTGTGGAGCTTAGTGTGTAGCTTACCCTGATCTATATATATCTCCACGTCTAAAAACACAATAGAAGTAGAACTTACAGTACTTGTAAAATGCAAATTCAGATTATTAGAATTCAAACAATCTATGAATGTGGCCACATCAACATCAGAACCATCCCAAATCATAAAAAGGTCATCTATGTATCTCCACCAACCTTTGACCTTGGTGTTCATGGTGGCTGCATGGTCTACCATGAGGACCTGCTCCTCCCAAAAGCCCATATGGAGACAGGCGTAACTCGGGGAGAAGCAGGCCCCTATTTCCAAGCCTCTAGTTTGGAGGAAAAGTTGTTTAGAAAATAAAAACAAATTATTTTCCAAGCAAACTAGGATAATTTCTACCACCATATTGGAGTGTTCTGTACAGTCGATAGATCTTTTAGTCAGGTAGTGCTTAATAGCCTTTATCCCATCCCTGTGGTGAATGCTTGTATAAAGGGATGTTACATCCAGAGATACTAAAAGAAAGTTGGGTTGCCATACAAAGGTGGAAAGTTTGTTCAACAGGTCCCCTGTATCGAGTGTGAAAGATGGAATATGGAGTATGAAAGAGTAACAAAGTCTTGTAGTAAAAAGTCAATATATTTACTGGTATTTTCCAAGAGGCTGTTTCTGGCCGTAATAATCGGTCTCCTCGGTGGTTGTTCTTGATTTTTGTGTATCTTGGGGATGAAGTAAATGACAGGGGTTACCGGGTGATCATTTTTTAGGAATATGAATTCGTCCCATGACAACAAGCCTTTGCTTCGCCAAGCCATCAGTTTAGAATAAAAGTCATTTTTGGCTGCTTGTACTTCATGGGCGTCTGTTCTCCTATAGCACTCCCTGTCATTGAGTTGTTTCAAGGCCTCTTCTAAGTACATCTTTCTGGGCCAAAGCACAACATTCCCGCCCTTGTCGGACTGTCTAATAATCAATTGTTTATGTTTCTTCAATTTTTTAATGAGTTTATGATATTGAATATCACGATAGTTATATATATTTTTTTTCATTTTGGCATTTTTAATCTGTAGTTCTTTTAATTCCGATGAAACCCTGTCATGAAAAATATCTAGGTTGTCCTTCAGCAGTATAGGGCAAAACTTAGATTTAGGTTTGAATGTAGTTCGTGGCAAATTTAACACAGGTTCTCCTCCAAAGCCTGGCTGAGGGATAATTTCTTCTTCATGCTGTAATTCATATAGCTCTTGTGTCAAAGAAACCCCTAGTTGTGGAGGATCGATAGGGGGTGAAGTTGACGCATGCGAGGTGGTGATGTCGTTTGATCTATGTGTACTGTGGTATTTCCTGAGCTTGAGTTTGCGTACATATTTGAACAGATCAATGCCGGTACTAGCATAGTCAAAATCACTTTTTGGACTAAAGAGAGCCCCATAGATAAGATAGTCATTTCACTGTCTGTTAACGTGGTATTGCTCAGGTTAACCACTGTTTTGACATCGCTTAATGGTTGGTTTGGTTGCGTTGCCATTTGGACCTTTATCTCCTCTGTCTTCCACCTGTGCCCCCTCCTTTTTGAGCATTTCCTCCTCTCTGCGCGTTTGGCATTGATTTGTTTGCGCCTATTCCTTGTGTGCCAGAGCGGAGTGTCTGCTTGCGGTCTTGTTGGTCCACTGCCATTTCCTGAGCAGGAGTAAATTTGCGAAACCCCACTCTCTTGTTGCGTGTGGCTTTGTTGTCAGATTCGCTTTTTTCACCTGTGAGCTATTGCCTGATTCAGATGAAACCTCCAAAATGCTACTGGTATTTTGCTGAATGGATGTGTTAGCTGTAATACTCCCATTACCATCCTTTTGCTGATGTTGTTTTAAAGTGTCATATTTTCGAGCGAAGGTGAAGATTTGGCCATGCTCGTAATCGAGTCTATCTCGTTGGAATTTATACGCCTTGCGCCACTTAATAATATCTTCCTCATGTTTCAAGCGTGCTTGCATTTCCTCTCGATATTTTACAATTGTGGGTGTGCTGGGGATCTTAGCTATTTCCGCTTCCAGCCTTTCAATTTCTGACATTAGTTTCACCCTATCACTCTCTGCATATTATACCAAAATCTGCATGAGGCGTTTGGAGGAATTGAGATTGCACTGTGCCCAGTCCTTTAACATTTGGGGGTCAGGTTTTTCATAGGATGGCGCTAGCATTATCCTCAGTCCTCGAGGCACCCTTCCCACCTCCAAATAGCCGGACAGGGAGCTGTGTTCCCACCATTTCGCCTGTTCACTTTTGTAGCATTTTTCAAGTGCCCTAAAAAGATCCTTAATACTGTTACTCGGTTCTGTCACCGAGACTGCATTTGCAACTGTAGCGGACCCGCCAGCCGGGGAGTCCGTAAACATTCCTTTTGAAGCCTCCACACGGCCCCGTACTGCGTCGGCAGACATAGCATATCTAACTCGGGGCAGTAGGTAATATATATATATATATATATGTATATATATATATATACATATATATATATATATACATATATATATATATATATATATATATATATATATATATATATATATATATATATAATATATATATATATATTATATATATATATATAATATATATATATATATATATATATATATGAAGAACAGCTCCCAACAGCAAGAAGAGAGAAGAGGCCCGGGGGGGAGTTCAGGAAGCATCTTTATTGGAGCAATTCTCATGAAAACGGCGAATGCATTTCGGCACGGGTTGTGCCTTCTTCAGCGCCTGGAGAAATAAGTGGGGATGTGAGTGAGAGCCGTGGTAATGAAGTGTCCAGCCGCCCTCCGATAGGGTAACATCCAACTCCGCCCCCGCCGGTGATGATGCAGCTCACCTGACGACTGGATACCTGCCGTGTGGACTACAGGACCCAGCATGCCGTGTGGTGGCGTGGTGAGTGCTGCGGGAACGATTGGATGTATGAGCGGCGTCGTCGATTCCCTGCTGCCACTCGCAGTTGTGTCCCAATGTTATGCCAGCAACAAAGTCGTTTCCTTACGCCCCCTGGACCGCATCAACCCCCAAGGAAAGGGATTCCAATGGCGGGGACAAGTCCGGAATTCCAGCTTCGCCCAACGTGCAGCACCATGGCTGCAACACCGCTGTCTCTTCGTCCCGAAACCTGGAGGTGGTCCTGGGTAAGTATCAGTAACCTGATGAAGCAAAAGTCCGCCGTAGCAGCAGCCAGCAGAACCCAGGCCAACTTGAAGATGCGGGGACCCCTGTAGCGCGATGCTGGCGTGCGCGCATAACATGAAGAACAGCTCCCAACAGCAAGAAGAGAGAAGAGGCCCGGGGGGGAGTTCAGGAAGCATCTTTATTGGAGCAATTCTCATGAAAACGGCGAATGCATTTCGGCACGGGTTGTGCCTTCTTCAGCGCCTGGAGAAATAAGTGGGGATGTGAGTGAGAGCCGTGGTAATGAAGTGTCCAGCCGCCCTCCGATAGGGTAACATCCAACTCCGCCCCCGCCGGTGATGATGCAGCTCACCTGACGACTGGATACCTGCCGTGTGGACTACAGGACCCAGCATGCCGTGTGGTGGCGTGGTGAGTGCTGCGGGAACGATTGGATGTATGAGCGGCGTCGTCGATTCCCTGCTGCCACTCGCAGTTGTGTCCCAATGTTATGCCAGCAACAAAGTCGTTTCCTTACGCCCCCTGGACCGCATCAACCCCCAAGGAAAGGGATTCCAATGGCGGGGACAAGTCCGGAATTCCAGCTTCGCCCAACGTGCAGCACCATGGCTGCAACACCGCTGTCTCTTCGTCCCGAAACCTGGAGGTGGTCCTGGGTAAGTA
Organism: Lissotriton vulgaris; assembly: GCF_964263255.1. Classification (NCBI taxonomy): domain Eukaryota; kingdom Metazoa; phylum Chordata; class Amphibia; order Caudata; family Salamandridae; genus Lissotriton; species Lissotriton vulgaris. Next base: position 2,074,773,082 of record NC_141689.1, on the reverse strand, counting down.
TCAGTAACCTGATGAAGCAAAAGTCCGCCGTAGCAGCAGCCAGCAGAACCCAGGCCAACTTGAAGATGCGGGGACCCCTGTAGCGCGATGCTGGCGTGCGCGCATAACATGAAGAACAGCTCCCAACAGCAAGAAGAGAGAAGAGGCCCGGGGGGGAGTTCAGGAAGCATCTTTATTGGAGCAATTCTCATGAAAACGGCGAATGCATTTCGGCACGGGTTGTGCCTTCTTCAGCGCCTGGAGAAATAAGTGGGGATGTGAGTGAGAGCCGTGGTAATGAAGTGTCCAGCCGCCCTCCGATAGGGTAACATCCAACTCCGCCCCCGCCGGTGATGATGCAGCTCACCTGACGACTGGATACCTGCCGTGTGGACTACAGGACCCAGCATGCCGTGTGGTGGCGTGGTGAGTGCTGCGGGAACGATTGGATGTATGAGCGGCGTCGTCGATTCCCTGCTGCCACTCGCAGTTGTGTCCCAATGTTATGCCAGCAACAAAGTCGTTTCCTTACGCCCCCTGGACCGCATCAACCCCCAAGGAAAGGGATTCCAATGGCGGGGACAAGTCCGGAATTCCAGCTTCGCCCAACGTGCAGCACCATGGCTGCAACACCGCTGTCTCTTCGTCCCGAAACCTGGAGGTGGTCCTGGGTAAGTATCAGTAACCTGATGAAGCAAAAGTCCGCCGTAGCAGCAGCCAGCAGAACCCAGGCCAACTTGAAGATGCGGGGACCCCTGTAGCGCGATGCTGGCGTGCGCGCATAACATGAAGAACAGCTCCCAACAGCAAGAAGAGAGAAGAGGCCCGGGGGGGAGTTCAGGAAGCATCTTTATTGGAGCAATTCTCATGAAAACGGCGAATGCATTTCGGCACGGGTTGTGCCTTCTTCAGCGCCTGGAGAAATAAGTGGGGATGTGAGTGAGAGCCGTGGTAATGAAGTGTCCAGCCGCCCTCCGATAGGGTAACATCCAACTCCGCCCCCGCCGGTGATGATGCAGCTCACCTGACGACTGGATACCTGCCGTGTGGACTACAGGACCCAGCATGCCGTGTGGTGGCGTGGTGAGTGCTGCGGGAACGATTGGATGTATGAGCGGCGTCGTCGATTCCCTGCTGCCACTCGCAGTTGTGTCCCAATGTTATGCCAGCAACAAAGTCGTTTCCTTACGCCCCCTGGACCGCATCAACCCCCAAGGAAAGGGATTCCAATGGCGGGGACAAGTCCGGAATTCCAGCTTCGCCCAACGTGCAGCACCATGGCTGCAACACCGCTGTCTCTTCGTCCCGAAACCTGGAGGTGGTCCTGGGTAAGTATCAGTAACCTGATGAAGCAAAAGTCCGCCGTAGCAGCAGCCAGCAGAACCCAGGCCAACTTGAAGATGCGGGGACCCCTGTAGCGCGATGCTGGCGTGCGCGCATAACATGAAGAACAGCTCCCAACAGCAAGAAGAGAGAAGAGGCCCGGGGGGGAGTTCAGGAAGCATCTTTATTGGAGCAATTCTCATGAAAACGGCGAATGCATTTCGGCACGGGTTGTGCCTTCTTCAGCGCCTGGAGAAATAAGTGGGGATGTGAGTGAGAGCCGTGGTAATGAAGTGTCCAGCCGCCCTCCGATAGGGTAACATCCAACTCCGCCCCCGCCGGTGATGATGCAGCTCACCTGACGACTGGATACCTGCCGTGTGGACTACAGGACCCAGCATGCCGTGTGGTGGCGTGGTGAGTGCTGCGGGAACGATTGGATGTATGAGCGGCGTCGTCGATTCCCTGCTGCCACTCGCAGTTGTGTCCCAATGTTATGCCAGCAACAAAGTCGTTTCCTTACGCCCCCTGGACCGCATCAACCCCCAAGGAAAGGGATTCCAATGGCGGGGACAAGTCCGGAATTCCAGCTTCGCCCAACGTGCAGCACCATGGCTGCAACACCGCTGTCTCTTCGTCCCGAAACCTGGAGGTGGTCCTGGGTAAGTATCAGTAACCTGATGAAGCAAAAGTCCGCCGTAGCAGCAGCCAGCAGAACCCAGGCCAACTTGAAGATGCGGGGACCCCTGTAGCGCGATGCTGGCGTGCGCGCATAACATGAAGAACAGCTCCCAACAGCAAGAAGAGAGAAGAGGCCCGGGGGGGAGTTCAGGAAGCATCTTTATTGGAGCAATTCTCATGAAAACGGCGAATGCATTTCGGCACGGGTTGTGCCTTCTTCAGCGCCTGGAGAAATAAGTGGGGATGTGAGTGAGAGCCGTGGTAATGAAGTGTCCAGCCGCCCTCCGATAGGGTAACATCCAACTCCGCCCCCGCCGGTGATGATGCAGCTCACCTGACGACTGGATACCTGCCGTGTGGACTACAGGACCCAGCATGCCGTGTGGTGGCGTGGTGAGTGCTGCGGGAACGATTGGATGTATGAGCGGCGTCGTCGATTCCCTGCTGCCACTCGCAGTTGTGTCCCAATGTTATGCCAGCAACAAAGTCGTTTCCTTACGCCCCCTGGACCGCATCAACCCCCAAGGAAAGGGATTCCAATGGCGGGGACAAGTCCGGAATTCCAGCTTCGCCCAACGTGCAGCACCATGGCTGCAACACCGCTGTCTCTTCGTCCCGAAACCTGGAGGTGGTCCTGGGTAAGTATCAGTAACCTGATGAAGCAAAAGTCCGCCGTAGCAGCAGCCAGCAGAACCCAGGCCAACTTGAAGATGCGGGGACCCCTGTAGCGCGATGCTGGCGTGCGCGCATAACATGAAGAACAGCTCCCAACAGCAAGAAGAGAGAAGAGGCCCGGGGGGGAGTTCAGGAAGCATCTTTATTGGAGCAATTCTCATGAAATATATATATATGTCAGTTTCTTCACAAGAAAGAAGGTGAGTCGCACTCCTGGAGGTAATTTTCGAAAGTCTTTTATTTCGTAGCAGTTTTCTGGACAAATTGTGTCCCAATGCATTTCGGTCTCTCAAAGACCTTTCTCAAGGGGGCCAGTGGCATCGGTGAAGGGAGGAGCGGTATCATAGCCTCATGGTTCTCGTGTTCGTCACTCAGGAATTAGATGACTTGATTGCCCCTTGGTGGGCACCGCAGTTGGCTGGTCTGATGAGTTGCTTGGTATTTGTAGTCCGCTCCTGCTGCCCTCATTAACCCCGTCAGTGAGTGCTGCCCGCCGTTGCTGCTGTATACCTTCGCCTCATTAACCTATTGTCGAGGAAATGAGGGCCATGTTCCATGGTCTGGTCCCTGGCGGCTTTCCCTGCCTAAAGTTGCTTGCGCAGTCGGAAGATGTGGGTCCAGGTGCTGGCAGTGTTGGGAGCTCCTTTGTATGGCGGTGCGTGGTCTGCGGCAGGACCCAGCCGCTTCTTATGTCAGCAGGTTTCTTCACAAGAAAGAAGGTAAGTCGCACTCCAGGAGGTAATTTTCGAAAGTCTTTTATTTCATAGCAGTTTTCTGGCCGAATTGTGTCCCAATGCATTTCGGTCTCTCAAAGACCTTTCTCAAGGGGGCCAGTGGCATCGGTGAAGGGAGGAGTGGTATCATAGCCTCATGGTTCTCGTGTTCGTCACTCAGGAATTAGATGATTTGATTGCCCCCTGGTGGGCGCCGCAGTCGGCTGGTCCGATGAGGTGCTTGGTATTTGTAGTCCGCTCCTGCTGCCCTCATTAACCCCGTCGGGGAGCGATGCCCGCAGTTGCTGCTGTATACCTTCGGCTCATTAACCTATTGTCGAGGAAATGAGGGCCATATTCCACGGTCTGGTCCCTGGCCGCCTCCCCTGCCTAAAGTTGCTTGCGCAGTCGGAAGATGTGGGTCCAGGTGGTGGCAGTGTTGGGAGCTCCTTTGTATGGTGGTGCGTGCTCTGCGGCTGCCATACAAATATGTATATATTTCCTACTGGCGGTCGCCAGTAGGTAGGTATAGTTAAAACCTAGTTTAGTTTCCATAGGAAATCCGCAACATTCTATTTGAAATAACTTTGGTGCCGGTAGACGAATCTTCGCGAATTTCTCCCAAAAAATGGCCTGCTTCGCTCCGCTCCTTCCCTGAAAAATTGGGGGTGACTCGTGAATCGGGGGCCGAGAAAATAGGGGGGTCCCAAAATGTGTTTTCCCCATGCAATTCTCCATAGGACCTTTAGCAAGGGCTACAGCTGAAACGGCTGAACGGAACTACACCAAATTTGGCAAAAAGGTAGAGTTTGGTTCGCAGATCACGCTTTTTGTTAAATGGTGTAAATCCGTTCAGTAGTTCCTGAGAAAAACATAAGTAAAATCATAAGTATATCTATAGGAGCTTACAGTAAGCTTACTGTACTCTGTACCTTCCTGAGCACGAGCTGAATGCTAATTGGCTGTCAACACTCCAAACCAGGAAGTGTTGGCAGCCATCTTGTGCCTCGTTAGAAACAAGGCACAAGAAAGCATAGAAACAAACGTGGAAAGCGCAGGGTCCGCTTACGGTACGCGAACTTTGTGAAGAAAAAAAAAACCCTGTGCAAAATTATTTAAAAAGTGTGGGGGGTCCCAATCCCTTCCACACTGCCCCGGGGACTGCCACCCCCGGGGCAAAGTAATTGTGATTGCAGGGGGCATTGAGCCCACCCGCAGCCCCGGGGACCGCCACCCCCGGGGCTTAATATTAGTGATGGGGGCCTCTAAGGCCCCCGAGCCCCGGGGACCGCCAACCCCGGGGCTTTCTTCGTAGGTATGCAGGGGGCTCACGGCTCCCCACACACCCCGGGAACCACCACCCCCTGGGGATTTGTAGATGTTGGGAGGGGGGCCATGCGGACCCCCTCCTGGAGCCCTCGATGGCCCTGGGGACCGCCACCCCCCAGGGCCAGCTCCTGCAGGGTCCCCGGGTGCCCACCCCCGGGACACTGCTGTTTGCTGTGGTAGTGCGGGAGCCTCGCAGCTCTCACCCTACCACAGGAAACTGATTTGATTTTTGAAAGAGACAGCAGGAAACCTGCTCTCTCTTTCAAAAATCAAAGCTGAATGCTTTTCTGTATTGGGAGCAGCATGTTAGCTGCTCCTCATACAGAAAAGCAATGCCATCTCCCGGAGGATGCGGGGAGCCGGCAGGGACCGTGGGGGGCTTGGGCACCCCCCACAGCCCTCAACGAGGAAGGCCAGGCCCCCGGGCTGGGGTCACTGGGGCCAGAAGTGGCCCAGGACGGGGGCAACGTGGCTCCCCTCCCCCCCAAAAAAAGCCCGGCCCCCAGGGGATGGGGTCCCCGGGGCCTTAAGGGGGGTATAGGAGGGCAGACCCCCTCCACCAAAATAATAAAAATAAAGTTGGCCATGCCCCGGGGAATGGGGTCCCCGGGGCCGGAGTTGGCCATGGGAGGGGGGCCACGCGGCCCCCTTCCTGATTTAAAAAATGGGGGCAGGCCCTGGGGGATGGGGTCCCCAGGGCCAAAAAAAAGAGAAAAAGAAGGGGGGCTACATAGCCCCCTTCTTAAAAGTTTTTTTTATTAAACGGGATCGGGAGGAGGCCACGCCCCCCACACAGGCCCCCTGGAGCACACTGGAGGTTCCTGGTGGGCTAGTTGGCCCCCAGGGACCCCCAGTATGCAAGGGGAATTAGTTCCTCTCGGAAAAAGTGCCAGGGGACTGCATTGCAGAGAGGTGGAAAAAGGGGCGTTGCCTCTTTACACCTCTCTGCAACACAGCCCCCTGGCGCACACTGGAGGTTCCTGGTTGGCTAGTTGGACCACAGGAACCCCAGTATGCAAGGGGAATTAGTTCCCACTCTGCAAATACACCAGGGGGCTGCATTGCAGAGAGGTGTAAAGAGGCCACGCCCCTTTTCGCACCTGTCTTCAACGCAGCCCCCTGGCGCATACTGGAGGTTCCTAGTGTGCTAGTTGGCCCCCAGGGACCCACAGTATGCAAGGGGACTTAATTCCCCAACTTAGAACACGTTACAGGACATGTTTGCACAGTGGTGAAGGTTGGGGGCAGGGCTTGAGGTGACATGTGTGCAAACACGCCCTGTGGCGCGTTTTAGCATGGGGAATATAGTCCTCTTCAATCCAGAGGTCCCCTAGGGGCCAACTAGTCCAAAGGGTACCTCTAGTAAGTACCACAGAGCTGCAATGCAGAGTGTTGTAAAAAGGGGGCGTGCCCTCTGAACACGTTACTGCAACGCAGCTCCCTGGCGCAACTGGAGGTACTTGATGGGCTAGTTGGCTCATAGGTGACCTCAGGATTGAAGAGGAATATATTCCCCAAAGTAAAATGCGCCACAGAGCGTGTTTGCACACATGTCCGCCAGGCCCCGCCCCCTTCCTTTACTATTGAGCGAAATATTCCTCTAAAATCAGACAATGTACGAATTCTGATTTATTCACCAGTTATCACGAGAGACGTCAGTGCTGCATCTTTGAGCCCAGGACCAACCCTGAAAAGTAAATGTGACCATACTTACAGTAAGTTGAATTTCCTTCCATAGGCAAACATTGACCTATTTCACATGGAAATTCTTCTAAGTGTGGAGTCTTGGAACTTTAAAAAATTCCTGTAAAATCAGCGAAACTACGAATTCCGATTTACTCACCTGTTATCAAGAGAGACCTCAGTGCTGTACCTTTCAGCCCACTACTGATCCTGAAAAGTAATTCTAATCGTAGTTACAGTAACTTGAATTTCCTTCCTTAGGCTAACATTGACATGTTTTACTTGGAAATTCTTCTAAGTGTGGAGTTTTGGAACTTTAAAAAATTCCTCTAAAACCAGTCAAACTACGAATTGTGATTTACTCACCTGTCATCAGGAGAGACCTCAATGCTGCATCTTTCAATCACTACTCATATTGAAAAACTATTCTAATCGTAGTTACAGTAATTTGAATTTCCTTCCATAGGCTAACAGTGACTGGTTTTTACATGGAAATGTATCTAAGTGTGGAGTTTTGGAAGTTTAAAAAATTCCTCTAAAATCTGCCGAACTACAAATTTCAATTTACTCTCCTGTTATCACGAGAGAACTCAGTGTTGCATCTTTCAGCCCACAACTGATCCTGAAAAAAGATTCTAATCGTAATTACAGTAACTTGAATTTCCTTCCAAAGGCTAATATTGGCTGGGTTTACTTGGAAATTTTTCCAAGTGTGGAGTTTTGGAACTTTAACCCCTTTTCTGCGAGGGATATTCCCCCACTGTGCTGGGGGGCGCGCACAGCGCTCACATCCTCATGACGAGCTGAGCTCGTCATGAGGTACGGCGCTCCTGTGCTCATGACGAGCTCAGCTCGTCACGGCCACACCCGTTCCCGTGGAATGCTCGGCACAGCAGGGTATTACCCCCGCATGCGAGCGTTCCACGGCTCATATGAGCACCGGAGCGCCGTGGCTCATGACGAGCTCAGAATTCAAGGGGTTAAAAAATTCATCAAAAATCAGCCGAACTACGAATTCTGATTTATTCACCTGTTTTCAGGAGAGACCTTAGTGCTGCATCTTGCAGCTCACTACTGTTCCTGAAAAGTAAATTTAACTGTACTTACCAGTAACTTCAATTTTCTTCCATAGGATATCATTGCCTGCTATATAAAACATCTATTTACTTGCATATACAGCTATACACCCACCACTACACTTACTTCTACAGAATTGTACACATACTTACTCTCCTAAACAATCACTTATAGAAACACATACTTATTTCTACAGGAACTCTTACAATCTCTCGCTCTCACATAAACTCACTTATATACATCACTTATATACATCAATACTCACATATACTAGTTTAAAACATATGTAGATACTCATGAAGATACTGAGTCAGTGATTCACTCACTAACACACCCATACACACACTCATCCACCCATACAGTCCTGCACACATGTTGTCTTCAAAACACATACAAACAGTGAGGCCCACCAAACCATACAGACACTCATACTGATACTCTAAAAAACAACTAATAACCCATATCAACACTCATGTAGCTAGTCACCAACCCTTGCAGCCACTTATACACAAAGTGAGTGAGGCACTGATACAGATATTTACATATTTAAACATTACTTGCTAATACATGTATTCACTAAGATACACTTAATAAGTCAGTTATACAATCATTTTTACAAAACATAACGCCCCTTTAGACACTTATTTACACATTTATTCTTCCATAGACCTCTAGATATACATATATAAAATATATTTAAAGAATGGTGATGGATTAAACCCAGATCAGTTGACTGGGGATGAGTTTTGATTTGCTCAAACGCCCCTTTTGTTTCGCTTTGTTCACCCTAAGTTGGCGGGGTATGCTCAGACGTGAGTCCCTTGCTCACTTGGCCACTGGATTCAAGATAGCCTGGCTGATGAGGATTATGAATCCGAAACTGGTGTTTGTGTAAGTGTGTAGCTTAGTAAATATAAGTATGATCATTTGTTTGCATAAGTGAGTAGGATGACTGCATAAGTGAATATGATGTGTGCTGGTGTGTAATGTTGATGTAGGTGTATAAGTATACTTAATAGTGTTCTATTGTTAGCATGTATGAGTGAATCAATAGGTAAGTGTTGTAGATGTGTATGTAGATGTAGGATTCACTAATTGGGTTTTTATAAACTTGTATTGGTGTGTCAATGGTTTCAAGTATAGAACTTCATATTTTACAACGAGTGTAATTTTTAAACTTTTTTGCGAATTACCACGAGGTTCAACCTCGTGGTAATTTGCACCCCCTAATTGCGAATTCGCAATTTAAAATGCAATCATGCATTGCCTTTAAGGAATCGCAAATTTTCGATTCCTTAAATGCAATCGCATTTTTGGAATTCGCTAAAAATAGCGATTTTCCCAAAAATGTTTGATGCATCCAAAAAAGATATTTAGGAATCGCAAACAGCCAAATTTACCAATTCGCACCGTTTGCGACTCCTAAATACCTTGATGCATGTGGGCATTAATCCTGCTGCATTTCTTTAATTTGACAAGCTCCACCTAGCTGTTCCCATAGCAGTGTGCTACGTGCTGTTCATGTTAATGCGATGTAGTTTTTCTTGTGTAAGTAGTGGGTCACATGCCCCATGCATTGCAAAAGTAATGTTTTCAGCAATAGTGTATTTTAGCACGGTTTCCAGCTTTTGTACGTCGAATACCTTGCCTTGGTAGCCAATGTTTCTGGGCAAATCACTTAATTCTACCGCTTTTCATTTTTTAAGTAGTGCTCCACCTGTTGCTTCCTCACCATGTACTGCACATGTAATCAATTGGTCAATGTTGTATTTTAGCACACTCTCCATGTTTTTTAATAACGTTAAACTTGATTTCTAATCCTTTCTTTTGTGCAAATCACTTAATCCTGCCATGTTTCTTTAATTTACCAAGGGCCAAGTGGCCACTCCCGCAGCAGTGTGCTACGTGCTGTTCAAGTTAATGCAATGTAGTTTTTCTCATGTAAGTAGGGCCTCACGTGCCCCATGCATTGCAAAAGTAATGTTTTCGGCAAAAGTGTGTTTTAGCACGTATCCAGCTTTTGTATGTCGAATAACTTGCCTTGGTAGCTGATGTTTCTGGGTAAATCACTTAATTCTGCCGCCTTTCATTTTTTTAAGTAGTGCGCCACGTGTTGCTTCCTCCGCATGCACTGCACATGTAATCGATTGGTCAATGTTGTATTTTAGCACTCTCTCCATGTTTTTGATTAACGTTAAACTTGATTTCTTATCCTTTGGTTTGTGCAAATCACTTACTCCTGCCACGTTTCTTTACTTTGCCAAGCGCCTCGTGGTCGTTCCCGCAGCAGTGTGCTATCTGATGTTCAAGATATTGCGATGTAATTTTTCTCATGTAAGTAGTGCGTCACGTGCCCCATGCATTGCAAAAGTAATTTTTTCGAAAATAGTGTATTTTAGCACAGTTTCCAGCTCTTATACATCGAATAACTTGACTTGGTAGCCGATGTTTCTGGGCAAATCACTATCACTTAATCCTGCCGCCTTTCATTTTTTAAGTAGTGCGCCAGGTGTTGCTTCCTTCCCATGCAGTGCACATGTAATCAATTGGTCAATGTTGTATTTTAGCACGCTCTCCATGATCTTTTATAACGTTAAACTTGATTTGCCCCCTGTTCTAGCTCATTATACAGATGTCTCAACCATGGGACGTACTGCTCGCCACAAGCTGTTTATTCCTGCCCATGCACTATCCCAGGTGGTGGTCAACAACTCGACACACAAGATCCACTGACTGCTCCCCATTTGCTATCAGCCCAAAATTGCAATGGACCTAATGGAGTTATCAGGTTTGACCATAACATTTCATGATAGAAAAGCATTCTGAGATAAGCATTTGTGTATTTCATGTGTTTGCAGACAGATAACTGTGCTGTTGTTATGTTTTGTTAGAATTAGTTGGCATTCTAGTATCAACAAAACGAAAAAAAGCATGTCCTCCCTACTTTATTGGCCAAATATGAAATTTGAAATTAAACAATGTGAGTTATAATTTGTATTGCTTCTATAAATATTTTTATAAAATGTAAATCTTCATTGTGATCGTTTGTTTCTGAAACTCATATGTTTCTCATTTAAATGGTCATTACACATTTTCGGCCTGCACTTTAGATACAAAGTGAAAATGTTGTTTTGAATTTTTTTATTTGAAGAGATGTCTTTCAATTTTCCTTGATGTTTATTTCTCAATTTCTAGATCATGGAAGCCCAAAAAGGGTTCTATCTGATCAAGGACAGGAGTTTGTGAATGAAGTGGGTGACCAATCTCGGCCTAACATTTGGAAAGGGGCGACCACTCGGTCCCCCCGAACGTATGGTGGAGTACCCCGATCCCCCCGGGAGGCCATCTTGGGCGGGAGGCGAGTCTCGTCTGGTATGCCCGAAGCGGCGTAGCCGGGGCGCGCCTTTTCCCGCCCTGGAGTGGGTTGTCCTAGACGCTGACGCCGCCGGCCACGCCCCCGGAGGCAGGCGGAGGCGGGTTTACGCCCGCCCGAAGACGGATAAAAGGAGCAACAAGCCAAGAAAGCATCCTCTTGTTCCTGTGCTCTGAAGCTGCACCTCCCCGCTGCACGTGAGCTCGAGACGGAACGAAGAGCCAATTTTGAGCGTTGTAATTTTGTTCTTGTTTTACAGATATCTTCGTTGGAGAATGCCGGGCAAGAAGGTCGGAAAGCGGGTCGGTACCGATCAGATGCTCCGCATGCTCGTAAAGGAGGAAGCCGAGTTGAAGAAACAGATGGTGGTGAAGAACGGGGAGGGAGGCCCGAAGCGAATCGTCGGACCAGCATTGCCGGGAGTAGTCCCTAGTGGGAGAGGCAAGAGGTCCAAGAGGGGGGCACCTGGGGGGGAGGCCCCGGTTCCCGATACACCGATAGAGGAGCCAATCCCGGTTCCGAAGGAGGGGCATCCGATCCCCGTGGTAGTCACCCCCGTGAACGGGGGAGATATGCCTCCCGAGTTGGCTGCACAACTGGCAGCGTGGTTGGGAAAAGATAGTGAGGGCACCACGGCTGACGACGCCAGGGCAGTAATGAGACAATTGCGGGAATCTAAAGAGGCTGCGAAGGCACCATCTTCTGTTCCCCCACAGGTTCCGGTGGCTGAGATTGCAGCAGGCGCGAGTTTGGCAGCAAGTACAGCACCTAGTTCAGGTAAGCGGCTACTGCCGATTGCGGGGGAGGGGTCTGTACCCTCACGAAGGGAGAAAGTGGCCCAGCATGTTCCACTCGAAATTAAGGAAAAGATTTGGGCTGATAAGTATGTGAACATGTTTTCTTTGCTTACTGACCATTACGAGATCGAGCATGTGAAGGCCCAAAAAGAGCTTATGCATCCGAGTGTTTGGCGCGCAAAAATGGCCGCCTTTAAGGTCGACGAGAACATAGGTACTTGGGGCAGAGCGTTTGGCATTTTCACCTCCATTATGGGTGAACGAAGACCTGAGTTGTTGACGGAATTGCCTATTTATCAGACACGTATTATGGAGTATTCTCTAGCGTACGAGGGCAATCAGTGGTTTTGTTATGACAATATTTTTAGGAAGGCTAAGGAGCACGACCCAGCTCTAACTTGGGATTGTTATGACTCCATTTCTTGGCAAAAAATGGAGAATTCAGGCATGTTAAAGGTACCATTGTCGGGGGGTGTCGGGGGGTGTCGGGGGTGAGTCTTCCCGCCAAACCGCTGGGACACCCTTTCGGACGGGTGCAGGTAACGAGCATCACTCGAAGTCGAGTGGCAACGCAGGTAAAAAGGGGATTTGTTGGAATTTTAACAGGGGAAAATGTACACGGCCTCAGGGGTCATGCAAGTTTAGACACGAATGTGGGGGGTGTGGACAGTCCTCTCATCCCGAGACCATGTGCAGAGCCAAAACGGGTGATAACGGTGGTAGGGGAAGCACCAAACAGGTCTGAAATAGTCCGAGGGGCGCCTTTACCTACCCCGGTTGATACCATGGCAATGATTCCTTGGCTCAATGAATACCCGGATCATGTCTCCGCTGGGGTGTTGCGAGACGCGTTTTCGTATGGTTTCCGCATTCCAGTGGGGGATTTTCAGGGTAAAACTAGTTGTAAGAACCAACTGTCGGTCCTGCAGCATACGGCGGTGGTACAGGTAAAGATTGGGAAAGAGGTGACTCGAGGGCGGGTTGCCGGTCCATTCGATTTACCACCGGTTGCTAACTTTGTTTGTTCCCCCTTAGGGGTGGTCCCCAAGAAGGACCCGGGTGAGTTTAGGCTAATACATAATTTGTCAGCCCCACGAGGTCTTTCCGTGAATGATGCGATAGACCCGGAAGTGTGTTAGGTGCGGTACGCATCTTTCGATGAGGCCGTCGCCATGTTGAATCGCCTGGGGCCCGGAGCGCTGATGGCCAAATCAGACATTGAGTCAGCGTTCCGGTTGCTCCCGGTACACCCAGACGATCAGCGTCTCCTTGGTTTCATGTTTCAGGGTCGCTATTACATGGATAAATGTATGCCAATGGGTTGCTCCATATCTTGTGCTTATTTTGAAAAGTTCAGTTGTTTTTTGCAATGGGTATTCACAAGAAAGACGGGTTTTCAGCATGTGATGCATTATCTCGATGACTTTCTGTTCCTGGGGGCAGCCGGGGATCCAGAATGTGGACAGGCTTTAAGAGAGTTTTGTGCCTTAATGAATCACTTTGGCTTGCCATTGGCACCAGGTAAGACTGTGGGTCCCTCGACTTCACTCGAGTTTCTGGGGATCGAGCTCGACTCAGAGGAAGGTTGTTTTCGGTTGCCCAAAGAGAAGGTGTTGAAATTCAGGGCATCTCTTGAAACATGTATTCGAGAGACTAAGGTAAACCTGCATCAATTGCAACAAACGGTGGGCCAGTTGAATTTTGCCCTTAGAGTAATCCCAATGGCCCGCCCCTTTTCCCGCTCGATTGCACAAGCCATGGTCGGCCTTAAGGAGGGACATCACCGCACGAGGCTCTCGGCAGAGATTCGCCAGGACATGCGCATTTGGTTGGCATTCCTGGCGGATTTCAATGGTCGAATTGTCTGGAACAAGCCGGCGTTGTCCTCCGAGGAGCTGGGGCTGTGGACAGATTCGGCGGGGAGTATAGGTTTTGGCGCCATATTCGGTACGCAATGGTCGGCTCAGAAATGGCCGTCATGGTGGCACGAGTGCGGGCTGACAAGTAACATTGCTTTCCTCGAACTCTTCCCTATTTTGGTGGCCCTGAAAACATGGCCTGAGGGGTTCCGAGATCACTCTGTGGTGTTCTGGTCTGATAACATGACCGTGGTTGAGTGTATCAATAGTCAGGCAGCACGTTGTAAATGGATTCTGAGATTGCTTAAAGAAATTGTATTGTTGTGTATGCAGTTGAATGTGCTCTTTAGGGTGCGACATGTCCCAGGGGTGCTGAACCAAGCGGCTGATGCGCTTTCTCGTTTCCGTATGCAGGCCTTCTGGGGTTTTCTGCCCACAGCGGACCCGGTGGCGGCACCCTTTCCCGAAGCTCTCTGGTCTCTCGGTGCCCCGAACTACAAAACCTCGTGGGAGAGAGTTTAGCACCCAGGACAAGGAAGGCATATGAAGGGGCGTTCCGTTCCTATTGGTCCTTTTTGGGTTCCGCTAGGGGGGAGCTTTGGGGCCAGGAAGAGCTTGTCGTAAAATTCTTGCTGTCTTTACATCGGGCAGGCAAATCAGTAGCTACGGCCGCCATTTCCTTTATGGCAAGGGCTCATGGGATCCAGGACCCGACAGCGTCTTTTGTGGTGCAGAAAGCGCTACGTGGGTGGCAACGCCTTGAGGGTCGCAGAGTAGATGAGAGGCACCCGATAGGTCTGGATAGGTTGGCCCTGTTATTATCCGTACTCCCTGCGACATGTTCATCCCAGTATGAAACCGTGTTATTCCGGGCCGCCTTTGCGTTAGCATTCCATGGGGTAATGCGGGTCAGCGAACTGGTGGCGAAGAACAAGCGGGATGCGGTGGGGGGACTGTGCCGAGAGCACATTCAGGTAAAAAGGGAGACAATGACTGTCTCGTTTGTCAGGTCCAAGGCCGATCAGGGTGCGATAGGGGATTGTGTAGTCATACATCGGATTCCCGGATCTCCCATGTGCCCTGTTGTTTGCTTAGAGGAATATTTAGCGCAGAGGGCGTCATCATGGGGGGGACCTTGTTGAGGCACGCTGATGCCACCCCACTGACGAGGTTTCAGTTCCAGCGGGTGCTTGCAATGGCGCTTTCGGCCGCGGGCTTGAACCCCGGCGAGTTTGGGACCCATTCCTTTCGGATAGGGGCTGCTACTGAGGCTACAGCCAGGGGTCTGAGTGTCGAAAAAGTGAAACGTTTGGGGCGTTGGTCATCGAATTGTTACAAAAGGTATGTGCGGTTGCACATGTTGTGAAGCGGCTATCATGTACTCACGCTTCTTGTTTTTGTTTGGTTTACAGTTTCGCAAGCTTACGAGGCGGGGCGGACTGTGCAGTCGACCCGACACCTGGGAACCAGCGGTCAAACATCACCGGCTGCGGAAAAAGTGGTGTGGGTCGTGGGCCACTCATACGTGAGGCGTGCCGCGGACGTATTCAAAGCAGGTGACATGATTCACAAGGCTGGGGAATACGGGTACAGGGTGACCTTCTACGGAAGGGGCGGGTTCTGTATTGACCAGTTTCAATCCTTTTTCGAGGGTTTGTTAGGGCGGACAAGGTCACCGCCGTCTATAATCATAGTCCATCTTGGGGGTAATGATTTGGTGACCACTGGTAGACGACTGCTTCTCGAGGCAATGCTTTCCACGGTAAGTTGGTTGGCGAGAAGAGTTCCAGGGTGCACAATTGCATGGTCCCATATGATTCCACGAAAAGTGTGGCGGGGGGCGATTTCGGTTTCTGCTCTGACTCACTCAGTGAAGAAAGTAAATAACAAGTTGGGTAGATTGTTTCGTTCAAGGGCACTGCATTCTATTCCGCATGGTTGTATCAAGGGGGACAGTATGTATTTGGGAGATGGGGTCCATTTGTCCCGGGTGGGGAATGAGTTACTCATAGGAGACCTCATAGCTTGGCTAAAGAGTTTAAAACATGACCTTTAGGCAGGAGTTGTTGTGGGGGGTCCGGATAGCCGGTCAACTATCCGGCCTGTGGCGGTAAGGTCATGATCGGTGAGCAGTAATTGGAAGATCCCTATGGGGGGGCGTCACCCATTACGGATGGGAGCGCCCGGGGGAGGTGGCCATTGGCCCCTCAACGGGGAGGCGGTCCCTTCTAAGGATGGGCCGCCAAAAGAAAAGGAAAGGCGGTCAAGGCCCCTTCCTTGATAGGAGGGGCTACGGGCCCCTCCTGGGGAATTTCCCGGGGCCAGGACACCTGCGACGGCAGATGTGGTAAGTTGTGTGGGGTGGGGAGGGGGTTAACGCTACCTTCTAGACACCTCACACGAGTCCTCGGACGACCTTTAAATGGCGTCGAGTTCATTGGGGCCCCCGTCAAGTCAAGGGAAATTGGTAGATGCATTTGAGGTACAGCCTCTGTGCGGTCGCCCCTCCCAAGTGGGGGGGGTAATTCTGGTTTAGGGATCTGACACCGGTTACGACCTTGCCGTTGGCCCTTAACGTTAGGATGTACAATTTCAAGTTAAATGTTTTGTAGGATGTTAGTTCGGCTAGGAGAACCTTTGTATTAGAAATATGTTAAGGTTAGCCAAACATCGTAATGTGGAAATGAAATTGTACATAATATGAAACTGTTATTTTAATGTTTTGATTTTGTTTCATATTTTAATAAATACGGCCGGGAGGGTCACTCCCTCCCGCCTTCCAAAAGTTCAGAACCGTTTCTGTTTCCCATCCTTGGGGACTGCGTCGAGAGGGGGTGGCGGGTATCTCAGCCATATGGAAAGGGGCGACCACTCGGTCCCCCCGAACGTATGGTGGAGTACCCCGATCCCCCCGGGAGGCCATCTTGGGCGGGACGCGAGTCTCGGCTGGTATGCCCAAAGCGGCGTAGCCGGGGCGCGCCTTTTCCCGCCCTGGAGTGGGTTGTCCTAGACGCTGACGCCGCCGGCCACGCCCCCGGAGGCAGGCGGAGGCGGGTTTACGCCCGCCTGAAGACGGATAAAAGGAGCAACAAGCCAAGAAAGCATCCTCTTGTTCCTGTGCTCTGAAGCTGCACCTCCCCGCTGCACGTGAGCTCGAGACGGAACGAAGAGCCAATTTTGACCCACCCACCAGCCCCTGAAGACAGCAAGTGGTTTTTTAAAATAAAGTTGTGATGTGGTAACTCTATTTCTTACAGGTTGTGATGATTGACGTGTTATTTGTATATGCAATAAAGAGAATGTTCATTTAGAGTATGTTTTTCGAATAAAGTTTTTGCACTAGTGTTGATCAGTAATCATACGTGAAGTAGTTATGGTTGTCTTTTTAATTTAGTAATTTAGTTAATTGTCGTATTTATTTTGGTCGGGCGGTAAGGTCATGATCGGTGAGCAGTAATTGGAAGATCCCTATGGGGGGGCGTCACCCATTACGGATGGGAGCGCCCGGGGGAGGTGGCCATTGGCCCCTCAACGGGGAGGCGGTCCCTTCTAAGAATGGGCCGCCGAAAGAAAAGGAAAGGCGGTCAAGGCCCCTTCCTTGATAGGAGGGGCTACGGGCCCCTCCTGGGGAATTTCCCGGGGCCAGGACACCTGCGACGGCAGATGTGGTAAGTTGTGTGGGGTGGGGAGGGGGTTTACTCTACCTTCTAGACACCTCACACGAGTCCTCGGACGACCTTTAAATGGCGTCGAGATCATTGGGGCCCCCGTCAAGTCAAGGGAAATTGGTAGATGCATTTGAGGTACAGCCTCTGTGCGGTCGCCCCTCCCAAGTGGGGGGGGGTAATTCTGGTTTAGGGATCTGACACCGGTTACGACCTTGCCGTTGGCCCTTAACGTTAGGATGTACAATTTCAAGTTAAATGTTTTGTAGGATGTTAGTTCGGCTAGGAGAACCTTTGTATTAAAAATATGTTAAGGTTAGCCAAACATCGTAATGTGGAAATGAAATTGTACATAATATGAAACTGTTATTTTAATGTTTTGATTTTGTTTCATATTTTAATAAATACGGCCGGGAGGGTCACTCCCTCCCGCCTTCCAAAAGTTCAGAACCGTTTCTGTTTCCCATCCTTGGGAACTGCGTCGAGAGGGGGTGGCGGGTATCTCAGCCATATGTATAATGCAATGCTGTTTCCTATTTTGCTTGCCAAATATAATTATACCTATTTTTTTAGGTTAATTGAGAGTTATCTAAGCTTTTACTAATAGAGTTCTGTGAGTGCAACCTATCACCCACAGACAAATGATTTAGATGAGCATAATAGTATATAAGCTGTACACCTTCAGCGAAGGAGAGTTAGTACTTCTGACAAATTGCAAGCGAACAACAAGAAAAGGAAGCATTTTGGAGCATAAGTTTACTGGACCGTACCGTATTGCCGATATGCAAGAAAACCTTGTAAAATTAGTCAATAATGATAGCAAAGTGCCTTTACGTACAACTTATAATCTTGACATGTTGAATCAAAACACAATATTTAACATAACCATTTGTATGTCTCTGAAAGGTTTTCCTACAGATATTGAAGCGTCCCGAATGTGACCAATGGCAGTTAGTGATAGAATCTAACCAAATATAACAGGACAGCTATAATTGTGATGTTTTTTGCATGCTGGTAATGATACTTCCAAAAACATTAATGTGTTGAAGATACATTACTTTATGGTATTTTATGTTAATAACTGTTTTCGTTAGAATAGTTGTAAATAGGAAAGAGGGCTTTTCGGGATGACACTTATGAACGCCTACCGAGCGCGTCCATAGTGCCCATCGGAAGCACATTGGTATTCACATATGATTTTGTCTAACCATTAGTATGGTCCTAACGCGGTTGGTTTGAAACCTCTGATGATTGCTTTTCAACCCCAATCCTATTGAGAAATATTGTTTTTATGTAGATTAAAATTAAGCTTGGACATCTGTACAACATATACATTTTTAATTCTTTTTTCAGTTTTCAGAATGTTACATAAGTCAGCAGCCGATTGCCGAGATTAAAGAAAGTATATCCTCCTGTTCTAGCTCATTACACCAATGTCTCAAACATGGAATGAACTAGTTGTGAGAAGCTCAATTAAAATTGCAATGGACCTAATGGAGTCATCAGGTTTGTCTTTCACATTTTATGATAGAAAACGTATAATACCCTAGTGGTGTCATAAACTTCAGATTACTTGGTACTTGGTTTTGTCTTTGAATTTTTTTTATGAAAAGGCATAGCTTAAGATTTGAACATAGTATAGTAAGATATTTCCATTATGTTTGTGAATTTAAAATTATATTTCTTATCCTGCCATTACAACTTGTTTTGAACAGTTGTGACTGTCCTATTTACTCAATCGGTAATCCCCTGAAAACATGTAGAAAATATTGCAAATTTGGTACTACAATTTTTACCATTGCTAATATGATGCGCTAATGTACTTCTTTTTTACATTTAGTGTCTTTCTCTACTATATGGATTAAGCACGGGCGCAAAATCCGTTCCGCTCGCGGTTTTTGCGGATTTTCGGCAAATTCGCGATCCGTGAATTCCCGCGAATTTGCCAAAAATCTGCGAATCCGCGAGCGGAACGATCCGGGGGGCAAAAGTTCAAGCTTCAAGCTTGTAACTATTTTAGAAAGGGGCCGGCAAGCTGCCAGCCCCATTCTAAAATAGTTACTAAGTTAGCTTCAACAGGAAGCACTAATAGATTAAATGCAGGTGCTTGAGCAGAGGCAGAGTCACAGCTGTTTTTGAATGCACTTGTTAATAAGGTGTTCCGGCCCCAGTGGGCGTGGCCGCCGCTTGGCCCGATGGAACATATAGTGCATTCGATCTTCCCTTCAGTGAGGCGCTCGTGGAAATGCTTACTTTTGTTGATTAAAATCCCCAGTGGGTTGTGTGATGACAGCGCAGATGTTGAGCTTGCTTTTCACCTTCTCCCGGCGGCATATCCATCCCCATACCACAGCGTCGGGTGGCGCTGCGGACAGACTGCAACAAAAGTAAGCTAAAAAATACGATGCCCCAAGAAAAGCTCTCAGTCAAGGTGCACAGATCCCGCACGCAACAGCTAATACAAGCGCACCAACATCGGAATCTGAAGCTACTGCCAATGAGTCGAGCGATGACCAAGCAGACCCTCTAAATGATCCAAGAGGTGTAGCTGTCCCTTTTCACGCAGAGTTCAAAGTGATAAGGCAAACTTGGCTCAGAGGAGGGAAGAACATGCCCCCAGAGGCAGAAAAAGGAGAACAAGAAGATCAGGGGGTGGCGGCAAAAGGACGAGGAAGAGGCAAAAGAGTAACCTCGAACTGGAACAGCCGCAACAGGAAGAGGAATTAATGCTCACTAAAGACAGCAGGCCTGCTGCCTTAACTGTTGTAAACCTAACAGACAAACACCTCACCTACATTGAATGCGAACTTCTGAAATTGGGCTTAACATTCTGCCCTAGTAACAACATGGAGTTCACCCAGACTGAAATTGATCTTTTCCGATTTACAAGAAAAATGAAACTTCATAAATACTTCAAAATGAGACCGCACGCAAAAGATGTAACCAAGCAAGGGACTAGATTGACAGCTACAGATGCTTTGAGTGGCTGGGATCTGCCAGGTCTGGAAGCCATGAACTCTCTTAGAATGGAGCAAGAAGGAAATCCCCAAAATATCATGGATGAGGATGTGGTACAACGAGCCCTGTTGCAAGGCATTGAACAAGAAAGGGAAGAAACTCAGTTTAAGCCAAAGTCTACCTTTGTTCCCCAATCGCCATGAGACGCGATTGACGCCTTTACAAAGGCTATGACCCTGGATTTGATTGAATATAGGAAGAGAACGACCCCTATTAGCCACAACATCACTGAATCACAAAGGAAAGCCCTGCGAGATCTTATGAGGGACAGTAAGATTGTGATAAAGCCCTCTGATAAGGGGGGCAACGTGGTACTGTTAACTAGTGAATATTACCAACAGGAGGCTATGAGACACTTATCAGACCAGAAGTACTACTCTCCAACTACCAGCAAGATCTACGAGGAGAGCATCGTCAATTATGATGAACTGATTTGGAAGTGGTACAATCTACAAATGCTGGGGAAGGACGAACATTTATTTCTACGGAGCAATAGCCCCATGATTCAGATGTTCTACCATCTTCCTAAGCTCCACAAGAATGCTATATCACCACCTGGATGCCCTATTGTTGCGTCTATTTATGGACTAACTGAAAACATGTCCAAGTTCGTGGACTCTGTTCTTTTCCCCCTTGTTACCATCCTGGATTCTTATATCCAGGATACCAAATACTTTTTGAATATAATTGAAGGTATGAGCTGGGAATCCGACTATCTACTTATGGTGATGGATATCACCAGTCTCTACACTAACATTGACAACCAACAAGGCCTGAATGCTGTCAGACATTTTTTGGAAAAGCACCAATTGTGCTTTACACGGCATAATACTATGATTCTCGAGTTTGTACAGTTCTGCTTAAATAACAACATATTTCTATTCGGTGAGCAACTGTACAGGCAAATCTCTGGTACGGCGATGGGCACCTGCTTTGCCCCCAGCTATGAGAACTTGTTCGTTGGCTGGTGGGAGGAGCAGGTGCCCAGGAGCTGGAAGAAGGGACAAGAGCATGGCAGGGTGGTACATTGGTACCGGTACATAGACGATCTTTTTATCGTGTGGCAGGGCACAACTGCTAGTGCAGAAATGTACATTGAAGATCTGAATAATAACTGATACAATCTGCACCTTTCGGGAACAATTAGCCGAGTGGCAGTCGACTATTTGGACCTGAGGGTGTATATTGATGAGGGCCGGGTACACACTTTCCTATACAGGAAATTGTTATTTGCTAAAAGCAGTCACCCTCCCAAGCTTATCAGAAGCATCCCTTATGGGGAACTCCTCAAACTCCGCAGAAACAGCACACAAGAACATGAGTTTGAGAAGGCAGCCCACGAATGTCAGATATATGGAGGCCATTAATATTGAAGAAGAGGACACTTCTTCAATTGTTTGGACTAAAGACAGATAAATACTCCTTAACCACAGGACACTGATGTTCGTACTCCTTGATGAGAATGTAAGGATTGGAAATTATACATTTTACGTGGGAATTACCACCACCTTTACTCCTTTTAGGGGTTATCTATAATCCCTTGGTTGCCCCAGTTCTATTGTCCTGATGAAGCCTCACATGGCCCAGGCATAAATGACCGCATGGCCCTAAGACGAGTCGAAACGTCGACGCTCTGTATATGAAAAACCTGGACCCCTTTGGTTTCTATATTGATGTGCAAATATTCATGATATATATTTATCTTGGAAACTGATGAGAAACTTTGTCTAAGTAACTTAGCGGTTGCATAGGACGGATGAATGCGGATCCGGTACTGTTTTGTTAATCAAATTGAATATTTTATGTCACCATCTTTTGAATTCTTTTTTCTTTCTAATCACTATACACATCCTTTTGCACCCCTTTGCTATGTTGCACGCTCCGTTCGGGGCAACCACTATGATCTGTAATGTTTTGTAGCTAGGAATTATTGTACTTGTTTGACCAAGAGACAATGGATTACAAATATTGCTCTTGTTGATGCTGTTGCCTTTTTTATGCCCTTTCATTTTTTATGAATATATGCATACATTGGACAGAGCTGATTAATGTATATATGCTCTCAAATGTGTTTCATTAATGACTGTTTACTGATTAACTCAGTTCTCATATAATAGAGGTCTTGGACCACTGTTTTCTAATATCGCTTGATACCCAGGTCCGGTACCTTTTGGGTTACCCCTTTACCTTAATGGCTACCATGCATCTAGTCTGCTGAGGTTTGGTCATGATCCAGTTCTAAGCTCCACAGAGGGTTCTTGCCGCCACCTAGTTGGGAGCCGCCTACGGCGATTCAAGCATCTGCCATCTTCCTTCCCCCCTGTTCAACCCATATCTTGGGTGCTTTCACTGTGTAAAGACATTGGGACTCCTCCTGGGCTCGCTGTGATTCTAACTGGCTCTGCATTTTTAATCAATCAATTGTCTTTACCTATAAAGTCCCAGAATTTCTCATTCACTGTACATCTTAAGTTGGGGGGGGTAGGGCTTCCTTGAATAGGATTGGGAACAACTCAACTGCTGCATCGCATGATTACAACTTAAAGTTTACATCTTAGTTAAGTGTTTGCAGTTTCACATTGGCTGGTGTGCAAGAGATCACACACTTTCTTTTGCAGACCTAATCTTGCAAAACCCAGCTTGACTGGGCAATGGTCACACCTTACAAATTGATGGTAATTTAAAAGGAAACATTTCTTTACAAGGACCTTATCCAAAACTGGGTTTGCACTCTGTTTGTTAGAGATGCCTACAACTTGGACTTGTCTTTCCGATTGAGTTCGGTCACAGTCGAGTGTAGCTCCTGTATCGATTGGAATTGATATGCGGTGGAAATGTACCTCTCTGTCTACACATGGCCCAGTCTAGGCTAGCTCCAGAACTGCACAAAGCATGCAATCCTCCTCCCTTCCCAGACTCTGTCATTGTTATTGACTAGGGTCCAGTCCAATTTGACTTGCAAAAACTGAAACTTGTTGGAAGTTGTCAGCATTTATGAAAGGGTTCTGCTGGATTTTCGATTTCACTGTAGTTTCTGATCAGCATGTTTTTGCATTGTTGGGTATTGAGGCACATTAGTATTATATAACGTTTGAACCTGCATAATCTTAATTTCGTGTGGTCAAGCACTTCCACTTAGGCAACCCTATAATCTCCATGTAGGACCTGAGTTCCACCATCCTCTAGGTCGCATGCTCCTGGTCAATGCTAATATCTGCATGCACATTCTGTATTTGAACCTCATTTTACACGTGATTTGAGTTCCATCCGCATTCTCATTTCAAATGGATTACCTAGATATAAATATGACAAGCAGTGGTTTTTGTTCACGTGTTCATCCGTACATTCCAGGCAGCAGGCATCCCTCTGCCTCTACCTTGCAAACTAACATTCCCTGTCTGTGGCAGCAACTTGAAACTCAACTTCATGCGTTTATGCATCAACACCAGAAAATGAGTTATACTCTTAATCTGTCACAGAAGAACCATTGGGACATCATTTTGTGCCTTTCTGTGTTCACTTGGTGTAGGCCAACATAATTTTCTACTTAAAATTATTCTGCTTGGCTTCCAGACCTGAAAATCTCATCAAAGGACTTTGACCTCCGACAATTCACACTCTGCTGTATTTGAGAAACCAATATCTATATGCAAATCAAATATGAACTGAGAAAGGAACCACTAAAATCCTCCCTCTCCGGATTTCAATACCAATCTGTGTCTGAAAACTTGCATCAACCTCTCACAATAAGTAGATCCTTTCTCTTGTTCTCTTTAGTTCTTGGTATGTTGATCCAATTCACCTCTTTCTGTGGGACCTTAATTTTTAAATGATCAATCACCTTGTTATTCTTGTCATTAACATTTGTCTGCCATTTGACTGGCCATCCCTCAGCAGCATATTGACAGGCCAGCCTATGATTACTTTGAATGCTGCCCACAAATACTTGGGAACCACAACTTAGAAAAGTATTTTCAAGTCTACCCAAGCACTTTTAAAATTGCCACAATCCTTTCCACCTAAGTGTATCATGTGTCAAGATTCTCTCTCAACTTTGAAAACTGATTTGTGAATGAAGAAAGATCAGAGCAACTATGGGGAAAGTGATTGTATGCACCCCGTGCATCTCTCTTAATGAGAACTATCCATCGGCTAAGTCACTCCACTAGCTCCCCCTTCTGTTCCTCCTGTGATCCCTTCACTCCATAACCATCATTTCTTAAAATGTTGTTGTCCGTCTCACCCCAGGTAATGTAATTCACCAACTCCTTAACATGCACTTTCAGGTTTACTGTTCTAATTTCCTTTAATTCATCTTTCTTCATCACCATCCTGAAACTCCTCAGTGAATTCTTATTGTTTGCCAAATCAATCCCAAACTCGTCAGCCTGAAGGCATATCCTGACATGTAGAAACACACAACAGAGCAGAACAGGTCTAAAGAATGGTGCGAGACTATACCTGTGACTAGGCAACAGTAGGACGTGAATACGAGCCAATGCTGTTGAATGTTATTGGTAACGCAAGGCTAGAAAAGTTCCCATCAGACCACCCTCATGGTGGAGTTAACGTCACGTGGGAATTACTGATCACTCCATACCATAGCCGACCATATAGTGCCGGTGTGGAAAATGGATGTCAGAAAAACTAGCCGTGGTATTTACCAAAAAGTGGACTAGATAATGTGCAGGGCTCAGTGTTGGTGAAAATTAAAATTGACTACACTGATTCAAACATTGTGTATATGAGGAAATCTGTGTGTCAAAGGTTAAAAACGCCAGGTAGAGAGACTACCCTGTGGCGCTGTGCAGGACGGTCGACATGTTTCAGCCAATGGGGCATTGCCCCGGCTTTCTTCAGGACCCTTAATATGAAGCAGCTACTGCACCCCTAACATCAAGTGATGTGAGAAATGAAAAGTTAACAATAAGTTTACTAATAGACAAATACATATCTACCAGGAACTTAAATACTTAGACGTCCACTGGCGGGAGAGAAGCTCGTCTTCTTCCCAGCCTTGTGTGGGTGACGACCTCACCTCACCCGGCAACCGCTCGGGAGTATGAGGCCCCGCTCTATCCGTCGGTACCCCCATCCATACGTCGATGGATAGAGCGGGGCCTCATACTCCCGAGCGGTTGCCGGGTGAGGTGAGGTCGTCACCCACACAAGGCTGGGAAGAAGACGAGCTTCTCTCCCGCCAGTGGACGTCTAAGTATTTAAGTTCCTGGTAGATATGTATTTGTCTATTAGTAAACTTATTGTTAACTTTTCATTTCTCACATCACTTGATGTTAGGGGTGCAGTAGCTGCTTCATATTAAGGGTCCTGAAGAAAGCCGGGGCAATGCCCCATTGGCTGAAACATGTCGACCGTCCTGCACAGCGCCACAGGGTAGTCTCTCTACCTGGCGTTTTTAACCTTTGACACACAGATTTCCTCATATACACAATGTTTGAATCAGTGTAGTCAATTTTAATTTTCACCAACACTGAGCACTGCACATTATCTAGTCCACTTTTTGGTAAATACCACGGCTAGTTTTTCTGACATCCATTTTCCACACCGGCACTATATGGTCGGCTATGGTATGGAGTGATCAGTAATTCCCACGTGACGTTAACTCCACCATGAGGGTGGTCTGATGGGAACTTTTCTAGCCTTGCGTTACCAATAACATTCAACAGCATTGGCTCGCATTCACGTCCTACTGTTGCCTAGTCACAGGTATAGTCTCGCACCATTCTTTAGACCTGTTCTGCTCTGTTGTGTGTTTCTGCATTGACAATAGGGGAGTGAGCAGACAGGTCGGTAAATATTCCCCTTGACCCTCCACACATTTTTGTATTTAATATCCTGACATGTGCCTCACAAGTGTATCTTGCTGCCTCTCCACTCAATAACACAGTCTCATTGTACGTGTGAACATATTCTAGATCAAGATTCCCGTTTACAAGCTCCTAAAATTCTGCTTTTAATTTTACTACATGAATTTCCTAGGAAGGAGCCTCTTCTGATTGAGATTATGATTCTGAAAACACAGCTGCCACACAGCTGCCACTTTTGTGTCATTTTTAACATGGGAAAAGTGATGTATTGGTGCGCAGGGGGCTTTTAAATAAGCCCCAAGAGATGTACTCGGGACTTCCAAGGATGAATCTGAAGTGAAAGAGGGTAAACTTCTCTCTGGAGGGCCTTCCACATAAAACACACTTGCACCTTCTATGAGCTCTGCTCTTCTCCCCTGCCCCCATCTGCTGTGGAGGTTGAACTGCAGGTTGACGGGAAACATTGTAATGAGGTGGTTAGGAATTGAGCAAATCATCTAAGAGCTCATCATCTGTATTGTTGTTGAGCTTAGACTCTCTCTTGACATCACAGTAATACTATCAAACACACAAAGTAAGCACAATTCTCAGTCAATACTGCCTCACAATAGAACTCAATAAGTTCCTATCTTTGGTACATTCTTGGAGCCTCACAATCCAAAAACTCAACCTTAACAGGAAAATCAAATGCCAGTATAATATCTTTATACTGGGAGCCTAGATTTTAGCAAATTGGTTGACCTTATCCACAGCTCTGAACAATAAGCACATTAATCACAATAAGCATAGATGAACACTATATTTTCAAATGCCACAAACCGAAACAAACCGAAAAAAAAATGTGGGACTCTGGCCCGAAGTATGATTCATGTTGGTTCATGTTGGCTTGATTTGACTGACAAGTCTCAATGTTCTACTTACTGAGAACAGAAAGAAATTATAGAATAAAGTGTTCTAGAATGTAGGGCTATTTTGCACATTAGGGGTATGTTGAGTATATGTTCCTCTCTGACCTTTCGGTTATTCCTCAAAATTAATTGAAGTAGAATTTTGCTCCTAATGCATGGATTTTTGCATAGATTGGGCTGCGCTTTGTTATTCTGTTACCATGCTGCTATTCCCTAAATCTTACTTGAATAGGTTGATATCAAGTCCCTTTTGTACATTTGCATATTTATGGGATGCTTTCTTCCCTTCCTCGCCTGATAATTAATATTAAATAATTTTTTATGCAAAATCGAATTTTGATATTGTTTGTTATCTCTTCTCTTATGCTGCAAATTCTAAGCACGATCCATAGTCGAATCGTTTACATGTTGTTGAGGTACATTTTATGATCGCATGTGGAGTGAGCCTTGTTATGTTTTGTTATCCAGAATATTATCCACGTGATCTTTTGTGGACCTCCTAGGAGTTACAAATCTTGAAGAAAATTTTGAATTGTAATCGAATTAATTTGAATAGGGGTAAACACTATATTAATAATAAATGACATAAATGTTTCAAAAATGTCTTTAATTTATATAAAAGTATTTCCCATTCATATCGATATTTGCACCAATACATAGTTTATCACTTTCATGAACTTGTTTTGCTTTCATAAAGCAGTTTTCTCCATAATGGCAGTACCATTCAACAATTCAGTGATTTAAACTAATTATAATAGAAAAAAATACCAGAAAAAGGAGTGTCACAGTATTGATGAATTAAAAAAAATAAAAGCCAATCATTTAGAGTGTTTGTGTGCAGTGCTAAAATTGATCGCATATGTGTGTTACCTACTATGCATTTCAGACAACTTTTATGATTGCCCTTCCAGGTATTAATATGCCATATTATATGTTGCGGTTAATGGGAAGGGGAAAGGCCTGCAGAAGTGAGGAAATACTGGACCGTTGTATTATTGATCTGTAGGTAATGGAAGTACCAGAGTTGGGTTCATGATTTTGAAGGCCTCTTTCTTAGTGTGGTAGACATATTGAGTGCCATTAATACAGATGTTGTTGTTTGGTTTTGCTAAGTCTGATTGGATCTTGACATAAATAGTATTGTTCTGTACAAAGCTTTGCAACCACTAAGTCTGTTGAGCAACCCTGTGTTACAATAGTTTTTTGGTCAATAAATCAGATAAGGACATGTCATGACAAGCTGGATTGTGATGAAGATGGTATACATAAGTGTCCATCTGAGTGCGAGGATGAGGTAAATAGTTGTGAAATTTCAACCCAGGTATGAGAAGTGCTAATGAAAAATGCTGACCTGTTGGCAGCAAATATAGCAGGCTACTGATGAAGCAAGTGTTGTATCTCCATGATAGATTCGGGGCTGGTTCCAGCAATGGGCAGGACCCCTCATCACCCCCCAACTAATGGAAGTTATCCCACCAGCAGTATCACTGGTCATCTCATTGAATATTTGGATCTGTGCTGCTGCCTGGAGAGGCAACTATCATCCCATGAAGAGGCTTGCACCCCTGGCCTCCAGGTCTGGAACCATCCTTGGGATTGACAGCAGAGCAGGTTACCACTGATGTTCAAGGGAGGAAAAATGAATGCAACCCTAACGCAGCATTGATGTGTTGGAATGTGGTGGGTGGAGTGGCTCTGGGTAATTCTCTTTTTCTGGAGCTAGGCTTTCATGAACCCAGCTTCCATTGAGAAACCAATATGAAATGAGCAAGTTTCAGTGTTCGTATGCTCCCTGTGGCTGCATCAAGAGAGGAACAGCTTTGAATGAGGCCTGGTAGTGGTAGTGTGTGGAAACCTGACTCACAGGTATGCACTAAATGAACCCAATACCACAATGACCAACAAGTCAACACAATTCAATCAACCGGAAAACAATGAGATTCTTTATAAAAAATAATGGCAACTTCAGTACACATCAAACCATAAAAGAAAAACAATAGCTGCTCCTGCTGTATTGTTCCTTGCCATGAGTTCTTAGCTTGATCAAAATTGTCTATTACATCGATGTATCTATTTTTTTTAATGGGATTTTACAAAACGCACCTACTCTCTAAAGAGTCTCTTCGTCATTACACAGATTTAAGGCTTGCAGAGTTTAAAGTGTGTATATAATTGTCGAAAGCCTATCCAAAATATATTGGCACATTGAGTTCTGAATTTCTCTTTCAGACGGCCACACAACGATTCTGTATAATGAATGGTTTATTAACTTGTATTTTTAATTCTCTTCGGTTGACACAATTACTTCAGCTGGACATATGATCATTCATCAAACTCACAAAATTAAAAATGACACTGTGTTTTGAAAATAGTGATTAACTACATGGTAAATATAACTGCCTAGTTATTCTGCAATAAATTCCAGGACCAGTAACAGAGTTTAATTTAGCTTAAGTTAAATATGAAAGACTTTATTGGCATTCATAGCAATTAGTGTAACCAAATTAACACATAATGAAGACGTGAACATTATTATGTTGCTAATGAAAAATGATTAAAAACTTATTGAGTAAGCACATAAAATATGAACTTATTACTCAAAGTCACGGGCTAGCAGTAAGTTACCTAATTAAAGTAGGACGAGCTTTTACCTTGGAGAAAACAATTTAAGCGCACAGTTTCGAGTAACAGAGTTGTCTTTCTCTGCGTGTGGTTCGATTTAGAAGTTGTTTGTGAAGCAGCAACTTAATTGGCTGTCCTACCCATTGTAACCTTTTTTGTCAAGGTTTTCTCAGGACCACGTTGCATCGCAGAGAATGAACAGGCTGTGAAGGTCTCGCGCGTCACTATCTTGTCAGTTGCTAATCAAAGGTGACTAGCAGTCTAGCGGTGGTCCCTGGAAATACAAACACGCCTCGAATGATGGACACATCTGTCTGGGGTTTCAGACCTGCAGCGAGACCTTTCCCTCGTGTGTGCTGCTGCTGGGGAACTAGCGCAAAGATTAAAGGGCAAGCAGGCACTAGAAGAACTTAATTCCAAGAAGTGCATTTTCCCCTAAGGCTACTTTAATTGGAACTGTGTTGAGTGAACCGTTTGACCTATAGAAAGAATCCTAATGTGCATTTGATCTTACTGAAATACAGAGTCTGAGACTCCAGGATCCAATCCATACTATGAAGTTCAAAAGGCTTCCTTGAGCAAAAGGTATAAAAACCCTGTAAAGTTTGGCTTAGCATCCATACTTCATAATAAAAATGTCTTTTGTATTGTTTTTAACGTTTGTAAACAGACATCACAAGTTATGCTGCTAAATGTAATACAGACTGAAACGGTTGTCGAAGATTTTTAATTTCTCAAAGTGGTTGGAGTGCACTGCAGCTACAAAGCCAGGGACTGAGGGGTTTTATCCACTTGAGATTTAAATGCTACAGTTTTTGCACTGACTCCACAATATTGTAGATACCACACATATATATCACTTTGTTAGCCACCTGCTTGGATCAAGGACACCTTTTAATTAAATTCACAAAGATGTCTAGTGCTGCCATATTTACTCTGTTTGCTTAGTAGAAGGACACGCTGCCTGCCCTAGCTTGAAATTGCTGTGACCCATCAAGCCATAACATTTTTATCAGAACCAGACTAAGGCTGCCCAGAAATTGTGCAAAGCAATGCTCTTTACTTGTTTTTAGACTGAGAAAGTTTTTAATTCATAAATATTGTAGGCTCATATGCTTTGCCAAATGAGAATGCAAACATATGAAGGGGGCAAAAATGAAAAAGATAAAATTCACCCATTAGACTTCTAGAGTGTTTTGCACAATTAGTTGTATTAAGAAATATCTTCCACTGTGTTCAAAGTGGAAAGTTAAATGAAATTGGGACCGTAGCTTTAAAACATTTTGAAAGAACGTTGGCAGAATTACCTGAAATGAACGATTATTGTAGTACGGAAAAGCTAAAGGCGTTTTGCTATACCTCAAAGACAGCTATTAGAAAGCTATTTTTTAATTGAAGCTTGAGGTGATTAATATACATGAATGCCTTGGGCAGAGTGAAGGCCTGGGTAGTGCTAGAGCTTCATGTGGCCCCTTGTCATATATAACCCCATCTTGTTCATCATTTCCGTGTAGAAATCAAACATTTTCAAGCAATATGTCCGACTCTTACCAGCCGAAGATCAAAAACTCCCTTGCTTTTAGGATTATGTAGTGATGTAAAGCGTTTTCAATAAACAGCTTTCAAATTGCAAATGTCTATAAGGGAATAATAGTTGTGATTTTATTCTGTGAGAAGTCTGTAATTTATATAGCTTTTTATGTGGCATAGGTGCTACTTTATAATTATGCATTATCCTTTCTATTGCAATGTTTTATAGAAAACTAAATACTAAAATCTAAATATTATTGTTATATACTATTTTGTATTATTATGCCCCATAGTTAAATGACCTAAACTATGTACAGTGCCCTCTTATTCATACGCACTCCTCATAAAAGAGTTGTTATACTTTGAGATCTCATACTCATCAAAGTTATGTTAGGCCAATTCCACTTGTCCTTTTACCCTGCTCATATGATGATTGGTGGAACAAGAATGAAAGTTTCCTAACATAAGTGCCACTGTTCCATACCCACCATGTTCTGACAGAATTGGAGTGGCCCTTAATCCCAAAGAATAGGCCTAGTTCTTCTTGAAACACTATTGATACCATTTCATATTGGTGTGGCTAAATTCGGTTTTCTCACCTTGTTGTCCTGAAGGCAGTACACCGCCTGACTCCTTTGTTCATGTCCTGGTCGGTGGCAACCTTTAATAGCTTTTGGGATGCATTATGCTGATACACACTGGACTCCTTATGGATGGTAAGTTCACATACCTGAGACAAAGGTGCTCTTTTGCTATTTTTTAATGAATCTGTTTATTTACATATAATTTGTAAATTTTATAAACATGTTTTTGGATTAACAATTGCAAACATTGGAAATGGAGTAAATATTAATTGTGGTAAACTTCAAGACTCCTGACATTAGGGTTAGATTTAGATGATTGCAAATATCTACTTACCATGAAAATAGAGGATGGGAATAATTTAGAGGATGGCTGTTGATCACAGAGAAAAAAAAACAAGACCAAGCCTTTCTTCCATGTATTCTTGCTCCCCTCCTTCCTTTTTCCCCGGGTGCACACTGAGGGGTCTAGACAAGGTTTCCAAACGGAACAGGAACTGGACATTACACTTGCATGGTGAAATGTACTTAGCAGCCCCAAAATGCATTTGTTGAAAGTTATCTGAGGAGAATACTCTTTTCCAACCTGGGGCCTCATTACTATGTCAGTTGGAAAAGCTCAGAACGGCATTCAAATTTTTCTAACCCAAGTCGAGAAACCCATGTTTCCCACCAACTCAGAAACATTTCCGACTAACCGATGATGATGCAAGGTAACCAATCAGTCTGTCCGACTCGTTTCCAACTGGCATTCAGAGACTCCAAGTCAGTCGGAACCGAATCATACTGCTGTATGGACCTCTTTTCCGACCAATGTATTACGATGTGGGATTCGGACAGCCTTTCCGACTTGGTGTGCCTGACATAGAACAGCTGTCAGAAACTGACTTTGGGGGCCCGTAGCAGGCCCCCCTTCACCAGGAAGCCTCTGGTTGGTAAAGGTATGCGTGATAATAGTATGCGTGCTAACGTCATACATCCCTCGGAGGCTGATGGCCTGCCATACTGCTGCTGCTACAGACCTTGCCTACATGGAAGCCCTCAACAGAAACCGAAGAAGGCCTGTAACAATAATCAACAACTACTAGCACAGGTCAAGTCAAGTCAAGTCAAGTCATAAAATTTGTATAGCGCACTACATACCCAGAGGGTTTCAAGGCGCTTAGGAAGGGGAGGAGGATTATTTGTCAAATATCCACGTTTTAAGCTGCTTTCTGAACGTTAGGTGATTCTGGGTGAGGCGAAGGTGAGCGGGGAGTGAGTTCCATGTTTTGGCAGCCAGGTATGAGAAGGATCTGCCTCCCATGGTGGTCTTGTTGATGCGAGGTACAGTGGCGAAGGCTTGGCTGGAAGAGCGAAGTTGGCGGGAGGGGGTGTAGAAGGACAGTCGAGAGTTGAGGCATTCTGGTCCTTTATTGAGGGTTTCAGCAAATGACCGGCCTGAAATCTAGTTAGATGAACAGACACAGGCAGGGTTCGTAAGTCTATTCCTACTGCACACAGCCAAAGGGTAGCGAACATGAGAGTTTACGCACCTGCTCTGGCTGTAGATTGTGGACAACCATCCTGTGCAGAACAGAAGGTTCGATGCATCAGCGATTGGCCTCATTGTGAATTGAACACAGGGACTACCCAGGTAGAATCAAAGGTGCAGTGTACACATCCTGTCTGCACATTGTTCATGTTTGTTGTTGGTTCATGTGTAAGCTCCAACTTTGATTCATTCCGTCCCTGGCAGGTCTACCTTCATTGGTTTGTTCATTTGTGTTTTGTAAAGAAAAACGAACTCACAAACATTCATGCCACATGCTGATCAATATAGTAAGTCTGTGCCTGCAACACGTGGTTACATACATCAAGAACCCCTCACTACACCACAAGACAAAGATGCCATCGGCACGATAAATCCTGAAGCAAACATAAATTCAAAATACACTTTCCATCAGACATTGTGCCTTGAATGATTTATTTGCAGACTTCACATTATTCAAATCCTCACAATGCTTTGATATCCTTCTGCACCATGAGTGCTATGCCTGCAGACAACAATTAGAACAACATCCACTAGCAACACTGCTGCTGCCAAAAATAATGCACACGCTTCTTTGTATTCTTTTGCTCCCCATTCTACTGCTGATGAACACATAATCATAATGAACCATGTCTTGTAGGTGGAGGGAACCTGCAGATCAGAGCACCACTAGCTCCCTGAAAAAAGAATGGAATTATATCATTAGCCAGCCAGGTTTTTATATGTATACCTCATTACATACCAGCACCTGTGTACATCCACCATATGTACTATTTCCACTTTAGCACTCCTAAAACAGGATCCCAAAAAGTTACCAATTGGTATCTGGAAAGGGGGTATTGTAGATCTCATTCCCGGAAAGCTGGAGGGGTGCCATTATCAACGCCATCTACAAAGGCGGAGACCGCAAAAATCCAACTAACTACCGCTTAATAGCCCTGATCGATGCGGAAGCCAAATACTACGCATCTCTGGTGCTAGCCAATCTAGCTCAATGGTCGGACATGCACAGCAAAATCCTGTTAAACCAGACAGGGTTTCGTCGCGGAACAGGCACCATGGCAAACGCAATGGCGTTATGCTTAATCGGTGAAAAAGGCCTACAAAACCACCAGAAACTTTATACCTGCTTCGTGGACTTTAAGGCGGCCTTCGACCGTGTCAACAGGAAATTACTATGGGCCAAATTGAAGCAGCAGGGCCTGCCAGACTCAATCCTAACGCCGATCATTGACCTGTATAGTAACACCTGGATGCAGATAAAGATCGACAACGGACAGAGGCTAACCCGGAAGATCGATACCTTTGATGGCTTAAAGCAAGGTTGTGTCCTGGCCCCCACCTTTTCAATGTATTCATGGCGGACTTAACAGCAAGTCTTGATCAAATCAATGCTCATCCACCGCGGCTAGGTAATCTCTGTATAACACACTTATCCTATGCCGACGATGTGGTCCTACTAAGCCAGACAAGAATAGGCCTGCAACGTCTATTACAGGAATTGACCCGCTACACCAAACAAAATTTGCTAGCAATAAACAGTACAAAAACCAAGATTATGGTCATAACCTGACGCCATAAAGTGCAACCAACCTTCAATATAGACAATGTCAAACTGGAAACGGTTGAAAGTTATAAGTATCTCTGGATACTACTGGACAAGCGTCTTAACTTTGCTACCCACCTAAACAGCATGGAAAAGAGGAGCATGGTCCTATTGCACGCTTTCAGTAGCTTGGCGTCCGAACCCAGAGGCCCCCTGGTCTCTCCCCTGCTAACAATAATAAAAGCCAAGCTACTTCCAACAATAGCTTATGGGAGCATATTACATCATGGCAAGAGTGCACAACTCTTGGACAAACTCCAAATGAAAATCTACAAGCGTGTATTTGTGTTACCAACGAATGCATCACCCGCACAAGTCAGACTCGAATTCGGTTTGCAATCTCAAGTCCTACTGAAAATGTACGAGACCATAAAATTCTGGTACGATGTGTGGATGAACCAAGAAATTGCGCTGTACCGTGCCATGTGGGAAACAATCAGCAAAAGTCCCAACTCGTACTATTCCAAGTACCTTAAATCATCACTTGAATCAACTAACTTGGCTGCACTTTGGGAATCCAAGCTTCCAGTGCTTTCCTTTAAACAGTTGACAAAAAAGGCTGCCAATAGGCATTCGTGGCTAAATGATAAAATAACTTTTAGTCATCGGTCCCATGCCTGGATGACAATTCAATCTTATAAAAAACTAGCACCAGCAACCTACCTAGACCTTGCTTTCTCGACATTCATCAAACGGAAATACCTCAATTTAAGGCTGGGCAGCTTACCAACAAATGCCGAGTTACCAAAATGGAAGCCCCAAGAACGTGATGGATGCTGTTTATGTGGCGCAGGAAGACAAGACTTCATCCACCTGATCTGTATTTGCCCGGCCCTGAACCAGGAACGTCGGAGTTGGTTGAAGACCAAGCAGTGGCGGTTCTTACATGGGGGCGTTTGGGCGCCGCCCCCCCTGCTTTCTCGCCGTGCGAGAAGGCAGAACAAATGCTAGTTATCATATTATATAAGTTATATAATATGATAACTAGCATTTGTTTGTGCCTTCTCGCACGGCGAGAAAGCAGAACAGTTTCCGTGTTTACAGTGGGAGTGTTACTCGAGGGCAGGGGGAGTGGCTTGGGGGAGTGGCTTGCCCACTATTGTTAATACTGACTGTTTGGACAGCCTGAGGCCGGTGCCCAAACAGACAGTATTAACTACAGTGGGAAAGCCACTCCCCCAAGCCACCCCCCCCTGGCCTCAACTCTCCCTGTTCTCTGTATGCTGCAGCAGCAGCATACGACAGAAAACTACGTCACCTGGGGCAGCCGGCCGCACCAATCAATCTGCGGCAGTGGAGAGGGAGGCTGCCTGTCGCGCCGCCTTCCTGATGACGTGCTGCAGCAGGACAGGACTTCAAAACGAGGACGGCGGGAATCGGGACGGAGTCTCTGGTAAGTTTATTATACGATTTTATTTAAAATATATTGGTTGTCCCTCATTTCCAATCCCCCCAACCCCCACCCCGTAATGCCGGCGAATTAGAGCCCGCCATTAAAGGCTGTTCACCCAGGTTAAGACTAGAAACGGAGTTTTGACTGTGATTCGGGAATCGGCCGCATTTTCTTTTCAATCCTGCATGCTCGCAGCAGTATATTTATAGATAGATTTCTGGCACGGAACCGCTTTTCTCCCTCATCTGATGGCAATATCCGAGGCCCTGGTGCCTCGGGCTCTGTAGTGTGGCCGGCAGGTTGGAGCAGCCAAGTGGAAGCATCGTCTGCAGAGTTGCAGATGGTAAAAGATTTTATGACATGCCCAAGCATGAGGTCAAGCCAGCTTCCTTTCCAGCTAGAGAAATTCTTCATAAAACAGAATGTTGCCAGGGTGACGGAGCGACGTGCCATGCTGGGACATGAACATAAAGGACTGCAGGTGTTGGTAGTTCAGCGGGATAACACACCCGCTGCAGAGAGATCTGCGTGTTACTAAAAATCACTAGTAGGAAAGAGGTTCACTCGGATTGTCATCGTCTGAGGTTAGTTAAACGTTTATAGCTGCAATCGGCACGTTATTTATATTAAGCTACAGGTCCGAGTAACACATACATCCTGTGCTTGAAATGGAAAAATAGAAGTGCAGGTACTCTGTACCAGAGTACCTGCTAGTTTTTGAATAGTGCCAGCACTCTTCAATTAAAAGCATTACGTGTCTCTGGGGATTGCCTGTACTCTCCCATTGAAAGTATTACATCTGCCTTGATACACACGTATTAACCTCTTTCTACACATCTGCAAAGGGCTTCTAGTAACACAGCACACCCAGAGAGGAGAGAGAAAGTTGGAGGGGGGAGAGGGCGAGTCAGGGGAACAGGTTCTTCTTTGATGGAATACCAGATGAAAATAAAGCGCATTTAGATTTTAGCCCATTACTACCTTTTGGAGACAAGTTCATGGGGAGCCAGGAAACTTATTTGTCGATGTTTGTTTTGGTTTACCTGGCTCTAACAGATCGTGGTTGAATGATGTCAGTCTTCGGGGCGCAAACACGGCTGGGGGCAATTGCTGAACGTCTTCGCATGCAGTGACTAACAGCCTACAACTACAATAACGCCAGTGTCTGTGGGGAGGTTGCTTGCATTCTCGGGTCTGTGCTAAGCACCCCCACCTGCTCAGAGGCCCCAGCAGACGTGGTATTATCTACTGTAGTCTGTCACCAGGCAATGCCAGGCCTAGACAGGCTGTAATAAAGGAAACCTATTGAGTGCAGTGCAGTGAAGGGTGAGTGATGTCTGTGTGAGTGCAGGGTGAGTGATGTGTGTGTGAGTGCTGGGTGAGCAGTGTGCCTGTGTGAGTCCAGGGTGAGTGATGCCTGTGTGAGTGCAGGGTGAGTGATGTCTGTGTGAGTGCAGGGTGAGCAGTGTGCCTGTGTGAGTCCAGGGTGAGTGATGCCTGTGTGAGTCCAGGGTGAGTGATGCCTGTGTGAGTCCAGGGTGAGTGATGTCTTTGTGAGTGCAGGGTGAGTGATGTCTGTGTGAGTGCAGGGTGAGCAGTGTGCCTGTGTGAGTGCAAGGTGAGTGATGTCTGTGTGAGTGCAGGGTGAGCAGTGTGCCTGTGTGAATCCAGGGTGAGTGATGTCTGTGTGAGTGCAGGGTGAGCAGTGTACCTGTGTGAGCCCAGAGTGAGTGATGTGGATGGGTGATTGCTGGCTTAGTAATGTGTCAGGGAAGGGTGAGTAATGGGTCTATGAGTGCAGGGTGACTGTGCCTATGTGAATGCAGGGAGAGAGATGTATCTGTGCAAAGAGACTTGTCTGGCTACTCCCAGAGATGTATTCGCCAAGCCACCTCTTTCTCAAATGTGCTTGAGAATACACCATTTGCCCACCCTTTTTTCAAAATGTTCTCGTGGGAGAACCCCCGAACCCCCCATAGGTGGTTCGGCCTTGCTTGCTGCACTCGCTCGCCACAGTGCAGTATTTACGCCCCACCACTTTCAAATGTCACCAGCCGCCACTGAGACCAAGTTTAAGGAATATGGAACACGCACCTGCCGGTCTGCGATCATGCTAATCCTGTGCTCAGTAGATCCGCAACTCATTTGCAGGGCAATCAAATTCATTGACAATTTCGAGAAAAAGCAAAAAAACTGGCGAAGTCTTGAGCCCTGAACACATTTACTTTACTAACCCGAAAGACGCTCTCATTTTTATAACATTTTTAACTCACTCAGCAGTGTAAATTTCCGTGTGTTTTAATATTGCTGCATTTACATTTTGTAATGGTTTTTACTAACTATACAATAAATATTATTATCATTCACAAATAAGAATCCGTATCTTATGTGCATCAATGTTTTCCGACAGACATCTGGTCGCAAAATATTGACATTTAAAGGACACCTCAATTGAGTTGGTAATATATTCACAAAAGGGGAGGGGCCCTCTGTGGGCCCTTCACCTTTGTGAATGTACAAAAAATGTGTTGAAGAGTAGGCAGTGGTACAGGGGACTGCTGCCAAATCCAAAACAAGAAAAAAAGTTAACTTATTGAACACGGTTTCATTTTCATTTAGCAAAACTGTCTGCAGGTTAAAAAATGTTTGCTCTATTAAAAAGGGGAATGGTCTAGCTGTGGATGAAAATGGCTGCTTGAACACGGAGCTCAATGTGCAGGCAGGCCGTGTAGGGAGGCGGCAGACCAGCGAAGGCCCCCGGGGAACACCAAAGTTAGAATATGGCCCCCTCCTGCATTGGTGAGTTGGCAGGTGAGCCATTTACTGTAGTGGCACCCGCAGCAGCCGCGGGCGGCCATCCGGGTCCGAACTGAAAAGGTGGGACTGCAGGGAGAGGGGAGGTGCCCACCTTGAGTAGGGTCGGTAGCGCCTTCCCGCACCTAACCTCGGGCAGCTTCCTGCTGGAAACAGGTACCCCTGTCCTGAAGTGGCTGCCAAGGGCACAAAAGCCCTTGGTCTCCTGGCCAGGCATAGCCATCCTTCACTGATCTACGCAGATTGCTGCACCAGTCAGCAGATGGATACTGCTTCGTCTGCATGCAAACACGCGGTCCAGGCATTTTACAAATGGGCCAGTGACAAACCACGGGCCAGTCTCAACACCATACAAGGACTCTGGTGAGAGGCATGCCACGCTCCCCTCCACACACAAGAGACAAATAGGGGCCCTCCGCTAACCAGAGTAAGAGTCTTGCAGACCCTCTCCCCCAGTGCTGGAGGCAGATTGGGCTGCTCCCCTC
The DNA here is from genome assembly GCF_964263255.1 of Lissotriton vulgaris. Lineage (NCBI taxonomy): Eukaryota > Metazoa > Chordata > Amphibia > Caudata > Salamandridae > Lissotriton > Lissotriton vulgaris. The sequence continues at coordinate 2,074,733,612 of NC_141689.1, read as the reverse complement.
CTCTATCCTGGTGCCCACACCTGCCGAGAGAGGTCGAGTCAGCCGCCATCTTGCAATGTATCTTTGGCCCGGTGAATCCCACCATTGCCGGGTACACGTGAGCCTACAGGGAATGACAATACAGATTAAAACAGCCTTGCCACCATCTTTAAGTGTTCCTGTGGAACCTGTGCAGAAGTACAAGACACCCAATGCAGACATTGGTGAGAAAGGCACATGGGTCCCCTTCAACCACATAAATGAGCCAATCGGGCACCCTCCATCCCACCTGAGCCCTCACTGCTGAATCTCTCCACCTCCTGGATCTGACTCTTGGAGGCAACCCTAATACCCTGCCTTGCTAAGAGGCGTCGAGGCAATGATACCTTGTGCTGCAGACCAACGGGAGGCAAACACTGAGGGTCTGGTCTGAAGTAGGCCAGGTGCTTGAGGACTATGGACCCAGCCTAGACCCCATTCACTGCACTACCAGCACCACAACTGCCCACCAGGCCTGCCACGCCAATAACTTTAGAAACAGGCTGGTACCAGTGAGCCCAGCTGTGAGAAGGAGGGTTAACCTCAACAGTGACCACTTAGCACTGCGCTGCTTGAACAGGACCTGCACAGGGGCTGCCGCCCTGGGCCCTAAAAGAGAGAATTGTAACTTGTGGAGGACTCAAGACAGCTACTTCGACAATGGCCATGATCGGCTGAAGGAATCACACCGTCTACGCCATGCTCCTGCACAAGTTTCTTGCAGACGGTTGGGGCCCTGATCTTGACCCACAACCATACCAGCACCCACACTTCCCCCTTTGGCTAGGGGGAGGGGAAGATTAATGGACTGACAACCAAGTTGTAACGTCCTGTTCCGGAGCCAGGGTCCGGCTACCTCACTGCACAACAACCAGCGCAGCATTGGCTAGGTCAGAGGGTAAGCCCTACACTCTCCCTGGGTCTGCACTTCTGGGTGGGGGAAAGCAAGAGGAGGCATCCCCCTCCTGGAGTGGCCATGATTCACTGTCCCTGCATCTGAGGGATTGTGCTCCCCATCACCACCTGAGAACCCTTTTCTAGAGATGGCCATCCGGCAAGACCACAGGCAAACCCACAAGGCAGCTACTTTTATTGGAGGCTTTTACCCAACATCGCACCATGGTAGCACCACGAGGAGCATACAACACTGGACCAAATGTGTCCCCTACCAAATTTGGTTGCTTCTCTCAATCAGAGCTTGCATCATCTGACAATAACAGGAGCAGCAGCTTCTAACTGTGGGCTGATCACATGGCCCCTATGACCACGAGGGTCAAGAAATCTGCATAGCCACAGATCTTTCGTGGTAGACCAACAACTGAAGGTAGGTGTTCTTAGCTCTTCAAACCCAACTTTGTCACATGGACATCAACTATGGTGTGTTTGAACCTAGCCTGATTTTGGATCTTGAAAGGTGGCAAGTCTAAGGCCTTGTTCCTTTTTCTTGAAATACTTACTTTTCAGGCTATGGACACTCAATTCCCCCACCATGCCACCTCTTCAAGCCACCTACGGTGGCACAGCAGCCGGTAATGAGACAGGGGCAGAGATCCAGAGTGGGTGGCCCACTCCCAGGACATAAGAGACCTTGCCCTCATATCGGTGGCAACCATTACACAGGACCAGGGTTGAGACATATCCTGGTCACCGCTGAATTCCACCCATCCCGATGGCAGAGAAATGGGGCGAGGACTGAAGACTGGGGTTCATGACCTGTCAGCAGCAGACAATTGAGTAGCCTGTACTTCCTAATGTTGTGAGCATGGCACTGCTATTGGATGATTGTTCTAATGCAGCTACATCATGATTTGTTCTCCGTTGCATGGCATTGCTTGCTGTGTATCAGCAAGTGCTTGTTCCACTATGTGCTGTGATGTATTTTGATGTAACTTGATGTACTTTGATGTATTATGATCTCTTCCATTGTTAGGTCTGTTAGCCTGTGATTGACCACAGCACCCCCACTGGAAGGGAGTCCCTGAACTGATAGGTCAACACTACCCGTACATTTCTTACCACCTCCGGAATGCGCGCTTGACCATTGAATTGTGTTAGACCTGGCATCTTTGGTGTGGCTTCCCCTGTCTTTTTGCCTCTGCCTCCTGTATTCTTTGACACTGTGCTGGATTTCATTTTTGCTGGTTTCGATGCTTTGGGCACTTTGCCACTGCTGATCAGTGTCAAATTGCAAGTGCTCCCTGTGTAAATTGTTATTGTAATTGGTTATCCATGATTGGCATATTTGTATCACCAAGAAGTCCCCAGTAAAGTGCACTGAGTGTGCCGGGGCTGGTGATACAAATGTTACTAGTGGGCCTGCAGCACTGATTGTGCCACCCACATGAGTAGCCCTAAAATGGTGTCTTTGGCCTGCCACCACAGTGCCTATGTTCAGTCTGTGAACTGTCATGTTAACCTGGCCAGTGTCCCCACTGACCTGGCCTAGCCCTTCCCTTTCTGTACATATTGGTCACCCCTATGGAAGGCCCACGGTACCAGTGTATGTGAAAGGTAAATCATGTACTAGTGCAGGTGATATGTTCTGGTAGTGAATTACAGCCATTTTTGTTTTTCACTATTGTAAGGCTATCTTGCCCATAGGCTATCATAGGGGAATGCTGGCTACAGTGGTTACCTGCATATCTTCCCATAGGAGCAAGTTAGGACATACAAGTCTGGTATCCCTGAACTCAGAATTTAATAAGACATCTTTTAGGAAAGGTGTTTTTTAAATCCAGTGTTTGGGGACAGCACTTATAGAAAGTGGCTGTTCTCTTGTCTGACCTTTCTGTGTACCTTGGCCTGTTTGTGAATTGACTGTCTGGTTTGTGAGTGACAGGGGCTGGGTGGATCAGTTGAAAATATATTTCCCAAGTAACTTTACATAAGCATAAATCTTAAATGAGACTGTCAAATAAGTAGAAGAGTTCAAGAAAGTTAAAAATGTATAAACAAAAATTTGCTTTGTGCTGTGTCCCCTTGCTTGAAGGAATCTCCAAGGGCCTGAAGAAGAGCTGGCTCCCTGTTAAGAAGACCCAGGAACAAAAGGACTGTGTGGAGCCCCCTAACATTTCAGGTGTTGCATTTTAAATCAAGTAACGTCCCCATGCTGAAATCGATTCCTCTTTAACAACTGTTTACAACGTGCGAACACACCGGTGGATCTAACATCCCCAACCCCCCCCCATAACGTTCATTACAACCCCACCCCAGAACAGGCGCTACAAACCTAGTACCCATCCAAACTAACACCCCAAATGTTCCCTCAGCAAATACAGAGAAATAACAGCCACACAAAGACAGGGGGAGGTGGCCCAAAGCTGCAGAGGGTCGACCCGCCAGTCCCCACCACCCGCGCCATACCCTCAAGGGAGTCAGTCAGCCTCATACAAGGCATTTTAACACAAGGAACCTACTTTTTCAACATACCCTTCTGTTCCTACTGAGCCCTCCAGAATTCGTAAACAGCCAACATCAGAAGTAATGAAAAACAGTAAGGAGCAAAACAAATCCCCTCTCCCCCTATGCACCCTCGTGATTAAGTCTGTGTTTTTAGGCAACTACAATGTCTTCCGCTGTCCCAGGCGTCACGTGTGGCAAGTGACCAGCTCTGTCATCGACTCATCTTTGTGCGACCCCACTGAGCCCTTTTCTGATTCCGTAGCCAGCTGCGATGCCGCAGACCATCTGTCTCCGGTTGTGTCCCTGTAGGTTTTTGAGCAGGAGGACAGTGTTTCCGGGTGCACCTCGAACAGCGCGGGCGCAGCCTTTCTATCGGTGCATTCATGCCAAGCCCCACTTCCCCTTACGCCTGCTCTGTACGATTCGAGCCAGGTCCAGGCTTCCTCAGGGCTGTTCTGAAAATAGGTCTTACCATCCATGGCTACATGGAGACGTGTTGGGAACATTAACGAGTAATGGATGCCCTCATCTCGGAGCGCTCACTTAACCTCCAAAAATGAAGCACGGTGGCGCTGCACTTCAATTGTTAGTCCGGAAACAGGGTCACACACCTTTACCCACTTTGCACTTTGTAGGGGCACAAGGACCTCGCCTGCACTCTTTCCAGTGTACAGAAGGAGGATAGGCCCTCAGGGGCAACCTCAGTTCTCAACTAATTTTCCAGGTAATCCACCACATTGGCCACTTCCACTCCTTCCGGCAACCTCACCACGCGGATATTATTCCTTCGATTCCTCCCTTCAGCATCTTCGGCCCTGCGCTCTAGTGTTTGCAATCGGTAGAACATCTGTCCTCTGTGCCTCCAGTGCTTGCTGGGTGGTCTCTAGGCCCTCCAATGTTACTTTTGTTTGCTACACTCTATCAACAAGCTTGGCGTGGTCTGCTCGGAGGAGGCCAAGTTCCTTCACCACATGCGCGATGTCCTACTGGAGCCCTTCTCTAGTGTCAGTTATGGCTTTAAGAATTTGGTCCACCTTCTGCTGCATCATCCCTTCTGGGTGCATTATCCCTTCCTGCTTGTCCTGCGCACCCATTTCGTCTTCCAACTCCAGGGTGGCCCCCCCTTGCTATCCCCGTGGTTTCCCTATGAATGGTTATGTAGCAGTTCCTAGCACCAGTGCAACCCCTTCACTAATGCCCAATGCTAATAGGATTTCCTACCGCTTCCTTGGCCCACCTCTCTGCCCATTCAGTCGCCCGCTCCCCGAGGTAGCCTCCGAGTGCTCCTAGCTGCTTTCTGCCCAACCTACCAATCCGCTACACAGTGTTGGTGTACCACTGCAGGTCCAGAGACAAAACGGCTCCCCACACTAGTTCAATCCTCATCATCATGAAGTCTTCGCCATGAGGGGGCAAACAGAATTCACAAATGTAGCGCACATTCAAAATATCCACATGATTGTCACCCATAAAATTCAAGCACCACTGTATTGCCCCTTGCTGCACAGCGCTATCACCAGCGGATTACACCGCGCCCAGTGTCCGATGAATTACAGTTCTGGGCCGCCACTGCAGTCGACCTAACCTCACCAGGTCTGCAGGTGGCAGTCTGACAAGGCCGGTACCCTGACATATCAAAATAACAGGGGTGTCAGAGGTGGCGCAGGCAGGTAGCATCCGCTACTTTCTGCTCTTTCTGTGCCAGTCCCGGCTTTCGTCCCCAATCACCACTCTTAAGGTCACAACTCTGCCAACAGCGCGATCTTGACCATTACCCGAGTGGTGGTACCACCTCACCAGTTCTCCAGTCCGCAGGTCTCTCTGTCGGCTTTAGTGAGTGTTCCTGACTCCCGATTTCGCTGTCATGGGTGCTCAGAGGATCGATGCTAAGTCCCCAAGCAGGATAAATACAGGGGGGGTGCAGAGTTCCAGGCTCACACGTCTTCCCTCATCGACTTTGTGGCCACCTCATTGCAATCATTCTTCTTCTTGTCTCCTCAAGCAACAGATCTTAGGAGCTATGCAGCTATTCCATATTTATCCAGTGTTCCTGGGCATCAAGCAGAGAGGCACCTCTGACCAATTGGATGCAGGGTGCCACCTATTTGTATGATCACTTCCTCCAAAGTGTGGCATATTTGTGTCCCAGAAAGCATTATTCTCTCAGACTCCAACATGGAGGAAGTCTCTCCAGAGGAGATGGATCAGGCTAACCCAACCTACTGGTGATTTTAATTTTCCTAAACACTCCCTTTCCACGCCCCTCCACAATCTTATTACAGGGGCTCCTGTGTAGCTGGGGTTGGCAGGATCTGGGGAACAGCCTGTGCTGTCTTTAAGAGTCATTCTCCCTTTGAAAACCATTTTCTCGACCCTTTGCCCCCTTCCTGCCTTCTGCTCTGTAGCTTGTACTTCTTCACCCACAGGAAACCCATTGTCTCTCTATTAGGGCTATCCACACCTCATTAGAGCAGCCTGGGTAGAGGTTGGACAATTAAGAGAGAGCAGCTGAAAGGTTGGAATGTGGCCCATAGAAAGAAAAGTTTAACAACTTATTTTCTGTCATAGTTATTATAGATCTAACAGTGGCAAGTTGTTGAATTTATCTCAACTATTTATTTGATACATAGAAGTATATTTAGGCATTGGCTCCTATCCATATTCATACTTAAATAAAATATTACCATGGAGCCATTCACTACAAAGGGGAAAACAAAAGTGACTGTTTTTTTCTCACCAGGGCTTATAAAACATCTTTTATAATGTCCCTGCTTAAAGTTACAAGGAAGGCACCCTGCCCCTGCGACCTCAGGGGTGACTTATATGTAAAAATACGATAGATTAATACTTCGGAAAATACCTTTAAATCTAAAATCAAATCTGCATATAATTTCAATTTAAAAACAGCCTGTAAGGCAGGGGTGGCTTTTAAATTGACAGGAGGCACCACAGTGGCACACACTCCAGTGCAGGAAATTTACTAGGCCTCTAAACGTCCCTGTCCTATTTTATACTAGGAATTTATAGGTAGTTTCAATCCTCCTTGTCTTATTATATTTTATTCAAAAAGGGGGGTGGTGATGAACAGAGTGTCTGAATTAAGCAGACCACTCTTACCCAGTCAAGAGATCAGGGCTTGATCCATCACCGTTATTTAGCTCACTGCATCACCCCAGTTCAGAACCTGGCTATATGCAAATTGGTCTGACCCAGTGCCTCATGGGAACAGGGCAGACCAAACTACCAAGCCAATTCTTCACCGGAAAGGAGACAAGCTTCCGGGGACCGGTATCTGGCATTTCAGCCGTTGTCGGCCCGGCTTGCTTGAATTCTGGTGGTGCAGTGAGCAAGGGACTCATGTCTGAGCATACCCTGCCACACTTATGGTGGCCAAAAACGATTCAAAAAGGGGGGTGGTGATGAACAGAGTGTCTGAATTAAGCAGACCACTCTTACCCAGTCAAGAGATCAGGGCTTGATCCATCACCGTTATTTAGCTCACTGCATCACCCCAGTTCAGAACCCCCGGAAGCTTGTTTCCTTCCCAGTATAAGAGTTGGCTTGGTAGTTTGGTCTGCCCTGTTCCCATGATGCACTGGGCCAGGGACAGACTAATTTGCATGTAGCCAGGTTCTGAGCTGGGATGGTGCAGTGAGCTAAAAAACGGTGATGGATCAAGCCCTGATCTTTGGACTGGGTAGGAGTGTTCTGCTTAATTCAGATACTCTGTCCATCACCACCCCCTTTTCTGAATCGTTTTGTCCACCATAAGCGTGGAAGGGTATACTCAGATGTGAGTCCCTTGCTCACTGCACCATCAGGATTCAAGCAAGCCGGGCCAAAGACGGCTGAAATGCCAGAAACCGGTCCCCGGAAGCTTGTTTCCTTCCCAGTATAAGAATTGGCTTGGTAGTTTGGTCTGCCCTGTTCCCATGATGCACTGGGCCAGGGACAGACTAATTTGCATGTAGCCAGGTTCTGAGCCGGGATGGTGCAGTGAGCTAAAAAACGGTGATGGATCAAGCCCTGATCTTTGGACTGGGTAGGAGTGTTCTGCTTAATTCAGATACTCTGTCCATCACCACCACCCCCTTTTCTGAAATATTATATTCTAGGCAATTAAAGGGGTCTGTCATTGTCAATTATAATTATACCAAATTCCCATGTACTTTTTGCACAGAGCGCTGGCTCTGTGTCTGGTTAGCAGAGCCCAGGGCACAGTCAGAGTCGGAAAACCAGCATCTAGAGGGTAAAATGAGTGGAAAAAGTGGGGGGACACTGCAAACAAGTTGTGATTTCTCGCAATATCCTTAACACCAACATATAAATCAGGCCCTTAATGTCTTAAAAAAATGCAAAAGTGGAGAAAATAGTTTTGGATAAAGAAGTATGCATAGCAAGTTTATCTACAGATTAACTATAAATCAAACATGATGAAAGATTATGGGGGAGAGAGTTAGTGGGGAAAATCTCTAACCATTTACTTTGCAGATAAATGAAAAACGTAAAACATTGTCTACACCAAAAAAGTGAAATTTTTAAAAAATTGTATCATTGAAGAAAGAGCACCAGAGAGCATCAGCCTACACAGAAGCCAGTAAGACTAAGGTTTAGTCAGTTATTTTGGTTGTTGCAGGATCATATACTGATTTAATATTGCAGGATTTCAAGCATGCATGCTAAATCTTCAGGACTGTGTTTGGTTAACCCATTTTACTAGAAGTGTTAGAATGCTCCCAACAACTCAGACCTAGGAGGTCTACACAATGTTCCAGTATTTAGTTATGATAATTTTAAATGGCTCTCTATCTCCTGGGATGTTTGAGTTTCAATCACCTCCAGGCTTAAGAAGCAGGCTCAAAGCAGACTAGGTGTTTCCACAGCATTTCAAGTGGCTGATTTGGTATTGTGATATGGAAAATCATCCAAGTTTGGTCCAAGTTTTAAATACTGAGGAGCATCTACTGGTGTAGTTTATTTTGGGGTTTAAGCTTTTAGACCACATTATATGGACCGTTCAAATCAAACATGGTCTTCCTACCAGATCCTGGGCCATAGAAATTATGCACTAAACTATTTTAGAATAGGTAGCATTGCATATACCACCCTGTCAGGTTGCTGTATGCCAAATCACAATCATATGAGACACTATTGGCTGTGGGAAAAAAACTTTGACTCCACAGGCAAAGAACACAGCATGCATGCCTCTGGATTGGGGGTGGCACTGTATTGCTACAGCCAAATTGTAATGCTCTGGTCAATATAATGTGACCGCCACACAGTTTCAGTCCTCTGACATTACACGTTATGTAATTAGTAAATGTCAAATCAGGTACCAGTGATCTGATCTGTTTATTACTACTAAGGCAGTAGGTCTGACATTCATTGTGAGAACATATGTTAAAGCCAATAGGCATTTAGACAGGGAATTATTATTAAACTGTTTTAAAGCCTGTAGAAAGGTATCTTGTTGCACATAATTTCACAGATCATTGTAATAAGCAAGGGTTTCAGAGTATGTTACCCTCTCTGACAAATCCTGGTAATATAAGATTTTCACCATGATATTTATTGTTAGATCATTTTAGGAGGGGTTGCATACATATTTTCCAAATGTGATTATTGACATAGCTGTAATTTTATGATTGTATGCCTGTTACTGGCATCTGGTATACAGTAGGCTTGAGTTGGTAAATGGTGACAAGGCCATGATTAAGACTGTAGTCCTGATTGGTTCATTGGAAAAAAAACTTCTAATTTCCAAAGGTCTAATCTGTTCGTTATGAAAAGCGATGACAGAGGCAATGGGCCTGGACTATTTATTATGAAAAGCATATGTTGAAGCCAAGAGGCCATTTAGGTCTGATTGTTATTAAACTATGGTAAAGTCTGCAAAAAGGTATTTTGTTACTTTTACTCTTGTAGATTACCAGGGAGACAAGGGTTTTGGTATTAGTTTTTGTCTCTGATAAATGCTCACAGTGGAAGAGCTGCACTGTGGGATTCCTAGTTAGACACAGTTAGGAAGAGATGTGTATTGTTTTGCCAACTGTAAGTGTCTAGGTATTTGTAATTTTATATATATACAGCTGTGACAAACCTTATGCTCAGTGCAGTAGGCCAGTGTTGCTTATGGTGACATGCCAATGACAAAGGCCTTAGACTTGATTGGGTAATTAGGAAATTTTATATAGGAAGCCTTATGTCCAATCAGTTTAGAACAAAAAGGTGTGACAACAGGAGAATGGAAGACTTCTCTATAGTGACAAATATATGTTAAAGACAACAGCCTAAAGTGTAAATTGTTATTTCACTGTTTTTATCCAGTAGATTAAAATGTTGTTATATGGAATCTCTCCGCAGTTTTGGGAGTGGTGCACAAGAAAGGAAATTCTCCTTTCTTAAGAAGACCTCTCACTCACCAACCTAGTTGGTTACATGCTTCAACATTGGGGTCCCACCCGAATGGCCAATTGCCATCCGGGTGTGCTACGACACCTGATTACAGTGGAGCGGGTTAATTTCTGTTGTGCAAGTTAGTGAAGGTGGTTTAAAAATTGCCCAGATATAACTCACAAAAAATATTTTTGTATGTAGTAAATATAGACATAGTTGTTTAGCAGCCCATTGTTATATGAATGATAAGCAGCCATCAGACACAGTTGGATGAATCATATAGGCTGCAATATTAATCTTTAGAGATTGACATAGGGATGTGCCATTCCCTATGGTGTACTCATAGTTATCTCCATGCAAGTGTTCAGTAGACCAGGTGCGATACAGGGGGTCATCTGGCTGACTACTACCTCATTTTGGTAGCACTGAATTCCACTGAATATTTTCATTCATCCCCTCTTGTGGGGGGATAGCCTATAAATCCACCTTTGCTCCTTCTCAAACAGGCTTGGCTGAATATTTGTTCCTGTCTTTATCTGTTTGATGATGGTCCATCTCATGTCATTTGTTGTCTGATTTTTTTTGAGAAAATGCTCAATGAGTTTAGTTGTCATTCTTTTGCACCTGATTGTGCTGCGGTGCTCACATATTCTCAGCTTGATGTTTCTGCAGGTCATACCCATCATATTGTAGATTGCAAGGGCATTTTATTAAGTAGACAACATTGGTGCTATTACAGTTCATATGAGCTTGTTGGCTCCACACTTTCCCTGGTTCGAGTGTTAGTGTTTTTGTGTTGCTGGTCAAATGGCAAACACTACAGTTGCCACATTGATAGTGTCCTACAATGTTAGGTAGACCCCATGTGTTCAGTACAGTTGCTGTTGTTCCTTGCCTGGGTTCTTTAGGGCGTGTGTTCACTAGGGAGTCCTTCACGCTCCTTGACTTTTTGAAGGAGAACAGTGGTTTCTCCCAATGTAGATTGCCTGTATTGATAATGGACCAATGTTTGTTGATGGATCTGGTCATTTGATTAGAGTCTATACCGTGATATGTGTATTTTACATGTTCTGTATACCTACGATTGGGAGCTAAAGGAGCACTTTACAACCACTAGTGACTACATTACAGCTACGTATTGTGTTTTCTTGTGATTATATGTTTGTCTTCACAGATTTTCCCTTTCTACAAATCAGACGAAAGGACGCCTGACCGTGAGTACTCGGTTAGGTCACAGTGGTCATGGGTAGGGTACACCTTAGGGAGTGTATACCGCCCGGGCCACATTCACTGGTCCTGACGAAAACCTGGTACTATCATTTTGAGGTTGAAATATGTAGACCTTTTTATGCACATTTTTTTCACTCTAAAGATACCGAAGGTCAATTTAACCAGGGACGGCATCTCACCAACATTTTTAATATTGTCCAGTTGCTCCAGAATAAAATATCTTCAGTGAGTTATATCTGGCCAATTTTTAAACTACCTTCACTCACTTGCACAACAAAAAGTAACCCGCTCCACTGTAATCAGGTGTCGTAGCACACCCGGATGGCATTCCGCCATTCAAGTGGAACCCTAATGATGAAGCATGTCACCAACTATGTTGGTGAGTGAGGGGTCTTCTTAAGAAAGGAGAATTTCCTTTCTTGTGCACCACTCCCAACACTGCGGAGACATTGCATTGTCTTTTGGGTGGACTCCATTTATTTTTGTACTTTACCTTCAAGGGGACCAGGAGTATTCCCTTATAACTAGCAACATTCCTCTCTCACTCCTGTGTTTTCTATATATGTTGTATGGAATCTGACATATTACTATAGTAGGAAAGTACTTTGTTGTTTGTTATGAGGCATTTACCTGTGCAGTTTGTATATTAAAGTACATTCTAGACCTGAACTGACAGCTTTAGCTCTCTGCCAGGCTCCTGTAATAAAAAGAAAATACAAACAAAAGTACATACGTACATAAACATAGAGCAACTTTGGGTCAGCTCTTTTCAGCCATTAGTTTGTTAGTGTATCATTCATATTCTCTTTCCACTCATGTCAACATATAGCTTGTATGAGTCCTGGCCTCCAAATGCTGTTCCTGAGACCCTGGAAACATTAGCTGCGTCTTACTAGGATTCTTGTAACACTCCTGGAAAACAGAGAATGTAAAACATTTTTTAACTCCAAGCACTCTGGAAGACAGAGAGGAACCTGCCCACCCGATCCATCCAAGGTGCATTGCCACGGGCATAAGAGACTGGGTTCTCTCACTCTGAGCTTCTCCACAGCAAGATATCTGATTCAACCAGATGTCATGGAGAAGGTATACTGTGTTAGGGACCCCTCTTCATGTAGAGACTGGCATTTAGCCCCACTGGAGTATTTTGAGCTCCAAGAAATAGACTGAGGCCCAGATTTACAAACACTGATTTGCAATACTTTTCTAAGGCAAAGCCCACGTAAAGTGTGAGATTTGCTATGCAATGCAAATCATGATTTGTGTTGGATAGTAACCCACAGTAATGCAAAGTTGTCATGCACTACTTTACGTCAGCGTAGTCGACCACGATTTACCCGGCTGCCAGGAACATAGTGAATTCTCTCTGCCATTTACCTGCCCGCTGGTTAAATAGCAGAAATGATTTACTATTTTGCTGACAGCCTTGAGAATAGCAGATAAATGTCACTGTTTATTACCCCACTGACTAAATATTAGAGATTCTGCACTATTTGACCAGTGGCCGTGCAAATAGAAGACAAAATTCAATATTTACCCAGCCACTGGCGAAATGGTCGAGCTTCTGCACTTTATGGTTGATGGCAGTGCAAACAGCAGAAAAAAATCACTATCTCCCCAGAAGCTGGTTAAATGGCAGACATTCTGCAGTGTTCAGCTGGCAAATTGCAAAAAACTGTGACTATTTACCTGGCCACTGGCTAAATAGTAGAGTTGTTGCACTTCATGGCCTGCAGTCATGCACATAATAAGGAAACTTCAGTATTTACCAGGCCACTGGCTCAAAAGAAGACGTTTTGTACTATTTAGCTAGCAAACACACAAAAAAACTTCACGCATTGCCTAGTTGCTGGCAAAACATGTACAATTCGGCCAGCAGCCACATAAATAACAGATAAATGTAATTATTTATGTTGCTGTTGGTTGAATCCGACCTCGGTGGTTTTGGCCCACCTGTCTCTGGTCCTTCTTTCTATTGATCTCCTGTTACTGGTCCTCTTTGATCTGTCTACCTGGATCTGCTACTCCCTGACCTGATCATCCTCATACCTCTGGTCCTGGTTGGTGCTCTCAGGCCCTCCCCATCATTATGGTCCATAATGTTAGTACATTTCAGAATGTCACCTTTCAACGGTATCATATATTATGTGTATTAAAACATGTCCACTATTATCCTTATTATCCCGCTTTTGTGAATTGGCTTTGGACTCGGATAAGGGTATTGTCTGGGTTTGGACCCCCCTCTTTGAAAAGTTCATAAAAAGGGGACATGTTTTAATGCGCATAATATACGATACCGTTGAGAGGTGACATAACAAAATGTACTAACAGTTATTGATGATAGCTTAAATATATTCTAAAAAGTATCTTTACTCGAATTGATGGGCAAATTCCAAAGAATGGCAGGTTAACGGTTTACCTTAAACTCGCTACATATTTATGGCATGGATCTGAAATAAGTAGCAATATTAAAGGAGACTTTAGTGCGATACTATTATAAAAATGATGTTTGACATATAATGTGAATGATTGACGTTGGGAATATAATTCCCTGTTCTAGTCTTGCTATACACCTCTCCGGTTACATTTTAGGCAGAGGCTATCCCACTGGGGATGGAGGGCACTTACCCCTATGATTATCATTTGTATTTTTCTGACTGTTGATGCATTGAGCAGACTCGGTATATCTAAACCTATAAAATTAAATATATTGGTTATGACTTTTTAGACTATTTTAGGGGTATTAATCCCCATGGTACTATGTTATATTGTGAAGTGTCTCAGACTCCCGCATCTGGCTATTAGGCATATGATAATATTTATAAAATATTACTAATAGCATCATATAAAAATGTATAAGAGATGCTGCTTTGAAACTAGACTTCTCGCAAAGGATTATCAGCCTGATTCATCATAGGAAGGTTTTGCGAGTCTGAAATAGCGAATCATAAGGAATCGCTATTCCAGACTCGCAAAACGGGATTCATGTAAGAATAGCAAAATATTTTGCGATTCCTACAGATTCCTTATTTGCGATTAGCAAATTGCTAATCGCAAATAAGGAACAACTCCCCATTCATTCCTATGGGCCAAAAGGCCCATAGGAATGAATGGGGAGTATTCCTTATTTGCGATTAGCAATTAGCTAATCGCAAATAAGATAGCGATTTAAAGGGTGCCAGGGGTGTCCAGAGGACACCCTGTAGCACCCCTTAAATGCAAATTGAAACAGGTGTTGCGCACGCACATGTCCAAAGGACATTTGTGTGTGCAACATGCAACTTAGAAAAATGCTTTTAAAAGCATTTTTCTAAGTTTTCCCTATTTACCACGAGGTTTGACCTCGCGGTAAATAGCGGGCCAAAATTGCGAATTCGCAATTTTAATATGGATGATGAATTGCATTTAAGGAATCTCAAATAGAGATTCCTTAAATGTAATTACTCGCAAAATTGCGAAATCCCTATTACCGATTTTTGCATTTGGGATGATGAATCCCAAATGCAAAAATAGCGCTCGCAAAGGGCCAGATTCTCAGAATCTGGCCCTTTGCGAGCCGATTTCGGCTTGATGAATCAGGCTGTATATTTGGTCCAGCTTGCGAATTGACTGGTGCTAAAGATTATTGAGACTGTTTGTGTGATCTAAAGAGGTGAGGTTGTTTACTTCTTGGTCATTTTGCTTTTTCTCCATCATAATCAGCATCTCCTTCCTGTGGGTGGTTTATGTACTTAAAAAAATATTTTGTACTAAGGGACAGTTTTTATTACTTTACTTGTTTCTTGGAATGGAAATATATTTCGAAAAATATAGAAAAATCCACTGTACATGTATAATAGGAGGCAATATAAGTCACTTGTAAACTTTTGTGTCTTGGAATATATTTTAAAAATGCATGTGGCTTTTAAAGAATTAATATTTGTGTTTTGTTCTGTTTAATTATGTTTGTAAAATATTTTAGGATGTCGTAGTAATGTCAATTTGTTAACCACTTCGACGCTATTGACGGAACCGTTCCGTCACGCCCCTCGGGTGGGCTGTGCTCATGACGGACGGTTCCGTCTCGGCCCGCTCGTCGCGCCTGCGCGGCGCTGATTTCGCGACTGCGCGGCGCGTTTCATTAAGCGGGCGGGGCTGTGACAGAACCGTTCTGTCACAAGCACAGCTCACCCACGAGCCGTGACGGAATGGTTCTGTCACCCGCCAGGTGAGCCGCGCGCACCCCCCTCGACCGCTAGCGCTGCGTCGGAATAGCCGCCGCAGCGAAGGAGTTAAGTAACATGATTTGTTGTTTTGTATTATGTTTGTAATATTTTAGGAAGTTGAGGCTCTCTGAAGCGGTCGCTCCCTCGCTGCTCCCTGCTCTACCCCACACGTGGTATCGTAGCACCTACACAGCATTGCCATAGCTACGATTATTTCTAGAACCGAGCGCAGTGTATTTACTTTGTATTGTGCCTTTTATATTGTTGTGACACTCGCTTTGCAATTTGCCAGAACTGAGCACACTAAATCGCCGCAGCGCTTACTGAACAGATCGTCTTTTAATTTTATTTTGTGCCTTATCATATTGCTGTGACACTCGCTTTGTGATTTGTTTGCCTGATTGCGCTGCCCAGTCGATTGCCTCCTACATCGTGCCCAATCTCGTCCTGGTCCATAGCGTGGCTTGCAGCCATCTTGTTGCTTGTTTGTTTGTTGTGCCTCCCAGCCCGGCCCTCGACCCCGCTCCCGCCTCCCAGCTGCCCCGCCCTCCCACAGAGAGTGTAGGCTCCACCACCGCAGCTTTAACGCTGTGACCATCCAGAGGCTCTCTGAAGCGGTCGCTCCCTCGCTGCTCCCTGCTCTACCCCACACGTGGTATCGTAGCGCCTACACAGCATTGGCATAGCTACGATTATTTCTAGAACCGAGCGCAGTGTATTTACTTTGTATTGTGCCTTTTATATTGTTGTGACACGTGCCCAATCTCGTCCTGGTCCCTAGCGTGGCTTGCAGCCATCTTGTTGCTTGTTTGTTTGTTGTGCCTCCCAGCCCGGCCCTCGACCCCGCTCCCGCCTCCCAGCTGCCCCGCCCTCGCCCCTCCCCCTTCACTATCCATATATGACAGATGCATTTGCGTGCAGCGTTCACGCGCAGCGGTCGCGCCCCAGTCGCGCCGCGCCTGGACCGCGCCAAGCGCCAGACCCCCTGGTCCTCGCAAAACCCACTCCACCCGCATTAAGTATGACGCCGCCTCCCTCCTAGCCCTTAACCCAGGATGCACACCTCTATGCTGCGTAGCTGCCCCAGGACTCACCCACGGTCCCTTCGCCTGCCACCCCTGCAAGTTTACTAGCATCAAGACCCAAACCACTTCAACTACCACCAAACACAGCTCCGACCCCAACCACCTGAAGTGCATCCTGCTGAACACCCGCTCGGTCCACAGACACGCCACCGAACTCTGGGATCTACTCGACACTACATCACCGGACGTCGCCTTCCTCACTGAAACATGGATAAACGCATCATCAACACCCGACATCGCCATAGCCATCCCGTACAACTACAAGATGATCCGAAAAGACCGCTCCATTCAAACTGGAGGAGGCATCGCCATCGTCCATAAGAACACCATCAAAATCACGACCAGCTCCGACGATAACCTTACAACCGCCGAACACCTCCACTTCCAGATCCACACCGACCCTAGGACCACACTCAGAGGCACCCTCATCTACAGGCCTCCAGGAACCCGTAAACAATTCAGCGAAGACATCACTGACTTCATCAGTCCACATGCCCTCGCCTCCGAGAACTACATTCTACTGGGAGACCTCAACTTCCACGTGGAAAAGAAAATGGACAGCAACACCTCCACACTTCTTGACAACCTAGCCAATCTCGGCCTCAAACAACTTGTCGACACCCCCACCCATGTAGCCGGACACACGCTCGACCCTATCTTCACCTCCAGTAAATACATCTCCTTCGATCATACCACAGCTCTCCATTGGACGGACCACAGTTGTGTTCACTTCAGCTACAAAACCACCTCGACCCCCAACCCCCCACAACCTATTCCCCGAAGAAAATGGAACAAAATCACCACCGACCAACTCCTCACATCGCTCAACCAAGACCCACCCGCCCTCTCATCGGACCCGAACCAAGCTGCCATCAAATTCAAACAATGGATCACTCACAGCACTGACGAATTAGCACCCTTGAAAAACCATCACACCAAACAAGACAGCAAAAAGGCCCCCTGGTTCAATGATGACCTTAAGAAATCCAAGAAGCTATGCCGTACTCTCGAGAAAACATGGAGAAAAAACCCAACCACCGACAACATGACCACCTTCAAGGCAGCCACCCGCAAACACCACCAGCTGATTCGATCCACCAAGAAATCAGCATTCAAGAATCGACTCGACAACAACGCCCATAACAGCAAGGAACTATTCAACATCGTCAAAGAATTCACCAACCCCACCGCAGCCTCAAACGACATCACTCCCTCCCAAGACCTCTGCGATTCGTTATCCTCCTTCTTCTACAACAAAATTGCCGACATACATAACAGCTTCGAAAACAATTCCAACGAACAATCCTCTCCGACCCCCTCAGATCCTAAACCGACCTCTAACAACCTCAGCGCCTGGAACCCAATCACCACGGAAGACACCATCCGCCTAATGAATTCCATCCACTCCGGCGCGCCAACCGGCCCATGTCCCCACCACATCTTCAACAAAGCAGACGCCATCATCGCACCCCATCTCCGTGATGTCATTAACTGCTCTTTCAACTCTGCTACCTTCCCAGAAAGCTGGAAACATGCCGAAGTCAGTGCCCTCCTGAAGAAACCCACAGCAGACCCCTCTGAACTTAAAAACTACCGCCCCATATCCCTCCTCCCATTCCCGGCCAAAGTCATCGAGAAAGCCGCCAATAGCCAACTCGCCGCCTTCCTCGAATCCAACAACTCCCTCGATCCCTCACAGTCCGGCTTTCGAGCCAAACACAGCACAGAAACCGCCCTCATCGCAGCAAAAGCTGACATCCGAGCACTACTGGACAACGGAGAAACAGCGGCCCTCATTCTTCTCGACCTCTCCACCGCTTTCGACACAGTCTGTCACAGCACCCTCATACAACGCCTCAGCAACATCGGCATAAAAAGAAAAACCTTGGACTGGATCACCTCGTTCCTAGCTGGGAGAAGTCAGAGAGTCCGACTTCCCCCATTCAAATCAGAAGCCACCAAAGTCATCTGCGGTGTACCACAAGGATCATCACTCAGTCCCACCCTCTTCAACGTCTACATGAGTCCACTCGCTTCCATCGCGCGTCTACACAACCTTAACATCATCTCCTACGCTGACGACACCCAGCTGATCCTTTCCCTCACCAAAGACCCCAACACCGCCAAAACCATTCTTCACGAAGTCATGAAAGAAGTAGCTGTATGGATGAAAAACAGCCGCCTAAAGCTTAACTCGGACAAGACGGAAGTGCTCATCCTAGGATCTTCCCCCTCTGCCTGGGACGACTCATGGTGGCCTTCGGATCTGGGCTCAGCACCCATACCCACAGACCACGCACGTAACCTTGGCTTCATCCTAGACTCCTCACTCTCGATGAACAAACAAGTCAACGCCGTCTCATCCTCCTGCTTCAACGTACTTCGTATGCTTAAAAAAATCTTCCACTGGATCCCCGCCGAGACTAGAAAGACCGTCACCCACGCACTAGTCACGAGTCGACTAGACTACGGAAACACCCTATACGCCAGAATTACAGCCAAATTACAGAAAAAACTCCACGCATCCAAAAACGCATCAGCGAGACTCATTTTAGACATCCCTCGCCAAGATCACATTTCCAGCCACCTGAAAGACCTCCACTGGCTTCCCTTCAACAAGAGAATAACATTCCGTCTCCTCTCCCACGCACACAAGACCCTCCACAAACTAGGGCCCGAATGCCTCAACACTCGACTATCCTTCTACACACCCGCCCGCCAACTAAGATCCTCCAATCAAGGCCTCACAGCAGTTCCACGTATCCAAAGATCCACCATGGGAGGTAGATCCTTCTCCTACTTGGCGGTCAAGACCTGGAACACACTCCCCACTTACCTCCGCCTTACACAGAACCACATCTCCTTCAGAAAAGAACTTAAAACCTGGTTATTCGATAAACAATGAACCCCCTCCCCAAGCGCCTTGAGACCCTCTGCGTGAGTAGTGCGCTATATAAATTCCTGAACTTGAACTTGAACTTGAACTAGTTGTGTCCATCAGGCAAGTGATGTGATGTGTTTGTCTTTGCTTTATGTTATTTTGTTTTCTAGCCTGAAGAAGTTCTTATGGCTTGTCGCCGAACTGAACGAATTGCGTTGGTTGACCCATTTTTTGTGAAACTTCATTTGGATATGAAAATAAAGAATTTAAGAAACACAAAAAGACTGAATAAATTATTTTGTTCAAGTGCACTGCTCTTTACGAAGTATAGTTTGGAATCTGTGATCAGTGGCACCGAAAGGCAACAGGTGCCGAGAAGTGTGCACAAACCACTGTTCTAATAAGACTGTACTACAGTTGTGAGGTGCTTTTCTCCAAGTCCGTTGCTTAAAGTTTTCTTTCGATTTATCTTACAATGCACTATGCACTTTATGTGCCTCTAAGAGCATGCACTTTTGAAAACCTCTATAACCGAGTATCAAGTTTGTACTTACCTCGTTGTTACTTGCACATTGAACCAACTTCTAGATGATGCATTTTGTATGCTGCTATATAAGGTTGAATTCTGTGTGATAATTTTAGTTAGCAAATGCGCCTACGGTTTTTGTTTATAAGTCCAATATTTATATAGCTCATTTTGCACATTGAATCAACTGCCTACATTTTGCACCGCTAGCTTACTACGGCCGAAACTTTGTACATCTAGTTAGCTTCAGCCAGAAATCTTATGTTCCATCTCAAGATTGAAGACTGCGTGTTTATACTCTCTAGATAACAATTATTGCATATCGCTCTGACTATCCTGACACAAGGAATTGATGTTTTTATGATATGTTCAAAAATTGTAAAGGATTTTATTAACTAAACAATACATTTATTACTCACATGTTACTCACAATAAAGAACAGTATTAATGAGAGGTATCAGTGGATTATTAGAAGAGCACCGGGATGAACTGGTTACAATTGAGGGACTAATCTCCCTTTTCGCAGTGCAACAGTGAGGTGCGCTAGACAAGTGCCCTGGTCTGATCATTGTAACAATTGTTGTGGTGGAGGCGAGCCACAGCTCGATGTATGCACGCACATACAACTGGAGATTTCAAGAAAGGGTTTCAATTTAAGAAAAGGAGTGCACTCATTAGTTTGACTTTTAGAATCTGGGCATTTTCTTGCTTTACCATCCTGTGCCTCTGCCTACCTGTGGAATCAACGTCTGTTTCATAGCTACCAAGGTTTCAGATTGCTCATGTGTGGCATTTTAATAATTCTAGTGTATCTATTAGTGACATTCAATGACTATGAGTGACACTTTCTCGTGTGCAAAATCAAGCAATGAAGATCAGGGAAATATATAAATATAAAAAATTACACCTATTTGAGTAACTAGAAACGCTAATATCATCTTAAAACTGAGGCAAAACACCAGAAATTAAAGTGCATTAACTTTGCAGGAGGGCCTAGCAGTGATAAATGAAATTGCTGGTTTATTGAAGTGAAAGAGTTTGTGAATAAATGCACCACAGTTGCAGACTAGGACCTCAACTGTGGTTAATGGCCATCTCTACTGACTATTACTGCGATGATCAAACCCTGAAATCCCGAGTGTGTGGAAAGATATATCACTATAGGTTACTTCCACTGACCCAGCTATCGGTCTGTTGTCACATTCCAAGGAATGGCAGAAAAATATAATAAAGTATATACATTTAGTGTAGGAAAGTACAGAGCTTGAAAAAGGCAAGCACATAAAAAGAAAAAGGGTAAAACAGCATGAATTAAAAAAAGACAATTACAGATACATACACTATGGTTGAGAGATGCAAAAACATGATGGTGAAGGAAAAACTAAGGGAACAGAGCTAGAGAACAGAAAACAATGGTAAAATGAACAGAGAAATGAGAGATTACATCCCTGAGGAAACCATGTTTAATAGGGAGAAAAGGGAAATGCAAGAATATAGCAAGTGAAAAATATTATAAATCAATGTTACAGGTTACAATGTGAGTGGGATACCATGCGTACGTTTGATGCAAATATTGGATACTACTGTAGACACTAGGTCAACATTACCTGGACAGATAGTTCACCTGAGGTTATAGACTATAGATTTGTACATCTTGGGAATCACACATTCTAATACTAGATAGAGTGTTCAGTGGAGTACTTATGACAGGGATTGTGTGCAACTCTGGGATGCAAGGCCATAAGGCCAGCAAATCACAGGTTTTAATACCAACCAGAGTGCTCATTGGGGTAATTCCCCTAGAGCAGCTATGTTTGTGCAACTTTGGACTGCAGGGCTGTATGGCCTGCAAATCACAGGTTCTAATACCAACCAGAGTGCTCAGGGCGGCAATGTACCGAGTGCTGAGATTTGTGAATAACTCTGGGCCGACTCACAGTCAGAGAGTTCAAACTCTGCCCAGTCTACGCCTCGCCCCTGCTCCACATCCTGCCAACAGAGGGATGTCCTGTCAATCTTGCCTACCGTGCCCGATGCCTAGAGTCTGACTGGACTCCAGTACAACCCGCAGCAGAACCTCAAGCCCTTTCACTACTCTTCATTCAGGGTTGTGTTTTAAAGATGCTGACATGTTCACACATGTACCAGTGCAGCTGCACTGCACTTTCTGGTCCCCAAAAGGGCGCAGATACGAATGCATATATATATCATTCTCCCTTTTCCCTGACTCTTGGGCATTTGTTGACTGTGCCAGGAAGTCAGATCTACCTGCTTTGTGAACAAGCGTAAGCACGAACTAAGGTGCTTAGCTAAAGCAGGGCCAGACCCCAGCGCCCATAGAAGTGTAATCCCCGAAGCCAACAGAAGTGTCACTCCCATGTCAGACCTAAAGCTACATCAGCAAACACTGACAAACAGATGTACTTAAAAAAAAGGGCAAACCTCAGCCTAACAAGGTAAAATTATTTCACACTAGATCCATAAATCAGGATCCCAAGCATCTTACTGGTGTTGCTTTCAATAACATTGTGGTCAAAATCTACTTCACACCAAACAAGTCTATAAACACTTATTCTTTAACCATTAAGCCTTTCTTTGTAGGATAATTTCAGAAGCCATTAGGCAATTCAATCACTGCCGAGTCTGTTGCACTACAAACGAACCAGAGCTGGCAGATGACAAGATCAACTAAAATCAATAGCTTGTAACATGAAAGCCCAGCTCTTGAACCTCATGGCGGGACTCAGCCGCCACAGCCGGAGTTGCCTGGGCAGGGTGGGTCGTGTCAGCCACAAGCCGAGCAAGCCCCCAAGCCTGTCCCACTGTCAGGAGCTTTGTGCAATCAGTGGAGCTGCTAAATAGCAGTACTCCGACAGACAGCTAAAGGTGCTATAAATACGTGATAATGCATTTCAGTGCGGTGATGCGGACTACCGCACTGAAATGGGTTAGTCTAATGCCTGATGCGTGGTACTTGGCAGGTCTGCTGTTTGAGGCTGACAATTGGGCTGATTGTACATTTACTCTAGCAAACACAAGGAGAAGGTGGATGGAGCACTGACATTTTTCAGACACTCACCCTCAGTCACAGATCTGGGTTGAATCCATCATCATTCTTTAGCTCACTTTGTCACCTCAGTTCAAACCCAGCTATATGCAAATCAGTCTCAACTCTGTGCCTCATGGGAACAGTCCAGCCCAAACTGCCAAGCCAGGCCTTCCCTGAACCGCAAACAAGCATCCTGGGACTGGTTTCTGATTAACACCCTTCATCCGCCAGGCTAGCATGAATCCAGAGGCAAAGTGAGCAATGGACCCTCTTCTGGGCGTACCCTTCCAATTTAGGGCGAACAAAGCAAACACAAGGAGATGATGGTCGGGGCGCTGAAACTTTTCAGGCACTCACCCCCAGTCACAGATCTGGGTTGAATCCATCATCATTCTTTAGCTCACTTCGCAATCTCAGTTTAGATCCAGCTATAGGCAAATCAGCCTTGACCCTGTGCCTCATGGGAATAGTCAAGCTCGAACTGCCAAACCAGGCCTTCCCTGAACCGGAAACAAGCATCCTGGGACCGGTTTCTGGGTAACACCCTTTATCAGCCAGGGTAGCTTGAACCCAGTGGCAGAGTGAACAAGGGACCCACGTCTGGGAATACCCTGCCAACTAAGGGCGCACAAAGCAAACACAAGGAGAGGATGGACGGAGCGCTGAAACTTTTCAGGCACTTACTCCCAGTCACAGATCTGGGTTGAATCTATCATCATTCTTTAGCTCACTTCACCACCTCAGTTCAGACCCAGCTGTATGCAAATCAGTCTTGACCCTGCGCCTCATAGGAACAGTCCAGCCCGACATGCAAAACAAGTCTTCCCTGAACCAGGAACAAGCACCCTGGGACTGGTTTCTGGGTAACACCCTTTATCAGCCATGCTAGCTTGAATCCAGTGGCAAAGAGAACAAGGGACCCACGTCTGGGCATACCCTACCAACTACATGTCTACATTTACTCTAGACAGTCACCCAAAGGAAACTGAGGTGTGCCCTGCATATCCTGATTGCCCAACACCAGGCGGATGGGCCTTACTGAGCTAGGTGGTGGGAGGAGTTGTCCCCAACACCTGAAAAGGGCTGTACCTGTCCTCTCACAAAGCTGTCTCCACCCCTTGTAGTGTGTCTGGAGCCAGGACAGGGCAAGGCCGGATCAGTGCACTGCAAAAACTATCTTTTGAAGTATGCCTACTTCAAAGGCAGAAAAGGTTAGACATGTTGTACCTGTAACCCCACATTTTTAGAACACTTCTGGATCAAGAGAAGACCCTGCCAAGAGGAAAAGCTGGAGAGATATTAGGAGGAGTACTGACCCATTACTGTGTTGCTTTGCTTGGCTGACCTGCAGTTGCTGCTTCTGTCTTGGAGGGGGAAAAGACTAGACTTTGCTTTTTTATCCTGTTTGAGACGATCCAAAGGCTTGTGTGTGCTTGCCTCCTGTTCTCAGGGCCATCAAAGACTTCATCTACAGCTCCCCATAACTCATCTACATGGAGTTCTGACCTGCCAAGTGTTGCCAATTACTGTTCTGCGCCCTTGGAGATGGTTTTGCTGCTTCAACAGCTGAAAATCTATGCATCGCCCTTCAGCACCCTTTTTGCCACTGCAAGATTGCTGTGTGGTTGAAAATCCAATGCGGGGTGTCCAAAAAATCAACGCAGGGCCTGTTTGTGGCTGGAAGAAGTGCCGCAGCCTGAGTCTAGAGCACCGTGTCTCCAATATCCGTGACCCCGCTCAAACTTCACCGCAGGCCCTACAGTGCGGCTAAAAGAATTGATGCATCACCTGCCCATGGCTGGAAGAATTGACACAGCACCTGTTTCACTGCTGCATTGACCCAGTGCTCCTGGATTTTCAATGCATCATGACTGTACACCAACTTTCTACCGCATCGCCCCTCAGTAAGGAGCCACCTCTGGAAATCGACCCATCGCTTTTCCTCACAGTAATGGTTTGATGCCATTATAAGTGCCTGGAGCAGGTCTAGCATCACAGAAAGTCAATACTGTAGTGTGAAGAGCTGTAGTTTGGTTGTTGCTAAAGCATCACACCGGTTGATTGCTGAGGATGGTTGCAGGTGGGGTGAAGTGCAGGTTGAGCATTGCTAGTCTGCATGGGTGGTCACTCATTGCATGAAAAGCAGTGCCTGTCACATGAGGTTGATTCTCGGGACAAAGAGGTCACTTGTGGTTATGAGCAACCCAAAACATCCTTAACTTCACATTTTCTTTAGGAGGAGTTCTCATTGATGCAACTAAGGATCCAGGACCTTGGGAGGGCAGCTTTTGGGGATCAGGACTCACTAGCAAATGAGCTAACAGCACGGCTTAGGTAGGTCCAGGTAGGGACAATTGGTACTGGTTAGTTGGGCAGTTGCAGAGAGGCCTCTAAAGCTTGCTGTGTCCCTGTAGCTCACAGACAAGGTCAGTCAACTGACCCTTGGAGTCACTGTTGATAGCCTGAGATGAAAACAAACAGTATTTATCTTCCTTCTCATACAGTAAGGCTGTCCTTCAAGTAGCAGTGCCATCCTATGGCAGAGTCAGTCATTCTATAAATTCCATATTCAAGAAGTGTTCTGATGAGTGGCTCTGGAGGTCCAATATTTATACCTTGTGCCAGTCTTCATGTGGGGAGGTTTCCCTGTCCTGCCCACATCTGGTTCTGGTAAGTTGTTGTGTCCCCATAGCTCACACAGGAGGTCAGCTAAATGACACTCACAGTCACTCTGGGTAACCTTGATTCAAGGCAGGTATGTCTTTTTTTATGTTTTGAATACAAATAGCACCAAAAAGCATTACTTGCCAACAACAGTAATCTGGTTGTGCTTGCCTAGAGACTAGGCTTGATTTAAGGCTGATCACAATGGAGCACAGATTTAGTACAGAAAACAGGTGCAACCCCATCTGAAGTTCTACTTCTGAAATGGTAGACAAAAGCCCTGAGAGGGGTGAGGCAGCAAGTTATGGCCATGAAGGGCTCCACAGGGCACGATAACCATTAGATGAGGTCTTATTAAAGTCATTTATTTTTAGCATGAAAGCTACAGATGTGTAAAATTAAAATGTTGTGCCCAAGGAAGGTCCTTCACCAGCAGGATACTGTTGAAGGCTTCATCTGTTAAAGATTTCTACGTTCGAAAATAATGATTTGCTTGGAGCTCTGATTCCTCCAGTAATAAAAGGCTGCAAGCTGTCAGGAAATGCACCTTTGTTGGATTGACTTAGCAGGTTGGCCTAGGTCCGCAAAAGTCTTCAGAGCCAAAAAGGTTCTAAGTCCTGAGTTTTTCAGAATGTTAGGAGGAGTGCACTTTGACGTAGCCAAGTCTCCGAGGAACTCATGAACAGCACCTGGGCATCAAGATTCTCTCCAGCAGAAACCACCAGCAGTGTACAGGGCAAGTCCAGTTAGAAGTGGTCAGCTGGGTTCTTCTGTAAAAGAGGCTTCTTGCAGCTTTTTGTAGACCTGTAGATTAATATGAGGGTAACCAAGCTAACCCTTGGAGTCCACTTCTTTGTTCTGGTTGCAAGTGGGAGCAGGTTCAGTCTTTCAAGTTTCCTCCCAGGTCTTAACAGCAGGTTCAGTCCTTCTTCTGTCTTCCACAGGTACAGTAGCGTTCCAAGGAAAATACCCAGAAACATTAAAACTTGACACCAGCTTGTGGGTGGGGGAGACTGCTGGCTCCTTCCTGAACAACAGAGAAAATGTTCCCAGGAGTAACTCTACCCATTTTGCAGTGGTTCCTGTTTGCCTAGCAGTAAAGAATCCCACAATGCACCTCTGTACCTAAATCCAACATGGTTGAACCATTCTCCCTCCGTGCAGAGCCTGGGTGTCCATCCCGGAGGTTTGGCATGGGAAATGAACATCCCCTCTTCTGGTCACTTCAAACCAGTTCTGGGGCAGCTCCTGTACGACTGAGATTGGAGCCTACCTGACCTGGGGGACAAAGAAGGCCACTGCCCCGGTGTCAGCTAATAATTGTCAGGGACAGGATAGGCCTCTTTAAATTTAAGACAGGTTCCTGGGAAAAGACGATATGGTCATCCTAGCAGAGAAGCAGAAATACCTCCCCACACCAAAGGCCTTTGTCCTGCTCTAGGAGCAGTTTTCACGGCTATTTAGCTGTCAGGTGACTGTTGGATCTCACACAAATATGCCAATGAGGCTTTAGACAGGGATAATTAAACTTTCTAAAAGTACCGTTTGCATAATAGCTATTAAAAAGTAGATTTTTTCATTAAATTAAATTTTGGATAACAAATAAAAAGAGTCTATGAAATATATATTTTTTTGTTTCTTAACTGAAGTTAGCATTATTAAATGTAATAATGTAACCCAGTGTTTCCTTGTAGAAGAGCTAGCCTTGCCACATCAAAATAGTTTTTGAATCTTTTTCACTATACTGCTTTGTGTAACATCATATTTTTACATGTCTTACTTGTATATTCTTTGTACTTTGCCTCATTGGCAGTTCAGCCTACTTAAGGGTGACTTGTTAATATTGAAAAAGAAGATTTAGGCTTGTGTAAAAGGGTTTATTTTTACAGGTTGAATTTGGAGTTGAAAACTTCAACAGCTAGGCTTCAATAGAAGGCCTGAAGTCATGCTAGCACTGTCACTGCAATGGGTGGCCCAATGGGTGCTGTTGTTCACTAGTGATCCACAGGCCCAGGGTATACTTTGTACCATATACTAGGGACTAATAGGTAAGTTAATTATGCCAATTAGGAGAATAGCCAAATTTGACATATTTTAGGGGTCAGAGCACATGCACTGGACTTGGTTAGCAGAACCTCAGTGCACAGCATAAAAAAACACTACAGTAGCACCAGTCGACAAAATAAAGGCGGTGGTCATATTAAAGAAACACTACACAGATCCCCTTCAGATGAAAGGTGAGGAGCAACTCTGCCATTCCCTTGACAGTTTTAATCATTTATGCATAAAAACCTGGAAAGGGCATCTGCATTGGTCTGCTCCAGGCCAGTTTTCGACTGTGAAGTCCATACCTTGTGGGAAGTTGGACCACAGCAATAGTTTGGGATTTTTCGCTCTAATTGGCATGAATCATCTAACAGGCCTGTGGTCAGTTACAACCCAGAAGAGTGCCCCAAACAAGTAGGGTCTCAGGTTTTTCAGTGACCAAACCACAGCAAAGGCTTCCCTCTCTACAACATTCCAATTGTGCTCTCTGGGGAGTAGTTGCCTGACTATGAAGATAACTGGCTAAATCAAATCCTCATGATTTATCTGTGATTACACTGCCCCTATCCATTGATCAGAAGCATCTTTTAGGACCATAAATCCTTTGCTAAAATGAGGTACCTTGAGCTAAGTTCCCTCTATTTTCTTTCCTTTGTGTATGACAATGAAGCCAACTACAGCCAAACCTGTGTGCACTGAAGACATGCAACAACTCACTATGCACTCTAAATAAGGTCAGTGAGAATGGTTCCTGGCGGTGCAACCAGTTACATCAAAGATTCTTTAAATGCATGCAAATATAAAACAAGTAAGATGCCTCAAATACTATTCCGTAGCTCTCAGAGGTGGCAGGTTACACTACACAGATATGTCCCAGACTGTTCCCAGAAAGTCCATCTCTGCCATCTACTGTGCAGTAAACATCGGAACACAGATTTGTGCTCCTAGTCCTTTGACAGCTGTGCATCCCAAGTGACCATGTATACCCTTTAACTCCAGAATTGATCATGTTCTGGCATGCCAAGGCACACACTGCCAAGCACTTTCAACACGTTTCATGTGACACCAGGCATATCTTGCCATTTCTATGAACATTCAAGGATTCACATGCTGACATGTAGCTCAAAACAACTACTTTCTGTTCTAAACACATTTTAAATAGGCTTAAGGTGACATCATTGCAGAGGTGGCAATCCGATAAATCTCTCCTTTGTTCTTCCTGCAGCACCTTGGTGAATGTCCACTAATGTTTTCAAATGAAATCCCTCCATATGTGAAATCCTTTTGGTTTCAGCAATTTCCCTTTGTGGGATGACAAACTCTGACTGTATCTTTGGAGACCTATCCTACATCTGGACTTTGGCATTCTGTGTTGATTCTGGTCTCTCCACTCTCTCTGTTGCATTGACATATGTCCTTTTTTAGGTTTTTATCAATGTGGATCTGCAATTAATGACTAAGTTGCATCAATGCAGTTCTTCAGAAATTATATTTTTCATGACCTTTAAGCACATGAGCCTGACCCTTCCTAGAAAGCTCATTTGCCTCTTCCATCCAAGCATCTATACATTCATCCTTTGCCCCTTGCCCCCACCCACTAACCCACCATTTCATCTTTACATTGTCATCCATTCATGCTTTCATTTACCATTCAGTATTTCACAATTCCATTCTTTCGGTCATTCTATTCGTCCATCCATACACCTATCAATCCGTACAGATCCACTATTTTGTCATTAAATTCTATCATTAATTCAGTCTTTCAATGCTCATTCAATATTCCACTGTTCCATTAATCCTTTGGCAAGTCAATCCACCACTCACACATCCATCTATGCATGTATTCATCCATATATCCATCTTCCCATGAATCCATCCTTTGACTTACCCATCCATTAATAAAGCCTTTCATCCATTAGTTGATTTTGTTGTCTATTCCAGAGCTCATCCAGAGTTCCATTTACTTTGCCATCTATTCACCTGTCCTTTCACTTAGGTATTCACCCAGGCATGCATTCACTCCTTCATCTATCCACATTTATCTACCTTCTCCTCCATGAATGCTTCATATCACCCTTTATTTAACCATCCTTAATTACAGACTTTAATCCTTCTTTCATAGTTCTATTAATTCCTCTTTCCTCCTTACCTCAGTTATGAGCTTTGTCTGTCCTTCCCTACTGTAGCTGCTAAAGCAAAGGGGTCACAGAGGGTTCACAATGCCCACTCTCACTACCATTTCAGTAATTGGAGTCTATAAAAGTGCAATAGCTGCACCTCATGGACCTATTTATGCAGCACAGCAGGATGTCAGCATAAGCCTCAACTGGGATCCATGTTCCGTGCTGGCCTTGCCACATACCGCTTGGACATAAATCAAGGTGAGCGCCACTTATTGTTCATATTTTGATCTGAAAAGTTTCCAACAATTAATTGCTGATTTTCCAATGAAGCATCCAAACTAGCCAACTAACCCTCATACCTCTGATCTGCTCTGTTACCAACTGAAAAACAACAGACTTTATTTCTACAAATAAACTGCAGAGCAGGCAACATTGATATGTGCTGCCTGATTCAGTCCTCAAATATCTCCTGTGAGAGGCTGGCTCAGTATATGATGTAAACATATGTAAGTGGAAAACTTGCACTGATCAATAAAACCTTTATGTTGATTTTAGTTGTCTTAGACAACCTTAAAAAACTCTCTAAGTGGTAGCTGTGGAGAACAGCCTTCAGGCTTAGTCCAAAAGGAGTGTAAATCATCTTGGTTTACCAGAACATAATCTTATACTTGTAGATTAAATGAAAAAGAACCACACAAGGTATTGATAACAATATGTATTTATTATAAGAAGCTCACTAACACATACAGATATCTCCTACCCAGAGATTTACACAATGCACACAATACTTTGCAATAGAAACACTTAAGTATCACAGAATACAAAGTGGTGCCCAGGGGGAGACCAACCCATATGCTAAAATAGTGGTATGCGGACCACAACTTGAGTCAAGGATATACTCAGAGGGCATAGAAGTGTTGGGGACCCAAGGAACCACCCAATGTGAATATCTAGGAGCCCCACGGAGGTTGTGTGCAGTGTAAGAACACAAACGCATTCTCAGTACAAATCAAAGTGTACGTCACAGTTGCAATTTTAATGAAAGAGGACTCCTCCCAGTAGACCTTCAAGAAACCCAGTGGAAGACAGAAGGTTGGAGAGACACCCTTCCTGTGGATATTCTAGTACCCACATTACCTATACCAGGGAAGCCGAGTGCATAGGTGTGAAGTGGTGTCGGAAACAGCTATCGAACCCAATGGAGGACTTCAGGAAGATGCCGCTGCTGGGGAAGATGAAAGTGTCCGGTGGAATCCAAAAGTAGATTCAAGGTGAAGAGTACCTGCAAGCAGAGGAAACAGAGTCTGTGTCACTCAGGAGTGACCAGGAGCCCTGGAAGACGAATGTCCAATGTTGCAGGAGAGATGACTTTGCCCTTGGAGCTGCAACTATGAGGACCAGGTGATGCTATTGAAGACCAGGAGCCATTCACGAGCTGTCCCACATCAGATGTCGAGAGTTGAGGGGTTGGTGTGCATCAGGAGCACCAAGAAGCCTTGGCAACTGCAAACAATGTGGAAAGTGAAGAAGGTGCAGTGTCGGGACCATGAAGTTCCAGGTGACTCACCACCAGCAGGGGAGTCAGGGGAGGCCCGTGCAATCAGGGGAGCCCAGAGAATTCAAAGGTGACCCTCAACAGGACTCACAGGCACTGGAGTCGCAAGAGGACCTCAATCAGCTCACCAAAAGATGCAGGCAACAGTGCAAACGATACAATGTGGTTGAAGATTCTGGTCACTGGAGATGATTGAAGATGGGCCTACTTGGAGCCCAAAGATCCTGATGGAATGAAGCCAACAAGCCTTTGCAATGGCAAATCGACGTGGTGCACAGAGGTTCAATCACTGCGGTTCCAACAAGAGATACTGGTCTCAAACTTGGTGAGAGGACTGGGCAGGCCTTGCGGGATGTGAAGAACTACCACCTGTGTTGCTGAGCCTTTCTGAGTCTGTGGGAGCCTAGGATCAGCAGACCAGTAAGATTAGTTGCGGTGCCTGCAGATGCAGGGAAGTGACTCCTTCACTTCAAGGGAGATTGCTTCAGGTTTCTTAGATGCCCAGAGGCCTTGGAATGTTTCCTGTATGAAGCACAGGAATGGAATTTGCAGCAGACGAGCAGGGCAAAGAGATCAGGAGCAGCAGGAGGCTTCCCGGTTGCAGTCTTGATGCCCAGATAGAAGTCCAGTGAAGAGTGCCCAGACGGTCAAAGTTGAAGTGTTGTCTGAAATGAATTGTGGCTCAGGACGGATCTAGGGACCCACCCTCAGGTAAGCCCTTTAGTGCCCGAAGGAAAGTGCTGAGATGATTCATGGTTTCCTTCCAGGGGAGGGGTTGGACAGTGGGGAGGATACTCCCACGTCCTCTGAGCTGTTTCGTGCCAGAGTGGGAGCCAACGACTCCATGAGCTGGTTTGAACTCGACTATGCAAGCAGGGCACCAAATGTGCACTCGGGCAGACTGAGTGGTGCTGGCAAGTGCTCCCACCCAGCCCCAATACACTAAACCCTGTCTGAGAGGTGGTCACACATCCCTGTGACAGGATACCTATTGTTCTGCCTTCTTTTGCTTGAGCTTGGCTCAGCAGCAGGAGGGCAGAATCGTGTCTCTGGTCGGCAGCAACCATGTTGTGCTGTCCGGGTTTAGAAGACTGGTACCGGGAGTACTGAGGACGTAATGTAGGGCCTTTACTGAGCTTGGTATCATACCTCCAATACCGTTTATGGTGTGGGTGCATGATTCCAACATGTTTGATACCAAACACAATAGGGTTCCTTACAGCCAGTTTCGAGAATGGTCATTAGATAATGACATTGTGCCCCCTCTATTTGTTATATGTCTGTCTCACTCACAACCTTGAAGAAAGGACTCTGTAGGTTGTGGGGGTGTCCTGCTCATGCAGGGACACCCTCAAATCTAGAACCGAGCACCATGCCGTCTTGACTGAAAAGGCCTGCTGTAGGGGTGACTTACAGGTTTTAAGTGCAGTGACCCTAGATATAGGGAACCTATATCTTTCGTAAGCGGTGTTAGCACCAGCTTTCACATGCTACAATTGCATGCCTCTAATTACAGTTTGAATAGTCTCCCATAGGTGGCATAATACAAGCTTCAGCCCATGGAGGACCCCTGGGTCCTGGGTACATTTGTACCATATACTAGGGGCTTATGAGGGTACCCCAGTATTCAATCAGGGATGTACCTAAGTGCTTACCATAACAATTTGAGGGGAAAAGCCGAGAGAATGAGGTCCTAATTAGCATGATCCCAGTCAGAGTAGTCAGAAACAGCATTACACCAGGTAAAGCATGGGGTAACCATAAAAGTAGATCCGAATTTCCTACACCTCCCTTTTGAAAAAAGGGACATAATATGAAAAAATGTTGCAGTGTGGAGATGCACCAAATTTAGCAGCGCCTCGCTCTGACATTTTCAAAACGCAGAGATGTGCTGTATTCCCAAGAACAGGGTGCACCCCTGTGTTTTCCCTAGCGCTGGTGCTAAATGTATTTGCCTAGCCCCAACACAGGTACCCTTGCACCATTGTGCAATGGTGTCTGCATTGCAGGGACTGACTGTTTATGTTCAGAATGCAGGGAATGATTGTTAGTTGCACATAAACGATCACTAAAGGTGATTTCTATGTGTCCTGCAGAATGCAACACACACAGTAGTAGCAAATCACCATTATTTAATGACTGTTTACGTGCAGGAAAGGCCACCTTCCTGCATATAAACAATGATTAATGGCATTTTGCTGTTTCTATGTGCAGCACACATTGAAATAGCAAAAATGAAGGGTAATATAAATATTTATCTTTTTTTCACCATTCTAACACCAGCTATTGCATGGCCTTAGTTGTTGGCGCTGCCTCAAATTTACACCTCCTTGTAAATCGGAGGCAGCATTAAAAACAATGGGTGTTGCGGTGGAACGCCCATAGCAACAACCATTGCATGCCACCTTCAAGCTAAGTCAGGCATGTAAAGGGGCCTTATTTACAAGGTGGTGTTCAGCCACAAAAAGTGGCTTTACGCCACTTTGTATATATGGAAAATGGCATATTGCCACCTGAATATCCCTAAAAATGGCATTCTGGTAGTGGTATCTCCTTGTAAATATGGCCCTAAGGGTGGAGCAGATGGCGCCTGGAAGAACCCTGTGCTTCAGCCCTCACAAATAACCCTGAGTGGTTCTATCACAAGCACATCTCCTCTGTCTCCTTTCCCTGTCCAGTTCAATGCTTTTCAAAGCATTGCCACGCAAAAAGGGGAACACTAGCTTCAATGCTAAAGTTTCTTTGCTAGTGTCTAGATCAATAAGCATGCTCTCAAAAAGATTTTGGGCACTTAGAAAATAACGGTGTACGCGTCCAAGCACGCAGCCCACTGGGAAAATAGACCTTTTTATTTTTTATTAATTTATCTAGAAAGTTTTCTATACTGCGAACATTACCCATGGGGGTATCAGATCTCTTTACACATGTAAGACAGAAAAGGTGCAATGGCTGGGAAAGTTGGCGCACTCCACCATATGAGTATATATAGAGTTCAATGTCTTATTCAATCTATGTCCAAATGTTATCTGGTGCTCAGGAGAAGAAAGAGCCATCCATTCTTCCTCAATCAAGAAAGGTTCCGGATTAAACAACAATGTTCTCCAGGCACAGAGAGATAAAATTAAGGTTGCGGTTTCAATAGTTCTTTTATTTCCTTGAAAATTTACTAGCCCCTTGCCAACACATGTTTCATCTCAAGCTGTTCTTGTTACAGCAGACTTCCTCAGGGCTTAATATCTACAACAAAGTCATAATCCAATTTTTAGAAGGAGTAGATATGGAGTTGGATAGAAGGCCTATAACCTGGGTCAGGTGACCTCAGACATGCCATACGTGTTTGGAGAGTATATGATGTGTTTTGGCGGATTAGTTCTTGAGAGATATGTGGATAGGAAAACCATGTGTCATGCTGAAAGATTAACACACCAGTGTGTAATGTTTACCGGAATTCCCTTAGTGTCAAGTGACATATTTATCAGTATTTAAAGAGCTCAAGTAGCAGAGGTCACTCACTCAGTCTCTTTGACTTGATCCTGTATTATTTAGGTGGGGTAATGAATATAGAATTTGGCTGTAAATCTGCATAGAAACCCAAGCTTCAATTACATCATATCTATACATGTCTCTAGCTATTTCACCATTCGGAGACTTCTTACATAGGAACAGGTAATGTCTTGCCTTATAGTGTCCCAGTACTGTATACTACACAAATCTGTGGGTGATGTATCTATAAGTGAGAAGTACATAATGCTAGACTCATTGCCATAACATGTATGTATAATTTCCGTCTGGTGCATCAGGCATAAAAAATGTATTAATTACCAGCGACAAAATATGAGTGTTTTATGAAGCATATTATCCACAACAATTGTGTCCTGGTACACGTAAATTTATAACTGGGTGCATAAGTGCTGTGGCATGATTAATTCAGGTCTACCCCAAATACGGGATGGTAGTGGTTTTATGGCACGGCACGGAGGCCATATTATGCAAATCTTTTATTACTACAGCTCAGCAGCAACAATCGAGTAGAACTTTAGTGAACATTCTGAAGAGATGAAGAGTCCCTCTATGACCAGGTATCTTCCTTCTTTGTTGCTGCTGCTCAGAAAGATAAGTACTACCTATTCAGGCTTAGCACTTTACCTGTGATTTTGCTCTTTCTGCCCCGCTATCTGTGTGTGGCTGTTATATGTGTGAAGTTTATGCTGTTATGTATGCCTTTTGAGGGCTGAGTATTGGTGTGTTACTTTATAACCCTTTCAGCAGTGACATTGTGACAATAGCGATTTTTTATTCACCCTTACTCTACTTCACCTCCTAACTTCTCTTACTAATCCTTTCCTTGGTCTTGGTACCCTTCGCTCCTGCGCTCTACCTATTTCGACTCCGGTTTTATTTTGAACTGGTACACTTTGATTTCAAATATATACTGCGCGCGCTTACGTATGCGCCATACTGCCTCGCATTCGCGTCCCAGCCTTCGTTCTCACCCTCGCCTCTCGCATGTAGCCGGTCACCCGCCGCTCACGGCTCCACAGCTCCCCGCCTCACTTTCCCATGCCTTTCTTCCCCCGGCGATGTGGACGCAA
Organism: Lissotriton vulgaris; assembly: GCF_964263255.1. Lineage (NCBI taxonomy): Eukaryota > Metazoa > Chordata > Amphibia > Caudata > Salamandridae > Lissotriton > Lissotriton vulgaris. The sequence continues at coordinate 2,074,697,840 of NC_141689.1, read as the reverse complement.
TGACCGTCTTTTCTCTCGGCCATGGCGGCAGTACACTTTTGAGGAAAGGCCCTGGGCAACCGTTCGCGCACGCATCATTGCGTGCGTGACGGACATTTTGTGCAATTGCTCATTGCTCGGCCTTCAACTGTCATTTTCGTCGTATTAATACATTGATACTAAGATAAACTCTTGGCTTTACGCAACTTACTCAGGATTTCCTCTATTCATTTTTTCGAACTCCCGACCTTATTCTCATTATCATTTTGGATTCCTTATTTGGCTGTTTTTTCCTTATCGTTACTTATTTATTATATAAAAAAAAAAAGAAAAGGGCATATCTAAACAATGTCTGCAGCCCCATCTCAGCCAGATGTTGACAAGAAATTAGAAGAACTCGTCAATAAGGCTTTAGAGAAAGCCCTAGGGTCTATTGACGACAAAATAAATACAAAACTGGGATCCATTTTCCAACCTACCTTCTGCCCCCTCCACAAGTATATTTGATGGGACGTCTAAAACTAATAAGAAGAGGGTCATTGGAGGGAACCAAACCAAAAAGGGCGCAAAGAGGCCCAAAACCTCCATTTCTATGGGCCAAAAGGGTACTGAGAGGATTGGTTCCTCGGGCACCCCAGGTGGGCAAAACAAAGGCCCAGAGCTTCCCATCTACATTGACAGCGATGTGAGCTGTGAGGAAGAGATTGAGCTGTCATACTCATCTGGCTTTAATACCGATGTGGACGATGATCAGATGAGAGAAACTGAGAGCTTGGAAGGGGCTTCTAAGGCCTCAGGGTCAAATACTATACTCGTGGACCCCTTTGGGGATGAAATGTTTGACCCTTTGTTAATTAAACACCCTTTGTCCCCAGAATGGACCCCTTCCCACCATATTGTGGACTACCTCTCCTTCTGGTTAAGAAGGGAAATACCCCAAGAGTTCAGATCTAGGCTTAGATCTGAATGCCCACGCCCCTCACTTCCCCACAAGATTGCCATGACCCCGGGATTAGATCCCAAAATCGTGGCTTTCATAGCCAAAAATAACAGGGACCCTATGAAGGGGTTGGACAAAGGATTAAAATCCTGTCAAGATCGTCTTCTTGACGTCATAGGTCCACTCACCAACATTTTCAAGGTAACCGAATCCGTCAACGTGGGGAATAACCAAATTGACATTAAAGAACTCAGAGAGTGGGTGCAAAGAGCCATATGCCTCGTTGGCAATGCTAGTTCTGCCATCTCCACAGAGAGGAGAAAGGGAATACTGCTAAAAATAGAACCCAAACTTGTGGAATTAGCCAAAAGGGATGGAGGTGCAGACTCCCAGGGCCTCCTCTTTGGCGAGAATTTTATCAAAGAAATGGCTAAATATGTGAGCGCTTTTAGCTCAATCGAGAAATCACAAAAAGAGATTAAAAAAGTATTCCAAGATAGAGTTTTTACCAGGGCCGGGAGAATACGGGGTCGTTTCCCCGGCCACGGAGCACAATCCTCAAGAATCTTCTTCACCCGTGGTGGAAGATTTCCCAACAACTACGGCTCCCATTAGTTCTACCCACAGAGACAAAGGAACCGCGGACGCACCTTCAGAGGCGAACGGACACAATGCTCTTTTTCAACAGGTAGGACCCTTGAAAGACCCTTCAGATACCCCTCCAAAGGTGGGAGGGAGACTACGCCAATTCGATGGGAATTGGAACTCGGGACAGTTGGGTCTTACATACAGTAAAGGGTTACAGAATAGACTTTGCAGGTATCCCCTCCCAAACGTGATACCCTCGCGAGATCACATTCTCCCACAAGGACAAAGATCTAGTCTCCCAGGAAGTGAAAGAATTATTAAAAAAAGGGGCTATAATCGAGACGGAGACAGTGGGTTTCCTCAGCAATGTTTTCTTGGTGCAAAAGAAAAACAAAGAGCAAAGACCCGTAATAAACCTGAAAGACTTAAACCATTGGTAGTCTACCAACACTTCAAGATGGAGGGTATACACCTCTTAAGAGACATTTTGAGAAAAGGGGACTGGCTCACGAGGTTAGACTTGAAAGACGCTTACTTGACAATAACGATCTGGGAACCCCATCAAAGATTCCTCCTGTTCACTTGGCTAGGAAAACTCTACCAATTTTGCAGTCTCCCCCTCAGACTATCGTCCCCCCCTTGGTGCTTCACCAAGGTATTACGCCCCGTGACCGCTTGGCTCAGGGAGAGAGGGGTAAGATTAATCATATACCTTGATAATATCCTTATAATGGCCCAATCGAATGAGACTGCATCTCTTCATACATACCTTCCGCTCCGACTCCTAGAACACCTAGGTTTTATCATAAATACGAAGAAGTCTTGTACAGTACCCGAACAACAGACACAGTTTCTGGGCTTCACGGTAGATACACTGAAGGCAGAGCTGAAATTACCTGCCGAAAAGGTCAGGAAAGTCAGGAAGGAACTGAGGAAGGCACTCGCAAAGAAGACCTTCCCGCTAAGAATCCTGGCAAGAATAGTGGGCCTCTTATCCTCAACGATCCAAGCTATCTTCCCAGGACCCCTCCATTATCGAGCACTTCAGAGACTGAAGGCGAATCCTTTAAGATCAAACCATTCATACTCCCAAATGGTATCCCTAGACCAAGAGTCGAGGACAGAACTCCTCTGGTGGCTGAAGAATGCGGAGGCATGGAATGGCAGAGCCAATTCTGGGGAGGAACCGGATCTAGTAATAGAATCAGATGCAAGCTTGGAAGGATGGGGGGCGAGATATGGGAACTACTCAACAGGTGGACGTTGGACCAGCCAAGAGAAGAGGTTGCATATCAACTGCTTAGAATTACTAGCAGGTTCATTTGCAATTCGCTGTTTTAGACCAAAAGCAGCAAAATGTTGTGTGACATTACGGATGGACAATGTGTCAGCAGTCCGCTATGTCAACAAACTGGGTGGACCACACTCCAAGGGCCTCACGGACCTGGCAAAGGGATCTTGGGAATATTGTTTGAACAAAGGTATTTCGGTTATAGTGGAACATATTCCAGGGTTAAGCAATGGTGTGGCAGACTGGCTCTCCAGGAATTTCAGGGACTCCAGCAACTGGAGACTAGACAGACAAACGTTTTTAACTATCCAGTCAATATGGGGTCCTTTCAGGACAGACCTTTTTGCAGACCGCCTGAACACCCAACTGAAGGAATTCTTCAGTTGGAGGCCGGACCCTCAAGCTCGGGGAGTAGATGCCTTCCTCCAAGACTGGAAGGGCTTAAAACCCTATGCCTTCCCACCTTTTGCATTACTTCCCCGACTTCTTCTTCATGCTCGACGCTACAACGAGAACATAGCTATAATAACTCCCCTGGTTTCCGGTCGTTCTGGAAATGAGCATAGACTTTCCAATCCTGATACCCTCGTTCAGGGAGATACTCTTGGGTCTGGAAGGAGACATTCATCCCCTTGTAGATCAGGGTCTTCTAGTTCTGACGGCATGGAGGATTTCAAGAGACAATGGCAAGTCCCAGGGCTTTCGCCAAATGCTTTCAGACTCATCTCTGAGTCATGGGCTCCAGGTACAAGGAAGGCATATCGACTGGCGTGGAACAAATGGGTTCGCTGGTGTTTTCAACGAGGTCTTGATCCCGTTTCAGTTGATCTAGTTCATGCTATTAATTACCTATCTGAACTCTTTACTTCAGGACTCTCTTATAGGACTGTCAACGTCTACGGATCTGCAATTTCCGCAGGGCACTGCCTTGTTAATGGTCTCTCCGTTGGACAGAACTTGCTAACTAAAAAAATTATGAGAAGCATGAGAGTTCTTAATCCTCCAATCGCTAAATATTCCGCCCTTTGGGATGTTACACTGGTACTTCAAACCTTATCCTCCTGGGGATAAAACTCTTCTCTCTCCTTGAACGTATCTCTTTTAAACTCACTGTTTTATGAAGCCTGGTATCTTTCAGAAGAACCTCTGATGTCAAAGCTTTAGATATTTCTAGCAGATCCTTTCAACCAGAGGGTGTATGTTTCTATCGGATCTATGATGTTACAACGCGTTATTTTACAACGCAGGCTGTAACATCGCAACTTTTACAACGCAGGTTCCATTACATCGGATGCCATTACAACGCAGGACATTACATCGGATGCCATTACAACGCAGGACATTACATCGTAAGTATATCTTTTTAAAAAAAAGGAAAATAAGGTAAATTTAATAATTTAATTTAACAAATATAATGAAATTAATTTTAAAATTGTAAATAATTTAATTTATTTAATTTAGTTTAATTAAATTTAAAAATGGAATTAATGTAATTTAATTAGTTTAATATAATTTTATTAATTTAATTTAATAAATTTTATAATTGTAATTATTTTAATTTAATTAATTTAATTTAATTAATATAATTGAATTAATCTTAAAATTGTAATTAATATAATTAAATAAATTTAACTAAATGTAATTAATTTAATTAATTTAATTTAATTAAAGTCGTACTTTAAAAAAATAAACCCTAAAAATACCCCTGTACCCCAAAACCCAAACCCAGCCCTAAAACCTAAAAATACCCCTGTACCCCAAAACCCAAACCCAGCCCTAAAACCTAAAAACTCCCCTGTACCCCAAAACCCAAACCCAGCCCTAAAACCTAAAAATACCCCTGTACCCCAAAACCCAAACCCAGCCCTAAAACCTAAAAATACCCCTGTACCCCAAAACCCAAACCCAGCCCTAAAACCTAAAAACACCCCTGTACCCCAAAACCCAAACCCAGCCCTAAAACCTAAATATACCCCTGTACCCCAAAACCCAAACCCAGCCCTAAAACCTAAAAATACCCCTGTACCCCAAAACCCAAACCCAGCCCTAAAACCTAAAAATACCCCTGTACCCCAAAACCCAAACTCAGCCCTAAAACCTAAAAATACCCCTGTACCCCAAAACCCAAACCCAGCCCTAAAACCTAAAAATACCCCTATACCCCAAAACCCAAACCCAGCCCTAAAACCTAAAAATACCCCTGTACCCCAAAACACAAACCCAGCCCTAAAACATAAAAATACCCAAACACCCCAAAACATATACCTCAGTACCCCAAAACATATACTCCTATACTCATACTTATTTTAAAAATTACTTAAATTAATATATTTAATTTATAATATTAAATAACATAAATAAATATATTTATTTATAATTAAAATTAATTAAATAATATTAAATAAAATTAAAAAAAATGATATACTTACCAATACTTACGATGTAATGGCATGCGTTGAAATAGCATCTGCTATGTAATGTACTTCGTTGTAATGGCATACGATGTAATGGAACCAGCGTTGTAAAAGTTGCGTTGTAACAGCATTCCGATGTAAAAGTTGCGATGTAACAGTAACATACCGTTTCTATCTTAAGAAAAGAACCAAAACTATGTCCTCTTCTATTTTTTACCCTTTCTTTCCACAGAATGAAAGACTCTGCGTGGTTAAATGTCTGAAAGAATATGAGAGGAGGACTGTTAATCTGAGATTGAACAAGACCCAATTATTGATTTCCTATTGATTTCCCCATAAGGGAGTTTCATCCCCAACCCTGGCAAGATGGGTGAAGTGAATTATGTGTGAAAGCAGTGTGGATACCTCTATATTTGGAGCTCATTCCCTGAGAGGCGCATGAGCTTCTAAAGCCTTTTTCCTTGGTAGGGAATTACAGGAAATCCTTAAGGCAGCGAACTGGTCTAATGATAGTATGTTTAAGACATGTTATTTTAGGCCAATCTCTAATGTGATTGATAATGTTCTTAATGCACTTTGAACTTGCATAATATGGCATCCGTGTCGTGCCATAAAATTTAGATTTTTCACAGCCTGCTGGGCAGAAAATCTGGATTTTATTAAGGACACGGAGGCTAATATTATCCCACCACTTTCGGTTCATATTTTGAGCCCACCCTATTGTTGTTACAAATATAACCAAATGGTATTCTTCTTCTTCTTTAAGTATAAGAATTTTCATCCCTCTGGACTGGGATTTGGGAAACCTTCTACGTTTGGTGCCATGTTTTTCTTCAAGTTGAACTTCTTTCTTCGCAGCCTGTCAAAGAAGGAAGATACCTGGTCATAGAGGGACTCTTCATCTCTTCAGAATGTTCACTAAAGTTCTATTCGATTGTTGCTGCTGAGCTGTAGTAATAAAGGAGATTTGCATAATATTAGACTTCGTGTCCTTCATAAAATCCAGATTTGCTGCCCAGCAGGCTGTGAAAAATCTAAATTGTCCTTGTACTTTGAAAGCATACATTTAGACAAACGCTTATCAGTGGCTTATCAGTTGCAACATCCATTTTGATAAAAAGGAAGCCAAACCTACCGCCGACTTGATAGCAGATCTCGAAACCCTTCAACTAAAATTACTAGGCCATCTTCCCACCCACACTCTAGGACATCTGCTGGACCCGGTATTTACCAATATCAACGACCTCACTGTCCTTGACCCCATTCCAGTTCCTTGGACCGACCATTTCCTAGTCCCTTTAAACTGGCAGATTACTCGCACTCCGCGTCCCATTGCCCCTCCTAGCAAGCCCTCACGATCTTGGTCCAAATTGGATGTAGAAATCTGGAAACATCACCTAGAGAGCTCCCCTCCTGCACTTGACACTAACCCCATTTGCGCTGATGCAGAATTCTCAGCATGGATAGGCGACACTCTGGACAAAACTCTCCCCAAAAAAATCTCCAGTAATCCACGAAGTAAAGCCACCTCCCCCTGGTTCACTGACGAATTGCGGCTCCTAAAAAAAGTTTGCAAGAGATCAGAAAGAGACTGGAGGAAAAACTTTGACCACACTAGAAAGACCGAATACAAAACAACCCTCCTCACCTACAAAAAAGCAATCAAAACCGCACAAGTCAACTATTTCGAGGAGAAAATAAAATCATCCACCAACTCATCTCGAGAAACGTTTCAAATAGCCAGGAAAATTCTCAAAGTGCCGGAGCCCCCCCCCCCTGGTTGAACCCTCAGCCACTCGCTGCAACGAACTTGCTGAATTTTTTAATTCAAAAATCATCAACATCATCAAATCACTTCCCCCTATTACTTTGGACGCCCACTCAGTCCCCCCGGACGTGGACCAGCCCACTCAGTCATGAATAGAATCAACTGTTCAGCTGTCAGCCTTCACTCCGCTTACAACTTACACTACCCTTCTCATACTCAACTCCATCAAAAGTGGCAGCCCCACTGACTCTGCTCCACTTAACATTCTGAAACTAGTCTGACCCACTATTTTACCCTATCTGACTAAACTAATTAACAACTCACTCACCCTAGGCATCGTCCCTCCCAGCTGGAAAAGAGCAATGGTGAAAGCATTTCTTAAAAAACCTCACCTTGACCCACTGGAACTAGGCAACTACAGGCCAATCTCCCTACTCCCTGGCATCAGTAAAATAGCCGAGAAGCACGTTAACCACAATCTTTCCCAATACCTCGAATCTAATAAACTACTGGAACCCCCCCAAACGGGATTCAGGCCGGGCCAGAGCACAGAGACTGCAATATTGGCGGTAGTGGAAGAAGCAAGGAAAATCATGGACTCAGGAGGATCAGTGGCAGTGATCCTCCTGGATCTCAGCGCTGCCTTTGACACCGTCAACCACTCAATTCTGATCCAAAGGCTCAGTCATCTTGGAATTGCAGGAACGGCTTTGGCCTGGTTAGAATCCTTCCTCAAAAACAGATCCTTCCAAGTGGCCGAGGGCACCTTTACGTCCAGACCCACAACCATCAGCTGCGGGGTACCCCAGGGCTCATCTTTGAGCCCAACCCTTTTTAATGCTTATATGTCCCCCCTCGAGAAAGTTGTCGCCCCTTTCGGAATTAAACTACTGACCTATGCTGACGACACTCAACTGGTGGTCTCCTTAAGCCAGCAAGACCACTCCCTTCCCAACCTCCAAACCTGCCTTATCGAAATAACGAAATGGATGAACCATTCCCACCTCAAGCTAAACAACGATAAAACAGAGATAATGATTTTGGGCAACAAATCTCTATATCACTCCATATCCATATGGCCTTCAGCCATGGGTCCTCCCCCTGTTCCTAAACCAGAAATTAGGAGCCTTGGCATTTGGTTAGACGAAGAGCTCAACTTCTCAGCCCAGGTGCGGAAAACTGCTGGAACATGTCATGGCCTCCTTAGATCAGCAAGGAAAATCTTACCCCTGCTTCCGGCACAGTCCCGCAAACTTCTTATCCACCGCCTTGTACTATCCCGCCTGGACTATGGCAACGCCCTGTACCTGGGGGCCCCCAAAAAAGTTCTGGCAAAACTTCAAACAGCTCAAAATGCCGCAGCCTGCATTCTTACAGGAACCCATCGTCGCTGCTCAGCCAAACCCTCCTTGAAGGCCCTACACTGGCTCCCCATTCAGGAGAGAATACAATTTAAGGCTCTCTGCACGACCTACAAAATTCTGCACGGCAAGGCCCCCCCTATACTCCAAAACCTCATCTCACCTCACACCACCTCAAGAACGCTCCGATCCTCTAACTGCAATCTAGCCTCAGTACCTAGGATTAGGAAAGCCCGCTCTGGCGGCCGACTGTTTTCATACAACGCGGCCAAACTATGGAACTCGCTTCCCTCAAACCTTAGAGCCCAACCCAACCTTCTCTCATTTCGCAGATCACTCAAAACATGGCTTTTCCCATGAGGCTCGCCCCCACTAGGTTCTTGTCATTAGTGCTGGGACGCTCACGGGCAGCCATGCGCTCTACAAATCTGTAAAATAAATAAATAAATAAATACATAAGTAGCAAATTAACAACATCGAAAATGATCACAGGTCTGTCCGAGGTCTATTAGGTTAAAGTTATCTATTTGTGATTTCCTAGTCTACCCCAAATGTAGGGTTGTGGTAGATATCCACACACTTTGGAAGCATACATTTAACCCCTTCCACGAGGGGCTAATTCCCTAGCGTGCGGGGGGGAGGGGCCGCACGCAGCGCCGCGGTGTTCGTGACGAGCCCAGCTCGTCATGCTGCACAGTGGAGCTGTGCTCATGACGAGCTGGGCTCGTTACTACTCCGCCCACTCCTTTAGAACGCCCACACAGGTGGGGAATTAGCCCCGCGTGGGTCGTCCACAGCAGTTATGACGAGCTCAGCTCGTCAGGAGCACTGCTCCACTGTGCCTCATGATGATCAGAGCTCGTCATAAGCATGCAAGGGTTTAAAATAACGCTGATCAACGGCTAAGTAACAAAGTAAGAATGATAATAAATGATCACAGGACTGTCCATAGTCTATTAAATTAAAGTAATCAATTCATGAGTTCCGGGTATGCTTGATTCAGAATATTCTAATTAAACTGCATACAAGCAACGGCTGCTCCTGTGTTATAGTAACTAGGCCACAGGAAGTTCCCAATGTTACATTGCTCAGTTACCCAAATCTGTAGGTAAAACTAGCGAATTGCAAATTTGAGCAAACCAGCTGTGCTGAAGGTATGTATAATAATCCAATAGTCACTCGATTACTATGATGTGATATTCTTTGAGTTGTCGAGACTGCCGAGACGGCTGAGGAAATTGGGTGTGTTGACGAGGCGCGTATGCCTCATGCGAAGTAATAAGCTCATCATCGGAGGATGTAAACATCCTTGTGGATTGAGTTTGGTCTCAATACCCAAACGAAGGATACAGCCATATTTTAACAGGTAACTAGTCACATTCTACCATGTGTTTGCATGCTAATTGTCTTACAAGTGGACGTCAAGTGCTAAATTTTAAACAGTATTTTCCAGTGTAGCACCTTTTTGTTATTGTGAGCGATTATCAATCCAGATTTCCTAAAAGAGTTGAAAATTAATCAGATGTCAATGTATCAATGTGAAATAGCCAATCATGTACCATATAATTCCATACTAATAATCACACAAGTAATTGTGAAATACAAGAATATTAAAGGTTTGTGACCAGTGCAATCCCCTCTATTCTTAAGAATGATATCTACCCAGGATGCACCATGAGGTTATTAACTACCAGTCATATCAGAAAAAGCTATACCACAGACGGCAACCACATATTAGTGTTAGGGTTAGTATTCCTAAGAGTTTGTACTGAGTCAAGTATTCCCAGTGATCTAAGCCAGTGTAAAAAAAAAGTTGTAGTGAATGGAATGGTGTTTCACCTAGAACAGAATTGGCAGGAGGAAAAATTTACCAAGGGTGTGTAAATAAATCCCTGTATTGATCATTCATTCTAAGAAGTAAAAGAGACTTTAGAGTGTCAACATTTTCTACACAATTCATCTATGTAGGTACTATACATCATATATATAATAATCCAAAATAAGAACACACACATAATGGCCTTTGACAATTCTGATCGTATTTCCTACATTAATTTGATCACATTTACATTTAATACATAAACCATGAAGGGTGTAGTACAAGTAATGTTGTGTGTAATGTGGCATGTCTGACTGTTATACTCAAATGTTGTTACGTCCTTGGTTAATCTGCACATTGTGCAGTGTCTGCACTTATGGAAACCCATACTGTAGTGTGTCAACCAGTTAGAATCGGTGTTGTTACCTGGGTAACTAGGGCTGATTAGTTCTTTCAGGTTCTTATCTCTATGGAACGTAATACCCACATTTTTGGTATTGTATTGTGTAATATGGTTATCTTCTTTCAGGAGGTGCTAGTGTTGGTTTAAGACCTTGCTAATATTTCCAATATTATTACCATATGAGAGTATTGAATATTGTTGTTGATTCCATAACCTTTCTTGACTGAGGAAAAATGGATGGCTCTTACTTCTCCTGAGCAAAAGATAACATTTGGACACAGATTGAATAAGACGTTGAGCTCTATATATACTCATATGGTGGAGTACGCCAACTTTCCAAGCCATCGCACCTTTTCTGTCTTACGTTATATGTGGGAAGACTGCACCACTAGGCTAGAACAATTAATTTCATATAAAAGATTTGACGATAAGCAACAATACCATGAACCTAATTGAAATATTGATTTTCAATGCAGAAAGGAAAGTCAGTAAGCTACAGAAGGAAATTAAAGAGATTGAGAAATAATTCAAAGATATGAATTTACCAACCCCACTAACAGAAACTATGAGATTTTACAAGAGGTGCTTAGAAAACATCAGGAAGAGATAAAGATGTGAAAGACTAGGACACTAAAGAGAGAAGAAAGTAACTACCTAGGCGGCAAGGTATTTACCTTTGCTAGAAAATTGTATCAAGTAGTTAACAAACAATCGTCGGGAGATACCAGATTGTCATCCGAAGCTATTATTACTAGCTCATCTAGCATAGCATCCAGCAAGAATTGGCCAAATCAAGACCCAGGTAAAGGTACTGCAGAACTAGAGAGGAACAGTTTTTTAGAGGAGATAAGATGGATAAGGATAGGTTATTTGTAGTGCTATACACACCAAGGCCGTGGAGATAGACCAGGCGAGGGAAGGGATCAAAGAGACCAATCAGGAGTCTGTGCAGGAATGTGCACAAGGTCTTGGACCAAGAAGAAATGGAGAATAGTGTTACCAAAGATGAGAATATAGATGTCATAGATGTGAATTTGTCTGATAAAACTCCTTGTGATGATATGACTAAAGTTCTTACGAAACGCCTACGTTTTTTTCCATCTACAAATATGAATATTGATCTGGTTAAGATTGACATTTACAAATGTGTCCGTAGACTAAAACTTAAAAAAGATTTCTCCACGCATGAAATAACAGAGAAACCAAGAGAATGTGCATTCATACAGCAGGGGCGCTAAATTCCTTCTACAAGGGAATAATCTACTAACAGTAACTTGGCCAACCAGAAAAACAATGGCAGCCGCGGGGCAGGGAACCTCGAAGAAAAGATTTTGCCAACTGCCAGATGAACTGTTTGCTTATTCTTCATTATTGTTTAATAAAAAATCCTTGTTGTCAAATCCCACGGGTGCACCCAAGCACAGAGCACTTAATGGACCAATGCTTTTTCAGACTATAGAATTTTTGGAATGTAATGACATTTTAGCTATGAATTACTTTTAACCTGTAATGTACTCTTAAAAAGATATTTTATTTAAATTGCAATGAATCTAACTAATCTGCAAATAAATATCTACTTACTTACTTTCTTACAATTAGCATGCAAACAGATGGTAGAATGTGTATATTTGCCTGTTACAATATGGCCGCCTCCTTCTTTTGGGTAGTGAGACCCAACTCAGTCCACGAGGATGTTTATGTCCTCCGACGCTGACCTTATGAATTCACATGAGGTGTGCACGCCTCATCAACACACCCAATTTCGTCAAAAACTCGGTGGATATTACATCATAGTGACAAATTGATTATTTGATTAATATACGTGCCAATAGTATTTACAGCATAGCTGTTTTGCTCAAATTCGCTATCCGCTAGTTTTACCTACAGATTCAGGGAACTAGGCAATGGAACATCGGGAACTTCACGTGGCCTAGTTACTATACCATGGATGCAGCTGTTGCTTGTACGCGGTTCAATTAGTGTGTTTTGTATCAAGCATACCCGGAACTCATGAATAGATTAATTTAGTAGATTACGGACTTTCCTGCGATCATTTATTATCATTGTTACTTTGCTACTTAGCCACTGATCAACGTCTGTTTCAATGTATGCTTCCAAAGTGTGTTGATATCTACCACAACCCCACATTTGGAGTAGACTAGGAACTCAGGAATGGATAACTTTAGCCTAAGCGCGGGGAGGGGGGCAGCAATCTCCTGGTTGCCCTTGGTTCTGGGGCCCTAGCCTCACTTTACAGAACACCATCTTCCAAGTGGATCCTGTGAGTTTAACTGGTGTCCCCCTGCTTCTGGACTTCAGCCTGTCACCAAAGGCCTTCAAAGGTCGGGTACTATCTCTGTGCAGTGTTTGGACAAAATATCATAAAACAAATATGGTGGTACAGAAGCATTGTGTCAAGAATATTAGACTTGAAGTATATCATGGACAGTAGCATTGAAAATAAAAATCTAATTTTTAGCGCTGTTTTTAATATTACATTTTTAATATTTTAAGATTTATATTTGAAGTTCTTAGTGCCCAATGCTCTTTCCCAAATTAGTATAGATTAGAGTGGGAATATTAAATGTTACCCATTTAATGTCCAATACCTTCCCCAAGTTGGTTTAGATTGGTGTGAGAATAGCAAATGTCATCCATTAGGGGCCAGATTACAAGTCAGGTGGTCCTCGTACCCCCAGACTCGTGGTGGTGGATCGAGTCACTGCCACACCCGCGGTTCGAGTGCCTGATTATAACTTGGGCTGTCGGACCACACCAGGACTGCTGTTTCCTGGCATAGGAGCAGCAGTCAGAGGCTGCAATATGCTTGGCGGGAGCGCCACAGTCCCGCCAAGCAAATTATACGTTTCCTTTCAACCGTGAAAAGCCTGGCAGAGAGGAAACAAAAGGGGCCCTACAGAACCTCCATGTGACTCAGACATATGTGGATGCACACAGGGGGGCATAACATGTGCCCCCGTGTGGACATGCACATAGGTTCCTGCACAGCATGGACTTACAAGTCCAAGCTGTGCAGGAACCCTGTGAGGCGTTCTCTTTGTGGGCACCACCACCTTTTAAAGGGCACTTCAGGGGGAACCGCCACATCGCCCGCCCATCAGAGTACGAAGAAGTCACAATAGTGCAGAGTATATTAAAGTAATAGTAATATAGTAGTGCAGAATAAATGAAAAGAATATTGGTCTTTTGATATTCAACATGTATGGTGTATATCAGACTGAATGGTTTAGGACACATTTTGAAGGTCTCATCCATCATCCAGGTTTGGCATTGGGTACATTTCAAAAAGTTGTTTGCTGTAGAGAAAATTAGGATCCTGTTTTCGTTATTCAGATAGTCATGTAAAAGGAAAGATTCCTCATTATATGCTATTTTTAAATGGTCAGGTACGTGTGTCTAGTTATGTTCTAGGGTAGTGCTGGTGTGTTTTTTAGTGTGTGCAATTAAGCGTTTCACTTTGAGCATAGGTGGTAATTGACCTGTTATGTTTATGGGGACTTTGGGTAGTATATCTTTAAGGATTTTGCTTGTAGGTTCCCAGGAGCTAGTGATTGCCTGTCTATGTCTTGTAAGATTACTCTAACTTCTATTTCAGTTATATTTGTGAGATGGTTGTGCTCTTTTACATAAATTACAAAATAATATTTTTTAGTTTCCCTCCCGTAGAATGTATTTGAATAATATATAGATCATTTCCAGTTTATAGTTGCTATTGATGCACTTTTGTGGTTATAGGTGTAATCCAGATTATTTAATATTTGCTTTACCTTCTTTGTAGTGATGTATTTGGCCTCTTCTGTCATTGTATCTGTAAATAGATTAACAACATATATATATATTATAGCTCATCTTTTGCATATTTTCTGATAATATGTTAAACATGCAGTTATTTGTTTTTGTTTACTTACTTGTATGTTTTCCACATCTTTGCAGCTTTTCTTTTGGGCTCATTTTAATGTGGAGCAGGTGCAGAATGTTCTGTTGAAAGATAAAAAAGGTATATTTACTTATAACAGTTTTGTTGCAAGTTTGTCAATATTTAGGGAATTCGGTTTATTTTCAGTTGTTGGTTGCGAGAGTTTTTGTTTTATTATCTACACATACTTACTTTATTATATATTATTGGTGTTTTGTTACAGTTTATATTTTCTGCCATTTTTTTGGTTTGGAAGTTGGTTTTCTTTTCTTTTAATTAGTCAATGAAATAATATAGATGTTACAGAGTGTTTTACTATGTACTTTTTAAATTATATTTTTTAGTTTAATATGTACATTTTTTGTTTAAAGATTAGTATCATTACTTGAAAATATAGTTGTTGAGATTAATTATTCCTGTTTAATGGTTTGTTGTGAGAATCATCCCCCTCTTGAAGTGTTTATAGTTTTTGAAGTATTTAGTTGTTTTATTTAGTATGCTTTCGATATTTTTGGTTTAATTGTTTATTTGGTTTATTGGTTAAAGTTTCTTATAGTGTTATTTGATTGGTTGGTTTAGTATAGTTGCATTTTTTTCATCAGTCAAGTCTGTGTTTGGTAAATTATAATTTCGTTTTTTTATAATATAATACATGGTTTTTTGTCAACAATATTTGTGTGTTTAACATTTTTATAGTCAGGTATACGGAGTGATTTTTGTTCGCAATATTTAATTTCCAATATTTGTGTTTATCAATATTTTTGGATCGATATTCTGTCAGTGATCCCTCTGTACTTCAGAAAATTCCACCCTGTAGAGTCTTCCAGTCCCATGTAAATTAGAGAGAACTGACAGGTCTCTCAGCATAGTCTATACTTCCTATATAGGGTCCAGATCATACACATTTGAGGGTAAGAGACCTTCAATAAATAGGAAGATGTGAGGCTGGTTTCACACGCTTCGTACCTTCCACTTGGCTGTGGGAACCTGGGCCATTGTTCCAGGCTCCATTGATTTTCCTGATGGGCTGTCGGGATCTTCTGGCCAAACACACCCACTCAGGCTCCATTGATTTTCCTGATGGGCTGTCTGGGCTCTTCTGGCCACACACACCCACTCAGGCAGACACAACATTTCAGATTGGGTACTCCTATCCACTTCTGAATAAGCAGTGTATTTCTTTTAGCACTTTCCCAACAGATATCCCACTGGAATGGCAGGGCTCCCAGCTACATTCATACTCGGTAGCGCCTTCCCACTCAAAGGTGGCTATTGCTATGGAATTAAATCTCACCTCATTGTCAATGTTGATAACTCTGTGGAGAACATATGGGATAATCTGCTCTGAGGAAACAAGCGGAACCCCCTCCCCACTGTGGTCATGCTGGTTCCTGTATCACTCAGAGCCTACACCGTGGTCCTGTTGATGATTGCCCATTGCCTATACTTCACCATTCAGGGAGGTAAAACGGCCAGGGCTCAATTCCACTCCACCTGTGACCATTCGTCAGTGGGGTCACCCACTGCAAAGCTAGGCAAAATATCCTTCGGCAGGAAATTATGGTTATTCTTGAGCTCCCAAAAAATTAAACCTTGTGTTAGTGACAGCCACACGTACAAGTCAACCCATCACCCGCACACTACATAGGCTTACTGCATGCACCTCCTTGTCTCAGGTAGTTGTAAATGCATTATAGCTGCAGCAGGTGTTTTTTTTATTACCAAAGTGCCTCAACTCATTTATTCCTCCTATAATGTACTATACAAAGAAGTGATTGTCTCTGTCAAGATCTCCATATCATATTATTGTGACCTGTAGCCCTCAATGATGGTGTTGCACACTACCTGGCATAATTCATTTATATCTGTGCCAAGGCCCACAACTCTCTTATCAATGCCCTGTAAGCCCTTTAATTGGTGATACTGACACCAAGCTATCCCAGTACCCTAAATTGTCCTAATTTTGGGATACTCCCTTATCATTCTTTATCAGTGGAGCCTTGTGACCACATTGCAGCACGACACCTACTTAAAAGTTAACTTCGGTATTGTCGTGCCCTCATTACTGCCTGTGACTAACGTTGTGGTTTTGGTAGAACTGCAAGATCAGTTAGTGGTTGCAGGTATCTGACAAGTATTGATCCTTCTGTTCTAGGCTTTGGTGCAGGGATGGTCCTTGCTAAAGGTGTTTTGGGCTCTCCAATATAAATTTCTAGCTCTCTTGTTTCCCGTACTCCTGTTGCTTTCTCTTGACATAGCAGGTGCAAA
This sequence comes from Lissotriton vulgaris, assembly GCF_964263255.1. NCBI lineage: Eukaryota > Metazoa > Chordata > Amphibia > Caudata > Salamandridae > Lissotriton > Lissotriton vulgaris. Next base: position 2,074,681,072 of record NC_141689.1, on the reverse strand, counting down.
ACAACATATTTTGGAGTAACACATTCACTATTGAGTGTGAATGTCTACATTCATAGCAATAGTTAAATTTGAATGCTAAGCATGAATGGGACCAGAGTGTCCTTCTTGACTGCCTTATGCTTCCGATTGACATTGATGGCATTAAACGTCTCACAATGCATTTATGCAGTCTCCACATATAGAAAACTGAGCTTTCAGCTCTTTGGAGATGTGTTGACAGATGTCCTTATATTCCACATGCACTAGGGATATCAGATAAGTGGGGCTGTTTTGTTAGAATATGCACATGTAAAGCGGGAGAACACATTAACCGTAACTGTTGATAATGAAGTGTCAATTTTACTCACTCCAGTCACTGCCTAAAGTTGAAGTGTTAACTTCTAACAGCTCCTCAATGGGTGTAGGAAATGCTTTTGTTTGAAAAACCCATACAGTGCTGTTAGACCTGGCACCATTGGCGTGGGTCTCCCTTCCATTTATTTTACTTTTGCCTTCTGTGTTTTGCTCAGTTTCTTCTGGTATAAATGCTTTGGGCACTTTGCCACTGCTATTCAGTGCCAAAGTGCAAGTGCTCCCTATTGTAAATTGTTGTAATGGATTAGTGACTCCATGATTGGCTATTTGATTAACTTGTCAGACCCTAGTACAATGCTCTGTTTGTGCCAAGGGCCTGTAAATCAAATGCTGCTGGTAGGCTTGCAGCACTGGTTGTGCCACCCACAGAAGCAGCTTGTAAATATGGCTTAGGCCTGCCATTGCAGAGCCTGTGTACAGCCTGGGGCTTCCATATCGACTTGGCAAGTGCACCCACTTGCCAGTCCCTAAACCTTCCTTTTTCTACATGTTAGTCATACCTAAGGTAGGCCCAAGGTACCCCAATGGGCAGGGTTCATTGTATGTAAAAATACAGCAATTGCAAGGAGAACTTTTTCATCCCCCGAAGTACCACAATTTAAAACATGCTCAGACATGTCAGCAGCAACGGCATGTCGAAGAAAAGAATTCATGAAAATTATTGATCTATTTAAGGAAAAGAGGTCTCAGGCACATATAGTCCAACAATCTAAGCTTTACATTCTTGTAAATGATCAATTCTTTCCATTTACAGACATAGGAAAGGCTCAAGCATTACTCACAAAACTGGCTGATGAGAACACGTAATACTGTCTATTGGTTAATAGGCTAAATGGAGAACTAAAATGTTACTAGTTACACTTGTAAGAAAAAGCACATGAGGCTATGGCGGGGGTGATGCATGTGCTCCCAGATGTATAAAGAAGCTTAGAAGGTAATAACATTTAATGCCAATGGCCTTAATAATAAGCGCAAAACTCAGGCAGTCGATAGTGGATAAGAAAACACTCCCCAGTAATTCTGCTTTAACAGTAAACACACCTCACGAATAGTAATAAACACAGCTCTAGTTGATCTCAAAACTGGGCTGGAGCTCACTGCCTCTCAAATGCCAGGTGCGGTCACAAGGGAGTAGGGATATATAAAGGCAAGCAGTTACCCTTCCAGATGAAAACCATACAGATAGATTCAGTGGGAAGGTGGGCGTTTATCAATGGAATGATAAACAAAATAAAAATAGCCACAGTCTATGCACCAACATTAGATATTCCCCAACCCTTGACAGAATGAAAACAGGCCTTAACCAAAATCCCGGGCCAGGTGATTCTGGAAGGTGATTGTATTTTTTTGTAAGATGTGTCTCTGGATATATCCCCCATAACTCGGAGACAAAATAAGGAACAAAAGGATAAAGCTTTGGCCAATTGCAAAAGAGAATTAGATCTGATCGACCCATGCTGCTCTATTTTTCCAAATAAACAGGAATTGTCCTGTTTCTCTGCAAAATATAACACTGGTTCTAGAATAGATTATATTCTTGTTTCACACAGCTATATATTGATTAGTTATGAACATATACAGAATGCCTTTTCAGATCACTCCATGATTAAAAAAGAAATCACCAGAATTAGACTAGAAAGATCACCCTGCCAATGGTTCTTTAATAAAGACAACTTGGAGAATGAGGAGTGGTGTCAAGGGGGTAAAGATGAGATAGTAAACTTTTTTACGACCAACACTAAACTGCTCGCATAGAGAATGTATAGGAAGCTTTTAAGACCCCAACCGGGGGTATATCACAACCAAAGAGATACAGCTGCAAAAAGAGGCATTCATAAAAAGGCAGAAATTGGAAGCTGTGTTAGATCAAGCCAGCACTACATTGTTATATACTAGAAATAATTAAACCAAACAACTGTTTAACCAAGCTAAAACCAATATGCAAGAATATTACTATATGCCGGGTACTACTGCAACTTTTGCCAATCTACAAAAGGTTTATGAAGAAGGTGAATATACAGGCAGATTTCCGGTGTGGCAGGTCAGAGACCGCCAAACAAGAAATAAGATTTCATCATACTCAACCCTCATCCAAGGTTCACCAATCTCTTTGAAACTTCGTCATAATCGCGCACATCGCATCTTAACCAGGAAATAACAATAAGCCTTGAGGAAGTTACTCTGTAGTAAAGAAACACGTGTCGGTTGCCTATTGTGTTCTTTTTTTGGGATCCATGCACGGAAGAACTCCTAACAACGTGCTTCAGAATATGTATTAATGATATAACAATTGTGTCAAATACAACATTAAAACAGTAATAATAACTAAAGTTTCTGGATGTTCTCTATACAATGGTTAAATTTTGGATGTGTTTTTTCTCATCGCCGATAAGTTGTGATTCTGTAATAAGGTCAGGACTGAGAATTCTTTCTCCACAGAAGCACTTGCTTCTGTGCTAAATAATCGAGTGCCGAGGTACAACAATTGTTTAGTTAGCTCATTATAACTGCATCCCTTCAGATTTCAGTTTAAGTCGACATCTTGGGTAGTGGGATGTCACTGTTACCTTGCGAGGCACCATCACCTCACTGAAATCATTTGTACTGTAATGTTAATCACAACCAAACTTTATAGTAATTCCAAGATTGGTAGTGCGACAGACTATTCCACCACTACGTGTGTCGTATCATACTGAAACTAAGGTACACTTAAACAAATCATTAGATATACAGTAATCCTTTTTTGAACACTATGCACTAATTTATAATTCAAATCAACAGAGTGCTTCTGATAGTCTCTTGCAGTTATTAGATAAACTTCCTATTCTTCGCCTATCAAATGAACAAGGCCAGATGTTGGCTGTTAAATTCTGCCTTGAGGAAATAGATTGAGTTGTACTTTCGCTATCTTATGGTAAATCAGCAGACGAAGATGGCCTCCCAGCAGATTTATACAAGAAATTTGCACCAATATTAAATACAGAAATGTTTAAGCCTGCTAATCATATATGGAAAGGGGGCATGCCCCTGCTTTATTTTCGCATTGCTCTGGTAGCCAGTTGTTTACAGAAAAATAAGAACAAGGAGAATATTAACTTCTATAGGCCTATTAGCCTATTGAACGTAGACTACCAAGCTTTTACCAAACATTTAGCAAATAGTATGAACAAAGTTATATGATTAATCGTTTATCCAGACCAAAATGGGTTTTTGGCAGGTAGACAGCTTTTTACTAATACACATTTTTTAATAGAAGCCTTGGACTATATGTCACAGAATAAACTATCAGCACAGACGATCTTTTTTGTCGCTAAAACTGTTTTTGATTTAGGGTTGTGGGAAAGCGCCTGCAAGATACTTGAGAGATTTGGGTTGCTGAAAGATTTTATACGTACAATTATCTGCTTATACAAGAATGCTACAGTGCAATAATCATTAATTCTGGAAATATAGGTACATGCGGGGTAAACAGAGACATGAGTCAGGGATGCCCCCTATCACCTATACTTTTTGCCCTGTGTACAATGTTCAGAAGGATATTTTTGCGATCTTTACGGAATTTAAAGAAGTAGGTGGACACAAAATAAATAAGTCTAAAAACAAAATTCTATCATGCAGCTGCACACATAATACCGTACTAGCTGAATTTCAGGCTCTAATTAATACAAGACCCAAAAGATACCTGGGCATATACATCTCCAAAAATGTGAAAGGTTTTTATATATTAAACTATGCACCTTTGATACAAAAGATTAAGGGGCCCATTAGGATGACGGGCGGACTTTGTCCACCCGTCATCCTGTCGTGTCTAGGGACCGCCCACCATGGGGGCGGGGATCCCGTTGGGGCCATTAGGATGCGCCTGCCACAGTGGCGGGCCCATCCTGTATCTTCGCGAGGGAAACGTGTTGTATGCTACACACACTAACACTACTTTAAACTAACAAACAAAAATATCACAAGGGATTCACAGGTATTGTCATTTATTTTCAACACCAGATATCTACCACTGTAGAATTACTTCACATTCAATAAACAGCCCCAAACGGGGAGAGGAAAGGAAGGAGGGGAAGGGGTGGTGCTCAAGGGAGTGTAAAGTCAAAGAAAATAAGCACAGTCAAAAACAATCATGTGATAAATACAATACTCATACAAAATCATAACAAATCAAATACACAAGCCAAAAATCAAGGCATCCATTGATAAACTGCTAACCAATGACATTCAACGGTCACACACTAGAATCAAAACTGTCAGGGGCATGTGCCAAATGTCCAAGAAAGAGAGCCGTCGACGTTTCGACCCCTATCTGTAGGCTACGTTAAGTCCTTTGGCGGGGTCTTCATCAGGACATATACAGGAGAGAAATGGGGTGGGGCAATCCTATCTGAAAAGTTAAAACAAGAAGTCAGACTTCTACGTGGTGAAACTAAATTACAACCGTCCTGTTTGACAGTAATAAATTCATTATAATTAATTACCATGGAGTCAAGGCCCAGCTGGGCTCTAAACGCGGGAATTGAGTAAGCCACGCAAAATGTCGAGGTCAATCTCAGCGATATTGTTTCGCAACTACAGAGGAGAAAGAATAAAACATACAACCAGTTTAGAGGTTATTTGTCATTACACATTATCTACTTGATTAAAAACAAACAAAGGGCAAACTTACAAAAACTTCACCCATTCGGCCGAATGGTGAGTTTAGTGTTGCCCCCCAGTCGTCATTTGCCGTATGAAGGGTGTCTGGGAAGGCGAGGGTGCAAACAAGGTGCACAGACTGTAAGTACAAAAGTCAAAAGGACTTAAGGGTCAGTACAATGATGGTTAATGTGCACTGAGTTATAGCCCCTACCAAAAGAACCCTGCAGGAAAACGGCCTATAATTACATGAAAAAACTTACATGAAAAAATGGCAAGGGCCCTAAGCCGCTAGTCGTCTTTAACCAAGGGACACAGTTACTTACATTACTCGGTAACCAATGAGGTCTGAGGCACTGGGTCTTTTAATACTGAAGATCGCTGTAAGATATGAAACAGAGACTCCATTGTGGGCTTACCAAGGCTTGATGGATGTACAAACCTCGTGAAAAAGAGTCAGAAGTACATTACATACCTCCGGGTTTAAAGGCCGGAAAGGAACCTATTCTAAGTCCGGAACAAAGTATAAGCTTAAACAAACAACCATTTGTCATTTATGATAACGAAAGCAATGACAAAAGAGTAAAAATATTTGGTAGTTCTAATAACCTAATAAAATTACTTGAAAGCCAACACTGGATGGATGAGACTTTTAATATTTGTCCTAAACCTTTTTTCCAATTCTATACAATACACGGCCTTTATCAAAATTGCAACATACCATTACTTTACGCACTACTACCAAATAAAAATAATTCCACATACATGGGATTATTAATCACAATAAAACAGAAAACAAATGACTATTCCCCTGAAAAAATAATATTGGATTTCGAACAATCAATGCTTAGTACAATTTTAAAAGTACATCTCCACACCTGCATCCCCGGCTTTATAATTTCAACCAGTGTTTATGGAGAAATTTGCAGAATACAACACTTAGGGCCCCATTACGATAGCGGGCGGACAAATCTGACGTAAAACGAGACCGCCCGCCATAAGGGCGGAGGTCCGGTGGAGGCCATTAGGATGCGCCCGGCACACTGGCGGGCGCATCCCGCATGTTTAACATTGCGGCGGGCGGTGCAGAAAGCACCGCCCGCCGCAATGCTAAAAATGCACATTGCGCACTTCAATGCACAATGTGACAGGCACCGTGCGGTGCCTGCCACATTGTACAGTGCGGTGCAGGGTGGTACCATAGGTACCTCCCATGTGCACACCCCACCCCCCGGAGCCCTTCGGGGCCTGCAACAGACATTCTCGCATGCCTTGCCGCCACGGAAAAGCATGATCCCGCCCACATCCTAATATGGATGGCGGTGTCTAACAGACACCGCCACCATTTGAAACCCTGCACCACCCTGTCTACTCTTTGACTCGGCAGAAAAGCAGAGGACGGTCTTTCTGTCCGCCGCGGTCCCCCCGCCATAGTAATATGGCGGGGGGAAGTGGCGGCGGGCAGGGAAGGATGTTGGGCGGATCGCCACCGCCCGCATGGCGGTGGCGATCCTCCCGACATCCTAATGGGGCCCTTAGCATTGAATATGTCACAAATGCATCTTTTGCTTATCAAATAAAAAAACTTAACACTGCTTGCTTATGTCCCAGAAATAGACGTTGTAGAACACTACAACATCTTAATTGACAGTAACTTTTATAAACAAAATGAAGCTTAACTAAGTCAATTATTGGACTATTTTGAGGATACATGGGTAGGGAGACGCCACAGACCTGGCCACAGAAGAAATCCTACATTTGTAATACCCTGGTGGAATGTATATAGAAGTACATCAAATGGCAAATCAAAAACCAACAATGCAGTCGAAGGTTGGCATAATGCCTTCCTTCAATCAACAGGCAGAACAAAACCTAGTTTAGAAAAATGTATACAATGCCTACAAAAGGAACAAAGCTAACAAGAGTTCCGAATGGAACAATCCATAACTCAATTAACACCCAAAACATCCAAACAAACAAAACAAATGCATAAATATTTAGAACAGCAGGTAAAATTGTATCCTAGTACAAAAGGCATGGAATACTTAAACCTAATAGCCAAAACTCTCCTTTAAATCTGTACCACCAACAAATCCATAATAAAATACATCCAACTATGAAATTCACATACAATTATTAAATTTTATTACAAAAATAATTATTGTGTGCAATATATTTAAATAATTCATAAATATATATACACACATTAATAATATTTGTATTAAAATAATGAATAACAATAACAATAAAAACAGTAACCACCCACAATAAAAAAAATTAAACAACTTACCAAATGTATTCAAAAGACTGCATCATCCATGTTCCGCCAACATAATCCATTGATGAAAAATAATGTTGCCCAAAAAAAAAAATGAAAAAATATAACTGTACCCAAAAAGAATAATCCACATAATGAAAATCCTTCTGAAATCCATAAAAAAAAACCGAAAATATAGAAAAGAGTAAAAAAAACGCTCCAGGAAAACCGAATAATATAAAGAAGTGTTAAAAATATATTAGTTCATAGAACTAACACACACTTCTTTAAAAAAAAAAACACTCCTTCCGATACGAAGAACTCCTGAAAGTAAAAAAACGCAAATCAAAAGAACATACATTCCCACCCACATAAAACAACACATAATCATGTACTAACAATAATATTCATTTCACATTGCATTAAAATATACGGGACTCAGACGTGAGTCCCGTGCTCTCCACACCACTGGAGTCAAGCTATCCTGGCTGATGACGGCTGATAGCCAGAAACCGGTCCTAGGATGCTTGATTCCAGTCCAGAGAAGACATGGCTTGGCAGTTTGGGCTGGACTGTTCCCATGAGGCACAGGGTCAAGACTGATTTGCATATGGCCATGTCTAAACTGGGGTGGTGTGGGGTGCAAAAAAACGATGGATTTAGGCCTAGATCTCTGTACTGGGGTGAATGTATGACATTGCTCTGCATTCTGTCCACCAACTGTTGTTTTTGCATTAAAATATACTTTAAACATCGAAATACTAAATCTCGAACGAGGCCTAGACAACCGTACCAATACGTAAAAACACCACACGTAATTATAACACATAACAAAGTAAAATTCAAACAACTGACTTATAGCAACACTAAGGGGCCGATTCCGATGTTGGTCGGTCAGCCCTCCGAGACGTGTCAGTAGCCTTACCTTACGGCGGAACCGTACCAGGAGCGGGACCGTCCGGCAGAGGAAGTACGATGCGGACAAGTTCCAAATTCCTGACCGACACGTACGCTCAGATTCCATCCACAATATCCGACGGAGCCTGACCCGGAAACACTCAACTTGCGCCTTACTGCACCATAAACACTGCTGCTTCCGGCCGGTCAAGTCACGGTTCCTACATTCCGGACGGGTCGCCACGTACAGGACGTCTCAGCACCCGGAAGAGCTGCATATCAAGTCCCATTTGCACCATTAGCCCATTCCACGGATTTGAAATGGAGCACCTAGCAACGGATCGAGATGGAGCATTAATCGAATTGCGCAGTTCATACCAGTCCTGTACATACATGACCGGATCAGGAACAGACACGTACAGCACAGTTGGTAAGTCTGACACCTACCCTACAAACAAACCCAGGGGGTCCACCCACTGTCCACTAGTACCACGCCTCCTCAGGGAACCCATGGCCACCACTACTGTCACCCCACCCGTAGGGGCATGTTACCTATCACTGATGCCACCCCACCCATATGTGTCATGTTTCCTATCACTGATTCCACCCCACCGATATGTGCCATGTAACCTATCACTGATGCCACCCCACCCATCACAGAGGAATACATCAGCCACCGGCCTGCGACCTCCATCTACTTTCGTCCCTCCCACTTATGCCATGACACAAAGGATATTGGCTTATGAAAGCATAGTAATCCGTGATGTCAAGAAAATCCTTAAAGAACGCAAGTACATCAAATTTAACATCAGTAGAAATGAGAAGATGGCCCTCTCCAGAGTTAAGGACAATAAGCAGGTCATTGTAATACCAGCAGACAAGGGCGGCGCCATAATTGTACAGGATGTATCTGATTACAAAGCGGAAATCATGAGACAACCTAATGATGGCATTAGCTATAAACAACTTGCAAGTGATCCGTCCAAAGACCTTGCGATTGAAATCCAGCAAGTGACTAAAGATGGCCTGGATCAAGGTTTCTTATCAGAGCAGGAGTATCAGTACTTGAACAAAAAGGACCCCCGTTTACCGACGATATACACGCTCCCAAAAGTACACAAGGACATGCAAAGACCGCCGGGCCGTTTGATAGTCTCCGGTTGCGGCTCGCTACTTGAACCTTTGTGTTTTTATGTGTATTTTTTCCTGAAACCATTGGCCGAACAGACTGCAACATATCTGCGTGACACCACTCATACCATCAACATCATAGATGGTCGTCCATTTAATCCCAGTGAACAACTCCTGCCAACTTGTGACATTGTGTCACTCTACACTAGCATTCCGCAAGATGACGCGCTAGAGGTTGCTTCAGCAGCTCTCGACCGACGGGAAATGCCTTCACGTGTCTCTACATCTTTTATTATCCTACTACTGAAGATTGCCATGATGAGGAATTTCTTTGTGTTTCGAACTGTTTTTATCTCCAAACAAAGGGGGTGGCTATGGGGGCAGCCTTTGCCCCGGATTTGGCAATTATTTTCATGTCTATCTTCGAAGATTACTTTGTACTGAATGACTTCAATCCCTTCGGGCCAGTATACAACTGTGGATGTGTTACATAGACGATATCCTTTTGATTTGGACAGGAACCGAATCAGAGATTGTTGCCTTCCATGGTTGGTTGAAAGGTAGATCGCCTGACATTCAATTCACCATCCAATCAGACAAGAAGAGAGTAGATTTCTTGGATCTGTCCATTGCGGCTGAGGATGAGATACTTTACACGACTCTCTACAGGAAACCATCTGAACAAAATTTGTTACTTCAGTACTCTAGTCATCATCCCAGAGGCCTCAGACATAACCTTCCTTTTGGCCAATTTCTGAGGATCCGTCGCAATTGTAGTAAAAAGGAGGACTACATGGCCCAATCCGACAATCTGATGTCACGCCTAATTGAACGAGGATATCCCAAGCGACTCGTTAAAAAAGCAAGGAAGAGAGCATGGTTCAACCCGAGAGTCTCTCCTGGAACCAACCGAATGCGACAATAACACGGAACAACGTTTGATATGTGTAACAACTTTCTCGACGAAGAGTAATGCCATCAAACGCATAATAAATAAACATTGGACTGTGATTGGAGAAGATCTAGGAAGTACAATCACTCCGATGCATTCCTTCAAGAAGGCCAAGAATATACGGGAACATGCTGTGTCCTCTTTTTTGACAACACCAATCACTCCGACCCTACCAACTATGTGGAACCTGCCACCCATTGTAGGCCATTTTCGCTGTGGCACTTGCAAAGCCTGTCCACAAGCCATTCAATCCAAAGAATTCTGTTTCAGACACCACCAGATCAAACTAAAATCGCATACTAATTGCAATACCACGGATGTGATATACTGTGTAACTTGACCCTGTGATCAAATCTACGTGGGACAGACACAACAGAAGGCTAAAGTACGGTTTCTACAACATTGCAGCCGAATTAGGTGCGAGGTGTTGGGAGCACCTATGGTTGACCATTGCATCAAAGAAAAGCATCCACCTGAAAGTTTGAAATGGATTGTTTTGGAACATGAAAAACTTGGCCCTAGAGGAGGTAGTATAGTCCCTATTCTGAATATGAGAGAATTGAAATGGATTAACCTAAGTAGTGCCACGGGCCGATCTAATCGGCCCTGTGTTAAAAGTGAAAGTGCTCTGGCCGATCTGATCGGCCCAAGAGCAGACACTCATTTGGCAGGGGTTTCTTTCAAGTTATGTTGCTTGAAAATCAATATTTTCACCTAATACCAATCTGGAACACTTTCATCTTTCTTGTGAAAGCTGTATTTGCCCATATTCAGTCTCAATCACACATATTTCCTCCCCTAAAAGTAAGGCAGTAATCGGGTTCAGGAAATGGAAACGAGCGTTTGCTTGAAGCTGCACAAACCCCTGTTCACCAGCAGAGGGCTCTAATCTGCCGGCAGCCCCAGAGACAGTGCAGCAAGTCTCTGAGCTGGAGTGTTGCACTGCAGAAGCTTCTGGCAATCGGGCTGAAAACATCCACAAACCAGAACAGGTACGGCTCACAGTACCAATTATTTTATCTAAAATCAAAAGGATTCACTTGAGGAGAAATTGCACGTCACTTTAAAATCTTGGGTGACTCTCCGACTCGTTTCCAAAATTAAATGTTCACTTTGCCTATTCTACTTTTTTTGTATTGCATTCCTCTTTTCAACCGATCCCTCAAAATACTCCCACCCTTATTTACACTTTATTAGACAGGGATCGGTTACTAAAGGTCGTTCTATCCTCTCATAGCAGTGGCAGCAGGCCTTGAAAGCAGGCCTTGAAAGCAGGCCTTCGGAGCATGCCACAATGAAAATAACGTGAGTAGGCAGTTTACACGGTTGGGGGGAAGGAAGTATCTATCACACATGTGCAGGCCGATATTATAAAATATATAGGGCCTCATTTATGAAAAGTGACGCATCGCTGCGTGAAAACAGCGATACGTCACTTTTCAGTGCGCACTCCTTGCGACACCAATGATGCGTCATATTTAATGTATGACGCATCATGTCGCAAGGACTTACAGATACGTCAGTATTTCTGGCGCATCTGTAAGCGCAAAAGTGACGCATTGCTGGAGTGTGTCACAAAAGTGACGCATCTCCAGCAATGCGTCCTTTCACATGGGGAGAGCCCCATGTGAAAGGGCTTGCGTCAGTCTTACGCCTGCTGTGAGGCAGGCGCAAGATTTTGACGCAACCGCATCCTAAAAGTGACGCAGTGAAATCTCATAGATTTCACTGCGTCACTATTACGAGGCTTTTTGCGGGGGAACGCCCCCTCTGCATACATTATACCTGACGCAGGTATAATGTGGCGCAGGGGTTTAAAAAGTGACGCATCTACCTAGATGCGTCACTTTTTAAATATGGCGCAACAAGGCGCATGTTTTACGCCGCAGATGCGTCACAAAAAGTGACGCATCCGCAGCGCAAAACTGACGCAAGGCCTTATAAATGAGGCCCCTAGTGAGGAAATGTAAGCATTCTAGCGTGCAGGGAATACATAACAATAAATGAAGAGAGCAAGTAACAGTGGCCATAACGAGGCCTGTGGTTCATGCACAATGGGTGAATTTTAGTAGACGGTGCCTTTGAAATCCGAACTCTTCTGACTGAAAATAAACTTGACTATAATGTAATGTTTTTAGTTTTGCAATCTTTTCGGCCTTCCCCCTCAATTCTCACAGTGCCCTCACAAGCTGCAATAAAACGATTTATGTGACAAAAGTCTCTCATGCAATGGAAAATGTATTTCCTTGAAATGAAAATAAAAGTTACTGCTTCGTAACTGTCTTTACTATGAAACAGCTTTGGCAAGGAAAGGCTATCGTTTGGAAGCTGTGTTTGTGTGTTTCGTCTGTGTTTTGAGAAGCAGCTCACTTTTCTAAGTAGTACCACGTACATCGTTCTACAGCTTTTGTAAGCAACATAAATAATATGTGGGAAGGGAATTAACTTGATTATTTCATTTTGGATGGATGGGTTGACGAATGCAGTGTTTCCATCTTTGTTGATAGGCTTCAGATTACCTTTGCTATGAAAAAGACCTGTACTTTCTTGGAGAGTTGTGTTGAGGTTTGATGGAAGGGGGCAGTCACACTGACAAGCTTGGAGGTGGACTGACATTCACCAGCAGCAATGAAATATGCTCCGAAGGGTCTTGCATCCAGTCACAGGCAGCAGTGAAATGTCCCTAACACTCTTTGCTCAGCCAATTTTTGAGTTAGCGCTTCACATGTCTTTCTCCCTGTCAGTACAAGCTTTTACCATTTAGCAGAACCAAGGAATCTGCTTGTAAAAAACATCATGACGCAACCAGTGTCGCTGCAGACACCTTTACTCCTATTACCTACCATTTAGCAGATGAATAGGGGCATAGGTAAGCGTATGTGAGTATTGTTTGTGTGTCTGTTAGATGTTATTGCTTGCTATCCTAATAATTCGAAATTACATGTTTTGCTATCATGCAAAGACACACTAGTATTTACAGACCAAGGCCCAACTGCAGACCGCAATATCAACCAGCCTCTGTTTACTCTTGACAAGCTTGATTTTCTCCTCATTTAAAAAAAAATGTGTAAATGCCATATTTTAGTGCACGAATACACTTTGAAAATTGTAAAAAACAAAAGGACAGCCCAATTTGGTTTTTGCATTATTATGTTTTTACTTGAAGAGAAAGCATCAGGCTGGACTGGCACCTTTCTCTTGCTCTCAAAATTTATCATTGTTGAAGTTGATCATTTTGCAAAAATGAAAAACATCCTTAGCTATCGCTTCACAGGCTAAAATGTGCTGACCTCCTTGTTGGAGGGAACTGTGTAATCATAAGGCTGTGGTGTGCGAAGATAGTCTGATAAAAATTCAGCTGGTTTTATCACTCATGTGATTTTTTTGTAATCCTGTACCTCTTCCCATCAACCTCTTTCTCCCCTTATGCTGAGAAAAGCAGAGAGACGGCGGCGATTCTTATTATGAATAGCATGTAATATATATTGTGGACCTTATTTATGAGGGCTTGCATCACTTTTTTGTGACACTCTGGTGTTGTAAACAATGTGCCACACTGCACCCTATTTGCAAAGTGACGTTCCGAGGCAGATGCATCATTTTGTAAATGCCTGCACCACATTATACCTGCGTCAAGTATAATGTATGGAGGGTGGGCGTTTCCCTGCAAAAACCTTGTAGAAGTGGTGTAGTGAAATCTATGAGATTTCACTATACCACTCCTACGACTTGACTGTGTAACAATCCTTACGCCTGCGTCAAGCAGACTTATGGAGTGATGCAGGGCGTTTCACATGGGACTTTTGTAATGACACATTATTGGAGGTGCGTTAAGTATACGACTCCAGCAATGCGTCATTATTGTGCCAAATAGTACGACAGGATTCCTGACGTATCTGTTGAATCCTTGATACATGGAGCACTGTAGTGTAAATACATCACATCCATAGTGTTGCAAGGATTTGACAATTAAAAGTGACGCATCAGTGTTTTCAACCAGTGATGTGCTACTTTTCATAAAATGGGCCATTGTGAGAGTATTCAGATGTGTTGCTTCATATGTACTAATTGGTGATAGACCGTGTTGCTCTTTGTGGGTAGGCATATGGATATTAGGTGTTTGTGATGTTGGGTCATGTCTGAGGTAATAGTCTTTGTGATTTTGGATGTATGAGGGTGCCTCTAGATGTTTGTATAGCTAACTGTGGCTGTGTGTCAGTTATGATTCTGAAGAGGAAGTAGTACACTGTATATAGAGTGTGAGGAGGCATCTGAGACCTTAGTGTCTTCAGGGCGGTTGGGGTAATATTTAGCTTTTCCTATGCTCCCAGCAATGTGTCCTCCATGTCTAATCCCAGTGCTCGGACACTGAGGGCTGCACGACGGGTAGCACAGGTGGGCATGGGAGTCTATTGAAGGCAGTAGCAGGTGGGGAGGTTGGTGCACCTCACCAGTATAATTAGAGAGGCCCTACATCCCCAGGTCACCTCTGTCTCCACCAGGCCCAGGGTTCTGCCATATGCCTCAGTGATGTGGAACAGATCCAGGTTCCAGGCATGCAGTTTAGGCGGAGCAACTGTCAATTGGTGTCCAAGGACTGAGAGTGTGCACGCCTGCTGGACTCTGGGGAATTTAGCAATGAGCACAACAGTAGCTTATTAATTCCATATTAATTCAAAATGACTGATGCCTGCCACACAAGTACTTCTCATAGCTTTTGGAGCCTGGAATAGTCAGAATTGTCACACTTATAGGAGTGCGATGGTTAGTAGTTGTGTTGGTACTATCATTGGCAGCATGGCAGGGTGAATGTGTGATGCATGCTGCAGTGACCTCCTGTTGAGGGCAGAGGCACTTACTTTTCACAAAGTAAACATTGCAATTTTTGCCATCTGCACTGCTCAGACATCACGTTGAGAGGTCAATGTCGAGCTCAGCTGTGCACCTGCACGACACGCGGCCATCGTGGCTACCTTGTCACGCTCCCTGTTCTAGCCACGCTCCCTGTCCTAGCCACTCTCCCTTGCGATGACGCTTGATTTTGTTTCTTGAGCAGTGTTTTTTCCATCTGAAGTATTACAAATTATTTACAAAATGGATATGGATCACTTTCTCAAATTTTGGGAAGTCAAGATTATGGCAATATAGTGTGCTTCACTCTCCTGTTTGACAGCAAACGTTGAGTTGCAGCTTGATCTGTTCTCTCCAGACTTGTCTACCAGGTTTATTCCTGCCAATCTCTGCCTTTTCAAGCTGTATTGTGTTGATGCCACTTGGCATCTATTCAGGGTGTCTGATTGCAGGAGGATAGTCAGGAATCCTATGGGTGGTATCGAATGTGACTGCCCGAAATGTCATTTCATGATTTCCAATTTTGAATGTCTTTAGCCCATCCCCAATGCTCTGCACCAAATGAAATTCAGCTTTCAGCATTTGCCTATGTATCTGGATAGATATAAGGAAAAAAGTGAATGACCTGGGAGTGTGGCAATCTACAGGTGGCATTCAGTGAGGCTTCCTTCTGGAGCCACCGGTGCAGAGCCTTGAACCTTACTACCTTATTGTTCTCAACATGAATGTATCTAGTAGGGTGAAGTTGCATATCAGAAGATTTACATGGATTTTGTCTTCTGCATTGATTTGCCACAAAGTTTCATTTTGCGGATATTGTGCGCCTGTCAGTTGTGTCGTTCATCTTGTGTGGTTTATTGAAATATTAAGCAGTACATCAGTGCAATAAAAAGTCAGCGAGTCGTACATTACAGCATAGTCTACAGAGATTAGCACCTTCCCGCATCAAGCTATCTAAAACCCCAACTACCCCCCTCCCACGAGTGTCCATGATGTTGGCGAACTTTCTAGCATCGCAATCCATACTTTAATAGGAACAAACAGTAATCACGGTGTGTAGTGCAGAGAATCAACAATAGTGCGCTATACAAAAGGCAGGTAATCCCGGCCAATGAAGCACAGAAACCTCACACATTTCCTCTTCAGCCCCTCTTCAGCCCCTCTGTACGTCCCCACCAACACATCCGGATAAATCAACACACCAAATCAACATCAAATTTCTCCCTTGTCATCAATATCACACCAGATTTTAACTAGCCAGTCCCATCTATTCGGCCCATGTGTTCCTCACGGCCCAGGCTCGTTACCAGCATCCAAGCCTTCAGTTTCTGCCTCTCCCTCGTGTTCCGCCTCTTGCGCAAGAAAGTAGGAGGTGAGCAGGCCCCAAATATCTTTTGGGTGTGATTCAGTGGGCAATAGTTCTGCATAATAGCTCAGGTTTTCTTGCCAAGTAGACACTGTGTGTATCCAAAATTTGAATTTAGGCGCACGTCCTCTCCCCCATCGACAAGCTACAAGTCGTTTAGCCAAAAGGAGCCTCATAGCAAAAAATTTTCTATGGGCCGTGTTGTTGTCGTGAGACAGGCCTAATAGCTCTACTAGTATGCATGGTGTCAGCTGTACCCCAACGTGCCCGAGAGGCAATCAAACACCTGTGTACAATATTCCGCCACTAGGGGGCAACACCATGCCAAATGCAGGAAAGAAGCCCCCCCCCCCGCCACAGCGAGCGCATCTATCATTATCCCTGAGGTGGAACGGGTGGAGTCTGGTCGGGGTATAGTACAGTCTATTTAAAAATGTAAAATGGACAAGTCGTAGTCTGCTATTCCCAGTGACAGCAACCGCATGACCGCAGCTGTGTTCTCATTGGTCATCCATCAGTGGGGTGTTCAGGTCTTTATCCCATTCTCTCCTGGCTCTAATAGGGCGAGATGGGGTCGCAGCTTGTGTGTGTTTCTACAGAAGGGAGATGGCATGTTTGGGAGGGCTTGCCTGTGAGAAAGCATGTAGAGGCTCCAACGTAGGTGGCTCCTTCCGGAAATGCTAGTGTGACAGCCTTCACACTCTGTCGGAGCCTGATATACAAGAATGTATCCATTGTGGTCGGTGTTCTTGTAGTGAAGAACTGTTCTTTAGAAACGAAATTGCCCTCCCATGTAAAGGTCTCCCCAAGTAGAATAATTAAGGTCTTCAAGCATCTTTCGGCAGATGCTTTCGCACGTTACTTGCAGCAGGGGATTGCGCAGCAAGGTTACGGGCTATTTTGTGCCATGCAAGGACGGTACAATCCACTGTTAGTAAAGGGTCAGATTATAGGCACACTCTCTCTCTTTTTTCCCTCTAGGTGGACCGGGTCTACAACAACTGTCAAGTACACATGTTTAGCCTAGGGACAGCTTGTAGGTTTATGGCAGCTTGCCTTGTGCTAATGCCCTCACTGAGGTGCTTTTGGTGGCAGGAGACCCACAGCACCACTTTGTACAGTTGGTTCAAGGCAACCTCCGTCTGCTTTGGTTTCTCCTGGCTGTACCAACAATGTTTAGTAAAGGGTCAGGCTATAGGCACACTCTCTCTCTTTTTTCCCTCTAGGTGGACCGGGTCTTCAACAACCGTCAAGTACACATGTTTAGCCTAGGGACAGCTTGTAGGTTTATGGCAGCTTGCCTTGTGCTAATGCCCTCACTGAGGTGCTTTTGGTGGCAGGAGACCCACAGCACCTTTTTGTACAGTTGGTTCAAGGCAACCTCCGTAAAAGGTACTCAAAAAATCTTTACATATACTATACAACAGGTTTGAACTATAAAGAATGAACAAAAAAAGAATAAACTTTTTTTATTTTTTACATTTTTATTTTTTTTTGTTTTTTATTTTTGGTAATTTTTTTATAACTGTTACTTACTAAACCTACAACTACTTCAAATAAACTGCAAACACTGAAATATTTAAAATGGTAATATAGTAATAATAATGTAAAATATTTTGATAGTTATGAAGTAAATTGTAGGGCAACAAAAAGCTAGTTCTGTTCCTCCTGAACACTAGGAGAGGGATGACAGTGACTTAACTGGGGATAACATTGCTCATGAACATCAAGTTTACAGGCAGGACACCGGTGGCGGGACCTTTTTCTCCCCCCAGGCTGACTCCTGTCAGAGCACACAGCACAGTCTCTCTCTTTTCGCCCAGGCAACAGCGCAAAGCCGTGCTCCTCACTACAAAGAGAAAGTAGTGGTGTTGTAGGTATTTGTTCTTGAGAGTAACCATCCTGCCGTAGACAAAGTGCCTCTACAAGACTCACTATAAAACTGTGGCGACTCTGAACATTGCATGGATCAATTTATACAATTCGTAAGCATTCATGATCGACACATCAATCAGATTACGCCAAACCTTGGACCAGTATCTGTGTGTTGATCTCTCTGCTGCGAATTCGTATATTTTGCGGTCGCTTACATCAACCCCACCCATTCCTTTATTGTAGTCTAGAATGACTTGAGGTTTGATGATTGACTTCCCAGACCTTGTTTGTACAGTCACATCATCTGCTAGGCTAGAGGTGGACAGCAGTAGAACAGGCTTGCGTTGGCTTTTCTATTCTCTAAAGGCGCATGCCAATACCCCTTTCTTTCTCATATACTTAGACATTTCTGCCTGCAATTTGGCCCCCTTTTGTACCGCTTTTGGCTGCCATAAGTGTGGCAGGGTATGCTCAGACGTGAGTCCCTCGCTCACTTTGCCACTGGATTCAAGCAAGCCGGGCTGAAGACGGCTGGAATGCCAGAAACCGGTCCTCGGAAGCTTGATTCCTGTCCAGGGAAGACATGGCTTGGCAGGCGGGCTGGACTGTTCCCATGAGGCACAGGGTCAGACTGATTTGCATATAGCCATGTCTGAACTGGGGTGGCAGAGTGGGCTAAAGAACGGTGATGGATTAAACCCAAATCTTTTGACTGGGTGTGAGTGTTTGATTGATTCAGATGCTCTGTCCATCACCACCCCCTTTTGTACAAGTGTTGGGGGTTAGCACAAGCACAGGGGGGGGCTTCAGAGTAGAACCAAACATACATCACCCGGGGCACAGGGGTGGCCAAGTGCAGGTTGCCAATTAAGTTCCAGGCACCCAATGCTTCTCAATAGAGTTTCTTCTTTTGCCAAAAAGTCTGCAGGCGTGGCACCGGAGGTTGCAGGCGAGAGACCAATGATAGCAGAGGTAAGTAGAGGTGTAGAGGGTCATATGGGCAGGAAGGATCCAGCCATAATGCATTAATGGGCATTGAAAGACTTGGAAAAGTGTAATTAAAGGTCAAAGGTCAACAGACATGATCCCCGACACCAATGAAACCAATGAAAGCACAAGTATTTATCAAGACAATTACAATAAAGCAACACTAGTAACACATTATCCAAGAGTAGTGTGCAATAACGACCTTGATACACCTAAACAAGTATAATTAGAGGTCAAAGGTCATAAAGCATAACCTCCTCCAACACTATAACTAAAGAGGATGCAGGTACTCATCATTACAATTCCAATAATGCCTCAATTGTAACAAATGATCTAACAGTAATGGATTAAAGGCCATGAAACACTTAGAACAGTGTAAATAGAGGTCAAAGGTCAAACTACATGACCCTCCTCCCACCACTTTAATGAACAAAAATGTAAGTAATTATCATCACAATTCAAACACTGCAACACTTGTAAACAATGGTCTCACTGTAATGGAATAAACTCCGTATACATCTGCAATAAGGGTAAATAGAGGTCAAAGGTCAAGTTTTATGATCTCTACAATAATTTGAACAAGGGAAAACATAGTACTTTACATGCCGAGTCCAATAATGCCACACTTGTTGAAATTGATCCAACGGTAACAGAATAAACAGAAAAAAGGATTAAAAAAAAGTGTATTTAGGGGTCAAAGGTCACGTTTTTTTCACCTCTTGTAAAATTTGACTAGCTGACCTGTGAGATCAGACAACGACCTTTACAAAGATACCTCACTTTGCAAAAACAAATTCACTGTTACAAAGATATATCCTTTGCACACTTCCAGTAGCTACCATTTAGGGTCAGAGGTCAAGGACTGTGACCTTCAGGAGTTATATGCATGAAATATTATGCCAACCATTCACAAAATATGCATCACTACTGTGCATAAAAGTCAGAAAATATATTTTGAGATGTTGAACATATGTCCAATAACAAGATTGAGATCATTATATGAAAAACCCCGACAGACCAAACAGCATGTCGGCCATTTTGTAGCATGTAAAGCGCTGTCAAAAGCAGCAAAAATATGTATTTTCATAAATTTACTAACGGTAGTCTCTGAACCATCCATTTTACTTCTGTGAACCAATTCTGCTAGGCTTATACGTTTAGATTCTGCACAACAATAGAAAAAACATGACAGATGTTTGTGGCTTATATCTATGTCATAGTTTGACAAAGAGCCATAAAAAACACAAAAAACAAAATCAAAATCAAAATCTGCCCTATTACCATTGAGCAAACAAACTAATAAATATTTCTGAGTATCTGCTTTTGGAAAACACTATTTTTCTTATTACCCTACCAACGCGGTCATTTACACTTATCATTTTCTCAGTCACCTGGCGGCCATCTTGAATTGTGTCATGTGACTTCAGGGTGTTTTATAAATGTAAGTTTTATATGCAAATTAATAGTTCAAGAAGTACTGAAACCAAAAATGTATAGTTTCCCAACATTATAATCATAATTACACAAACTACAGCATGTTAAAGCAAAGCACCCCAAAAAGTCATTAAATGGCTTAGCACGGAAGGATTTTCAATGGGCACTAATAGGGTTAACTTTTTTTATTCTGTCTCCAACGGACTCAACGAATATGAGAGTAGTTTTGCACAATTAGCTAACCTGTAAAGTAAGCATAGGCGTAAAATCCGTTCCACTCGCAGAATTTGCGGATTTTCGGTAAATCCGAAAATCCGCAAATTCGCACGCAGCAGATTTTTTTGCTTCGTGATACAATATTGTGGCGCGCGGCGTTCACTTACCGTCATTCAGCGTTTGCCGAGTTGTTTTTCTCGATATTTTGCGAGTGCTGCGCCATTTTGGATCTTGCTGCGGGATCCCGCGGGAGTTTGGCGATCGCGATTAAGTCATCGCGGCTTGCCACCTTGCACAGCGAGAGTTTGTCAACGCGAGTACGCTGTGATCACGTATCGCGGGAGTTCGCAATTGCGAACACGTAGATGCGTCGGGCAGAAACAATCTTGCACTCGCAAAATTACAAAATTTGCAATTCTTCACAAGAAATCCACCAGCAAGCAGCATAAACCTTCTGAAAATGATGATTTTTATCAGAATAACTCCTCAGGTTGACATTTGCCTGCACTTTTTTTTGCAAGGAGTCCATTATGGGGGGTGGGAGTTGGGAGGAAGGAAGTGCCCCACAGTCTCCAACTTCCTGTTCCTGTCCAGCAGGCTCCTCCCAGTGCTTTCTTCATGTGCTGGTCACTTTCATTCGGATCTTGACCTGGAAGGATTACTTTTTGTGGATGCTGCTGTATATTTGGATTTGAGGCATTTTTGACTTTCTTTGGATCACTTTTGGATTAGAAATTTCACAAGTAAGTTTTTTGGGGGCATTACAGTTGCTGCAACTACAATTTTGGAATTTTCGATTTTTGGGCTGTTGTTGGGGCCTTTTGCCCAGGGGTAGGGAGTGGTGCATGGACTGAGTCTTTCTGTGGGGTCTCTTTAATGTAAACATCATGGAGGGCATGGATGGCATGGGATTGTGCTGATTTTTGTGTGTTTTTCGATTTATTTGGCTGCTGTTGGGGCCTTTTGCCCAGGGCTAGTGAGTGGTGCATGAGCCTAGTCTTTCTGTTGGGTGTCTTGAATTTAAACATCATTGAGGGCATGGATGGCATGGGATTGTGCTGATTTTTGTGTGTTTTTCGATTTTTTAGGCTGCTGTTGGGGCCTTTTGCCCAGGGGTAGTGAGTGGTGCATGGACTGAGTCTTTCTGTGGGGTCTCTTTAATGTAAACATCATGGAGGGCATGGATGGCATGGGATTGTGGTGATTTTTGTGTGTTTTTCGATTTTTTGGAGTGTTGATGGGGACTGGCCATGTGGGTGGGGGCCATTTTGAGTGCTGGTACAGGCAGGCCCTGGCCATGTGCTGGGGGGCAAGGGGCCATTTTGAATGTAGGCAGTGTTCTCAGGCCTGCACCCATTTTGCCTAGCTTTCATCCATTATGCCCAGGGGTAGTGAGTGGTGCATGGGCCAAGTCTTTCTGTGGGGTGTCTTGAATTTAAAATCATGGAGGGCATGGATGGCATGGGATTGTGCTGATTTTTGTGTGTTTTTCGATTTTTTTGGCTGCTGTTGGGGCCTTTTGCCCAGGGCTAGTGAGTGGTGCATGGGCCTAGTCTTTCTGTTGGGTGTCTTGAATTTAAACATCAATGAGGGCATGGATGGCATGGGATTGTGCTGATTTTTGTGTGTTTTTCGATTTTTTTGGCTGCTGTTGGGGCCTTTTGCCCAGGGGTAGTGAGTGGTGCATGGACTGAGTCTTTCTGTGGGGTCTCTTTAATGTAAACATCATGGAGGGCATGGATGGCATGGGATTGTGGTGATTTTTGTGTGTTTTTCGATTTTTTGGAGTGTTGATGGGGACTGGCCACGTGGGTGGGGGCCATTTTGAGTGCTGGTACAGGCAGGCCCTGGCCATGTGCTGGGGGGCAAGGGGCCATTTTGAATGTAGGCAGTGTTCTCAGGCCTGCACCCATTTTGCCTAGCTTTCATCCATTATGCCTAGGGGTAGTGAGTGGTGCATGGGCCTAGTCTTTCTGTGGGGTGTCTTGAATTTAAACATCATTGAGGGCATGGATGGCATGGGATTGTGCTGATTTTTGTGTGTTTTTCAATTTTTTGGCTGCTGTTGGGGCCTTTTGCCCAGGGCTAGAGAGTGGTGCATGGGCCTAGTCTTTCTGTTGGGTGTCTTGAATTTAAACATCATTGAGGGCATGGATGGCATGGGATTGTGCTGATTTTTGTGTGTTTTTCGATTTTTTTGGCTGCTGTTGGGGCCTTTTGCTCAGGGGTAGTGAGTGGTGCATGAACTGAGGCTTTCTGTGGGGTCTCTTTAATGTAAACATCATGGAGGGCATGGATGGCATGGGATTGTGCTGATTTTTGTGTGTTTTTCGATTTTTGGGGATATTGATGGGGACTGGCCATGTGGGTGGGGGCCATTTTGAGTGCTGGTACAGGCAGGCCATGTGCTGGAGGCAAGGGGCCATTTTGAATGCAGGCAGTGTTCTCAGGCCTGCATCCATTTTGCCTAGCTTTCATCCATTATGCCCAGGGGTAGTGAGTGGTGCATGGACTGAGTCTTTCTGTGGGGTCTCTTTAATGTAAACATCATTGAGGGCATGGATGGCTGGGGAGCCGAGAGAAAGATATCAAGGGCGATTTAATAGTTATAAACTTTTGAGATCCTGGAGCGGTCAGACACATCCTAAAATGAATTCCAGGGAACGTTGGTAATTCCATCGTTCCCTGTGAACTGACCTATTTTTACCCAAGAATCCTGGTGGCACCTATAATGTCCAATCCTATGATTGTTAAAAATTTATTTGGGTGGGACACTGTACCCTACAGGGGACATAGTAATGGTATTAGGAACATGGACCACCTGCAAGAAAATAGGAGAATGGATCACTTGTTGCCATTCACTCCACTGGAAGTCGCTAACAGATTCAAATCCTTTTCAGGTTTTGATGACTGCGAATGACGGGGTTCTCTATTAACATGTCTCCGACTGGTGAGAATAGAGACATAAAAGCTAAATTAAACTTCCAAGAACAAACTTTGGTACCTCTACAAATCATATGTACACAGGAATCTTACAAGGAGATAGTCCCTCAGCCTCAAACACAAGTATTAGGGGAAGAAATACCATCATCCCCCCATTTGGTTAACACCCCGGTGATAAATCTCAGTGTTTCATCGGAGTCGGCTTCTCTAACATCTACTAACTCAACATGGTTAACCAACACTGAAACTCCCGGTAGCATAACCTCATGGAATACAGCGGGCCTCGCCTCAAGAATCAATGACGCGGCCTGGCATTCAATAACTATGACCCACTCCATCATAGCCCTCCAGGAAACATGGGCCATTGATCAATCCCATTTGTTAGGATAGAAAACCTTTTTTACTTTGGCAGTCCCTAGCAAAAGGGGTAGACACAAGGGAGGGTTGTCTATATATCTGTCGATTCACACCGGCCTTACTGTCCTTAAGAGCTTTTTGGATAGTGTTTATTATCAAATATTAGTGGTAACATGGGGTTCTTTAAAAAATCTTGCTATTTTTAATTTTTATAACAATATCCCCATGGCACACCTGGAAACTGTCATTAAGGAATTGTCAGTCACCCTTAAGAACATCGAGGATACTTGCCCGGGGGACATGGCTCTTTTGTGGGTAGGGGATTTCAGCTGTCCATTATGTCCAATGAGCTTACATGGAGTGTGTGGTTGGGAAGATGAAAACCAGGGGGAGTCTAGCCATTTTGCCCACACAAAACTAGGGGATATGCTCAATAATCTACTAGCAGATCATTCCCTGGCATTTATTAATGAGGCCTGCTCCTTGCCTAAATTATTCACCCCCACTTTCAACGCAAGAGGGGCAAAAACAATCATTGATTTTACTTTACTTTCGTCCCGTTATGTTCCACTGGTCACTAATTGGGAGACACTTACCAGTGGTTTAAGTGATCATTGTCCTATCTCAGTTACTTTTAAATTAAACCGGGAAGTGCAATCCCATAATACTCACTGTAACTATGACCTTAATCCCATTCTTGGTCAGCAAAATGGATTTTGCATTAAATGGGAGAAGGTAATTCCAGTTACTTTTCTAAAAAAACCTAGTAAATAGCTCCCTAAAGGAAATTAATACGTGCCTGACCCTAGAAGAGGATGAAGAGCTCGTCTTGGATTCCTTTAAAAAAATCTGCTCCTCAATTAAACAGCTTTTCACCAGAAACCCGTGCAATGTAGTTAAGAGAACCCCTGGGTGGTTTGACCCAAATTGCACTATGGCACTGAGGGAACTTAAACAAGCTCTGCATGTTACACCAATAGATAGACCACAGGTACAAATGGCAAGGCAAAACTATTGTGTCGCCCTGGCCAGAAGGAAGAAAGACATAAAATCTGAAGCGTGGGCAGCGCTTCACGCAGCCTCCGTACAAAGGACACTGTTGCCTTTTGGAAGGATGTCAATGCTCCCTTCTACCAAGATGCCCAGGGCCCATGTATAGACAATGCTATTATGGCCCAGGAGTGGGTGTTCCACTTCCAAGCCCTTTATGGCATGCTAGCCACACCAGCGCCCCCCCCCCCCCAATCAGCAATAACCGCTGAGGGAGCAGACCCTCCGTTCCCCATAGATATTCAGTTTGAACTGGAAGAGGTCTATAAGGCTCTAAGGGAAAGCTCAGCTTCTAAAGCACCAGGACCCGACTGTGTCCCTATTGATGTGTTTAAAATGCTCCCGGACCTGTGGGCCCCTTTACTCACTAGCGTCATAAACTGTTTAAACAAAAGAGGTTTCATTTCGTCATGGCAGGAGGCAATCTTGGTCCCGATCTATAAAAAGGGGGACAGGAATGATCCTGCCTGCTATCGGCCCATCTCATTGTTAGATGGTTTTATGAAGATGGCAGGTAGGGTCATTCTCACTCGTATTCAGGATTGGATGGAAGGTCAGGAAGTGTTATCGCCCTTCCAGTATGGGTTTAAGGGAGGGCGGGGGACAATTGAGCAAGGGTTAAATCTTTCCCTAATTGTTTCCAAATACATACACGCAAAAACAAAACCTATATGTGACATTTGTAGACCTCAGCTCTGCATTTGATTGCGTCCTACATGACAATCTCTGGCAAATTTTAAGGGACATTGGATTGGATAGCCAAATAATTGTCTCTATCAGAGAACTCTATGCTGGGGCAGGTGCACGCGTAAGATACAGCAGGAGGGGGGAATGCACAGAGTCTTTTAAGATCAGTAGAGGGGTAAGGCAGGGGTGCATACTAGCCCCCTTGCTATTTAACTTCTATATCAACGGGGTGGGTTCCTGCTTAGTACAACAGTATTATGATTATCCTGTAATCAAAGGCAAACCCATCCCCATCCTCCTGTATGCCGACGATGCGGCTATCCTCTCGCAGAAAAAAGGTGGGCCTCCAAAAAGCAGTACAGTGCTTCTCATATTTTATGAAGCTCAGGGGTCTACGTGTAAATGTCTCTAACACATTTACCATGTCATGTGGCCCAAACAAACAAAGAACACCATGTCCAATTATCTTAGACGATAGGCGGGTGGAGTTAGCCGATATTTTTTGCTATCTAGGTGTGCACTTTGATAAGGCGGGCACGTGGAAGCCCGCTGTGAATGCAAGGGCCATAGCATTCAATAGAGCAACTGGTGCTCTTGTGAATTGTGCAAAAAAAAATAGGGACTAGGCCAGTCAGGGAGCTCCTCCAAATATTTAAATCCAAATGTGTGGCCACTGGTACTTATGGGGCGGGTATTTGGGGTTGGCAGCAAGTAGATGCAATACAGCGATCGAGGACAGGTTTCTGCGATTCCTAACAGCCACACCAAAGAGTACCGCCATATATGTGCTACACGCTGAAGTTGCCCTCCTTCATATCACAGATATTATAAAATTAGCCCCTGTTTTACTTTGGCATAATGTCTGGACTAGCCCAGCTACAGAATTGAATAGATCCATCATAGAGGACTGTTTAGCTTGTGATGGGGCAAAAAACATTAAATGGCTCAGGTATATCAAGAATTTTGTCAGTGAGATTGGTCATCCTGAATATTTCTCCAATCCGGCCTCACTGGAACAGCTCTTGCGATCCATGCTAAAAAAGACTCTTTTAGAACATTTGGAATTACAAAGATGGAAGGGTGAAAGGACTAAAATAACTGTCATGAGCCACGATGAGGTGACCTCCCAAAGGGGCACTCAGCTGTACGCCGGAAGGACACAGAGAGTCTGCCTCCCCCGTTCAGATCAGAAGCCACCGAATCATCTGCGGCGTTCCTCAAGGCTCCTCGCTCAGCCCAACCCTCTTCACCGTTTGCATGAGCCCCCTCGCAGCCATCGCACGCCAGCACAACCTCAACATCATCTCCTACGCCGACGACACCCAGTTGATACTCTCCCTCACCAACGACCCCGCCACCGCCAGAGCCAACCTTCACGAAGGGATGAAAGAGGTAGCCGAATGGATGAAGAACAGCCGCCTGAAACTGAACTCGGACAGACGGAAGTCCTCATCCTGGGATCTTCACCCTCCGCCTGGGACGACTCCTGGTGGCCCCCCGCCCTAGGCAGCGCACCCAAACCAACAGACCACGCACACAACCTGAGCTTCATCCTGGACTCCTCCCTCTCCATGACCAGACAAGTCAACGCCGTCTCCTCGTCGTGCTTCAACATCCTGTGCATGCTACGTAAGATCTTCCGGTGGATCCCCATCGAGACAAGGAAGACGGTCACCCAGGCCCTCGTCACCAGCCGTCTGGACTACGGCAACTCCCTCTACGCCGGAACCACCGCCAAACTCCAGAAGAGACTCCAGCGGATCCAGAACGCCTCAGCACGACTCATCCTGGACATCCCCTGTCCCAACCACATCTCCAGACACCTGAGAGACCTGCACTGGCTCCCGGTCAACATGAGAATCACCTTCCGTCTCCTCACCCACGCACACAAAGCCCTACACAACCAAGGCCCAGGATACCTCAACAACCGCCCAAACTTCTACGCTCCCAAACGCCAGCTTCGATCGACAGGCCACGCCCTCGCCGCCGTCCCCCGCATCCGAAGAGCCACCACAGGGGGAAGGTCCTTCTCCTACCTCGCCGCCAAGACTTGGAACTCCCTCCCGACCCACCTCCGCCTGACCCAGGACCACCTCGCCTTCAGGAAGCAGCTCAAGGCCTGGCTGTTCGAGCAGTAGCGGACCCCCCCCCCTAGCGCCTTGAGACCCTCCGGGTGAGTAGTGCGCTATATAAATGCTTTGATTGATTGATTGATTGATTGATTGATATTAGACCAACCCCTGCATCATCGTAGGCTCCTGATGTACTTCCGCCTGGAAACTTTTTACAGACGTGTAACATTCCCGATATGTAACGATTGGGCGAGAGAAAAAAGACGCTGTCCTTGTGATGATAAATCATACCAATCAAATATTTATTGCATTCTTTTTTGCACTTCATACAGCCACCCCAGGCGACAAATTTTGAAACCTCTCCTATTAGTCTGGAGATTAGGAAAAGCCAGAGATGCCTATAATAGAATAAGGACTTTAGACAATTGCCTTACCATTAGCACAGTGAGCTTCTATTTGAATGCAATCTTAAGAGTGAGAAGGACCATAACTATGGAATAGCAATAGCCAATTAATTATAAATAATCAATATGTTTGTGACCCTATTGTATTGTTTTATATCTCTCTTTTAACCCTTTTTAATATTTATAGTGTTTGCTTAAAGCTTGAGTGAAAAAGATGGAATTTTAACTGTGATTTTATCTGTATACTTTTATGAATTGTAAATTCAATTCGAATAAAGCTTTGAACGGAACTGAACTGAGTGGTGCATGGACTGAGTCTTTCTGTGGGGTCTCTTTAATGTAAACATCATTGAGGGCATTGATGGCATGGGATTGTGCTGTTTTGTATGTGTTTTCGACTTTTTGGGGGTGTTGTTGGGACTGGCCATGTAGGTGGGGGCCATTTTGAGTGCTGGTAAAGGCAGGCCCTGGCCATGTGCTGGGGGGCAAGGGGCCATTTTGAAGGCAGGCAGTGTTCTCAGGCCTGCACCCATTTTGCCTAGCTTTATTCCATTATGCCCAGGGGTACTCAGTGGTGCATGGGCCTAGACCTTCTGTGGGGTGTCTTGAATTTAAACATCATTGAGGGCATGGATGGCATGGGATTGTGCTGATCTTTATGTGTTTTTTGACTTTTTGGGGTGTATAACTGATGTTCCTCTGTCTTCCATTGATTTTAGGTGCACAAGAGAACCACCAGTGCCAGGAAGAAGTCCTGCAGCGGTGTGTGTGTGCAGCATAACGTCACACGACGTCACGTCTGGCCACATACAAGACAACTCTGCAACTCGTGCAACTGCGCCTGCTGTTCTGACCTCTGAAGTAGATGGCCCAAAAAAAAGTTCCCCGTAGCTCCTCTAGCAAGAACGTTGCCAGTAAGGAGCAGAAGAAGCAAGTTACCAAGGAGACTGGTGTGCCGCCCGCCACATTTTTTGGTAATAAAAAAAAGTACGCCTGCAGCAGCAGCGGGATCTGCTGGGGACCAAGCTGGGAGCAGCACCCCCGCTCCATTGGGCTCAGTGCCACCACCACCACGCCAACTTAAGTCTAAGCCCTTGAGTGCTGCAGAGGCACTTAGTCTAGTTGTTCAATCACCATCGACCAGTGATGTTGGCTAAGTAGCAGCAATGCCCCTCAATCAACACAGGTTGTTGTAACTCATCTGACGAGTGTTCAACAACCACAGCCGCAACAACAACCACATGTGCAAGTACAAGCCGAAGTACATGTGGAAGGAGAGGCAACGCAAGGAGATGCGCAAGCAGAGGTGCATGGAGGGGCACAAGTGCCCCCAATAGTTGTTCCTCCCGAAGTAGGGGCACATCAGGAAATCGACATTCAAGCCGAGGTATCATTTGAGGAAGCCACTCCTCCTGATCATTCATTGTCTTCCACATCCCTAGCAAGGGAAAGATCAAGGATGGTGTCTACATCTTCTTCAAGCCCCCTTCCTTCTGATGATATGGATCCAACTTGGGAACCACCACTGCCGTCTGAGAGTGAGGCACACCATGATCTGACAAAGGTAGCTAAGCGTAAAAGGAAGGTCCCCGAAACTCTCGTACTTATGGAGTGTGGTGCTGAAGAAGAAGTGGAGTATACTACTCCTGCTGATGAAGACTTTCACAAAGAGGACGCAATCATCATACACGCCACTCCAGCCTCAGCGGGCATGCAGCAAACAGACATTTTGACCCTAGCCCGAAAAGCTGCTGAGCGTGATGTTGTCGACGAGGAGGCAATGGGAACACCATCATTGGCGTTAACTAGTACACCACCACCTACCGCTTCCATATTTTTTTCTCGCCAGAAGGGACCTCCATCCACCTCGACCTCAATTAGTGGTGGTGCAAGTGCAGTAGTAAAGTTCGGCAACACACATCCTCCACTTCATCTGGCATTAGCAGCATGACCACCAGTATCGCCTCCTCCGCCCCCCACAGACATTTCAAGTCCGCAGTTTGGGACTTCTTTAGTGTTTGCCCAAAAAGGGAAAACATAGCCATTTGTAGCATTTGTAAGCTTGCAGTTAGTCGTGGTAAGCTTGGTACCAACTATGGTACCGGAGGCCAGAGAGGTCATCTTGAGAGACAGCACACTATCCAATGGCATGCGCACCTAAAGGAGATCAAGGAATCCCGAATTGGAAGTCAACAAACTGTATACGTTGATGTTTCATCTGATGTTGACGAGGAGGAAGAAGCGTCAAACACTTCACTTACACCCAGTACCCCTGTCAGCAGCACACCCCCTGTGAGCCACACTAAGAGTGTGGGAGAGAGTGAGACACCAATGCGAAAAAGTTCATCATCACCGAGCGTAACTGGGTCGAAGAAGTCATCATCATCATCCCGTAAAATCATGGTCCAGCCCACCATTAGAAGCATGTCGTTTTCAGAAGCGCCATTTGAACGCAACCACCCACTGACGCGTCTGTATAACACTAAGCTGGCTAAAATGCTAGCTCTGGACCTTCTCCCTTTTTCTTTTGTGGAAAGGGGTTGGTTTTCTTGAATTATTGGCAACGCTCAGCCCTAAATGGAAGGTTCCTAGCCGGTTCTATTTTGCCAGAGTTGCGGTTCCAGCACTACATGCAGATGTGCTGGAGGTGATTGGGGCAGCTTTGCAGAAGAGTGCTGTTCAAACTATACATCTGACAACAGATATGTGGACCAGTGGTGCAGGCACTGATTACATGTGCATCACTGCACACTGGGTCTCTTTTTACGGAGTTACAGCAAAGCTAAGGGCAGGTGTTGACCCGGACAACGTTTTTAAAGCTGTTCGGAAACATGCAACACTAGCCATGTTTGTCATGGAAACACGTCATACAGGAGAAAACATTTTGTAGGAGTTTAACACAAGGGTCTTTCAATGGCTGTCCCCAAAAAAACGCAAGATTGGTTATGTTTCCATGGATAATGGTGCCAATGTAGTTAAGGCCATGGATAAGGGTAACTATTTCAGAGTGCCGTGTTTGGCGCACTGTATAAACCTGGTTGTTAAAAAATTCTTGAGTGAAGAAAGTCCAGTGTGCGAGTTACTGACCACCTGCCGAACAATGTGCACACATTTCAGCCATTCTTTTAAGGCCCGGAAGCATCTGAGGGGCCTGCTACATGAACGTCGACTGCCAGTGAAAGCACTCATCCAGGAGGTGGCAACACGTTGGAACTCAACCTTCTACATGCTTGAGTGTCTGTATGAGCAGTTTACGGTAGTCGATCAGTATTTCCTTACACTGGGTACAGCTATGAAGGACCTGAGGCTAGATGCGGAGCAATGGGAGCTAGTTAAAAGCCTGACAGACATGCTTCGTCCTTTTGAGGTCTTCACGCGTGCAGTCAGCAGGGAGGACTGTAATTTGGGAAAAGCTATCCCATTGTTGCGCATGCTAGAGCACCAACTGAAGGCGGTGTCTTCTATGTTTCAAAAAGATGAAGAAAAGCAAGAAGCTTTTCATTTGGCGGAGAAATTATTACAGCGCCTACTTTGCGATGAACGTCTTGAAAAGATCCACACAGAACAGCATTACATTTGTGCTACTATTCTTGATCCACACTACAAAAAGGCACTGGCAGGCAGAGCATTCTTTCCTTTTGGTGACGAAGAAGTTTTAAAGTACAAACGTTGGCTAGCTCTGTCAGCCATGAGGTTTGAAAGAGAACGGCAGGAAATTGAAGGAAAAGGCAGTACATCAGCATCAGCAGGCCATCCGGAGTCAAAAGAATCCACTTCTGCACCTGTGGCTGTGGCAAAAGTGACCTCTCAGCCGTTAAAGACACCAGCAACCGGATCATCTGCACCAGACACAACAGTAACATTGTGTGAAGAAGAGGATTGGCTAACTCAGCTTGGGTTTGCTTCTCAAAAGGTCCCAGCAAAAAGTAAGCAAAGTGGAGGAACCGTGGAGAACCTTGAGTCGATGGTGCAGGACTATCTGAATGACTCAACAGAGGTCTATGTTCAAGATGACCCATTGGCGTATTGGCATGGGAAAAAAGAATTGTGGCCAGAGATCTCCAACCTGGCTATAAACTACTTGTCTTGCCCACTCGCAAGTGTGTCTTCTGAACGTGTTTTTAGTGCTGCTGGTGGCATTGTAACTTGCAAAAGGACCCGCCTCTCGCCAAAAAATGTGGGGAGGTTAGCAATGATCAAGATGAATCAGCACCTCATACCACCAGATTACAAAGTACGAGAATACACGCCGGAAGAAGACGAGGAGGACACCAACTTAGATGAGGGAATTTCTTCTCTGTTAGGTGACCTACTCCGGCCTGAATTCGCAGAGTATGAGGACGAACTCTTCTTCCCTGACACCGAGCCCTGAAAATGAGCCAATGAATCAATAACTTTCTTTTTCGTCCTTATTCACTTTTATTCCTGTGTGTATGTCTTTCTTTGTTTTGCAAAGTCAATATAAATAAAAACTTTAATCACCTAATCACAAAAACAAGCCCATCAGCAGAACTGTCTTCACTTATTTGCTTATTGATTTGAAGGTGCCGCAGTCTGCATTCCTCAGGTTCACAAGTTCACAAGAACATGCTCCACTAACCTCCTCCTCCAGACTCCTATTTCCCTCAAAGCAGAGGGCTGGATTACGCCCAATGAAGAAAGACTCTGCACTTGTGGGGGTGTTCTACTTCTTTGCGGGTGAGTTGACGGCTCTGGGGCCATTGCTGGGAAGATCTAATACCGGATAAAAGTGGTTTGGCGAAAATCAGGCTTGAAAAAGTTTTTGCCTTTTTGCGTACCTATTTGGGGGGCTTCCTGGTGTTTGTGGGTGGGTTTCGGGGTCTGGGAGCACTGCTGGCACAGTCTAATGTTGATTTCATTTGTTTTCAAGGACATCCATGGTGGAAAAGTGGAGTCATGACCTAGCTGCACAGCGCGTTTGGACAGAAGGCCGAAAAATATTGTAAGTATGAGATTTCCCATTTTTTGCTTTTTGCCTGTTTGGGGGTGTTGTGATTTTTTGCGGGTGGGTTGGCGGGTCTTGGGGCATTGCTGCGAAGGTCTAATACCGGATAAAAGTGGTTTGGCAAAAATCAGACTTGAAAAAGTTTTTGCCTTTTTGCTTACTATCATGTTTTCGGGGGCCTGTTTGGGGGGCTTCCTGGTGTTTGTGAGTGGGTTTCGGGGTCTGGGAGCACTGCTGGGTATGGATACTTTTGATTGCAAGAGATTTGAAGAAAATCCATGGTGGCAGAGGGGAGTTAAGGCCTAGCTGCAGAGCGCGTGAGGAGTGATTTTGGAAATTGGGCTGAAAATGACGAAGTCCTCATTTTTGTACTTTTGCTTTTTGGCTGTTTGGGGGTCTTCTACTTGTTTTCGCCTGGGTTGACGGCTCTGGGGCCATTGCTGGGAAGGTCTAATACCGGATAAAACTGGTTTGGACAAAATCCATAAGGAAAACGTTTTTGCTTTTTCTGACATTTCACTCAATTTAGCGTTTTCGGGGGCCTGTTTGGGGGGCTTCCTGGTGTTTGTGGGTGGGATTCGGGGTCTGGGAGCACTGCTGAGTATGGATACTTTTGATTGCAAGAGGTTTGAAGAAAATCCATGTTGGCAGAGGGGAATTAGGGCCTAGCTGCAAAGTGCGCGCAGAGTGATTTTGGAAATTGGGCTGAAAATGACTAAGTCCCCATTTTTCTAGTTTTGCTTTTTGGCTGTTTGGGGGTCTTCTACTTGTTTTCGCCTGGGTTGACAGCTCTGGGGCCATTGCTGGGAAGGTCTAATACCAGAGAAAACTGGTTTGGACAAAATCGGAGTCAATTTGTTTTGCGTTTTTGCTGACTTGCTTGTCTTTGAGGTGCTCTTTGGGGGGGTTCCGGGTGTTTGTGGGTGTGTTTTGGGGTCTGGGAGCACTGCGGGCACAGTCTAATTTTGATTGCATTTGTTTTTCAGGAAATCCATGGTGGAAAACAGGAGTTATGGCCTAGCTGCACAGCGCGTTTGGACAGAATTGAAAGAAGACCGAAAAATATTGTAAGTATGAGATTTTCCATTTTTGATTTTTGACTGTTTGGGGGTGTTGTGCTTTTTTGCGGGTGGTTGGCGAGTCTTGGGGCATTGCTGGGAAGGTCTAATACCGGATAAAAGTGGTTTTGACAAAATCCATAGCATTTTTTGTAACTTAGGGTTCGTTAGGGTTAGCACTAGCAGCAGTATTCCATGTGTTTGGGGGTGTTCTAGATTTTTGCAACTGGGTTCGGGGGTCTTACAGCACTCGTGGGAATGTGTAATCTTGGTTGCAAGTGGTTTGAAGAAAATCCATGGTGGGAAAGGGGGGATTTGGCCTAATTAAAGAAAGCATTTGCCACCATTCTTAACTTAGGGCTCGTTAGGGTTAGCACTACAGTATTGTATTGCATGTGTTTGGGCGGGAGTTATACATTTTTACGACTGGGTGGGGTCTTGGAAAACTTGTTGTAATGTCTAATTTTGATTGCAAGTCTTTTGAACATAATCCAGGGTGGGAAAAGGGGGTCTTGGGCATACTTTCTGAGTGCGTTTTAACACGATTTGAAATTAGACCTCTGTGAGGTAGCAGCAGTATTCTGCGCGTTTTTGGGAGGGTAATGTGGGGTGTTCTAGATTTTGGGGATTGTCATCTCTGAAAGTGACAGTATAATTTTTGCACTACACAGCGTGCCTTACATATTTTTTTCTCCGAGGTGTCTTTAACACTTACTGTTGTATTTTTCCATCATCAATTACAGGCAGGCTTTTACCCTGTGCCATTGATGTACTACTCAGGCTTACAATTAGCGATCCGCAAATCCGCATCAGGCAGGCAGTGGACAGTGTGTCTGGTCACCAAGATTGATTGACGGAGCATCCGATGGAATGAAGGAGTACCGCGAATAAGAGGAATGGCTGGATGCATCGACTTCACAAATTCAGCGGGACAACTACAAAAAACAGTAACTGTATCCAAAATTCTCCTTATCGTTTAAATGATATTGTTGTGAACTTGAACTTACTTCTACGAGTGTGACTCTGTGCGTTTGTTTGATCTCTGCTTCAAATGCATCCCTCCCTCCAGCAATTAGATACATTTTTGCTATGTTTAACACTAATTTAATGTTCTAAGTGTTTCTTCTCTCTGAGGGCAGAGAGGCAAGTGAAATTGCGTAATGACTGCATCCCTGTACTGTCAACTTGTTTCTTCCTAGTTACTAGTAAGTTGCAGTAAGTAGTAGTACTACTTTTCAGTAACCTAACCATCCATTTACTACTTATGGCATGCAGTAGTGCACTTCCTTTATGTCCCTTTCAAGATTTATCAATATCTTCTAATCCAAAGATTTGTTTCTCTTCATTTGTTGTTTGACTGTCCATGCTGTGTTTTTTTCCTCTCTACCAAACTTTCCCAAAAACCCCCATTCCCATCCAATTTTCAAACCCTAACCCTCTTCCCCCGGGCTGTGTGGTATTTCATTGAGGTGTGACTGATAACAACAATAAATTCCACACACTTGCTGGGGAGGATAAGGTCAAAGCAACCAGAAGTTCATGTGCGCCATCGTGGATTGATAAGAACATCCTCCTCCTACACGACGTTAACAACAATGAAATGATTAATGCTTACCTTACGTTGGCACTGCTTAGGCTAGGGCACTGTTCTGTACCGTACTATCTAATGTACTGTTTCTAATGCTACGCTCAGGCCACTCAATGTTTAATTTCCTCTTTTTTTCATATGGTGATACTGCCAGTGTGTACCACTACTGCTACCAGCACAACAATGATATTGCATCCGTCGAGGATTCAAGTCAACAACCAAACTTATTCACCAACCGTGATTCGTAAATCACAGGTAAGATAAGCATATTGGGGAGGTAGTAGAATAATTGGCTAGGACTAAGTTTGGAGGAGAGCAGAAACTAACAGTACTACTAGTAAAGTACAGTAGTAGGGCTACTGAATTGACTAACTCGGTTACTTGCATTTTGGTACATTTCAGGACAAGATGTTTCATTCATGCTGGTAAGTTTGAAAAACCAAACGTCCATTAACCACCACCAACCCCCACACAAAATAATATGAGCGCGTATACTGTGTTTTTGAATTAAAAATATAATTATTAAGAAATATAAATTATGGATGTTGTTGTCGTCACAAAAATAGAATTACCCCAACTCACCCCCCTCCCAAACCAAACCAATGTTCAAAAATGAAAAAGTACCCTTTCCCAAAAACCCAATTCCCCCCCCCCCCAACAGTCTTTAAAAAAGGGACAAGGGACAGTCACTTCCTCCGGTGGCGTTTGGACAGCTGGTGCTGCACGTCCCGCAGCTGGCGCTGATGTTTTTCGCCCAACCGCTCCAGGTAGTCCACTCGCTTTCGGAGGCGGCGCTGGCGTACCATCCAGGCTCTGGGGGGACGGGGGCAGCTGTTTTTTTTGCTGCTGTGCGGCGGCGGCGGGAGGCTGTCGGGCCACGGCTCCATTTGGCTGGAGGCTTGTGGCTGGTGGACCCGGGGGCGGTGAAGGAGGATATACTGGAGGTTGTTGTCGTTTCCTTCTCATGCTCCCGAGCCCACAACCTCCAATACTCGACACAGATAGCCTCCAGCTTACGGGCCCTGGCCCGGACAGCCATCTCCTTACGGGTGAGCGTTTTGGGAGTAGCATCTATGAAAAAAGAAGGAAATATACTGTTGCCAATAGTCTTTAACATAAAGTCAAAATAATTCAACAGAAAGTTGACACTCAGTAACACCAGCATCAGTAACACCAGCAAGTAGCAAACACAGTATAACATTTTGAAGATAACGGACCAGGTTTTTTTTGATTGTCGATCCACAACTGGCGCCTCCCGTATGTGACGTTATTTATAATTTCTAACCACTATTTTGATGGTGCCCCAGATAGGAGGAAGAGCCTAAACCTCCAATTAGGACCAAGATCCAAACATAATTGATACAGCAGGTATCTGTGCACACGTCGCCTTTTACAGAGTAAATGCTGTTGGTAATCAAACAACACAACCAATAGACAAACAATGTGGAAGTAGTCTTGATAGAAGTTTTTGCTTCAATTCAGATTTTATCTACCACGCCCAGCCAACACGTGTTTCGTCAGGGCTAGTAGCCCGCGACTTCATCAAGGCTCCCGCGGACAGCGGTTCCAAAGCTATTGCCACAATGGCTAGGTGCTCTCAGCCGGTTCTAATTCCTACCCGGCTACCGGGTACTGTTG